>NC_051325.1:19205854-20455854 GCF_015220235.1 Choloepus didactylus | reverse complement strand
TGTGTCCCTTTGAGCCACCTGTCCTCTATCCTCCAATCCCATCCAAGTTCATCCTTGGCATTCAATTGTCATCTAGTTAGACTGTCTTTTATTTATTTATTTTTTCCAGCTGTGGAAACATATATACAGCCTAAATCTTCCCATTCCACCCCCTCCCTAGCCTTCCATTAGTGGGATTAATCACATTTAGAATGCTGTAATGCTCTTTCCCACCATCCATTACTAGAAATTTCCCTTCACCTCAAACAGCAACCCTACACTCATTTCTTAACTCCCCATTGCCCCTTCCCCCATTTCTCTTAACCCAAATGCTACTTTTCATCTCTATGGTTATATTCTCTGATAATTTCTTTGTGTTTACTGTGGGGCTTAAAATTAACCTCTTAAATCCGCATCAATCTTGTTTTTCTTTGATACCACCTTCACTTCAGTAGGATACCTAAACTATGTTCCTATACTCCTCCATTCCCCCACCTTTATATAGTTGTCTAAAATTACATATTTTACATTGAGTTCAAAACCACTGATTTGTCCTTAGAGTTTGTGTATTTTATATCATGTAGGAAGTAAATACTAGAGTTACAGTTCAAAAATTATTGACTTCTATTTGTATTCCATTGTGGTTGGAGAATGTGCTTTGAGTATATTCATTTTTTTTCTTTTTTTTAATTTCTTGAGTCTTGTTTTATCTCCCAGCTTATGGTCCCTTCTGAAGAAAGATCCGTGATCACCAGAGAAAAATGTGTGTCCTGGTGATTTGGGATGTAAGGTACTATATATGTCTGTTAAAATTCTCTATACCTCTTTCTCCTTTCTTTGTTTCTTTGTTGGTAGGGCTCCCTTTAGAATCTGAAGTAGGGAAGGTCTTTTATTGGCAAAGTCTCTCAGCATTTGTTTGTCTGAAAAATTTAAGCTCTCCCTCAAATCTGAAGGAGAGTTTTGCTGGATAAAGTATTCTTGGTTGGAAATTTTTCTCTCTCAGAATTTTAAATATGTCATGCCACTGCATTCTCGCCTCCATGGTGGCCGCTGAGTAGTCACTACTTAGTCTTATGTTGTTTCCTTTGTATGTGGTGAATTGCTTTTCTCTTGCTGCTTTCAGAACTTGCTCCTTCTCTTCAGTATTTGAGAGTCTGATCAGAATATGTCTTGGAGTGGGTTTATTTGGATTTATTCTATTTGGAGTTTGCTGGGCATTTATGCTTTGTGTATTTATATTGTGTAGAAGGTTGGGGATGTTTTCCCCAACAATTTCTTTGAATACTCTTTCTAGACCTTTACCCTTCTCTTCTCCTTCTGGGACACCAACGAGTCTTAAGTTTGGATGTTTTATTTTATCTATTGTATCCCTGAGATCCATTTCGATTTTTTCAATTTTTTTCTCCATTCTTTCTTTTGTTCTTTCATTTTCTGTTCTGTGGGCTTCTAGGACACTGAGATGTTGCTCAGTTTCCTCTAGTCTTGTATTGTGAATATCCAGAGTCTTTTTAATGTGGCCAATAGTTTCTTTTATTTACATAAGACCTTCTATTTTTTTTTATTTGCTCTTGCAATGTCTTCTTTATGCTCTTCTAGGGTCTTCTTTCTGTCACTTATATCCTGGGCCATGGTCTTCTTGATGTCCTTTAAATCCTTTGCCATGTTTTCGTTCCTCGATTGTAGTTCTTTGATTAATTTTGTGAGGTATACTGTATCTTCCAATATTTTGATTTGTGTTTGGAGTTGGATTCTCCATATCTTCTGGTTTTATCATATGCATTAAGATTTTCTGTTGTTTTTGGCCTCTTGGCGTTTGTTTTGCTTGATAGGGTTCTTTCAAGTTGTAAAAAAAAAAAAAAGGGGGATATCGATCTAATTTTTCAGAAACAGTTTAGTGACGTACATTTTCTCTAACTAACCAGCAGATGGCATCTGTGAGTCACCTATACCCCTCAAGTCAGTTCTCCACCTTGTTCCCGCGGTGTGTGGGGAAATGATTCTTCTGGGTTCAGTTGGAGAACTCAGTTTGGGTGTGTTGCTGGAGCCATCCGCCCTGAATGTGGGGCGTGTGTACGGGTGGCCAGGGAGGAAGGGCAGTTTTAATGTTCAAATCCCCCAGGTTCCCGGAGATTCAAGGCCGCTGCAAGAGTCTAAGCCTTCATTTCAGTTCAGCCCCAGACCCTCTCTCTTGCTGATCCACAAACCACTGGATTTGGCGTAGCGTCCCTGGGTTCTCTGAGAGGGTCCCCACTCCCAGCTGCGATCCTCTAGGAGCTCAGCCGAGGGAATGCTGTGCTCCATCACCAGTGCGCGCCGTCCCTCAAGGGAAGCCCCCGGCCGCCGGGCCGTGCGGCGGTGCGCTCTCAGCCTGAAGCAAGAATGGCCGAACGGGGTGTCTCAGCCCCCTCCTCCTTGTGCAGTTCCTCCTTCCCAGCTCCGGGACAACTGGCGGGGCTCTGGGCTGTGGGCACGGCCCCAGGCAGGAGTTTACCCAGCCCTCCGGGGGGCCAGCTGCTAGCCGCGGGGTTTCTTTCTGCTTCCTGCTCTCCCCTCCATTCCCCCGGACCCAAGGGTATCTGCAGCAGGCTATCTTCCTGGCCAGACACCGAGAGGCCTTCCCAGCCCCCTCTTGCTGTGTTTTACTGTGTGGTTCTCACAATCGCAGCTGCAGCTGCTCCTGGGTTTTTCCCTTTTTTTTTAAAAAAGAGCCAGCCGGTCTCCAAACGGTGGACCCTGGCTTCCCCAGACTGTCGCACGGCTGCGGGTCTTCCAGCCAGCTTACTCACTCATTTCAGAATGCTGACTCCCGGTTTTACCAAGTATATGGCCCCTCTGGAGCTAGGAGCCCTTGTCCAGCTGGTGCATCACTGTAACCGGTATTCTGGGTCACTTTCTGGTTTTTAGCTAGTGTTTTTCACGGAGGCGTTTTTTTGCCCTGTCTCAGCTAGCCGCCATCTTAGTTTCTCACCATTATTTTTTTAATAAAGGAAAGTAACTAGTGTTGGCAAGGATGCAGAGAAATAGGAACCCTTCTACATTGTTGGTAGGAACAGAAAATAGTGCAGCTGCTGTGGAAAACAGTTTGGCGGTTCCTCAAAAAGTTAAACATAGAACTACCATAACACCCAGCAATCCTATTCTAGGTATATACCCAAAGAATTGAAAGGAAGGACTCAGATATCTGTACACCAAGTTTAAAGCAGCATTACCCACAATAGCCAAAAGGTGGAATCAACCCAAAGGTCCATCAAGAGATGAATGAATAAACAAAATGTGATATATACATACAGTGGAATACTATTCATTCATAAAAAGGAATAAAGTTCTGACATATGCTGCTACATGGATGAACCTTGAAGATATGTTGAGTGAAATAAGTCAGACAAAAAGAGACAGATATTGTATGATTCTACTTACATGAAATTGGAAGACAGACTGTCAGCTTTATATCAATATTAAATTTTTGAAATGAATTACTGTACTTAAGGTGGTTGCATAAGTGAATATTCTTGTTCTAAGAAACATACATGGAAGTATTACGAGTTCAAAGAACATGTTTACAACCTACTCACAAACATTTAGACAAGCTACCATAAGCCAGAGTAAGCAAAAACAAAAACTACAAGTCAGACCCACAATGAGTAAAGATTTTAGAATTTTCAGATATGGAATATAAAGTAAGCACATTTAAAGAAATAAAAGAGGTTTTAAAGTCAGACTATGAAAATGGATAAGACAGATTTGAATGGAAAAAAAAATTCCAACTTCCTGAAATAAAAAAAAAACATAACTGAAATTAAACAGCAGACTTGAAAGTAGTAAAAAAAGAATTAATGAATTGAAAGAGAAAACTGAGGAAATCACCAAGCATGCTATATAGATTCAAAAGTATAAATGGGATGTCCATAGGAGAAAACAGAGAAAATGAGGAAAAGGTAGTATTTTAAGAGAAAATGGCTAAGAATTTTTCAGGAGATGAAATCACTAATGTTCAGGAACTAGGGTCTCAATTAATTCTAAGAAAGATTAAAACCAGCAAACAGCAAATGACCTAGATATATCATAGAAAAACTCTAGAACACCAAATATAAGGGAAATATCTTAAAAGCCAAGGACAAAAGACAGCACTGTGTAGCAAAGCCACCCCTTTTCTGACAGGGTTCAAGAGTGGGCCCCTGGGTCTTGGGATTAAGATAACACTTTCTTCAAATTACACAGGCTTCCTCACTTGTAACTCTGTCAACCAGAGTCAAGGGGAAGTCAAGGGAAACTCACAGCTAGCGTGCCCCTTCCCAGAAAGGAGTTAACAGGGGAATGGCTTGGTTCATTCATGGCAGAAGCAGACCCCTATCTCCCACTAATCCTCAATCTTCGCTGCCTTACCACCACAACCTGCCTTGAGTCTACCAGGAATAATCTCATCCTGCTTATTATCTCTGTTCCTTTTGATTATCGCAAAAAGTCCCTTATCCAGGTTTCCTCTAATCTCCCATATTTCAATCCTCTGAAGGTATCTGCATATCCACTCTTATGCTCCCCCGTCTCTCTCTTTCTAGCTTTTGTAGTGGGTGAAAGACTCACATATTAATAATTAAAAATAAATTTAAAAAATAAAAGAGGGCTATGTTACACCAACTGTTGAAAGAGTATCTTGATCCAAGGATTATGATTATTTCAATTATGTCAATCGGAGCTATGTAAAAATAAGGGGACAAATTTGATAAATTTGACTACATCATATCTGTTCTTCAAATGACACTATAAAGACAGTAAAAAGACAAACCAAATCTAGGAGAAGGTATCTGCAAAACATATGCCTGATAAAAGACCAATCTAAAATACAAGAAGAACTCCAATGGACTAGTAAAGCAAAGATAACATTACATAAAAATGGCTAAAAAATATGAACAGGCATTTCACAGATGAAATAAAACATCAAGAAATGGTCTTCCTTATTAGTTGTTAGGTAAATGCCTGAGCAATCCTTTAAAAACCTAAATCATGTCACATCAAATACTTCTGTTTCCCTAAAATCTATCCTGAGGTCTAAAAAACTCGTTGTGATTTGGCCACCTCTCTGACCTCATTTTTTACTACTCTTTCCTGGCTCATTCTGCTCCAGGCACATGTGCTTCCTTATTACTCCTGGACACATCAAAAACATTTCTCCCTCAGGTCTTTGCATTTCTTGTTTCCTCTGCCTGAAATGCCCTTTCCCAAGATAACACATGACATGCACCATTATTTCCATTACATCTTCGTTCAAATGTTAAGTGTCAATAAATCCTTCCCTGACTATCCTATTTAAAATGCTATCCACTCCCACCTTTGAAATGAACTTCTTAGTCCCCATCTTAGCTTTATGCTTTTTCTCCCCATAGTATGTGCTCACCATCTGACAAAGCACATATCTGACCTATTTTTATTTGTTCACTAACACTTTCCTTCTCCCATACCCCCAAACACACACATACCCAAGAATGTAGAGCCTCATCAAGGCCTGGATCTTTGTCTACTTTGTTCATCTCCAAGGACAAGAACAGAGTCTTGCACACAGTAAGAACTCAATAAATATTTAAGAATACATGTAAATTAGAACCTTAATTAGATACTATTACTTTAGTCAACTAGCAAAAAAGATAAAGCCTGGCAATATCAAGTAATGGAAGGATGAAGAACTATGGGAACTCACACTATGGGTGAGAGTATAAAATGGTACAAGCACTTGGGAAAACAACTTGGCGAGACCTAGTAAAGGTCATAATGAGTATGCGCCACAAAAAAGAAATTCTATGTCTATCCAAGAAATTCCATACATACCTAAGTGACCCAGTCCAGGAATATTCACAAAGGTATTTTTATAATAGCAATAAACTACAATAGCCTGGCAACTGAATACACTGTGATATATTTATACAATGGAATTCCATGTAGCAGTGAAAATGAATGGGCCATATCTACATCTATGGACATGGATATATCTCTCAAAAACAGAATGGTAATAGCAAAAGGCAAATGACAGAAGAATACATAGAGGATGATTTTATAAAGTTCTGCAAAATTAAACACAGATTTTTTAAGGATAAATGCATGTGTAGCAAAACTATAAAAAAAAAATAAAGGGAATGATAGGCACAAAATGTAGTTTCCTAATTTCCTTTGGTAGGGGAAGGAGGATGTTAACTGGGGAGTCTCATAAGGAACAGCAGACATAGGTAATGTTCTTTCTTAAGTTGGGGTCACTTTATTATTTTTCTTTAAACTGTACATATACGTTATGTATATCTTTGTATCTATGATTTTTTCCACAATGAAACATAAAATAAAAAAGGCAGTAGATGACAAACATGTTCTAAGTTGGCTTTCCCCTGCCTTTTGTCATTTAATCCCCATTAAAATAAAGTAACTGCTAAAATAGGTACTTAAACCCAGATTTTCTGAATTCAAATCCTCTATGCTCTTTCCATGATCAGAGTAGTCTAGGGCAGTAACTACTCCAAATTTCATTATAAGCAGGTTCCCCAATATATAGATTTTATTTCAAAAATCCACGTGTAAATTGATGAATTGAAATTCAGGGGTGGTCTAATTATTTTCCTTCCTGGAAGTTTTGGCACATAGAAGTTGTTAGTATATAAAGATATTCTGAAGCTAGGGTACCACCAAAATGGCATTTCTAGGTCCCTATTATAAGAATAAAAGGAAATGAAAAACGTGTCAACCTCCCTAGACTCCAATATTTAGCAATCTTTATAATAGACTGTTACATCTAATTCAAGCTTGATTTTTCTTGCTGCAATCTACGTACTTTCTTCCGCACTTACTGGTATGAGTTTATAAGTTAACCATAAATTCTGATTATTTCTATTAAGATTTTCCAAATAACTATTACAAAAGCAGTATTTTCCCAAACTTTTTCCTATCATGGCAGACAAAGAAAATGGTAACATTGTGCAGCATACTAGAGTAAATAAATGGAGGAGGCACTAGAGAAGGAAATTGCCCTGGGGGTTCTGGATGGCCCAAGAGCTAAAGGGATCAATATTTTGGTATTCTCTAATCCACTGGTGGGATATTAGTGCAAATCTTGAAAACAAGAGAATCATTTAAGGTTTTATCTTCCAATTTTTCTAATATTTGTAATTAACTCAGGGTTTATTTTATTGGCAAAATCCTCTATGCAACATAAAAAAAATTATAGAATGAGAGTAATATAGACGGAAAGTAACATTAAAACTTACAACATGAAAATTTCCATTGCTTATCTTATAAGCAAGCACTGTTTCTATTCAGATGCATTATCTGGTGACAGAATCTACTAAGGAAATCTGACAGGTCAAGCATTCTTTGAGTCCAAAAAGCTATCAGAATCCTGGAATACCAACTAACAAAACACACACCTAGAAGCTTGCAATGTCCGACAGCAAATATTCTAAAGATTCCCCCCCCGCCTTTCTTAAACCTTTAGAACAGCTCACTGATCAGAAGGCAGCTTCTCAGTAACTGTCCCCGAGACACATGACTATGGCTGCAGCCCAAATGCCCGTATACCCCAAGGAGCCTGTGAGAGAACAAAACAGGTCATCCCAAGCAAGCACTTTTTTTAAAAAATAAAATTACCCCAAATTCTCAAGTAAAATTCACTGAGGTTCTTGGGTGTCTTTGAGCACACAATGATAAACACATAAAGACTGGGAAGAAAAGCATTAAGCTAAGACGTCAGGCACCAGATTTAATTAGTAACCAAGGAAAAGTACGTTAAAAAAATTTTAATGGGTTGTGTAGTCAGACAGTTCAAAGTTTAAATTTTAGTTCTTTTACATCCTAGCTTCGTGATCTTGGGCAAGCTGGTGATTCAGTTTTCTCTTCTCCAAAACGGGGTCATACTCTCAGGGGTGTAAATCTCCCTGGCAACGTGGGATATGACTCCCAGGGATGAATCTGGATCCGGCATCGTGGGATTCAGAACATCTTCTTGACCAAAAGGGGGATGCGAAATGAAACGAAACAAAGTTTCAGTGGCTGAGAGATTTCAAATGGAGTTGAGAAGTCACTCTGGTGGACATTGTTACGCACTATATAGATAACCCTTTTTAGGTTTTAATGCATTGGAATAGCTAGAAGTAAATACCTGAAACTATCAAACTGCAACCCAGTAGCCTTGACTCTTGAAGACGATTGCATAGCAATGCAGCTTACAAGGGGTGACAGTGTGACTGTGAAAGCCTTGTGGATCGCAGTCCTTTTATCCAGTGTATGGATGGATAAGCAGAAAAATGGGGACAAAAAACTAAATGAAAAATAGGGTGTGTGTGTGGGGGGGATGATTTGGGTGGTCTTTTTTACTTTTATTTTTTATTCTTATTTTCACTTTTTCTCGTACAAGGAAAATGTTCAAAAAATAGATTGAGGTGCTGAATGCACAACTATATGATGGAACTGTGAACAACTGATTGTACACTTTGGATGACTGTATGGTATGTGAACATATCTCAATAAAATTGAATTTTAAAAAATGGGGTATAATCACTTTGGAGATTATTTTAAGAGTTTTATGTAATAGTGCTTGTAAAGCACTTGGCACCAGTGCTGATATATAAGAGACATGCAGTAAATACAAGTCCCCCCTCCTTCCCTCAAAGCATATTTTTAAATGTAGTTCTTCTGGATCAAAATTATGCATCCAAATAAGTTACTTTTAAAAAAATTTAATCTCCTTACACTTTTATAGAAAGGAGTGATAAGAACCTAAAATGAAATATATTTTATGACAATCTAAGCTGACAATGATTAGGAAAAGTTTAGTTAAATCCTGTGCAAACAGACTTGTTTAATTAATGCAAGCCGATTCTCAGAGAAGCATATACCTTCAAAGTACATGCTTCAATTTACTAGTATGGCACTCTATTCCAAATACCAAAGGGAACTCACCCAAGTCAATTATTGGCACTCATCTTCTGGCACACTTAAGATCTGATTTTCAAGTTTAAGCCAAATAATTTTACAGATAAAAGTTTTCCACGTCACTGAATGAGTGGTTTGAACTAAGGATTTATCTCACTGATAGCTCATTTGATGAGAGCTGTTCCAACCACCGTCAGTGAAGACTGAACTAATGGAGCAAATTACTTTCACACTCTCTTCCCTAAGTAGATTGCATCAGGTAAACATTATCAATGTGTGAGAAATAATACAAGGCCCCTCCTTTTACTAGGTTCACCTTGGACCTCAAAGCTAAAAGCTTTATTGTATTTTAATCAGCGATCAACTGTCTACTAGCAGTCTAAAACAAAAGGTACTGAAAAAGGCTGACAAATTTTTCAGAGCATAGGAATATGGCATTGTATCAAACCAAAGATCTACAGAAAATGGAGTTATGCCCAATCTTTTATAGGGCTTCAAAATCTGAACCTTTTGCAGAAACTAGATTTGTCTTTGTGTATAATTTTACCAGCATTTCTGAGGAGCCTTCATAAATTAAAAAACAAAAAACAGTTTAAGTTAGCACCAGAAATTAATAGAACCCTTTCAAAAAAAGAATACTCAACAACAGACTTGAAGATGTTCCACTCTTAGGAATATTCCTTAGAAAATTCAGTATGAGGTTATTATGTTATCCGTAATAGCAAAATATTTAGAAAGAA
Organism: Choloepus didactylus; assembly: GCF_015220235.1. Classification (NCBI taxonomy): domain Eukaryota; kingdom Metazoa; phylum Chordata; class Mammalia; order Pilosa; family Megalonychidae; genus Choloepus; species Choloepus didactylus. Next base: position 20,446,231 of record NC_051325.1, on the reverse strand, counting down.
CCTAAAATACAACATCAGGGGACTGATTCAAACTTGTAAGTCTGAAACACAATGGAATATGATGCAGGCATTATGATTATAAAGATTTACAAACATGTTCAAAAAAAGTAGAATGCAAAACGGGAGTATAATATAATCAGCTATGTATACTTGTAGACGATAATGAGTAAAACAAATGTGTTACAGTAATAAGTTTATGGGTAATATAACTTTTCAATTTTAAAAAAAGGCAGCAATAACAAAACTGAAAATAGGTAGTCTGAGTGAATTCCGTTAAAATCACATACGGAACGTGTGAAGAAAAATGAAAGCTTGCTAGTCAGGCAGTTAGTAAATAGAATGATGATGTGGGACAACCACAGATAGAATAGGCAAAAATTATGCTTTAAAGACCAAAGAATTCACAACTTCAAACAAACTAACATAGCTGTGGGCTGTGGGAAAACAAAATGTGCAACAAGCAGAAATGAAGGAACTTCATTTGACTTCAGGCAAACTGTAAGGCAAAGTTAAAAAAAAAGCACTATGATCTGGAAATAGTGGCTACAGATGCAAACAGTACAACTGATGGGAAGCACGTTCAGAGAGGGAAGGAAGACATTAACAGAGTCTTCCTTCATGCTTGCAACCAGAGGCTCTTATTGATTTACATGTTTAATTGGGATTGTATGGGGAAACTTATAAGGTTAGGGAATTTTAGCACTTTCTGCAACTGCTAGGATAAAAATATCCTTAGTTTTTGCTACTTGGAAAATCTTTTTTTTTTTCTTAAATCATATATTAAGGGAGAAACTAATCTTTAAAACAACCCAGGAAACACTGAAAAATTTATTGGCAATTATATGGAGAAAATGTACCAGCAATGTTTTTAGATAATCCTAACTGCTTCTCATTTTTATTATGCATTCCACAAATGATTCAAACGCTCATTGCTCAATATGACATTTTAGCTTATTACCTTACAAAGCCCTTCAGAAGAAGCATGCATCTAAGTTTTAAAATCCTGGCCACGTACTAGCTGGGTGATTTTGTACAAGGTATGACAGGGCCCTATGAACTTGGTTTCCTCCTCACAACTCTCTCCATGATCACGGCAACCACAACAGTGTCATGGATATAGTGGAGACTAAAAGACATTACAGATACAAGGAGCCTAGAACAATGTCATGCACACAGGAGATAATAAGAAATCATGGATAATGGAATTTAGTACCTTAATCACATTTCAACTAAAAGATTAACAAGGAAATACATAATTCATAATGTGGTCTACTGGGAAAAGGATAGGCTAAAGATCTGGGCAAGTCACTTTAAGCACTATGTTGGTCTTAACATTTTTTTTTTTTTTTTTTTTTAATTTGTAATTTAAATGGCAGGCTCAAGGATAAATGCCAAGGTCCTTTTTGGCTTAAAAATTCAATAATACTAAATCAACATAGGTTGAATAATCCCTCAGCAGAGATAAAAATGGGGATTTAAAATCCCTCAACAGATAACAATGGGATTTAAATATTGGAGAGTGGTTGGCTCAGTGTTTTTCTGCCCACAAATTCTTTCTTAAAAGCAATCAACCAACCAATCAATCCTACTTAGCCAAAATTTAATTACAAAAGTGATATATACTTTTTGCCAAAGAGTTTAAACTCAACAAGGAACAAAATAAAAAGCAAAAATTCCTTCATTCTTCTCCCACTTTCAACTCTATCACTCTCAGAGGTACTTACTCTGATCAGCTGTGTAGATATCACCCCAAACTATTTCTCTATGCATAAGCAAAAACTTAAATATACTTATGCAAAAATGGGGGTAATAGCAAACATTTAGTTTGTAACTTGCATTTTATAGAACAGAAAAATGACATTTAGGTTGTTGCTGTTTTTCAATATAACCCATATTGCCGCAACGGACATCCTTGTACAGCAGAGCCAGATTAAGAGATAGATGGGGGGAGGGTTGTGGAGAGGGGAAGGTGGCTGACAGTCCCACAAGGGTTTTAAGACATCACTGGAAGGCAGAAATAAAGACAAATTTTAATTACTTTGATAATACTCAGGAACAGAACTATATGGGTTTGGAAGAGACAGTATGTATCTGCATGGAGCAAGTTACACTACCTTCTGAAGAGGGCGGATACAGTAAACTACAAGGCTTCTGCTGAAGCTGGAGCAGAACTGCTCAGGACAACAAAGAAGAAGCTGAGACTGGCCACTGGTGGTTCTCATTGTTTGTTCTTCCCTAAAATAACAATAAACTTTTAACAATTATTTCAAAAATAACAGCTGGAAGGGAGCCAAATTACTAGGCTGCTCTGAATACCAACAAGTCTTGGTCTGGCTCTGGAATGATTCTTAGAAGTGGACCTACTAAAACAAAGAATATGGGCATTTACAATTTTGATAAAGACTGCCAAATTGCCAACGAAAAAGGGATTCTCATCAACAGCATATGAGAGGATTTACCAATACCCTTTTTAATATATGCTAACAATCTTGTATTTTTAGTGACTTTAGTGATAGCAGAAAATTATATCATTATTTTAATTGTATTTCAAGTTTTAAGAAAGTTGATCAGTTTCTTGCTTTCATTTTATAGGCAACTGTATTTTTTCTTCTGTAAACTCTATATCAGTAGAGCAATTTTTTACTGACTGTTATTCTTTTGTTAATTTCAGGGTTTTTTTTTTTTTAAATATAGATATTGCGTATATCTCTCTCTATAAGGATAAATGATAGATTTTGTTATGAATGTTGCAATGTCCAATGTTTTCTGGAGGTAATATGACATTATAGATCGATTCTATGAGTTCTAGGTTGAGATCTTATTTTTAAAACAAAAGATGCCTCACATGAGTCATCATTATGTCCATGAAAAATAGAAAATTCTGACAATTGCATGTTACTGTTACAGTTAAAGTAGCTTTTATTGTTATAGCATAGTTACATCCAATAAAAACTTACTATGAAGTTATTTCTTAAAAAGGTCTACTTTTAAGGCTATATGTATTTTTAAGAACAAATGATAAGACCATACTCTTGTCAGTTTAAAATACAATAATTCACTTAGGGAAGAAGAAATACATTAGACCTGAGACCAGGTGCAAATTACTAACATAATCTAAAATTAAAAAGAAGTTGAATTAATTTCTTTTCTCAATAAGGACAATGTTATTGGTAAATACCAAAAAAGAAGTCAGAGGTTTAAAAGTGTTCAAATTTGGTTCACTATACTTAATACATTGTAAGTTAGGGAATAATTTTGTTTCAATATAATGATTGCAAAAAGACTGACCTGGGCAATTAACCTTTTGTCATATAACACATAGTATAGGTAGGCTTACAAATTGTACTTAAGTGGAAGAACAAAATCATACTGAACATTCTGATATCTATAATCAAATCACTATAACTGAGTCTCAACTACAAGACTGGATGTTCAGTTCTCTCCAATTTGAGGCTTTGTTAGCCCCATCCTAGACAGCAATAAAAAGAATAAACTCTCTATTTGCATTTCAGGCTACTGGTCTCTGCCAAGGAAGACTTATAAATCACAAACAGAGGAAGGACACCATTTTGTTAATTACCTATAAGGGTTTCCTGCTAAATAAGTAAGCCTTTCTATGTTGAGTTGACATACACTAAATGGAAGAATTATCCTCTGGTATGAATTAAATATAAATTTCACTGACTTTGCTATTGTTTATTCATATTAGTTAGAATTTATTTTGGCCACAATAAACCAATTCTATGAAAAATCTAAACAAAATTACTTTAAAAAAAATCAAAATGTCATCTCCAAATGTTAAATATAAATTTATTTTCAAACTCTTAACTTCACCTTATATTCCCTAAGGAATACAAACATCAAGCAAAATAGCTGTCATATTAAATTTTTAAAAGTTAATAAGAAGAGTAATGGGGATGGTTACTCATGTGTATGCAGTAACACTAACAGGAATGTCTGAAAGATCGTGTAAAATATCAAAAGTACTCAAGATTGCTTCAAGAAAATATTGTTTTAAACAAAGGTTTATGCAGAAAAACAGTGGAGCTATTCAAACAAAAAATTCCTTTTTTTAATATATAAACAATGTATTCAAATTAACTTGAATTATTAGATTTATCTTAAACAATTATGGTATCTGTGCCCTGCTCTGCCTGATATACATACAAAGATTATTTATGAAATTGGGTAGTCAAAATATGACCAAAATATGACTGCAAATTCTTTTAGCTTATTTTAAGTTCAGGTTTTCCACTTAATGCTTTCCTCTGCACTCAACTCAAAATCTTAAACATCTGGTTATTTAAAAAGTCCTGACCAAAAGAACATTTTTGTGAATATATTTCAAATAGTGAATACACTGGCAATAAATGGAAACAGAGTAGACAGCCAAAAAGTAAATAGCGAACAGGTTTTGAGATGTCTGAAAACTAAAATGTCTAAAAATGAGCTGCCTAGCAAAGTGAAAGCCCAACTGATTCAAAAACATTTTATTTCCGAATAAAAATGAATAACGCAATGGCTATATACACATGTCACTGTCGTCTCAGTGTTTAAGCTGCCCAATGGAACAATGAACAGAGAAATGGATATGGAATAAAGTATATAATCATAATCCAACTCCAAGAAGAAGAAATTGTCAAGGGAAAAGGTAGACTAAAAAGGAAGGAACAAAGTATAAAGAGCACATACCAACACAAAAATAGGATTATACAATCGTAAATAATGGAGGAAAGAGCAAGTAGAGCAAAGGAAGAGCTGTGCCCCCACCCCCTGTCCCCAAAAGTGGAGCCAAGTGGAGAGGCCCCTCTGGCGTGGGTGACCTCCTTCTCTAGCTTGCAGGCCTCCTTCAGAAGAGCAAGGCAGCATCAAACTCTGGGTATGCCTGACAGGATCTTCCCCATGACATTCGCAGCCTCACCATTGTTACAGCTTTAAGATCAATACTATTTTCATCATGCCTCTTATCCTAATTTGTCACCACAAGAAGACTACAACTTCTAAATCATCCTTCTTCCCACCCTTTAACTCCTAGAACCCTTCTACTGTCTCCTTTGTCAGTCATTAACAAAATCCCCTTTGTCCAATCACCTACCCACTTGGGTCTCACTGAAACCTGCTTCTCCCCTGAGGACACTGCTTTACTTGCATCCCTCTTAGGTGATAAATATTTCTGTCCCATGGGCCAGTGCTTGTTGCTACTCGCTGCCACTTTCAGTTCACTGGCTGGCCCTCCTCCCCAAAGTCCCCAACTTTGATATCATGTTAGCAGATTATACCACCTATTACCTACCCCTCCTTACTACAGGTATTTATTGACTGTAGCCATTCCCCTCATGTCCGGAAGATTTTAGCTCCTGGCTCAGTGCCTCTGTCTACTACTACTATTATGATACTTGGTAATTTCAATATGTCACACAGAAGATCCAACACTCTGGGCCTCAGAGTTCACTGACCTCATCTCCTCCTCTGGTTCTACTCTACCCCATCTCAGAAACTCAATCCCAGGGTCATAAACCAGATCTTGTCACTACCAATAATTGCAATTCCACCATAATCTCAATTTCAAGCATTTTACTCTCCAGCCACCAGTTCCAATCCTTCCATTTTACTCTCTCTAGTTCCCCAAGGCTAACATCTCTTCTGTCTCATAGGGACCTATAATCTAATGATCCTTTTACTTTTCGCCAACCTTCACCCTCAATATACCTTCATTTCCCACCTAACCCAACACAGATTGTGTGTTCCATCACTCCCCTGCATATACTGTCTATCTCCTTGTCCCTCTCTTGCTTTGTCATACTTCACTGACAAAACTTCTAGTCTGCTTTAATCCAACTGTCCCCTCACTCCAAGCTTGCACTAACCATACATAGCACTAAAAGTGACTAGAAAAAAAACATATAACTATGCTGACTCATCTCACTTTACGTGACCATGAACTTCAAGTGCACCCTTATTGCTGCTTAGCAATCCTATTACATATCCTTCTCCCGAACTCTCTTAGACAACTATCTCATAACTTCTTTTTTCAAACCTTTAATATCTCCTTCCTTTCCCTACTGTCAGCTGATGACCTTACTTCCTACATCACTAAGAAGATACAAGCAAATAGAAGAGAACCACAAGTTACACCATCTATCACATCTATCAGTTACCAGCTCTGTGGCTATATTCTCTGCTACTTCTTTACTGTGACAATGAATGAACTGTCTGTGCACACCTACCAAAGACCAATCCCTCCATCATGCAAAAAAAATCCCAACCACTTTCAATTACTTGAGGATATAGTAGCAGCAACTTCCCTTTTCCTGTAAATCATCATTTTTTTTCTGTCTCTAGTGATCATTCCCAGAAATATATAACATGTTGTTATTTTTGCCATCTAATAGAAAAATGCTCTCTTGACTTCACGTCCCCCTCCAGTTTCCTCCCCATTTTTCTGCAACCCATTATAGGAAAACTCCTCAAGAGCTGTCAAACCATGAAACAACTGCTCATATGTGGCCCTCTCTCTCTAGCTAAGCCACCTTGGCAGGTGAACTCACTGCTCTTCCTGCTGCGTGGAACCTGACTCCCAGGGTGGAAATCTCCCTGGCAATGCAGAATATGATTCCCAGGGATGAGTCTGAACCCAGCATCGTGGGACTGAAAACACCTTCTTGACCAAAAGGGGAATGCGAGATGAAACAAAGTGAATCATCGGTGGCTGAGAGATTTCAAATGTGGTTGAGAAGTCACTCTGGTGGACATTCTTACGCACTATATAACCCTCTTTAAGTTTGAAAGTATTGGAATGGCTAGAAATAAATACGTAAAACTATCAAACTCCAACTCAGTAGCCTTAACTCCTGAGGATGAGTGTATAGCAATGTAGCTTGCAAGGGGTGGTAGTGTGATTGTGGAAACCTTGTGGATTGCACTCCCTTTGTCCAGTGTGGGGATGGATGGGTGGAAAAATGGGGACAAAAACTAAATGAAAAATAGGGTGGGATGGGGGGAATGATTTGGGTGTTCTTTTTTACTTTTATTTTTTATTCTTGTTCTGATTCTTTCTGGTGTAGGGGAAGTGTTTGGGGATGGACTGTGGTGATGGGTGCATAGCTGTATGGTGGTTCTGTGAAGGTTGACTGTGCACCGTGGATGGTTATATGTTATTTGAATGTATCTCAATAAAACTGAATTTAATTAAAAAAAAAAAAAGAGGGTGGGGCTCTACTTTATAAAAGAATGCTAACTAATATACACAGAAGTAATCTCAAAAATAGAAAAATCAACATTTTACAAACAACAACATATTAAGTGACAAATGGTCATGAATGAATGCTAAAACCACCAGGCAAAGTGCTGTTGGGGAACAGGATATTCATACAGTATTATTCCACAAATTACTTATCAATTACAAAGAAAATGTGCCTTTACAATGGGGGAGTCAGGCAGACACCACTTGAACTGAGTAAGCAAGGTTAACAGGACAAATAATGGGTCAAACCAACATTATGTTTCTCCTGATGTAAGGCAAAGAGGACCATACATAATTTATGGAAAATTTTTGTCAAAATCTTTTAACCTGAATTAATTGTGAGGAAACAATCAGACAAATTCAGATTGCGGGACATTCTATAAACCAACTGTTGCAGACACCTCAAAAATGATTGGATTTTGGACTGGGAAAGACCTAGGAAAGAACATCATTGAAACAGGTAAGATATTTGACTATTACTGTATTTATTAATTTTTTAAAGATACAATGGCATTGTGCTTACAAAGAAATGACTTTGTTTTGGAAGTTATGTACTGAAGTATTTTTTAAGGATGAAGTGTCATCCCTAAAAGTGCCGGAAAATTTCTAATAGTAAAGCACTTTAAAAAAAGGAGTTTGCTTGCTGTCTCCAATTCCTTTCGTTCCATTTCCTCTTGAATGCACATCTGGTCACTTTTGTCTCCCACCATCACATCAGAACCGTTTAAGATCACTAATGACCTCCTTACTGCTAAATCCAATAGTCATTCTTAGTCCATATTTTATTGACCTGTCTTCTCATTGAAATGCTTTCTTCATCTGGCTGTCCAGATAGCCCACTCCCCTGAATTTCTTCCTGCTTCTCTGGTAGCTTTTTCTCAACTGTCTTTGGATAGTCCCTCCTCACCTCCTCTACCACTAAATGATGGGGTGCTCCAGGGATTAGTCTTTGGGCCTCTTTCCTTTTCTACCTGTACTCAGTCACTCACTGTTCCTACCCTTTTAAAGATCTATACAATGGTGATTCCCAAATTTTTATCTTCAGTTCTGACCTCCCTGAACTCTAGGCTTATATCCATAAGTGACTCCTTGACATGTGTATTTAAATATCTAATAAGCATCTTAAATTTAACATGTCCAAAAGAGAATTCTTGCTCTCTTGCAAACCTGTTCCACCCACCCAATCTTCATTATCTCAGGATTACAGCAATAGCCCTTGACTGGTCTGATTCTGTCCCTGCTGCCCCTTTAATCTACTCTCAATACAGCAGCCAGAGAGATCTTGCTAAAAGCAAAATTGTCAGATCTTATCACTCTTCAGCTCAAAACCCTTCAATGGCTTCTCATCTCACTCAGAGAAGTAGTTCAAGTCCTTATCTGTCCCCTAGTTACTTCTGTAACCTCATCTATTATTCTCTCCTCTATTCATTCCATTCCAGACACATAGTTGTCCTAGCTACTCCTCACACAATTAGTAAGCTCCAGCTTCAAGGCCACTCACTTGCTCTTTTCTGTGCTCATGCTCTTCCTCCAGATATCTGCATGGATCACTTTCTGACCTCTAATTCCCTTAGTCTCTGCTCACATATTTTTCTTATGTGTTGTCATCTGTCTCCCACTCACCAGAATATAAGATCTATGAGGTTAGGGATTGCTATGTTTTGTTTTTATGGTATCCAGAATAATCTCTGGCATACGGTAGGTGCTTAATAAGTATTTGATTAGTCAATGAAGGAAAGATGGGGTGTGTTGAGTAGCATAAAAGAGACCAAAGATCCTTTTTCATTTGTGTCTATTAAACCAGGGATAACTAAGAAAAAGATGACTTCTATCATATCTAATCCCTTTTAAGATTATAAATAAAGGAACATGTCATGATTTGTTCAAATTCTGGATGGAATTTCACAGATATTCTGTTAAGCTAGAGTTATCTACAAAAAAAAGTATTATTAAGAAGATAATTGTACTATGACTATAAGGAAGGTTATTTAATATATAAGAAATAAAAATGATTACACTTCATGCATATGTGTATTACAAATTCTCTAATGAGGCACATTCATTGATGAAGGCCCAATATGCTAATTACATGCCTGACTATATCTTCTCATCAGAGTGAGTCAAACATAGTATCTTTTTGGCAACATACTAAGAAGATAAACTTTACTCTACATTCATCAAAGTAATAAACTATAACTTTAAAAAAATTTATAATTCCACATTTATACTTATTTATTGTCCTAATTATATTTCCATGGGGAATTAAAATATCAATAAAAAGAGCTCACTTGATTGTTACAACTGTGTACCTGTTATTTGCCTCCCTTTATACTTTACCCTTAAGAAAATAAACTCCTAGTGTTGCTATATTGTATAATCCAATGTAAAAAGATAGCAAGTTTAAGTAGTCTACACTAGAATTCCTTTTAAAAACCAAACCAAACCATACTCCAATAAGTGTTAGTGATTAAAGGTAAAGTACTTATTTGCAGGAAGAGCTCAATATTTTGGAAATTCAAGCCACAGAAAAAAGATGAGTAATATAGCATAATCTTATACTGACCCTCTGTGGTTTACCGTAGTATAACATCACAAAAGTCCTGAGGTTCAAGATAATTAACTGTTACTGGGGACAAAGGTGTCTTAAGACTCAAAGCCACCAAAATTATATGACATGAAAAGTACTTCGTGGTTTGCAGGGTAGCTTTCTAAACAAACAGCTCAAATTAAGTAAGAAAGAAATTATTATTTCCATTTTCCAAATAAGTGAACTGAGGTTCAGAAAGATTAGCTGATTTATCTTATATACAAAATATCTAGCATGGGAAAGATGCTTTACATACACTTGAACATAGGTACATGTTGCATACCAAGGATTCACAGGTAACAACAGAATACCTGGAGCCTTTGGTACTATGGTTAAGGTAGAACACAGGGCATTTTTAAGGCAGTGAAACTTCTGTAGGATACTATAATGGTGGACACATGACATTATGCATCTGTCAAAATCCACAGAGCTATACGACACGAGTGAACTCTAATGTAAACTATGGACTTTGGTTAATAATAATATATTTAGTACTGGTTCTTAAATTGTAACAAATATACCAGATGAATGCAAGATGTTAATAATGAGGTTGGGTGGGTAGTATGTGGGAACTCGGTACTTTCTAAGCAAGTTTTCTGTAAACCTAAAATTGCTCTTAAAAAACAAACCTATTTAAAAATATATTATGGATAAGGACTTTAAAAAATGCATTATAGGTTAGGATATCAATTTTCCTCTATTCAAATAACAATTAAAAATGCCCAATGTAGATAATGATTCTGTGAAACTACCACTCTTACTATTTGTTGAAGACATTATAAACTGATAGTTTGGAAAGCGATTTGACAATAGTCTCAAGAGTTACAAAAAAGTGTTGATGCCCTTTCCTAGTAATTCCACTTCAGAGAAGCTATTCTAAGGGAATAATTCAAAATATGGAGAAAGCTATAGATTATTTATAATACTGTAGATGCTTTGCATCTGCAGATTTAACATTTGAGGTTTTGACACTGGCAGCTTTAACTGCTTGTCAGAGAACCACAGGTTGATCCACAGCACATGTAAACTTGCTGCGTGAGAGAGGAAGTCACGTAACTAACTAGTGAGTGGCCCTGACTGCCAGCATCAGCTTCTCATTGTGCCTCATTGCTCTACTAGTCCTCATGTGCACAGAAACATTTCTAACATGAAAAAAAAAAAAAAAAAAAAAAATGTTAAAAAACGTTCTTAAAATCAAAAGGCCTCACAAAAGTAAGTCAACTACTTGGCTGGTGATGAATGTGAAGAGATCTAAGAAAATACTGATTATTTGTGGGTTTTGGATCTGGTCTGAGGACACATTTCTTTTCAGTGCCATAGGTCTATATTAAACATTTAACAACAGAGAAATGGTAAATCAAACAACAATCTAACTCATCATTTAAATAATGATTAAAAAGTTAAAAAAAAAAAAGGGACAATTCAGTTTACTGATATGAATATATAAATCAGTGCTGTCCACTATGATTATGAAATGGAATACTCCAAAATAACAGTGGTTGAATTAAGGTAGATGATAATTTTTCATTTTTACATTTCAAAATATTTTACATGATACTAATATTACTTCCGCAAATGAAAAAGCCAAGATAAACAGAACAGGGAACAACAGTTCCCAACTCATGTCATGAGGTCAGAATTACATTGATACCAAAATCCAAGGACAATGCAAGAAAGGAAAAGTACAGACTAATAACCCTCATTAATAGAGGTGCAAATATACTTAAAAAAAAAAAATTAGCAAATCAAGTCCAAGAATATATAAAGAAGGATAATATGCCAAAACCAAGTGGATTTTTATCTGAGGAAAAAACACATTACTTAAATCTTCTAGTTACAGACACAACTGTAAATAGTGATTTTTGGTATTTGTCCTATTGTATTAATGAAGACAAAGGCTAAGATCCAGTCCACTCAATATAGGAAACTGTATCACGCATCCGTACCATATAATGGCAAGTATATTGCATAACTGAAATATTTGCTTTCAACTTCTCAATCAAGTTTATTTTTTTTATCTTTATTTTATTGAGATATATTCACATACCACGCAGTCATACAAAACAAATCGTACTTTCGATTGTTTACAGTACCATTACATAGTTGTACATTCATCACCTAAATCAATCATTAGCACACACACAAAAATAACAAGAATAATAATTAGAGTGAAAAAGAGCAATTGAAGTAAAAAAGAACACTGGGTACCTTTGTCTGTTTGTTTCCTTCCCCTATTTTTCTACTCATCCATCCATAAACTCGACAAAGTGGAGTGTGGTCCTTATGGCTTACCCAATCCCATTGTCACCCCTCATAAGCTACATTTTTATACAACTGTCTTCGAGATTCATGGGTTCTGGGTTGTAGTTTGATAGTTTCAGGTATCCACCACCAGCTACCCCAATTCTTTGGAACCTAAAAAGGGTTGTCTAAAGTGTGCGTAAGAGTGCCCACCAGAGTGACCTCTCGGCTCCTTTTGGAATCTCTCTGCCACTGAAGCTTATTTCATTTCCTTTCCCATCCCCCTTTTGGTCAAGAAGATGTTCTCCGTCCCACGATGCCAGGTCTACATTCCTCCCCGGGAGTCATATTCCACGTTGCCAGGGAGATTCACTCCCCTGGGTGTCTGATCCCACGTAGGGGGGAGGGCAGTGATTTCACCTTTCAAGTTGGCTTAGCTAGAGAGACAGGGCCACATCTGAGCAACAAAGAGGCATTCGGGAGGAGGCTCTTAGGCACAACCATAGGGAGGCCTAGCCTCTCCTTTGCAGCAACAGTCTTCCCAAGGGCAAGTCCTGTGGTAGAGGGCTCAACCCATCAAACCACCAGTCCCCTATGTCTGTGAGCACATTAGCAACCATCGAGGTGGGGAAGCCCAATACCCCTGCATTCTCCACCAGCTCCTCAAGGGGGCAGTACATCGTTTTTTTTCCTTGTTTTTCTTTTTTTTTTTTTTTTAACTTTCCCTTCTTTTTTAAATCAACTCTATGAAAAAAAGTTAAAAGAAAACAAACATACAATAAAAGAACATTTCAAAGAGACCATAACAAGGGAGTAAGAAAAAGACAACTAAGCTAAGATAACTGCTTAACTACCAACATGTTCCTACTTTACCCCAAGAAAGTTACATAATATAGCAACATTTCTGTGAACTTGTTCCTACTATATCCATCAGAAATTAACAGACCATAGTCATTCCTGGGCATCCCCAGAACGTTAAATAGCTTATCTGTTCTTCTTGGATTATTGTTCCCCCTTCCTTAATTGCTCTCTATTGCTAGTTCCCCTACATTCTACATTATAAACCATTTGTTTTACATTTTTTAAAGTTCACATTAGTGGTAGCATATAATATTTCTCTTTTTGTGCCTGGCTTATTTTGCTCAGCATTATGTCTTCAAGGTTCATCCATGTTATCATATGTTTCACGAGATCGTTCCTTCTTACTGCCGCGTAGTATTCCATCGTGTGTATATACCACATTTTATTTATCCACTCATCTGTTGAAGGACATTTGGGTTGTTTCCATCTCTTGGCAATTGTGAATAATACTGCTATGAACATTGGCGTGCAGATATCTGTTCGTGTCACTGCTTTCCGACCCTCCGGGTATATACCGAGAAGTGCAATCGCTGGAACGAATGGTAAATCTATATCTAGTTTTCTAAGGAACTGCCAGACTGATTTCCAGAGTGGCTGAACCATTATACAGTCCCACCAACAATGAATAAGAGTTCCAATTTCTCCACAACCCCTCCAGCATTTGTTGTTTCCTGTTTGTTTAATGGCAGCCATTCTAACCGGTGTGAGATGGTATCTCATTGTGGTCTTAATTTGCATCTCTCTAATAGCTAGTGAAGCTGAACATTTTTTCATGTGTTTCTTGGCCATTTGTATTTCCTCTTCAGAGAACTGTCTTTTCATATCTTTTGCCCATTTTATAATTGGGCTATCTGTACTATTGTCATTGAGTTGTAGGATTTCTTTATATACGCAAGATATCAGTCTTTTGTCAGATACAGGGTTTCCAAAATTTTTTTCCCATTGAGTTGGCTGCCTCTTTACCTTTTTGAGAAATTCCTTTGAGGTGCAGAAACTTCTAAGCTTGAGGAGTTCCCATTTATCTATTTTTTCTTTTGCTGCTTGTGCTTTGGGTGTAAAGTCTAGGAAGTGGCCACCTAATACAAGGTCTTGAAGATGTTTTCCTACATTATCTTCTAGGAGTTTTATGGTACTTTCTTTTATATTGAGATCTTTGGTCCATTTTGAGTTAATTTTTGTGTAGGGGGTGAGGTAGGGGTTCTCTTTCATTCTTTTGGATATGGATATCCAACTCTCCCAGCCCCATTTGTTGAAAAGACCATTATGACTCAGTTCAGTGACTTTGGGGGCCTTATCAAAGATCAGTCGGCCATAGATCTGAGGGTCTATCTCTGAATTCTCAATTCGATTCCCTTGATCTATATGTCTATCTTTGTGCCAGTACCATGCTGTTTTGGCAACTGTGGCTTTATAATAAGCTGCAAAGTCAGGAAGTGTAAGTCCTCCCACTTCGTTTTTCTATTTTAGGGTGTCTTTAGCAATTCGAGGCATCTTCCCTTTCCAAATAAATTTGATAACTAGCTTTTCCAAGTCTGCAAAGTAGGTTGTTGGAATTTTGATTGGGATTGCATTGAATCTGTAGATGAGTTTGGGTAGAATTGACATCTTAATGACATTTAGCCTTCCTATCCATGAACATGGAATATTTTTCCATCTTTTAAGGTCCCCTTCTATTTCTTTTAGTAGAGTTACGTAGTTTTCTTTGTATAGGTCTTTTACATCTTTGGTTAAGTTTATTCCTACGTACTTGATTTTTTTAGTTGCTATTGAAAATGGTATCTTTTTCTTGAGTGTCTATTCAGTTTGTTCATTTCTAGCATATAGAAACATTACTGACTTATGTGCATTAATCTTGTATCCCGCTACTTTGCTAAATTTGTTTATTAGCTCTAGTAGCTGTATTGTCGATTTCTCAGGGTTTTCTAGATATAAGATCATATCATCTGCAAACAATGACAGTTTTACTTCTTCTTTTCAAATTTGGATGCCTTTTATTTCTTTGTCTTGCCGGATTGCCCTGGCTAGCACTTCCAGCACAATGTTGAATAATAGTGGTGACAGCGGGCATCCTTGTCTTGTTCCTGATCTTAGAGGGAAGGCTTTCAGTCTCTCACCATTGAGTAGTATGCTGGCTGTGGGTTTTTCATATATGCTCTGTATCATATTGAGGAAGTTTCCTTCAATTCCTACCTTTTGAAGTGTTTTTATCAAAAAGGGATGTTGGATTTTGTCAAATGCTTTTTCAGCATCGATTGAGATGATCAATTGATTTTTCCCTTTTGACTTGTTAATGTGTTGTAATACATTGATTGATTTTCTTATGTTGAACCATCCTTGCATGCCTGGAATGAACCCCACTTGGTCATGGTGTATGATTTTTTTAATGTGTCTTTGGATTCGATTTGCAAGTATTTTGTTGAGGATTTTTGCGTCTACATTCATTACGGAGATTGGCCGGTAGTTTTCCTTTTTTGTAGCATCTTTGCCTGGTTTTGGTATTAGACTGATGTTAGCTTCATAAAATGAGTTAGGTAGTGTTCCATTTTCTTCAATGTTTTGAAAGAGTTTGAGTAAGATTGGTGTCAGTTCTTTCTGGATAGTTTGGTAGAATTCCCCTGTGAAGCCATCTGGCCCTGGGCATTTATTTGTGGGAAGATTTTTCATGACTGAGTGGATCTCTTTGCTTGTGATGGGTTGATTGAGGTCTTCTATTTCTTCTCTGGTCAGTCTAGGTTGTTCATATGTTTCCAGGAAATTGTCCATTTCTTCTACATTATCCAGTTTGTTGCCATACAGTTGTTCATAATATCCTCTTATAATTTTTTTAATTTCCTCAGGATCTGCAGTAATGTCACCTTTTTCATTCATTATTTTGTTTATATGGGTCTTCTCTCTTTTTGATTTTGTCAGTCTAGCTAGGGGCTTGTCAATCTTGTTGATCTTCTCAAAGAACCAACTTTTGGTGATATTTATCCTCTCTATTGTTTTTTTGTTCCCTATGTCATTTATTTCTGCTTTAATCCTTGTTATTTCTTTTCTTCTACTTGGTTTAGGATTGGTTTGCTGTTCATTTTCTAGCTTCTTCAGGTGATCCATTAGTTCTTTGACTTTGGCTCTTTCTTCCTTTTTAATATATGCGTTTAGTGCTATAAATTTCCCCCTCAGCACTGCTTTAGCTGCATCCCATAGGTTTTGGTATGTTGTGTTCTCATTTTCATTCGTCTCTATATATTTAGCAATTTCTCTTGCTATTTCTTCTTTAACCCACTGATTGTTTAGGAGTGTGTTGTTTAACCTCCAGGTATTTGTGAATTTTCTAAGCCTCTGATGGTTATTGACTTCTAATTGTATTCCATTGTGATCAGAGAATGTGCTTTGAATAATTTCAATCTTTTTAAATTTATTGAGGCTTGTTTTATGTCCCAGCATATGATGTATTCTGGAGAAAGTTCCGTGAGCACTAGAAAAGTATGTGTATCCTGGTGATTTGGGATGTAATGTCCTGTATATGTCTGTTAAATCTAATTCATTTATCAGATTGTTTAGGTTTTCAATTTCCTTATTGGTCTTCTGTCTGGTTGATCTATCTATAGGAGAGAGTGATGTGTTGAAGTCTCCCACAATTATTGTGGAAACATCAATTGCTTCCTTTAGTTTTGCCAGTGTTTCTCTCATGTATTTTGTGGCACCTTGATTAGGTGCATAGACATATACGATTGTTATTTCTTCTTGTTGAATTGCCCCTTTTATTAGTATGTGGTGGCCTTCTTTGTCTCTCAAAACACCCCTGCATTTGAAGTCTATTTTATCTGAGATTAATATTGCTACACCTGCTTTCTTTTGGCTGTAGCTTGCATGAAATATTTTTTTCCATCCTTTCACTTTCAGTTTCTTTGTGTCCCTGTGTCTAAGATGAGTCTCTTGTATGCAACATATTGATGGTTCATTTTTTTTGATCCATTCTGCGAATCTATATCTTTTAATTGGGGAGTTTAATCCATTTACATTCAACGTTATAACCGTGAAGGCATTTCTTGAATCAGCCATCTTATCCTTTGGTTTATGTTTGTCATATTTTTCCCCTCTCTCTATTAATATCCTTTATTGTACCCA
Source organism: Choloepus didactylus (assembly GCF_015220235.1). Lineage (NCBI taxonomy): Eukaryota > Metazoa > Chordata > Mammalia > Pilosa > Megalonychidae > Choloepus > Choloepus didactylus. The sequence goes on along the minus strand of NC_051325.1, from coordinate 20,429,186 downwards.
TACCGAATCTCTTTAGTACTGAACCTTTCTCCAAGTCTCTCTGTCCTTTCTTTGTTTCTCTGTCTGTAGGGCTCCCTTGAGTATCTCCAGTAGGGCAGGTCTCTTGTTAGGAAATTCTCTCAGCATTCGTTTGTCTGTGAAAAATTTATGCTCTCCCTCAAATTTGAAGGAGAGCTTTTGCTGGATAAAGTATTCTTGGCTGGAAATTTTTCTCACTCAGAATTTTAAATATATCGTGCCACTGCCTTCTCGCCTCCATGGTGGCTGCTGAGTAGTCACTACTTAGACTTATGCTGTTTCCTTTGTATGTGGTGAATTGCTTTTCTCTTGCTGCTTTCAGAACTTGTTCCTTCTCTTCTGTGTTTGACAGTGTGATCAGTATATGTCTCGGAGTGGGTTTATTTGGATTTATTCTATTTGGAGTTCGCTGAGCATTTATGATTTGTGTATTTATGTTGTTTAGAAGATTTGGGAAGTTTTCCCCAACAATTTCTTTGAATACTCTTCCTAGACCTTTACCCTTTTCTTCCCCTTCTGGAACACCAATGAGTCTTATATTCGGACGTTTCATATTATCTATCATATCCCTGAGGTCCATTTCGATTTTTTCAATTTTTTTCCCCATTCTTTCTTTTATGCTTTCATTTTCCATTCTGTCATCTTCGAGGTCACTGATTCGTTGTTCAACTTCCTCTAGTCTTGTACTATGAGTGTCCAGAATCTTTTTAATTTGGTCAACAGTTTCTTTAATTTCCATAAGATCGTCTATTATTTTATTTAGTCTTGCAATGTCTTCTTTATGCTCTTCTAGGGTCTTCTTGATATCCTTTGTATCCCGTACTATGTCTCATTGTTCATCTTTAGTTCTTTGAGTTGCTGCTCTAGGTGCTGTGTTTCTTCTGATCTTTTGATTTGGGTGCTTGGGCTTGGGTTATCCATATCGTCTGGTGTTTTCATATGCTTTATAATTTTCTGTTGTTTTTGGCCTCTTGGCATTTGCTGAACTTGATAGGGTTCTTTTAGGATTTGTAGACCAATTGAAGTCCTTATCTCTAATTTATCAGATCTACAGCTTTGTGGAGTACACTTTCTTTAACTAACCAGCAGGTGTCGTCCACGAGCCACCTGTTCTCCACAAGCCAGTTCTCCCCTGCTTAGCCTTTTTGGTGAGTGGGGGAGTGAGTCTTGTGGGGTCCAATTGGTGTACCAAGCTTGCATGTGTAGTTGGTGTTGCCTGCCCTATATATGGGGTGTGTTTCTGGGCAGTCAGGGAGGGGGGGTGGCCCTAACAATCAAATCTCCCTGGTGATCCTAGAGTTTTAAAGCTGCTGCAATAGTCTAATCCTTCAGTTCAGTCCTGCCACAGTTTGTCTCTGCCACTGACCCACAAGTCCTTGGTATTGGCGTATGGCTCCTGAGACTTGCAAGTGGGCCCCTCTTCCAGGCTGTGCACCCCAGGTCCTCTGTTGAGGGATGACTGTGCTATGTCACAGGTGAGTGCCGCCCCCCCAGGGCAGTTCTGGGCTGCTGGGCTGTGTAGGGAGGCTCCCAGTCTGCTGAATTGATGGCTGAATGGGGCTTTGTTAATTCACACTGCTCCACCTTCCCAACTCTGGGACAATCAGCTGAGGTTGCAGGGAAGGCTAATGTCCACGCCCAGTTTTGTGGTGTGTGCCTGTTATTTGAAGCACTTCCGTCACACTGGGTTGTCTGGGGCAGCTCTGGGCTATGGGGCTGGTGATGGGCAGGAGTGTTTCCTGTCCACCAGGATGATGGCTGTGAGCGGACACCGCCCTTTTCTTGGGAAGTTGTGGTGTTTAGTGAATTTTCTCAGCCACTGGATTATTGCCTTTTGTCTCAGAGCTCTCTTAGTTCTGCTCTTGTCTTGACCTGCCCAAATTGTAAGTCTTTGAAGCTTTCTGTATTGGGCTTCTTAGAGTAATTGTTTTAGAAAAAGAAAAAAGGGTTAAAAAAAAAAAAGGGCCCTTCAGAGAGATCTAATGGGTTATTGAAATGCTAAGAAACAAAGCAACCAGGGCCATTAAGGAAAGGTCCAAAGGGCAGAGAGATCAGCTTTTCTTCGGGATTTGCATATGCGCCTCAGGGCCTGAGCTCTGCCCTTCCCCTTTCTATGTTCACCAGAACTCCAAAAATCCTCCGCTTTTATTTTGGAGTTTTTCGTGTTGTTTTTTTTTCCTATGCCTGTCTCCTCTCTGCTGGGCTGGCTGCTCTCAGATTCTCTTGTGTCTGGTCTCAGTCTATCTATGGTTGGAGTTTGGATGAGTAGAATGAGTTTCCGATAAGGGCTGCCACTGCAGTTCTCCCTTCTTCCCGGAGCTGACAGCCCGTCCTCCCACGGGACTGAGCCTGGCAGGGAGGGGCGCGGGTCCCCTGGCCGCAAAAACTTACAGATTTCGCTGATCTCAGCAGTTCCACGTTTTCATGAGTGTTGTATGAAGTATGCCCAAAGTCAGATTGCTCTGTGGTGTCCAGTCCACTCAGTTCCTGGCTTTCTACCTACTTTCCTGGAGGAGTAACTAAAACATACAGCTCAGCAGTCCGCCATCTTGCCCCGCCTCTCAATCAATCAAGTTTATTTTAAATTTGCTTTCTCAGACAACAGGACACCTCAATTTAAAATATGTTCATGTTAAAAAAATGTTCATTCAACAAGTTCAATGTAAGATTAAGGTTAAACTACAACATATTTGGCTCAAAAGGCAGCATTCAACTTATCTTAAATCACAAAGTCTGGAGCCTCAAAAGAAAAAGTCTTCACAAACATCCCTGAGTGGTTTGGTTATCCACCCTTAGATATTTACTGAGAATGGAAGCTCAAACCTTGAAAGCAGCCTAGGTATTCTTTTGCTGGACAGTTCTAACAATACAGAGAATTCTTCTTTATGCTATATTTAAATAATCTACCTTCCTTCAGCTTTTATCTACTATCAGTAGCATGCACCTGTCAAATCATAAGACAGATTAAGTCTTTTATATCGTAATCTTGTAAGTACTTCAAAATAACCATTAAGTCACTTTTTAGACTTTTCCTCTCCAGGCTAAATTGAGTTCTCCCAACCACTGTTCATATGATATGCTCCTAAACTTAATTTTCTCTTACCACCACTTCCTGCAAAAGCCAAACATTTAAAACAAACGGTTTGCAACATAGCACCACCTTCCTGTAGGAATATGTAGGACATATATACATCCTAGAAGGTTTACTACAATAGTCAATCAATTCTCACAAATCAAAATATGCATTTTTTCCCCAAAATAAAAACAAACTATGCAAGTAAATGTTTTATTCCTACTGCGAAACCAGGCTAATTGTAACAAACAAAAACAACTGAATATAGAACATTTAAAATTTTTAAGCAATCATATTCCTACATGTTAATATTCTTTCTTCAAGAGACTGACTAGAACTAAAGAACTGAATCCTTGTCAAAAAATATGACTTTAAAAATATATACATATATGCAAACAGTAGTAATCTACAAAAACAATTTTTGGTTGCAAAAAAATATGCTGATTTGCCCAGGACTGTTGAAAAATGGGTATGCTAGAGAATAACCAGCTTATCCTAGCTTTTCACTTTGTTAAACTTCAACATGGTTTTAATTAGTATTGAACTACCCTAAAAAAAAGGATGCTGAACCCTGCATGGGAAATATAAAAATCATTTACTATTCTATATATCTTTGATTATTCATTGTTACATTGAGATGGGGGACTATGTATTACATATTTTGCTTTAGTGAAACTTCACTAATTAAGGACTACCAGTGGTTGTAAGAGAAAAGGTCACTTATGAATTATATATCATAAAAAGAAGTTTAATGAGTACACAGTGATTGGATTCAAGTTTCTAGATCCTGAGAACACTAAAATCAAACCTAGGAAAGGTCTACTTCCTTAAATGGCCAGGAATAATTTGTAGTTCGTAAATCAAAGGACTCAATCAAGAATAAGCTGGCAATAGTCTGAAACACTTAGTCTTTGAGTTTTAAATGTCTTATGTAAATACCATGTTAATTTCCTCACTAAGGCATTTCTGGAAAATAAAATGTTTGGGATTTAGGTTTCCAAAGAAGAGTTAATCTTTCCTTCATATCTAAAATGCACTCACAATCCCCAAATGAAGAAAAACAAGTGGACATTTGGTTACCATCCACTCTTACCTGGAACCCACTTAATTTCCATTTCCATGTTGTTTTCTTTGCCTTTCGTTTCTTTTTCTTGAATACCTTGCAAAAGCTGCCTATATTTAGCAATTTGTTCTTCATCATCTTTTTGACTTTTCTTTGTCTTCCCACCATCCTCTTCATTGATTCCATCATCACCTAACCCCCCGAAAAAAATTCAATTATATTTAATACACAGGAACAATTCACTTCTAACTCAAGTGTTAGATTTCACGTTTACTCCAAAGATGTTTTTAGACATATTGCAACAATAGAATATTGAAATCAGACTTAAACAATTCTATTCTTATGTATACCCTGGGTCTCCTGCTTCCTACTAAGCAACAAGAGAGCAGGAATAGTATTTTATTCCTCTTTATATCCTCCACCATCCAGTACATTGTCTTTAAAATCTTATGTTCAAGCATGGTACTGGCACAAAGATAGACATACAGATCAATGGAATCGAACTGAGAATTCGGAGATAGACCCCCAGATCTATGGCCGACTGATCTTTGATAAGGCCCCTGAAGTCAATGAACTGGGTCATAAAGGTCTTTTCAACAAATGGGGCTGGGAGAGTTGGATATCCATATCCAAAAGAATGAAAGAGGACCCCTACCTCACACCCTATACAAAAATTAACTCAAAATGGACCAAAGATCTCAATATAAAAGAAAGCACCATAAAACTCCTAGAAGATAATGTAGGAAACATCTTCAAGACCTTGTATTAGGCGGCCACTTCCTAGACTTTACACCCAAAGCACAAGGAACGAAAGAAAAAATAGACAAATGGGAACTCCTCAAGCTTAGAAGTTTCTGTACCTCAAAGGAATTTCTCAAAAAGGTAAAGAGGCAGCCAACTCAATGGGAAAAAATTTTTGGAAACCATGTATCTGACAAAACACTGATATCTTGCATATATAAAGAAATCCTACAACTCAATGACAATAGTACAGACAGCCCAATTATAAAATGGGCAAAAGATATGAAAAGACAGTTCTCTGAAGAGGAAATACAAATGGCCAAGAAACACATGAAAAAATGTTCAGCTTCACTAGCTATTAGAGAGATGCAAATTAAGACCACAATGAGATACCATCTCACACCGGTTAGAATGGCTGCCATTAAACAAACAGGAAACTACAAATGCTTGAGGGGATGTGGAGAAATTGGAATTCTTATTCATTGTTGGTGGGACTGTATAATGGTTCAGCCACTCTGGAAGTCAGTCTGGCAGTTCCTTAGAAAACTAGATATAGAGATACCCTTCGATCCAGCGATTGCACTTCTCGGTATATACCCGGAAGATCGGAGAGCAGTGACACGAACAGATATCTGCACGCCAATGTTCATAGCAGCATTATTCACAATTGCCAAGAGATGGAAACAACCCAAATGTCCTTCAACAGATGAGTGGATAAAGAAAATGTGGTATATACACATGATGGAATACCACACGACAGTAAGAAGGAACGATGTTGTGAAACATATGACAACATGGATGAACCTTTAAGACATAATGCTGAGCGAAATAAGCCAGGCACAAAAAGAGAAATATTATATGCTACCACTAATGTGAACTTTGAAAAATGTAAAACAAATGGTTTATAATGTAGAATGTAGGGGAACTAGAGATAGAGAGCAATTAAGGAAGGGGGAACAATAATTCAAGAAGAACAGATAAGCTATCATGGGTAAATTTAATGTTCTGGGAATGCCCAGGAATGACTATGGTCTGTTAATTTCTGATGGGTATAGTAGGACCAAGTTCACAGAAATGTTGCTATATTAGGTTACTTTCTTGGGGTAGAGTAAGAACACGTTGGAAGTAAAGTAGTTATCTTAGGTTAGCTGTCTTTTTCTTACTCCCTTGCTATGGTCTCTTTGAAGTGTTCTTTTATTGTATGTTTTTTTTTTTTAATTCTTTTTTAATTTTTTTTATTTTTCATACAGCTGATTTAGAAAAGAAAAAAGAGTTAAAAAAAAAAAAAGGAAAAAAATATGCAGAGCCCTCTTGAGGAGCTGGTGGAGAATGCAGGGATATTGGCCTGCCCTACCTCGATGGTTGCTAACATGCCCACAGACATAGGGGACTGGTGGTTTGATGGATTGAGCCCTCTGCCACGGAATTTGCCCTTGGGAAGACTGTTGCTGCAAAGGAGAGGCTAGGCCTCCCTATAATTGTGCCTAAGAGCCTCCTCCCGAATGCCTCTTTGTTGCTCAGATGTGGCCCTCTCTCTCTAAGCCAACTTGAAAGGTGAAATCACTGCCCTCCCCGCTATGTGGGATCAGACACCCAGGTGAGTGAATCTCCCTGGCAACGTGGAATATGACTCTGGGGGAGGAATGTAGACCCGGCATCGTGGGATGGACATCATCTTCTTGACCAAAAGGGGGATGTGAAAGGAAATGAAATAAGCTTCAGTGGCAGAGAGATTCCAAAAGGAGCTGAGAGGTCACTCTTGTGGGCACTCTTATGCACACTATAGACAACCCTTTTTAGGTTCTAATGAATTGGGGTAGCTGGTGGTGGACACCTGAAACTATCAAACTACAACCCAGAACCCATGAATCTTGAAGACAATTGTATAAAAATGTGGCTTATGAGAGGGAACAGTGGGATTGGGGGGGCATAGGGATCACACTCCCGTTTGTTTAGTTTGTGGATGGATGAGTGGAAAGGTGGGGGAAGGAAACAAACAAACAGACAAGGGCATCCAGTGTTCTTTATTACTTTAGTTGCTCTTTTTCACTTTAATTATTATTCTGGTTATTTTTGTGTGTGTGGTAATGAGGGTGTTGGGGTTTGATTTTGGTAATGAATGTACAACTATGTAATGGTACTGTGAACAATCAAATGTATGATTTGTTTTGTATGACTGTGTGGTATGTAAATATATCTCAATAAAATGAATAAAAAAAAATCTTATGTTCAATAAAAGGAGGCTGAATATTGTTAAATGAACTTGGTATATGAATTTCACTGTTCAAATACCAAGTTTGATGGTGAGCAAGCATGCTTACTCTCAGGATCTTGTTAACGTATTAAGAAAAAAACCAGATAAATCAGGAGTTAATTCAATTAATTCCCCTGTGTGGAAAAATACTCACTTTTCCATTTCCTAATTTCATAAAAATAATTACAATACAAAGAGAGCAGTACAAAATTCACGGGCAACAGATCCCAAAGAAAGATAATCCATGAAAAGTTTGTTTGCTCTCTATTCTCACTGTAATTCTTCAAGTCAAAAACATAAATTAAGAACCTAGATTTAATGCAAAACATAAAGACTTATTGAGTTGACCGAACATCCCAGTAAAGGAAAATTTAGAAACAGCATAATGAAGACCCTCTCTTCTATAAGCAATGGCTAACTGGTCACTAAAAATGTCTGACATAATTAAGCATTTATCTGTGAAACATCAATGGTAACCTACTGTCTTTACATCTTAAAAAAGGTACTATGGGAATAAATTGGTTAAATTAATATTTTTGTAGTTTTTTCCCCCTAAATGAATAAAAAATGGTCCAGGACATTTTTTCCATCCTATCACACTTACACGTTTTCAGTCAAACAGCTGAAATTCATTTTTTTCCTGTTTGTGCTTTGTGCCACAATAATAATGTTGGATGGAATTCTGTCATGTATCCCATAATTCAATGGATAAAACATCAGGAACAAATTACCAAAATGGCAATGTATTTCTTTCTATTAAAAGCTTACTTCTAAAAACATAATTAGAAGCAAGCTCCTTCCAGGTTGAAATTTTAGTGGTAAGTCTCTGAAGGCCTACTTGAAATTGATTTTTCCAGTACTAAAATTTTACTTTCTGAGGCTCTAAAATGTGGATAACTCATGTAGGTCTGTTTTCTTCAAATCAAAGACAATACTTTTTGAAAACCTTAATATTATCTAAGGAATAAAAAAATACTTCTAGCAGTAAGAAGATCTCTTCTAAACAACATCAGAAACATCTAGTAACTCTAAGGATTCAAATATACTAATGTGTGTACTAAAGGTACTAAACTACAGAGTAAAGTAAGCTGCAATCAATTAAAATATTGGAAAAAAATGCACCCTTTAAAAAACTTACTTAGTATACTTTAGCAGTAATATGCTAAACAGTTTGTGTACATATCTCAGTATTTTCAGCCAAGAGGCAGGTACTATTATGATTTTCCTTTCACAGCTACAGAAAGAAAGGCATAAGGAACTGAGGAAACTTAATCTCTCTAACTTTACTACGTGAAGTCAGGATTTGAAACCAGCATACCCAAATTCTTAACAAGAGTGTATTGAAAAATGAATGCTTATATTTTTTCACAATGTTAGCTGCCCTAATGTCAACAGTTATCTTTAAATCTAGTTCAGATCTCCCAAACCAATCAAAGAAACCTATTTGCAAAATCTGTACTCAATATTCACAAGCATACATGAAATGTATCTTTCTTTCCTTTATCTTAAAGCTGCTAGTGAAGGAAAACTATCCAGAATTTTCCAAAAAGCACTAAATAAAGGCATAGGACTAAAAAGGAAATGTAGATAGGAAACTACTATGTCTTTCTCCACAGCTATGGGGAAAGGCCATAAAGACCATTTGTAAAAGAACCTGGCTGTCCTATGCCTGCAGAGAAGTAAAATGGTCACTCAATTTTTTACATGCCAAAAAAATATAATAAGCAACAGTCACTGAGGCCTTAAAAAAATGTGAAAGCTTTTGTGCCCAACATAACTACCATTGCAAATCACACACTTTTTCAAAGACTCTTCAATACTTAAGCAATTATGTGGATTTATAAATATGAGATATCTGCACAAAGAAACTAGAATGATTAAACATGATTTTCCATTCCATGTGTAGAACACAGTTCAAGAGCAGTGTTTTATGAAAAACTCAGAAAAATGAAGCAATATCTTCAGTAGCCTAAAAGAAAAACTGATAGGCCAATTATATGGTCTAAGAAAATCAGGGTTTAATGAGCTTGTGGTAATATTAAAAAACATTTTAGGATTTATTTAATTTGCAATTTGGACTATCAGATGATACTCATACAAAAGTAAAAGCAAAAAGACAGCAATGAAAAAATTTAAGCTAAAAGTTTAAGTGAGGAAAATCATTCCTACCAATTTAAAATACTTGTATCTATGCTTAAACATTACGGTTCTTTATTTGCTGTCAAATAAACCTCTGTTGGGGACTGAATCATGTCTCCCACAAAAGGCATGTTCAGGTCCCAACCCCAGGTCCTATAGATGTGAACCCATTTGTAATTAGGACCTTAGAAGGACCGAGGATCGCCAGTAGCCAGTTCCAGAATGCCACTGTCTTCCAAGAGAAAGAAAGCACCACCTCGCTGAGACCTCAATTTTGGCTCAAAACAGTAAGCCAATAAATTACTGTTTTTTAAACCAACTCAATGCATGGTTTTTGTTTTAGCAGTCAGGAAACTAAACAACCTCTAACTCATGGTTTTGCATGACTGTGTTTTTTTCTATTAGATAAGAAGAATGAAAGTGTCAGGGTATTGGGCAGACACTATCAATCAAAAACTGACATGAAATTATAATGAAGCAACCAAATTTCCAGGGACAGATCCAGCACAGAAGAAAATATGGGGTTTTATGGCTTTAGTTTTTTTTGAAAAATGAGTTATTTTAAGCAAACAACATGTGAAAATCTAAAATACACCACTAATCATTTCAATCATCAAATTAAAAACAAAAGTAAAGATAAAAATATCCGAGAACTTCTATTTCTATCAATGGCAGTCTAGGTCAACCTTTTCACTGAGGATATCCAGCTGGATAAAATATTAAATTTTTTTTTAAAAAACCTCAAAAAGATTTCTTAAAAAAAAAGGGAAGAAAAGAAAAGAATAAAAGAAATCTTCAAAGAATTGACAAGTTAGTGAGGAATTACCAAGCCAAAATCAAGGAGAAAGAAGCAGCAGAGAGATGATCCCAGAATTGGAGACCTCTTTTGTCCAGAGAGCTTTTCCTCCTCCACAAAAAAACAGCTTTGAAACCCAACTATAGTTTCTGGCAGCTTTGCAGGGCCAAAAGAAGACAGAAGTTAAAGGGACTCAGAAGAGGCATACTCTCAGTATGCAAGGGTCAACCAGAAGTAAACTAGCCTTCAGGCAGAGGTGCTCCACCTGTAGAGTCCAGGAAACCTCAAACCTTACACTTGGAGTAAAGTGGTTCCAGACTGACCAAAGTAAATGAAAACTCTTTCTGATGAAAAGACATTCTCATCTAAGACATCAAATTGTTCCTACAAATAATTTTTCAATACCACAACCAGCACACAAAGCTGACCAGGCACACAAGTAAACAAGACAGACTATCTTGTAGAAATAATAAAAACCAACCTGGAAAGACTTGAAATATTGAAATTTTCAGACACAGACTATAAAAAATCATGCTTAGTCTGCTTATGGACATAAGAGAGTCTTGAAACTATCTGCAGTGAGTAGAAAACTATAATAAATGATATTGTTAATTTGAAAAATAACCACACAGGACTTCTAGAAATGGAAAAATAAAAAAACAAGCATTAAGAACTCAATGGATATGTCTACTAGCAGGTTCAACACTGATGAAAAGAGAATTAGTGAACTGAAAGATAGGAGAAAAAAATCAATGCACCACAGAGAGATAAGAGATAAAAAATATAGGAGAGCAACAACATGGAAAATACAGTGAAAAGATCTAACATATATTTAACTGGTATTTCAGAAGCAAAGGAGAGAGCAAATCTGAGTAGATAATGGCTGGGAATATTCCAAAACTGAGGAAAGATACCATTCCACAAATTCAAGAAGCTTGACATACCCCAAGCATAATAAATAAAAAGAAACCTTTACATTACAGTAAAGCTGCAAAAAGATAAAGATCAAAGAGGAGGAGAAAACTAAAAAAGCTGTCAAATTAAAAAACAGACCTTGAGAAGACTGAAAAAGTTAGACTGATAGCAGACTTCTCAAGAATAATGAAGCCAGAAGTCAGCAGAATGTCAGCTAAGGCAGACAAAGAGACTGCCAATCTAAAATTTGTTACCAGTGAAAATATCCTTCGTAAATGCAGGCAAAATAGGACATCTTTAGACAAACTAAAACTCAAAGAGAGTTTGAGACCAGTGGACACTTACTACAGGATATTCTCAAGGATGTAATTAAGGCAGAAGGAAAATTATCTCAGACAGGATGTATAAGACTTCAAAAGGAAAAAGGTAAAATAAGTAGGGAAGCAAAAGATATGAAAAGACAGTTCTCTGAAGAGGAAATACAAATGGCCAAAAAACACATGAAAAAAATGTTCAGCTTCACTAGCTATTAGGGAGATGCAAATTAGAACTACAATGAGATATTATCTCACACCAATTAGATTGGCTGCCATTAAACAAACAGGAAACTACAAATGCTGGAGAGGATGTGAGAAATTGGAGCTCTTATTCATTGTTGGTGGGACTGTATAATGGTTCAGCCACTCTGAAAGACAGCCTGGCAGTTCCTTAGAAAACTAGATATAGAGTTACCCTTCGATCCAGCAATTTCACTTCTCAGTATATACCCAGAAGATCTGAAAGAGTGACACGAACAGATACCTGCATGCCGATGTTCATAGCAGCATTATTCACAATTGCCAAGAGATGGAAACAATCCAAATGTCCTTCAACAGATGAGTGGATAAACAAAATGTGGTATATACACACGATGGAATACTACACGGCAGTTAGAAGGAAAGAGGCCGTGAAACATATGACAACATGGATGAACCCTGAAGACATAATGCTGAGCAAAATAAGCCATGCACAAAAAAAGAGATTGTATGTTACCACTAACGTGAACACTGTGAGAAATGTATAATAAATGGTTCATGTTGTAGAATGTAGGGGACAGCAATGACAGCAAATAGTGAAGGGGGAACAATAATCTAATAAGAACAGATGAGTTATGGAGTGTAAACTTAATGTTATGGAAATGCTCAGGAACGACTATGGTTTGTTAATTTCTGGGGAGTACGGTAGGAACAAGTCTGCAGAAATGTAGTTATTTTAGGGTATTTATTTTTCTTATTTCTTTGTTGGGTTATAGTCTTTATTATCTTGGGGTCTTTGTTTTGGTTTTGTTTGAAATGCTTTTTTATTGTTTGTTTTTAATTTTTTGATAAAGTTAAAAAATACAATGAATGAGTATGGAAAAAAAAGTAAATGAACAACAGGGGGAAGAGGGGAATGGATGTTTTGGATGTTCTTTTCTATTCTAATTTTTATTTTATCTTTTGGAGAATGAAAATGTTCAAAGATTGTGGTGATGAATGCACAACTATATGATGATTCTATGAACAACTGATTGTACACTTTGAAGGACTGTATGTTATGTGAATATATCTCAATAAAATTTCACTTAAAAAAAGAAAAAAAAAGTAGGGAAAATGTGGGTAAATCAAAATAAAGGGGAGAATAAAATAGAAACATTAAATAGTTAGAATTATAATACCCAATAGCACGTAAGTTGTTCTGAGATTGTATTGTCCAGGAGGGTAAAAATATTAATTTCCATTAGACTTTAATAAGTTAAGGATGCAAACTATAACTTCTAGGATAATAACTAAAGAACAGAAACAGAGAGTCTATTTTCCAAGTTAAAGAGGTACAATGGAATGTAAAAAATATTCCATCAATCCAGAAGAAGCACACACATACTTAAAAAAAGGGAGGGATATAAAGTATTTTAGCAGTTAAGAGCTTGTGTAACTATAAAAATAAGGACAAGTCTAAAGAAAATACTTTAAAAATTTCAAACTTGCACAATAATACTGTGCATTTGAGTATGCTTTACAGACAGTAAAAATTAATTTGGTTCCCCCTTTAAGCTAAGGCCCCAAATGCATTTCAATTAACAAGTCTCATTTCGGCATCTAAATGCCTAAAAATGAAGAGCGCCCACTCTATGACACCCCTGAAGATGGAGAAAGAGATTAAGTAAGAGGAAGGGGTAGCAATAGACAAGGTAAGATTTAACAAAGGTCTATAAATACTGAAACTTTATTTAAATACATATATTTATATTTTAGATGCTGGGGTGTTGGAATAGCTGGAAGGAGTTAAATGACATGGTAGAACTGTAACCTATAACATCCTTTGAAATTTGCTCTATAGCTACTCATTGAATTGTGCTTTCAAAGTCTTCACCTTTCTGTATATACCCTATATTGCATAACAAGGAAAGAACTGAAACTGTGGAACTGTAAACATAATATTTGAAATTATCTTTACAACTGCTTTTTGAGCTATAATTCGTAAGTTACACCTTTCTGAATGCATGTAATTTTTTACAATTAATGGAAATAGCTTAAGTTGTGAAACTGTGACCCATGATATTCTTTGAAATTTGCTAACTACTTGTTAAATTGTACTTTGAAAGTTATCACTTTATGTATATATGTTAAAGTCCACAATTTTAAAAATGCATTAAAAAATACATGCACATTTTTCCAAAAATATGTGTACTAAGATGCTCTTTGTAACATGTTTATAGGAGCAAAAATTTGGGAACAAGCTAAATGTCTATCACTGTGGGTGGTTAAATAAATTATATTTCCCTTCATATTATGGCACTCTATGGAGCTGTCAAAAAGAAAATCAATAAATATTGATATGAAGAGAAAAAAAAAAAAAAACAAGGAGCACCAAAAGATTATCTAGTACCTTGTAGCTCCTCTTCTATCTCCTCTTCATCTTCACTAGAGGAAGCTAAGTAGGCTTGAAAATCCATGTCCAAAAGCTCCTCCTTTTTAAACTTCTTATTGAGTGTTGTAATTCTTTCATGATCAGTCTCATCCCAAGTGATCTCCACCTTTCACCAATGAATAAACAAAAAGTAACAAAACAAGAATGGAAATGTCACTCAAACTTGCTAAAGAACATATATTGTTAGCTTGGATATTCAACAGCAAGTTTGAAAAATTAAGACATGCTAAAGCAAATATGTGAATAACATGCTTACTAATTGGTGCCCTATTTATGGAAAGAGAAACATTTTTTCTATTAACCTATACCTTCCTCTTTCTAATTCTATGTGGTATTCAAGGTACTTCATTACTGGTATAAAAATTAATCAGTGTGTGGATTAATTACGCTAAAAAAAAAAGAAATGTACTGTTGAAAAAATTAACATTATTATGAATCAGTGAAAACATTTTTTACCTGGAGTTCTGGAGGTCCACAAACTGTTAAGAAATCTGATATAAAGAGTTCATTGTTTTTAACACGATTTCATTGGGGTCCATTTTCCAAAAAAGATTAAGAACCACTCAAGAGAAAGGCATCTATCAGTTGGATGTACAGTAAACCCCAAGATAACACAAATTCATCTAAACCATGACCAGTCTGGTGATTACCTCCTGTTCTCTATGCAGCCTCCATTGTCAGAGGAGGGTTCTGAAAGAGGTTTTATCTTTGTCACAGGGTGGGTCCCACATCTTTTTTTTTTTTCCCTCAGGTCAATTCCCCAGATCAGAACAATAAAATGGACATGAATTAACCAAAAGATCCTTAAAATAGCCTCCACTGTCTTAGAAGTTCTAGCTAGTCACAGGACAGAGTCACCCCTATTCTGTAATGAAGTCTGAGCTGACAACCATCAAACTGCCGCTGGAATTGGCACAGATGTGGATGATGCAATCAGACCCCAGGAAGTCCAGACTGTCTGGCTGCACAGGCTTGCCCTGGTCATTTTTTCAGTCTTGAAAATAACAGGACCCCACATTTTATGTAAACTGAATTTCCTGGATCTCACTTACTGCATAATGGTGGGGTTTTACTGCACTCATTAACCAATCAATGCCACAGAGTGCCAATCACTGCATGGAGGAGGCAGAAGCAGCAGTGCTCTCTCTGTTCTCAGCCCCTCATGAGAAGAATGCAGCGATGTGCACAAAGGAAAGGAAGAGGAAGCCACGAGTAGAAGGCTTATAGGGAAAAGAGTGAAGGTAGTGAGCTAAGTAACAAAGTATTTCAATAGACAGAAACCTCTTGATTGTTTATTAAGCATTAATGTGACATCAAGGAGTCCTGAATTGTTCTACTTATATTGTTTTTACAATTTCGATCATATCTTCAGAAAAATGCATTCATACTTTATATTAATTTTTCACTAATTTTGTTTTTAACTGTGATTTGAGGTAATTTTGCTACCTCTGCTCTCCTATTCCCTAGGATATTCTTAAGTGATATATTACTTATTAAAGGACCTGATTGGACAAGAGTGTGTGGGCAAGATAAAACAGGAAAAAGAAACAACAGCAGGTAAAAGATTCAGGATTACAGGCTTAACAAATACCTGAAAATGGCTTCAAACAGATGTTGCAGGTATAAATGCAAATACACTTGTATCCTATACATTAAAATTTTGAATACTTTCCATTTCTAAAGATGTCATCAGTAAATAACACTCTAAATCTCTTCCTAAAGCAGTAAAGACAAGCTACACATTTTCAAGAGTTAAGAAGTACCGTAGACGTTCCCATTGCAGCAGATGTGAAATATTTTGGTTTATATGCTGTTAAATCCACTTCTGAGGCTATGTCCTTGGGCTCATCATCAAAAGCAATATCATCTGGTATAAACCTAAGAAGAAAAGATAAAATAAATGTATTTAAACATATGCTGCAGTGATAAACAAATGGAGTTTGGATTGTCTTCTAATTAGCTGTAGTTTATACACACGTGCCATATAAAAGTTTCTGCAGAACACACATGTAGAATAAACAGGCAAACAATGTCAGCAATAATCTTGGCACCAAATTTCTGAAATTCATGAATTATAAATCAGTAATTTCACTAAATTTGATAGAACTCTGTTTACTAAGAAACTCTGGATTAGGAGTCAGTGATAGGAGTTAGGTGCAAACACATAAGGGCCTCTTATGCTTCAGAAACCCAGATTCCTGATGTAAAGTCATTAGCTTGCTATAAGATATTTTAAAAATCAAATAGAACTATTTATGAATAAGTCTCCTGAATGTAAAGTATCATACCCATGGATGGCATTGAAAACATGGGTAAGTTTAAGATCAATTCCTCAAGACCATAAAATCTTATTATCAGAGGCGGGGCAAGATGGCAGACTGGTGAGCTGTATGTTTTAGTTACTCCTCCAGGAAAGTAGGTAGAAAGCCAGGAACTGCGTGGACTGGACACCACAGAGCAATCTGACTTTGGGCATACTTCATACAACACTCATGAAAACGTGGAACTGCTGAGATCAGCGAAATCTGTAAGTTTTTGCGGCCAGGGGACCCGCCCCCCTCCCTGCCAGGCTCAGTCCCGGGGGAGGAGGGGCTGTCAGCTCCGGGAAGGAGAAGGGAGAACTGCAGTGGCTGCCCTTATCAGAAACTCATTCTACTGATTCAAACTCCAACCATAGATAGACTGAGACCAGACACCAGAGAATCTGAGAGCAGCCAGCCCAGCAGAGAGGAGACAGGCATAGAAAAAAACAACACGAAAAACTCCAAAATAAAAGCAGAGGATTTTTGGAGTTCTGGTGAACACAGAAAGGGGAAGGGCCCTGAGGCGCATATGCAAATCCCGAAGAAAAGCTGATCTCTCTGCCCTGTGGACCTTTCCTTAATGGCCCTGGTTGCTTTGTCTCTTAGCATTTCAATAACCCATTAGATCTCTAAGGAGGGCCCGTTTTTTTGTTTTGTTTTTTTTTTTAATCCTTTTTTCTTTTTCTAAAACAATTACTCTAAGAAGCCCAATACAGAAAGCTTCAAAGACTTGCTATTTGGGCAGGTCAAGTCAAGAGCAGAACTAGGAGAGCTCTGAGACAAAACGCAATAATCCAGTGGCTGAGAAAATTCACTAAACACCACAACTTCCCAAGAAAAGGGGGGTGTCCGCTCACAGCCATCATCCTGGTGGACAGGAAACACTCCTGCCCATCGCCAGCCCCATAGCCCAGAACTGCCCCAGACAACCCAGTGTGACGGAAGTGCTTCAAATAACAGGCACACACCACAAAACAGGGCGTGGACATTAGCCTTCCCTGCAACCTCAGCTGATTGTCCCAGAGTTGGGAAGGTAGAGCAGTGTGAATTAACAAAGCCCCATTCAGCCATCAATTCAGCAGACTGGGAGCCTCCCTACACAGCCCAGCAGCCCAGAACTGCCCAGGGGGGACGGCATTCACCTGTGACATAGCACAGCCATCCCTCAACAGAGGACCCGGGGTGCACGGCCTGGAACAGGGGCCCAATTGCAAGTCTCAGGAGCCATACGCCAATACCAAGGACTTGTGGGTCAGTGGCAGAGACAAACTGTGGCAGGACTGAAATGAAGGATTAGATTATTGCAGCAGCTTTAAAACTCTAGGATCACCAGGGAGATTTGATTGTTAGAGCCACCCCCTCCTCCCTGACTGCCCAGAAACACGCCCCATACACAGGGCAGGCAACACCAACTACACACGCAAGCTTGGTACACCAATTGGACCCCACAAGACTCACTCCCCCACTCACCAAAAAGGCTAAGCAGGGGAGAACTGGCTTGTGGAGAACAGGTGGTTTGTGGACGCCACCTGCTGGTTAGTTAGAGAAAGTGTACTCCACGAAGCTGTAGATCTGATAAATTAGAGATAAGGACTTCAATTGGTCTACAAATCCTAAAAGAACCCTATCAAGTTCAGCAAATTCCACGAGGCCAAAAACAACAGAAAATTATAAAGCATATGAAAAAACCAGACGATATGGATAACCCAAGCCCAAGCACCCAAATCAAAAGACCAGAAGAGACACAGCACCTAGAGCAGCTACTCAAAGAACTAAAGATGAACAATGAGACCATACTACGGGAGATAAAGGAAATCAAGAAGACCCCAGAAGAGCATAAAGACGACATTGCAAGACTAAATAAAAAAATGGATGATCTTATGGAAATTAAAGAAACTGTTGACCAAATTAAAAAGATTCTGGACACTCATAGAACAAGACTAGGGGAAGTTGAACAACGAATCAGTGACCTCGAAGATGACAGAATGGAAAATGAAAGCATAAAAGAAAGAATGGGAAAAAAATTGAAAAAATCGAAATGGACCTCAGGGATATGATAGATAATATGAAACGTCCAAATATAAGACTCATTGGTGTCCCAAAAGGGGAAGAAAAGGGTAAAGGTCTAGGAAGAGTATTCAAAGAAATTGTTGGGGAAAACTTCCCAAATCTTCTAAACAACATAAATACACAAATCATAAATGCTCAGCGAACTCCAAATAGAATAAATCCAAATAAACCCACTCCGAGACATATACTGATCACACTATCAAACACAGAATAGAAGGAGCAAGTTCTGAAAGCAGCAAGAGAAAAGCAAATCACCACATACAAAGGAAACAGCATAAGACTAAGTAGTGACTACTCAGCAGCCACCATGGAGGCAAGAAGGCAGTGGCACGATATATTTAAAATTCTGAGTGAGAAAAATTTCCAGCCAAGAATACTTTATCCAGCAAAGCTCTCCTTCAAATTCGAGGGAGAGCTTAAATTTTTCACAGACAAACAAATGCTGAGAGAATTTGCTAACAAGAGACCTGCCCTACTGGAGATACTCAAGGGAGCCCTACAGACAGAGAAACAAAGAAAGGACAGAGAGACTTGGAGAAAGGTTCAGTACTAAAGAGATTCGGTATGGGTACAATAAAAGATATTAATAGACAGAGGGGAAAAATATGACAAACATAAACCAAAGGATAAGATGGCTGATTCAAGAAATGCCTTCACGGTTATAACGTTGAATGTAAATGGATTAAACTCCCCAATTAAAAGATATAGATTCGCAGAATGGATCAAAAAAAATGAACCATCAATATGTTGCATACAAGAGACTCATCTTAGACACAGGGACACAAAGAAACTGAAAGTGAAAGGATGGAAAAAAATATTTCATGCAAGCTACAGCCAAAAGAAAGCAGGTGTAGCAATATTAATCTCAGATAAAATAGACTTCAAATGCAGGGATGTTTTGAGAGACAAAGAAGGCCACTACGTACTAATAAAAGGGGCAATTCAGCAAGAAGAAATAACAATCGTAAATATCTATGCACCCAACCAAGGTGCCACAAAATACATGAGAGAAACACTGGCAAAACTAAAGGAAGCAATTGATGTTTCCACAATAATTGTGGGAGACTTCAACACATCACTCTCTCCTATAGACAGATCAACCAGACAGAAGACCAATAAGGAAATTGAAAACCTAAACAATCTGATAAATGAATTAGATTTAACAGACATATACAGGACATTACATCCCAAATCACCAGGATACACGTACTTTTCTAGTGCTCATGGAACTTTCTCCAGAATAGATCATATGCTGGGACATAAAACAAGCCTCAATAAATTTAAAAAGATTGAAATTATTCAAAGCAATTCTCTGACCATAATGGAATACAATAAGAAGTCAATAACCATCAGAGACTTAGAAAATTCACAAATACCTGGAGGTTAAACAACACACTCCTAAACAATCAGTGGGTTAAAGAAGAAATAGCAAGAGAAATTCCTAAATATATAGAGACGAATGAAAATGAGAACACAACATACCAAAACCTATGGGATGCAGCAAAAGCAGTGCTAAGGGGGAAATTTATAGCACTAAACGCATATATTAAAAAGGAAGAAAGAGCCAAAATCAAAGAACTAATGAATCAACTGAAGAATCTAGAAAATGAACAGCAAACCAATCCTAAACCAAGTACAAGAAAAGAAATAACAAGGATTAAAGCAGAAATAAATGACATAGGGAACAAAAAAACAATAGAGAGGATAAATATCACCAAGAGTTGGTTCTTTGAGAAGATCAACAAGATTGACAAGCCCCTAGCTAGACTGACAAAATCAAAAAGAGAGAAGACCCATATAAACAAAATAATGAATGAAAAAGGTGACATTACTGCAGATCCTGAGGAAATTAAAAAAATTATAAGAGGATATTATGAACAACTGTATGGCAACAAACTGGATAATGTAGAAGAAATGGACAATTTCCTGGAAACATATGAACAACCTAGACTGACCAGAGAAGAAATAGAAGACCTCAATCAACCCATCACAAGCAAAGAGATCCACTCAGTCATCAAAAATCTTCCCACAAATAAATGCCCAGGGCCAGATGGCTTCACAGGGGAATTCTACCAAACTTTCCAGAAAGAACTGACACCAATCTTACTCAAACTCTTTCAAAACATTGAAGAAAATGGAACACTACCTAACTCATTTTATGAAGCTAACATCAGTCTAATACCAAAACCAGGCTTAGATGCTACAAAAAAGGAAAACTACCGGCCAATCTCCATAATGAATATAGACGCAAAAATCCTCAACAAAGTACTTGCAAATCGAATCCAAAAACACATTAAAAAAATCATACACCATGACCAAGTGGGGTTCATTCCAGGCATGCAAGGATGGTTCAACATAAGAAAATCAATCAATGTATTACAACACATTAACAAGTCAAAAGGGAAAAATCAATTGATCATCTCAATAGATGCTGAAAAAGCATTTGACGAAATTCAACATCCCTTTTTGATAAAAACACTTCAAAAGGTAGGAATTGAAGGAAACTTCCTCAACATGATAAAGAGCATATATGAAAAACCCACAGCCAACATAGTACTCAATGGAGAGAGACTGAAAGCCTTCCCTCTAAGATCAGGAACAAGACAAGGATGCCCGCTATCACCACTGTTATTCAACACTGTGCTGGAAGTGCTAGCCAGGGCAATCCGGCAAGACAAAGAAATAAAAGGCATCCAAATTGGAAAAGAAGAAGTAAAACTGTCATTGTTTGCAGATGATATGATCTTATATCTAGAAAACCCTGAGAAATCAACGATACAGCTACTAGAGCTAATAAACAAATTTAGCAAAGTAGCGGGATACAAGGTTAATGCACATAAGTCAGTAATGTTTCTATATGCTAGAAATGAACAAACTGAAGAGACACTCAAGAAAAAGATACCATTTTCAATAGCAACTAAAAAAATCAAGTACCTAGGAATAAACTTAACCAAAGATGGAAAAGACCTATACAAAGAAAAGTACATAACTCTACTAAAAGAAATAGAAGGGGACCTTAAAAGATGGAAAAATATGCCATGTTCATGGATAGGAAGACTAAATGTCATTAAGATGTCAATTCTACCCAAACTCATCTACAGATTCAATGCAATCCCAATCAAAATTCCAACAACCTACTTTGCAGACTTGGAAAAGCTAGTTATCAAATTTATTTGGAAAGGGAAGATGCCTCGAATTGCTAAAGACACTCTAAAAAAGAAAAACGAAGTGGGAGGATTTACACTCCCTGACTTTGAAGCTTATTATAAAGCCACAGATACCAAAACAGCATGGTACTGGCACAAAGATAGACATATAGATCAATGGAATCGAATTGAGAATTCGGAGATAGACCCTCAGATCTATGGCCGACTGATCTTTGATAAGGCCCCCAAAGTCACTGAACTGAGTCATAATGGTCTTTTCAACAAATGGGGCTGGGAGAGTTGGATATCTAAATCCAAAAGAATGAAAGAGGACCCCTACCTCACCCCCTACACAAAAATTAACTCAAAATGGATCAAAGATCTCAATATAAAAGAAAGTACCATAAAACTCCTAGAAGATAATGTAGGAAAACATCTTCAAGACCTTGTATTAGGCGGCCACTTCCTAGACTTTACACCCAAAGCACAAGCAACAAAAGAGAAAATAGATAAATGGGAACTCCTCAAGCTTAGAAGTTTCTGCACCTGAAAGGAATTTCTCAAAAAGGTAAAGAGGCAGCCAACTCAATGGGAAAAAATTTTTGGAAACCATGTATCTGACAAAAGACTGATATCTTGCATATATAAAGAAATCCTACAACTCAATGACAATAGTACAGACAGCCCAATTATAAAATGGGCAAAAGATATGAAAAGACAGTTCTCTGAAGAGGAAATACAAATGGCCAAGAAACACATGAAAAAATGTTCAGCTTCACTAGCTATTAGAGAGATGCAAATTAAGACCACAATGAGATACCATCTAACACCGGTTAGAATGGCTGCCATTAAACAAACAGGAAACTACAAATGCTGGAGGGGATGTGGAGAAATTGGAACTCTTATTCATTGTTGGTGGGACTGTATAATGGTTCAGCCACTCTGGAAGTCAGTCTGGCAGTTCCTTAGAAAACTAGATATAGACTTACTATTCGACCCAGCGATTGCACTTCTCAGTATATACCCGGAAGATCGGAAAGCAGTGACACGAACAGATATCTGCACGCCAATGTTCATAGCAGCATTATTCACAATTGCCAAAAGATGGAAACAACCCAAATGTCCTTCAACAGATGAGTGGATAAATAAAATGTGGTATATACACATGATGGAATACTACGCGGCAGTAAGAAGGAATGATCTCGTCAAACATGTGACAACATGGATGAACCTTGAAGACGTAATGCTAAGCGAAATAAGCCAGGCACAAAAAGAAAAATATTATATGCTACCACTAATGTGAACTTTGAAAAATATAAAACAAATGGCTTATAATGTAGAATGTAGGGGAACTAGCAATTGAGAGCAATTAAGGAAGGGGGAACAATAATCCAAGAAGAACAGATAAGCTATTTAACGTTCTGGGGATGCCCAGGAATGACTATGGTCTGTTAATTTCTGATGGATATAGTAGGAGCAAGTTCACAGAAATGTTGCTATATTAGGTAACTTTCTTGGGGTAAAGTAGGAACATGTTGGAAGTTAAGCAGTTATCTTAGGTTAGTTGTCTTTTTCTTACTCCCTTGTTATGGTCTCTTTAAAATGTTCTTTTATTGTATGTTTGTTTTCTTTTTAACTTTTTTTTCATACAGTTGATTTAAAAAAGAAGGGAAAGTTAAAAAAAAAAAAAGGAAAAAAAAAAAAGATGCAGTGCCCCCTTGAGGAGCCTGTGGAGAATGCAGGGGTATTGGCCTACCCCACCTCCATGGTTGCTAACATGACCACAGACATAGGGGACTGGTGGTTTGATGGGTTGAGCCCTCTACCACAGGTTTTACCCTTGGGAAGACGGTTGCTGCAAAGGAGAGGCTAGGCCTCCCTGTATTTGTGCCTAAGAGTCTCCTCCTGAATGCCTCTTTGTTGCTCAGATGTGGCCCTCTCTCTCGGGCTAAGCCAACTTGAAAGGTGAAATCACTGCCCTCCCCGCTACGTGGGATCAGACACCCAGGGAAGTGAATCTCCCTGGCAACGTGGAATATGACTCCCGGGGAGGAATGTAGACCCGGCATCGTGGGATGGAGAACATCTTCTTGACCAAAAGGGGGATGTGAAAGGAAATGAAATAAGCTTCAGTGGCAGAGAGATTCCAAAACGAGCCGAGAGATCACTTTGGTGGGCACTCTTACGCACACTTTAGACAACCTTTTTTAGGTTCTAAAGAATTGGGGTAGCTGGTGGTGGATACCTGAAACTATTAAACTACAACCCAGAACCCATGAATCTCGAAGACAGTTGTATAAAAATGTAGCTTATGAGGGGTGACAGTGGGATTGGGAATGCCATAAGGACCAAACTCCACTTTGTCTAGTTTATGGATGGATGTGTAGAAAAGTAGGGGAAGGAAACAAACAGACAAAGGTACCCAGTGTTCTTTTTTACTTCAATTGCTCTTTTTCACTCTAATTATTATTCTTGTTATTCTTGTGTGTGTGCTAATGAAGGTGTCAGGGATTGATTTGGG
This sequence comes from Choloepus didactylus, assembly GCF_015220235.1. Lineage (NCBI taxonomy): Eukaryota > Metazoa > Chordata > Mammalia > Pilosa > Megalonychidae > Choloepus > Choloepus didactylus. The sequence continues at coordinate 20,405,198 of NC_051325.1, read as the reverse complement.
TGATGAATGTACAACTATGTAATGCTACTGTGAACAATGGAAAGTACGATTTGTTTTGTATGACTGCGTGGTATATGAATATATCTCAATAAAATGAAGATTAAATAAAAAAAAAAAAAAAAAAAGACATAATGCTGAGCAAAATAAGCCAGGCACAAAAAGAGACATATTGTATGTTACCACTAATGTGAATTCTGTGAAAAATGTACAATGTTTTATACTGTAGAATGTAGGGGACCTAGAGATACCAATTAGTGGAGAGGGAATGATAATCTAATAAGAACAGATAAACTATGGAGGGTAATCTCAATGTTATGGGAATGCTCAGGAATGATTATGGTTTGTAAACTTTCTTGGATATAGTAAGATCATGTTGGAAGCAATAGAGTTATTTTAGGTTTTTTTTTCTCTTATTCCTTTGTTTTCTTAGGGGTTGTTAATTTTCTTGGGGTATGGTAGGAACATGTTGGAAGCAATGTAGTTATTTTAGATTATTTGTTTTTCTTACTCCTCTGTTTGGACATGGTTTATTAATTTTCTTGGGGTATGGTAGGAACATATTGGAAGCAAAGTAATTATTTTAGTTTATTTGTTTTCCTTAATCCATTGCTTTGTTTGAAATGTTGTAGGGTTTTTTTGGTTGTTGTTTGCCTGTTTGTTTTTAATTTTTTGATAAACAAAGTTAAAAAATTGAAAAAAAATCAGTAGAAAAATGGGAGTAAAAACTAAATGACAAATAGGGTGGGATGGGGGGATGGTTTGGGTATTCTCTTCTCACTTTTATTTTTTATTCTTATTCTGATTCTTTCTGATGTAAGGAAAATGTTCAGAAATAGATTGTGGTGATGAACGCATAACCATATGATCATACTGTGAACAGTTGATTGTATACCATGGATGACTGTATGGTTTGTGAATATATTTCAATAAAACTGAATTAAAAAAAAAAAAAAATCTTATTATCTTACAATTTTTGTCTTGCAAATAACTAATTGTTACATGCAAATTAGCCATCACCAATTGTCTGATAATTCTTAAGGTAGGGAATGGGAAAATAAAAGGCAATAAAAAATTAATTAATTAATAACACATAAAAAACACCTGAGCGATCATTTCAAATGTTATTAATTTGCATATTTTTGTATACTTGGACACATGATAAAAAGTTTCCTTAGACAACTGGGTGGCTGCAGAAAATTCAATTTTTTTTTTTTCTGATATAATGTATGACAAAATACATGAGGGGATATAAATTTTTTTCTATGGTCACTGACCTTATTTTCTAGGTGCTGCCACTTTCTTCAACTAGAGCTTATTCTAAAATTGCATGGCAATGTCCCAAAAAGGAAACAGAAGAGAACAAAACAATTCTGAAAAGAACAAGCTAACATGAATTCAAAATGCCCAAAGTGCTGGACATTCTAACAAATGTTTGGCAACTACTATTTGAACATTCAAAACATGTACCTCCTACTGAAATGGTTAACAGAGAAGGAAATAGCTTGTCTGATGAGATCATGCCATTCTTGCTGTATACATATAAGCATGTTAAAATCTTGCCCCAAATGGACATTAAACAAAGTTTTTTCTTTTTTTTTATTTAACCACTCTGCATGTCTTTGAAACATGAAAGCCACTGACTATGAAATAACGCATCTTTTTCAGAAATACTTCGTTTTGAGAACAAAGTCTCTGACAAACCTGAGATCCAAAGAAGTGATTTCTATTGAAAGTGTCACAGTAGAATGGTTTACTGGGTTCAAAAGACTAGACTAATAATAAAATGGTATAGTAGTTCAGCTTTCTGTTTCCTTACACTTGACATTCACAACCAGCTAAGGTTTTTCAGCTCTGCTTCAGTGAAGCCTATGCACGTGGAGAAAATAACACCCAAGTCTGAATGCAAGCAACACTATTTACTGAGGTAGCATTCACAGCAGCCTGCCCAACAGAACATGCTGTGATAATGGCAATGTTGTGTATCTGCTCCGCCCAACATTTAGCCACTGAGTACTTGAAATATCTGTAATGCGATGAAGGAACTGAATTTTAAATTTTTAATTAAATAAAATGAAAATAGACGAGGCTCATGGCTACTGCATTGGACAGAACAGATCTAGAGGATCATCAATGTAATTAGCAAATTCCTCTGTCCCTACTCCAACACTTTTTACAAAACTACTTTACCTGGCTCCTAGCTCTAAAAGAGCTGGAAAGAAGTTTCACTGCATACAACCCATCATCGCAAAATCATAGCTGACATGTTTAAAAGGACATAAATGCGGGGCTGACTCATACACAACACTGTCACCTTTCTCATTCCAGTTTTCGTTACGAGTGATGTTCCATAGGACAGAGTTCATCCAAAAGCAAAAAAAAATCCCTTCAGAATATGAAACAATAGGGAGCATGACCAGTTCCAATATTTTGCTTCTAATAATCACATGGTGCTACAAGATTAAAATGGCAAAACACACATTGGATTACCTTAGATCTATGAAAGAACAACTACTTTCGAATTCCAGGCCATCACAATCCTCATAAATTTTACTGGCTGTTTCAGGAGAATCACAGTCTACTACTGCATAATAGTACTTCAGTCGCTTGAACTGATAATCTCTCAATTTTTCTCTAGAGGCCCTAAAGGAGAGAAAACAATAAGCGTACTTATCAGGAACTGCAACAAACTATTTCCCCTTAGAAAAATAAGTGTAATTGTTTCAAGACAAATCTATTTTAAGTTGGTCTTAATTCCAAGCCATCTTTTCTTCCTGACTTTGCTTTTCTGAGCACTAAATACTCAATTTATTATTCTGACAAGGTACAGACTTTAGATATTTTGACTGGAATGTGGTGTCTAGAAAAGGAGAATGTGAGAATTACATTTTATTTCTTAGAACAGCTGCTTTGTTGTTTTTTGTTGTTTGTTTTCTTGTTTTGACTACCACATAGTGCCTTCTCAAGTAAAACCACTAGACAGGATCACTATATTATAAAATATGCTAAAAAGCATTACTTCTAATTACAAAGAAATTCCTGATCTTGCAAATGTTTGCTCCAGATTCAGGTGCTGTCAAGCCAAAATGGGTTAAGTTTAACTTCATTTAACCACAATTCTTTAAAGGTCTTCATCTGCCTTCTCCTGTCACCAATCCATTTAATTATAAAGTATATGTATAGCTCCACCTAGTGGTTTAAAAAATTCCTTAAAATTATTTCTCTACTGCATTACGAAGATGAACTTTCTATCATTTTAAAAAATTTTTCTATTTAATCCTAAAAATATGAAAAATTATATAATTTGAAAGTAAACAAAGTCTCAATGCCACTTATATGGAAAGCAACATTCCAGAAAAAAAGGAAAACTTATTAATTCAGAATAAAGAAGCTGAGAATAAATCAGTTTAATAATGAAATGTTTTCCAAAACTGCAGTAATTATTTTTATGAATGTACAAATATAAATATACAAACAAAATGTTATTGTCTGTCACTTCTGACAGACTTTGATCTGCTTAGCAACCTGTTTTAACTATGAATGGCAAAGTGCAAACTTTAGTTCCTAACTATTAAAATGAACAGAATGAATTAGTGAAATGAATTTATAGGGCTTAGTTTTATTTTAATGACTTAATACCAGTCCTTTTCAGGGGCATCTTCAGGAATGCTTAATAATTCTACTGGTCCTTGAACTTGCTCTTCCTTCATCCTCTCCTTTCCAAACTCCGAAGGATAAATCTAAACACAAAAAATAAAATCAATGTATATCATACATTCGTTTTCATACACTATCAAAGTCTATCAAGGTCTGGAACCATCAAAATCACAAGTGGACTCAATGAAAACAGCAAAGATGATTCATTAGAGGAAGCTAACACACCCTGAGGAATTTAAAAATAAAGTCCTTTGACTAGAAAAGTAAGAGATGCTGGGCTTAGCAGCATCTATCAGCTAATATTTCCTCCACCTATCAGCTGGACAAGATGGTTCTGGGATCCAAGGGAAAAATTTAGAAAAGCAAAAGAAGATTCCAGGCTCAGGGAACACTGAATATAAACACACATGAAAAATGACTGGATTAAACAGTTTACATGAAATATACAAAAATGATTTTAAAAATACATAAAACATGGATAATGAAGAAAAATGATTTTGTAATGCTCAACTTATCTCAAGTCACACCATTTACCCAATGCTTTCTTTAAAATAAATTCCTTATATAGAAAAAAGAGCAGAACCGATGACAATTTTATCATATAAAATTAGAAGTAGTCTTGGAATAAGAAAAAGGATTCACCCTTACCAGTATCTGATATTTTAACTTGGCTACTTTGAGAGTCAAGAACTATAACCGCACTAATTTGCATAGTTTTGATACTAATGGGCTTAATCTACATTTGTTAACTAACACATTTTTGAGTTGTATGAAATATGTAATTTACCAACTAAAGCATCCAAGTTTTTCTTACTGATTTGTGTGTGTGTGTGTGTATATATATATATATATATATATATATATAAAACTAATGTAGAAGTTCTAAATATAGAGGAAGTTCACAGATGTTGATCCTTTCTTATAGTTTTTTGTCTTTTCTAAGTCTAGGAATTCCTACTATCCATCTTCTGAAACATAAGATTTAACAAACATAAAATTGTTTTATTCTGTTTCTGTGGTTTGAATTTTATAATTCTTTTGCTTTCTTACTTCATCTGGAGTTTATTTGGGGTCATTATGAAGTGAGGATCTGAACTAAGTTCTCTGTCCTAAGACTTGTACACTTATCCTAATACCAATAAGCAGCTTATTTTGATCTAAATTATAATATAAACTCTTTCTGGCTACCTATTCCTTTCCATACATTTGTACCTCTATTTTTACCAATATGTGTTAACTATTGTAGTATCATAAAATGTTCAGATATTGTAATTGGTAGGGGGAGTCCTGTTATACTGGTATGATTTTTCAAAACTTTATCAGTTATTTTCAAGTGTTTATTCTTTTAGATGATTACAGGTATCTTTTTTTTTTTTTTTTTTAACATTCACTTGAACTGGAATTTTTGACTGGAAACTACACTAAAAGTGTAGAATTGACATCTTTAAGTATTTAAACAGAATAATAATTGAGAACTGTTTCAGGCACTGTACTAAATACTCAGTGAGTTCCTTTTTGCTTAATCCCTACAACTATCCTAAGAAGTACTATTGCTATAGCAACTTGTCAGATGAGAAGATACATTTGAAAGACTACTTAATAAAGTATGCAAGATCACATAGCACACCTCAGAACCAAGATTTGAACCCAGGTCTGTCATAACCCAGTCTTGATTCCTAACCATTTCCCCGGCTTTCTAGAAATATGGTATGTCTCAAAATTTATGTTAGTTCTTCAAACTTACCAAGGGTTACAGTTTACTTGATATGGGTCATATATATTTATTAAGGTAATTCCTAAGGATTTTATGTTTTTGTTGCTAGTGTAAATAGGATTTTTTTTGTTACTTGGCTAATACTGGCAATGAGGAATGTTATATATTATTTTTAATACTTTTTATTCCTGTATTGAAGTTATGTTATGGTAGATTTTCAACTGATTTCTTTGGCTTTTCTAAGTTAACATTCATATAACTCATCAATAATAATAATAATTTTACCTCTTCCTTTCTAACATTTATCCCTGTTATTTCAGTTTCATGCCCAAATGTACCGGACAATTACCAGATTATTTCCTTAAAAGGAAAGCTTATAGACTTACAAAATCGGATTTAAGTTACAATGCTAAGAAATACATCAAAATGAAATTAATTCTCACCTTTACAGAAAATATAACACCCCCTTTAGGTTTAAATGAATTAAACAGAGCCAGCAAATCTTTTGCCTTTAGTCTATCCCAGTCCATGTTGCAAACTGCTAATCGACGTGTAATCTGAAAAACGAGAAAAATTATATATTACATAACCTATATCATTCCCAATGCTTGAAAAACAAAGATACTAAAAATGAAATGTCCTCTTTTTTCCAAACACTGAAATTATAAGTAAATATCTAAGTGTCAAAGGAATAAGAAGTATGTCAAAGAGAACTTCAAATGAGTCAAATGACAGTAAAATCATCAACAGATAAGCACTTTCTCTTACTTTGGTTCTTAGTTGTTGAATGAGGACATGACCATGAACTAATTTCTTACCTATGAAGTTTAAAAATCCATTTTGCCACCATGCATGAGTAGAGAAGTTGAGTATGTTGTTACCCTGCAGCATTTCTAATACATATAGTAGGAACAGAAATATAAACTACCAGCTAAAACAATTATTTTCTAAAAATTGCATGTGATTTTTACTTAGGTAGAACTTCTCCCTTCTGTTTGGACAAATTCTACTTTAATACAGATATGTTCCAAAACAAGACATTCTAATCATAATTATCATTAAGAGAATTATTTACCAACAAAGTTTTTCCCACCTAATTTAATGACATCAATCCTACCACCCATAAAAGCTAACTGTACTGTGTTCTTCACAACTTTATTGAAAAGGTTACCTCGTCAGCCCGAGGAGCATCTTTATCTAACTCTCTCCAAGCATGCTCAAAACCGGATTCCTCTGGAAGTAAATCTGCCATATCTTCTTCATCTTCAGAACTAGTTTCTATATTTCCTTTACCCCTAGCAAGGTCAGGGCCACTGTCACTTTCATCTTCATCCTCCTCATCCTCCTCATCTTCCTCATCTTCATCTTCATTGTCGCCATCATCATCTGAAGTGCTACCAACCTCTATTTCATCTTCAGAGTCTTCATCATCTTCCATTTCACTAGCACTTTCTGAACCTTTCTCCGGAGCATCTTTATCAAACGTTTCACCATCTGTTGTGTTTTCCTCACTGTCTCCTTCCATTATGAGAGGAACCACTGCAAAAAAGGATAAAAGAGGGAAAAACCAAGGAAATGCAAACACTAATTCAGTGTTTAATTAAAATAGAATCCAAATTATTTTGACATCAAACCCAGCAAAAATATTATTTCTTTGAAACAGACTAAATGAAAATATAATCCAGCAAAATTCATGCCTAGCCAAGTTATTTAATAGAAATTTTAACATATACCCAGATCATGCAAGTAGTTCCATACCTTCACTCAAGAAGTATTTATGGAGTACTTGCTATGCAGTCAATATACAGTGGTAGGTAAAAGAGAAGCAATCAGTACCCTCTGTGAACTTTTGGTCTAGTATCGAGATATCAACCAAATAAAATCAATCAAATCAATACACACACAAAAATGAAGTTACTAGGATAAGTGCCAAGAAGGAATGGTATATGGTGCTGTGCTATGAGAGCATATAATAGGGGTCTCCAAGTGATAGCTGAGCTACTTCTTGGAGGATGAGGAGGAGTTGAGTTGTCAAAGTTAGACTAACAGAAGAGGGAAATTGGTTCCAAACAGCAAGAAAAGCATTTGTAAAGCTCTGCTGATAGGAAAAAGCTTGGCAAGCACATCTGGATTTCATAAAAAGCAAGGAATCAAGTAAGAAACAAAGCTGAAAGGTAGGTAGGGGCTACATTATCCAAAAAAATCATGTGGAGAGTTTTGGACTTTCATGAGAGCAACGGGAAGTCACTGACATGTTTTCAGAAGGAGGAATATTATCAGATATGTGTACTGAAGAGATCACTTCGACTCCATTGTTGAAAACTGACTGGAGGAAGTCAAGAGTAGATGTGAAGAGATCAATCAGAAGGGTAATACAGCACTCCAAGCAAGAAATCAAGGTAGCGCTAAGTTGGTGGCAGTGGAGATGTAGAGAAGTGAATGGATTTTAGAGTCATGAAGTAAAACTAATAGCAATCAGTAATGGGAGTTTTGAAAGTCAAGGATGACTACTAGCTTCTTGGCTGGCATAGAGAGATGACAGGTAGACAGACAGACAGACAGACATAGATAAATAGGCAGACACTGGAAGAGAACCAGTTTGTTAGAAGGAGAATCACAAGTTCAGTTTTAGACATGTTTGTTTAATTTGAGGTGCCCCTGAATCCACTAAGAGAAGATATCAAGAAAGAGTTGGTTATGAGTCTACAGCTCAGAGAAGTTGGGGCTGGAGATAAAATCTGAGTCATTCAAGAGTAGTTGGCAACAGAAGCTATGATGTGGAAGAGATAACCTATAAAATGAGATAAGTAATGTCTGTAAAGTTCTAACTCCTGAACTTTGTAACTAAATAACATGGTAACTAAAAGTGAAACATTGTTTTTACTTATTTTGTTTTTAGCCCTAACACTCCAAAATGGGCTCACTTCCTGTTTCTAAAGCAACCAAATGCTCCCATCTACTCTGTGTGTATCTTATCTTATACATTTTATTCATCTTTAAGATGGAACTTATATTTCTGTTTATTCACAGGATCTAAGCTTGGAGAAGTAAAGAAAATTTTAAAGGTTTAAGACTTTGCTTCTTTTGTTCCTACAATCCTATAATAATTTATTGATCAAATATTTATTGAATATCTACTATGTACAAAGCATTGAACTAGAAGAAAGGAAAAGGAAGGTGATTTGCAAAATGATCTCATGTCCTGGAGGGACTCATAAACAAAAGGAAATTATTTATTGATTTATAAATCTATGGTCTAAAACACCAGGGGACCACAGAAAGAGAAACAAAGATGCTATTTTCCCTGAGATTAATTGAACATAAAGGAGTTTTGTCACATGGAAAAGTAGGAAATAGGCTTTTATTTTAGTAGCATAAGGGAGTGGGACATAATAAAAGTAACTAGTTAGTAGATGTGAAAAACACAAGAGAAGGCATTCATAAGTTCTGAATATGGGATCAGAAAACTACTAATACCACAACAGTGAAAGAATTACTGTGAGGTAAGCAGAAGAATTTACTTTTAAGCACCATAATACACAGATATAACACCTTAGGGACCCAGTCTTTACGGTACTACCCTATTTCTCAAGTGTCAATCATTATCATATCAAGTCCATGATATTTCCACATCACTCATATTTTTATTTTTAAAAATGTTTAAAAACTCAGCTTTGTTCTATACAATATCCCTGAAGTCACAAACATGATATGATTTTCTAAGATGTTGAATAAACACAACTGTTGATATTTAAAACTTTAAATATGACGAGCAATTTTTCATTCAGAGATAACTATTGTTAGTATCTGGTACATAACACCTAAATTTTTTTCCATGATACATCCAACTTTTTTTTTTTTTCTTAATAAAATCAGGTCATACAATTTATGGTATTTTGTAACCTATTTTTAAAACTTCATGTATCATAGACATGTTTGGTTATACTGTAACCTATTTAATCAATCCCTTAATGATTAATGTTACTTTTTTTTTAATTTTAAAAACATTGCTGCAATGAACATCCATTGCTTGTCTTATTATTTACCTAAAATAAATTCTTATGAGTACACACGTGCTGGGCATCAATGTTTAAAAATGACACACAATACCAAACAGCAACTCCTCACATCACCTTTAGCTACAGCACCTGGAAACTCCCTTGCACATAGCAGTTGCTGGATAAGAACTGATGAATGAATAATGACCAAAAGATGGTCACATGTAAAGTCACTGAATACCCACTTACAGATAGATAATGCCTTTTCTGGACTCTGGAACCAATGTAAAATTATTGCAAGCAATGTGGTGGGTAGGAAAAATCAGAGGACTGGAGTTGCAACCCAAGCTCTCTTTGTGACCTCACCTAAATCACTTTAACCTTCATTCTTGATTAATGTATCCCAATTTCTCAAGGTTATTGAGAAAATTAAATGAGAAAAGATATGTGAGAAGATTCTGTAAAATCAATCTAAAGGATTATATGGATATGTTATATCCATCAAGTGCTCCGAATCAAGTAGAACTTAAAGGATGCTAGACTACTTACCTCACAAATTCAGGATCAAACCAGCATAGCTGCTAGTCCCACTCTGACCTTATTTGCCAATTTCAGTAACCAGACTCCCACCCCTTCTCCCTTTACCTCAATTTGTTACCTGGTTCCACTACAAAAGGAATGGGATCCTATTTCTGTCCCTGCTATTTGGAATTCTGTCCAATGCCTGATACTTCCTACCTCCCTCATGTCATCTCTGCCTGTCAAGACCTCGCTGCTTTTTCCTGTTACATACCCTCTTTGGGCAAGTGATCACTGCAAGCCTCTGTCTGGCTCACCTGAACAACTAATTCTAAGCTACAACATCAACTATCAGCAACAGTAACATGCAAAAGTTCCTGCTGCCAGAGGAAACACAAAATTTTAGTAAGCTTAGCAAACATGCAAACACAAACTAAAGCCAGGTGCTTCTTAGGTAGCTCCAAACAGCCATTTCTAAAAGTCCTATTATCTACTCACCCCTTCAGAGAGCTTACGCTCTAATTAAATGGGACTACTGAGCTCTTCTGAACATGCCCAATCCATCTTTGCTCAATAAGTTCTTTCCAAGTAGAATGCTCTGGTCCCCAAATTTATTTTTCCAAATCCCAATGAAAATAATGCTTCCCCTATGAAATTTTCTCTGATCACTGCATCCTGAGTGACCACACTCTCTGAAATCTTATAGTCCTCTGCTGAATGTATTTTATGGCCCTTATTTTTTTTCTATTTTGTATTATAGTTCTAACTAATTTCTTCTTCCATTTTAGATCTGCACTATCCAATAATGGTAGCCAATGGCTACTGAGCACTGGAAATGTGGCTAGTCCCAACTGAGATGTGCTATAAGTGTAAAGCATACATTGGATTGTGATGTCTGCGTACAAAAATAGAATGCAAACTATTCCATTATATTTTTTTGTATTGATTACATGTTGAAATAGCATTTTTGATATACTGGACTAAATAAAATATATCATTAAAATTAACTTCACCTGTTTCTTTTAACTTTTCTAAAGGCTATCAGAAAATCAAAATTACATTTTTCTATTGAACAGGGCTGCTTCAGACAAGAGCCACTGCTTAGAGTTTAGCAGGTTATTTGCAAAAGGGCTGAAATCCAGCCCAACTCCACTCACCAAGCCTTGCACCCTGAAGGGAGACTGTCTGCTCAGGGAAAGAAAATCTGTTGCTTCACTTAAAGGTTCTGTCTCCTCACAAACTGGGAGCCTTGGGCATGCTATATGCCAGAGGAGGATGCCTTTTTTATTCTGCACAAAGGCATCATATAAGCTAGTAGCCATGAAATGTGGAACCTTGTTCTACTCATGTTCTATCTGCCACATATGAGTTACTAAGGTTACACAATATGGTTCTCACTAGTGGACATTACAAATCAAAACCATTGATAAGCCTCACACTCAAATCTTCATTTATCCATCTTCTAGTCATTTTAGCACTAAGTCAAAAATTAAAGTCACTTGCATGGTATGTTTCTCTTTCATAGCTTTATACTTCCAAATAAGCACCTGATGATCATTACCTTTATATTGTGAAAATACTTATTAGGGTATGTTTATTTTTTAAAAGATTAGTATCAAAATAAATAATGCAACATTAAAGAATCCTTAATTCTTTCCAACTAACCTGACAGTATTTCTCTTCTTGTCTCAAAGCACTTGACCTTGGGAAATTTTACAGTTTCAGTGATGCCAGTATCTACCGTCCTTAGTTTTTCTCTGAGAGACAAGTCAGTACTATGCAGAACAATGTTTTTTTTGTCTTTGGTACTTTTTTGTGTAAATTCTTCACAATCCTTCTTGGGACTTTCTTTTGCATATGTCTTCTTGGACTTACATGAATTTTTCATTTTCTGAATTCTTTCAGAATTATCTAATTCATGTTTATTTCCAGAATCCTTTTGATTAATTTTCTTGGTTTCTTTGTTTTTCCTTTTCTCCTCATGTAGATTTTTTGAATCTATTCCTTTTGTAGTCTGGGATTTTTTCTTCTTCATTTTCTTTTGGCTCAATGTTTTGCTGTCTTCCTCGGAGAGATCTGAATCAGAATCTGAAAGGTCATAATAGCGTTTCAAGTCCTCTGTAGTGCTGTGGTTGATGGGGCGCCCTCTTTTATCCACGGCATAGTTCAATTTGAACTTTTTGTCATGAAACATGGCTCGAAATCTCTTGTCAATTTTGACTTTTCTATCTTTTTCTGGCATTTCCCAAAATCTTGGGTCCTTAGTAACTCGGGTAAACCGCTGATCACTCATTATTTCTTGTTTGGATGCCATTTTTAAACGTCTATACTGGACAAGTGCTTGAAGAAACCAAATACTAAAAAATAAAACAAACATTACAATAATGAAGGCTTAAGATTATAATTACAATGCTTTGAGAAAAACATTAATTCACAACATCCTGTAAGTTATATTACCTGAAATGAAAGTAACTTAAATATAAGTTCACCTCCCCAACTTACTCTGGGTCACATGTAGAAAAACAAAAATATATCAAAATATCTTTTTTTCATTAGAGAGCATCTGGGTAAAATACAAAACCAAGCAGAATCCCAGGGCTTTGTGGAAGGGGAAATTGTCCCATTCTGGTCTCATTCACTATAAACCCCTATATCCTGCTATTCCCAACAGCCTGTAGTTCTACAAGGCCAATCTCCTAACTTCTTTCTAAAAAGACCAAAATCAATTCAGGTTTAGCTCAAAAAGCTCCCTCTTTAAATCCTACCATTTTCCAAGAACCAGGAAAAGTCTTACTCCAATTAATAAATATAATTTCTTTTTACAATTTCTTACTCTGGAATAAGGCCAAAAGGGGCAGATCCTACCAAAACATCTATGTATGTATAAGGAGTTTTTATACATATATACATATATGTACAAGCGAGTACAGTATTGTTCCCTTAAAAGTAGTCGCCAGTGGCTTAACATCTCTGGATTTGATCTTAGAAAGAGCCAAGTCACTGATGGTTAAGAACAAGTAGGGATTGATCAAAGAGGGTAGTACTACTTTGTTTCAAAAGGAACACTTGACTAAAAAGCTAAGTTTCTTTTCCTTAAATTTGAAAATAACTTTTTTATAGCTTAAACAGGAAAAATCAAAGGTTTCAAAGACGCATTTAACCATTTAAGCAAAAAGCAATATTTACATTAACAAGAGCAAGCTCTTACTATGTACCAGGTACCATACTAAGAATTGTAAATGTATGAAAACATTTAACCCTCCAAACAGCCTTACGAAGTAGGTACCACCTCGTCCAACTAGCAGAGGTAATGCATGCAAATGTTTAGAAGGAAAATACTAGATTAACGTCCGATATTCGAAGGGACTGGAAAGCGATCCGACCTCACATCCGATGCCCTCCCTTATGTCCGTAGCCCACTCCTCCCTTCAATCCCCCCATCAAATGCTAGGAACACTCGGCCTACCCCGAAACGAGGGTCCCCTTCCTACCAGCCAAACCTCGGGCGCAGCTATTGGACTGAGGTCCTCGAGAAAACCACTTCTCGGGACCAAGGAAGAATCAAACATGAAAAAAGAGACGGAAAGACGAAGGGATGCACCACTCACAAATCCAAATACCCTGTCAAAGACTTATTATGCCACCTTCACCGCTCACCTTCTCAAGCCCAGCCAGTCACCAACACCGATCCTCTCCGAGTCTCACGCTGGACCCACATCCACAATCCTTTGCGCCGCGCTCAGCCGAAACGGTAAGCGAGCTGGGCCAAACTAGTTCCGCTCTTACCTCTGCGAAGATCTTGAAAATAGTTTCTGAAGCCGCGGATGCGCATGAGCGCGGCTGAAGCGCGCCAGCGAGTGGCGTTGTGACTGAGGATGCTGCGGCCCTTTCGGCTTTGGCGCCTGTGGCAGCCCTCTCGGGCGGTCAGGGACTCTACAGAGACCCTTGGCCGCAAGGAGGTCGCCTCCGGGGTCTCTACCCCGAGGGGCCCGTCCCCCAGGGCTCTGAATATCTTCGACCGGGATTTGAAGAGGAAACAGAAGAACTGGGCGGCCCGGCAGTCGGAGCCAAAGAAGTATGACTACCTGAGAGAAGAGGTGAGACCAGGGAGAATGGGGGACGCCAGCACCGAGCCCCAGGCTTCGGGTCCGCGAGCTCCGGCCGGCCCCGATCGACCCGGTCTCACCGGGTGACCTTGAGCAACCGCCGTGCCTTTCTGGGCCTTTGGGTAATCTTGGTATTTGTAACTGCTTTTCATTCATTCATTCATTCACTCACTTACTCAGCAAATACTGCTTGAGTTACATCCGTGACCAGGACAGAAGCAAGACCCCTGCCCTCACGGGGCTCGCATTCCTATGTGGGGGCGAGACAGAGAGTACACAAGAAACGAATTAATCAATACGATAATTTCGGCTAAAGAAGTAAGGTGAGGGAAATAAAACAAGTTGAAATGATAGCGACTGACATGGTCAGGGAAGGCTATTCAGGGAGGAGACCTGGTGAGGAAGTAGCCAAGCCGAGAGTGTCAGGCTTCTGAGAGGATCGTGTTGAGTCTTCCAGTGAAGCTGGAGTTTAACGAGTGAAGTTGAGTGTAGAGGAAATCAAGCAGGGCCCAGGTCGTTAGGGCCTTATGCGATAAGGACTTGGGATTTTCTTCTCTATCTAGGCAGTCCATCCTGTATGGTAGCCTTTGGCCAATGTGGCTTTTGAGCAGTTAAAATGTAGCTAGTCCGAATTGGGATGTATTGTAGGGGTAAAATATACACTGGATTTCAGTGGCTGAATATGAAAAAAAGAATGTATAACATATCAATGTTTTTAATATTGATTCTGTGTTAAAATAAGTTTTTGATATATTGAGTTAAAGTATATTATTAAAATTAATTTTAATTAATTTAACGTGGCTACTAGAAAATTTAAAATTGCACATGTGGTTTTCATTGTGTTTCTGTTGGACAGCACTGCTCTAGAGGAATGGAGGCTATTGAATGGTTTTAGGAATTATATTTTAGGAGGGTCAAATTAAGATCTCTGATTTGTCTGGTTTGAGATACCTCCTTCTCTCTGCCCAGGTGGAGCTCCCCAAGGACTAGGGGCTCAGGGTTTCTTTTCTCCGGACATGCAGCACCAAGCTCAGGCCTCAGTAAATGTTTCTTCAGGGATAGAGCAAAATTGAAGTCAAATATAATGAACTTTTTCAAGTGAACGCAACATTTATTAAGCTCCTATTTTGGCCAGAACTCTGTGCAGGCACTGGCCTGATCAGATGATTGGTAGTGTCTATTCTCATGGAGCCTTAGAATTTAGAAGCAGCAAATAGACAACTGCATGGAAATTAGTAACGTTTATTATAGAAATAGAAAGTCTGCTATCAAGGAGTTTTCCGTATCCCATTCGTAAGGCAGGGTACACATCCTGTACTGATCCTGCCAGTTGCTGGTTCCCTCCTTAAGGACTCCTGATGGAAAGATATGCATTCCCAACCCGTTTTCCTCCAGAAAAAGCACCTGTCTACCACTTAAGCCTCACTAATGTCCACAACTAGAATTAAATGAGATAATGTGGGAGCTCTTTTTATAATAAACAAAGGTATTCATGTTAGAAATGACATACAAAATGGACTTCTCTGGAAAATGACTTCTGTTGTACCTACCCACCCATCCCCTCCCCCCTCAAAAAAAAAATCAGCAGATACACATGCTCTGAACTTTCAAGCCCTAATAGAAACGCTGGTATGTTATGAGGGCATGAATGGAATGTGTGGAATAGTAGGCTCCTACATCTTTATTCCTGCCAGATAAAGCTAGCTCAGCTAAAGGAAAAACCTACCTTATGACCTCTTTTTTTAAATTGGGATGGGATGGAGGGAGTGGTGCAATTGATTCAGATTTGACTGACTTTTTCTGATTTGCAAATGTGGCTTGGAAAAGTTGTTTACTTATTTTGGAGTTACACAAAATTTGTTAGTAATCATCAAATAAAACCATTTTTATTAAGTGACTGCTTACACATTGATCTGGTATAAACCTCAGCTAACCAAATAGTTTTTTCACTTTCATGTACCTCACACTAGTATTTGTGGATGATAATGTGCCTGTTGTGCTCCTGTTGCTTTTCGTCTCTGAGATGTTATATGAAATGAATTGTAAAGGTAAAAATTGTGCATGTGTTTTAAGAATATTTAGTTTTGATTTCATTAAATTGGCTTCTGAAGTAATTTGCATCAATTTGTTTCCTGGGCTATTTTAATTTATTCATATTCCTATTCAGAATTTGAAAAGAAACTTGCTGTGGTGAAATAGACAAAGGGATAAAAGGAAGTACTTCTCAATGTACTGAAATATAAGTAACTTGTGGATTGTTACACACTGTAAAGAGTGTTACTTCTCTGTTAAATCTGCTCATTTTAACTTGTGTTCATCATTGCCTCTTTAAACCTTTAGGTTGGAAGTCGGGTTGCAGACCGTGTATATGACATAGCCAGGTAAGTGATGGTTATCTTAATAAAGTACAATCAACTTTCAACTGGATACTTGAGAGATTAAATGTTGAGAGTTTTATACCTGGAATGGCAGAATCAGGAGGAATTTATTAGCAGGAATAATTACTGTCTAGGTCTCTCCTTGTTTCTCATTTTGGGGAGAACAAATGTTCTCTTCATTGTTACCTAATAAAAGAATGAATGCCAGCACAACTTGTAGCTTCTCTCCAAGCCTGAATGACTGATCCTTTGATTTGGCCAAAAGCCAGTAACAGAAGGATCACTTCAAAGATGGAGACAGAGAATTGACTACAGGTGAATTTTTAAGATTTAATGAACATAGCTTTAAACATTTAACTAAAATTAACTGAAATTTCCATCTAAGTGAAGAAAAAAAATCTACCTAGAAATGTTCTCCAATTAAGTTATATGAGACTTTGGCCATTTTATCTTAAATATTTTTTATGGTAACGGGTTCAATGACAATTATGTAGAGGCACATTTGAGAAAAGAACACTTTCATCAAGTATTATTGATTCATTGCCCTATGTTAGTCATAGTTCGTTGCTCTGCGTTAGGCACAGTGAAAGCTTTATGTGGCAGAATGTAGTAGAACCGCAGTCAAAATAATAACTTTGCAATAGGATTGCTCTGTGATGTTAGCAAATAATTTGTTTTGTGATCTTCTTCTTAAAAGACCATCTGCTAAGTTAGGCTAAGATAGAGTGAATTCATTACTTTTGTCCACAATAAAAGGAATTTTGTAAAATCATGGACTTGTTATAAATTGTATTTTAGATACATTCTTGCTACTCTTTGGAAGAATTATTTTTGTAAGGTTAAAAAAAAAAGGTTTCAGTGTTTCAAATAATCAACCCTGTTTCATTAGTCTCATTAGTTCTGTTATTTTAAAGATCTGAAAAATAACTAATTCCTAGTATTGTATTCATTATGCCTGGATTATAGTCCATTTGTAATTAAATAAATGAATCAATAAATGTTGCAAATCTGTTTGGATTTTACAATCTTTTTATTTCATACTACTGAGCAAAACAGATCTACGGCAAGGCCTGTGATTATGGCTAAAAACATTTCTTAAACTAACAACTCTTTGGAATTAAATTATTAAAAATACTAGTTTAAAATGAATAAAAAAAATACTAGTACAAAGTCCTTGCACTAATGTCCTACTCTTAGAAAGAATATTTTACATTTATATCATCAACACTGATGTTTTGCTGATTTTTAAAACCTAACTCCACAGTTGCCTTATTTCTGGGATCAGACGCTCACTATTTTTGTTATAATCAGTATTAATGCTGTTACAATCAGTGATAATAATAACTAATAACTAACTTTTGTTGAACATTTTACCATGCTAAATGCTTGACATGCACTATTTTGTATAATTCTTTCACCAATCCTGAGGGAGGCAGTAACCTTTCCATTTTATAGATAGGGAAACTGAGATCCAGGAAGGTTAATCACTTGTCTGTGGTCACAGAGCCAGTAAATTGCAGGCCCAGAATTCTAACTCATGTCTTTCTGACTCCAAATCCTCTCTACTTAACAACCGCACCACCCTGTCTGTGTTCATAGTCAAGAAAGCATTGGGTAATAAATGGTTAAGTCTCACCAGTGGTTCTCCAGCTATGTTCTACTGGTCTATATATATATTTTTTTTTAATCATTATTTTATTGAGATATATTCACATACCACGCAGTCATACAAAACAAATTGTACTTTCGATTGTTTACAGTACCATTACATAGTTGTACATTCATCACCTAAATCAATCCCTGACACCTTCATTAGCACACACACAAAAATAACAAGAATAATAATTAGAGTGAAAAAGAGCAATTGAAGTAAAAAAGAACACTGGGTACCTTTGTCTGTTTGTTTCCTTCCCCTACTTTTCTACACATCCATCCATAAACTAGACAAAGTGGAGTTTGGTCCTTATGGCTTTCCCAATCCCACTGTCACCCCTCACAAGCTACATTTTTATACAACTGTCTTCGAGATTCATGGGTTCTGGGTTGTAGTTTAATAGTTTCAGGTATCCACCACCAGCTACCCCAATTCTTTAGAACCTAAAAAAGGTTGTCTAAAGTGTGCGTAAGAGTGCCCACCAGAGTGATCTCTCGGCTGGTTTTGGAATCTCTCTGCCACTGAAGCTTATTTCATTTCCTTTCACATCCCCCTTTTGGTCAAGAAGATGTTCTCCATCCCACGATGCCGGGTCTACATTCCTCCCCGGGAGTCATATTCCACGTTGCCAGGGAGATTCACTTCCCTGGGTGTCTGATCCCACGTAGGGGGGAGGGCAGTGATTTCACCTTTCAAGTTGGCTTAGCCAGAGAGAGAGGGCCACATCTGAGCAACAAAGAGGCATTCAGGAGGAGACTCTTAGGCACAAATACAGGGAGGCCTAGCCTCTCCTTTGCAGCAACCGTCTTCCCAAGGGTAAAACTTATGGTAGAGGGCTCAACCCATCAAACCACCAGTCCCCTATGTCTGTGGTCATGTTAGCAACCATGGAGGTGGGGTAGGCGAATACCCCTGCATTCTCCACAGGCTCCTCAAGGGAGCACTACATCTTTTTTTTTTTTTTCCTTGTTTGTCTTTTTTCTTTTCTTTTTTTTTTTTTTAACTTTCCCTTCTTTTTTCAAATCAACTGTATGAAAAAAAAGTTAAAAAGAAAACAAACATACAATAAAAGAACATTTCAAAGAGACCATAACAAGGGAGTAAGAAAAAGACAACTAACCTAAGATAACTGCTTAACTTCCAACATGTTCCTACTTTACCCCAAGAAAGTTACATAATATAGCAACATTTCAGTGAACTTGTTCCTACTACATCCATCAGAAATTAACAGACCATAGTCATTTCTGGGCATCCCCAGAACTTTAAATAGCTTATCTGTTCTTCTTGGATTATTGTTCCCCCTTCCTTAATTGCTCTCTACTGCTAGTTCCCCTACATTCTACATTATAAACCATTTGTTTTACATTTTTCAAAGTTCACATTAGTGGTAGCATATAATATTTCTCTTTTTGTGCCTGGCTTATTTCGCTCAGCATTATGTCTTCAAGGTTCATCCATGTTGTCATATGTTTCACCAGATCGTTCCTTCTTACTGCCGCGTAGTATTCCATCGTGTGTATATACCACATTTTATTTATCCACTCATCTGTTGAAGGACATTTGGGTTGTTTCCATCTCTTGGCAATTGTGAATAATGCTGCTATGAATATTGGCGTGCAGATATCTGTTCGTGTCACTGCTTTCCGATCTTCCGGGTATATACCGAGAAGTGCAATCGCTGGATCGAATGGTAGCTCTATATCTAGTTTTCTAAGGAACTGCCAGACTGACTTCCAGAGTGGCTGAACCATTATACAGTCCCACCAACAATGAATAAGAGTTCCAATTTCTCCACATCCCCTCCAGCATTTGTAGTTTCCTGTTTGTTTAATGGCAGCCATTCTAACTGGTGTTAGATGGTATCTCATTGTGGTCTTAATTTGCATCTCTCTAATAGCTAGTGAAGCTGAACATTTTTTCATGTGTTTCTTGGCCATTTGTATTCCTCTTCAGAGAACTGTCTTTTCATATCTTTTGCCCATTTTATAATTGGGCTGTCTGTACTATTGTCATTGAGTTGTAGGATTTCTTTGTATATGCAAGATATCAGGCTTTTGTCAGATACATGGTTTCCAAAAATTTTTTCCCATTGAGTTGGCTGCCTCTTTACCTTTTTGAGAAATTCCTTTGAGGTGCAGAAACTTCTAAGCTTGAGGAGTTCCCATTTATCTATTTTCTCTTTTGTTGCTTGTGCTTTGGGTGTAAAGTCTAGGAAGTGGCCGCCTAATACAAGGTCTTGAAGATGTTTTCCTACATTATCTTCTAGGAGTTTAATGGTACTTTCTTTTATATTGAGATCTTTGGTCCATTTTGAGTTAATTTTTGTGTAGGGGGTGAGGTAGGGGTCCTCTTTCATTCTTTTGTATATGGATATCCAACTCTCCCAGCCCCATTTGTTGAAAAGACCATTATGGCTCAGTTCGGTGACTTTGGGGGCCTTATCAAAGATCAGTCGGCCATAGATCTGAGGGTCTATCTCTGAGTTCTCAATTCGATTCCATTGATCTATATGTCTATCTTTGTGCCAGTACCATGCTGTTTTGGCAACTGTGGCTTTATAATAAGCTTCAAAGTCAGGGAGTGTAAGTCCTCCCACTTCGTTTTTCTTTTTTAGAGTGTCTTTAGCAATTCGAGGCATCTTCCCTTTCCAAATAAATTTGATAACTAGCTTTTCCAAGTCTGCAAAGTAGGTTGTTGGAATTTTGATTGGGATTGCATTGAATCTGTAGATGAGTTTGGGTAGAATTGACATCTTAATGACATTTAGCCTTCCTATCCATGAACATGGAATATTTTTCCATCTTTTAAGGTCCCCTTCTATTTCTTTTAGTAGAGTTATGTAGTTTTCTTTGTATAGGTCTTTTACATCTTTGGTTAAGTTTATTCCTAGGTACTTGATTTTTTTAGTTGCTATTGAAAATGGTATCTTTTTCTTGAGTGTCTCTTCAGTTTGTTCATTTCTAGCATATAGAAACATTACTGACTTATGTGCATTAATCTTGTATCCCGCTACTTTGCTAAATTTGTTTATTAGCTCTAGTAGGTGTATCGTTGATTTCTCAGGGTTTTCTAGATATAAGATCATATCATCTGCAAACAATGACAGTTTTACTTCTTCTTTTCCAATTTGGATGCCTTTTATTTCTTTGTCTTGCCGGATTGCCCTGGCTAGCACTTCCAGCACAATGTTGAATAACAGTGGTGACAGCGGGCATCCTTGTCTTGTTCCTGATCTTAGAGGGAAGGCTTTCAGTCTCTCACCATTGAGTACTATGCTGGCTGTGGGTTTTTCATATATGCTCTTTATCATGTTGAGGAAGTTTCCTTCAATTCCTACCTTTTGAAGTGTTTTTATCAAAAACGGATGTTGGATTTTGTCAAATGCTTTTTCAGCATCTATTGAGATGATCAATTGATTTTTCCCTTTTGAGTTTTTAATGTGTTGTAATACATTGATTGTTTTTCTTATGTTGAACCATCCTTGCATGCCTGGAATGAACCCCACTTGGTCATGGTGTATGATTTTTTTAATGTGTCTTTGGATTCGATTTGCAAGTATTTTGTTGAGGATTTTTGCATCTATATTCATTAGGGAGATTGGCCGGTAGTTTTCCTTTTTTGTAGCATCTTTGCCTGGTTTTGGTATTAGATTGATGTTAGCTTCATAAAATGAGTTAGGTAGTGTTCCATTTTTTTCAATGTTTTGAAAGAGTTTGAGTAAGATTGGTGTCAGTTCTTTCTGGAAAGTTTGGTAGAATTCCCCTGTGAAGCCATCTGGCCCTGGGCATTTATTTGTGGGAAGATTTTTGATGACTGATTGGATCTCTTTGCTTGTGATGGGTTGGTTGAGGTCTTCTATTTCTTCTCTGGTCAGTCTAGGTTGTTCATATGTTTCCAGGAAATTGTCCATTTCTTCTACATTATCCAGTTTGTTGCCATACAGTTGTTCATAATATCCTCTTATAATTTTTTTAATTTCTTCAGGATCTGCAGTTATGTCACCTTTTTCATTCATTATTTTGTTTATATGGGTCTTCTCTCTTTTTGATTTTGTCAGTCTAGCTAGGGGCTTGTCAATCTTGTTGATCTTCTCAAAGAACCAACTTTTGGTGATATTTATCCTCTCTATTGTTTTTTTGTTCTCTATGTCATTTATTTCTGCTTTAATCCTTGTTAT
Source organism: Choloepus didactylus (assembly GCF_015220235.1). Classification (NCBI taxonomy): domain Eukaryota; kingdom Metazoa; phylum Chordata; class Mammalia; order Pilosa; family Megalonychidae; genus Choloepus; species Choloepus didactylus. The sequence goes on along the minus strand of NC_051325.1, from coordinate 20,382,998 downwards.
TTCTTTTCTTGTACTTGGTTTAGGATTGGTTTGCTGTTCATTTTCTAGCTTCTTCAGTTGATCCATTAGTTCTTTGATTTTGGCTCTTTCTTCCTTTTTAATATATGCGTTTAGTGCTATAAATTTCCCCCTTAGCACTGCTTTTGCTGCATCCCATAGGTTTTGGTATGTTGTGTTCTCATTTTCATTCGTCTCTATATATTTAGCAATTTCTCTTGCTATTTCTTCTTTAACCCACTGATTGTTTAGGAGTGTGTTGTTTAACTTCCAGGTATTTGTGAATTTTCTAAGTCTCTGATGGTTATTGACTTCTAATTGTATTCCATTGTGGTCAGAGAATGTGCTTTGAATAATTTCAATCTTTTTAAATTTATTGAGGCTTGTTTTATGTCCCAGCATATGATCTATTCTGGAGAAAGTTCCGTGAGCACTAGAAAAGTATGTGTATCCTGGTGATTTGGGATGTAATGTCCTGTAGATGTCTGTTAAATCTAATTCATTTATCAGATTGTTTAGGTTTTCAATTTCCTTATTGGTCTTCTGTCTGGTTGATCTATCTATAGGAGAGAGTGATGTGTTGAAGTCTCCCACTATTATTGTGGAAACATCAATTGCTTCCTTTAGTTTTGCCAGTGTTTCTCTCATGTATTTTGTGGCACCTTGATTGGGTGCATAGACATTTACGATTGTTATTTCTTCTTGCTGAATTGCCCCTTTTATTAGTATGTAGTGGCCTTCTTTGTCTCTCAAAACATCCCTGCATTTGAAGTCTATTTTATCTGAGATTAATATTGCTACACCTGCTTTCTTTTGGCTATAGCTTGCATGAAATATTTTTTTCCATCCTTTCACTTTCAGTTTCTTTGTGTCCCTGTGTCTAAGATGAGTCTCTTGTATGCAACATATTGATGGTTCATTTTTTTTGATCCATTCTGCGAATCTATATCTTTTAATTGGGGAGTTTAATCCATTTACATTCAACGTTAAAACCGTGAAGGCATTTCTTGAATCGGCCATCTTATCCTTTGGATTATGTTTGCCATATTTTTCCCTCTCTCTATTAATATCCTTTATTGTACCCATACCGAATCTCTTTAGTACTGAACCTTTCTCCAAGTCTCTCTGTCCTGTCTTTGTTTCTCTGTCTGTAGGGCTCCCTTTAGTATCTCCAGTAGGGCAGGTCTCTTGTTAGCAAATTCTCTCAGCATTTCTTTGTCTGTGAAAAATTTAAGCTCTCCCTCAAATTTGAAGGAGAGCTTTGCTGGATAAAGTATTCTTGGCTGGAAATTCCTCTCACTCAGAATTTTAAATATATCGTGCCACTGCCTTCTTGCCTCCATGGTGGCTGCTGAGTAGTCACTACTTAGTCTTATGCTGTTTCCTTTGTATGTGGTGAATTGCTTTTCTCTTGCTGCTTTCAGAACTTGCTCCTTCTCTTCTATGTTTGACAGTGTGATCAGTATATGTCTCGGAGTGGGTTTTTTTTGGATTTATTCTATTTGGAGTTCGCTGAGCATTTATGATTTGTGTATTTATGTTGTTTAGAAGATTTGGGAAGTTTTCCCCAACAATTTCTTTGAATACTCTTCCTAGACCTTTACCCTTTTCTTCCCCTTCTGGGACACCAATGAGTCTTATATTCGGACGTTTCATATTGTCTATCATATCCCTGAGGTCCATTTCGAGTTTTTCAATTTTTTTCCCCATTCTTTCTTTTATGCTTTCATTTTCCATTCTGTCATCTTCCAGGTCACTGATTCGTTGTTCAACTTCCTCTAGTCTTGTACTATGAGTGTCCAGAATCTTTTTAATTTGGTCAACAGTTTCTTTAATTTCCATAAGATCATCCATTTTTTTATTTAGTCTTGCAATGTCTTCTTTATGCTCTTCTAGGGTCTTCTTGATTTCCTTCATATCCCGTACTATGGTCTCATTGTTCATCTTTAGTTCTTTGAGTAGCTGCTCTAGGTGCTGTGTCTCTTCTGGTCTTTTGATTTGGGTGCTTGGGCTTGGGTTATCCATATCGTCTGGTTTTTTCATATGCTTTATAATTTTCTGTTGTTTTTGGCCTCGTGGCATTTGCTGAACTTGATAGGGTTCTTTTAGGGTTTGTAGACCTATTGAAGTCCTTATCTCTAATTTATCAGATCTACAGCTTTGTGGAGTACACTTTCTCTAACTAACCAGCAGGTGGCGTCCACGAGCCACCTGTTCTCCACAGGCCAGATCTCCCCTGCTTAGCCTTTTTGGTGAGTGGGGGAGTGAGTCTTGTGGGGCCCAATTGGTGTACCAAGCTTGCGTGTGTAGTTGGTGTTGCCCGCCCTGTATGTGGGGCGTGTTTCTGGGCAGTCGGGGAGGGGGGGTGGCCCTAACAATCAAATCTCCCTGATGATCCTAGAGTTTTAAAGCTGCTGCAATAGTCTAATCCTTCAGTTCAGTCCTGCCACAGTTTGTCTCTGCCACTGACCCACAAGTCTTTGGTATTGGCGTATGGCTCCTGAGACTTGCAAGTGGGCCCCTCTTCCAGGCCGTGCACCCCGGGTCCTCTGTTGAGGGATGACTGTGCTATGTCACAGGTGAGTGCCGTCCCCCCAGGGCAGTTCTGGGCTGCTGGGCTGTGTAGGGAGGCTCCCAGTCTGCTCAAATGATGGCTGAATGGGGCTTTGTTAATTCACACTGCTCCACCTTCCCAGCTCTGGGACATTCAGCTGAGGTTGCAGCTGGTCTATATTTTTGATGCAGATTTTCAACAGATAGTCAAAGGGACTCTTTATTCCAGTTTTTTGGCAAAATGTTATTGGTGGATAAAAGTTTAAGTTTTCGTAAACCTATAGCCTACAATTAGATATCTGTACAGATTTGATATGACATAGTATATTTAAAGGAGACAGCATAGCATAGAGAATAAGAGTTCTGGTTCAGGATTCAAACTGATTCAATTTCAGTTCCAACTCTGCTACTTACTAGTTGAGTGACCTTGAGTTGACTTACTTAAGTCTGAGCACTTAGCATAGTGCTTTGGACCTGGTAATTTTTCAGTAAAAGTTAGCTATTATTTGGGGTTCTTTTTAGCTTAAAATATTAATAGTTAATGATGTTTCACAAAGAACTTGATGATTTCTAAGCAGTTTGCTGTTCCAGCGTATTTGAGAAATAGGGATAATTACTAAGTCCCTGATAATATGCTGATTATTTTCATGTTAATTTCCTATATTTTCTTTCATTCTTTATCTGGAGGTATTATCAAATTAAAATGCCTCCATTAAAGCTGTTCTTTGACTCTGCATCATAGAGCAATCTTATGGAAACCTGTTCTTTACAAGATCCTGTGAATGGCTAGACGAGACAAACTTGCTCTATACGTTAATACTTTCTGTAAGACTTGTAAGGTGAGGCAGATGGATGATCTAACTTTCTGAAAGTTGCTTCACTAAAATGTTTTTAATTAAGAAAAATTAGTTCTTAATTATTTTATTAATTGTGTTACAGATAAAGCATAACGTCTGAGTCTATTTTTTAGAGATTTCCCCCTTGCTTTGGACGTCGGTTGTGGAAGAGGCTATATAGCACAACATTTGAATAAGGTATACTTATTTGATGATATAATTTTACATGGAGAACTGAAATTGGCCAATTTTAAAGAAAGACCTTCTTAATTCAGTACATATCCCATTTAGATTTTGATTATATCAGACTGGTTAACTTTTTTTAAGTGGTAGAAACACTGGTTGTTTTTGTCTCCTCTTAAGTATTTTTTCCTTAAAGTGTTTTTTTTTCTTTGAAGCCATTATATATAGTGTTCAGAATAGTCAGGTTCTTAAAAACCTATGTATGATAAATTTCTCTTTATTCCCACTTTGTTTAAATATTTTGATAACTCAAAATAAAATTCAGATTGACATTAATATGAAAAATGTGATTAAGTTAATTTTTTTAGCTAGGAAAGTATTTCATCAGTTGGTTAGAAATCTTTCTTCTTGATAAATATAAGTATACTTTATTAATACACTTAAACAGTTTTATGTTGCACTTTCTAATTCAGAACATGAGATTCATTTATTGTTTTAGCCTCTTGTATATAGGACACTGTGCTGGACATGAAGTTAAAGTAGGATTTTTTAAAATAATATCTCCTTAGATAAAAGCATATACGTAGGCCAGGGTGGGAGATTGAGGTGCCACAAATATTGCTATTGATATTGGTAAATGCTACAGAGATGGTACAGTTGTTGAAGTGCAAAAAGAGTTAAGGGAAAGGAAAAATCATCAAAGGTTCAGGCAGTCAGCATTTCTCAGAGGTTACAATGTGACCTGAGATTTGAAAAATTTGGATTGTTGATTCATGGAGGCCTTGGAAGTGAACGTATGGGAGGAGGAAAGGCACAGACATAGAATGCTATAGGGTGTATGATATAGTAACATTTAAGGGAGATTAATCTGGGGATGGAATGCAAGAAGGATTGAAAAAGGGAGAGGATGTTAATGGTTGAAAGGGCATGAGAGATAAAGGCCTGCTACCACCCATGTGGAGACCAAGATTTAAAGGAAAGGATGTAGGACAGAGACTTAGTAGAAGCAATAGAACTTGATGACTGATTTGATATGGTGGGCAAGACAAATCCATTCTTCCAGTTGTTCAGGCCAAAAAACTTATGTCTTCCCCTTCCGTATCTAACCCATCAGCAAATCTTGTTTATATTTCAAAAGTACATCCATAACTCTACTACTTACCACCTTTACCATTATTGTGCTTGTCTAAGCTACCATCACCTGTTGCGTAGATTACTGTAATAGCTTCCTTATTGGTCTCCCTGCTTCTACCCTTGCCCTTGTCAGTTTGTTCTCCCAGCAATCAAAGTAATCCTTTTTTTTTTTTAATTTGGTAACGTACATACAATGTAAAATTTCTCATTTTAATCGCTTTCCATTATACAATTCAGTGGAATTAATTTTAGTCACCGTGTTGCACAACCATCACCACCATCCAAGTACCAAAATGTTTTCATCACCCCAAACAAACAAACTCTATACCTACCTGATCATTAAGTCCCCATTTCCCTCCCCCAGCCTCCCACCTCTGATAACCTCTAATCGACTTTGTCTTATGAATTTGCATCTTCTAGGCATTTCATATAAGTGACATCATGTACTATTTATCCTTTTGTGTCTGGCTTACTTCACTCAGTATATTGTCTTCAAGGTTCATCCATGTTGCAGCATCTATCGGAACTTCATTCATTTTATTAATTCATATTCATGCAAATAATATTCCATTACATGGATAAACCACATTTTGTTTATCCATTCATCTATTGTTGGATTCTTGGGTTACTTCCACCTTTTGGCGATTGTGAATAATGCTGCTATGAATATTGGCATACAAATACCTTTCAGGGCTATGCTTTCAATTATTTTGGATGGAAGTGGGATTGCCAAGTCATATGGTTATTCTATACTTAACTTTCTGAGGACTTGCCAAACTGTTTTCCACAGCAGATGCACTATTTTACATTCCCATTAGCAAGATATGAGGGCTCCTATTTTTCCTTATCCTCACCAACACTTGTTTTTTTCCATCTTTTTAAAGTAATAGCCATCCTAGTGGGTATAAAGAGATATCTCATTGAATTTTTTTAATTCAATTTTATTGAGATATATTCACAAACTATACAATCATCTACAGTGTACAGTGTACAATCAGTTCTTCACAGTACCATTATATAGTTATGTATTCATCACTACCATCCAAGTACCAAAACGTAAAAAAGAACACCCAAAACATCCCATACCCCCCATCCATCCCTATTATTCATTTACTTTTTGTCCTCATTTTTCTACTGATCTGCACATAAACTGGATAAACGGAATGTGAACCACAAGGTTTTCACAAACACATGGTCACACAATGTAAGCTATATAGTTATACAATCTTCTTCAAGAATCAAGGCTACTGGGTTACAGTTCAACAGTTTCAGGTATTTCCTTCTAGCTATTCCAATATACTAAAAAGGAAAAAGGGATATCTAAATAATGCAAAAGATAAACCTCCAGAATGACCTCTCAACTATATTTGAAATCTCTCAGCCACTGAAACTTTATTTTGTTTCATTTCTCTTCCCCCTTTTGGTCCAAGAAGGCTTTTTAAGCCCACCATCCCAGGGCCGAGCTTCTCTCTGTGAGTCATGTCCCATGTTGCCAGGGAGACTTATACCCCTGGGAGTCATGTCCCACTTATGGGAGAGGGCAGTGAGTTTACCTGCAGGGTTGACTTAGAGAGGCCACATCTGAGCAACAAAAGAGGTTCTTTGGGTAACTCTTATGCATAATTATAAGTAGGCTTAGTCTCTCCTTTGTAGTAACAAATTTCATAAGGGCAAGCCCCAAGATCAAGGGCTTGGCCTTCTAAATTGGTAGTTCCCAGTGCTTGTGAGAGTATCAGTAGTTCCCCAGGAGGGGAAGTTTAATATTTCCACATTTTCCCCAGTCGCTCAAGGGGGCTTTACTAATACACTTTTATTCTCTGCCCAGATTACTCTGGGATGTATCAGGGCTTCAGACTAACCTGTACAAACAAACCAGATTTCACTCCCTACTCAAAGTTCCATGTAATTATGTTGTTTGAATAAACTGACCATAGAAGTTAAATTATATAGTGTGCTACAAAAAAATACAGATTTTACACCTAATAAACATCTCTTCCTTTGGTCTCACATAGAAGTTGAAGTTTTAAAGCACCATCAATATCATCTTTTACCCTGTAGTCTGATTTACCTTAGTCCTAATCAAGTCCATTTCATTCATATCTCTAATTGAAGTCTGATCTCTTTTTCAGACTCTTTAACATTTGCCGTATGGGGTAATGCTGACATTCATAGCTGCGGGACTCTGGCTTTGAGCCTCAGGTGTCACACAGATACCCAAAGTTGCAGAGACTGACCAGGTTATACACAAAGAGCTCAGCATCTCAGAATTTAGAAATAGCCATTACAAATAAAATAGATGTAACTGCTGTTAAGAGCTTACAATCTAGGAACCTTTACCATAAGCCTTCCCCTGATAACCTAATATCTCAGACTTAATTCTTAGAGTTTGCACGTTATAGTTAGTCCATATTAGTGAGGCATTATAATGTTTGTCTTTTCATTTCTGGTTTATTTCACTCAACACGCTGTCCTCAATGTCCACTCACCTACTTGCATACCTCACAACTTCATTCCTTCTTGTAGTAGCTTAATATTCCATTGCATGTATACACCACAGTTCACCATTCCATTCATCAGTCAGTGTACCCGTAGGCCAGCATCCACTGCAAATCATGAATACTGCCACCATAAACCCCCTTGTGCAAATGTCCATCCGTGTCCCTCTTTTCAGTTCTTTCAAGTAAATACCCAATGACAGGGTTGCAGGACCATATGGCAACCCCATGGTTAGCTTCCTGTGGAATCACCCCATGGTTAGCTTCCTGTGGGCTGCACCGTTCTATTTCCCCACCAATAGTGATTAAGTACATCCCTCTCTCCACATTTTCTCCAGCATTTATATCCCTCTGTTTATTTTTAGATGGTTTTATTCACACACCATATATTCCCTCCTATGTAAGCAATCAGGGGTTCCCTGTATAATCACATAGTTATGCATTCACCATGACTGTTGGTATAAGGACATTTCAGTTTCTTCCAGAAAGAGGAAGAGGTGAAAAAAAAAAAAAAAAATGGCGACTAAAAAGCAACAAAAGAAAAAAATAAAATATAATAAAAAGGTCAGACAACAACACCAATGCCAAAAATCCCATACCTCTCCCTTATATCCCCCTCTAAAGACATTTAGCTTTAGTATATTGCCTTTGGTACAATTAATGGAAGCATATTACAATGTTGCTATTAACTGTAGACTCAGTTTGCATTGATTGTATTTTTTCCCCAATACTATCCCATTTTCAATACCTTGCAGAGATGACATCCATTTGTTCTCCCTCATGTAAAAACATTCTTATATTTGCACATTTAATCATGATCATTGACCACTGTAGGTTTCACTAAGTTATACTCTCCCAGTCTTTATCTTCTGTCTTTCTTTCTGGTGTCCTACATGCCCCTAACCTTCCTCTTTCAACCGTACTCAAAGTCATCTTTGTTCAGTGTACTTAAAATATTGTGCTACTATCATGCAGTATTGTGCTATCCATTTCTGGATCTTTACAATCAATCCTGTTGTACATTCTGTACTCCTTCAGCATCAAATGCCTGATCTTTACCCTCTTTCTATCTTCTGGTATCTCCATTTCTACACTCTTCTCCAAACCTCTTTCTCCTGTCTTTTCCTGTCTGTCTGTAGCACTCCCTTTAGAATTTCTTGTAGAGGAGGTCTCCCGTTCATGAACTCTCTCAGTGTCTGTTTATCTGTAAATATTTTAAACTCTCCCTCATTTTTGAAGGACTGTTTTGCTGGATATGGGATTCTTGATTGGCAGTTTTTCTCTTTCACTATCTTGAATATATCATACCACTGCCTTCTCACCTCCATGTTTTCTACTGAGAAATCTGCACTTGCTGTTAATTGCGTTTCTCTTGTATGTGATGGATTGCTTTCCTTTGCTGCTTTCGGAATTCTCTGTCTTTTACATTTGATGATATGATTAGTAGGTGTCTTGGAGTAGGTCTATTTGGATCAGTTCTGTTTGGAGTACACTATGCTTCTTGGACCTGTAATTTCGTGTCTTTCTTAACAGTTGGGAAAATTACATTGATTATTTCCTCTGTTATTCTTTCCCTTCTCTTCTCCTTCTGGGACATGTATTATTCATGTGTTTCATGTTGTCATTCAGTTTCCTGTGCCCCTGCTGATATTTTTCCATTCTTTTCCCTATCTGTTCTTTTGTGTGTAGGATTTCAGATGTCCTGTCCCCTAGTTCAGTAATCTTTTTTCTGCCTCCCAGTGTGCTAGTTTGGATGTATTATGTCCCCCAAAACACCATGTTCTTTGATGCAGTCTAATGGGAGCAGACACATTAATGTTGATTAGGTTGGAATCCTTTGATTGAGTGTTTCCATGGAGATGTGACTCAGTCAACTGTGGTTCAGACCTTTGATTGAATAATTTCCATGGAGGCTTACCCCACCCATTCAGGGTGAGTCTTAATTGAATCACTGGAGTCCTATAAAAGTGTTCACAGACAGAAGGAGGTGCTGTAGCCAAGAGGAGACACTTTGAAGAGCACACAAGAGCTGAGAGTGGAGCTGGAACACAATCTTGGATCAGCAGATGCCAGCCACGTGCCTTCCCAACTAACAGAGGTTTTCCAGATGCCATTGACCTTCCTTCGGTGAAGGTATACTTGTGTTGATGCCTTCATTTGGACATTTTCATGGACTTCAGATTGTAACTTTGTAATCAAATAAACCCCCTTTATAAAAGCCAATCCATTTATGGTATTTTGCATAATGGCAGCATTAGCAAACCAGAACACCAAGTCTGCTGTTGTGTGTCTCCATTGTGTTTTTCATTTCTTCTATTGTGCCTTTCATTCCTGTAAGTTCTACCATTTGTTTTTTCAAGTTCACAAATTATTCCTGATGGTGATCCACTGTTTTCTTTATATCCTTCATCTCTTTTGTCATTTTTTCTTTCAACTCATTGAGTTGATTTAGATTTGTTTAAACATCTTTAATTAGTTGTTTCAACTCTTGAATCTCAGTTGAGGTGTTAGCTTGTTCCTTTGACTGGGCTATATCTTTGTGTTTCCTGGTGTGGCTCGTTATGTTTTGCTGTCTAGGCATCTGATTTTCTTGATTAGTTTATTCTGGAGGTTGTTTTCTCTCTTTTGCCTTGGGTTTTCTTGTTGGTTTTCTTTAATCTCTATATTTCTTTGTTTCTTTCACTGGCCAGTTGTCAGATTGGCTCTGCCCCCCAGTCTTCCCCCCAAATCAGACATCCACTGTGGCCTACCACAGGGGTAGGAGGTAGGTACTGGGCACCCCAGCAAGTTCACTGTGTGTGATGATACAGATCTTCTGGCTTCCAGTGGTGCTCTGTTTTCCATCAGTCAACAAGACCTGGGTTTGTTTTAGATCCCTGCTTTGACAGTTGGGTTGTCCATATTTTCACCCAAAACTGGGCAAGGTTTCTGTGTATGGTGTGTAGACCAGCTCCTGTGGTCCTAATAAAGGGTCTGGAGCATCTTTTAAAAAGTGCTGGACTGTCCAGCAGATGGTGCTATTCAGTAACTTAATCGTCCTCAGAGGCTGCTTTGCCTCCAAGCACAGGCTGTGTCTACACAGTTGAGCTGAAACTGCGAGATTGCAGTGCCCTCACTTTGCCGACCAAAATCTGGGTCGATGTGGGGCTACCCCCATAGCAGTATACTTGCTAGCTGACCCATCACTCCAGCCATCGCCAAGGCAAGGAAATGGCCACTGGCTGCTGCTTCCTTCAAGAGTGTGTGGGGGAAGGGTTTTCAGACCCAGGGCTAGAAATGCAGTCTCTGTCCACATTTTCTCAGTCTCTTTGTCCCTCACTGGCCTGGGCCTTGAAATATCCTCCCCTGTCTCCCAGGTCTTCAAACAGTGGGGATATGTCTCTGTGAGAGATTTTAAAATCTGTGTCCCTGGTGGGAAGGATCCCGTCTGCTGATTCTGTGCCTTTCCCTCACTGAGCCCAAGTGACGGGGAGGCGAGAGGACCAACTGGTCTGAAGATTCCTACCTGATACTTCTTCTCTTTCTTCAATTCGGCATCTCCAGGGTCCTTCTCCAGTCTATATCCTCCTCCAGAGTTTCAAACAATTCAGAATTTTCCTTTTTTTCATTGAATCTCTGGAGAGTTTTCAGTAGCTGTTTATGTTGCCATGTTGTTGACATCCTTTCATTGGGTTTTGATTTGTATTTCCCTATGGCTAATGATGTTGAGCATCTTTTCAGCATCTTATTGGCCATTTGTATGTCTTTTTTGGAGAAAGTATATTAAAGTCAAAATAATCCTTCTTAAACATAAGTCAAATCATTATCAGCCTTCTACTTAAAACCTGGTGCTTCTCGTCTCACTCTGTAATGTGTAGGCCCTATGTGATTTGGCTCTTCATCAGGTCTCTGACCTTATTTCAAAACCTCTCTGTCTACTTTTCAGCAGTCCTGGCCTCCTTGCTGTCTCTTGAACAGGCCAGGACTTTGCATTGCACTTGCCTTTCTCTATGCCCTTCCCCAAGACATATCTGTGTAGTATACTTCTTCACCATTCATAGGTCTTTGTTTAAATGATCCCTCATCAAAGGTTCTTTCCCTGACTGCACCATGAAATAGTGCTCCACTCTCCGCTGGCTACTTGCTTAATTTTTCTCCCTAGCACTTATTAGCACCTGAGGTATGTTTGTTTATTTGTTGCCTGTCTCACTGAAATATAAGCTCCATGGACTATGTAATGGGCATAAAGTGAAGATTTTTAAAATGAATATTGTGTGAATAAATACAAGATAACTTTGAGGTTATGCGTGTCATGAGTAACTGTAAAAAGTCAGGGGATGAGGATAGGGCAGGGAGGAAGGATGATTCTTTTTCAATATGTTGAGACTGAGGTGATAGTGGGATATATTAGTGTTGATATCTGGCAGGGGTTGGAAATGTGGACCTGGAACGTGGGTGTGGTAGTTAAGAGTACTGACTTGAAGTTAGACAACAGGAATTCAAAATCCAGCTCTGCCACTTGCTGTCCATGTAACATTGGACCATTTACCCAACCTCTCCAGACCTCAGTTTCTATAAAATATGAGCAGTAGTACTTATCTGAAAGGGGTTTTGTGAGGATTAAATGAGACCAAGTATATTTGGCTACATGGAGGCTATTGTTGGCCTTTGTATAGAGGTGACAACTGAAGCCATAAGAATTGGGAACATCTCTGTGGTGAGAATGTAGAAAGGAGTCTGCAGTTGGAGTGAGTGGATGAGGAGGAGCCAACAATTTGCCAGGAATAGTAATTTGGAAAGTGTCCTAATAAGGTATCTTTTGATTGTAAGAAGTAGAAATCCACTGAAACTAGTTTAAACCCAGAGACATTTATTACATAGAGGCTCTTATGTAACTTAATGATCCAGAAGTAAGGCCAGGTTTCACAAGGTTGGGGACTTTAAAACATCAGTACCAAGCCCCTCTTGTTCACATGCTTTCTGGAATTATATGGATGTTGCATGGTTGCCCACATTTTTTTTTTTTTTTTTTTTTTTTTTTGCCTTCTCAGACTATCCCTAGTGTTCATCAATGCATCTGGTTCCAAAATGAGTACCTGACACCCAAAGCTGGAGCCAGCTCCTACCAGTTCAAGAGAACTGATTGTTAATATCTTTTCCCTACTCTTTATTCAGTGACATCATGTTGATATCTTGAAACCAGCCATGATGGGGGTATTTACACTATGGAAATTGGCAAATGCTACGTAACAGCCCCTCACCATGAGCCAGTTTTAAAGCTTTACCAGCACACCACTGCTCCTGACTGCATGTCTCTAAGTCTCTTGTATCAAATTTTCCAGTGTGAGACAAGAACAAATAGTTTGATTAGACTCATTCTTCACCCTCACAGTGGTATGCTGGAGCTAGCTAGCTCATGAGAGCCAATGGTGCACATATCTTTTCAACTCTGCATTCAGCAGTGGTGAAATCTGCCATGGTGAGACTAGTTACACCATGGAAGTCAGCATACCCTATGACTTAGGGCACATTTTTTTGGAGAGCCTTTTGTTACACATTTACCTGCACTCCCTCAGGCTGGTAGGTTATGTGGTAGGGTGCCCTTTCCAAGGTATGGGCAAGGAAGTAAGAAGGAGGTGTAGGTAAGGAAGAAAGGGTCTTCTCTACTAGAGTTAGGGAACCAGAGTAGAAAGTACTAAAGTTTTTAGGAGACCATCAACAGTTCTGTGTGTCATAGGAGTCAAGTGAAGTGGGACTAAGAGCAGTGAGAGAAGACTGTTGTAGTTGGTGGTGATTAGGCAATAGTCATCTTTATAAACAGTTTTAATAAAGCAGTGAAAGGGGTAATAGACTTGCAGAGAGAGACATTAGTGAGAAGTAAGGATGTGAATCACAAAACTAGAAGGTAGTTAGAGGTGAGGAGGTTTTTCAAGATTGGGAGACTTATGCCTGTTTTAAGTTGAGAGAAAGTGATAGAGAAGACAGAGATTGAAGATGATAGAGATGGTGCTTGAGAGAGCAGTATCTTGGAGAAGAGAGGTTAGGAGAACATGGTGGAAAGTGTTAACCAAGGAGAAAATAGCACATTTTCTTTTCCTCTTGGAAGGAAGAGAGGATAGGTGAAGCAGAGAGAATATTAAAGCACTTAAGGTCCCCGAGTATCTGTGTTTGTTAATTCTTTCTTCCTTCTATGTAAATTCTTTGAATGAACAACTAAAAGGTAAAAAACCATTCTAGGTTCTTCATGGCACAAAGAGTGAGAAAACTAGCTCTCCGCATATTATGCCATGGGAATTTTAACAAATAAGCCCTAACCTAGTTGAGTAAATTAGTGAACCATACTAATGTTATACACTCAAATACCCCTACAAAGCTAAATGTGAATCCATAACATCTTTTTCTCCTTTAGCAATTTCAATAATTGTTTTCTTTATTACTGTTTCATTTTGTGTACATGTATCATCTGAACAGATTTAATTATTCTGTTGCAGGAAACTGTGAGAAAGTTTTTCCAAGCAGACATTGCAGAAAATGCTTTGGTAGGTAGGTTTTGTAACACTGTTGGTTTGTGATCTGCTGGTCTTATTTTCAGTTCTTTATTTTTATTTTCTTCAAAATAAAAATGGTTCTATTTTTTTTTTTCTGATTATGAATATAACACACACAAAGAAAACTTAAACAATACAGGAAATACATAGGAGAAAGGAAAGATCATCCCTAGTCCCATCACTCAGGCAACCATTGGTAACATTTTGTTCTCCACCTTTGCAGATATATAGCTAATAGCCTCAGTGCACTATTTTATATGAATAGTTATTATGCTAACTTGCCATGTTTTTCATGCAATGTCATTTCTATGTGAATGAATAATGTGTGTTTACATGTATATAGATACCCACACATCACGCATATACACATACCATTTTTTTAAGTGGCTATAAAGTATTCCAATATATGAATATTCCATGGTTTATTTAGCCAAATTTCTTTTAAAAGGGCAGTTTTATTTATAGTTTCTTAATAATCAATGCTGTGATGAACATTCTTATGTAAAGCAACTTTGTGTATTTGATTTTTCTTCTTGGAAGTAAATTCCTAGTAGTGGAACTTATGAATTCAGTGATGTTTGTTTTTAAGTTTTGAAATACATCTCCAGACTGCCCTTAGAAAGACTGAACAGTGGTATTATATGAAAGTGCTTATTTCTCCTTTTCTTTGGCAACAGTTGGTGTTGTCTTTCTTTTTTTGTCTTTGTCAATCTGATAGGCAGAAAGTAGAATCTCATTGTTATTATTTACATTTCTTTGATTACTGGTACAGCCAAACAGCTGTTGATGTCTCTTGGCTATTGGTATTTCTTAATTTGTGAATTTTGTAAATAATTTTGTGACTCACCTGCAATTTGTCCTTAATCTGTTTTAACCTCGGCATGTTATTATTCTAGGTGATTTGTAAGAGTTTATTTTTTACGGATATTTATCCTTTATTACATATGTTGTAAATAGTTTCCTAATTTTTATTTTCATTGCTTGTTGCTTTTTAGAAGTTTTAGTTAGTTTATCAACAAATGTAACAATTTTTTCCTCTAAGTTTATGGTTTTTGAGTCATACTTAGGCTTTCTCGCCTAAGAGTATAAAAATACTCATCCGTATTTTTATCTAGTACTTTTATGGTTTTGGTTATTTCACTGAAAGTTTCAGTCTTCTGGTATATAAAATCAGTATCCTAATGATGTTTTTCCAACCAGCTATCCAGGTTTTCTGACTGGTCTTAAATGTCATTTAGCAAATATTTTTGAGTCCTTCTGTTGTCACCTTATTTTTTTATTTTTTATTTTTTGGAAGAAGTGTGAACTGTCAAATGAGTATAACATTACTTCAGTGTAACAATGATTGCATTAGTAATTGAGAGTCTATATCAATGTGTTTTGAACTTTTCTTTTATCATTAGAAAAACACCTTAGAAACGGAAATTCCTACTGTCAGTGTTTTAGCTGATGAAGAGTTCCTTCCCTTCAAAGAAAATACATTTGACCTGGTAGTTAGCAGTTTAAGGTTGGTATTCCATTTGTACTTTTAAAAAATGTTATAAATATAGAATTACCATATAACGTGGCAATTCTACTACTACGTATATATACCAAAGAATTGAAAGCAGGGAATCAGATACTTGTACACCAGTGTTCATGTTCATAGGAGCCTTGTTCACAGTAGCCAAAAGGTGGACACAGCCCATAGGTGCATTGACAGATTAATGGATAAACAAAATGCAGTATATGCATACAATGGAATATGTTTTGTTCATGTAAAGGAATAAAGTTCTGATATATGCTACAACATGGATGGGTATGAAAATAATGCGAAGTAAAATAAGCCAGACACAAAGGACAAATATTGTATAATTCCATTTATATGAAATATCTAGAATTAGCCAATTCATTGGGACAGAAAGTAGATTAGAGGTTACCAGGGGCTTGGCAGAGGGGGTATGGGAAATTATTGCTTAATGGGTGAAGACTTTCTGTTTTGGGTGATGAAAAAGTTTTAGTAAAGGAAGGTGATGATGGTAGGACAACATTATAAAAGTAATACCACTGAACTATACACTTTGAAATGGTCAGAATGGCACATTTTACATTATAAATGTGAATGTAATTTAAAAAAGAAAACTTTATAGATAATTTGTTCTCTAAAGGTTTAATATTACAAGGTAAAGAAAATAATGCAGTAAATTCTTAATAATTAAAATCACAAACCAATTACCTTGATTTATAAACTGTAAGATTTTCTGGTAAAGAGTTATGGATTATAGGCTCCCTAATGGAGATAATATGATATACTAATTCAACTTTTTGTTTTTGTTTTTTCAATTTTTGTCAATTTTTAAAGCTTTTTTTTTGTGATAGAAGAAGGGTTTTCATCTCTAATGTTAACTGTTAACCTAGAATAGATATTTTTGGGGACCAGAGTTTAAAAGAGTACCTGGCTTCCCAATCCAAATTTTAAGTACTGTTATCATAAACTCATCCTAGCAAATAAGGGAAAGCTAGTGTTCCCTTCAATGTTGATTCTTCTACATAGAAATGTAATGTTTAAGACTACTTTTCCTTTATGCTTTCTAACATGTTCCTCCACTTTTATCCCACAAACATGTATTACAAATATTTACTGAATAGATTATAATATATAAGGCACTGTGCTAGTGAATGCTTTGATGGAATACAAAATGAATTCGAACAGGGATCCTGCCATCAAAGAAATTCAAAGTCTAATACAGAAAATATAATATCCTATGTGAGATCTTATTTTTTCCATCTTATTATATAGTCAGATAGATTCTCGTTCAAAGGTTCAACATGCCCTCCATGTCCAGAACGACCCTTTTGATAGCTGTTTTAGGTGACCAACTGTCCCAGATCGCCAAGGATTTTACTGGTTTTCAGATCTGGAAGTCTTATATCCTGGGAGGCCCTTCAGTTCCAGACAAACCAGGAAAGTTGGTCACCCTTTCCTTAAAGAGTTTTTAATTTCTTCACTCCCCAATGGGAGCCTTGATCTAAGGAAAGAGCACTAGGCAGGGGTCCAGAACCTGAGTTTTAGCTTTAACTCATCTGCTTAGTTTTTGCAAGTAACTAATTCTACTGGTTTCAGTTTACTGATCGAGCTTATAATATGGCCTCCCTAGTTTTTAAAGGATCTAATAATTGTGTGAAGCTTTATAAAAGTTAAATATGAGCTTAACATAGAACGGTTTGAAATAGTTGAATTCTGACCTGGCACCCAGCATAAAAGGATGCCAACTCTGGCCGGAAAGTGCAACTATATTCTACTGAGATTGAAAATGGTCTGATTCTTGTCACGTAGGACCAAGCACTGGGAAAGGGTAAATAAGACCAAAAGACAAAGTAAACGGCTCCTTAAATTAATATTTTGTTCTCAGTTATTGAGCTAAATATGATGAAACTTTAGTTTAAGTATATAGAGCTCATTTTTTCATAATCTTCAATTAAATTGAGGTATTATCAGAAAACTCACTGAGTTAAGTTTCGATGAATAATACTATTTTCCTTGGAAAAATTTTAGGTCCATTGAAGAATTTTTTTTTTCTAGGAACATAACACTATAAATCCCTAGTTTAATGTTTGATTTAATTGATGAGCTTCTTTGAACATGATATCAGGTGCTTATTTTTACTACAGTCTTCTAATAAGGTCTCAGAATAGTATTGTTTAGATGAGATACTTGAGTAGGAATGACGGAATTACTTTAACTTTATTCAGTGTTGAAAATTAGACAGTTATCATATCAGGTATTTTACTTAAGCATAGTGATATACTGACATGGGAATTTTCTAGTGTTTTCACCCAGAGATATTTATTATTTTAAAACTTTAATGAAAACATTCAGTGAATTTTGCTATGTGATTTCAGACTTCAAAAGTTAACACCTTTCTGTGGTTTATCATTATACAAACAAACTAAAATAAATATGTATTTTTATATTTTAGCTTGCACTGGGTGAATGACCTTCCTGGAGCACTTGAACAGGTCAGAAAACCTATGTTGATTCCAATATCCTGTATTATTTTATTTATTATTAGAAATTATTATTAGGGATGTATGAGTGTTTCAGTTTTCACCAATTATTTGCTTATAGGTCTGACAATTGGATAATAGAGTTAAGTCAAGTATTTATTGTCTGCTGTGGGCCGGGTAAGCACATTGTGTGACTTCCCCCCTTCCCAGGAAATTAAGAAATCTAATTGAGTAGATAATGGCACAGAATAAGTTCATATCATAAGATATTTTCTATGTAGATTCCTTCTCTCCTTTAGTTGCCTGTAAACTTTTTGTGGGTAGTGACCTATTAATTTATATTGCCTCTTCTCTTGGTACCTTATACTTAAAGTAAATGTTTGTTGATTGACATTTATCAGTTAACAGGTGAGGGGTAGGTAAAGTCATTACATTTAGAAGAGGAAAAGAACTCCCTGTGGTGTGGAATGGTCTAGGAAGGCTTCAAGGGGGAGGAATTACTTGAACAGGACTTTAGTTGCTGAATAAGGTTTGGATTGGGAAGGCATTCCAGGAAGACAGAGTTACAGGATAGGTGGGGGGAGGTGCAAGAGTTTCAGGAGCATGAAGAGAAAGAGAAAACCTGTTTGGAGAATTGGTATAGTGCTAGGAGATGAAGAGTGTTGGGACCAGATTTAGGAGGATTGGGTGTCAGATTAAAGAATTTGGAGTTTATTTTGTATGTAATTCAGAGCCATTGGAGAATTCTGAAGAGGAGAGTGACGTGATAAAAAGTTGATAGGGAGGATAATAACTACCATTTCTTAAGCAAGTATTACTTGCCAGTCACTATGCTCTTTTTATATGTATGCTAAATGACCCTTCAAAATATCATTTTGCTGATTAGAAAACTGGTGCCAGGAGAAGTTGCCTAAGTTGAAGGGAAATGAACAATCCTAAAAGGAAGTTAAGAAAATAATTCCATCTACAATAGCATCTAAAAGAATAAAATATCTAGCAATAAATTTAACCAAGGAAGTGAAAGACTTATACACTGAAAACTACAAAACGATGCTGAAAGAAATTAGACTTGAATGAATAGAAACACAACCTGTATTCATGAATTGGAAGATTTAATATTGTTAAGATGTCAGTACTACCCAAAGTGATCTTACAGATGCAATGCAATTCCTATCAAAATTCCAACAGCCTTATTTTGTAGAAATGGTAAAACCCTTAATCAAATTCATGTAAAATTGCAAGGAGCCCTGAATAGCCAAAGCCATCTTTAAAAAGAACAAATTGGAAGACTCACACTTTCTGATTGATTTAAAAACTTACTGCAGAGCTATAGTAGTCAAAGCACTGTGGCATAAGGATAGACAGGTAGATCAATGGAATACAATTGAGATTCCAGAAATAAACCAGGTTGATTTTCAACAAGGATATCAAGTCCATTCAGTGAGGAAAGAACAGCCTGTTCAACAAATGGTGCTGGGAAAACTGAATATATACATGCAAAAGAATGAAGTTGCATCTCTGTCTCACACCATGTACAGAAAAGGATCTCATACCATATACAGAAATAAAATAAAAATGGATCAATGACCTAAACATAAGAGTTAAAACCATGAAACTCTTAGAAGAAAACATACAGGAAAATCTTCATGACCTTATATTTGGCAAGGGGTTCTTAGATATGACAACAGAAGCACAAGCAACAAAAGGAAAAATAAATTGTACTTCATCAAAATTAAAAACTTTCATGCATCAAAGGACATTATATGGAACATGAAAAAAACCTACAGAATTAGAGAAAAGAGTTGCAAATCATATGTCTGATAAAGGTTATTTGTCTGATAAAGAATATATAAAGAACTGCTACAACTTAACAAAAAAAACACTCTAGTTAAAAAGTAGGAAAAGGACTTGAATAGACATTTCTCCAAAGAAGATAAACAAATGACCAATAAGCACATGAAATGATGCTTGACATCATTAGTTGTTAGGGAAATGCAAATCAAAACCACAATTAGATACCACTTCATACCAACTTGGATGGCAATTGTTGAAAAACCAAAAATGAATGTTGGCAAAGATGTGGTGAAACTAGAACTCCCATGCATTGCTGGTGGGAGTATAAAATGGTGTAGCCACTGTGGACAACAGGTTGGTGGTTCCTCAAAAAGTTAACAATAGAATTGCCGTATTATCATAAACCCAAAAGAGTTGAAAGCAGGGATTCAAACAGATACTTGTTGCCAGTGTTCATAGCAGGATTATTCACAATAGTTAAAAGGTTGAAACAACCCAAGTGCCCATCAGCAGATGAATGGATAAACAAAATGTGGTATATACATACAGTGGAATATTATTCAGCCATAAAAAGGAATGAAGTTCTGATACATCTACAACAGGAATGAACTTTGAAAACATTATGCTAAATGAAATAAGCCAGACACAAAAGAACAAATATTGTATTATTCCACTTACATGAAATATCTAGAATAAGCCAATTCATAGGGACAGAAAGTCAATTAGAGGTTACCAGAGACTGGGGTGAGGGGGCAACGGAGAGTAATTGCTTAAGGTGTACAGAGTTTCTGTTTGGGGCAATGAAAAAGTTTTGATAATGGTTGGTGAAACTCTTAGAAGTAATTAGTAATTACTTTATAATATGTTAAACACAAATTAAAGATGGTGCTTTGATTGGAAGAGCCAGCAATGATTAGGGTTCTGATTTACTTCAGAATCCACCCCTCTCCTGTGATCTTCCTCATTGTTGAGAATAGAGTCAGAACTAGTTACAGATTGTAGACTAAAAGAGTCAGTAAGCAAACATTTGTGATTCTGGAATTTGTTCCAGTCACTGTTTTGCTTAAGTTAGCTATTAAAAATAGTTTTTGTTTTAAAACGAAAATACATGTTCTTAAAGATAACTAATGTATTACCAGGTTAATGTCGTGAGTCGTAATGATTCTTCTATATGTTAGCTTTTTCTGTATAACAAGCAACCCTGATTTAGTGGCTTAAAACAACTATTTACTTATCTCATGATTTGCAGGTGACAGTTTGGGCTGGCCTTAGCTAGAAAATTCTGGATCTGGCTTGATTCACTCATGTGTCTGGGGTCAGCTACCAAATTGCTGAGAGCTGGCTGGTCTAGGATGGCCTCACCTGATTCCTGCTCCACGTCGCTCATCCTCTACCAGGCTCATTCGGACGTGTTCAGAACTTGGTGGGAGAGCAGTATGCCAAGAGAGCCAGGCAATTTGAGGTCTAGGCTTATGAAACTGGCACACTGGCACTTTCTCTGTATTCTTTTGGTCAAAGCAAGTCACAAAGCCAGCCCAGATTTGAGGAGAAGAGCAGTAGACTCCATCTCTTATGGGAGTTGTTACAACATGACATTCCAAAGCGCACAGATACAGGAAGGACTGATTTTTTTGCAATCTATCACACTTGAAAAAAATTTTTTCTTTGAATATTTTTCCAGTTATAAAAATAAGACATTTATTTTTAGAAAATTATAAAACATGTAACAGATAATTATATATTAATATTATCAGTGAATTTATGGCCTATATTCATAATTATACTGTATAGCAAAGACAGTTGGTTGCCTTAGATGTTTATTTATTAGATTAACAGGTTATTAATTTGCCAAAATAAGAATGGTTATAAAATGTTGATTTTTTAATATTCCTTCTTTATAACATTTTTATATGTGGAATTTTGAATAGTTTTGTTGTTTGTCTTGTTACAGATTCATTATGTTTTAAAACCAGATGGAGTGTTTATTGGTGCAATGTTTGGAGGTGACACACTGTATGAACTTCGGTGTTCATTACAGTTAGCAGAAATGGAAAGAGAAGGAGGGTTTTCTCCACATGTTTCTCCTTTCACTGCTGTCAATGACCTGGGACATCTGCTTGGCAGAGCTGGCTTTAATACACTGACTGTGGTAAGTATCAAGAGAATCAAGTAACCTTTTAATTATACAGTTCAGGAATAGCTGCTTCTCACCTTACATACAGAAAACTGCAGATATGGATATTATTGTGGAAAGGCTTTGGTGCCAACCTCTCTTTTTATTAAAGAAAAGCTCTCAATAATCATATTCAGTTTTTATAAAAACATCTTGAATGATACAAGGTGGGAATGTAAAATTTTTAGTGTTACCTGAATAAGTAGCTCAAAACAATTATTAACAGGAATACTATTTTCTACGACAGCCTACTCCATCAGAATCTTCAAATCCTCATAGCATTCCAGATGCTAGACAAAAAGGGACATGCTGTGGCAGTTACAGAACTTCTTCTACCATCAGCCTTTAATGGAAACTGCCATTTGAGCCAGAAATGAGAGAATGTACATTTGCAAGGCCTAGAGTTGGATCAAGGTTAGAGAAGATAGGACTGGGTGCTATGCTATACTGCATTATGGCTGCAGGGATCTGGAAAGAGGACCCCTGGGCTGTCAGCACAGAGGAAACAGTGGATTGGACAGGGCATTGAAGTCCAACAGATGTAGGTTGGCTCCTTACTTTGGCCCTTTTATTAGTTTGAGGAATTTGAACAACTTACCTCACCTCTCTGAACATTCATTTCTTTTAAAAATGAAAATGTTACTCAACTCATATGATGGTTAGTATTAAATAAGATAAAGGGTGAGAAGTGCCTAGCCCATGGGTATATGCTCAATAAATAATAGCCTCTGCCTTCCTCTTTCCCCCACCCTCTACTCCTCGCAAGGTCTCCTCTACTCCTAGAAAAGACTACATTTCCGATAGGGAGTCATCTGGAGAGGCGATGAGTACCCATTCCAACTCCCTCCAGTAGTAAAGTCATTCTAAGGGGCTTGATTACCTGTCTTCAGAGGTCAGTTAAGTAGACGTAGTATGATTTTCTAAACCCCTCAGGCTGGAAGCATCTGTAAACCTGATTAGAAAAAATGTCTTGATGAAGGAAGAAAGCTTTTATTGCAATTAGAGATGATAGGCTTAAATTGTGGTGATGTAGTGTGAATATAGTTCATGAAATCAACCAATCAAAAATAGATTGTTATATTCTTCCTTGTTTTGACAGAGGGCAAAGGGGCTAGACTAGCAGGGTCCGTGATGTTAGAAAGGGAGCTCCAGGAAGGGAGAAAACAAGAGGCTAGAAAAAAGACTAGACCAGGAACTGAAGGCAGACTTCAAGACTGCACAGTGATGTCCAGGGTTGACTTTTTTTTTTTTTTTTTTTAAACTTTTAAATTGCCTAAATCAAATAGAAACCACATATTGAGATGGTGTTGTTGTGAAGTGGGAAGTCGGGAAACTCAGCTTCACATGAGTTTTCTGCTTTGAATTTACACAAACACTGTTAGCAAGGCAATTGTAAATCAAGAGCGATGTATTTTTTAAAACATAATTTTAATTATACAATTAATACTTAAATAATGTATTTCAGATATTTTATATATACTTATAAGATATATTTTGGTTGTAAACATCAAACTATACAGATAGAATGAAAGCGTGTTGTTCCCCTTAATCCGGAAAATCGTAGCTCTCTCCTAAGAGCAGCAGTTATCAAAATTTTGGTCTCAAAAACCCCTCTACATACTTAAAAATTATCAAGGAACCTAAAGGCCTTTTTTTAATGTGATTATATTTATCAATATTAACCAAATTAGAAATTAAAACAGAATTTTTTAATATTTATTATTTTGTTTAAAAATAATAAACTTATTCTGTGTTAACATAAATAACCTTTATGAAAAAGGACTGTTTCCAACACAAACAAAATTGAGAGAGAAGAATGGCATTGTTTTACATTTGCAAATTTGTTGAATGTATTGCTTAACAAGAGGATTGGATTCTCATATGTGCTTCTGGTTCAATGTATTGGAACAACACACATCACATAGCATCAGAAAAATTCCATTGTTTACTCATAAGAGAATGAGAGGTGAAAAAAGCAAATAACATCCTAGTATTATTATGAAAATAGTTTTGACCTCATGGACCCTCCCCTAAAAAGGGTCTCAGGGACTCCCAGGGTCTCCAGACCGCATTTTAAGAACTGCTACCCTAGAAGTAGCTATTATTATCAGTTTGGTGTATGATCTTCCAGATGTATTTTTAAACAAGAAACACTTACCATACCATATATGTAGGGACACATGTACATATATGTATTTCTGAAACTTACTTTTCATCTTTAACAGTATATTTTAGAGAGCTTTCTATATCGTTACAGATATATTTGCCCTCTTATTTTTAATGTATGCATATTATTTTATAGTATGGTTTATTTAACTATTTCCCTAATGAACATTTAGATTGGGTCCCATTTTTTGCCAATAGAAACAGTGCTGCAGTGAGCGTCTTTTTGTTCCTTTTTCACTTGTTTATTCAGTTTTGCAACAAACATTTACTGAGTAACTCCTATGTGCGAGGCACTGTCCTGGGTACCATGGATACAGCAGTAGTCAAACAGAAATGGGGGAAACAGATGACATGACGGAATGCTGTCTGCTAAGAACAAGAAATAGAACAGAGTAGGAGAATCAAAAGTATGTGGGGAAATGTTTTGAAATTTTAGGTCAGTTGACCAGAGAGCCCCTTGCTAAGAAGGTGATATTTGAGTAAAGATTCAAGGAAATAAGAGAGTAAGCCATGCAGGGAAGGAGGCCTTCCCTGCCTTCCCCAGGGGAGAAGTATTCTAGCAGAGGGTACCACCAGTGCACATATATGAACATGTGCATGTAAATACTGAGATGGAATTGCTGTGCTGAAGGGAACCATTGCTCCAGATACTGCCAGGTTGACCCCCCAGAAGAGCTATACCAAACTTATACCCATACCAACCATGTATGAGAAGTCTTTTCCCCACAATCTCACCAACACTTGCTATTATCAGTTGTTTTAATTTAGTAAAAAAGTTTCTATTTTCCTGATCACTAGTTATGTTACACATCTGTTCATATGTTTATTAGCAATTTGTATTTCATCTTCTTTGAATGGTCTGTTCATACCCTTCAGAAATTTTTTTCAAACTTGAACTTAGAGAAAGAGAATTAAAGCACGTATTCTTAACCTGATATTCTCGAACCTATAGAGTGCCTATTGGTAGATTGTGGGGGGTCCAATAACAACAGGACATTGTATACAAAATTGGTTTTGTTATTCATATGTAAGGGAAAAGGTTTCCATCATCAGATCCTAAGAGGACTATAACTGAAAATAAATTGGGAAGAATTGATTTAAATCCTTTAATATTAATATTTATTTTTCTTATAAACTGGAAAAGATTACTTATAAAGTCCCTCTTAAGAATTTTCTCCCATATTGCTATGTTACAAACCTACAGTTGAGGTGGAAAAAAGAAAATCTGTGATTGAGAATGTAAAGCCTCTACTAAAAAGTAAAGGAGGGAGTTATAGGGGACAAGAAATATGTGGTGTGAGGTGTAGTGCACACTTCCATAGGGCAATGTTAAATAATTTGTGCCAGGTCATATCATTTAGTCAACAATATTAGGGGACTCAAAACTTGTTTCCCATTAGGAAAATGATGTAGACTTCTATCCTGACTCAATAAGAGAAAGTTGAATTAGGTTAACCACACATGATTTTCTATGGTTGTAAAGTGGTGTGCTGGTTTGGATGTATTCTGTCCCCCCAAATGCCATGTTCTTTGATTCAGTCTTGTGGGGACAGACACATTAGTGTTGATTCGGTTGGAATCTTTTAATTGAGTGTTTTCATGGAGATGTGACTCAATCAACTGTGGGCGAGAACTTTGATTGGATAATTTCCATGGAGGTATTACCCACCCATTCAGGGAGGGTCTTAATTGAATCACTGGAGTCCTATAAAAGAGTTCACAGACAGGAGGAATTGCTATAGCCAAGAGATACACTTTGAAGAATGCACAGGAACTGAGAGTGGAGCTCTCACATTTGTGTTGATGCCTTTATTTGGACATTTTCATGGCCTTCAGACTGTAACTTTGTAACCAAATAAACCCCCTTTGTAAAAGCCAATCCATTTCTGTTATTTTGCATAACGGCAGGATTAGCAGACCGGAACAAGTGGGTTATGTTTTTTTGAAAGATTTCTACTAAAAATGTTTAACCTGATAATATCTATACAGTATTTGAAATCCTGCATTTCTGTTAATTGGGAAATCCAATGATTCAGAATACCTTCCATATTCTTCTCCCAAAATGAGCTGAATGACTCAAGTATTAATAAAATACAAAAATTTTGGTGTAGAATCTTTTTTATAGTTTATTTTAGAGTTTCTGATTTAATTTAAAAAATCTGTAAGAATGTGTTCCTCAAATCATTAAATTTATCCTGTGAGACATAGACACTGTCTCTAAAATGCTGTATTAATGTTGTACCCAAATTCAGTTTTTTAAAATCCCCATCTAAAAAAGCTTTTATCTAATCAATTATACAGGTTTATGTTGTATACGCCATTAGATATATTACATTTATAATGCAATGGATTTTTTTCTTTTAAAGTAAAATCGAGTCAAATTAGTAATATAGTTGTATTTATATTTATATGACCCTCTTAGTGATTTTTTTTTCAATTAATTGGCACTCTATAAATGAAGCTCATTTCGTTTTAGAATAGATCCGCCAGACTAGTACATTAGGAGAAAGTTGCAGATATGGTCTGTCTTAATTTGAACAAGGCCTTTGACAAAAGCTATTGTGGTATTCTCTTGATTGAGATGGAAATAGTGCTTTTAGTTGGTTTCATTGAATAATTGTTTTCAAAGGGCATTGCTTAATGGCTGGAAATCAGTCTGTAAGGAATTTTATTTTTAACCTTAGAGTCTTTTTTTTTTTTATCTTCATTTTATTGAGATATATTCACATACCATGCAGTCGTACAAAACAAATCGTACATTCGATTGTTCACAGTACCATTACATAGTTGTACATTCATCACCTAAATCAATGCCTGACACCTTCATTAGCACACACAAAAAAATAACAAGAATAATAATTAAAGTGAAAAAGAGCAATTGAAGTAAAAAAGAACACTGGGTACCTTTGTCTGTTTGTTTGTTTGTTTCCTTCCCCTATTTTTCTACTCATCCATCCCTAAACTAGACAAAGTGGAGTGTGGTCCTTATGGCTTTCCCAATCCCATTGTCACCCCTCATAAGTTACATTTTTATACAATTGTCTTCGAGATTCATGGGTTCTGGGTTGTAGTTTGATAGTTTCAGGTATCCACCACCAACTACCCCAATTCTTTAGAACCTAAAAAGGGTTGTCTAAATTGTGCATAAGAGTGCCCACCAGAGTGACCTCTCGGCTCCTTTTGGAATCTCTCAGCCACTGAAGCTTATTTCATTTCCTTTCACATCCCCCTTTTGGTCAAGAAGATGTTCTCTGTCCCATGATGCCAGGTCTACATTCCTCCCTGGGAGTCATATTCCATGTTGCCAGGGAGATTCACTCCCCTGGGTGTCTGATCCCACGTAGGGGGGAGGGCAGTGATTTCACCTTTCAAGTTGGCTTAGGTAGAGAGAGAGGGCCACATCTGAGCAACAAAGAGGCATTTGGGAGGAGGCTCTTAGGCACAATTATAGGGAGGCCTAGCCTCTCCTCCGCAGCAACCGTCTTCCCAAGGGTAAAACCCATGGCAGAGGGCTCAACCCATCAAACCACCAGTCCCCTATGTCTGTGGTCATGCCAGCAAGCATCGAGGTGGGGTAGGCCAAACCCCCGCATTCTCCACCGGCTCCTCAAGGGGGCTCTACATATTTTTTTCCTTGTCTTTTTTTTTTTAAATCAACTGTATGAAAAAAAAATTAAAAAAAAAAAAACAATAAAAGAACATTTCAGAGACCATAAGAAGGGAGTAAGAAAAAGATAACTAACCTAAGATAACTGCTTTACTTCCAACATGTTCCTACTTTGCCCCAAGAAAGTTACCTAATATAGCAACATTTCTGTGAACTTGTTCCTACTATATCCATCAGAAATTAACAGACCATAGTCATTCCTGGGCATCCCCAGAACGTTAAATAGCTTATCTGTTCTTCTTGGATTATTGTTCCCCCTTCCTTAATTGCTCTCTATTGCTAGTTCCCCTACATTCTACATTATAAACCATTTGTTTTACATTTTCCAAAGTTCACATTAGTGGTAGCACATAATATTTCTCTTTTTGTGCCTGGCTTATTTCGCTCAGCATTATGTCTTCAAGGTTCATCTATGTTGTCATATATTTCACAACATCATTCCTTCTTACTGCCGTGTAGTATTCCATCGTGTGTATATACCACATTTTATTTATCCACTCATCTGCTGAAGGACATTTGGGTTGTTTCCATCTCTTGGCAATTGTGAATAATGCTGCTATGAACATTGCATGCAGATATCTGTTCGTGTCACTGCTTTCCGATCTTCCGGGTATATACCGAGAAGTGCAATCGCTGGATCGAATGGTAACTCTATATCTAGTTTTCTAAGGAACTGTCAGACTGACTTCCAGAGTGGCTGAACCATTATACAGTCCCACCAACAATGAATAAGAGTTCCAATTTCTCCACATCCCCTCCAGCATTTGTAGTTTCCTGTTTGTTTAATGGCAGCCATTCTAACCGGTGTTAGATGGTATCTCATTGTGGTCTTAATTTGCATCTCTCTAATAGCTAGTGAAGCTGAACATTTTTTCATGTGTTTCTTGGCCATTTGTATTTCCTCTTCAGAGAACTGTCTTTTCATATCTTTTGCCCATTTTATAATTGGGCTGTCTGTACTATTGTCATTGAGTTGTAAGATTTCTTTATATATGCAAGATATCAGTATTTTGTCAGATACATGGTTTCCAAAAATTTTTTCCCATTGAGTTGGCTGCCTCTTTACCTTTTTGAGAAATTCCTTTGAGGTGCAGAAACTTCTAAGCTTGAGGAGTTCCCATTTATCTATTTTTTCTTTTGTTGCTTGTGCTTTGGGGGTAAAGTCTAGGAAGTGGCCGCCTAATACAAGGTCTTGAAGATGTTTTCCTACATTATCTTCTAGGAGTTTTATGGTACTTTCTTTTATATTGAGATCTTTGGTCCGTTTTGAGTTAATTTTTGTGTAGGGTGTGAGGTAGTGATCCTCTTTCATTCTTTTGCATATGAATATCCAACTCTCCCAGCCCCATTTGTTGAAAAGACCATTATGACTCAGTTCAGTGACTTTGGGGGCCTTATCAAAGATCAGTCAGCCATAGATCTGAGGGTCTATCTCCGAATTCTCAATTCGATTCCATTGATCTATATGTCTATCTTTGTGCCAGTACCATGCTGTTTTGGCAACTGTGGCTTTATAATAAGCTTCAAAGTCAGGGAGTGTAAATCCTCCCATTTCTTTTTTCTTTTTTAGAGTGTCTTTAGCAATTCGAGGCATCTTCCCTTTCCAAATAAATTTGATAACTAGCTTTTCCAAGTCTGCAAAGTAGGTTGTTGGAATTTTGATTGGGATTGCATTGAATCTGTAGATGAGTTTGGGTAGAATTGACATCTTAATGACATTTAGCCTTCCTATCCATGAACATGGAATATTTTTCCATCTTTTAAGGTCCCCTTCTATTTCTTTTAGTAGAGTTATGTAGTTTTCTTTGTATAGGTCTTTTACATCTTTGGTTAAGTTTATTCCTAGGTACTTGATTTTTTTAGTTGCTATTGAAAATGGTATCTTTTTCTTGAGTGTCTCTTCAGTTTGTTCATTTCTAGCATATAGAAACATTACTGACTTATGTGCATTAATCTTGTATCCCGCTACTTTGCTAAATTTGTTGATTAGCTCTAGTAGCTGTATCGTCGATTTCTCAGGGTTTTCCAGATATAAGATCATATCATCTGCAAACAATGACAGTTTTACTTCTTCTTTTCCAATTTGGATGCCTTTTATTTCTTTGTCTTGCCGGATTGCCCTGGCTAGCACTTCCAGCACGATGTTGAATAACAGTGGTGATAGCGGGCATCCTTGTCTTGTTCCTGATCTTAGAGGGAAGGCTTTCAGTCTCTCACCATTGAGTACTATGCTGGCTGTGGGTTTTTCATATATGCTCTTTATCATGTTGAGGAAGTTTCCTTCAATTCCTACCTTTTGAAGTGTTTTTATCAAAA
Source organism: Choloepus didactylus (assembly GCF_015220235.1). NCBI lineage: Eukaryota > Metazoa > Chordata > Mammalia > Pilosa > Megalonychidae > Choloepus > Choloepus didactylus. The sequence goes on along the minus strand of NC_051325.1, from coordinate 20,353,170 downwards.
ACGGATGTTGGATTTTGTCAAATGCTTTTTTCAGCATCTATTGAGATGATCATTTGATTTTTCCCTTTCGAATTCTTAATGTGTTGTAATACATTGATTGATTTTCTTATGTTGAACCATCCTTGCATGCCTGGAATGAACCCCACTTGGTCATGGTGGATGATTTTTTTTAATGTGTTTTTGGAATCGATTTGCAAGTATTTTGTTGAGGATTTTTGCATCTATATTCCTTAGGGAGATTGGCCGGTAGTTTTCCTTTTTTGTAGCATCTTTGCCTGGTTTTGGTATTAGATTGATGTTAGCTTCATAAAATGAGTTAGGTAGTGTTCCATTTTCTTCAATGTTTTGAAAGAGTTTGAGTAAGATTGGTATCAGTTCTTTCTGGAAAGTTTGGTAGAATTCCCCTGTGAAGCCATCTGGCCCTGGGCATTTATTTGTGGGAAGATTTTTGATGACTGATTGGATCTCTTTGCTTGTGATGGGTTGGTTGAGGTCTTCTATTTCTTCTCTGGTCAGTCTAGGTTGTTCATATGTTTCCAGGAAATTGTCCATTTCCTCTACATTATCCAGTTTGTTGCCATACAGTTGTTCATAGTATCCTCTTATAATTTTTTTAATTTCTTCAGGATCTGCAGTTATGTCACCTTTTTCATTCATTATTTTGTTTATATGGGTCTTCTCTCTTTTTGATTTTGTCAGTCTAGCTAGGGTCTTGTCAATCTTGTTGATCTTCTCAAAGAACCAACTTTTGGTGATATTTATCCTCTCTATTGTTTTTTTTGTTCTCTATGTCATTTATTTATGCTTTAATCCTTGTTATTTCTTTTCTTCTACTTGGTTTAGGATTGGTTTGCTGTTCATTTTCTAGCTTCTTCAGTTGATCCATTAGTTCTTTGATTTTGGCTCTTTCTTCCTTTTTAATATATGTGTTTAGTGCTATAAATTTCCCCCTCAGTACTGCTTTTGCTGCATACCGTACGTTTTGGTATGTTGTGTTCTCATTTTCATTCGTCTCTATATATTTAGCAATTTCTCTTGCTATTTCTTCTTTAACCCACTGATTGTTTAGGAGTGTGTTGTTTAACCTCCAGGTATTTGTGAATTTTCTAAGTCTCTGATGGTTATTGACTTCTAATTGTATTCCATTGTGGTCAGAGAATGTGCTTTGAATGATGTCAATCTTTTTAAATTTATTGAGGCTTGTTTTATGTCCCAGCATATGATCTATTCTGGAGAAAGTTCCGTGAGCACTAGAAAAGTATGTGTATCCTGGTGATTTGGGATGTAATGTCCTGTATATGTCTGTTAAATCTAATTCATTTATCAGATTGTTTAGGTTTTCAATTTCCTTATTGGTCTTCTGTCTGGTTGATCTATCTATAGGAGAGAGTGATGTGTTGAAGTCTCCCACAATTATTGTGGAAACATCAATTGCTTCCTTTAGTTTTGCCAGTGTTTCTCGCATGTATTTTGTGGCACCTTGATTGGGTACATAGACATTTATGATTGTTATTTCTTCTTGTTGAATTGCCCCTTTTATTAGTATATAGTGGCCTTCTTTGTCTCTCAAAACATCCCTGCATTTAAAGTCTATTTTATCTGAGATTAATATTGCTACACCTGCTTTCTTTTGGCTGTAGCTTGCATGAAATATTTTTTTCCATCCTTTCACTTTCAGTTTCTTTGTGTCCCTGTGTCTAAGATGAATCTCTTGTATGCAACATATTGATGGTTCATTTTTTTTTGATCCATTCTGCGAATCTATATCTTTTAATTGGGGAGTTTAATCCATTTACATTCAACGTTATAACCATGAAGGCATTTCTTGAATCAGCCATCTTCCTTTGGTTTATGTTTGTCATATATATTTTTCCCCTCTCTCTATTAATATCCTTTATTGTACCCATACCAAATCTCTTTAGTATTGAACCTTTCTCCAAGTCTCTCTGTCCTTTCTTTGTTTCTCTGTCTGTAGGGCTTCCTTTAGTATCTCCAGTAGGGCAGGTCTCTTGTTAGCAAATTCTCTCAGCATTTGTCTGTCTGTGTAAAAATTTAAGCTCTCCCTCAAATTTGAAGGAGAGCTTTGCTGGATAAAGTATCCTTGGTTGGAAATTTTTCTCACTCAGAATTTTAACTATATCGTGCCACTGCCTTCTCGCCTCCATGGTGGCTGCTGAGTAGTCACTACTTAGTCTTATGCTGTTTCCTTTGTATGTAGTGAATTGCTTTTCTCTTGCTGCTTTCAGAACTTGCTCCTTCTCTTCCGTGTATGACAGTGTGATCAGAATATGTCTCGGAGTGGGTTTATTTGGATTTATTCTGTTTGGAGTTCGCTGAGCATTTATGATTTGTGTATTTATGTTGTTTAGAAGATTTGGGAAGTTTTCCCCAACAATTTCTTTGAATACTCTTCCTAGACCTTCACCCTTTTCTTCCCCTTCTGGAAGACCAATGAGTCTTATATTCGGACGTTTTATATTATCTATCATATCCCTGAGGTCCGTTTCGATTTTTTCAATTTTTTTCCCCATTCTTTCTTTTATCCTTTCATTTTCCATTCTGTCATCTTCCAGGTCACTGATTCGTTGTTCAACTTCCTCTAGTCTTGTACTATGAGTGTCCAGAATCTTTTTAATTTGGTCAACAGTTTCTTTTATTTCCATAAGATCATCTATTTTTTTATTTAGTCTTACAATGTCTTCTTTATGCCCCTTTGTATCCTGTACTATGGTCTCATTGTTCATCTTTAGTTCTTTGACTAGCTGCTCTAGGTGCTGTGTCTCCTCTGATCTTTTGATTTGGGTGCTTGGGCTTGGGTTATCCATATCGTCTGGTTTTTTCATATGCTTTATAATTTTCTGTTGTTTTTGGCCTCTTGGCATTTGCTTAACTTGTTAGGGTTCTTTTAGGATTTGTAGACCAATTGAAGTCCTTATCTCTAATTTATCAGATCTACAGCTTCGTGAAGTGCACTTTCTCTAACTAACCAGCAGGTGGCGTCCACAAGCCACCTGTTCTCCACAAGCCAGTTCTCCCCTGCTTTGCCTTTGTGGTGAGTGGGGGAGTGAGTCTTGTGGGGTCCAATTGGTGTACCAAGCTTGCGTGTGTAGTTGGTGTTGCCCGCCCTGTATATGGGGCGTGTTTCTGGGCAGTCAGGGAGGGGGGGTGGCTCTAACAATCAAATCTCCCTGGTGATCCTGGAGTTTTAAAGCTGCTGCAATAGTCTAATCCTTCAGTTCAGTCCTGCCACAGTTTGTCTCTGCCACTGACCCACAAGTCCTTGGTATTGGCGTATGGCTCCTGAGACTTGCAAGTGGGTCCCTCTTCCAGGCCATGCACCCCCTGGTCCTCTGTTGAGGGATGACTGTGCTATGTCACAGGTGAGTGCCGTCCCACCAGGGCGGTTCTGGGCTGCTGGGCTGTGTAGGGAGGCTCCCAGTCTGCTGAAATGATGGCTGAATGGGGCTTTGTTAATTCACACTGTTCCACCTTCCCACCTATGGGATAATCAGCTGAGGTTGCAGGGAAGGCTAATGTCCACGCCCAGTTTTGTGGTGTGTGCCTGTTATTTGAAGCACTTCAGTCACCCTGGGTTGTCTGGGGCAGCTCTGGGCTATGGGGCTGGCGATGGGCAGGAGTGTTTCCTGTCCACCAGGATGATGGCTGTGAGCAGACACCCTGATTTTCTTGGGAAGTTGTGGTGGTTAGTGAATTTTCTCAGCCACTGGATTATTGCCTTTTGTCTCAGAGCTCTCTTAGTTCTGCTCTTGTCTTGACCTGCCCAAATTGCAAGTCTTTGAAGCTTTCTGTATTGGGCTTCTTAGAGTAATTGTTTTAGAAAAAGAAAAAAGAATTAAAAAAAAAAAAAAATGGGCCCTCCTCAGAGATCTAATGGGTTATTGAAATGCTAAGAGACAAAGCAATTAGGGCCATTAAGGAAAGGTCCACAGGGCAGAGAGATCAGCTTTTCTTCGGGATTTGCATATGAGCCTCAGGGCCTGAGCTCTGCCCTTCCCCTTTCGATGTTCACCAGAACTCCAAAAATCCTCCGCTTTTAATTTTGAGTTTTTCATGCTGTTTTTTTCTATGCCTGTTTCCTCTCTGCTGGGCTGGCTGCTCTCAGATTCTCTGGTGTCTGGTCTCAGTCTATCTATGGTTGGAGTTTGGATCAGTAGAATGGGTTTCCAATAAGGGCTGCCACTGCAGTTCTCCCTTTTCTTTCCCGGAGCTGACAGCCCCTCCTCCCACGGGACTGAGCCTGGCAGGGAGGGGTTCGGGTCCCCTGGCGACAAAAACTTACAGATTTCGCTGATCTCAGCAGTTCAACGTTTTCATGAGTGTTGTATGAAGTATGCCCAAAGTCAGATTGCTCTGTGGTGTCCAGTCCACGCAGTTCCTGGGTTTCTACCTACTTTCCTGGAGAAGTAACTAAAACATACAGCTCACCAGTCTGCCATCTTGCCCCACCTCCAGAGTCTTTTTTTAAAATAGTTTCTTAATGTAGAAAAATATGTACATGAAATGGTCATGATCTTTCTCTTTTTTGCCCTTTTTCCCTCCCACCCAGAGATGAGCTTATTCAAAAGCACATACACACAACCTGATCCATGCATGTGTTAGAAAGACAGAAAGAGAGAGAACGGGAAGAAAAGTATTTGTAAAGAGAATGAGAGAAATAGAGGGAGCAAGGTCTGAAATGAAAAGAAGTCTCCTCCTGATTTCTAACACCCTGCCCCTCTCCCCAGAGATGATCTTTATTAACTCTCTTATGTTTCCTTTCAAACAATTTTTTCTTCGTAGACCCAAATATAATTATGTTCTTTAAACCCATGCATACAATACTATACACACTACTGTTTTGCTTTTATTTTTTTTATTTTTTTTATTTTTTTTATTTCTAGTCAATGACAAATCTTGGAGAGCTCCCCCTATAGACATATACCTAGAGAACTCTCCCTATAGACATATACCTACTGCATTCTTTTTTTTTTTTTTGACTTTTTAACTCTATTATTTTAATTATATTTTTTCTTTTGCTTTTTTTTTTTTATTAAATTCAGCTTTATTGAAATACATACCATACAGACACCATACAATCATCCATGGTATACAATCAACTGTCCACAGTATGATAACATAGTTGTGCGTTCATCACCACAATCTATCTCTGAACATTTTCCTTACATTAGAAATGGATACATAGTATTTCACTGAATACATATACTTTAATTTACTTAACCTGTCTTTTTTTGACAGACATTAAATTGTTCCAGTTTGGGTTTGTTTCTGTTTTTTTTTAATCATTCCAAGAATGCTGTAGTGAATTTCCTTTCACACGATATTGGCACATCTATCAGGTAAACTTATAGCAGTGGAATTGCTGGGTCAAAGAATTTATGCATTTCAAATTTTGATATATGATTTGATATAAATTAGTCTCCAAAAGGCAGCATTAATTTACATGGCCCATCAGTAGTGTATATGAGTACCTGTTTGTACAGGCTCAGACAACCCAGGGGATTTTACCAAATGTTTTTGTTTCTGCCAACCTGATTGTTAAAAAATGGTGTTATGCTACTTTATTTTGCATATCTGAGGTTAAAATATATATATATATATGTATATATGTATATATATGGTCATTTTGCTTTGCATTCCTTTAATTATGAGTGAGAATGAATGTTTTTGATAAGTGTTCTTTTGGGCTTTGTACTTGATTCTGTGCAACATTAAAGTCCAAAATTGGGAGGAATAGTGAACAATTAGATAAAGCTGTGGAATGCAAAAAGATCTAGACAGTTCAGAAGTGGTTGTGCATACAAACAAAATGCAATTTAATTGAGGTCCATGCAGCATTTTGATAGCAAACTTGAAAAAAGAAAAGTAAGTGTCCTGTATTTAGGGTAATTAATGCTAGTTCCCAATACAGGCAGACTCCTAAATCTTAGTGCTTAACACAATAAAATTTTACCACTCACACCATAGTCCCATGGTGATTAGACTGCTTGTCTCCATCCTGTAGCTGTGCCATCTGGTACTTGTGTCCTCTAGGGGCGCCACAGCAGACAAGAAGGCTTGGAAAGGCTCACCAGGTCTTTACTGCCTTGCCCTTTTTTTTCTGGCACATGGATTTTGGGGAGCATCAGTTGTTTCTGCCACCTGCACCAATACAATACTAAACTCTTGCATCAAGCCTCAAAAAGAAAGGGGTGGGGGTGGTGTCATTGTGTCATTGCACAGTCATTCATTTGATAAACTCCTTATGTGCCAGCAGTGAGCCCATCTCCTAAATAAGCTAGTGAGGTATTGGCCACTTTACTAGAGGTAGAATGAAAAAATCTTGGGAGATAGTCCCAATCTATCTCTAAAGAATAAGTTGTCTCTAGGATATTTAGCTGGATTTGGGGTGCCCTGTTTTGAGAGAAATTGATATTGAACTGTGTCCACAGAACTGTAGTCAGAATGTGTAAGGATCTATAAATTTTGTCTGGAAGACTAAGGGGAACTAGGATGGTGTCCTAGAAGAGCTTTCAAAGACATGGAGAAGAGGTTGGTGGTTTGTAGAGTACAGAATAGACTTGTTCTGTGTAGTTCCTGAAGAAAGCACTTGTACCAGTGGAGTTTTAGGAAGATTTTTCTCAGTATGAGTAATATTTATTCAACAATTTGAAATCTTCATAAATCAAGCATAAGCCGGATGACATCTGTGCAGAATATTGTAAAGAAGATTCTTGCTTATTGTGACAGATTGGACTGAGGCATCTCTGTGACCCTCTTTCAAATCTGGATTTTTTTATGATGAATGTCAAATGAATATTCCTCTTTCTTTTTAAATAGGATACTGATGAAATTCAAGTTAACTATCCTGGCATGTTTGAATTGATGGAAGATTTACAAGGTAAAGCACTTTCCTTTAAAAATGTTTGGGCTCCATTTGAGAATCGTATTTTGAGAGCCAATTCTGTGGCAGACACTCAAGCTAAGCGCTAGGGTGAGAAAAAAGCATTCTGTCTTCATGGAACTTATAATAGGAAACGGGAGAGGCAGGCACTAGGCAACTGTCACAAACAAATGTTAAATTAGAATTGTGGTAAGGGCTATGAAGTACTAAATGCTATGACTGCCTAGAAAAGGATGGCAGGGCTTTCTTGAAGAGTGCATTTGGAACTGGTAGAGCACATCTGTGTCTTTTTCCAGCTACAGTTGGCAGCCACGTCCAGGCATAAGAAAGCCCAGAGTTGGATTGGTTTAGTATTGGAATATTGTCAGGGAGACAGGTCCTGGTATGAGAAGGTCAAAGAATTCTTCTCCAAGGGAGTGGTGGTGGAGCTGTGCTCTGACTAAGTGAGGAGGAACTAACTAGGTGAAGAGGGAAGGGAAGTGATGACAGGCAAGGAGACTAGCATATGCAAAGACCCTGTTGTAGGAAACAACATAGCAAGAACTGACAGAGGGCATTGTGGCTAGAGTACAGGGAACAAGAGAAGGGAGTTAAGGGATGAAATTGGTGGGTAAATGGGGGCCAGAGATCCTGCAGCAGGGCCTCATAGACCTTAAGATTGTTTGTCTTTATCTTAAGACATCCATCTAGGTATTTTAATGGGGGAGGAGAGGGAGGTCACAATACCAGATTCATAATTTGTAGAGAATGGATTGGCAGAGAAATTAGATAGGGAGACTTAGTAAAACCCTCTGGGAGATGCTGTTGGTTTGGACTGAGGTAGGGCCGAAAGAGATGGAGAAAAATGAATGGGTTCCAGAGATATCTAGGAAGTATTTAACAGACTTTGCAGATGGGTTGGATGTGAGCAGACGAAGGAGAGAGACATTTCAATTTCAAGCATAACTGCTGTATTTCTACCTCACAAAACCAGATAGATGGTGGTGCCCTTCAGTGATATAAGAAATGGTAAAAGAAGGCTAGGTATGGGCAGGGATAGATTTGAGTTCAGATTTGGTTCTGTTGGGTTTGAAGTGCTTTTGAAATTTTTAAGAGAATAGTATCAAGTAGGCAGTTAGATATATGGGTATGTGCCACAGAAGAGGCAACTGGCCTGGCTAAAAAATGAGTGTCATTTGTGAAGAGGTGGTATTTGAAGCAGTCTCTTAGAGTAAGCACATAAAGTGAGAAGAGAAAGCAGCTTAGTGCTGAGCCTCCAGAAAGCTAACATATAGTGGCTGTGTAGAGGAAGGACAAGCCTGCAGAGAGAGAAGGAATGGCTAGCAAACTATTAGGGAAAAACAACAGAAAAGAACAGTATCACCTAAAATAAGAGAAAAGGTGTTTTAAAACAAAGGGAGCACTCAGCAGTATCAAATGCTGCTGTGAAGCAAGATAAGGCCTGAAAAGGTAAGAGCTCTTTTGTTGAAGTAATGAGAGTAGAAGTAATTAGAGCAGATTGAGGATGTAAGTGGAAGATGAGGAACCAGAGACAACAAATACATACAATTCTTACAAGAAGTTTGGCTTTGAGAGGTGAGAGATGGAAAAGGTACATGTGCCAGAAAGGGAGGTGGGGGGATGGGAGATGGGAAGAGGTTTTTCCTTCTGTTTTAGGACTTGAGTTCATTTAACTGGCAATTTTTGGAATCGAAGTGCTTCCATAGAAATGACTCTAGAAGAGGGAGAAGGGATGATTCATGATGACAGGTATCTAAGAAGGTAGAAGAGAATGAGATACAAGGGCCAGGGTGGACAGATTAACTCTGGATAAGGGGAGGGGCAGATTTATAGAAGGAAGGGAGGAGGGATAGTGCTAATGGACAAAGATATGTATGTTTGATAGCAGAAATTTCCATCTAATGGCTTCTATTTTTCTTTGTCAAGCAGGAAATAAGGTCATATGCCAAGAGTGAAAGGGTCAAAGGTTTGAGAACCGAGTGGGGACAATTTGAAATAGTCATTGTAGAGAGTGGGAAGGTGAATTGACCAGGGAAACATTAAAGAATTGGAAGGGTACAGTTGGCAGTTCAGGACCAGGCACAAAAAAGCAGATACTTGGGTGGGTTAGGTTGGGTTGAGAGTGACAAAAAAAACAAGGACAAAAAAATAATTCCAAGAGTGTCATTGAAATAATAGACCAAAGAGTCTAGGTCAAAAGAGGGAGGAAATGCAGTGGGGGTGGAGTGTAGTGAGCTGATGGATTGATTGGGAGAAAGTAGAGGAGCTATGTATCGGTCATCCCACAGAGGTCACAGAACGTCATGGTAGCAGTACCTGAATGTGCTGGAAAGATAGGAGGTTGTGGTCAGAAAGTGGGATGTTTGAATTGATGCTCTCGGAAGTAAAGAAATGACAAGTGACAGCTAAGTCCAAGCCATGCCACAGATATAGTGACAGGTGGAATGATGGCTCATAGGTGAGAAGATTAAAAAATCTCAGAGGCCATGGGATTTGGTTATTAATGTGGAACTCACCCATGGTGGTGACAGAACTTGGGGTACAGAGGAAAACTAAGCCAGGTATCAATCCCTTCCATGAATGAGGGGTATGACTGGGAATCTGATGTCTGACAAGGAATGGAAGAGGGTTATAGGCAAAAGGTATAGGTCTCAGCAGAACAAGATTTTTTGATAGGGTAGGGAAGTAATGTTCTGTAAGAGGCTTTAACGAGCATCAAGAACACAAACCCTACTTCTCAACTTCTCAACTCAGAGAGGTGAGTTATGCAAAAATAAACATCTACCACTTGAGAGGCCTTCTGGAGAAGTGATTTTCTCAAAGGAGAACCTCAACTTACACCAACTGATTTTGTGAGGCTTGTTCTTTTTTTTTTTTTTTTAATTCATTTTATTGAGATATATTCACATACCATGCAGTCATACAAAACAAAAATAACAAGAATAATAATTAAAGTGAAAAAGAGCAATTAAAGTAAAAAAGAACACTGGGTGCCTTTGTTTGTTTGTTTGTTTCGTTCCCCCATTTTTCTACTCATCCATCCATAAACTAGACAAAGGGGAGTGTGGGCCATATGGTTTTCCCAATCACATTGTCACCCCTCATAAGCTACATTTTTATACAATCATTTTCAAGATTCATGGGTTCTGGGTTGTAGTTTGATAGTTTCAGGTATTTACTGCTAGCTACTCCAACTCACTAGAACCTAAAAAGGGTTGTCTGTATGGTATGTAAGAGTGCCCACCAGAGTGACCTCTTGGCTCCTTTTAGAATCTTTCTGCCCCTGTAGCTTATTTCGTTTCCTTTCACATCCCCCTCTTGGTCAAGAAGATGTTCTCCATCCCACGATGCCGGGTCTACATTCCTTCCCCGGAGTCATATTTCACATTGCCAGGGAGATTCACTCCCCTGGGTGTCTGATCCCACGAAGGGGAGAGGGCAGTGATTTCACCTGCCAAGTTGGCTTAGCTAGAGAGAGAGGGGTGAGGTTTGTTCTTTATTATACAAATGGACAGATAGTTTTAATGAATGAACATGACTTCTTGTCTCCTGGTCTGGTGCTCTCTTAACTAACCATGTGGCATCTTGTAGGTTGTTCATTTTTAACAAGGTCCATTTTACCCATTATTCAGCCTTTCTGAGTATGAAGATTCTGTCAACTTTAAAACGGAAAGATGTGTATCTGAAAACTTACAATTGTAGTCTCTTTCCATTTATTTTAATTTAATCCAGGGATTGGCAATTCTTGCATGCATACTCAGAATGACAAAGGACCAATAATAAATCACCATAACCCACTTCCCACCACCCTTAGCATTTAGCTTCCCTGACGTGATCATGGATCCCCTTATCCCTGGTCTTGGAGATGGTAGTGGGCTGATGAATGAGTCTCTGGTGGTAAAAAAAATAAAAAAAATAAAATAAAATAAAAAAATACGGCATTTATTTTTGTTTTCTTTGTAATAAATGCTGTGCTCATGATTTATTTCAAGAAGGAAGAGAGAAAGAGATCAGAAATTTTCCTGTCAGTTGGAAAAGTTACTGCCCACTGATTTAAAAATACAGTACTTTGTGCTAAGTACAATTCAGTGAGGTTTCCTAATATCCTAATTTTACAGATGAGCAAATTGAGGCATTGAGACATTCAATGTCACAGTAAATGCCGGAGCTGTGATTTAAATCCAGGCAGTCTTGTCCCAAAACCCTATACTGCTGCTTAGTGTAACCTAATTTGATATGTGTGCATTTTTTAAAAAATTGAAGTTCAGCATATATGTTCAGTACAGTACACTAATTTTAAGTGTACAGCTTGTATTTTTAACCAGATCAAAGTATTGAACTTTTCCAACCCTCCTGAAGATTCCCTCATGCCCTTTCCTAGTTGATAACCCTCCTTTCCCCTGACGATTTTAAATAGATCATGTATTTTGAGGAACTATTAATGTTTACCTTTAAAAGGCTTTGCTTTGATATCTCTATCTATAGAAGGATTAGGAGGAATTATCTAAAGATAACTTGCAAAATTCTTATTCAACAAACTTAATATAAAGATTAGCTGGTTGACTTTTGTAATCCTGCAGTTAGTATTTTTGAGCATCTACCATGTTCCAGTCACTAAGCCCGTGCAGGAATGCAGTGATGAAAATACATAGTTCCTGATGTCAGGGAGCTTATGGTCTAGAAGAGAAAAAGAGAGATAGAGAGTAAGACATCCACATTCTACTGCAAAATGAGATCATTGACTTGTAAACTGCAGGGAGAAGCACTAAATCTGCTTAGGGAGTCAGGGATGCAGAAGAGGCAGCTGCCAAGCTGAAATGAGTTTATCAGGAGAAAAAAAGGCAGGCGGGGTTAGGGGTGGGGTGGTCAGGAAGGAGGCATTGCATTCCAGGAAACTGCCTGTGTACAATCTGATGCAGAGTTGTCAGTCAGAGCCTTCTAGATTTTATCCAGTGTGCTTGTAATGTCATGGAATAATTTTGAGCTGAGGAGAGACAATCAAATTAGTGTGTTAGAAAGCTTACCCTGCCAACATTGTTTAAGAGGCATAGTTTATGAGGAAATTAAGATGTAAGTTGTTCTTGTTATACATGAAGAAACTGAGGCACAGAGAAAGGCCAAATAACTTGCCCAATGTGATGTTTTTAGTAAGTGATAAAACCAGGATTTAAGCCCAGATAAGCAGCCTGACTCAGATCCTGATATCTCAACCACTACACAGTGAAAAGGTCCTGAGTTAGGACAGAGGCAGCTGGGGTGGAAAGACGAATGATCATAGCAGTTAATGGGGGGAACAGAGGAGTCTTGGAAGACTTCCCAGGTTTGCTCCTTTGCTGACTGGAAAATAGTGTTATCTTCAAATTCAAACACTTCAAATTGGTTTTAGAAGTATTTTATTTTGTGTTATACCTTTTTCTTGATGCTTGTGGTGTGCCTCATTTAAGCTGCCATTATTATTAATTTACAGAAAAAAGTCCAGAATGTTGGCCTAATTTTACAAAACAAGTTACATATCAGCTGACGAATGCATGAGAAATTTTGGAGACTTTCACAGTAGTTTTAAGGTAAGTTGTAGTTTTTAGACAATACTCAGTATTGTTCCTAGTTAACAATAATAAATTACGTTTTTTTAATATGCATTTGAACTTAACCTTAAAAACACTGTGAGAGTCTAAAAAAATTATCTGCTGGTCAGATTTTTCTCTCAGAGCAAAGCCCAGAGTGAGTCAGAAGTCTCTGAATGTGTTTCCCAGGTGGTCTTTAGTAAAGGTCCACCATGAAGTATTATTGTTCCATTTTGAAGATGATAAAATTGAGTTTAATAGGGAGTAAATTACTTGCCCCAGGTTAGATAAGACCAGATCTGGAATCTGCCTGGTTGATTATGATCTCTTTCCACCCCAACACGCAGCTTCCCCAAGGAGAAGGGAAATTCAGTATGGTTCTTCCCTGATGAGGGAAGTTAATAACTATCATATACAGTAGTGCCATTAAATTTCTATATGGCTGAAAGATCTGGCTCAGATCTTCAAAAAGAGTGTCATGCTTAATTTTAGTATTCTAATACCTCTTGTCTAGAAGGCATTTTAGAATTTCTAGTGCAGCAAGGATTTACATTAAAAAAATTCACTCTGTTTTCCACTGTTGTTGCCTGTATCTAAAGCCTCAGCAATGGGAAGTTGAGCAGAAATGAAAGCACTTCATCACACTGCTTCCCCAAGGAAAATGTTTCATCAGCGATAGACTCGTCCAATATGATATGATTCTTCACTCAGTATGATTGATATTCATTATGTAGGAAGATGTTTTTGAATTAGATTATGAAACGAGTCTAATGTGTTAGAACTAGAAGACTTGACACCATTCATTCTGACCACTTTGACCAGTGACTAGCCACCTTGACTAGAGATCATCCAGTCTGACCACCTGAGGACCCAGAGCCATGGCCTAAAGCCATCCTCCAGCTATTTTGTGGCAGAACAAGAATAAGGTGCCCTTTTTTCTTGATGATGATTAATGTTCTAGTTGTGTATCTGTTATTTCCATGAACTAGGGCTGTTAAACTCACAGGATGCTGGATGCTGCCTTTAGTAGTATCAGAGATTCATTATTTTAGGGAATAATAGGAACCCTTTGGGAAAGAAGAAAAAAGCTTTAGTGACGGCAGCTAACTTGATAATGCTTAATAAGGTCATTGAAAACTTGAGAGTTTATTACTATTAAGCTACAGGTGAACACTGATATTGGGAAATAGATTGGCTTCTTTGAAAGTGAAAAACAAAACTAAGAAACTGATTTTTGATCATGAAGTAAAGTTTAATATAAAGAACAAACATGAAAGATTTTTTTTTTTAATTCTTTTAATTTTTGTAGACTAGTTTAAAACATGGGCTTTCAAAGTAATTTTCTTTAGGATATGCATAAATAAAAAGAAATAAAACAATATGAATTTTTAATGACTTTATCAACTTGAAGGAATGAAGTATAAAATTAAATTTTAAGACGTTGAGAAATGTCCCTGAAAAGAATTCACATAATTCTTTCCTAATCTGGAATTAGTAAAATCTTATCAAATCTTAAAACACAGAGCTAGTAGCTTTGGTACCATCCAAGAAATCTTAAAACCATCTTCCAAGTTCCATGATCAGACTTACCTCTATAGTTTAGGAGTGAGGCATTATGTGACTGTTCTCTCCTCTTTGAAAAGCAGTTAAATGTGGCATGAGAATGACATCCATGGAAACACACTTGTTAGCTACTCACCTGGAAGGCCATTCACTGTGGTTTTGCCCACCTGGCTTACTTTAGACAATTGCTGGCCAATAAAGCATGCTTGAAGGGTTTGCCTCCTGGAATTTTGCTTCTTCACCTATTTTAATTTTGAAGAAGATTCACCTAGTTTTGCCTCAGATCACTTTAGAAGCCTCACTCAATCTGAGATCATAATCAGATTTAGGTTATTTTATGTAAGTGTTAGAGTAGGTTAAGTCCATGATTTTGAGCGCCTCAGGGTTTTGGCTGGATTGTCTAAACCTGTCTGTACTGTATTTTTAGGTATGGGAGAAAGTAACTGTTCTTGGAATAGAAAAGCCCTTCTGCATCGAGACACAATACTGGCAGCTGCAGCAATTTATAGAGGTAAGGGGCCTGACCATTCTTCCCACATGATCCTCACCGAGGAACTTTTGCATATCATGTTGATTCCCTTAAAATGGCCAATAATTTTCTTTTCCTATTGTAGTACCCTCAGACTTCCTGTGCCCTCACAACATTCAGACCTCTGATCTTCCTCTCAAAACACAGATCCTGTAGCTCCATATCCTTTTTCCAAACAGCCCTATTGTTCCTTACTGTCAGCTTCTGAGTGTTGAGGAGTTTCATGCAAGGCATTCTCAGAATCCTACAAGTAACTTGTACTATTCTCTCTTTGATGGACATTACTTTTTATTGAGCAGATAGGTTTTTTTTTCCTACTTTATGTTTTCTCTGATTTTGACCATTATTTATCTTTATAGAAATGTACAGAAATGAAGATGGTTCAGTACCTGCCACATATCAGATCTATTACATGATAGGATGGAAATATCACGATTCACAGGTAACATTAAGACAGATTACTTGTCTTAGTGTGTTCAAGTTTCCTTTTTTTTTTTTTCTTTTTCACTGTTTCTTAACTTAAGGTGGGAGGTTTTTTTTTACATAAGACTGCGCTGAAGGGTTAATCGGAGCTAACTATATATCTGTTTCTAATGTCTTTAATCTTTATTTTTATTTTCAGGCGAAACCAGCTGAAAGAGGTTCCGCAACTGTGTCATTTGGAGAGCTAGGGAAAATAAGCAATCTTGTGTCACAGGAGAAAAAATCATAATAAATATTTAATTCTCTGTTAATGTAGTCTAGAATTTTCATTAGAAATTGGTAGCTTTCCCATCTAAAAATGTTAAATTTTGAAGCAAGAAGCAATACATAAGCTATTTACTAAAAAACTTGTCTAATAATTAGAATAACGTAACAGCACATCTGTATTTAGTAACTATTTCAGTTTACATGGTTTCTTTTTTCATATGAATAGTGTTTATTCTAGTGATTTGAGTGCTTTATTTGCAGATTCAGCCTTAAAGCAAAGATCTCTTCCTGAAAAATCCACAAATATGTTCACATATATAAACGTCTGACTCAATGGAAAACATTTCTTATGCTGACATTCTATACCTTTTCCTCCTTCTTAATCTTTTATTATTTCTGTGGGAGGACTGCAGCCATGGAGATGAGGGGAGGGACAAGTTGGTAGGTTCCTTAGGAGTTCTGGCCTATTTAGTATAAAAACAAAGATTTTTTTTAATGACTACTGTAAAACACTGTCTTTAGGAACAGGACTATGTGCCTTCTCTAAAGCTTTGTGTAGTGTTTACTTTATAAGAGACTGTCTCTTTATTGAATCTCTCCTCACCTTTTTTTTTTTTTTTTAAAGCTCCTGGAACCCCGATGGTTTTACACCCCTACCCTACTTTAGATAAGAAGATAACACTTTAAAGCATTACAGAGGCAAAATCACATTCACTAGTATCTGTACAGCAATTAAAAGTACTGTTTATTGTTCAGCTTTCCTTTGTGATTTCTGGCCTTTAGTAATATTTTCCTAATCTGAGCCACTGTCCCATTGTGATTCAGTAGGGTTCAAAATTATTTGGAAGCAGTCAAGCTCCAACAGCTTAGGATAGTTGGGAAGAAGGTAGGGATAAGAAAGAAGGAGGGAGGAGGCTGGGAGGTACAGGAATGATTGCTGTGTCTGTGTATCAGTCAGTAGAGACTGTTTGCTCTACTTTTAACCTGGTATGATCCCTGCTTCTCAGTCTTATTTAATTTATTATAGTGTTTGCTACTCTGGCTCTCATTCTTCCTTCCTTCACCCTCCCTCACTGTGCTATATGAGCACCAAGCTCTTCATGGTCAGGAAGTGTGTCTGACTCTGTACATAGCATAGTTATTTGCACATAGTAGGTATTTAGTTACATTTTGAATTGAATTAAATTATGTGGAAAATTTACCCTTTAAAAGACTAAGTTACAGTTAAAAACCAGAGTTTTATAGGAGAAAAATAAATTGCTATTCTTGTCTGTGGTTGGGAAATTCATTGATACTTGGAATGGAGATATTCTTGGTAGCTTTTTTGTTTTGTTTTTATTTTTGTTTTCAACACAAAGGAAAAGAAAGTACCTATGAAGTAGGGAAAAAATTTTTTTAAGCTTGATTTCCAGAATTTGAAGGGAGAGAAAAAGAACTGGGTATTAAAGTGCAAACTGATGACTTAGGAACAGATAAATCCTCAGATGTCTGTGTTTCCAAAAGGACACCTGTTTATATGCATATTAACATTTGTTTTTTCAATGAATACATAAGAAATTGTCATATGGTTATTGAAACTGTCATATGGTCATTGTTGAGGAAAGGGACTGAGAAGCTAAGTGTCTGTGTCAGTTTGAATGTCAGGGGTGTTCAGGGTGGTCAAAAACTAGGAAGGTGACTTGTACTTTTCATTGTTTTATCTTCGTGCACATTTTGAATTTTCTACCAAGGGTAAATGTTACTTTTGCTTATTTAATGCCAGCAAGGTGTAGTATTCTGGATGGTGGGGTGGGTCTGGGGAGGAATCAGCCCTGCGCTATCTCAAAAATAAGTCCCTTTGCTTTAAAAAAATAAAGGAAAGAATAACAACTAATTGGGTTTACTTATTTAACATAAGTGACAGTAGTAGTAAATTATTTTTTTAGTTAATATCTGCTTTAAGTATGCTATCAAGCTTTAATTGTTTGGAATCCACAGGAAATTCATTTTTCTGACTAGCCATGATTAAGAGCTCATCCTTTAAACAAACCAACAAAAAAAGACAAAAGTTTTTTTAAAATTTTATCAAAAATCATTCTAAAATATACTACATTCATCATCCCCTCCATTCTTAAATGGGTATACGGAACATAACCATTTTGATAACCCCACAGTTATTATCATAAATTCAAGTTGGTATGCATTGCTTGTTCCTACACTGACTGGCCCCAAGAATGACGTGCTTTGGTTTTGTGTATCTTGTCCAACACTTTTCTTCTTTGCTGTTCATTATCAATCTTAACAGCTTGACAGAAATGAACTTTCTTGCCTCAGTTCTTCACTTCTGATCTGCTGTAGAGTTGGAACTCAAACTGCAAAGTTTCCAGGACTAGTTTGTAAGGTAGGAAAGAGGAACTAGGTTCTGGGTGAAGGAGTCTCCTTTGAAGTAAAATGCATGAGCTTTATTGGTTCCTTTAACAAATCCTCATTGAGTTTCATATGGCAAGCACTCAACTATTCTTTGCTCTTTTGGAGTTGTCAGTCTAACAGGGCTCTAGTGTATGGACCCTGTTACATCCATTGGCTCCGGGAGACTTTTGGATTATATCCTGGTTCTTAGTAGTATGTCATGTTATTGACTGTGAGAATCCCAAAGGTGGCAGTGTATATGAAAATTTTTATTTATAAAGCAAAGATTGTTTGCTTTATAGAAAGGATTTCTATAATATTTATTGAGATGGAATCTACTCATATATATCAAGTATATGAAATGATTGTAAAAAAAACATGTAACTCAAAGTAAATTTTATCTATGAAACAAATTTTGTCTGTTATTTTTCTAATGCTTTTAAGTACTGTTTCCATCCACTAGGTGGAAACAGTTACAGTACGGCCTGTAATTGAAGACATGTACAATTTTTATACTGATTATAGTAACAGCCCTTAAATAAGAATGGCATAAAAGTATTTTAACATGGGTTGGCATCTGTCTAGGAAAGAAATGACTATTTATAGATATATGGAAAAAAGACAGTTGGTGCAGCACCTATTTTATTCCTTCATAAGTTACCATAGCCCTCTCTCTTGCCTAAGAAGACATGTTTTGAGTGTTTTGTATTTGGTGGTAGCTGTTGTTGTTCATCATATGAAGTTTATCCTCAGGAAACTTATCATTAGTGGATCTGCCAGAACTGATATAGCTACTTGGCATGTTTTTAATTCTCTGTCTAGGTACTTGACAGATACTTCTGTTGCCGCTTTAGAAAAACACTGAGAATAATTAGAAGGTGCACTGGACACTGATAACTTGTTGTTAACAAATAAGAAACAAAACTTGGCTCTCTGTAGTGGTTTTAAAGTCCATCCACAAATTATTTGATATGGTTGTCTTTAAAAGGTGGAGCTTTGTTCCCCTCTCTTTGCACATGGGCTGAATTTAGTGACTCCCTTCCAACAAATAGAACATGGAAGTGATGATGTATCACTTCCAAGACTAGGTAATAAAAGGCTTTACAGCTTTCTCTTTGTGCTGTCATGGATCACTCACTCTGTGGAAAGCCAGCTGCCATGTCGTGAAGGTACTCAAGGCCTTTCAGAGAAGATCTAGAGGTGAGGATCTAAGTACTGCTGCCACAAGCCATGTGAGTGAGCCATCTCGGAAGCAGGTACTCCAGCCTAGTCAAGCCTTCAGATGACTGTGGTCCCAGCTGACATCTTGACTACATTCTCATGTGCGATCCTGGGCCGGAACCACCCAGCTAAGCCACTTTCAAATTCCTGACCCACAGAAACTGAGAGATAATAAATGTTTGTTGTTTAAACCACTGTTTTGTAGTAATTTGTTACACAACAATAGTTAACTAATATACTCTTTGGGAAAATTTGTGTGCCCAGAATGCTGAGTGGTTACTTTGCACACAGAAAATAGCCTACTTATTTAAAATTATTTAAAGTGTCCATTAACTACCATATCACATTTGTTCTTTTGAGAAAAATCAGACCTGAGATACTCTTGCCTTGAAGTTTGGTTCCATAGTGTCTCAAACTAACCTCCCAAGGTATATTTAGTAAGCCTCAAATTTCATTTCCTAGGAATATTAGCATCAGTTTTCTGGAAGCTTGACTGAGGTTAGTTCCAAAATGAAGCCAGAGAATTTGAGAAGACTCTGACCTTGAGATTTCAGTGAGCTAAATGACTGTGGTTTTCCTCAATCAATTTCCTTCTGCCTTGACTGTTAAGTTGCTGACAGCTCATTATCAGGATGGAGTGGGATGCTGCATAGTTGTTACCAGGCTTTCAGATGCGCACAATGCTGTGGAAATACTATGGACTCTTAAAAAGCCAGGGTTGATCCTGTCTTTCCATCGCTAAATCCAAAGGTAAACTGCCTGCACTCTCTAAGTGGCAAATGCAGTCAAGCCAGTCTCCAGACTTCTTGGACAAGAATCCTATGCATGTGTTTAGGATGCCTTTGCTAGTTCTCTCAGAGCTAGCCTGCAGAAAAATAAATCAAGGGCAATTACCAGGTCTAAATTTGAAAGGTCTTCGTGCTTAGGTTGTGAGTGGGAGTCTGGGGAGAGGGTAGTTCCAAAAGAAGACTTCCCAGTTCTTACCACAAACAACTCTGGAAGCAGAGGAAAGGGCATGGACTGGGGGTCGGTGGTCTGGGTTTTAGTCCTGGTTCTGCTTATTCCTAACGCTTGGGCAAACTCTGTCTCTGGGGCCTCAGGATTTTATCCAAAATTAAGTTTTGGTTCTCAGTGATTCTCCAGAATACTGCAGACTTGCCTTCCAAGTTCCTGAGGAGCTTTTTCAAACAAAACATTTCCACCTTCCTTCTTTTGCTTGGGAATCTCAGCCATAGGGATCCTCTGCCACTGAGGGAAACATCCCTCCAGCATGTTGGGAAATGGGTGTGAGCCCCTGGATGTGATGTCAGAGGAGCTTTCAGCCTGAACTCACCTGGATCCCAGGACAAGCAGACAGGACTGCCCTCCTGTCTTTACAATTTCTTAAACTCCATGTTAACTTTTGGGGACTTCTTTTTCCTTCAAAATTAACCTTGATTTTAACTGGGGGTAGAGTTTGAGAAGGCAAGCACAGTGTGATTTGCCTTGGGTCCCCTAATCTTAAAAGGGGTGACAATGCGTCATTAATATAAGTTTCTGGGCCACAAAGGAGGGCTCCAGAACTCTCAAGCATTAAGCATGGACTGCTTTTTCCAATTTCCATGTACAATGACATTTCTCATACTCACCAAGCACTTAGCATTTGGGAAGTGTTGCCAAATTTTGCAGAAAGTTCCCAGTTATTTCTCCAAATGTTAAGTTCCTGGCTACAGGTCACACCAGAACAGAAAATGCTCGAGGCTTCAGGAGGCAGCACTCTGGAGGGTCAAGTGAAGGAATAGTTATGCAAATACCTGCAGTCTCTAAGCAAGTCAGGTTTGTCTGCATAATTTCTTGAGATATCAGCTCAACATTCATCATTCTCAACAAAGGCAGCCTTATTTAACCTGCACAAAGATGTCATCAGTTGATAAAGACCTTTTAAAGCTCCCTATAATACACGCTCTTGCCAGGCCCTGCGCTAAGCCTTTGATATGCATTGTACATTTTCATTCCATCCTCACAGCTCCCTATGAGGAGTACTAAGCACTATTGTCCCCATTTTTAAGATGAGTGTACAGGCTTAAAGAGGTTGAGACTTCCCCCAGTTCACATAAATGACAAGGCCAGTATTTGATTTCAGTCTTGGATGTGACGATGCCAGTGTGGGGGCTCCAGAGTCCATGCTCTTAACCATTGCACGGGGTCACTCTGAAAAAGTTCTTAAACAGTTTTGCAGGGGAGTAGATCCTGGTAAGTGGACATAGGTTTTTCCAGAGTTACATAAATTATTTAACAAGTCTCCACCATGCCTAGCATTGGGCTAGGCTCAGTTTCCTCTTCAGTAAAACAAGGATGTTCGCACGGCATCCTCCCAAGAAAGTAATTGCGAAGAACAAATGAGCTAATATATTCCATTAGAATGGTTCCTGGCACATAATAAGCCTGAGGGGTTAGCTACCATTGTTCTAGACAGAATGAACTTTAGAGATACTTCAAGAACAAATTATTGACTGCTAGCTGTTGTGATGCTAGATTACCATTTGTCCTACATAAAATTCCCTCCTGTTCATTCAAGAAGACTGATTAATAAGCAGATACTGCTTAAAGTCACTGTCCCTTTTTAAAAAAGAATAAATCACACAATCTCAGTTTGCTATTTTATGGCAAAATCCACATATACCTCCAAATAAGAGATTTATTCTAATGCTGTTTTAGGTGAAGATGGAATGCTGCTTCTTTAAGAATCACTTTACCTTTACCTAGATATTATTTTCTGATTGATGAAATACAAGTTAGGATAACTCATTCCATACAAGCACACACTGCAAGAAATAGAAAGTAAATGTCTCCACATGAAAACATAGGCCCAAATACTGGATGAAATTAATTGGATGGCAAAAAAAAAAAAAAAAAGGAATAAACTCAGAGCCTAAAAAATAATTCTACTCTTGCCATACATGTATAGATCTTAAAACAGTTTTCTGTTATAGACCCTAATTTCTCCCCTGAGAGGCTAGATTGGAATTATAAAACTTTTGATCTATGAGAGCAGAGCAATCTTGTTTTGTGTTTGAGGAGACTGAGTCCCTCTGAGGGCTTGATTTGCCTGAGGTCAGTGGCTGGTAGTGGAGAGACAGGGCCAGAGTTAAGTTTTCCAGATCCTTGCCCAGAAACCCGTGGCAGGATTGACATCATTCAATCAACTCTAGCAGAGCTATAGGCCCGGCTGCTGTGCCACCCTGCCCCGGAGTCTCAGAAAGGTGTGGGAAGTAGACCCTGGTAAACTAAGTCCTTCGCAAAACCCAGATCACCCCTTACATTGAATTTGTTGAGGGCAAACTTATATGTTACAGGTTACCATAGACCTCTAGCTGGGCTGCACATTGGAATTGCTTGAGAACTTAAAATAAATAAATAAATAAATAAATAAATAAATAAATAAATAAATAAATAAAATAAAATAAAATAAAATAAAATAACTGTTGTCTGGGTCCAATCCCTAAAGACCTTCATTTCAGTTGAGATCAAGGGTTTTAAAAGCTACAGACCCCCTTGAAGACAATTATGTTGAGTGGAATAAACCAGACACAAAAGGAAAAATATTGTATGATTTCACTTACATGAAATATCTGGAATAAGCAAATTCATAGAGACAGAAAGTAAATTACAGGTTACGGGGGTGGGGGGAGGCAGGGGTGGAGGAATGCTTCGTGAATACAGAGTTTCTGTTTAAGGTGATGAAAAATTTTGGTAATGGATGGTGGTGTTGGTGTCACAACATTGTGAATGTAATTAATATTGCTGAATTGTACACATATAAGTGGTTAAAATGGGAAATTTTGTCTTGTATGTTTGTTGTCACAATAAAAATCTAAAAAATAACAAAAAAAGTTTCAGGCTCTAAGCCTTGGTAGGAAATGGCATCTAGCTAGACTTTAATAAATAACATCATCCTTATTAAATTTAGTTTTTTGTTAGCTTCTATTTATAAGTGATATTGATTTTCCAATTATGTTAGTAGTATAAAGTTGACTTTTGAAATAAATTTAATCTAAAAAAAAAATAAAGAAGCTGTAGACCTTGCTCCAAAGCAACAGCTTTCCTGAGGAGAGAAGATTTCTATATGAATACTACACAGACCTAATTCACCCTCATTCTGTTGTGGTCTGGAATTCTGAAGAACTCTGCTGCTGTGTTGGTTATTAAAAAAATATGTGTTGTGCACTTCGTGATGGGTTTATTCCAGAGATGGAAGGTGTGTCAAACTGGTTGGGAGCAAAGAAAGGTTGGTATGGGTATGTTTGTCATTCAGTACTTGTGATGCTTTGGAGCTATGTACCCCAGAAAAACATGTTCTTGAACTTAATTCCTATGAGTGTAAACACATTGTTAAGTAGGACTTTTTGATGAGGTTACTTCAGTTAAGGTATGGCCCAACTAAATCAGGATGGGTTTAGTAATCCTATTACTGGATTCCTTTATAAGCAGAATAAAATTCAGAGAGAGAGAAAGCCAGAGGGAGCAGCCAGTAGCTGGACATCAGCAGAACCTGGAAGAGAAGGAAGAGGCCAGGAGAGGCCATCATGTGCATTTCCACATGACAGAGGAGCCCAGGACCAAGGATTGCAGCCAGCCAGCCCCAGAACACCAGTCTCAGGAGAAAGCATTGCCTTGATGATGCCTTGATTTCGACTTCTCCTAGCCTCAAACGTGTGAGCTAATAAATTCCCATTATCTAAGCCAACCCATTGCATGATATTTGCTTGAGCAGCCAAGGAAACTTAAAACAGTACTTATTATATATGCACATGATAGAGTAGAGGTAAATAGGATCAAATCACTCATAGAAGTGAGAAGAAACAAATTGCTGCCTCGCAGAGCTCACAGCCCGGCCAGTGGGAAACTATGATGAAGCTAACCTTGAGCATTTTCTTGCAACTAGAAGCACTTTGGTTGAGCCACCTGTGTGGAAGGCACTGTGCAAACTATTGCATGAGGGGCCTCAGATAAATAAGACAGGGCCCTTACCTTCATTCCAATGGAGGAGAGTAGATTATAAGTTTGAGGTAGAATATGAGAAATACCAGAAAAGATGTCTGGCCTAAGCACCTTGGGAGATGGAAGGAGAGAGATCACATGTGGTCTGTGTGTGGTAGCGGTGGTATCAGGGAAGGCTTCGTTCGTTTTTCCATTAATTGCATCAGTTCATTAAGCACCCCTATGTCCCAGGCACCCTGCCAGGGGCTGGGGGGGGGTGTGGTTTAATGATGAAGCCTTGAAGGGGCCTTCACTCAAGGGGAGTGAACAACATTGATTGTAAGTTGTATATTGATTTCAGAGATGTGAAAAGAGATGTATTTTAGAATTAATGAAATAAAGTAGTAATAGTGTACTTACTATGCTAAGTGCTTAACATGTATCAATTCATTTAACTTATTTAATAAAAAGGGAGTTACATGCAGTGACAAGTGGCCTGCACAGAGGCTCCTGGGTAACATGTGTTGAACAACTGAAGAAGGGAATGAAGATGACTAGAAGGATAAACTCTGTGCCCCACCCCTTTGCCCATCTGGGGAAAAAAAATGCCTTATCTAATAACAGATAAAAATGGTAATTTCAGAACTTTAGTGTGGTCAAGGAAACAGCCACTAAGAGGTGGATGACTCAGTAATAGGCTCATTTCTTATTTCTAGTGGATCCAAAGAAGCAGCAGTTTTAAGATGTTGTTTGTGTGTGTGTGTGTGGTGGGGAGGGGTAGGGAGGGATGCAAAGAACCAGAGAAACTATTACCCTTTTTTCATTGTTGCTTAGAGTGCTCATTCCATTTTGAGGGAGGTGGCATAAAGATTGTGGATGCCCTAGGAAAACAGGATCCTTTGTGTTTAGGGTTTGGAAATATGGTCTGCAGATCTAAAGAACTGAAATCCTTAGGGTGAGGCCCTGAGAGCTCCCTGGGTGATTCTTACGCACACAAAAAAAAATTGAGAACCTTCAGTTTAGACCAAGTCTCTAGAGATAAAGAGGTATATTTGCCACACACCCTGGTGGGGGACCTAAACCAAATTGGGACTTTGGGGCCAAAGCTCTACCCAAAAAGCCAGTCTGGAATGGCCTGTGGATTGGTCTTGAAATGTCTGATTGGCTGACAGATCCGGAGAAAGGCCAGTTTCTGCAGGAAGGAGGTGCAGCCTCTGAAGGGGCTGATGGGCCATGTGTGACATGTGGCAGCCTGAAGAAGAGGCGCTTTCTTGGAGGACAGGGAAACAGGATTAGAAACCAGGCTGTGTTCCCAAGAGACCCCTCCTTACTCTGGGAAGAATTTTACTTGGAAGCTTTTTCCTTGTCTCATAGCAGAACTCATTTAGTGTACAGAATCTAAAAACTTGAAAAGCCTCCTATGTTGCAGTTCCTTTTTACTCACCCCACACCTGCATAGTAAAGTACAGCCTCCTATGCTGCTGAGACAACCAGGACAGGTCAAAGGGAAGGAAAGACTGGCCCCACATTGATCATAATCCCCTCTGGCCATGTCCTACAGAGGGTACTGTCTGGAAATTCCAGGTGGGGCTCATGGGAGAGGCTTCTAACCCAGGCCTGGGAGTTAAGGACCTCTTCCTGGAGGAAGTGACATGGAAGCTGAAAAGTTGAGTTGCCGTTGGGCTAATTAGGTAGGGGAGCATTATGAGGAGGTGTATTTGGCAGAGGACACAACATGAATGAGAGGGAGAGAGAGAGAGAGAGAGAGAGAGAGAGAGAGAGAGAGAATGACTTTTTGGGACTTACTAGTCATTCAGTGTGACTGGAGCCTATAATGTAGAAATGGGAACGTGCAGGGCTGCTGCTTCTGGTTGGGCAGGTTGTTGGCTGTGCACAGATGTCTTTCATACTAAGGGGATAGGCAAGGTGAAATCTAGCCTCTCCGAGCCATGCACCTAGGCTCAGGACACTGTCCCTCTGAAAAACGGACACCTAATTAGTGTAAGGGTTCCTTCCACCAGCTTAGTTGTGCAGCTGGAAGTCCGCATCCACCCAGAGTGGATGTCTAACTCACATAAGGATGCTGAACAGGCTGGCAGCAGCCAGGGGAGTGTAGAGTGATGAGACCAGGTCATGAGGGGACTTGAAGCCATGTTAGGGAAAACAGCAGATACTGTTGATGCCCTGTCACATATCCTGTGGACTCACCTGAGTTCCTGTGCAGCTGCAGATAGTCCTTGACATGCCATCTCTGTGCTGTTCTGCCTGGGAAGAACACTCAGCCAAGAATAAGCTGGACCTGGTGTGTGGGGAAGTCAGCCCCACTGAGGGCCACCCTCAACCAATGGAGGACAAGAGCAGCTGATAAATTCCACAGGCTGCTGTTCATGGTGGGTGAGATACATTCTGAGACACATTCTAGATGATTCCTGAGGGGGCTTCCATTGGGATTGAGCCCAGTTGCCCACATCAGTAACCTGCTCATGAGCGTATACCTATCGGTCTTTCTCCCTTCCCTCCCTCACTTGTGCTTCCTAGGATCTGCTCTCAGATAAATGATCTGCACCAAAGTTCTTGTCTGGGAGGTTTGGAAGGACATGGGAGTGCTGGATGAAATTGCACCAGGAGAATGTACAGGGTAAGGAGAAAATAGTGCACTGGGAGGGATTTTCCTTCCCATTTGAGCTGGACCTTGAAAGATGACTAAACCTTTTTACAGATATTTTTCCTAATTATCCCCCTTCATCATTATAAAAGTTATACATACGCATTGTGGAAATTTGGGGAATTAATTTTTAAAACCCTGTAATCCTATCAGTCACCATTAAAATATCAGTGTATATCTCTCCAGTATTTTACTAACGGCTAGCTACCTAGATAATAACCTTCAAATCATACTGTATATTGTTTGGCATCCTGCCTTTTTCTCAAATAAGCATTTTTTCTGTAATTTTTTTTGCAAACATGATATCTAATGGCAACATCTTATTTCAACATGTGAATGTACCATAAATTATTTAAGGATTTCTATTTGTAAAGTTTTGTCTTTTCCACCTTTTTGCCATTTTAGATAACTATATGATGAATGGAGTAAATTACCGGGAGTGGAAATACTTGGTCAAAATGCATGAACATATTTAAGACTCTTGGTAATTATTTTCAAATTTGCCTAGAAAAGTAATACCAATATACATCTCCTACCAGCTGGGTAGGACAGCTCCAAGAGGGCAGGGATTTTGATCTGGTCCATGCTATATCCCAAGCACCTAGAAAGTACCTGGCTCCCTGAAGATGTTCAATAATTACTTAATGTTCAGAAATTAAAAATGAATGAAGCATGAGTGAATGGATGTCTTACCACACCCTCACTACACTGGCTAAAATTATTTTTTTTGATCTTTGCCAATCTGATATATATATACATATATATATGTGTATATATATATACACATATATACATGTATACATATATATATATATGTGTGTGTGTGTATATATATATATATATATATATATATAAAATTGTTGTTTACCTTACCATTGCTTTGATTATTAGGTTTTCCTTTGAAAGGGTGGTGGCTAGCTTTGGAGTTCGACAAGATCCAAGTTCAAAGGAATTTACTAGCTATGTGATTTGGATCTTCCATTAATTCTTCACTAAGCCTCACTACCTCATTTTTTAAAATGGGCCTGATAATCATACCTTCTTTACAGACTCATGAGGATGAATGAGGTACCATATACACAGCACTAATCACAATGCCTGCAAACAACGGCTCCAAAAAACATTAGTTATCATTAAATTGATTATTTGTATTTTCATGTCTTTGGTCCATTTTTTTTTCAATTTCATAGACTATATTAACTATTAAGGATCTTAATTCTCCAACACATTTATTACAGACAGTTTTCCTCATTTCTGTAAGTTACCAATTAATTTTGTATGTTGTGACTTTTTTAATGTACCAAAATGTTTTATTTTTCCTAACTGTATAGCTATCTATTACTATCTATTACTCCTATCTGCACAGCTTTTCAGTTACCATAAAATTTACCCTTTTAAAGTGAACAATTCAGTGGTTTTTAGTATATTTAGAGTTGTGCAACCATTACTAATATCTAATGTTAGAACTTTATCATCACCCCCAAAAGAAACCCTGGACCCATTAGCACTCAGTCTGCATTTCCCCCTCTCCCCAGGTACTGGCAACAACCAATCTACTTCTTGTATCTATGAATCTGCCATTTCTGAACATTTCATATAAATGGAATCATACAATATGTGGCCATTTTTGTCTGGCTTTTTTCAGTAAGCGGAATGCTTTCAAGAGTGATCCATGTTGTAGCATGTATCAGAGCTTCATTGCTAAATAATATTCTACCATATACTACATTTTGTTTAACCATTCATCAGTTGATGGACATTTGGTTTTTCCCACCTTTTGGCTATTATGAATAATGCTTCTATGAACATTCATATACAAGGTTTTGTGTAAACATGTTTTTAATTCTTCTGGGTATATATTTAGGAGTAGAGTATGTGGGCCACATGGTAACTCTGTTTAATTTTTGAAGCGCTGCCAGTCTTCTAAAGTGGCTACACCTTTTTATGTTTCCACCAGCAGTATTTGAGGGTTCCAATTGCTCCATAGACTCACCGACACTTGCTTTGTCTGCATTGCTGATTATAGCCAACATTCTGGGTGTGAAGTGATATTTTATTGTGGTTTTGAGTTGCACCTCCCTAGTGAATAATGATATTAAGCATCTTTTGACATTCTTATTGGCCATTTGTGTATTTTCTTTTGAGAAAAGTCTATTTAATCCTTTGCCCATTTTTAAATCATGTCTTTTTATTGTTGAGTTGTGTTGGTTTTTATATACAGTGGATACAAGTCCCTTATCAGATTTATGATTTGGAAAAATTTTCTCCCTTTCCGTGTTTGATTTTCACTTTTTTGATAGTGTCCTAAAATTTTTTAATTTTGGTGAAATCCAATTTATCTATTTTTTTTCTGTTGCTTGTGGTTTTGGTGTGATATCTAATAAGGCTTTGTCTAACCCAAGATCATAAAGGTTTATTGCTGTGTTTTTTTTATAAGAGGTTTATAGTTTTAGCTGTAGCATTTAGGTCTATGATTCATTCTGAGTTAAGTTTTGTATATGATGTGAAGTAAGGATCCAACTTTACTCCTTTGCATGTGGATATCCATTTGTCCCAGCACCATCTGTTGAAGAAACTATTCTTTCCTCCCATTGAATGGTCTTGGCACCCTTGTCAAATATTGGTTGGTCATAGATGTATGGGTTTATTTCTGAACTCTCAATTCTATTCCATAGGTCTGTGTGTATACCCTTATGCCAGGACCACATAGTCTTGGTCACTGTAGCTTCTGATCAATGATTATGGAATGTTTTACCATTTATCTAGATCTTCGTTAATTTCTTTCCACAATGTTTTGTAGATTGCAGAATACATTTTTATTTCCTTTTCCTTCTTTATTTTGATCAGAATATAAGTTTTGAACTTCCTTTGTTAAATTTATTACTAAGGCTTCAATTCTTTGATGCTATTTTAAATGGTATTGCTTTCTTAATTTCATATTTGTATTGTTCATTTCAAGGATGTTATTTATGTCCTTTCTCAGGTTGAGGAGTTCCCTTCTATTGCTAATTTGTTGAGGATTTTTCTCCTAAAAGGGTGTTGGATTTTGTCAGATGTTTTTTCTGTATCAATTAACATGCTCATATGGTTTGGTTTTTTTAATTTATTTTTTGTTTTTTTTTAACATTTTATTTTGGAATAAATTCAAAGTTATAGGAACAGTTGCAAAAACCATACAAACCCCATACACAGAACTCCAGCATTCCCTGACCTCCCCCCCGATACCCCCTGATACCCCCGATCCACAAACTTTAACATGTTGTCCCACTGCTATTTCTTTCCCTCCCTCCCTCCCTCCTTCCCTCCCTTCCTCTCTCACTATCATCCATCATCTATTGCTCTATCTTCTGAACATATGAGAGCTAGCTGCACACATCCTTGAACAAACGCTATAATTCTCATATACAATTCCCATGAGCAAGAACATTCTTTTATGCAATCCCATTAAGCACAGCTAAGAAGTACAAGAGATACAACAATGAAACAAAGCTTACATTCTATATTTCCTTTTCCTTATGTATCAACTGTGTCCCTTTGAGCCTCCTGTCTTCCATCATCCAATCCTATCCAGGGTCATCCTTGGCATTCAGTTGTCTATTTAGACTGTTTTGTTTTTTTTTTCTCAACTGTGGAAACATATATACAGCCTAAATCTTCCCATTCCACCCCCTCCCTAGCATTCCATTAGTGGGATTAATCACATGTAGAATGTTGTAATGCTATCACCTTCCCACCCTCCATTGCTAGAAATTTCCCTTCACCTCAAACAGCAACCTTACACTCATTTCTTAACTCCCCATTGCCCCTTCCCCCATTTCTCTTTGATACCAGCTTAACTTCTATAGGACACATAGACTATGTTCCTATACTCCTCCATTCCCCCACCTTTATATAGTTCTTGTCAAAAATTACATATTTTATGTTGAGTTCAAAACCACTGATTTGTCCTTAGAGTTTGTGTATTTTATATCATGTAGGAAGTAAATAGTGGAGTTACAATTCAAAAAATTATTGACTTCTATTTGTATTCCATTGCGGTTGGAGTATGTGCTTTGAATATATTCAATTTTCTTTTTTCTTCTTAAATTCATTGAGGCTTGTTTTATGTTCCAGCATATGGTCCCTTCTGGAGAAAGATCTGTGATCCCTAGAGAAAAATGAGTGTCCTGGTGATCTGGGATGTAAGGTTCTATATATGTCTGTTAAAATTCTCTGTATCTCTTTCTACTTTCTTTGTTTCTCTGTCAGTAGGGCTCTCTTTAGTATCTGGAGTAGGGCAGGTCTTTTATTGGCAAACTCTCTCAGCGTTTGTCTGTCTGTGAAAAATGTAAGCTCTCCCTCAAATCTGAAGGAGAGTTTTGCTGGATAAAGTATTCTTGGTTGGAAATTTTTCTCTCTCAGAATTTTAAATATGTCATGCCACTGCCTTCTCACCTCCATGGTGGCTGCTGAGTAGTCACTACTTAGTCTTATGTTGTTTCCTTTGTATGTGGTGAATTGCTTTTGTCTTGCTGCTTTCAGAACTTGCTCCTTCTCTTCAGTATTTGACAGTCTGATCAGAATATGTCTCGGAGTGGGTTTATTTGGATTTATTCTATTTGGAGTTAGCTGGGCATTCATGCTTTGTGTATTTATATTGTGTGGAAGGTTGGGGAAGTTTTCCCCAACAATTTCCTTGAATACTCTTTCTAGACCTTTACCCTTCTGGGACACCAATGAGTCTTAAGTTTGGACGTTTTATTTTATCTATCGTATCCCTGAGATCCATTTTGATTTTTTCGATTTTTTTCTCCATTCTTTCTTTTGTTCTTTCATTTTCTGTTCTGTGGACTTCTAGGACACTGAGATGTTGTTCAACTTCCTCTAGTCTTGTATTGTGAATATCCAGAGTCTTTTTAATTTGGCCAATGGTTTCTTTCATTTCCATAAGATCTTCTATTTTTTTATTTACTCTTGCAATGTCTTCTTTATGCTCTTCTAGGGTCTTCTTTATGTCGCTTATATCCCAGGCCATCGTCTTCTTGATGTCCTTTAAATCCTTTGCCACGTTTTTGTTCCTCGATTGTAGTTCTTTGATTAATTGAGCCAAGAACTGGGTGTCTTCTGATATTTTGATATGGGTGTTTGGACTTGGGTTCTCCATATCCTCTGGTTTTATCATATGCATTGAGATTTTCTGTTGTTTTTGGCCTCTTGGCATTTGCTTTGCTTGATAGGGTTCTTTTGAGTTGTTAAAAAAAAAAGTGCCAATCTAATTTTTCAGAAACACAGGTTGGTGGCATACACTTTCTCTAGCTAACCAGCAGGTGGCATCTGTGAGTCACCTATACCCCTCAAGTCAGCTCTCCCCAACTTTGTCCCCACAGTGTGTGGGGAAATGATTCTTGTGGGGTTCAGTTGGTGAACTCAGTTTGGGTGTGTTGCTAGAGCCGTCCGCCCTGAATGTGGGACGTGTGTCCGGGTGGCCAGGGGGCAGGGCAGTTTTAATAGTCAATCCCGCCAGGTGTTCCTGGAGATTCAAGGCCGTCACAAGAGTCTAAGCCTTCATTTTGGATCTGTCCCAGACCCTCTCTCTCGCTGACCCACAAACCACCGGACTTGGCACAACGTCCCTCGGTTTTCCGAGCGGGCCCTCTTTCTCAGCTGTGATCTTCCAGGACCTCTGCTGAGGGAGGGCTGTGCTACGTCACAACTGTGTGCCATCACTCAAGGGAAGCCCCGGGCTGCCCTGCCGTGCTGGGGCATTCTCAGCCCAACGCAAAAATGGTTGAACGGGGCATCTCCACAACCCCCTCTCTTCGCACAGTTCCTCCTTCCCAGCTCCGGGACAACTGGAGGGGCTCTGGGCTGTGGGCACGGCTCCGGGCAGGAGTTTATCCAGCCCTCTGGGGATCCAGCTACAAGCCGAGGGGCTTCTCCCTCCCTCCAGCTCTCCCCTGCACTCCCTTGTTCCCGAGGGTGTCTGCTGCTAGCTATCCTCCATGGCCAACACCGAGAGGCCGGCTCAGCTCGCTCCTGTCGTGTTTTGCTGCACGTTTTCCACCATTGGCAACTGCGGCCACTCCTCGATTTTTCCCTTTTTTTTTTAAAGAACCAGTTTGTCTCCAGCCACCAACCCCTGGCTTCCCCACACCACAGAACGGCTGAGGGTCTTCCAGCCGGCTTACTCACTCGCTTCGGAATGCAGACTCCTGGTTATACCAAGTATACGGCCCCCGTGGTGCTAGGAGGCCTCATCCAACTGGCACATCGCTGAAACTGGTACTCTGGGTCTCCTTCTGTTTTTTTTCTAGTATTTTTCACGGAGATTTTTTTTTTGTCCTGTCTCACCTAGCCGCCATCTTAGGTTCTCCTCATATGGTTTTTACTGTGTTATATTTGTATAGATTAAACCAACTTTGCTTTCCTGCCATAAATTCCACGGGCCCTGGTGTATAATCATTTTATATGTCCCTAGATTCAGTTTGCTGATATTTTGTTGAGGATTTTTATGTCTGTATTCATAAATATATTGGTCTATAGTTTTTTCCCCTTCTGTAATTGTTGTCTGGTTCTGGTATGAATAATACTAGTCTCATGTTATTGAGACTAGTATTATGGTCAGAGAATGTACTTTGAATAATTTCAATCTTTTTACTTCTATTAAGACTTGTTTTGTGCCCCAGCATACGCTCTATCCTGGAGAATGTTCCATGAGTGCCAGAGAAGAATGTATATCCTGGTAATTTGGGATGTAACAATCTATATATGTCTGTTAAGTCTAATGCATTTATCACATTGTTTAGGTTCTCAATTTCCTCTGTCTGGTGTATTGAAGTCTCTGACTATTATAGTAGAAATGTCTATTGCCCCCTTCAGTTTAGCCAGTGTTGTCTCATGTATTTTGGAGCTCCTTGATTGGGTGCATAAACATTTATGATTGTTACTTCTTCTTGGTGACTTGTCCTTTGTATTAATGTATAGTGACCTTCTTTGTCTCTTACAACATCTTTGCATTTAAAGTCTATTTTGTCTGATATTAACATAGATACTCTGCCTTCTTAAGGATGCAGCTTGCATGGAATATGTTTTCCATCCTTTCACTTTCAATCTATTTGTATCCTCATGTCTAAGATGAATCTTACTCCCTTGCCTGGGAGGTCGTCTCACTGATGCCGGCCTGGAAGGTGAACCTGGCTAAACAAACTTACCCTGTCCCTCAGTGCACCCCTCCACGTAATGTGGGGGACCCTCTATGGCTGGCCACACCCTAAAACCATGTTCCCCGGTGTCTTCCAGCTCCTCTCTAGTTTCTTTCACAGAGGAGAGGCCCATTCTGCCTCACCTACTCTGCCGTCTCAGCCATTATTTCTTTGAATATTCTGTCTGCCCTTGTCTCCCTTTCTTCTCCTTCTGGGACTCCCACAATGCATGTATTGGTATGCTCGATGGCTTCCCACAGATTCCCCAGGTTCTGTTCACTATTCTTCATTCTTTCCTCTTTCTACTACTCAGCCTGGATGATTTCAGTTGTCGTATCTTCAAGATCACTGATTCCTTCTTCTGCCAGCTCCAATCTCCTTTTAGGGCATTTTAAATTTCTGTCATTGTGATCTTCTTTCAGCTCTACTTGGTTCCTTTTCATAATTTCCATCTCTCTATTGCTATTCTCTTTGTCTTCATCTATCATTTTCCTAATATCCTTTAGTTTTTTGTTCATATTTTCCTTTAGGTCTTTGAGTACACTTAGAACCATTTTTTAGGCTTTGTCTGGAGTGTCCCAGGTTTGATCCTCATCATTGGTTGTTTCTAATGCTTTAATAATCTCCCCTGGTTGGACCATCATTCCCTGTTTCTTTGTATGGTTTGTAATCTTTTGCTGAAACCTGGACATTTTGATATTTTATGGTATTATTTCTGGAATTTAGACTCTGAGCCATCTGTTCCTCAAAATTGTAGCTTTTATCCAGCTGGTGTTATGACGCAGCTTTCCTTGAAAGCCAAGAGCTAGCAAAAAAAAAAAAAAAAAAAGATGAAGGAAAAAAAGAAAACACCTTTCCTAGTCTTTGATGTGACCTGTGCAAGTCCCCTTCTTTAGGGGCTCTCCATATAATGAGTTTGGGCAATAGCTCCAGGCCAAACCATAGGGGCCTCCCTGACCATCATGCCCTATGTCTTGGGCATGTGCATGTGACTCTAGGAATTCCCCCATTTACATGGATATGATTGTCACCTCTTCCCTAGGAAATAGTTTCTTTATGATCCTGGGCACTACAATGTATGTCTAACAGCCAGAAATCCCCTGCCCTAGGCAGCATGACTTGACTGCTTTCCTGCAGCATTCTATAGGAGAGCTTGGTGAGCTACCTTCTGCACTCAGGGCAAGTTCTGAGACAGTGAGTCTTACAGGCCACCACCAGACAGATTGTACCAGACATACGTGTTCCCAGTATGTGTACCAGGGTTACTCTGCTCTCTCTAGAATTGGCTCCAGGGATTTGCACTGGGACCATGGGCCAGCTCTATGCTGAGTTGGGGGGTAGTGGGGTGGGCTGCAGCTAGGGCACCATGAGATCCTACTACTTTTAAGTGGCCTTATTCTTGATTCAGCAATTACCCTGTTACTGCAATCCTTTAATTGTTTTCTGAAACTTTTAGAAAAATGTTTCTGCCAGTTCTTGCTGGTTGTTCACAGCTTTCGTGGTGGAATGGAGCTCTGAAGTATCTCACTTTGCCATCTTGGCCCTGTTCATTTTTTTTCATTGTTTTTTTCTTTCTGTGCCTCAGACTGAATAATATCATTTGAACTGTCTTCAAGTTTTCATATTCTTCTTCTACCAATTCAAATTTGTATTGTATCCCTCTAGTGAATTTCTCATTTCAGTTATTATACTCTTTGACTTCAGAATTCTATTTTGTTCTCTTTTATAATTTCTCCATCTCTATTGCTATCCTTTATTTGGTGATACATCATTATCATACTTTCTTTATTTCTTTAGACATAGTTTCCTTTAGTTCTTTGAACATATTTATAATAACTGCTTTAAAGTCTTTGTCTAGTGTTCTGGTTGCTAATACTGACTTTATGCAAAATACCAGAAATTGATTAGTTTTATAAAGGGGGATATTTGGTTACAAATTTACAGTCCTAAGGCCATAAAAGTGTCCAAACTAAGGCATCAACGAGAAGATACCTTCACTGAAGAATGGCCAATGGCATCCAGAACTCCCCTGTTATCTGGGAAGGCACATGGCTAGCGTCTGCTGTTCCTGGGTTGCATTTCAAAATGTCATTCTCCAAAATGTCTCTGGGCTTGTCTCTCTCAGCCTCTTCAGCTCCTTTGCATCTAACTATCTCAGAGTCCTCTCTTAGTTTCTCAGGAGGAAACTCTGGGCTAGCATATCTTAGCTTACCATATCCAAATGTCCTGACCGCATCTCCAAGTGTCTCCAAGTGTCAGCCAGTGTCAGTATCTGCCCTTAGCTTCACTCCAAAAGTCCCTCTCAGCTTCTCTGAGCCCTTTTTGTTTGTGAGCTCTTTTATAGGACTCCAGTGATTAAATCAAGACCCACCCTGAATGGGTGGGGTCCAAATCTCCATGGAAATAATTTAATCAAATGGTTTGCCCACAGTTGATTGAGTCACATCTCCATGGAAACAAACAAAAAATCTCAACCTAATCAACACTAATACTTCTGCCTGACAAGGTTGCATTAAAGAATATGGCTTTTTCTGGGGGATATAATACATCCAGACTGGCAGATCTAGTAAGACCAATGTCTGGTATTCCTCAGGAACAGTTACTATTGATTGCTTTTTTCCTGTCAGTGGCTCGTACTTTCCTTTTTCTCTTCATGTCTCATAGTTTTTTGTTGTTGTTGTTGCTAACTGGACATTTTAAACAATATATTGCAGCAACTCTAAAAATCAGATCCCCCCCCTTCCCCCTTGGGTTTTTTGTTGGTGCTGTTTTTTGGTGGTGGTATTGTTTTTGCTGCTTATTTAGTGACCTTCCTGGAATGTGTAAAGTGTGTATTCTTTATCATTTGTGGCCACTGAAGTCACAGTTAGCCTAGTGATCATCTAACAATTGGGCTGAGATGCCCTTAAATGCTTTAATAATAAGTCTCTCAGGCTTTGCTGAGGGGCTCTGTTTCGGTTTGCTAAAGCTGCCCAGAATGCAATCTTCCAGAAAGAGGTTGGCTTTTACAATAGGGATTTATTAGCTTACAAATGTACAGCTCTAAGGTCATGAAAATGTCCAAAGTAAGGCATCAACAAGATCATACCTTTTCTGAAGAAAGGCTGAGGGCATCTGAGACACCTCTGTCAAATGGGAAGGCACATGGCTGCTGTCTGCTGGTCCTTCTTTCCCAGGTTTCATTGCTTTCAGCTTCTGGCTTCAGTGGCTTCCTTTCTTAACTTCTGTGGGTTTGTCCTTATCTCTCAGCTTCTGTGAGGCTTCTCTGAGCTCTCTGGGTTTCATCTCTCTATGTCCTTTATTCTCTTATAAAGGACTCCAGTAAGGGGATTAAGACCCACCTTGAATGGGATGGGTCACATCTCAATTGAAACAACCTATTCAAAAGCTTCCACTCACAATAGGTCTGCACCAACAGGAATGGATTAAGGGAACAAGGTCTTTCTGGGGGTACATAGCAGCTTCCAAACCACAACAGGTTCTGTGTAGGTTTGGGGGCATGTTCTTAAAGCAAACACAGGTAGTTTACAACTCTGCCTTAGCTTTCATTTCCTGCTTGTGCAAGCCTCCATGTCAGCCAGAGGTGAAAGATGAGAGCCTTTTCAGATCTTTCCTAAGCAGACTCACAGCCCTGAACATGTGTGTGGCCTGCTGGGTTCCAGGGACATGATGGAAGTTTCCAAAGTTCCCTATGGACATCTAATTTCCTCGTGTTTCCATTTAAGTTTATTGGTCAGCCTCTTGTTAGTTCCAACCAATATTGCCACTTCTTGAGGCTGCAATGTTAAACAATTGTCACTGATTATTTTCAACACACACTCTGGCAATTTGCACAGAATAGCAAGTTCTGAGTCAGATCAGATAAAGACCAGCCCTGGGAATGGAGGTGTACCCTGGAGTGGCCAAACTGGTCAAATAGTGCAATCCATCAGTGATAGGGCTTTTGGGAGAAAATTAATGTATCTCTATTTTTGTGTCTTCTTTTCTGTGGTGATTTGATGCTGTATGTATCCCAGAAAAACATGGTCTTGAATTTAATCCATTCCTGTGGGTATGAACCCATTGGAAGTAGGACGTCTTGATGAGGTTACTTCAGTTAAGAGGGTGAGGCCCACCTCATCTAGATGGGTTTTAATCATGTTATTGGATTCTTTTATAAGTACAGTGAAATTTGGACAGTGAGGGAGAAAACCACAGAGGGAGCAGTCAGAAGCTGAAATTCAACACAGCTCAGAGGAGAATGGAGAGACCAGGAAATATCACCATATGCCTTGCCATGTGACAAACTAAGGACCAAGGTTCACCAGCAGCCAGCCCCAAAATGCCAGTCTTCAGGGAGAAATCATCACATGGGTGATGCCTTGATTTGGACTTTGTTTTAACCTCAAAACCGTAAGCTAATATATTCTTATTGTTTAACACAACCCACTTCATGGTTATTTGCTTGAGCAGTCTATGAATCTAAAACACTATCCATATACAAGATACATGTTTCCAGTTACTGAAATGTTATAGATGATTGTTTAAATGTTACATCATTTCAGATTCCTCTTTTCTATCCCAGCCTTTTCTTTGGCATTAATTAGAATTGCTGTCATCTTAGAGTTTGAAGAGACTTATGAAAGAGCTAGGAGCTCTCATTCATTCATTTGTAATTCATACATTCACTCATTAAAAAATACTTGACACCTATATGCAGGCGCAGTGCTAGATGCTGAAAATCCAATGGTGAACAAAACAAAAATGGCACCTGCTCCCACAGAATGTATAATCAAGTAAGTCTATGAATAGATACTGATTTTATTCCTAGCTTGGTTATTATATCTGTGTCTTCTGGTAGACACCAGACTGAAAAGCACACGCTGAGACAAGGGTTTGTGGGCATGTAGTTACTTGTAGAGGGAGTGGGAGAATGAGGGGAAAATGGAAGGGAGGAAAGCCAATAAAAAAAAAAAGTGTTAATGAGCAGGTTTCTGCAATGGGCAACTGTGGCTAAATCTTGCTGGGTACTTTCTGAGAGACTCTGCAGAACCCACCTCAGAATCAACCCACTGAGGGGCAAGGAACTTGGGGAACCCCTGTCCCTCATTGGTTAAGTTTGCTCCTGGAGCCTGAATTCCTGGCACTTCTGATCTGCCCAGCTTCTGATAAGAACCCTCCTGCAGCTGGCAAATGCCCTCAGGCAGAGGGAAGCAGGGGCTCAAGGCAAGGGGTGTCTGCCTGCAGAAGCTGCCGGTGACCTCAGGGCTGGGCTTAGGGGACCTGGGTTAAGGGCACTGATGGCATCTATGACAGACACCAATCCATCTGGAAAATGCATCCATCTTTGGAAACCACATTTACATAGAGTGGGGACGGGGAGGTCATAGGAGAGAAAATCAGTGTGGAAAGTCCATTTAGCTCAGAGAACAATCAATAGTATTTCTCCATAGTATTGACTGATCACAATCAAGGCTGCACACTCCATTTTAAGTCACTAATGGATCACATGGCAAAATCGATGATGCCTTTGGATTTCTGTATGTCAGCAAGGTTTTTCTCTACAATCCTTTTGAAACATGATAGGAAAAAAAGATTTTTCAAAAGACGCTTGTAAATTTAAATTTTTGTCCATGTCAATATTTTTAATAAGAAAAGTGGAAAAAAACATTGCTATCACATTGAAAGCTCGATTTGATAATAAGGTAACGTGGGGTTGTGGTGAACAATTGATTGTATACTTTGGGTGATCTATGGTATGTGACTATATCTCAATAAAATTGTGGGAAAAAATCAATTGGCCATAAATATTAAAAAAAAAAAAAGTTAACAGGGGGAGGATGGATGGAAGAAAGAATGCAGACCTTGAGGTCAGCCCTGAGTTTGAATCCTCAGTCCTTCCTGGCAGTGTGACCCTAGGCAAGCTGCTGATCTGCTCTCCGAGCCAGGGTGTCCTCTTCTGGAAAATGCAATACCCTCCTTGTCAGGAGCAGACCCTAAGAAGGGAAACTTTAGGGGTGCAGGAGTTTGGGGGACTTTAAAGCTTTGGTTGTATTGTGCTTCTGGAAATGCATGTTCAGCACATGACTTTTCTTTCAAGTTAGCTCTAGTGGAATCACTATTTTTAGTTTCATGATTTTTCTTGTTAATAACAAGCTATTGTTGGAATGGCACATTTATCACTGCTATGGGTGGTAACTTTGCTCATGAAAAGAATGTGTCTTAGGAGAGGTGAATAGTTTTTCTATATTAATCATATATGAGCAAAATATTCTGTGGGGAAAAAGAATTAATTTGGGCAGAGTAAGGAGTGAAGGGAAAACAAAATTGGTGGAAAAACTGGTAGCCCCCCATGGGGTGAAGTTTAACGTAAAATCCAAGGCTCACTTCTTCATACCCCTTTCCCTATCTTTCTTTCTTCCTGGTTTTGTTTCTTTGTTTGTTTGTTTTTGGTAATGGTTACTTCTAAATTTAAAAAATAAATAAATTCCTTTTCTGATGTAGTTTTAGTTTCCTAAGGCTGTTGTAACAAGCACCCCAGACCGGGTGACTTAAAACAACAGAAATTTAATGGCTCATGGTTCTGGAAGCCCGAAGACCAAAATCAAAGTCCTGGTAGGGTCATGCTGCCTTCAGAGTCCACGGGGAAGAAACTGTTCCTCTCCTTGATTCTGGCGGGGATTTGCCACAATCCGTGGCATCCTCTGCTGAGTCTTCACAGGGCTTTCTCCCCTCGCTCTCTCTCTGTGTCTTCTATAAGGAGGGCAGTGATGCTGGATTGCAGACCTACCCCACTCCAGGATGACCTCCTTTTAACTTGCCTAATTCCTAATTCCATCTGTAACTATCCTGTTCCCAGAGCAGGTCACATTCTGAGGTCCTGGGGATTAGGACTTCATCATACCTTGTGGGGGGACGATGACACATTTCCATCCTTAACAGGTGCCCCAGGTGGTTTCTTGGTGACTGTGGGATGGAGTTGGCAACACTGTTGTTGTGAGCCCCTCAAAAACGTACACCCTAGGCCTTCAGCCAGGGTGCACACATCAGCTCTTTGGGCTTCGGGAGCCTTTCCTCTCTAACAAGAGCCCTCCTCTGGCATCCATGGCACATCACACAGCTGACAGTTTTGTGGCTTTGTAATTGTAGACCCAGCCAACCCTCTCATTTTTCCTGAGAGGGAAACTGGGGGAGCCCGAGAGGTGTGGCGACTTGAGGAGGCCACAGCATTTGTTCCTGGCACATTTAGGGCTGGAGACCATATGTGGCTTCTGAGCCCAGAGCACACACCTCAGTGATGACATTGTCAGGGACAGCTGGATGAAAAATCTGGGCTCTTTGTTCCTTGGTTTGAGCTGAAGCCTAGAGGCTAAGAATAAACAAAAGGCGCCAAGTGGCCCCAAATTTCTAAATGGAGGTGCTGTCCTGAACAGGACAAAAGGGGTGGAAGGCTGGGGTACTTAGGGTTGGGGGTGGGTGGGAGATGGAGGCAAAATTCTCTTAGAGTTTTCTGATTGCTGTTGCATTTCCCATGGGGGAGGGGAAGAGGGTGCTGACCCCCAACCTTAAGCCAAATGAGAGGGGCTTTAAGGAAGCCACTTGGAGAACGTGATCTGTGTAGCCTGGATTTTGGAGGGCAGAGTAGGCTGGGGTCTGACAACTTGTCTAAAGGGAAGCGGCTGAGGCTACCTGCCTGAAGAGAGAACAAGAATGAGAATGAAAGAAATTAAGAGAAACCAGGCTGCCCTCAGCGCTAGCTGCACTTCCACCAACTGCAGGAACAAAAATGTGTGTTCCTCGGAGACCAGATAAGGACATGAGGAAAGGAGCCCGTGTAGGATCACCCAGAAAGGAGTGCATTCGTCTCCTCTGACTGCTGTAGCAAATTGCCACAAACTCAAACAACAGTAATGCATTCTCTCACAGTTGTGGAGACCAGGAGTCCACAGTCAGTTTTGCTGGGACAAGATCAAGGTATGGCAGGGCTGGTTCCTTCAGGAGGCTCCAGAGAAGAATCCGTTTCTGGCCTCTTCCAGCTCCTGGTGGCTGCCGGCACTCCTTGGCTTGTGGCCGCAACACTCCAATCTGTGCCTCATGATCCCATTGCCTTTCCCTCTTCTGTGTCGACTACCCCTCTGTCTCTCTTATAAGGGTACTTGTGATTGCATTTTGGGCCAACCTGGATGATGCAGGATATTCTCTCAAGATCCTTAATTTAATCACACCTGTGAAGACCCTTTTTTTTTGGTCAGGTAAGGTAATATTCACAGATTCCAGAGATTAGGACATGGATGTCTTTGGGAGTGGAGGGCATTATTCAGCCTACTGCAGGTAGGGAGTTCCATTAGAGAGAGGCTTGTTGGATGGACAGACAGATGGCCTCACTCATGAAGCAGGTGTTTTGGCTGATTTCAGCTGCAGCTGTGGAGGGCCCTGCCCTGCAAGCTTGGATTCCTGATGACTGTGCCCAATAAAAGAGAAGGCACAGGTCTTTTTTATGCCTCAGAGACTTCCCCAAACCCCTGAGAAGCAGCCTGGAAAGGGTAGGGGTAATAAGCACTGTGGGAGCAATCCTTAAACAATGGAGAAGGGGACTGGTGGAGAAATGCCCCAGCCTCCTGTCTCTCAGGTAGGTAGGTATTCTGTAAACGTCTCAGAGATTCTAGGAGAACAGAACCTCCATTGCCTACAGCAGTGACCTCAGTAATGCACCCCTTTTTAAAAAATGGCTTTTTATCCTTCCAATTCCTTCACTCTGCATCCTAGAGTCACCTCCCAAATGAACTACCTATACTCAAATCCCTGTCTCAGACTCTGCTTTGGGAGACCCCAAAGAAAGGAGGTTCTCAGCAGGGGAATCTCCATCAAAGGTGTAAAGTACTCCCTGGGATTGCTGACAGGGGCTGCCATTCTTGGGGGGACTTGGCAGGATTCCTTCCATGCCGTTTAGTAAGATATTTCCTATCCCTTAAGCCACACCTCTCCCCACCCCACTGCCGTCAGCTACGGAGGAGCCAGGGGCAGGTTGGGTGGGGTAGGAGAGTACAGGGAACCAGGGCAGAAATGGGCCATTTCCCA
The DNA here is from genome assembly GCF_015220235.1 of Choloepus didactylus. NCBI lineage: Eukaryota > Metazoa > Chordata > Mammalia > Pilosa > Megalonychidae > Choloepus > Choloepus didactylus. The sequence goes on along the minus strand of NC_051325.1, from coordinate 20,310,452 downwards.
CCCTGCCCCGGCCCCCACTTAGGGCTCCCCAGCTGGTGCAGGCCTGCTGTGCCTACCTCCTGCATTCAGTTCTTTCAACATATGTCAATCCATTTACTCTACTACCATCTGCATTTCTTTTCAGACAGAAACTGTTTCTCAATTAGCATACTACTACTGTGATTCCGCTTTCAAATATCCTCTGCTAATAGTTACAGTATTTTGAAGAAGTGATCAGATTGTTGCACCAAATGTTCATAAAAAAGGAAGAAGCAGTCCATGTCACAGAGCGTCTGGAAGGAGGAAGTGAGCTAACTCTAGGAAAACTCCTGGCACCCGTGTGTGCTCCAACGATGGGCCTTCTAGCTCCTCCACTGCACGCCGCAAGCTCCCTGTGGGCAGGGACCAGTAAGGCTTATTTTAATATCCCAGGTTCTCTGCAGAGTGCTTGGGACTTAAAATGCTTAGCACATTGTTTGTTGAGTATAAGAGTGGGAGGGTCAAGGAATTAACACTTAGTCCTGCAGCAGAAGCTGCCTGTGCCCTGTCCACACCCCCCTCAGGCCTTACTATTTTTGTTCCAGGCAAGACTGGCTGCCGCAGCGGCATCTGTTTGCCTGGGAGTGTTCTCTGCTGCCTCCACCTGCCCACTGGGTGGCTGTGTTGGAAGTGCAGAGGATTCACGCCCTCTTGAAAGCACCCTCAACCAAGCACCGATGGGAGTTGTGGATAAATAGCCCAGCTCCCTTGCCCTCTGGCGGGCTAACTCTGAGATGCACGTTCTGCACAGGCTACCAGAGTTCCCCAGTGAGATTCAGTTCCAGGTACCCAGAATGGTAACATGTTTGGCAACCACCCAGTACTGGCTTCCTTACCTCCTTCTCTCACTTCTCCACTTTTCTACCTGTGTTTCCTGAGATCTCTACCGAATGAATGACTTGCCCTCAAATCCTTGTCTCATGATCCCCTTCAGGGGGAACCTAAACCAAGACATTGCCCATCATTTAGATTTGAAATGTTTGTGAGCATTTGGGAAGCTGGCCCTTTGCTTACCACAGCACTGATCCCCCATCCTGCTGGGTTTCAGATCCCTTGGCCAAACTCAATTCCTTCTGGGCCCTGTACCTCTTGCCAAGTCAGAGTGCCCGGGTGCTGGCTGGGGAATTTGGCTCACTTGCTGGGGCTGGGCCCCTCTGTGGCCCTTCAGCTGTTGCAGGTTTTCTTGACATGAAGGTGACCCGAGATTGCTCAGGAGTCCTTGTCCTGGTCTGATTCTGCTGCTTTTGTAAAGATGGGGACTTAATATTCTTACAGCCCTTCTCTGCTTTCCCTTATATTTCTCTTTGGTTCTGTTAGCAGTGAATCTCTTCGAAGGCTTTGAGCACATCTGCCGTGGGTCAGTATGTTCTCTTTGCTAAATGATGTGGGAATAGTACAAGGTGATGGAAGAACCTGGGAGAACGTGAAGGAATTTTCAGGTAAAGCTCATTGAGGTTGCTGAAAATGGAACAAAGTCAAAATAATATTCATGGCCTGATAACTTGTGAAGATTTATGGAAAAATGGAACTTCTGAGTTTTCCAATTGTATATATTAAAATAGGATAAAATGCAATGTAAAATAAAGTTTAAAAAAAAATTAAAACCATTATTTTTCTAGATCACGGGTCTTCAATTAATAATTCTTAGAGCCTTGTCCCAGTAGTGGGATGGGTTTGGATGGGTTTTCCCCACACGTCATTACCAGAGCCTGGCCCTTCCCAATGCCCAAGTAATAGGAGGACAGCTTGGATAGTCAAACTCAAAGCTGGGAAGGAGCAGATAATCTTTTAGCATAAGAAGGTTTAGGACATAGAGAAACAGGAGATTGACTTTCACAGTGCAAAAGAGATGTCCAGTTTATTTTTTTTATACATTCCAACCTAGAGATCAGTACACTGTGAGGGCTGCTTCTCCCCAGCCCCTAATCCAAGGTTGTAAAGCTCCCTGTTCCCCTCGTGCAGCAGCAGAACTATAGGATGGGATGCCTGACAACAACCTGTGTCCCAAGAAGAAGCAGGACCTTGGTTCCAGGGCATAGGGTGGGGGACATGGGCTTATAGGACTGTGGGTTCAGAAAAAGAAAAACGAGGAGAGGGAGCGATGAAGGTCTGTAGGAGGTTACTCACCTGTTGAGAGCATGTCAGGTTTGAGTCCTGAGACACAGGGATGGAGCCTGCCCCTTCAGTGTCCTGGGGGGTAGGGGGTCCCAATCATCCTGGGACTCTGAACCTGTTAGCTGGTTTCACTTGAACCCAAAGCAGAGAAAGAATTGAGTATTCTTCAACTTGTATGTGTGTGTGTGTATGTGTTTTGCTGGCTGAGGAAAAGAGGAAGGCATTTCTCCCTCCTTCCTGTGAACATCTGACACCTGGATTTCTACAATTTGGTAGATGGACAAAGAGAACCGTGAGTGGATCTGACTAGTCTGTCTAATCTTTATCTTCCAAGATAAGCAGCTCTGTGCCTGGGCTGCACTTTCCTTCTCCCATTTTTTGTACTGGAATTTATGTAATCCTTGGTAGATTTTTAAACAGTATATTCGTACTAGATTAAATATGGCTGCAAATTCTTTGCAACACCTCCCATCAAGAGGTGAAATCTATTGTTCAACCAATAGAAGGTGGCAGAGTGATGCTCTAGAACTTCCAAGGCTGTGTTTTAGGAAGGCTGCAGCTTTGGCCCAGGTCTCCATGAACACTCTGGGAGTCTTGAGCTGCCATGTAAGAAGTCCAACTACCCTGAGTGCGCCATGCCAAAGAGGTAACATGGAACATGTAGGCATTTTGGTCAACAGTCATGGCTGAGCACAGGCTTCCAGCCATCCCCGCCAAGGTGACAGGGATGTGAGTAAAGCTGTCTTGGATGCTAAAACAGCCCATCCTCCAATTGAACACCACCAGCAGACCTCTCTGTTGATGCCATGTGGAATGGGAGTGTCACCCAGCCAAACCCTTCCTGAATTCCTGATCCACAAAATCATGAGACATAGTAAAATGAATGTTGTTGTTGTTGTTTTAAATTTTATTTTGAAATAAATTCAAACTTACAGGAACAGTTGAAAAAACAATACAAACCCCATACACAGAACTCCAGCATACCCCCACCCCCTCCCCTAATAACCCGATCCACCAACTTTAACATCCTGTCACACCACCATTTCTTTCTTTCCCTCCCTCCCTCCCTATCTATCATCCATCATCTATTGCTCTGTCTTCTGAACATATGAGAGCAGGCTGCACACATCCTTGAACAAACAATGTAATTCACATACATATTTCCCATGAACAAGAACATTCTTTTATGCATTCCCATTAAGCGCAGTTAAGAAGTTCAAGAAATTCAACATTGATACAAAGCTTACATTCTATATTTCCTTTTTTTTTTTTCCTATGTCCCAACTGTGTCCCTTTGAGCCTCCTCTCCTCCATCCTCAGATCCCATCCAGGATCAGCCTTGGCATTTAAACATCTATTTAGACTGTCTTTTTTTTTTTCAATTGTGGAAACATATATACAACCTAAATCTTCCCATTCCAACCCCTCCCTAGCATTCCATTAGTGGGATTAATCACATTTAGAATGTTGCAATGCCATCACCTTCCCACCGTCCATTACTAGAAATTTCCCTTCACCCCAAACAGAAAGACTACACTCATTTCTTAACTCCCCATTGCCCCTTCCCCCACTTCTTGTAACCCATACTCTACTTTTCATCTCTATGGTCATATTCTCTGATACTTTCTTTGTGTATACCATGGGGCTTAAATTTAACCTCTTAAATCTATAACAATCTTGGTTTTATTTGATACCAACTTAACTTCAATAGGACACATAAACTATGTTCCTATACTCCTCCATTCCCCCACCTTTATGTAGTTCTTATCAAAAATTACATATTTTACATTGAGTCCAAAACCACTGATTTATCATTACAGTTTGTGTATTTTAGATCCTATGGGAGTAAATAGTGAAGTTACAAATCAAAAATACAGTAGTATTGGTATTTATATTTACCATGTGATCTTTACTGGAAATCTTTATTTCTTCATGTGGTTTCAGTCAATTGTTTAGTGTCCCCTCCTTTCAGCCTGCTCAATTCCCTTTAGCATTTCTTATAGGACTGATCTACTGGTGATGAAGTCCTTAGCATTTGATTATCTGGGAATGTTTTCATCTCCCCCTCATTTTTACCCTCCAGGTGTCTGTGAATTTTCTAAGTCTCTGATGGTTATTGATTTCTGTTTGTATTCCACTGTGGTCAGAGAATGTGCTTTGAATAAATTTAATTTTTTTTTTTAATTTATTGAGGCTTGTTTTATGTCCCAGCTTATGGTCTATTCTGGAGAAAGATCCATGATCATTAGAGAAAAATGTGTGTCCTGGTGATTTGGGATGTCAGGTTCTATATATGTCTGTTAAATTCCTCTATCTCTCTCTCTCCTTTCTTTGTTTCTCTGTCAGTAGGGCTTCCTTTAGTATCTGAAGTAGGGCAGGTCTTTTATTAGCAAAATATCTCAGCATTTGTTTGTGAAAAATTTAAGCTCTCCCTCAAATTTGAAGGAGAGCTTTGCTGGATAAAGTATTCTTGGTTGGAAATTTTTCTCTCTCAGAATTTTAAATATGTCATGCCACTGCCTTCTCGCCTCCATGGTGGCCACTGAGTAGTCACAACATAGTCTTATGTTGTTTCCTTCGTATGTGGTGAATTACTTTTCTCTTGCTGCTTTCAGAACTTGCTCCTTCTCTTCAGTATTTGAGAGTCTGATCAGAATATATCTTGGAGTGGGTTTATTTGGATTTATTCTATTTGGAGTTCACTGGGCATTTATGCTTTGTGTACTTATATTGTGTAGAAGGTTTGGGAAGTTTTCCCCAACAATTTCTTTGAATACTCTTTCTAGACCTTTACCCTTCTCTTCCCCTTCTGGGACACCAATGAGTCTTATATTTGGATGTTTTATTTTATCTATCATATCCCTGAGATCCATTTCGATTTTTTCTATTTTTTTCTCCATTCTTTCTTTTGTTCTTTCATTTTCCATTCTGTGGTCCTCAAGGACGCTGAGTCATTGTTCAGCTTCCTCTAATCATGTATTATGAGTATCCAGAGTTTTTTAAATTTGGCTGACAGTTTCTTTTATTTCCATAAGATCATCTATTTTTTAATTTACTCTTGCAATTTCTTCTTTATGCTCTTCTAGGGTCTTCTTTATGTCCTTTATAACCTGTGCCATGCACTCGTTGTTTGTCTTTAGTTCTTTGATTACTTGCGCCAAGTACTGTGTCTCTTCTGATCTTTCGATTTGAGTGTTTGGGCTTGAGTTCTCCATATCGTCTGGTTTTATCATATGTTTAAATTTTTCTGTTGTTTTTGGCCTCTTGGCATTTGCTTTACTTGATAGGGTTCTTTCAGGATATGAAAAATACCAGTCTCTAATTTGTCAGATCTACAGCTTGGTGGCGTACACTTTCTCTAACTAACCAGTAGATGGCATCCTCGAGTCACCTATTCCCCTCAAGTCAGTTCTCCCCAACTTTGTCTTTGTGGTGTGTGGGGATCTAATTCTTGTGGGGTTCAATTGGTGCACTAAGTTTGGGTGTGTTGTTGGTGCTGTCTGCCCTGAATGCAGGGTGTGTGTCTGTGTGGTTAGGGAGGCAAGGCAGCTTTAATAATCAAACCTCCCAGGTGCTCCCAGAGATTTAAGGCTGTTGCAAGAGTCTAAGCTTTCATTTCAGTCTTGCCACAGATTGTTTCTGCCGCTGACCCACAAGTTCTTCGTATTGGTGTAGGGTCCCTGGGATTTCCGAGCAGGTCCCCCTTCTCAGCCATGCTCTTCCAGGACCTCTGCTGAGGGAAGGCTGTGCCATGTCACAAGTATGCGCCGGCCCTCCAGGGAAGCCCTGGGCTGCCAGGCCATGCAGGGGAGCTCCCAGCCTGTCATTTCAGAATGCAGACTCCCGGTTTCACCAAATGCAGGGTCCCTGTGGATTTAGCAGACCTTGTCAGGCTGGTGCATTGCTGGAACTGGTGTTCTGGGTCACTGTCTGGCTTTTATCTAGTATTTTTCACGGAGGTGTTTTTTTGCCCTGTCTCACTTAGCCGCCATCTTACGTTCTCCCCAACAAAAAACTGCTTATTGTCTTCGTAGTATTTGTTTCCATATTTGTCTTCCCCAACTAATTTACCAACCCTGACATCATTTGCCCTGTAGAACACCTGGAGATAGCCGTGGAGACAACCGTGGCTGCTGATCTGCTGCAGCCCCCACCTCAGGACCTGCACTAATTCCCTGAATGTTGTTTTAAGTCACTAAGTTTTGGAGTAGTTTGTTAAGTAGCAAGAGAAACCAGAATAGTTACCAGGAAAAATACATTTTGGCATCAGATCAGGACTCAAATTCTAGCTTCACTATCAGTGATGTGATCTTTATTTAGCAAGTTGCTTAGCTTCTTGTGATGGTTAGGTTCATGTGTCTGTCAATTTGGCCAGGTGACAGTGCCCAGCTGTTTGGTCAAGCAAGCACTGGCCTCTCTGTTGCTGAGAGGACATTTGGTGGACTTAAATCATCAGTATATTGATTGCATGTGTGGCTGATTACATCTTCAGTCAACTAAGGGGTGTCTCTTCTGCAATGAGAAACATTTAATCTCATCAGTGGAAGACTTTTAAGGGGGAGGTGACAGCTTCAGCGGACAGAAGAGAGAACGTTCTTCTCTACTTCAGCCAGGCAGCCTTTCCTGGGGAATTCACTGAAGAGCTTCATCAGAATGCCAGCTCTCAGCCTGCCCTAAAGAATTTGGACTCGTGCATCCCCACAGTTGCCTGAGACACTTTTATAAAATCTCATTCTATTTACAGATATCTCCTGTTGGTTCTGTTTCCTTGGAGAACTCTAATATACTTCTCAGCCTCAGTTTCCTCATTTGTAAAGTAGAAGGAGTTATATCTATCTCCTGGCCTCATCATGAAGATGGAATGATAAATCCAATAGAAAACAGAGTCTGGCACCCAGAGTTCCTCTGTCCTCTTTTTGGCCTTATGGTGGCTGCCATTTGCCACTCCCAACTACACCCTCTTTTCTCTGGCTTTCTGGGATTCCCAGAGAGGGAAACATAGCAAGCAACAGTGCCTACCTCTGCTTCCCTAAGGACTTCATTATCCTCATTCTCTTCCCAGCCACTCCCTGCCATACCTGTTCCACCCCAATTCAAGACTTTGAGGAAAGACATAGAATTCCAAAGGCACACTCCTCATAAAATGACTGTGGACTCCTGCTCTGGAAAAAAATTATCTTCCTGATTTGACTTAAAAAAATGCATTGTCTTGAAAAGCCACTCCACTTTCATAAAGAATCGGGAAAGGAAATAAAGAGGAAAGAGGGAGTTACAAAAAAGACTTAGATAAAAAGCTGCCTTGCATTCCACAGGCCATCAGTGTCTATTCAAAAGCTACGAGATGCGGGGAAAGGAACAGGGGCAGAGTGGACAGGATTGCCGTAACCAGGAAATAAATGGCCTAAAGGCCAGAGGCTCCGTCTCCCTGGGTCAGTCACCATGAAGCTGCCCAGTACAGGCAGGGGCATTCGTCCTGCATGCTGTGGGGACTGCTCCGGTGGCTGCTCCCAAGATGAGGCCCAGGAATTGATGTTTTGATGATTCTAACTCCTAAACCACTCATGCTGTCAAATCCTGCTGTACTTCTCCCATTTACTTGGAACAGCTAGCTGAAATGGGAAATTTATGAGCCCAAGCTGCCCTCTCTCCTATATCTCAAGCCAAGTTCAACTATACACAACAAACCATAAAACAGTCTTCCTTGCTCCCCACCCCTGCAGCTGTTTTCACAAGCTTTCCCTCTCAGGAGCTAATTTTGCATCAAGTCTTTGAGCCAGGACTCTGCCCTCCACTGCCCCCCCCACCCCCTGCCCATCCATGCTCACCTTGCAGACCCCTGAGAGGGATAATTACAGGCCAGCCCTGTCCATTAGGCCCCAGCCTGGGGCTTGGGTCCCTGCTCCTCCCTTATATACGCGTATAAATTATGCTACATCCTTTGGAATTGGGAACCCCTATAAGTCAGTGGCCATGTCCAGAGAATTCTAAACTCTCGGGCCACAGATAGGTCTGGTTTAGTTTATGGCCAAAGAAATGATAGTGGCTAACACCTGTATAATATAAACGTGTTGTTCTTATAAAGTACTTTATCAGTTAGACTTATTAGAACCTCACAATTCTCCTGTAAGGGAGGTATTAATCCCAGTTTATGAAGGAAGAACTGAGGCTTGGAGAAGTTACATGACTTGCCCTAAGTCACAGAGCTACTAAGTAGCTACTTAAGCTGCTTAGCTGCACCTCAAAGCCAGGTAGTTTGGGTTCAAACCCAGTGTTCCCCACCATTTCACTCTACTTTGATTATGATTGACATTAGGGATAAGCTCTCTTCCTGTCCTTAGGTTGAATTTTTAAGTAGGCAAGCAGGATCCTTCCCCCCCCTCCCCCCCACCACCAAGCACCCAGCATTTGGGTGCAGAACTAACGGCAGGAAACGGAAGCCACACAGATCATGATCAGCTCAGCTGCCCCCACATTCCAACCGATTGCTGCGAGTTTTTAAAGAGTATTAAGATACCATTTATAAAGCTCATTCTAGGTGCCAGGCCCTCTGTGCTGGTCCCTTTACATATGTCACACCGTTTAATCCTCACACTGGCTCTCTAAGATAGATGTTATCGTTCCATTTTGCAGATTGAGAAACTGAGAGCCTAGGAGAGGATAAACAGCTAGAGAACTGTGGAGCTGGGATTCAAGTCTGGGCGTTGACTTAAGTCATGGCCACCTGTCCTCCAGTCCCAGGCTCCTGCCTTGACTGTCCTGGGGGTAGAGCAGAGAGAATCTGTGCCCTTCAGCCTCTGTCCTGTGAGACTGGTACCATCTCCCTGTATGAAGACACAGATGGGGCATTCTCAGGGTGAGGGGCAGGTGAGGTGGGACCAATGCCAGACAGACTCCAGCTGGTGTTCACCACACAACTCCTAAGGGAGCTGTGGCATAAGGCTCCTCAGTAACAAGCCTGAGTCAGCACCCCCTCCAGCCCACACAGCATCCACCAGGAACTGTGGCTCATTAGGGCTACGAAGCGGCTCACAGGCTCATTCCTACAGGATGAAGGATTATTGGTAATTTTCCTCTTTATCAGCTTCTGAGAGGCCTGTGTTCCTGCCTATGTTCCACCAGGAACCAAGAAACCCAGTTTTTCCTCTTGAAAGGGGAGAGGCTGTTACAACTAACAACATGAAAATAGGTGCTCACTTTCCATAGCTCTGGACTAGATGGCCAAGATGACAGGTTTGTGATGAATTCTGAGGTGATTTGTCCCTACTACCCCTGAGTGATCACCTCAACTTCTTTGAGGACAGGTCCCAGGCTTTGTCCATCTCCCATAACAGGCCTGAGTGGGGGAATTTTGACAGCAGACTCTTGATTTTGATGAAGAAATTCTTTATTTAGTGAAGAATACCTTGGCATAAGCTGATTCCCATAAGCAGGCTTTCCTATGAGCCAGAAGCTACACATGGCGATTTCTAAGCAAGAAGATCAGCAAGGCAACAATTAAGCCCATCAGAAATAAATCCCAGTATGGTCCAAGGGAGTTGTCCAATTTCATCCATTTCCATCTTATCGTAAACTGCCGGCAAGAGATACTCCATCAAAAGAAAACCCAAACCTCCCTTTCCATTCCATCTCCCTCCATCCCCTCTCTAAGAAAAACTACCCCCTCCCCGTATCCCTTTCTTCCTTGTTTGCCTGCTTCCAGTTCTCACAGGGGCTTAATTGGCACTTTTAAAGTAATCCAAAGATTCATAAAATCCAATTTCTACTTTTTTCAAACTATAGTTATTTGTGGTACTACTTGCCAACTGCCATCTGCTTGTCAGTCTCAGATTTTTGATGGCAAGAACTGTCTGGAACAAATATATATATAATACATGTCACTTTACTTAGGACCTTGAACATAGCTTGTGCTAAAAAACAATGTCTTCTGAATGAATTCATTGTTCGTACTACGAGGCATCAAGACATACTCAATATAACAAGCAGAATTGCTCAGCATTAAGTGTAAGGCTTTGAAGTCTACCTATCAAAGGAAAGCCAGTTCACAAAAGACACCCCTGGTGGACTTCTTCATTCTGTCCCTAAGAGTTGCCCATTGGAGCTTTCAAGGATTTGAGACCTATTTGAGACAAACTTACATTAAAAAACAGGATATCTCGGAGCAAATGCGTGGTTTCCAGTTTCATGAGGGCAAAGAACACAGGTATGTGAGCATCCGGACTTGTCTGAGCAGCCATGTCATATAATCTCCTGGCCAAGTGAATGTCCTGGAAATAGAAGAAGAGTCCAGAACACATCAGGTGCAGGTTCTTAGCAGTAAATCAACAGAAACTGTGGTTTGACTATCAGTTTATGTTGGCAGGCAGAATGGCCGCCCAAAGAGGTTCACACTCTAATCCCTAGAACCTGTGAATATGTAACATTAAGGGACCTCAAGAAAGGCCCCAGATCCTGAATTACCCAGGTAGATTCAATCTAATCTCACAAGCCCTCAAAGGCAGAGTTCTCTCTGGGCTGAGGATAGAAGAGAAGGTCTGAAAGATTTGGCAGGAGGGGAAGTCAGAGATTCCAAGTGTAGGAGGGGCTCGTCTGGAGGGGCCACATGGAAAGAATGAGAAAGAACGCGGACAGCCAGCAAGGAAACTGGAATTTCAGCCCTACCACCGCAGGAAACTGAATTCTAACAGCCCAAACAAGCTGGGAAGCAGATTCTCTCCAGAGCCTCCAGTAAAGCACACAGCCTTGATATTCACTATGAGAAAACCTAAACAGAGGACCCCATCAACTCCACCGGACTTCAGACCTACAGAAACTGTGAGATAAGAAATCTTTGTTGTTTTAAGCCACTTCATTTACAGTCATAGTTACATCAGGCATAGAAAACTAATACAATCTCCAAAGAAGCTTTCTTGAATATCCCTGGACCAGCTTTTAGGTATGAGTTCAGTTAAAGGGGCAGAAAAAGGCTAGACATAATAATAGTATAATTCCTTAAAACAAAAATATAGTCAGTAATTATTAAAATTCTTAATTTTCTTCATAGCACTTATACCTGAAGTTACAGAATTTGTTTGTCTGTCTTCTGGTTCTTGAAGACAAGGACTTGTGCTATCTCATTCACTCTAGAATTCCCAGTGCTTAATAAATGACTCATATATAGTAGATTTCAATGACTTAAAGAATGACTAAACTATTTGAGTTCTCAGGCTGGAATTTGATTTCTCAAATAACATACTATGATTTCATGGACTTTTTAAAAACTACGCCATGGCAGATAAAAAAACACATGTTTAATTTTCACCTACTGATTTCTCAAATAACATACTATGATTTCATGGACTTTTTAAAAACTATGCCATGGCAGATAAAAAAACACATGTTTAATTTTCACCTACTTAGAGTTTACTTTTGTTTGCCCAAACAGAGTAAGGAAAAAGCTAAGTAGGGTGTTTCTTTTAAAAGTTGCAGTACCCTGGGCCTGTCCCAGAATTTTATATTTTGCTTGGGGGACCACAGATTATTTTCAAAAGGGGAAGAAAAGGACAAGATATCTCGTCTTTTCTGCTCCATTACCCAGCGTTCAGCAGTTGTGAATGCTTGAGGTCTCCGCGTTACCCACTTCTTAGGTAGCATTCTATCTCAGCTGTGCTCTGCTTGTCGTTTCCTACATTTTCCCAAAGCTTGGGGGCCTGGCAAATTGATTTGTTAGAGTAAAAGGGATGCTCTTACTTCAAAGTCTTAAAATCCAGGAGATTATTCTGAACAAATCTTCCTGGCAACAGAGAAAACGGGTGTCATAAAAACTCTAATTTGTGTCTCTAATTCCAGCAATCTCAGTGGGTGTTCATTTGAAAGCACGTGCAGATGATAAGGGCTGCGTCACCCCTACACGTGGACTGCATATTGACTTCAACAGGAGGTTCAGGGCAAGGCTTTGTCAGAATCTCGGTTCATTCTTCTTTGAGGCAGGCAGGAGTTACTAATTTATTTCTAGACTAGAAAAGACTCCTCGTTCTTAGGTCCTATGTAGTAAAAAACTCCATCTTTGAAAAAAATTTCTTCTTGATAAAACAGCATTTTGAGGATGGTCAGGGGTCATTAAATGAAAAGCTCATTGCATACCTGATCCACTTACATTTGACTTTTCTGTGGTACCTTTGAATTTATTTTGCTTTAAATTCAGTGATTTAGGAGGTTATGTAAATTGATCTGCAGGCTCTTCTTAAATAATATGTTCTAAGTAAAATGTCAGGCATGCGAAGATACTGCCCTATGTCCAATTGTTCAAAATAGCTTCTTATAATTCAAAGGTACAGTGATTCTACAGCAATAAAGTAGCTGGTTTATGGAAATTGTTCAATGATACGATGCAGGAGTTTTCCAGCTCCAAGTCTGAGTGTCATCAAATTTCTTGCATTGTATATGTTTCCACAATAAAGTTTGCAAAATTTTCTGAGAGGGCCATTTTAATTACCTAACTTTAACTTGTCCTTCACGGAAGTAATTCTATTCTGGTGTTTAAAGCTCCAGCTTTAACACTCCATAGGTGGTCAGACCAGACAAACGAGAAATAAAAATGCTTTGTGCCATAATTAAATAAATGTTGACAGGTCTATTTATAATCTACTGAGTGGATGTGGTTTTGTTTTATCTGCAGGATCCAAAAATGTGTTATCCAGTAGGTCTCTCTCTCTCTCTCTCTCGCTCTCTCGCTCTCTCTATTTATATATATATACACAAAGCTCATCTCCAAAGGATAATTTTCCTCCACCTTTTGGTCTTCATTTAGGGTAGATTTCCTACTCATTATCTTTAAGTATACATGCTTTCTTTCATTTAAAAAAGTCTTCAAGTCTTTCTTAAGCTTCATGTTACAAAAACATTTTTGAACAGACCCTAACACCACTGATTGTCCCAGGTGAATTAATTTGTCCCTCTTTAATATGTTCATAGTACTTTACTTTTAATTGTCTTCAGGTGGGTGTGTGTATATGCGCATGCTTTTATGGCCTTTCCCTACAGCTATGGATATCTCTTGCACAGTAGACTATGAGCTCTTTGAAGGCTGTCTTGTTCTGATATCGGCAGAGCCAAGACTAGTGCTTCCTGATACAAAACAAGCACTCAGTAAATATCCAAATGAATAAATGAATGGATTGGATGAAAAGCAGGGCAAGGGACTATGGTAGTTTAGAAGCAGATGCTATCTGTTAAATTGGGGATCTGTTGAAGGGTTCATAGAGAAGAGATATTCTTTGAAAAATGGACTGGCCTTTCACAGGCAAAACTAAGGGGGAAGATCACTCCAGAAAAAGAGAGTGGTACCACCAAAGATCAGGTGGGGCCCCCATTCAAGGTCTTTGAGGGGAAAGGAGAGTAACCTAGAATATAACTAGAGGAGTAGTGGCATATCAAACCATTATTATCAAGGTAGGTTGCAGCCAGGTCAAGGAGGGTCTTGATTGCTGAGTTGAGAAGTCTGAACTTTATTAGGCAATAGAAAGTTAAGAAGATTCTGTCATTTGTTTGTTTAGTTATTTGTAAGTTTTTTTTGAAAGTGGGTGGAGTAATAGTACTAGAATCTTTATCAGGAATAACCTGGAGTGCTTTCTCAGATGGACCATGTATTAATTATGGGAATGCTAGCAGCTGTAACAAATTACCCCCCCAAATTGCAGTGGCTTAACACAATTGAAGTTTATTTCTCCCTCATTCACCATTCCAGTTTGGATATTCCTGATCAGTGGTGAATTCCTTCACGTGCGTCCAATTGAGGGACCCAAGCTCCTTCCACTGTCACCCTGTCATCTCCTAGAGCCCCTGTGTTTTCTGCATTCAGCAGTGGAAGGGAAAAGGGGTTACCCACTCCTTAGCTGCCTTAGTGGGAAATGATGCCTTCATCTTTACTTCCGTTCCATTGGTGAGAGCTGTTCACATGGAAGCAGTGTATTGAGAAATGGAGTCTCTGACGAGGTGGGCACATCCCAGCAAAAGGTCTTTGCTATAGACTGGGAATTACAAATGTTTGGTGGTCAGAGCCATCTCTACCACAAGACTTAAAGGGAGAACACCAGAACAGAAGATCCCTAAGAAGGTTCACAACAAGCCAGGTTGAGCAGAAACGCAGGCCTGACCCAGGGTGTGGACGGAAGGAATGGCCAGTCCAGGCTGGGCAGAAGGTTTTGTTCATGATTACATTTCTGTAGTGCTTCACAATCAAGTATAAACTGAGAAAGAGTTTCATAAGAACACGTGGGCTGAGCGTCAGCGTTTCTAAACCAGTTTAGGTCCTCTCCTAATTCTTGCCATGTATTTTGTGCTCCCTGAACGATGATATGGTCAGTCCTGGTCCAAGGTTTAAGTCAAGGAGCTCATCGGACTTAACCTGAAGTCAGATATAGGGGAGTGAGATGCTTCTCAGTGAAGCTATCAGGAGATATAGGGGAGTGAGCTGCTTCTCAGTGAAGCTACCAGGATAAATCGCCTATATCACCCTAGTACTGATTTCCTGTCCTAAAGATAGATAACAGCAACAATGACCCATATTTTTACATTGATTTGCCAAGTTGAGTTGCACCTCACTTCCTTCCCCAGAGGGCTTAAATACAGGGTTTGTAAAAACACGATTCTACACCACCTCTTTTGATTCTCAGAAACCTTGGTAATGATATTATATTCATCTTTCCCAGTGGTTTGCATGAGGATTAACTAATCAAGAGGATTGTGAAGTGCCTTGCTGAAGAAATGCTTAATTACTAGGTGACTTGGGTGCAGGGAAAGCCCTCAGCATCTCATCTCTTTGCTTTCATTCAACATCTTTGAACATGCTTGGGCTTTTAATTATCAGCATGTTCATTTTAGGAATTAGAAAAGGTGGCAAAACCTTGTTAATTTGACTCAGATAGCAATATTAGTAAACTTGGCCTCAGGATATGTGGTTATTTTTTTAGTTGCTAAACAAAAGAAATTAATAAGGACAAAGTACAATGGACCCTCATTAGCTAAATCTAAAATTCCCATATCCAGGTCTGAGGCTACTAGCAACCCTGTGGGGTTTTTTTTTTCTTTCTTTCTTTAAATGTAGAAACTTTCCATAGGGAAAAATATACCTGTGACTGAGAGAAACTGATCAAAATGAACTACCCATGATATAACACGATTTAACAGGAACCCTGGCAGAAAAGAACAGAGAAGTGATGAGAGAGGAACTTCAATTTTTTCTAAACGTATGTCTGCCAATGGTTCCTATTTGACTTTGCTCCTGGGAGAGAGATCACTGGTGACTCCAAGCAAAACCAATCATGGCCATCTGGGGGCCGTGGCCGGCCGTGTCCTCTCCTGCAATGTTGGCAATTTCTCCTGTGAAGAAGCGAAAGTAGCCCCCATCCTATTTTCCCACGAGGGGCTCAAGGCTACACGGCCTCACTTTGGTGGAGATGTGGTTGTCAGGGGGACCAAGTCCTTCTGGAATCACACGGCCGAGCTAACCCAAAGTTAACACATGGAGTGGGGTCTCTTTTATCTTTTATAGAGAAATGCTCCTCTTGTGCTATGTTTTGCATGGAGAATGGTGAATAAAAGCTTTAATCTTACTGAAGCCTTTGTTAACTGGGCAGTCACTCGAATTCCCTTCTGATCTAAAGAAGTCATGCCACCCCCGGTTGGACTACAAAGCCCTTTCCCCAACACTGATTCATTCCATTCCTAATGCCGGGGCAGGGCCGGTATCCTTAACTCTGTTTTATGGATGTAGACAACAGGTGGGGTATGCATGGCTAGGTGCTGTCCAGTGAATCATCCCATTTAGCTATTTGATCCATGCCCGACCCCATGAAATTTTACAAAGATGGGAAGCTCACACTTGCTAGGAATGGGGAAAAAAGCCTGGATTTGGATTTGACATTCTTTCCACTACTTAAGATAATAGGGCTGATGAAAAGCCAGCAGTCAAAAGGCAGGCAACAGGAGAGAACTGAAAGGCATGGGATAATCAGTACCGCTGGATAACGAGAACCTGAATAAGAAGCCCATGGCTTGGTGTTCACCAACAGCAACTCGTGTAGGAGGAAAGTCCCTACCAGTAATTCTCAATTACCAGCACAATTGAAAGAAAGAAAAGAGCATTTATAAAGCTAATAATCCTCCAGTGATCCCCAGCTCTCAAAATGCAGCCAAGAACATAAACACTGAAGAGAGATATATGGTTGAGCACCAAGATTGACTCAATGCAAGGCCCACTCTTTTCCCCTAAGACATGGGGTCAGACAGGCCCAGATTCAAATTTTGGCTCCACCCCTGATGAGCTCTGCAATCTCAGCCAAGTGAAAACCTCTCTGTACTGTGGTTTCCTGTTGCATCAATTGAGGACTTGCCTCATCTGGTAGTTGTGTGATTTATAAATTGTTGTATCAATGTATAGGACTTACCTCATCTGGTGGTTGTGTGATTTAAATGGCATAGTATGCATAAGGCACCCAACCCAGTGCTTGGCTATTATTATCGTTATTTATGTTTAATATGCATTTCTCACCATGTCAGTTCCCAGTGTCATCTTCTGCCTTAATGACACGTTCTGATGGATTTATGTTGTTAGCTTTCTTAATGAATATGCCTCCGCTCCTCAAGTCAAGGGTAATCAGTCTTCGGTGGGTTGGGTAAAAATACATTTCTGGGGGCCTTCCTAGAGTGCCCAGTGCTATATCATATACAGAGTGGGGGCTTAAGGAGACATTTCTGTTTTAACCCCTCTGTATCCAGATCTGACCTCATTCAACTTTCTCCTTGTTACCGAAAGTAACAGTGGAAATTTTAATTAAAAAATGGCCTGGAGGTGTAGAGAAGTGGTGGTGGGGCCCACTAGTATTAGAGGAAAGAGAGTGAAGTTATGAATCAAATTAGACAAGGCTAGACTCCTACTTGTTAATTCTGTACGTGGGCATAAATATGGATAATACCTACCCCATAGGCTTGATATTAGGGTGAGTAATATGTGCTGGGCTAAGTAATAATGTGTTGGCACATGGGAGGGACTCATCAAACCTTGCCTTTTCCTTCCATTCCCAACATCAGATGAAATCCGAAGCATGAGCAGATTTTCCCTTCCCACACAGCTGTCATTACCAGGTTTCGATTATTACCTTCGCCATACCTAAACCATGTTCATACATGTAGGCCAGATTGAACATGGCCTGTGCATCGTGGTATTTGTCAACTGCAATGCTGTAGTGCATGGCTGCTGTTTGATAGTCTTTCTTGGTCCCGTAGCCATAGTAATGATAATCTCCAATTTTTACTCTAGCAAATGCATTGCCTGATAGAAATAATATTAGAAAGAGAAGAATCATAACTCAAACAATTTGAGTATAGTTCCCAGTAACTTAACCCAATCTGACAATCTACAGTCCTTTGAAATTTATATATATATATAAATTTATATATATACACATATATATGGTTATATATATATATATATATATATATATATAAAACCATATACATGGTACACACACACACAAACCCTCAGAATCCCAGAATATCAGCATTAGATATATTTTATAGACTATAACACTCAAACTGTCTTCATTGTAGGATAACACCTGTGGTATGGTACAAATGTTCTCAAAGAGCAAAAAGTTATGAATTTTGCCTTTTTTTTGAAAGTTTTTTTGAAGGTGGATCAACTCTTGGGAAACTGTTTTCAGACTTTGCTCATCTTTTGTATTCGTCTGCATTACCAGTTTCTCCCTCTTTCCTGAACCAAGCCCATCAGTTATTCAAACGCTCTCTGGTATCATTCATGAACAAAACTAAACCTTGTCTTTATTCTGTGGTGTCTTCCTCTAGCTAGTGTGCCTCATTTCACACTCAAATTTTTCCAGAGGGCTTTCTACACTCTCTGTCTCCATGGCTTCACCTCCCATATACTCTTCAATGCACTTCAATCTGGCTTCTGTCTCCTCCCTCATGATGCTGCTATTTCCAAGCTGGTCCCTGACCTCCATGCTTCCAGAGGACAGCCACTTCTCTGCCCTCATCTCACTGGACCTCTAGCATCTCTAGAGTTGCTGGACCATCTCTCCTGCCCAAGCGCTTTCCTCTCTTGATAGTGATGGCACTGCATACTTTTGATTTGCCCCCTACCTTGTAGGCTGTTCTTTTCAGACTTCTTCCCTGACTCCTTCTCTACCCAACTTCTAAATATTGGAACATAAAGGACTTGTTCCTAGACTCCTTTTCCCCTGTCTTCTCTCCTTTCTTTTCCCCTCTCTTTTCTCTTTCCCCTCCCTTCCTCTCTCCCTCACTCTCCTCTATCTCAACTCTTTCTCTAGGTGGTCTTATGTGGTCCCATAGCTATCTTTGTATTAACTCTTTCTAAATTTATATCTCCAGTCTTGTCTCCCCCCAAGCCCCAGATCTTATAATTACCTTCCTGACTTCTCTCCTTGGATCTTGAACTTAAACTGTCCAATAGAAATCTTCTAATATCTTGCCATTCCCCCTCCCCAAATAAAACCAAACAAAATCATGTTTCATTCCTATCCAAGTAGTAGCATCATCACTGGTCAGGCTGTAAATATAGGGGCATCATTCCTACTTTTTCTTTCTCCTTCACCTCCATCACCCAATCCACCTGCAAATCCTGTTGGTTCTACCTCTAAAACATGTTTCTCGCAATCTCCACCACCATCCTAGTGCAAGCCATCAGTATCATCACCTAGAATGCTATAAGAGACCCCAAATGGTTCTTTTGCCTCCACTTTTCAATCCATTCTTCATACAACAAATAAAAGAAAATCATGTCATTTCCATGGGTAAAACCCTCCGATGACCTCACATTGCACTTGGAATAATATCCAGACTCCTTACCTCGCCTGCCTAATCTGCCTTCTGTCTCCCTGACGAACCTCGTTGCACAGCACTTTCTTGCTCAACACACCAAGCTCATTCGTGCCTCAGGTTCTCTGCATGAAGATTCCTAAAGTCCCTCTGTCTGGGATGTCCCACTCTTCACGTGGTGGCTTTTTCATCATTCAGGTCTCACTTCAAATGTCACTTCCCTCATATAGGCCTTTGCCTTCTCTAAGATACCGCCATCGGCCCCCACCCCAGTAATTATTTCATCACATTTTATCTCCTTCACAGCACATAAAATCACTTGGATGTTGTTTATCTTTTCACTGGTGTTTCTCTTTCCCCAATGAAGACAGGAACTCCATGAGGGCAAGAACTTTGAGGGAAGGTCTTAATCCCTAATATAGACCCAGAACCTAGAATGGTATTGGATAAATATTTATGGAATGAATGGGTAGATGTGACAGGAAACTATTTAGAAAAACACTTTCCCCAAATGTTAAGTAATTTAGAATATTACTCTTAAACATGAATATATTAAAGAGTACAAAGGATGTCATGTGACTTGTCAAGAGGTGAGACCTCAGTCCTGGGGTTCATGTTTCCAATCCACTAAGAGAATGTGGATTGAAAAGTTGAGGGAACACTCAACTAGATTATTCTTTTAGCTATGGTCAATCCTTCTATCAACGTATAAGCTTACTTGGAAAAAGAAGTACCCTGTCGAGTATGATTGGACATGTATCATTGGAAGCTAATTTTCTCCCCATTTGGTCAAGTGTAATGCCTGAAATCCTTCTAGATTTTTTTCCCTTGGGTACTGAAGTTCTTTTAATCTTCTAGAATCCCTTATGAAAATGTAGATACCGCTATGAGATATAATACCATGAGCCATCCTTAGCTTACATTGAGTAGAGCTAAAGTCATACAATTCTTAAGTTACCAAAGACATAAGTTATCAGGATTTGCTTCCCATGATGCTTCAAAATGTACAGGTAGCTGGGGGCAAGGCCTTATAGGAGTGGTGCCCAGCAGAGCGGCCTGAAGGGGCGGGAGGTCCACGGTGTCCTAAAGAGAAACTCACGCCATCTCCAATTTTGCCCAAAGCTGCTCTCCCTTGACCCCAACCTTCCTTCTGGGCCGTAACTAAAGGGGTAGATACTACTGTGAGTTTTCAAGCTTTACAAGCAGTAAGCAGGATCCCTGGTGTCTCTAAGAATGGAAGACGGTGAACAAGCTGGTTCTCTGTAAGATTCAACTCTGCCCTAATGAACGGGACTGAATGGGGGCATATGGCAATTCTGACAGGCTCTTGGGGGAATACTTGACAGTGGGAGGATGTCCACTTCAACTTCACAGTCACAGGGTGGGGACTGGGTCCTGATGGCTCAGCACCCTCCTCACTCACAGCAACTGGTAAAAGAAGCAGGAACAGTGACTAAATGGAAAGACTCATTATTAGATTTCCTAACCCCAGGTGAGCTGCTCGGGAGCCATATCTTCAGGGACACTCAAGGCTGACTTCTCTCAAGATGCATGATAATTTTTAGTGGCCTGACTTTTATATCAGAGAATCCTGTTTAATATTAATGTCACCTTGTTTTCAATGTCTCTTTTTCCCTTGTGTAATTGCCATACAATTTCCTGGCTTGGAATAAATGTGTGCTTGTTGCAATTGAGCTGATTTGCTGTAGTGGAGAGATTGGTTGTGTTGTTTCTCCAGTCTAAGTGGAGCCTTTATTGTATTTTAGAAAATACTGATTCCTTGGGGGGGTTGGAGGTGGAATTTTTTCTAAAAATCACATTGATGACTTTCTGCTGCTCTACCAGCTCAGCTGAATCTGAAAAGGTACCACTGTGACTTTTTCCTCTGCCTCATATTGGAGTCAGCTGAGAATCATTTTTTACCCTATTGACCTCCTGTGAAAAGGGATGCTTCGGCCTTAGCATGAGATGATTTTGAGAGACCTAATTGGAAATAAAATTGCTCTCTTGCTGCAAGAGTGTTCCTCATATATCCAAATGCCAGTAGTGACAGCTTTGCAGTATCTCTCTGCTTTTAACAATATAATTTTAGGGAAAGAAAGGGAAGCAGCATAGCAACCTAGCAGCAAAGCTTTTCTCACTGATGCTACCTCATGTTGCTCTCACATATAATTCCAATAAATGGGGCAAGGGAACTCCAAGAAAGGGGAGAGGATCTTGTCAATTATCCCTCTTTATTTTTTTTCCCTGATTCTAACATGCTAAAGGTTATAGTAAAGATGGGAACTTTGTGCTAATCACCCAATGTGATATTTCAAAAGAGAAATCGCATGAGTCTTAAATATACAAAGTAATTTGGCATATAAGCTCATTGAGATGTAAGTCAGGTCTCGGATTAGTTCAGCAAAGAACTCAGCAAATGAGTGAGTAGCCAGATAAGAAAACTGGTTTCTTAATTAAATTTTTATGTTTCAAACAACTGTTCTTACTGCCAGGGAGACAGGGCCATGGCAAAATTTCTATGGTTTGCTATGTCAGGGACCTTCTGAATAATGAGGAAATATAAATTACTGGAAATGACCTTGAGGCTAACCCAGCACTGACCCTAACATCCGTACAGTTTGAATTGCCACCTGCTTGATATTCTGCCCCTTTCTGCTACATGCCTAAGAATACAGTTGAAACCAGGCAGATGAATGATAGTGGGCAGGGACCAGGTATGCACTTATTTTTACATAGGTTCTATACCTTGAATGGCAGCTCGATTCCATAGAAGCAATGCCATTGGATACATCTTCTCTTTCTCAAGAATGTTAGCCTTTTCTAAGAAAAGGGAGATATGTCATTAGTAAGGCTTAACTTGCCCCCGTGGTAAAGTTATATATACACATACAGGGAAATTGCAGAAAATTTTAACTTATCTTACTAGATTCCAAAATGAATGCTGAATTGCTTTGAGCTACTTCATACCCCATTTCTGCAAGTAGTGCATACTGAACAAGAGAAGAATCTATATCACCATCCTTATAGGCAAAATACGCTGTCAGGAATTTCTCAGCCCAGTGGCCTAGTTCACAGACACCTTTATAAAGCTGTATATGGAGAAGAGAAATCAAGCAGACTAGTTAGACAATATAGTTCATCCCAGGCAAGTGAAAAATGAAATCAGTCTTCAGCTACTGCTGGCTGATTAGGCAGATTTCAGATCTAAAGCATGGCTTTTGCAAATTATTTAGACCGGGGAGTTAATACCTTTCATAGGCACAAAGACGACAAGTATATGTGTTTTTTCGTCTTGAGCTGAAACTTCCCCAGGCTTATTTTAACTTTGTGTAATAAACTTCCCTGGCTTGGGGGCTATGTGGCAGGACAAGAATGTATTGACTTCTCTTTAAAACAAAAGACCTTTCTGGGCTCTGCAAAGGCCAAGTTATAAGGCCACGGGTCATGTGGGAAGGAGAGAGGGAAGCGCTGACAGTGCCTGAGGGGCAGGTGACATAGCTGTGAGGGAGGTGTGCAGAGTTCTGCGGGGACAAACGTCAACCTAGCTGAATAGCCCTTATGTAATCAAAAGAGGTTAGCCATGCATAATTCATTAGGAAGCTGGCAAAGGAGCAAATCTAAAGATAGATTATTAGCTGGCAGCTTTGGAAATGAGTTTCAGAGGGGCCAGATTGCAACATGCAGGTATTTATATTGGTGTAGTGAAAGTGTTTAATAAATCAATGAAGGGCATTAAGGGCCTAAAAGCATTCTTTTGAAAAGTACATCACTGGCATAGGTTAAAAGAACTCACTTTCTCGATTGTCGGCCAAACCATCAGAAAACCCAAGGACCCTGCTTTCTGGGAAGAAGTGGGCTCTGTTTCTCAGCTAAATCAAGCCTTTCATTTCCCATGGAGCAACTCCCAACTCTGCTACAAGTGCCAAATTGCCCTGGTGATTTGATGGAAGGCCCAGACAGAGCTCCTGGAACTGAATTGGTGGGGTAAGCCCTGAACTTTATGAAAAGCCAAACGCAAGAGAGGAGAGAACATTTCTTTGCCTCCCTGCCCCAAATCTGAGTAGTGTCACCGTTTTTCCTCTCTGGCAAATATCAGTGTTCACACCATCAGCTAGAAGAAAAGAGGTACTATCTATAAAATAAAAGGCACCAACGATTTAAGGGCATATTCACCTCAACTGTGAGATCAATGAAAGGGCTTTACAACAGCCCGCTATTTACCTCCACGGCAGTTCTGCACGATCTCAACACTCCTGTCCCTGTCGCGTACATCTCGGCCAGATAATAAATTGCAAGGGGCTGCCCGCTCTGAGATGCCAAGTAAAAATATTTGAAGGCAAGTTTATAATCCTTCCATACTCCAGAGCCAGCTGAAAATTAAAATTATTTTGAGCCACCCCTTATACTTTTTTTACATTATAATCTACGGGTATAATGATCATAGTCATGCTTGCTATTTTAAATAGGATGAGAAAAAGCCAACCCAAAGCCAAGCTGCTCTTTTTTGGGGGAGAGTGGGAAGGGGTGTTGAGTTTGGTTATCACTAAGAAAACGGAAATTTATGTTCTTGACCCACTTGAGAAATTGAGGAAGCAGGACTGTTAGTCTCATAAAGATTGTCTCCTCCTATGGCATAACTGAAGCTAATGAGAAGCAGCCCAAGGGGTCATCTGAGGACCAGAAGCCTTTCCAGGACGTGCTTCTCCGTCTTTGTCATCCTTTTATGACAGCAGACCAGTGAGCTCCTCTCGGCCATAACTATGGAGTTTGGAGCAGGCAAAGCCCGGCTCCAGGAGACCCAGCTTGGGCCACTCTTGTGCTGGGGCTAGGGCAGAGCATGCTGGCTTGAGAATCGGCAGCTTCCTGGCAGCTGGAATTCTTGTCCCGGCTCTCCCATTATTCCTTTTGAATGTTGGGCACCTCTACCCACTTCATTTGCAAAATGGGGGGGGGAGGGCGTGGGGATCTCAGTAGATGTCATTAAACTCTCTTCTAGCTCTAATGTTGCCTGGTCTCTAGAGGCAGGGCCGTGCAGCAGTTTTGATCAAAGGCTCGGGGGGCAGATTGCTTGGATTTGAATCCCAGCTCCACAAACTGGTGTGGAGGTGTAATCTTGGCTTAGTTTGCTCATCCATAAACTGTGGGATACCCTATAGATGTGTTGAGTGGACTAAATAAGTAACACATGTAAAGACAATAAATATTTTAGCTATTACTGTTATTCTTACTTTAGAAGCTTGAGGAATGGGATAGATGTTGGGCCTGGGATTTGAAACGATCTAGAATAACGAATCCATCTTAGGCAGGCCCCAACCCCCAGGACAGTACAAAACAAGCCCTCCTACTGGGCCGTTATGGAAAATGCCAGCTGACCTCCTGGCCAGTTTTGGCCTTCTTGATGATGCCATCTGCTGCTGCCTGGGCTCAGTCTCTGACAGGGAGGACTTGAAGAGAATATTCAGCAATGCTCAGATCTCCTGACACTTGTCTTGGTCGCTCCCTCTCTCAGTCCTCAGAGAGGATTCCAAAGCTTCATGACTTCCCCAGTCTCAGGGGACAGCTTTGTGCCTCCTGGCTCACTGAGGAGAACCCCTCACCCTTGCCTTGTCTTTCCTCCCTTGCCTCCCCTCTTCCCCACATCCAATCCTCACCATCCTGTCCTCTCTCCCTCCAGTCTTTGAGAGTAAGAAATCTATCCTCCCTGTCAAGGACAGGGAGGGCTTCCACCAACCTAGGCCCATTCACATCCTGTTGCCACCCAACTTCATCAATTATCCCATCTCTCCCATGATTGATTAACCAACTACCATTGGTTGACTCTCTTTCTCTCTGCCAAAAATTATGCTCAGGTCTCCCACCATCTTAAAACCACTAATGGTTCCTGGTCACCCTCAAGCTTCCATTCCAGCTCTTTCCTTCCCTTTAAAGTACACTTCTTACAAGAATATTTTTTACTCGTCTGCTTCCTCACCTTCCACTCACACTCCAACCCACTGCCATCTGGCTTCTACCCCAGTTGACACCAACATCCTCCATACTGCCAAGTCCCATGGTCATAGGTCCTTCCTTACATCTTTGTTTTGTTTTGTTTTGTTTTATCCACGTTTCTCACTGCATTTCATATATGCTTTCATTAATGTACTCTTTCTTGAAAGTTCTACTCTTTTGGCTTCCTTAAAATCTCATTTTCCCCTATTCCTCTGACCAGCTTTTTCCGTCTTCTTGGAGACAGTTCCTCTTCCACCCATCCGTTCAATACCATGCTGATGTCCACTGGATTTCCGACATTGACCCAATCCTCCTTCCTCTCACACTCTCTCCTTCCCTCTGCAATATTCGCTACTCTCATACTTTTAACTAACACTATATGTTGATGCCTCCCAAATATTTTTCTCCAGGTACGACCTTTCTTCTGAGTTTCATACTTGCCTCTAGGTATGTGCATTTGGATATCATGAAGGCACCTCAAACAGTGAGCTTCCTGATTCTGTACCTCCCTTCCCCCTTTCTCAACTGGTCTCCTTCCTTTCAGTCTTCTCCAGAATCCTCCAAATTGCTGCCTCCATGTTCTATCTAAACCACTCACACCAACCCTTGGTCATAAAAGGAGCATTAATAATGTGTTTTTCATTCTAAGTAAAGCAGCCGTATTTGTCGCACTTACAGTAGTACATGAAGCCTAACTGAAACTGTGCATTGGGCCATCCTTTCTCTGCAGCTTTCTGGAAGTATTTAAGTGCTTCAGTGTAATTCTGCAAGATAATTACACTCTATTACTCAAAGGTATATGTATAACTCCATGGTAACAAGTGCCTTCCACGTTTTTTTCTTTGTGGAGTAGAGACAATGCCCTATGTGATTTAGATGAATTAAAAGGGTAGGAGAAGCATTATACATTTTGTTTCATTATTATAATAGATTCCATTAGGAAACAATTATCTCATTTTCACTGTAAATTATGTCTTTCCCTACATGGATAGTAGGTTTTGTTAGATATCGGGGGAAGGTCATTCAAAAGACCGGTTAAATGTAGAAGATAAATTTCTCTATCAATAAAATCCTCAGGGGTTAGATGATCTCTAAGGTTACTTAGAATCTCTGATTCTATTATTAGGGTTGCTATTCTTGTTAAAAGGTTGTTTTTCCCTGTCTGTTTGGCAAATATTCCACCGAACTATTCTGTTCTCTATTATAAGATACAATAATTTGACAAACCAGGTAACAGAAACAAATATCTTTAAATTAACGAATGACCATGAATTTCACCCTCTAAATTGCTAATAACATGTTGAAAAGGTAATGAAATTATTTAACCTACCACAGGAACTCCTTTTCCATAAAAATAAAGAAGACCAAGCCCATGAAGACCGATTGCATTGCCCTAGAACAGTTGAAAAAATCCAAGTCAAGTCCCAGAAGAACTCAGGTAAAGAAAAATTACTGCAAAATCATTACAAATCATTGAAATGCACCCAGCAGGAGATTATCAAGGCAGATTGATCCAGGCAGTTGACTACTTTTTCTGACCCTCTAGTTTCTCCTTTCACACCTTTATAACCCCATCTGATTAGAAAAGAGAAGAGGGAAGTGAAAATCAAATCTTTCCCCCATTCTTTCATTTGGCACTTATTTAGCACTTGCTTTGTGTGTGATTCCATGATAGGCACTGGGCAGAGGTAGGAGGTGAGAGGTCAAAGATAAATAAACCATGGTTCCAGCCTTGGAGAGCTCATAAGCTTCTGGGCTCTGAGCCATTTTAAAGGGGTAAGTCAGACCTCTTAAGATCATGTCAAATGTGATAAGACCTATAGTAGAAACAGATCAAAAGTATTATAGGCACCCAGAAGAGAGACATCCAACTGCCTGGTTGAAGCTGGGAGGTGAAGAGGATTGAGTTATCAGAAGTGATGATGTTTCAGCTGGGTTTTGAGGGATATGTAGGAGTTTTCCAGAAGTGGAAAGTCTATCCGGACATTCATTACTTGCTTTGGTAAAAGGGGGTTGACATAAATGGTGAAATAACATTAACAGACTCTCTATAGATTTCAGTCTTGTCACTATGGATGGTAAAGCATTGTTGGCATGTTTCTTTATTCATATTTGACTGCTTATAATATCACCCATGTTTTGTTTTCCACTTGATGCTGAATTAATTACCATTTTTTTTCTGACTAATATTCTGAATAGTCTAGGTATAATAGTTTAGCACATGTTCAGATATATTGATTTCCAGCATACCAATTCTGGATATGAGGATTGAACCTTGAAAGTGAATTCTCAGACCAGAAAACTCACTTTTATTTCCATCTCCCTTCATGCATTTCATCCTCTTGGTGACTGCGCAAGGAGCCACCGTTGGCTACTGGATTTCACTCAGAACTGTGGGTTTGTTTTATATGTTTACAGTTCTGATAGAAAGCTCTTGAAGTTTCTTCTTACAGCCTAAATTTAATCACTGTGGATACAACCAGAAAACTGCTCAGGAATAGCACACAACTGGAGAAGTCATATTTCAAAAACTTTTGCAAGACTCTGAATTTTGGGCCAATGCAAATCTGAGAACCAGCTATTGTACGAGTTCGAAGGACAGTCCATTTGTATTTGAAGCAGATGGTATAAGTCTGCTCTCTCCCTCCGTCCTCTTTCCTGGCCACATCTACCCGTGGTGACGCCCAGTGTAATGGGTGGAGTAAGGTTAATGGCACCAGAGCTCTGGTGGGTCTGTCCTCTTCTAACTATCACCATTTAGGTGTCAAGAAAAATAGAAGAGGAGGGGAGTGAAGGGAAGCCAGAGGAGGGAAGGAAGGCAGAGAGGAAGGGAAAAGGGTAGAATTGTGAGTTCAAATTACTTTCCGTCTCTAAGAGTCTCTAACCAGGGGCTGTTGATGCTCACTGTTTAAGGCCCAGAGTGCCTGTCTAGAACTTTCTGGCCAGGAGTGGCCAACTCAGCTGCCGCCAGGAGCTGTGCAGGTGATGTGAGCAAATACGTTAAACCAGAGAATCTGGCAGCATGGTGGAGGCTGTGGAAGCCAGGGAGTACCTGGCTCTCTAAGGCGGCCGTTGTTGCCACGTGGAATGGCAGCCCCGTGCAGTCAGATGTCCCCATTTTCCAAGAAAAATTGAATGTCCAGACTTGCATGTGAAGTTTCCTGATTTTGAAGCACTTTTTGGGCCACACGAAACACATGTGATGTGGAGAGTATATAACCTCTGCTTTAGGCTCGATGCTCTTGCTTGGGTTAACTGACTTGAACCTAGGGAGCAGATTCTCACTTACTTGACATATAGTCGGTGAACCCCTACTATGTACTAGGAACGTTGCCCTCCTCTGGTTGAGGGGACATGACCTTCAGGCCGTGGGGGAGATGCCACAAGGTCGAAAGTACAGAGAGGAAGCGCAGGGCAGGCTCAGAGGGGAGAGAAGAGTCCTGTGAGCAGATGGGGTTAGGGGTGCTTTGTGGAGGGTATGAGTCTTGGGCTCTGCTCCAGAGGCTGGGAGAGCTTTAGAATGGAGGCTTCTGGGAGGGGAGGGGTAAGACAAAGGTGTGGGGGTGGGAGATGGGCCCGATGTGTTCAGAGGCGAGAGACGACTGGAAGAGTATGGTCCAACATGGGCTCAGCGGCACAAAGGACAACTGTCCTTGTTTCTAAGTAAAGAGAACAAAAGAGGTTGTAAAATTTGTAGCTTTGTGTCCTCGTACTGATATGACTTAGAAATAAAAGGCAGTAGTGGAGGGGAAAAAAAAAAGCTTTATGAAAGAAGAGTATGGGTGTGCAAGGGGTTGAGGAACTTTTGTAGTGATCCCAAATGAGAAATCTAAAAAATCAAGGCCATGATGAAGGAATGAGCGGCCGTGTCCACCTAAGGCCATTCAGAATAATTACCTTGAAGGCAGTTTCAGATGTCGTGTGTAAAGGCAGGCAGCTCAGGTGTAGAACACGAGAGCCCAGCTCATTGCTCATACCCAGCCCTGTGTGGCCTGGGAGGGGGGGGTTGAGGTATACACTCAACAGCTGGCTTTATTCTTTGGGGCTGACAGATCTGCATTATTTGCCAGATTATAAGAGCCCCTTCTCTGTTAGGTTACCCCCCTCTTTTTCAGCCTGCTCTCTCTGCAGATAACTGTCATGCTGAGCAACGATTTCAGATAAATTACAAGGGAGAGGAGCCTGGCACTAGCCTTCTCTGTAATTTACACAATAGAGGCAGCCCCGTGAGGTGCTAGTCGCTTATAAATAGGCTCCTAAAGCAGCTTGTGGGCTTTTAAAAACTGAAAGCGAGTTGAAAATATTCCCCTATTTGAGCATATCTTTACTGCCAGTGTTTCAGCATGAAATTGGAAGACAACAAAATGCCTCCTCCTGTGCGGGGATAGAGAGTTTAGCAAGGCCGTTCCCGGCATTAGCTGGTGGGTGTTGCTATAAGTAGGCTCTTTAGGCATTAAAGGGGTTCAGAGTCTACTAAGTTTTAGCTGGCGGATACCAGCCTCAATGAGCCCAAGAACCAAGGCAAAGACTTGGACGGCAGGAGCCATATCGCACCATTTCTGTAATCCTCCTAGATCCAGTCCTTCTGCCTTGATGGGTTTTGAAGTTGAAGCTACTTAAATAGCCCCATACTGCAGAAGGTGATAGCTGACATTTACCTACCGTGTGCCAGCCACTGTTTAAGTACTTGAGAAGGTGAGGCACATATGTATTAACTCATTCAATCCTGAGAACAACATGAGGCAAGTTTTATAATTCCATTTTACAGACGGGGAAAATTGAGGCACGGAGAGGTTAAGCAGCTTGCCCACAGTCACACAGCCAGTAAATTGCAGGGCTGACATTCAGCCCAGGTATCCTGTCTCCAGGACACACGTTCCCAACTACCTGCCCTGTTCTCTGCCCTGCCAACCTTTTGCCTGGGCCTTTGGGTAAGATCTAGCTGGAGAAAATGGCATTTCTTGGGTTGTCTTGGCCCCACACTTACTGTGGTTATTTATTGAGCTTCCCATTCTTTTGAACTTGTCTCTTATTTCCTGTTTCCTAAACTAAAGGAATCTACTGCACAGAGGAAGGGAAAGTGGAGTTTCTGCCTGGTTTCCTGCTGGCTTCTGCTAAGGCAGTAGAAATCACAGCCCTTTCCATTTACCAAAAAGACAAGAAGTGTCTCCTCTCATGCCAACGCCATATTTTATTGCCAACAATACTCTACTTCTCTATAACACAAAACTCATCCCAGGCCCATTAGCTGGGCATGGGGCTTTGGGGTCATCTCTGCTGCACCAGCTTACATTGTAATAAAAGCCTAGAGTTTTTATGTGTTCGCAGCTATGGGCTCAGTACGTACCTTACTGGCAGCCATGGAAAAGTATTTGAAGGCAGTAGCGTTATTTTGTGGTGCTGCAGCATTCCCTTCTAAATACATCTGAGGGTGGAAATTAAAGAAGGGTGTAAAAAACTGAGGAAACTACTACATACATTCTGGAGTGATTTGCCTGAGGGCAGAGAGATGGACCATGTTTGTGTTTTCTCATGCTTCCTTGTATCTAAATTTACTGTGTGTAGCACTTGTCCCTTGGAAGCAGGGCACTTGTCGCCATGGTTACTAATGCAAACTGGCTGCAGGGAATCAAGGACAGCACTCCCGGGAGTGCAGGATCTTTGAAGAAGAGAGGAGACCTTTCCTCTCCAGAGGGAGCCACCACAAAGGCTACTCGGCACCCACAGGGACCTGCCATCAGAGGTGGCACGAGGATGGACTTTGGTTGGCCTGGGGTTGGTTGTCACTCCAGGGGTGGAAGGAAGGAGGCACGTGACTGGGCTGAAGCATGTCCTAAGGGAGTCTTCAATGCACAGCTGGCAAAGTTAACCCAGATCTCCGGGTATATAGTATTGGGGAGGGCTCGGGAGCCCAAGAAACCCAGGGTCACAAGTGCTTTCAAGGCTACTTTTGGGCCCCAAATAAAGGCCACTGTTTTATGAAGGTTTCTAACCAGACTGTAACCTCAAGAATACCCCATCGTTCCCACAGCAGAATGCCCCACCCACCCCCAGCTGCCCGCATGAAAGAAGCCTGCAACCCAGACACCCTACACCGGGTTCCGTTAGCTGGTACCACATGTTTCATAAGTTTTTAAGGTCATAATAAAATGAAAAATATTGATCAAGATGACACATGTACCTTTCCTATAAGCGCCATGGCATTTGCACTCCCTGCCTTTGCGGCCTTTAAGAAGTAGTATAATGCTTTCTGGGGAGAAAAGAAGTAGGATTATTGACAGGCATGAATATATCCAACAAAATGGCTCTTTGAACCAAACTTTATTTCATTCCACATGCATTCCACAAACATCTATGAAATGCCCACTTTGTGTAAGGCACTCTGCCCAGTGCCATTTCAATGACAAACTTGAATAGTGGGAGTTTTATGTATATACATAAGGTTTAGAAAGGGAGGGCTCGTTTCTCACATTTGGATAGCATGATGGGCATATGGCTCTGTGGGGGAAGTTGAGTCCTAGCTGTAAAGCTAAGTTGTCCCCTTTTTCAAAAAAGTATGTTACTATGTGAACACTAGGTACTTAAATTTTATAAGGCAGTTTGTGCAGTAAGCAGGATCAGATATTCAGCATCCCATATGTTTATAAGGCAGAATGAGTAAGGACAGATACACCTGACTGCTGGCAGAGGTGAATTTCTGGTTAGTTTCTTCCAAATTAAGTTGAAGGAGGCTTCAGAGCATTGGATTCCCTCTAGGTAATATTAAATGAGATGCTCGTTCTGGAGCACATGAAGGCTGACCTTGTCCCAGGCTGAACTTGTCTCTTGCTGCCCCCATCCCCAGCCTCATCCTGACCTTCCAGAAGGTCTCTCCAGAGACACAAGGAGTAGTAAAAGAAATCAGCGCCAGGAATGAGGCATGAAGACCCTCTGCAAAGTATCTTATTAGGACCCAAGCCTTCTCTTCTTCAAAGAGCCTCGTCTGGATTGATGTGAAAGGATCTGCTCCTTCCAAAATAGGAGAGAATGTTTAAGGAAGTAATGTGGGTAGTTCTTTTATATGGAACTTTGCTCTAGAAACATTGCCAACTTATTTCAGAACCACACCCTTGCTACCAAAGTCATGCTGCCTTGTGGACACCTGCACTATACTTTATCACATCAGACATCAGTTCATCCATCCATTTCCTCCTCTTTCCATTTATCCTTTCAAAACAATTGATTGAACCCTACTACATATGGTAGTATTAATGATATTAAAGGTGGTTCATAGATGAACAAAGATATGGTACCTACTTCTCTTCCCCCGTCAGTGTTGCCAAGACAAAAAGGAATATACAAAAAGCAATAAGACATAAGTGATAGATGTGAATTAAAGGAATAGCAACAAGAATTACAGGAGTCTAGAATAACAGAAACAAGAAGATATTAATATCTGAGCCTATTTAGTGACAATCGGTGTCACACATGTGATATTGGAGACTGGCAAGCAGCCCGAGTCCAGTGTCCATGAAATTACACACTGTACCTCCGTGATATAAAGGAGGGAGGGTTGAAATAGCAAAGGTCTCATGAAAAGTTGAGAGTATCTACCAGTGCAAAGGGCATTGGAGGCTGAAGGAAAAACATGAGCAAGGAAATGAAGATGTGAATGTCCAAGATGTTTCCAGGCAATAGTAATTATTTTAGTATGGTTGAAACAGAAGATCCAAAAGCTAAGACTTGCAAAAATATGATGGGGCCTTATTATAAACAGTGTTGACTATCAGGCTAAGGTCTTTTATTTTACTTGGTAGAAAAAGGAAGCCATTGGAGATTAATGAGTATGTGGGATTCTTGAAATGTGTCTAAAACATCTGAAATAATCTAAGTGTAAATTGGATAGAAAATCCTGGTAATGTATGATTTATCCAATTGAGAACATTAATATAAAAAATAAAGGTATGTCTTACGAATGTCTACTGAGCCCCGACCCAAATATACACTTAATTGATAGTGTAATTGGTGCAAGTCACTGTATCTCCAGACCTGTTTCCCCTTCAGGGTTCCCTCCTCTGTGCTCTTGGGGCACCCTGCCCTGTCCCTATCATGGCACACATCCATTGATTTAATTGCCTGCTTATTTTTCTGTCTCTCCCAGTGTTTAATCTTCTGTACTTAGCACAGTGTCTCCCATATGTTAGGCACTCAAGAAATATCTCTGGAGTAAATGAATGCATGAATAAATGAATAAGTGAGTGAATGAAAGGCTACATTTATAAATCTCTAAAACAGGGAGCTGCATTTTAAGCTCTTCTAGCTGTATCATTCCATGATTTTGATTCTATGAAGTCATTTTCAAAGTTTGGTTTCAGAACTTGTCTCTAAATATCCTGCAATAGAGAGTTCTGGAAAACAATTACACTCTTGGAAACTAGGTTTGAACTTTTAAAAGAAAATTAACTCTTCTCTGGAAGCAAAAAAAGACTCTCAGGCTTTCCCCCACCCTTGAATATAATGATCCCATAAAGAACAAAAGAATTGAGGCTCTAATTCCCCAACACACATCCTTTCACTCCCATGGCATTTCTCTTTAAATTTACCCACCCTTCATGCAATTGCTTCAATTGTGTAAATGCTTATTAAATACTGACTTTGTGAAAGTACCATGCAAACTGCTTTGAGGAATATACATATGAGCCAATCTGAATTCTGGCTCTCAAAGAGTTTAGATCAAATATCCATTGACCCAGCCATACACCCACTCACCCATCCATCCTTCGAAGATTTACTGAGCACCTACCATCACATTTCATTGGTTCTAAGATGTACACCCCCCCCACTCATTTTAATCAGGATACCTTAATAACAATGACTTCTTATAATTTATATTGGCAGTGTTTTTTTTCTTTCTCAGTAGAACATAAAATAATAGTATATTTTATAATTGATGATGTCATATAGGATGAAAGAAAGTATGTCCTAGGCATTATGCTAAGTAAAGTTTTATTGTTTGAAACCACATCTCTCTCCCTCTCTCCCTCTCTCTCTCTCTCAATCTCTCTCTCTGTTTTGATGAGCAGGGTTTTTCATTGGTTCCAAAAAAAAAGTCCCTAGTTTAATCAGTTTGTAACATGTCCCCTAGGATGAAATAACAGGAAAATGTATTATTCTAAAAACTTCTATGAATACCTTTTTTTATTCCAGTCTCTGTAAGACTTATGTCCTCAAAAGGAAAGATATCAATCAGCTCTTTTCTTTTTACTGGGTGGTGGGGTAGCCATATTTGTCTTAACATGTTTGATATTATTAACATATTTGATACTATTCATCTGCCAGCTTTAATTTAATTATGCCTTATCAACTTTCATGATATGCACCCAAACACCTCACTTTCCTAAGCCAATTCATTCTGAGCTTCTGTTAGAAATGTAAATGATATTAAATTTATGTGCAGAAAATTCAAGGTAATGTAACCAAGCATTGCCTATATAATACTTTTCAAAAGTTAAGAATTTGGTATCAGTGGGGGTAGGGAGGTAGGGAGGCAGCTGGCAAGAGAAGGTGAAAATGTTGGCTGTGGTGACAACTCATGAGAGAGATTAATTCCACCAAACAGTGAGGTGGTGGGGGGATAAAAAGCCAAGCACCAGTTATTTCCGGGTATTTTGGTATTCAACTTGTTGGGCAGTAACCCAAGACATCACTTATATTTACAAAGAATCTTATGCCTGTAATGGACATTTTTGCATGTGGGGGTTGACTGAAGTGGTGGTTCTCAGGCTAAGGAGCAACATATAATGCTAATGATGCCATCATTCATTCATTCATTCATTCAGTAAATATTTACTGAGCACCTAATACATGCCAGGCACTCTGCTGAGTATAGGATATATAGTAGTGAGCCGGACAGAAAAGAACTTACATTCCCTTGTGAGGAGACTGTAAACAAGTGAAGATCAAAATAATTCAGGGAGTAATAGGGTAAGTGATTGAAGACAGAGTTGATTGAGAAAGTCCTCCCGGAGGAGGTGAGATTCAAAAGATGAGAAGCCAGCCATGGGAAGAGCTATGGGAGTAGGCTTTTAGAAATCAGATTTATTCTTTTATCTTCCCTCTCCCCTTTGTATCTCCCCTGCCACTCCAAGTTGATTCCAGTGCAACTAAACTGTGCTAAGTTGCAAAAATGACCACAGTACTTTGTGGCGCCACCCACTAAGAGGAGAAGTCTATGTCCCCACCCCTCAAATCCTGGCTGCTCTTGTGACTTCCTGTGGCCAAAAGATTGTGGCAGACATGATTTGTGAATTCTGAGCCTGGGCCTCACGAGATATCTGCTCTTGTGTTGTTAGAATCCACTGACTGCTGTGTGAAAGCTTGGGCCAGTCTGCTGGAGCATGAGACCACATGCAGAGAGGTCCCAAACTTCCTAGTTGTGTCCATGAGGCCTTCCTAAACCAACCAGCTCTAGCCAACATGCTGGCTAACCACAAATATTTGAGCAAGCCTGGCCAAGATTAGCTGAGTGTGGCCCACACAAGGTGAATCTCACCTCCTCAGGGAGGACTTTCTCAATTGCTCAGTCAAGCCCAGTCAAAATTATTGACCTGCAAATACCGTGAATTGAATAAATGGTGGTTGTGTTAAGCCACCTAAGTTTGGGGGTACTTTTTTATGCAGCTTTTGCTAACTGATACATAAGCCAGACAGTGTTGTGATTTGAGATCTTGAATGGAGTCCTCCATGCAAGTCCAGGTTTACTAGGCTGAGGCGAGCAGGGAGGACCATCCTGTGCCTGCACCATGGGGATGGTTCTGGAATTCAACCAGCCTTCTTGGGATCTCTGGATGGGAAGCATGAGCCCACCCCACTGTTAGAAAGTTAGATCTGAAAGGGACTTGAGCGATCATGCCATTCCTTCTTCAGGCTTTATAAATGAGGAAACAGATTTCAGAGGCTGTATTTTTTGCCCATGTCAAAAGGAAGTAAGGTTTAATAGAGAGAGCACAGGCTTTGGAAATCGAAGGCCTGAGTTCAAATTCTGCGTCAGTGCCTGGAACATAGTGTGTGCCCCCTTTTCCCATGCCTGCCTCCTAACTGAGTTGAGGAAATGAGAGCACAGCAAAGTTAGTGAATCGAGCCCTCATTCCTTCAAAAGGAAACAGGAAGCCCACAGGAGAGCCTGACCTTTGCAGTTATGTCCCCAAAAGCCTCCAGTGCCAGCCCTGGGCTTGTACCTCATCCCATCTGCTGCTTCCCTCTGGTGTTCATGGAGGCTGGAGCTGAAGGAAGTACTTAGCTGGTGGGATTTTGTTGTCCTGTACAAACATCGGTGTGTCTTCCCTATAGCTAAGACTTCAGTGCCTTCACACCCAATCAAATTTCATGTTTATGGAAATGGGTAAGTTTTCCTAGTTATGCATCCCACGGTTAACATGTGAAACTCACTGCAGGCCAAAATCTGACATTGGAATAATATTGTAAATCAAGAATTTTCCATCTAAGGAGCTAAAACCTTGGTTATGATTTGGATAATATATATATATATATATCTGAAGACCTTCAACTGAGCTCTCTCAGGATGTGCATGCTTATTTAAATTGCTACCTCCTTTACATGTTTTATGAAATTAACTTTGACATTTATTTGATGTTTAGTGTATCTCATATAAAACACAAACCATAGTACCAAAACAAAAATTCATAAAATAACAAATATAAAGTGAAATGGAAAGTAACAACAGGTTACTCTTTTATCTGATGGCCTTGTAAAGTAGTTATTTCTATCATTTAGCCTTTGGGGCTAAGTTGAAATAGGGTATGTGCTCCCTTGGGACAACATGCACATGGCTCCTATCCAGTGACAAGTGCTGCAAAATCATCTTTTAAAAGGAATACCAGTTAACTCCCCAGATCTGTGATGATCCAGGGCGTTGATTCCACAATTAGAATCTAGGCAAGACCTCATCCTGTGACTCTAGCGTCTCACTTAGGAGAATCTTTTGTAGGCCAAGTTTATTTGCTTTTTACTCTGTTAAAAATTTAAATGGTTAATTAATTGTCTAACCTCACTGGGATAAGATAAGGTTAAGGAAAATGATTGAAATGAACTTTGCAGGTTTAGAAAGAGGCTTAATAATATTTCTAATTATAGCAAAAGCAGACTATCCTCTGATCTAGCAAAGCAGTGATGTGGCTGGTTCTTAGGCTCGTAAGCAGGAAACTCTAGGTAGACTTTCCACAGCTGGACTTGGGGGACAGGGCGTGCCCAAGGCTGGAAGGTGTGGAAATTCCCTCCCTCCTCCCCACCCCACGAGTGTGCTTGGGTGGGACGAGGTAAGGTTCAGGTGACAGGGGTGTCCCCAGCCCCAACTTCTCCAATCAAAGCCCTTATCTCTACACCTGGAAGCAGGTAGGAAAAGCGGATTTTGTTCTTCCTCAAAAGCGGGATGCATGTCTGACCAAGAAATGGGCAATGGGCTTTCCCAGCAACTCTCCCACCTGTCCCCCTCTCTGCTTCTACTGCTCCCGCCAGCCTCCCTCACTACTACCCTCCCCACCTCGTAGGACTGAATCTTGAGGTTGACTTACGTAGTAATCCTGATCTAGACCTTTCCTCCCAATTAGATGTAATTGTCCAAGAGATACCTAGGAAGAATGATATTTGAAGATGACTTTAACAGTAATATCAATTTAAATACAGGAAAACATATTAACTGGATGGTTTTTCTTGAGTATGTTTACTCAGTGTGATGTGGTTGGCGTGTCTTTAAAGAAGCAAGAAAACATTCCAGACTATTCCTGTTACTGGGTAATGGGTTGCTGCTGGGCACAGAGCTTTCTCGGTGGCCGGATGCCAGCCTGCTGGTGTACAGCAAAGCCTGAGCACGCAAACTGCAGGGTCTTAACCCTAGGCTCTGGGTCACACACATGCTACCCCCATTCCCAAAGACAGAACACTTCTGTATCTTCGTAGGAATTCATTCCTATCAAACCCAACATTGGATGGTGCTTTTTTCTAGAATTAAAATTTGGGCTTTTGAAAAGTGAATTTTTCAGGAACACTTAAACGCAAAATAGATAAATAAGTGAATAAAAATCATTACTATGGTAACTGGCTTTCCCAATGGCCGCAGGAATTGCAAGTGGCTGGGGACAAAAGAGGAGGAATAGGGCAAAGAGGAGGGGTTGTTTCTTCCCTTTCCCTCCCGGATGGGACATTGTTAATCTCTCTAGGACTCAGAGAGAACCAAGCCCCTTGTAATTTGCATGTACTAAAAATTCAAGCTCATCTGTATGTATTACTTGTATCTGGACATCTCCTCTTTCTGCCAAAAATTTATAGTATTGGTATATGTCCCAATCCAAAATCTCACTGTTAGAACTCAGATTTTCAGGTCTCTCGGTTAGTCTCAATTTTTCTACTGGGATACCTTCACTTTTTTCCAATTTGTCAGCAACTGTGAATAGAAAGAAGCAAGAGAATAGCCAGAATATACAAGATTGCAAGAGATCACAGTTAACTTAGAGGAATTGTGGTTAGACCCATTCTCCTTAAACAGTGCAAAAATCTGATCCAATAACAGAAAGGTAAGATTCCTTTGGAAACTGAGAATTTCTGATTTTCGTTTGTGTCTGATAAAAGTGCAAGAAAACAAGTTTTTCTTTGCAACCCCCACAAATACTGTATCAACATATGGTAGGCCTGACTGAAGATCTGGGCCAACCTGGCTTCAGGAAATGGGAGAGATTTTAGGAGCAGGAGACTGACTCCCTGTCCTATGGACCTTTTCTGGAACTGAAACTACAAAATGAGAGTAATAACTGCCCCTTAATTGCTTCCTGTAGGTGGTCTAGAAAGAAATATAAATTCCTAGCAAAGTATGCAGTTTAAAATATACACAGAGCAATGCCAATTTCCTTAAGCATATGAAATGATCTTCTCATATGTCATATCTTAAATTTGAAAGTAGAAGTTTTCCTCTTTCTTTTCTCAGATCCTAATAGAACTGACTATTTAGATATCATTCTGATGATAGAAATTAACCAAATAGACTTTGCCTTTTCCACTTCTTGGTGGACTTTTTAAAACTCTGTTATGTAATCTGGTTCAGTGACATTGCAAGATGAATTGTTATGCACAACCTTGAAAATAATTCTAAGAACACATAACAGCCTCTCGTTCTATTTTTGGTAGATAAAGGATAGAGTAATAGAATAACTATTGCTTGAATTGTTCTCATTTGCAGTGATAGAGATCTCCAATGTTTGTACCTTACATTCATTTCTTTAAGAATTTTTAACAAGTCATCCCATATTCTAAATGTTAGAATTAGAGAAACTGCCCAGTGTTGATTGGTGCTACATTTAAATTCTCTGTTTAAGGAAAGACCATCACAAGAATAAGTAAAACAGAATTGCTTGGGGAGATGCACTAACAAAAATAAAAGACGAGTACAATAATTTCAAACTTTTCAAAAAGTAACTATTTAGGAATCAAATGCTGCATTTTTTGAAAAGAATTGTTTTATAACATGTTAAAAGCCTTGTCTTTTAATTTTTCATAAATTTATACCAACTAATATTGATTTATTTTTTAATTAATTGTCTGGCAATTCCATTTATCTGAAAATAAATGAGATGGATTACTTACTATAATCTGCCACTTTCTTGTAATGATTTAGAGCAACTTCACAATTCTGCAGAACATTGATTCCTGACAAATATCTGTACCCCTAAAACACAGGCATATATATTCTTAATGTTACGACAATGCTGTATTAGTAAGATACTTGTTTGGACCCCAAAATACTTAATTCACAAACCAAAATCATCTGGGACATCATGCTTCCTCCAGCACTTCCAAAGGTGTAATATATCAGGGCCTAAAATAAAAAAACTAATTATATTGGACATTGAAATTTAAAGCTCAGACCAACTCTTGCTTTTTTATTCCTAGCCCAGCAGTGAAACCACTCCAAAATCAATTCCAAATTTCACTTTCTTCTTTTGTAAAGATGACTGTCATGCACTGGGGCCTTAACTCAGTTCTGGAGACAGTGATAAAGGTATTTTATATGATATTTCATTTAATTATCCCAAAATCCCTATGAAGTAGATATTATCTACCTTAATGAAGAACATGAAATATGGGAACATTAAGAAACTTGTAGTATTAGGACAGGGAGTTTCTTTGACTATTGAGTTGGTGCTTTTAACCACCACGCTAGGGTGAGTCCTTTTATTTAAAGAGTGAACTATTTAATGTCCCTTTTAAAAAAATCTGTTTTGTTTCAGAAAAAAAAAAAATAGAATGACCTTACCTTGGCTTGATCATATTCCATTCCTATTCCATAAGAAGACAGAAATCCTAATGCCTAAAGCCCAAAAGAAAAAGCAGAACTCAACATATCCATTTACTTCATAATTATTCTTATCTATATTAATTTGTGTCTGTTCATAAATTTTGTATTGTTAATTTATATCTTATGCCATAACAAAGTGCCATTTTACACTTCTGTTAAGGCTGCAAGAATTTGGGAAGGGTCACACAGTGGAAGGTTTGTATTTTGTATGTCAAAACAGTCGAACTCCTACTGTACTTTAGTATAAGTTACAACAATAATGCATAAACCAAATGGTCCTTTTGTGCTTTCCTTTCTCGGCAATGAAAACTTTTTCCCTCAGTATTTTTGAATTTTTTGAACTTGAATCTGAATATTTTTCTTTATATTTTAAAATAAAATCGACATATGGAAATTTCAAATAGTAAGAAATACATTGAATAAAAAGTGGAACCCCCACCTTGCCCCATCCCCAACCCCGATAATAATTCGCTGTGTGTCTTTTCAGATCACTTTCTAAGCATTCCATAGATATATGTATACAGTTATTTTTTAAAAAGCCACCCCCATGCCCACTGATTTGGAATTCTATTATTCCCATCTACTAAATCTACTGATTATTTTTATGCTCAGCGGTCTGTGTCTAGACTTTCTAGTTCATTGGTTCTCAATTCTAGCTGTTCAATGGAATCTTCTGAGGAGCATTTAGGAAACAAACTGTGTCCCCACCTTGGGAAATTCTGATGCACTGAGTCGGAGTGGGGCCAGAGCCTCTAGATCTTCAAAAAAGCTGCAGCGTGATTCTGTAGGGAACTGCAGGTCTAGATCAGCGCATCTCGGATGTTAATGTGTACATGAATGAAAATGCAAATTTGGATTCAGTAGGTCTGGTGAGAGGCCGAGATTTCTGCCTTTCCAACAAGTTCCTGGGAGATGTTCCTACTTGCTGGTCCATGGGACACCCTGTGAGGGACAAATGTCTAATCTGTATGAATTTTTCTGTGCCAAAACTGACTTGTGTTCATCACTGCAGCTTACAGTATATTTTCATATCTGGTGGCAAGTCTCCCCTCACTATTACCCCACCAAAATTTATTTACTTTTCTTGTAACTCAACCATTGCAGATAAATTTTAGTATGTTTTCCAAGTATCAAAAAAATTACGTAAATAATGTCTTTCACTTGATGATATATTTTGGAGACTTTTCCTGCCAATACATGCATTGTAGACATTCTGTAATTTAATAGCATAGCCATTCCCCTTTTGCTAGGCATTTAGGGAATTATTAATTTTCATATGTTACTGAAAACATTGCAATTCTTGTACATGCACAGGTGTATTTTCTAGGATAAATAATTGGAAATGGAATTGCTACATCCAAGTATATATGAGTGGAAACTTTTAATAGGCACTGCTGAACTGTCCCCTTAAAATGTTAACACAAATTTATGTTCCTACCAAAAATAGGCACAATACCCATTCCTCCTTACTCTCACCAATGCTAGATATCATAGCTTTTAATTTTTTGGTTTTTTCAATCTACTGAATAAAAGTATCTTGTTCTTGTTTTAATTAGGATTTTCCAGATTGCTAGTGAGTTTGAGCATCGTTTCTTATTTATTGATTGTTTAATTTCTTTTGTCT
This sequence comes from Choloepus didactylus, assembly GCF_015220235.1. NCBI lineage: Eukaryota > Metazoa > Chordata > Mammalia > Pilosa > Megalonychidae > Choloepus > Choloepus didactylus. The sequence continues at coordinate 20,268,528 of NC_051325.1, read as the reverse complement.
TTTGCATTTTCATATCCTTTGCTCATTACTATGGGGTTTATTTATCTTTTATTATTGATTTGTAGAAGCTTTTTATATACTTTGAAAATCAGTCATTTGTTCATGTATTTGGTAAATATTTTTCCCCATCTACTCCTTGCCCTTTTTCACTTATTTTACTGTTTCATTATACAGAAGTTTTAAAATTGCTACAGTAAAATTTTTCAAATTTTCCTTATGAAGCATAACAAATATCAATATTAAATCCTCAGAGCAACTTTTCTGAAATCTACATATGCCATCTGTTTATATTTGATATTAGTGAAATTACAAATTACGTGCCTTCATTTTACCTTCCCAGATTATGTGTTTACTAAGCTATTGTTATGTGTCAGAATGAAAAAAATACTTGCACATTAGGGTTCATGATCAGCATTGCCAGGCTGACTAATCATTGGGGGGTGGCAATTCAAGATTGACTAATCACTGCAGGGGGCGGGGGGAGTTGTGTGGCAATGGAGGGGCAAGTGGAGAAGAGTGCCAAACTATATTGAAAATGAAATTAAATAAATACCTCTACTAAGAAAATCTTTGGCAGAGACCACGGGTTATTCTCCAGGATCCTCCTCCTTCTAGAATAATAGAATCCTTGGTTTGTAGCTGAACATATAGCATCCAAAATAAACACTATATAAGGCTGGCTCATAAGAAAGTAATGATGTGATAGGTAAAAAATGCCAGGTATCAGCCATTTAATGGTTAATGTAATGTATTTCCTAGATTTTTAGCAGTCAGGTGTGGCCATGTGACTGAGAAGTCCTGCTCCTGGCCAAAACCCATTGCAAAGGCTTTACCTGGCAGGCCTTCCTTCTGGGGGAAAGTTGCCCTCACCACACCATACTCAGTGCATTACTAGTGCATTGCAGTCTCTGGAGGAAGCTGCAATCAAGGAAGGACACCCCCCCCCCCCACCGGCTGGCTGTGCTATTGCACATATCTGCATTCCTAGTCCAGATGTTTCCATTCAGAGGCCTCCCTGTTGGGGTCCTTGAGCCAAGCCCTTCCCCAGCTACCTCTCTCTTTAGACCTCCTTATTGGGGAAGGAGGGGCTTTGAAGATACTCCAATTCAGTACTCAGTACGTACTTTTTCTGCTCTCAGCCCTTCCCCTCCTCTCTTCCCCTGGCCCTTGGGTCCATAAAATAGCAGGAGCTTTTTGTTCAGGGTTCCCTCAGCAGTGAGACATTGCCAGATGCTGTTCCATGGTGTAAAAAGGGAACATTGTGGGTATGGGCACTTTCTTCTGTTTAGCTTCTTGCTTATACAATGGTAGTGATTAAGGGATTGGCTGATACTTTCATTTTGATTTATCTTAATCTACTACATTGACACTTCAGCTCAGCTCTTAACAGTGATTAAGCGCTGACCAATGGATGTGAGTGAAAGTGATGTGAGCAATGCCCAGGTGCTTTTGCCTCTTCCCACTGGCTGGGATGTTCACATGATAGTGAGCCACCTTGGACAAGGCAGACAAAGACAACATCCTCAAGATGGCACAAAATAGAGGGAGTCTGAGTCCCTGGTGACCCAACAGAGCAGAGCTGCATTCCCAACTTGAATTTAACATCCGAGAAACCACAGTTCGGTCTTGTTTAAGTCAGTGTGATTTGGGGTGGCAGTCATACCCAGCTGAACCTATATCCTAACTCAGTGGTTCTCAAAGTATGGGAATCTTAAGATCCTTTCAACTGGTCTGCAAAATTAAAACTATTTTCCTACTAATACAAAGATACCTTTTTCATCATGTTGCCAATTTGCACTGATGGTACAAAGGCAATGGTGGGTGTTCTGGTTTGCTGAAGCTGCCGGAATGCAAAATACCAGAAATGGATTGGCTTTTACAATGGGGGTTTATTAGTTCACAATTTTACAGTTCTAAGGTCATGAAAACGTCCCAATTAAGGCATCAGTAGGATGATACCTTCTCTAAAGAAGAGCTGATGACATCTGGGGTTCTTCTGTCACATGGAAAAGTATGTGGCCAGAGTCTGCTGGGCCTCGCCTGGGGTTAGTTTCTGGTTCCTGTGGCTTTCTCCTTAATGTTTCTGGACTTCTGTCTTTGCTTCCCTCTCTCAGCTCCTGTGTGTCTGTGCTTGTTTCTCCCAGGGCGTTTCTCTCTAAGTATCTGGGGTCCTGTCTCAGCTTCTCTGGGGCAACCTCTGGATTTCATCTCTTAGCTTCTCTCCTTGTTCTGGTTTCAACAGCTGTCTCTAAAATGTCTCTGGACCTTTTCTGTCTAAGTGTCTCTCAGCTCTCTTCAAAATATCTCTGCCTTTTATCCTCTCGTAGAGGATGCTAGTAAACTAATTAAGACCCACCTTGAATGGGTTGGGTCACATCTCCATGTAAACAATCTAATCAAAAGTTCCCACCCACAACAGGTCTTCCCCAACAAGACTGGATTAAAAGAACATGGCCTTTTATGGGGTACATAACAGCTCCAAACCACACAGTGGGCAAAACTGCTGGAATCCTAGCACGAATCAAGGCGTGCAACAAACTGTACAAGTATCATTGTATTCTTCACTACATACACAAGGAAAATTAAAATGCTAGTGTCACTTAAGAATGTCCTTGATGAACTATAAAAGCATTACTTTCATTAAATGCATGTCTTTAAAAATAGTCTATATGAGAAGATGGAAGGTACATAAAGCACTTCTGCATAGTGAAATATATTGGGTGTCTCAAGGAAATGCTCTCATTTGAGTTGTAGGCTGAACTAGCTATTTTTGTTTCATGGAACACCATTTTCACTTGAAAGGATGACAAACTATGTTTATTTAGACTGGCAGACATTTCCTTGAAAATGAATGATGCGAGCTTGTCACTTCAAGGGAAACAACTGAAAATATTTGTTGTCAATGATAGATTCAAGCTTTTAAGCAAAACGTAGAATTCTGAAAAATTTTATCTGCCTCCTTGAGCTTGACAGCTTCCCAATACTTAAAGACTTCTGCTGAGATCAATGGTGATACTTAACAAACGTGATTTTTTGATGAGTCAAATATGAAATGTGCCAAATATTGAAGATCTGCATAATTCAGTGAAGCAATAGTTTCTAAATAACTAATATAGATAAAATCATGCATGAGTAAAAAAATACATTAAAAATTCAATATAGGCAATAGATTTTGATGTAACAGAGTAGGAAAGTTTCATTGATACGGTTTCAATTTCAGATTGTATCTAGCCCTTTAGAAATGATCACTTGTTGAGTTTTGGTGAGTATTAAAAAATCCACAATTATCTGAAAAGGTTATTAAAATGCTTTTTCTTTTTCTGTCAGTGTGTCTGTGTAAGGCCAGATTTTCTTATACTTTCATCCAAAGCAATATATAGCATCAGACTGAATTCAGAAGCAGATAAGAATATTAAAGAGATTTGTAAAAATGTAAAACAATTCTACTCTTGTCATTAAATGTTTTTGTAAACTACAGTTATAGTTATAAAAATTTTTATTTTCTTAGCATGTATGGGCTTATTATTTTTAAATGAAATAATAAATACATTAAAATATCCTCAGTTTAATTTCTAATATGGCAAATATCAATAGATGTTATTTACATAAACTAAAGCTCTTTGAGATCCTCAATCATTAATAAGAGCATAGAGGGATCTTGAGACCAAAAAGTTTGAGAACCTCTGCCTTAACTAATACAAATTAGAATTAAGCTTTCCATTTCCACAGATATGTGTAGCAAAATTGCTGTCTAATAGGAAGTTGCCATTTTAAGTCCCCACCCAGATGGGGTTGTGTACTGTACATTACCTCAGACCTAGGGAAGATGAGAGCACAAGTGTAGAAGTGATGCTGAGGGGGCAGGGCTCTAAAAGCCCACTTGGTGGAAGCCCAGATACTGGAAGAGGCAGGAGGAAGGTGGGGCTAGCACATGGTTTATGACTGGAAGTCTATAAAAGAGTAGTTAGACTGCCAGGTCCTAACCCCTGCCCTCTGCAGCCAGACATCTAGCCCTCCCGCAACCTGTCTGGAGATGGGAAACTAATTCCCTGGAGAAATTGAACCAATGAGACTTCACACTTGCAGACATGGGTACATTAGAGAGTGGGGATGAAACACCAGACTGAAAATAGAGGAATTAAAGCCTATTGTGGCAGATTGAATTATGTACCCTGATTTTGACATGCTTTCTAAATCTTAATCTGCATTCCTGTAGGTATGAATCCATGGTAAATATGACCTCTTGAAGATGTTATTTTTATTTAAGGTGTGACTCAATTGAATGAGGGTGGGTCTTAATTCACATTACTGGAGGCCTTATGAGAGAAGAGACTGGAAGCCAGAAATGGGAGAAGGCCACAGAAAAAGAAGCAGGGAATTGGTGGAAATCGAGCCAACACAAGGAGAGAGAGAAATTTCCGTGTGATGGGAGGCAGAAATGTAAGCCAAAGACTGTGGCAAGCCAGCTCCAGAATACTACAGATTTGGGAGAGAAAGCAAACCCTGTCAATACTTTGATATTTCACTTCTAGCCTCAAAACCATGAGCCAATAAATGCTTCTTGATTAAACCAACCTATTGTATGTTGTTTGTCATTGTGGCCTGGCAGCTTAAACACCCATATTGTCTTTGTGAGTCTCCAGTTTCCTGCCCCAGAACTCTAATATTTATGACCCCTAACAGGAGTTATCTGTGATTCCTTCCACTCTCTTATCCCAAAAAAGCCAATATACCATCAATTTCCAATGAATTTTACCTCTAAAATACCTCTCATAGTCATTTCTTCTAGCACATCCCTATTGTAAACTATTGCTAGCTCTCATCAGAACTATCACAATAATCTCTGAGCTTGATCCCTTCCTATCCATTCTCCATCTGTGGTCAGAGACATATCTGATTATCACACCCCTGCCCTGTTTAAAACCTTTCAATGGCTTCCCAATGTTCTTAAATATTCTCTTGGGAATACTAAGTTGACAATTATATCATCTGTTAAAAAAAATGATACTTTGATCAGTTCCTTCTTAAAACTCTTATTTTCTTTTACCTTATTGGGTAGAACTTCCAGAACAATTTGATCAATAGCAGTGTCAGCAGATATCCTCTTTTTGTTCCTGATTTTAATAAGGGTGCCTCTCGTGTTTTGCTCTTATATGTTCAATTGGCTGTTCGTTTCAGTTAAATGCTCTTGCTTTACTAATTTTTAAAATTAGGAACAATTGTTGAATTTCATAACATTCCTTTTCAGCATTTATTAATATTGTTTCTATTTTTTTCCTCTTAGTGTATCAATATGATTCATTTAACCTGTATTTACCAAGTAGGTTGTGCTAGGCACTATTTTATGCATTGGAGATAGAGCAATCAATAGACAGTCAAAGCCTCTGCTCTCAGGAGTTGGAGAGAAGACAATAAAACAAAATCAATATGTAGAAGCAATATGTACTATGAAGAAAACTGAAGCAGGATAAGGAAGTAAAAGTGATATGGATTCTATTTTATCGAAATCAAGTGATAGAAATATATTCTTAATGTTGAACTCGCTTTATATTTGTGGCTTATCAAGTATGCAATTACTCTGAACTAGCTTGTCTAGAATAGGTGCGATAAATGCTTCACTTTTTTTCCTTTATCAGTTTTTAGAATAATGAGTTGGTTCTCTAATATTCCTTGCTGTAGGTTGAAGTGTGTCTCCCAAAAAAGATATTTTGAAGTCCTTACTCCTGATTCCCAGACACATGACGTTATTTGGAAAAGGTCTTTCCAGATGTAATCAAGTTACAATGAGGTCATACCGGATTAGGGTGGGCTCTACTTTCAGTGACTCATGTCCTTATGAGGAGAGGGAGATTTGGGAACACAGTGACATACACTGAAGAAAGAAGGCTCTGTGAAGACAGAGGCAGAAATTGAGTAATGTAGCAACAAGAATGCCACGGACTGCTGGGAGTTACCAGAAGCTAGGAAGAGGCAAGGAATGGTTCTTTGCTAGAGACTTCCAAGGGAGCAGGCTCCTGTTGACACCTTGATTTTGGACTTGCAGCTTCCAGAACTGTGGGAGGATAACTTTCTGTTGTTTTAAGCCTCCTGGTTTGTGATAACTTGTTTTAGGAAACGAATACATCTCCCAAGGTGGTTAGTCACTGTTGTTTTTAAGCATCATTATGAATTCATGGATTAAATCTATATGAGGTGTTTCAATCCACTGTAATCATTATTCATTTTGGGGTTTGATTGTCCCATCTTTAATCAGTGGGAGCCTATTTGAGTTGGTCCCTTAATCCTTTGGTCATGATGTGGTATTTTCTGATAGCTTCCTCACTCTCAGGAATGACAATATGCTTCAGGAAATTCTTGTACATTTCTTGCTTCACATCAGGAATTTTCCAAGGATCTGGGTCCCTTTAAGTGGGAGAGGACTTCCGTTTTTCACTTTAAGCATAATTTCTTTTTTGTGGAGAGGAGGAAGGTTAATGTCTAAATATAACTTTTGTATTTTTTATCAAACTCATAGATGCACATGAATTAACAATTGCAATTCTAATACTACAAAAGGGCTTATAATATAAAGCACCAGTACCTTGCTCCTCTCCAGTCCACTTGTTATTCCTCTCTTCATAGACAGCTACTCTTACTTACTTTATCTGATTTTTTTCCCTAATAATGATCACCATTACGAATCCAGATAAGTTGCTACTACTTGCTGTTACTTAATTTCTATGTTTTATACACTCTCTATAGATTTGCTATATGACAGATGATGGCTTCAAGCCATTTACATCACTCTCCCACTTTTTTTCATTCTTCCTCCTCTAAATAGAATCATTGCACTATTTTTGTCAGAATATAATTTTAAAAGTCTGTTTTGGTGTTCCTAACATTTGCTTCTTATTTGGAGCTTTATAATTCCTGTCACTATTCTTAGAAGTTCATCCCACACATTTATGCATGCCAGTGGTAAGATGCCTTTCTCTCCATCCTCCATATTAAAAGCAATCTGAACTTAGCAATTCAACTTAATAGTTGATGAAGTTTTTGAGTAGCACAGGGTCATGGGCTACAGAGTACTGCTAGAGACCTGCTTTACCATGACATCAATCCTTTGGCCATGGTTGTTCATGTACCATTATCAAACCCACATTTCTATTTTTTCACCTGGTGCACGAGACTATCACATGTGATTTTGTTAAAAGCCTCCCTGTTTTAGTTTGCTAAAGTTTCCAGAATGCAATATACCAGAAAAGGGTTGGCTTTTAAAATGGGGATTTATTAACCTACAAGCTTACAGTTCTGAGGCCGTGAAAATGTCCAAATCAAAGCATCACACTCCCTAAAATCAAGACACAGTAACATCTAATAATCCAGTCAAAACAGAAATGAAAATCTCTCAAAACTTTTATATAATTTCAAGGACAAAGAATTGTTTTACTTTTTAAACTAGGAATTGACTGCAGAGTTCTGTTCCCCAAAGCATAATAGCTCTAACATGTGGCTTATAAGTATAAATTGTGCAATTTACTTAATCTATAAACTGAAAATTTAAAAATATCTTTTTAATTGTGCCCATTCCTCTTTAGTCTCAAAGATTCCCCTTTTAGGAAAGTTGACCATAAAGGCTGTTACTACATATGGAAGGCATCTGAAATCCTGGCTCTCCTCTAATCCTTTAATGTATCTTTAAAATGGCTAAATTGACTCTTTTGAAGGATATCTGTAGCCAATATTAGATTTTTATTTTCTTGCAACTCTTGGCAAATTTTGATTCTGCTCAATTTGGAATCTGGTTTAGTTATGTAAAAACTTTGACAGTAAACAAATATACTGACCTTTATATAAGAAAGAAAAGATACTGTTCTGTTCAGTTGAGCTTGTATTTTAGGGTGCTTTCACCAACAATGTGTCATTTTGTGCAGTGCTTAGTCCAGCTTTTCACCTGCTCCTCCTGGAGAAATCTGTGAGGTCATTAATTTGTGAAGTAGATTGTTTGAGGGGTAAATTTCCATTCTGCGAATGGAGAGGGGAGCTTTCCTCTGTATAAAGCTCACTCTAGAAGTAAAGACTAAACCCATGATTTTACCAGCCTTAGATAACTAGCCCACAGGGTATGCCCACCACAATGGGTGGTTCTGAATTAATTCCCTGAAAAAATCAACTTCCATTTTGTTTATTGCACTGCTTAAATAGCAGGGCATTAAAGCGAGTCAAAAGATGCTATGGGCTGTCATGCGGTGAATATACTAATTATAGCAAGCACTGTCCTATTCCTTTACACTTGGGCTTTGTAACCTAACAACTTTACAATAATCAATTTTTAATCTTTGGTCTATTCCTGAGATAAGGGTGAGATGAAACAAGATGTATTATTGAATGATTAAATCTTAATTCAGAAAAGAGAAATACTACAAATTGAAAAAGGAACTACCTAATAGTGATGACTTTGATGATGCTTTCAGTCAATTTTAAAGGTCGAGTTCTGTAAATTAGATTTGTTTATAAAGACTTAATTCTGCACTCAATCATAGTGCATTGGTTTCTAAGGAAGTATTATAGTAGCTGGGATTTGAATGGAAAAAGTTAAGTGTAAAGGAAGTTTTATTATATATCAAAGCAAATTACTCAGGTTCCATAATAATTTAAAAATTGAATATTCCTCCTTTACTTTTTGTATAAAGAATTACTATTAAAGGAGAAAAAATGGTAAGCAATTTCCCCTTTAATTATTGAAAGCATCTGTGATCATTACTTGTAGCTCAAATTGCATACCAAACAAAAGTGTGAATCAACCCTAATGAACAACTCAGATACTGTCTGTCCCCTTAATACAAAGAGGCTTAACATCAAGAGGAAATTCTCTGCACAGATAATCCTAAAATTTTCAAAGTGACCATTAGGTTGATACTAAAAATGATTTTTTTTTTGCAGTAGTATTTAAATGAAGAATATGTGGAATCTTTGCCACTGAGATAGAATTATTCTAGAATCATAAAGCATGGTAAAACATGCAGTCAGATCCTTTCTCCTTTTTATATTGATCATGGTTAGTTTTATATAATAGAGTGAATTTTCTTGTGATTCATAGAAAAACTATTCAGAGCTATGTAACCAAGGATGTACATGTAACTAAGTTAAATAATATGTTTTTCTGTTATCAAAAGTAATACATTCCTGCAAATGGAAAATTTGGAGGAACAAACAGAAAAGTATTTAAGGAAGGAAAAGAGTAGCCACAAGTAGTACTACCATACAATATGGATGATCCATTTCTAGATTCTTAAAGCAAATGAAGTTCAACCCTGCCTTCTTGTGTGGTGAATTAACTGGAAAATTTCCTATTGAAAACAGTTCTTTGGTATCAAGAAAAGAGCGAGTCTTGCTAATTCTGAATTTCTGCCTCCTGGACAAGAATCAGAGGAGTGAAAAACACCTAATTTATCCACCATCCACCTGATAATATCTTACAAGACGTCCTCTAGGGTGTGCCACATTTTGTTTGAAATTTCCTCAATTTCCACCATTCTCCATGAGAACTGCTTCATTAATTGATAGTTCTCATTATTCGTAAGGTGCAGATTCTTTGAAAATCAATTCAAAGGACCTTGTTCATAACCTTAATTGCTTTTGTAGCCCTGTGCTGGTTTGAATCTGTTATGTACCCCATAAAAAGACTATGTTCTTTTAATCCACTCTTCTGGGGGCAGACTTATTGTGGGATTTTTTGATTAGGTTGTTTCTGTGGAGATTTGACCCACCTATTTGTGGGTGGGACTTTTTGATTAGATTATTTCCATTGAGATGTGATCCCGTCCATTCAAGGTTGGTCTTAATTAGTTTATTGACACCCTCTATGAGAGGATAAAAGGCAGAGACATTTTGAAGAGAGCTCAGAGATGCTTAAACAGAAAATGCCCCAGAGACATTTTGGAGACAGCTGTTGAAACCAGAACTGGGAGAGAAGCTAAGAGATGAAATCCAGAGTTTGCCCCAGAGAAACTGAGAGAGGATCCCAAGACACTTAAGAGAGAAATCTAGGAGAAACAAGCAAAGATGCACAGGAGTTGAGGGAGAGAAACCAAGACAGAAGCCCAGAGATATTTTGGAGATATTTTGGAGAAAGCCAAGGAAACCAGAAGCTAACCCTGGGAGAGGCCCAGCAAACTCCAGCCATGTATCTTCCCATGTGACAGAGGAACCCCACATGCCATCAGCCTTTCTTCAGAGAAGATATTGTCCTATTGATGCCTTACCTGGGACATTTTCATGACCTTAGAACTGTAAATTTGTGAACTAATAAACCTCCATTGTAAAAGTGAATCCATTTCTGGTATTTTGCATACCAGCAGCTTTAGCAAACCGGAATAAGCCCTTTCCGGAATATCTTTCAGTTTATTTGGATTTTTGTGAGATGCACCATTTGAGTCCCACAAAAAGAGATAATTTTGCCTCTTTTCCTCCAGCCAGCTTCCCTTTGTATGTAGCCTGAAAATGCATTTCTTGCCCTGACACACTCAATGCCATTTTCTAATAGTAATTCATGTCTTGTTTGTTTATTTTCCCTTGTTAATTCAGTTCTCTACTAAAGCTCTGGCACTTCAGACTTCTCTCATCAATTATATTCCAGTATTTATGATTGTTCTTCCCCTTTTCCCCAGACCTAGGTGTTCTCAACCTCTGTCTCTCTCTCTTTCTCCCTCATTATCATTCTCAGTCCCTATTTCTAGCTTCTTTAGCCACATTTCTGTTGCTAAACATCGTCCTTGCAATTCCCAGTGATATTTCCTAAGTTAATGCAGGCCCTGTATCCGGCTGGCACAACCAACCAGAGAAGAGAGGTGGTCACCTGGCAGCCCTGATAGTGCTATGATCACTGTGTCCTGTGGCCAGCCTGGGCCCAGTAACAAATATACTGACCTAAACACTGTGTGTGACATGGATTCCCTTCAGCAATTGTTCTTTGTGCAAGGAAATACATGGGTGATATTAAAAAATCTCAGAATAGAATCCAGCTGTAGATTTGGAGCAGGGTCCTGGAGGCTCCCTGCTCATCAAGATGGTAAGGCTTTGGTTGCTAGTTCATAGGGACATCTGGGGATGGTCTGAGTGAGGAATCAGGGTGTCCTAGATGGCAGGAAGGGCATAAGAAAGGCTTGGGGCAGAGATATTTCTAGAAACAAATATTGTTGCATTTCAGTATTTTAATACACAGAATGATTGAATCTTGTGTGCTGGGTCAATGCCAGCCTTTTTGGGTGATAAGTTTGTCTGTTCCCATTCACATTGTGTCTTCTGATCCTATTTGAGACCATGCAATTTTACTAGACAGATATTATTTCCATTTTACAGATGAGGAAATTGAGACTCAGAGAAGGCAGATCAAAGGGGCCAGTGTTAGAGCTGAGATGTAGAGTCAGGGCCAACTGATCCCAAAGACAAAGCTGCTGTGACTAAAATTGTTCTTCAATGTTGTTCGATAATTAAAATGTTCTTAACATTTGCTAAGGGCTCTTGCAGAAACTATTTAGTTCTTACAGCAGTCTTGTGAAATAGTATGGATATTATCAATCCTCTTTTCAGGTTTGGGGAACCTAAGGTTTGGAGAAGTAACTTTTTCATGGATACCAAAGAATGAACAAAAGATGGAAGAGCCATTAGATTGTAGAATCTGGATTCACACAAAGTCAAACCTTCTGATTCTGGAACCCATGCTTTACTACCATACTATACCACCCTGAAAAATGTAACTGCATATTCTTCAAACACTGGCCCAGCAACGCATGCCTTTTTCTACAAAATGGCTTTGCTAAACACGTGGCTTTCGGTTATACGCTCAGAGTTGTTCCTCCTGGCATTGGTTAGCACTCAACCTATCACATTCTCCCGTCAGATTCTCCTTAACCAATGGCAAGCCATTGAGGCTGGTCTGTGGTCATGCAATAGAACCACACCAACTGGGGTATGTGGAATGAAAAACTGACTTGCATTCTAAAATCTATGTGTTTTATGTACCACTCATGCTAATTTGGAATTTCTTGGAGTAATATTTTGGCCTTTAAGTAAATGCTTTATTTAAATACAGACAATTAAATCTTTGTTGTCTTCATCCAATATTCTGGACTGAGTACAAATGTCATATCTTCCTGGGCGCTTTCCCCACCTGCCCCAGGCAGAGCCAGTCAGGCCCTCTTTCATGCCTAAAGCACTTTATTCATATCTTAACTGTAATCCCCCTAAATCATGCAGCAATTAATTACTTTTTTATATTTAAGATTGACCCATAAGGACTTTGATATATTAATCGTTTCCTCCTCATCAACCTAGATTAGGTTTGGCCCATGATTGGTGCTGAAGAAACAGTGTTAACAGAAATAATTATTAACTCTACCACTAAAAAATAGAACACATGTTTGCTAATTCAGAAAGGAATTAGGTGATGTCATTTTTAGTGGTGGAAGTGATAACATTTGATCTTCCTTGAAACTTTTTGTATTTGGTTAGCCAAATAGGGGGAATGAGGATTTGAGAATTCGCTCACGTTTTTATAGTATTTACAAATCCATTTATTAAATTATTATATATATAGTTGCAAAAAATTCCCTGAGGTAAAACCATTAAATATACAACAATTTAAATAAGAGCCTGTGGATATTTAAAATGGTGATTGTTGATCTGTATATATTTATATGGAAAGATGTCTATGATATTACTAAGTGAATAAAGAGCAGGTTAGGAAACAGCAATTAAAGTATAATCTCATAGGAAAAGTTCTTGAAGAATAATATTGGGAGTAATAATGATATTTATATCCTTTCTTTATAATGAATGATTGCGATGTTCCAGGTATGGAACTAAGTGCCTTCACATATTATTTTAATCCTCACAAAAATGACATTAATTTGTTCATAGTCAATTAATTCAGCATTCAACTTATAGTCCTTGTCCTAGGCACTGTGCTAAATGTTAGCGTGATGGACCAGAAAGACATACTACCCAGTGCTTATCATTATCCTAGCTTTACAGATGAAAATTAGAGGGGTTGCCCCACTCATCGGGGGTCTTTCCAGGCCCAGCTAAACCTATAGACTCACAAGACTCCCACAGGCTACATTTGCCACCATTTATTCAGGCGGAATTAGCGTGGGAACAAGAGTTTGCCAACAGGGCAGCATGAGGCTTTCTTGTCTGCGGGAGTCCTTGCAGCAGCTCACACAGCCATCCAGGGACCACCTTTTGGGGTCCCTCAGATGATAGCTCAGATGCAAGGAGAGGACATCCACATTGGCAGGTGGAAAGAATCACCACCAGATATTTATAGTTCATTATAGTTTCTCCCAGTCTAAAGACTGATAACTGTTTTTATCATAGCAATGCTAGCTAGAAACACAGTTGACATTTTATCCCTATCAGGCTACCAGGAAAACGGAACTAGAAAACGAACCAAAGGTCACATTCTCATGCAGAAGAAGGGGGAAAGTTTTTTATCCAATAAGCAAGTGGCAGAGTGAATTCAAACTTAGGTGCCTCGGACTCCAAAGCCTAATATCTGCACTTTATTTGATAATAACAGAAATGAGGTCTGGGTGGAAAGCTTTTAGATAACCTTTACTTTCTTCACACTTTTCTGAATTATCAGACTATTTTTGTAATGAGCATGAATTTCTTTTGTAATCAGAAAAATTGTTTTCATTAAAAAGCCTGTAGCAACATGAAAAGATGCTTTTGCAAGAACATTAAGTGAAAACAGCTAGAAGCAAAATGATATGTGCACCTGCATTGCAATTAAGGCCAGTGAGCAATAGAGATGCACAAAGAAGCCAACCAAAAACACACACAGTCCTAACAGTGGTTGATTAAGAATGATTGGCTTGAGAAGGGTTGTTGTTTTTTATTTTTTCCTATCTTCCAGATTTCCTATGAAACAGTTATGTTATTCTCAGAATAAAATGAAATGCATTTATTAAAACAGAAAAGGAAATATATTTAGTTCATAGAATATTTGAAATGTGAAAAACAGGGAACACATCATCCTAAGATAACAGTTTAGTTCTATTTTTTGTTTTTGTATAGATGGATACATTTTATATAAAATTTAACTATAGTAAGGGTTCAGAGGTCTCAAATTGTCTCAAAACACACACGAATGTGGGTGATAGAAAGGTGGATTAGATATCAGTTCTCTTCCAGTCCTGAAAGTCACACATGGGGCTGGAATTCACCAGAGGCCCCAGCTGCATACTATTTCAGTGTAATATGGTAACCACTCTGGGACTGGGATAATGCAGAGTGTGGGAATACTATGCTTCAGCTCTTTTCACATGTTGTCTATAGTTATTTCAGGATGTGACTATTTAAGGTTTCATTTTCTTTCAAAACTCACGTTTTGGGCTTTACACGATCCTTCTTTGGCCAAAGACTCATACAATTGGATTGCTGCTGTTATGTTTTGCATGCCAAAATTCCCAAATAGCAAAGCATCAGCCATTTTCTCCATAGCTTTCAAATTTCCCATGTCAGCTGCTTTGGCAAATAGTGAGTAGGCCCTGTTTAACGAATACAAAATTGGAAGTTTGATTTTCAAAAATGAAATTTTCTGCTCCTTCCTCACACTACTTTCTAACAAGTACGAACCAGTTGGCATTGCTATTAATAATACAGTTTAGCTGAAATCCATTACAGTAGAATTTTTCATCCCCACATCCATTTCAGATTATAATTTCAAATATATCTGATAGTGAAGTTATTAAAATGGAGAAATATATAGGCTACATCATGTTTCAAGCTTATATACCAAGTAAAATGAAAAACTGAAGCTCTTGTCCTGAATTCTCTAAGTCACCTCTATTATTTATGAATATTTATATATCTAAAAGTTTTATAAAATTAATTCTGAAATACACAACAATAATAATCAAAACTGGAAAGTCAAATCTAGAAAGTTACTATCATGAGAAAAAAGGTCCCTTCATATGCCACAATAATTTTCTAGAATAGAATATATTCTTGAACACAACAAAGTTATTAGTTAAGGTTTGACACAGTGTCTGGTACAGAGTAAGCACTCAATATATTTAACTATTATAATTATTGCTTAGATTCTAGTTTTATAGCATGGCAATTATTCTCCTGTAATTGATGTAAAAATTTAATGATTACAAACATGGATGTTGTTGGGGTTTGAATCATGTCCCCCACAAAAAGCATGTTCAGGTCCCAACCCTTGGTCCTGTGGGTGTGAACCCATTTGTAAATAGGACCTTTTAAGATGTTAGTAGTTAAGGTGTGCCCAAACTGAAGTCCTTTTAAGCAAAGGAAGTTGGATGTGGAAAGAGAAGCCACGGGGGCAGCCAGAAGGTGGAAGTCAACAGAACCCAGAACAGAAAGGAGAAGCCGCCGTGTGCATTGTCATGTGATGGAAATGCTGAGAACCCCAGAGATTGTTGGCCAATCAGAAGATACTGACCTGGGAGGAAGAAGCCTTCTAATCTCTGGAACTGTGAGCCAATAAATTCCTGCTGTTAAGCCAACCCATTAAATGGTGTTGGTTTTAGCAGCTATGAGATTAAGACAGATGCCATAGGATTGACTTACACTCCATTTTCTGACTGCTGGCCAGAAGTCTTCTGGACCCGATCTGCATATCAAGCAGTGATGGAGAGCCTTGCAAGGCCAAAACATGTCCGAGAGAGAGAGTACTTTGGGGATTTATTTTTACTCTTCTAACTTCCTTTTTGGTTTCAGTAAGACCAGAAAGCATTAATCTCCACCTATGACCTTGACTCAAGTACAGAAAAAAGCACACAAATCTACCATTGCTACCAACACAGAAGGGTTAGGAGACAGCTCTATGTACACCCTCCTATTCATGCTGAAGCTAAAATAAGTTGCTTGGACAAAGCCTGGGGCATAACAAGCTGGACAAGAATGAAGTCAGATTGAGTCACATATAGACAGGCATTAGGGTCCTGGATTACAGAACTGGAGGTGAATGCTCTATTGGAACAGGAAGATGTTGAACTGGACACAAGGAGGTCAAGCAAGAAATTAATCATGGCCAAAGCAAGTTTAAATTCTGGGGGTTAGAGGGTAAACAATAAGATAGAAGCTCTCAAAGTTCAATGAAGGCAAATATCTGGCATCCAAGGGTTAGGCATTTAGAAGTGAGGCTGACCTCTGGGTAAAGATGCACTTGAGCACTTCTGTCACATGCCTGGCTGCTGTAGCCACATAGCCTGCTGGGACAAGAAGGTAATAACAAGGACCAGGGCACAGAAACCTGGTGGGCTGCAGGGGCCTCTGGTCCCAGGGCACAGCAACGGGCTGCAGGACAAATCCTTCTCGGTGTCTTTGATTCCAAGGGAGGGGTGGGCACCTGCTTCCCCTGTCAGGGTCATCCAAGGTGATATAAGGGATACTAGGAGCAGGATCCCAGACTTGAGTAAATTGCTGATGGTTTAGGTAGGAATAAGATCTGGGCTGTAGTCCCTAAGAGGGGCAATGTGGTAGAAAATGGGCAGCAGAGAAAGATCCCAAAAAGAAAGTTATTCAGTGTATTAATCATCATTAAAGGATCTGGCATTAGATGCTAAGGTGGGTTCTGGGGGTGGTTCGGAAAATGCTTCTCTAGGGCCCATCAGGAACTTGACGTGGGGCAGCAGCTAATCTCCAAAACTTCTTTGCCTGTGGGGAGAGATTCTTAATGGAGGACCAACTCTGGCTGTCACTGAGTCTTCCTGACACATTTGCTTACCACCTATACTTTTGAAAGCACTGGCTTGTTCCACAATTTTCTTCACTTATCCATAAGAAGAGGCTGAATGAATGAATGAATGAATTGGCCTAGAACATCAATCTGGGTGAGCCAAAAGGACTACTATCACCTCTCTCTGTGCACCCCACCCTTGGGAATGGTGAAGGAGGGAATAGGATGGAGGAATGGATGAGAGTGAAATGATTCCCCTTTGGTCAGGAGGCGGTACACTCATTTTTCTCTCCCCAACCAGAACCTTATGTATTATATATGCAAATGGATTATGGGAGAAAGATCCATCCTAATAATGCAACAGACTTCATCTAGCTTGCCCACAAACTCCTGGGATCTCCTGCCATGAGCAGATTCCGTTCTAGTTCTCCATGGCTACAAACTCAGAAGGGTTAGGAGTCTCCACTTTATGTACCCTCTGATGTATCCATGCTGCTGCCTAAACAAGCTGCTCTTCTGTCAGCCTTGGACCAGGGCGGGAGCATGATGGGCTGAGCAAGAGTAGCCTGAGACTGAAGGACCCCCAGGTAGGCATCCGGGTTCCCACTGCGGGTTGGTCTGCTACCAAGCATGGGTTTTCTCCCCATTCTGTAAGTCAAATAGGAAAGCTCCTTTCATGGTTAAGTAGATAGTTACTTGGGAGCCACTATGAGTGATCTTATCCCATCAGGCTGCAATGAGGGTCCCCCTGACTTGATGGGGCACTCCTGGTGGTCCCCTCATCTCCCTGAACACCTGCTATAGACAGAGCCACTCTAAATCTCAGGGATGAGTCCCTTCTCCAGTATCCTCTCATCTAGCTAGACTGGGTTGAGTGTTCCTGTTTCTACTCATCCCCTCAGTGGGTGCCTTAGTGAGCTGACCTCCTTGATGGGTGGGCTGGATTGTATTTTGGGGGTCTGACTTAACCCTCTCCTCATTGTGAGAGCCCCCAGGAGTGCTCAACATGGGGCCCTGGTTGTGCTGGGGATGGTTTCCTTCAGTCTTATGAAGAGCTTATGATTCAACTTCTGGAGAGAGACCCAAGAGGAGTTGATTGGAATTTCTCTGGATACTGCTTGTTCCCCAGCCCAGTTTTCCATACAATTTAGTGGAAATAGCCCAGTTTACGGAGTTAGAATTTCTGGATTTGAATCCTAGCTCCCTCACTTCCTTCTTCTTGCCACTTTGGAAAAATTACAGAATCTTTTTGACCCTCCAATTCCTCCTCTATGATTTGGGGATTGAACCCATGTCCCATGGTATCAATATGTGAGCAATGAATAACGTTACACACATAACGTGCCTACAACAATAAAGCACAAAGTAGACGCTGGGTAAATGGAAGTTGTTGATATTGTTGCAACAAGGTTGAGTGCTCCCTCATCCTCTACACCGTTATGCTCTTCTTGGAGGTTCAGGTTTTAAGAAGGAATTCATGGACTGGTCTGCTGCTTGTCTGTGCTGACTTCCACAGCTCCAGATGCTTCCCTGAGGCTGATGTGCCTGTTCTGTGCAAAAACAAGGAATGTCTTGTTGGGGCTCAGGGCCCATTGTTTCTATTATTGGTTCAAGACACCCTTGCTTTCTTCTCCACACGCCTTCCACTTTCCCATTAGAGGGCTAGAGATACAAATAACAAACACTTATTTCCTGGTTACTATGTGTCCAGTCCTGTGCTCAGAGCTGAATTTGTATTAAACAGGGTTACAAGAGGTTAAGTAACTTGTCCAAGATCGCAAAGCTAGAAAACGGTAGCATTAGGATTTGATCACAAGGGTTTAACTAGAGACTTGAGAGATCACCTCAAGTTGTACCCCTTTCCTGGGGAGAGGAGATATTTCTGTTACCCTTCTCCCTTGAGGCAAGGTAAACAAGTGAAAAGAAAGACACTGGACTTGCAGTGAGAACATGTGACCATTGGTGATCTACCAGCTGTATATCTGTGGTCACCTCCCGGTAACATCTTTGAATCCCTCTTCTCAGTTTCTTAAAGGGGAAAAATGAGGCTCTCCTTACATCATAAGACTGTCCTGGGAATAAAATGGAATCACATATATGAAAGTTCTTTGAAAACCATACAGTACTGTACAAATGCTGTAAAAAAATCATTCTAAAATAGCCTCCCCTTTAATTCAGATAATATATATTTCATTCATTTGAGATATCTAATAAATTAAATTCAAAACAATATTTTTGCTTGAATTCTCAGATCAGTGCCTTGGTTCTCCATTTCACTTAATGGGTAGGAACCGTGATTTCACATACTGTTTTTATGATTGTTTAGGCTAGCTAATCTTGTAGGATTCTTTAAACACCGTTTGAGCCTTCTAAAAATATAGCTTATGGGAAAATGTTATCCCAATAAGCTTTTCTTGACAAACTAAATTTTGGACTCCCCTTTCTTTTTACCTGGCTAAGGTAACTGATTAAAGACTTACTCTGCTTTTTGCTTTTGGCTTTTAGCCTGCTGGAGAATCTTGGTGCCCATCTTAAATAGCTCATCTCCTTCATCCGTGAAATTTTTCTTTGCTTGCTTCTTTACTATTTATGTACAAACAAGGGAAGATAAAAAGAACAACATTATTTCTGTTTCATATTTTAAAAACAGTGTGTTGGCATAATGAGTTGTCACGTGAGTTTGGGTTTTGCTCTACCTAACTTTCTTTACCTCTGTATTTCAAGAAGAATACCTTGCCTTTTCAGGGCTTCCGCAGGTCAGAAGGCAGACGCTGCCCCCCAAAGTACCCTCTTCCTGTCTTTTATAAAAATGTATGGAGGGATGGGGAGGCAGAGGAATACCTCTAAGCATATAAGGAAGAGAGGATGTTCCCAACCTGGGAAAGGGGTGTAAGTTAGCCAGTTCTGCAAGGTTCTGTGAGCAGAAAGCAGGAAGCAAGGCCTTGGAGCAAAGGGGTTGGCAGGTGTACCCCAGAGGCAGGATTTGAGGCACTAAGCTCTCAGCCCTGGCTGGCAGTGACTCCTTTTTATAAACAGGGCCCATCCATCTCAGAGCCATCAGATTCCATAGAACATTAAGGCATGTGCACCAAGCATCTCAGAGATGTCAAGTGTGCACCTAGGAATGAAGGGAGATATCTCCAAAAGTTTGTTCTCCAGGCTCCCTCACCGTCCCCCAGATCCTTTCCAAGACCTTGGGGAAGACATACAGAGACAGTACCAGTAATGACTGGCCTTGTGGGATGGGGGATCAGAGTCAATTTCATATTTAAAGGAAACAAAAAAAAGGAGTTTTACTTGCTATAACAATGATATTTCTCAAACATTTAGGTAATGCTTCACAATATTCAAAACATCATCAGCAAGGTTTCTAAGGCTGACTCTTCCTATAACCAGCTTTCCCCAGTGACATTTCTGATTGGTGAACCAAGCCTGAAGTCATTTCAAAAGAGAGGCATTAGGGCATCTGATGCCTCACTAACAAGATCCCAGAGAACTTTAAGTGGCCCTAGTTTTCCTTCTTCCTGGCAAGCTATCAGAGTTATCCACTTTCTTTTTTGAATTAAAAAAAATTAACTTGAAAGCCGATTTACAGTAAGATCTCACTATTTGAAATAATTAGAATAAGCAAACTCATAGAGTCAGATTCTAGAACATAGGTTACCAGGGGATAGGGTGGGGATAAGGAATGGGAAGGTAAGGCTTAAAATCTACAGGGTTCCTAGTTGGAGTGATAGGAATTTTTGGTAATGGATGGTGGTGATGTTAGCATGACATTGTGAATGTAATTAACAGCACTAAAATATATATCTGAATGTGATTAAAAGGGGAAACATTAGAGTGTATAATATAGCAACAAAAGTTTTTTAAAAATTTGTGGAGCTGCATTACACAGTGAACCCCAGTTAAACCACGGATTATAGTTAATAGTACAATTATAAAAATGTGCTTTCATGAATTGTAACAGATATTCCACAGCAGTGCAAGGTGTTAATAATAGGGGGAGTATATGTGAATCCTGTATTTTATGCATGATTGTTCTGTAAACCCACAATGTCTCTAATGAAGAAAACAAAAGCCCCCAAAAGGCAATTTATAAGTATTCTGCATGATTTAAGTTATCCAATCAATTTAGTAACACTGGACAATTTTAGCATCTAATTTCTCCTTTGGTTTATATTATCTAGACTCACAAATTAAAGGAGGGAAAGACTAATGGGAAAAACCTACTAATCTGTGTTTGGAACAGCAATGGCTCCTATTAACATGCTTTAAGA
Source organism: Choloepus didactylus (assembly GCF_015220235.1). Lineage (NCBI taxonomy): Eukaryota > Metazoa > Chordata > Mammalia > Pilosa > Megalonychidae > Choloepus > Choloepus didactylus. The sequence continues at coordinate 20,247,558 of NC_051325.1, read as the reverse complement.
GAAACAGGATAGATTTCTAAAGGTTGATCCTGCATGCATATACATATGAGAAATGATTTATGGCTACAGATTTCTACCCCTGGCTTTGACTTTTATTTGTAAATTCTTTTTTGGTTTCCCAGATGTACTGAAATATGAATTTCCTTTTCTATAAGAGGGCTCAATTATCAGATAAATGTATCTTGATACTTTATTTCCATCTTCTGGTTTAACACTTTGCAAATCTGGGGAATGTAGGGTCAGGAAATGATTTGAGACCATTCCCGACTTGCCTTTATGAGTCTGGGGTCCTCCAAATGCCTGATCGGTGGACACCTGTTCTTTGCTAATGGAGACCCTCACTGAGATGCTAAAAAGTGTTGGGGCTGAGCCTCAGAAATAAAAGAAAGCAAAGCAGGTGTGCTAGAGCACTATTAAAAACAGCAGAAAGTGTGGGAAGTGTTCCAACTAGGTGAATTTATATGTTGCAGTTTGTCAGTGCTAGTCATAATTTGCAGAGAGTACTTGACATTTTGCAACTTCCTCAATCTTATTATCATTATTTCATATCTAACTGGAATGTTCACTCTGGGTTGCATGGGAAAGTTGCCTCTTCTCCTGGTGGGAGGGGATGCACCCAGACTCAACTTCTCAGTGGTTACCTTCCAAATGCAGGAGAGACTTATTTTCCAGAGCACCCAAGGTCTCCAGAGGTGCTGGACAATTGACTTCCCTGGCAGCTGGATGTCCAACTAGCCCACCTCTGACAAGGCCACTTTCTCATGGTTGCACTAAGGTAGTATAGCAGGTAAACCTCCCATGTGTCCAGCAATCCCTGGACCCAGCTCGCCTTTCTGTGGGATGATGGAAGAATTGGGAAACTATGCCTTCCCTTGCTGACCTTTGGATTGTAAAGTTTTGTGATTGTGTCTATTCCTCAATCCATACCACGTGGCATTGTGGAATTCATGTAGAATCCTTGTGTTCAATAATGACTAGAAGCAAATCTTTTCAACAGAAAGGGCCCACTTGCTAGTTTCAGATACTAGCAAGAAAGAGGAATGCTGGGGAGAACTTGTTCTCTCATTCATTTACTTGTTCATTCATTCAGTACTTATTGAACACCTACCATATGTTAGATACAGTGCTAGAAGTGATTAAAAAGAAGATGGAGAGAATGCCTCAGCCTGGCAGTGGAGCCAGACAAGTTCACAGAAGATTACAATGCCATGTGGAAGGCACTATAAATAAGGCACTGTGGGAATACAAGAGGATTCTTTGTTTGCAAGCAACAGAAACTGAATCTGGCTGACTTAAGCAAAAGAGACTTATTGGGAGGCTGTGGAGGGCTCACAGAATCATTGGGATAGGGTAGGTTCCCAAGCATTTCTGGAGGCAGAGAGACTGATGCCACCACTGGGGTGGGCCGGAGCTCAATCCTTTAAGGACCTCTCTCCTTTGCTTCAGATTGAGTCCATGAAGGATGTGTCTGAGAGGCCTAGAGAGGGAGGAAAGTCCTGTCCTCAAAAGGAAATGGAGATGGTTACAAAGGTGAAATGCATGATGGAAACCCCCAAGCAATGACAGCTACCACTGCAGGCAGCTTACTATGATGAAGAGAGATAAAGGAATCGTCACAGATGATGTGATGTTTCAGAAAGCTCTTAAAAGGTGAGTATGGATTTGTCAGGCTAAGGTGAAAATGGCACTCCATTTGGAGGAAACCGTTTATACAAATGAGCCATGAGGATGAAACCCCTCCGGCAGTGATGGGGGCAGTGTGGCTTGAATGAAGAGGGCAGGAGTGAAATGGCTGGTCATGCTTCAGGGTGGCTGTGGAAGGAAGTGCACCAATGGGAGAAGAGGGAGTGCGAGGAGGGACGAGAGGTCATTGCACAGAGAAAGGCAGGTTTGCTAGGAGAAAGAGAACAGGAGTGGACGGAAGGCGGCTCTGATTAGAGACAACTAATTTAGAGTTTGAAATCATGTTGATGAAATATTTCTGCCCATGGGTGAAAGAGTAAGTGGCTGAGGAGAAATAGAGGCAAACACGATTGGAATTGAGGAGGTCTAGGAAATCAGGCAAGGTCTTCAGCGTGGTTGTTTAACCCCACATGGTGGTGGCCTGTTCTGTTGACTGACTGAGGTGGGAATGTATCAGCAGAGCCCTGGGCCTGTGGGAAGAGAGCAGTGCCCGAGCAATTCACTCTTCAAAGTTCTAAACATCTCCTGAAACTCTGTTTTGGCTGGGTTCCTTCCCTTCCCTTATCCTGTATTCCTCACTCCCTTATTTGTCTCATCTGAGAAATCACTTGCCCAACAATCTCCACCTCAGGCTCTCCTTCTAGGGAACCCAGCCTAAAAAGGGGGAACTGTTGCACTTAGGAAATTATTTGAAAGATCAATTGGGGTAGAGGGTGAAAAGTTAAGACAACAAAGAGATTGCTAAACTGCTCCGAAACAGAAAATGATGGGAATTTTGAATTCCTCCTGGAGATAAAATTGCAGGGGAATGAGGAGGGAGAGAAGAGCTTGCAATTTGAATATGAGGTGGGACCACAACTTGGCTGTGAAATTTCTGCAGCAGGGAAGGTGGTCCAAGGACATTTCAAGAATAGGAACGTCTGCAATTGTTTGTATTACTGCAATGGAAACTATGTCTTCTGTCCCATTTCCCCAAATGTAAAATCTACTTTTCTATAAGTGCTCTTATGTTCTCTCACTTGCTTGCTCTGTGTGTGTGTGCATGTGTGTTTGTGTGTTTGGGAAATTATGGAAGGGGCTCAGTTTCACCTCTGAATCAATAAGTGCAGAAGTGTAGAGCCAAGGAGACTATCAGAAAATAACACCCCTGTTCCTTTGCTTAGACTGGGCTCCATGCTGGAGAGAACATGCTCTTCCCTGGGGCTGTGAACTAATCTTACATTGATTGCAGAGGGCTGGGAGGCCCCAGGCAACCCAGGCATTTTATAAGCACACAAGTGTTTATATAATTAATTCCCTCCAAGGGACTTTCAGGAGTTTTGTGATGGAATTGATGTGGCTTTAGATATGTATAAAACCACTCTATTCTTTGTCACTGAGGTTTCAACAAGAGAGTTCAATAGACTTAAGACAGATCCTGAATTGGCAAAAAGAAAGAAAAAAAATGGCCATTTCCGATAAAAGGTAATTTAATCATTATTTTTTCCCATTGTGTTATCCCATTGCGCGACCAAATTGCTCAGACAAAACAACAAGCATTATCTTGGCCACAACTTGTGAAGACAGGAATGACATGTTTCCTCTAGCAGGCAACACAAGTCTCCACTATTCTCAGAACTTTATATGTGGTCATGTGCTTGGAAGACCATAAATAATAATGTCCAAGGTCCCATTTAAAAAAATTCTTTCTTACCACAAATTCTAAAATCTTAACATTTAAATAAATAAATAAATACCATCTAAAAGTAAAAGGGAAAAATAATATTCATTATTTTGAATGTCAAGATGTATTTATGTCATGACCACATAAAGGGTTATTGAGAGTTAAAAGAACTGTCAATTGAGCTGGAAGATGAATATCTTCTAATCTAACTAAAAGTCAGGTGCTTTCACCATTAAAATAACAGAAAGAGATAAAAATGGGAAAATCTTTTCTTGCCTACAAGATACTGCATCCTTCTTGTCTAATTTCAGTTGTATTTAATATAAACCAACTCCAGCTTCTAATTTACTGAATAATGCATCAGAAGTGTTCTTCACATTTGCCCTTAGTGTGTGCCAAGAAGATATAATCCCAGAGAAAGAGGGAGAATAACGATCCATTACTAAAAATAACATTCCATCCAAGAAAGAATGACTCAGCAAAGGATTTAGTCAGAAAACGATGCAATCACCTCAAATACACTTGCATAAGAGCACAGATATTTACAGTAATCAAGTTTACTTTGTCCCTAGATCATTCTTTCTTTCTTTCTTGTTTTTTTTTTTTTTTCCCAATTTTCTTTCATTAAAGCAGTTGTAGGTTTAGAGAAAAATCTTGTGGAAGGTACAAGAGTTCCTATGTAGTCCCCTGCCCACAGTTTTCCCTATTATTAACATTGGTACCTTTGTTACAAGAGATGAAAAAAATATTATTGTAATTATATTATTGGCTATGTAGTATTGACTCTAGTCTACAGTTTATATTAGAGTTCACTCTAATACAGAGTTTCAAGGATTTTTAAAATTTTAATTCTGGTAATACAGCCTAAAATTTCCCGTTTTAACCACTTTCAAGGATACAATTCATTGGTGTTAATTATATTCACAATGTTTTGCTACCATCACCACCATCAATTTCCAAAACATTTCCATCATCCCAAACAGACACTTTATACTAGTTAAGCACTAACTCCCCATTCCCCACCCGCACTCCTATTCCCGGTAACCTTTATTCTAATTTCAGGCTCTATACATTTGCATATCCTAACTATTTCATATGCGGCCCAGATCATTCTTATCTACATAAATACCTCCAGTGGTATTGCTAGGAAGTGGTAGACAAATTGTATTATAAGTAAACATTTTCCTGTTCAAATATTGGCTAAGCAAAAATTTAAATAATAGAGATACTGACTTACAAGATTTGATTAAATAATCTCTTAATTTAGTAAAAGAATTATGTTTTATAAGAAGACAAGAGAGGAATCAAAACCAACATATATTATGTTATAATGGAAGCTAACATTTATTAACACTCAGTAGGTCCTAGGCAACTTTCAGTGCTTTGTATTTAATTTTCTCACTGACTCTAAGAGGATGGGACTATTGTCATTCCCATTTTACAGATGAGGCAATGTAGTGACAGAGAGTTTGAGTTGAAAAACCCCTGAAACTAGGTCTCTCAGTTCCCATCCTTGATGCTGGGAACACAGTGTTATTCTTTGTTATTCCTTGTAAAAACACATTGCAATTAAGTTTCTTAGTTCCTGGCTATGCTGATAAGACAGTTAAATGTTAATCTTTCCCAATCTTTCTGTCAATCAACGTGAACAAAAAACAGACTTCCAAGCCTTGACCAAATGACCAATTATCTCTAGAAAAAATGTTTATATTTTAGTCACATCAAAGCAATTTTTTTATTTTTATTAGAGAATGTGTGGGTTTATAGAACAATCATGCATAAAATTCAGGATTTCCATGCACCACCCCACCACCGACACTTGAATTATTGTGGAAAATTTGTTCGTTGACATTAACGTTTTTGGTTTTTTTTTTTGTATTTCTACTATTTTTAACAGTAGTTATGTTTGTTACAATTTATGGAAAGGTTATTAAAGTAGTACTATAACTGCTGTCCATATTTTATGTAGAGGTATGTTTTCCTCATATTCCTGACCTATTCTTTTTTTTTCATGCTTGTCTTTATTTTATTACTCATCTACTCATATACTGGATAAAGGGGTGTCAGTCACAAGGTTTTTACAATCAGTGGTCAAAGATGAAAGCTGTATAGTTATACAATCATTATCAAAGATCAAAGCTACTGGATTACAGTTCAACTGTTTCAGGCACTTCCTTCTGTCTATTCCATTACACTAGCAACTAAAAAGAAACACTCATACAATAATTCAGTAGTCATAATCAATTACTAAATCCTTATTTCTCAGCTACACCTCCTCCCTCTCATTTGATCTTTCTCTCAATCTTCAGGGATACCTGGGCAATGGCTATTTAACTTCTTCATGCTGGAAAGGGGTGTTGACACATCCAAGCAATTTTGTTAACCCAAATGGAACTAGATTGTACTCCCTAATCTTTCTCATTTTCTCATTTCCCAAAGAATCCCTGTTTTTCCTTTGTTCCTCCCTAGCTTTCTTCAATCCCAATAATGCATATAAATGAAGTTCTTGCAACCCTTTGGGGAGACAGATTTGAGACTGGGACATTCCCCCTCTCTGCTGGCTATTAAGTCACTTTCCTTTGCAACAAAACCGGTGTGACGAGTCATTCTGGTCTTGCTGGGCAAGGACTCAAGACCCACAGTGTCTCCCTGCAGAGTGACCTGCCCAAGGTCATACAGTTGTTATTCAGAAGACCAGTGGTCAAATCTAGACGGTCCAGTTCCACGGTGTGCCGGTTTGAATGTATTATGTCCCCCAGAAAAAGCCATATTCTTTGATGCAATCTTGTGGGGCAGACGTGATAGTGGGGATTAAGTTGGAACATTTGGATTAGGTTGCTGGCATGGAGATGCGCTCCACCCAACTGTAGATGATAACTGATGGGATATTTCCATGGAGGCATGGCCCCACCCATTCAGGGTGGGCCTTGATCAGTGGAGCCATATAAACATGCTGACTCAAAGAGAAGGAACTCAGTGCAGCTGTGAGTGACGTTTTGAAAAGGAGCAAGCTTGCTAGAGAGGAATGTCCTGGGAGAAAACCATTTTGAAACCAGAACTTTGGAGCAGATGCCAGGCACGTGCCTTCCTAGCTAACAGAGGTTTTCCGGACGCCATTTGCCATCCTCCAGTGAAGGTACCTGATTACTGATGTGTTACCTGGGACACTTTCTGGCCTTAAGACTGTAACTGTATAGCCAAATAAACCCCCTTTTTATAAAAGCCAATCCATCTATGGTGTTTTGCATTCCGCAGCATTAGCAAACTAAAACACACAGTTTGAGCTGTACCACTGTGTGACACTGCCTCTCAGAGATACACAACATGCTGCATTCACATAATAGGTCAACACAAAGTTAAATATCAGTTGATGGAAATTTTGAAAAACAGATCCATAAATATGGTTTTGTTTTTACATGTTTATTGAAATTTGTTATAAGTATTTTAAACAATGGATTGTTTATGTAGAGTATCATGTATCATAATCAGGTATCATGTATGCCCTTGTGGAGAATTTGTATTTCATGTAAATCATTATTGCCATTACATGAGTCATAGTCCTTTTTATTTTGACTATTTTCTGATGGAAATCTGTATAAAAAGTATACTATATATTCTTCTACCTAATCTCATCTTGATGCATCATCATGCACACTGGACAGTACCCAGCCCGGTTGGTCTGGATGTGATCATATAAGAGACTGTGCCTGTGGGAGGCCTTGGCGACAGGACGACCTGCTACAATGAACGGGAGCAGAAGAGAGCAGGGAAAGATGGTGACGTGCTGTGGCTCTTGGGGGAGGGGGGGCAGGTAAGAGTGTCTGCAAAAGTGGCTGGATTGACATTAAACTGCCCTTGCTAATTTGTACCACTTTAGACCACTGTTTCCCAAAGGATATGTAAGATAAAATTTAAGTGGTACACAGATGAACTTTAAGGTTTTGGATAGTTCATATATAGATTAGATACATAGATATATAGATATTTGGATATATATAAAAATAAAGAGGGGGAGGGGAGGGAGAGGGAGAGAGAGAGAGAGACTATTTGCCACAAGTGATACTTGTGATTTCTATATACAGTATTTTTCTTTAAAAAAAATGTGAAATATTTCAAACATAACAAAAATATCCAGAAAATAAAAGGACAGCCATATACCTTACCATCACCCCCCACTCCCTCCATACACACACACAATTTAACAGATGCTAGCATTCTGCTTTATTTGTTTTACATATCTCTTTAAGGAAATAGAAGGTTACAGACACACCTGAAGCCTCCTCCCAATGTCCTTTTCCTTTGCTCCTTTCCTAGAGGGGACTAATATCCTGCAGTTTGTATGTAGCCCTTTTATGTTTATATATATATATATATATATATATATATCTCCATTCATAGTATTACTTCCAAACTTTATGTAAGTGTCATCATAGCTTATATACTTTTGCATCTTGCTTTGTCACTTTTTGGGATTTATCCATCTAGAAGTATAAGCAGGCCTCATTCATTTTAACTAATATGAATTGTCTGGTTAGTATTCATTGTATGGATAAACCAGTTTATTTATGCGTTCCTCTACTGATAGGTTTTTCCACATCTATACTACCAAAACCAATATTGTGATGAAAATCCTTGAACACATTTTTCTAATACACACGTGTGAGAGTGTTTATAGGGTATATTTCTAAAAGAACCTGTGCCGGATGTGGGGTATATTGCATGTTAAACTTTATTAGATGTTACCAAATTGCTCTACAAAGAGGTTGTGCCAAATTTACATTTTCACCGGTGACGTATAAGGTTCCCATTTCCTCACGTTCTGGATCAGCCATGGTGTTGTCTGACCTTTTAGTTTTGACAATCTGTATGAAATGTTATGTCCTTGTTGTAAAATTTGCATTTCCCCAATTACTAGTGAAGTTAAAGATATTTACTGGCCTTTGGTTGTTTTCCTTTTCTAAGAATTGCCTATTCATATCCTTTGTTTAGTTTTCTGTTTGATTGTTTGCCTTTTTCCTATTAATTTGTAGATGTTCCTTATATATACATTGGATAAGAATTCTTTATTGATTAAAGAATTCTTAACTTTTTCCCAGACTGTAGTGTTTTTTTTTCCCCCACTCTTTATGATTTAAAAAATACTTATTAAAGTTTGAAATGTTAAAGTAGTTAAATTTTATTACGATCTGGTTTCATTTTTGCCGTTTCTAAGAAATCCTTTTTTATGCCAATATCATAAGATTTTTTTCTAAAATTACTAAAGTTTTTATTTTCACACTCAAGTCTTAATCCATCTGGAATTTATTTCTGTGTATGAGGTGAGGATAGGCTAATTTTACTCTTCTTCCAAATGAGAATCAATTTCTTGCATACATCTGTTGATCCTTTCCCCACTGAGTTTTAGTTCCACTTCTGTCACATATCAAGTTTCCTTGTATATATGAGTCTGATTCTAGGTTCTTTTCTATTTTTCAATCCATCCATGTGCCAATGCCATACTGTTTATACAAATATTTTATAGTAAGAATCTAGTAGGGCAAGTACCACTTCTCATTTTTCTTCAAAATTATCTTGTCTATGTTTAGACTTAAAAAATATATATATATATACACACATCAAATATATATATTTATAAATCCCTTTGGACAATTTTAAAAATAATTTGGCAAGAAATGATATTTTAGTGTTTTGAGTCTTCTTATTCATAGACCACTTCATTTATTCAGGCCTCTTTAATGTTCGCCAATAAAGATTTACATTTTTCCTTTTCTTTTTACATCTTGTATACCTTTTATTAGATTCATTCTTAAGTACCTTGTGGTTTTTATTGCTATTTTAAATACTATCTTTTAAAAATAATTTTGTTTTTTATTTGTTTTTAGTACATACATAGTAATGCTATTGGTTTTTATATATTCATATTTATATCCAGCAACCTTTTGAAACTTATAAATCATGGTTTAATAGATTTTCTGGGATTTTTCTATGTAGACATCATGTCATTCTTCCTTTCAATACTTGTTTCATTTTCTTGACTTACTGCCACGGCTGGGACCTCCAGGATAATGTTAGGATAAAGCACTGAGTAAGAGCATCCTTATATTTTCCTTCACTTTAAAGGGAATTCTTTTAACATTTTAACCTTATTTATATTTTTGTCATAGCTTTTTGGTGGATATTCTTTACTAGGTTCAGGAAATTAACTTTTAATTCCTGATTTACTAAGAATTTTTATGTTAAGTGGTGATGAATTTCCTCAAATGCATTATTTGCATCTATTGAAATGTTCATATGGTTTTTGCCTTTTATCTGTTAAAAGGTGAATTATATTAGTAAATTTAAAAATGTGAATCCATAGTGGTATTCATGGTATACATCCTAGTGGTATACACCCTGGTGCTAAATCCAGATATGCTGATATTTTATTTATATATTTTTCATCTATGGTTATGAGACTCACCTATAATTTCTCTTTCTAGAACTGGTTGTATACAGTTCGCATATTATGATTATATACTCAAAGTAACTTGGGAGGAGTTCCCTATTTTTCTATTCTTTGGAATAGTTTGCACGTGGTAGAGGTTATCTGTTTTCTAAGGATTTGTTAGAACCTGATTACAAAGAAAAATTTTTGGGACTTGGGCTTTTTCTGTTTTGTTCTGTTTTGCTTTAAAAGTAGTCTTTTAAACTACTGACTCTTTTTCTTTGATTGCTATAAATCTGTTAGTGTCCTCTTTTTTCTTGAATAAATTTTGATAAACTATGTTTTCCTAAGATATTTTCCAGTTTTATCTGTCTTCAAATTTATTGTCATAAAGTTGTTATAATAGTCTCTTGTGATTTTAAAAATCTCTAAAGGTTTTTACTATTTCCAATGATTCAAAAAATCTCTACTGTAACTTGCATGTATTTCCTGCTTCATTCTTTTCCTTTGCTCTTTTGTTTTTATATTTTTCTCTCATTGCAGCAGCAAAAGTTAGACATTTAATTCCTTGATTTTTAATATTTCTTTTTTTATAATACTAGATATTTCATCAAGTCTAAGATGTTATATTTTTTTAACATTTCATCCCTGAAATAGAAATGCATCTTACAATAAACAGAATATCATGTTTAATAAGCAGTAGTTTTATTTCTTAATGGTACATAAACAATATTATATCTTATAATTTTGGCATCTTAGAATTGGGAATATGCATTTAAACTATAAATTTCCACTTACTGCTTTAGTGGCATCTTGTGATTTTTAATGTGTGATATTTTCATTATCAAACAATTACAAATATTTTCAGATTTCCATTATAATTTCTTCTTTAAACCATATTTAGAAGTGTTTTTAGTATTTCCAGGCATAGAGGGTTATTTTTTTGCCTATTTATAGCTTGTAATTTTTTTGCATTTGGATCAAGAACATGGTAGAATTATATAGATTGCCTAATATATGGTAAAACTTGTGGCCGAGCGAGTGGTCAATTTTTATAAAGGTTTTATTTCTTTTCTCAAAATACTATATATTCTTTAATTGTTGAATAGGATTCCATATATCTATTAGATCAAGTTTGATTAAGTGTATTGTTCAAATTTTTTAGAGTTTCAGTGATTTCTTGTCTGAGAAATATTAATATCTGAGAGTATTAAAAATCTCCAACAAGGATTTTGGACTTATTCATTTCTTGCAAAACTGTGTTTTTTTATTTTCATATTTTAAGGTTATGTTGGGCAGGTACAAGTTTGGGATTATCAGTTCTTACTGATGAATTGTTTCTTTTAACATTGAGATGACTTCTTTCTCCCTTTTAACGCCTTTACCTTGAAGTCTATTTTGTCTGAAATTAACTTCAGCTTTCTTTTGACTAGTATTGCCTGGGATATCTTTTCCACCCATTTACCTTCAGTTTGTTTTAGGTATGTTTCTTGCAAACAGTATATAGCTGAGTACAGTAATTTTCTTTCAATCTAAGAGTCTCTATCCTTCAATTCTTTTTTTTCTGTGCAGCAGGACAGTATCTTTTGATCTTTCATTCATCAATGCTCCCTTCCACTATGACTAACCTTACGTTTAACACATCTGTTGACTTCTAATTTAAGTGCATATAATTTTCATTTTTATAGTTCATTTTGGTACTTTTTCACAGCTGGCTGTTTCTTTTTCATTTTGATGCCTTGTTCTTTTCTTTTCTTGTTCATTTCTTACATGATTTCTTAACCATTTAAAAATATCTTTATTCCATAGATTTTTTTCAGATTATTGTGCTGCCAGATCAAGTCTTGGGTGCTATGCTTTCTAGTGTGTGTGTGTGTGTGTGTGTGTGTGTGTGTGTGTGTGTGTTTATTGGGGGTGGGGTGTGGGGCTTGATTCTCACTCTGAGTAGATTTTCTTTTTACTTGTACATTTTGTAAAAATTTCTTGAAGCATATTCTCAACAGGGCTTTTTATGTGGGACTGATTCTCATTAACCATGATTGTGGGGCTGTTTCTCCAAAGTGGGTTTGTGTTTGCTTCTGCGAGATATTATCATCTTATTGACCAAAGAAAAGTTTTATATGTTAAGATATTAGGTTAGAAGTGCTCACACACACACACACAAAAAACAAATCAGATGGTGTAAATTCAAATCTAAATCTGTATGTGGTGCAGGCCTGTGGCGGAGGTTTTTTCAGGGAGTTGTTTTCTCCTGTGAGATCCTAAGTGGAGACAAACATCCTTGATGTTTGCCTGTATTGGTAGGTGGTGCTTTTCATCGCTTTTCCTAATCCCTCCTTTCACTTACACACAGTGGCTCTATGAGACCCTCCACTTTATTCATAACTCTTCATTCCAATTCCCTTCTCAAAAGCCCCAATGTCTATTCTCCTTGCCTTGCCTTTAAAATCCAAGGCTTGGCCACTACCAGCTCTGATCACAGCTTGACAAAAACATGATCTCTCATGCTTATCTTTCATCATTTCTAGGACCTCGGTATTTCAGTGACTTTCTTGTGAGCCTTGCTCTACGTTAAAAAACAAAACAAAACAAAATTTTGGTATATGTTAGGCATCACTTTCCGATATTTGTGGCTGAAAGATTTTCACACTAGATTAGCCCACCATTTGCTAGAATAGGAGCACTTTGGTTGTTTTCTTTTAAATCGATTCGTTTTCATGAAACTTGTTTTCAAGAAAAATTTTCAATAAATAGTAGAAAAGGTATCAAATGGTGTGCAGGTTGGGTTTCCTGATAAGTGGATCCTAAGAGGGGAGGGTGTTTGTTAAGAAGGGTGCTTGGGAACCATGCCTGTGAAAAGGAAGGGGAAGGAGTTGGATTAGGCAGAGGGAGAAGCTGGTGCACTAAAACCCTGGGCTCACCCCACAGGATGTTCTGGAGCTAAAATGGATCTTTTGAGTTTTCCCCTTAGAGTTGGGCTGAGATGCTCAGGCATTTATGTGCCTGCATTAGTCAGTTACCTTGGGGGAGGCAGCAGTCCCCAAAGGGACTGACAGCTGAAGGCTCTCTGACCACAGCTCTCCCAGCAAATGGACGACAAGTCCTTCACCAAAACGGGGATCTGAACGGCCCTTCACAGTCTCTGCCACAAATGGATATTCCAAAAACCAAAAAAGTGGAGTGCCAATGACTACACTTAGCTTAGCTGGTCACAGACCACAGAAGCGAGAGAAGAGAATGCTAAGACTGGCTTAAGGTAGGGTTCTGAGAACCTTCTCCAACCAAGACCTCAGTAATGATTGGGCACGAAAGCCAAAACTGATGCTCATCAAGTCTGAGGGATGCCAGGAAGGACTGGTCAGGATCGACAGAAAAAGGAGTGTTCCAGTGGCCGGCAGGAATATGCTCTGTCCCTCTGATGGCCTGATTAATCATTGATTTGTCTTCCTAAGAATTTAATAAGGATAATTACTCTTTTACACTTAATTCTGACTCAGAAGGAAGAACGAGTGGTTGAAGTTATTTTCCTGAGGGAAAATGAACTTGCCATTAAAAAAAAGGAAATGGATGTGAAAGCATTGTGTTAAGGTGTAAAACCATATTCAAGGGTATTCTAAAAATGTAAGGCTTTGTTATTTTTATGTAGCTCCTATTTTGTAATTTATTGTAGAAATGATGCTGAGTCTGGAGTCAGAAGATTTAGGTTTAAATCCTAGCTCTATATGGAAAGAATTCAACTCAATTTAATTCAGCAGTTATTCATTATAACTCTGTGACAGATACAGAACAAGGCACAGATATTATTTTTTTATATTTGAGAAAATCTGACTAAAGGGACACAGGGCAGAGGATTGGAAAGTGGGTAAATATTCTCCCTGTTTTCAAAAGGTGGTGAAATATATTCATATTCTAGAAACCATCTAGATTAACACAACTCAATGTTAATATCTTCAACCGATTTTTATACGTGGTTTGTGAGAATTCCATTAAGGAAATGTGTTCACTTAGAATTAGGAAAGGTTTTTGAGAATAAGTTAGGTTACATCTTGCTTCTCTTTCCTGAAGGACTGATAGATCTGGAAAGCAGCATTTATATAGAACACCTATCCACCATCTTTTATGATATCCTGTGCACAAAATGTTGAGTGGGAATCAAATGAGAATAGGGTTCAAAAATGTTTTTAGCCAGCTCAATAACCATGTGTAATCCACATGTCATTTGAGATGCTTTGACACCATGGGTGAAACTAGATTGAACATGGTTAACTCCATGGCCTGTGAAGTTCCAGCTCTTCTCCCAGGGAAGGTTAGTTTCTCAAGTCTTCCCCTACTTTCTTAACTCCTGATTCCATAGGTACTGTTCCTAGGCTGTATTGCATTGACTCACAGTGAAACTTAACATCTCTTTGAGTTGTCCCAAAAGAATATTCACTCCCACAAAGTATTGACGAGGAAGGCAGACGTTACTGAAGATTTCATAGAGCAGAAAGAGAAGATGATTTATTCCAGTAACAGGAACAACTTTAATGGGCAAGTTAAGGCATTGCTGATTTAAAAATATCAATGGGGGGTACCCCAAATTTGGAGTGTTATTAGCCTCTCAGTTTAGCTCAGCTGGTCACCACCTTTCTGTCTCCTCACATCTTCTCTCTCCATGTTTCTTCTCTCATTCTCTTCTCTTCCCTCCCTTTCAAGAACAAAATGACTAAATTCCTCTCCCTGGCTCCACAGGGTAAGTTCTTTCCATGCTTGAAGCCCTGGCATCAGGGACAGCAGGCTTCTGTGTGGGGTTTGTGGGTGGGGATTGAGAGGAAGTATTTGTCCACCTTCTGTCCACAGATGCTTATTAAGGTGTCTTCTCAAACAAAGTTAGTACACATTTACAAGGCATCCTAAAAAAATTTCTGACCCTCATCACGTTTAGATTTTATCTGGTTGATCGGTGGATGAATTCAAATCTAGAGATTTATGATGGATTATTATGGAATCTAGGCTCTATCCTTGACCCTGTCTTGCTAGCCTCTTTAACAAGAACTTGGGTAAAGGATTGGAAGGCATGTGTCTGGGCTTGCTAGGCTGCTGTGGTTTGGTATAAACAACAAGAATTTATTGGCTCACAGTTTTGTGTCTAGAAGAAATTCCAAATCCAGATATTCTCAAGGTTTCTCCCAGAGTCTGTACATTCTGGGATTGGCTGCTCACAATTCTTGGGGCTTGTACACCTGCCTCCCATCACATGGTGATGTCCTCTCCTTTCTGGCTTCTGTGACTTCCAGATCCGCTTTATGAGGCCTCCAGTTATTCAGATTAAGGCCCACCCTGCTTCAGGTGGACCACACCTGAATTAAAACTACATCTTCAAGAGATCCTATTTACAATGAGTTCACACCCACAGGAATGCAGATTATGAACATGTGTTTGTTGAAGTATGTAATTCAAAATTTTGTATGACAGAAAACTAGGAGAAAAACTAGGAGAATATAGAATGAATTGATGTCATCAGGTTGGAATAACAGTTCAAACCGAACACAAAGAACACAAAGAACAGTTCAAACGAACACAAAGAAATTTCATAGGCATAATGTAAAATCTTACTCTAAGATTCAGAAATTTAGATGAACAAGTAAGGAAGGATGAGGAGATACTTGGCTGTGCTGGTCAGTTTTATGTGTCCACTTGGCTGGGCTATGGTCCCCCAGTTATACAGCAAACACTAATCTTTGTTTTGCTGTGAAGGTATTTTGTAAATGTGATTAAAGTCCATAATTAGTTGATTTTAAGTAAGGGAGATTATCCTAGATTATCTGGCTTGGCCTGATTCAGTCAGGTGAAAGGTCTTAGAGCAAAACTGAGGCTTCCCTTGTGGACACCAGCTTCACTTTGTTCTCAGGATTCCAGCCTGCCTTTATGACTGCCTGCCTTATGGGTTTCGGACTTGCCTAACCAGCCCCCACCACCATATAAGCCAATTTCTTGCAATAAGTGCATATATATATGTGTATGTGTATATATATATATGTGTGTGTGTGTGTGTGTGTGTGTATCCTACTAGTTCTTTTTCTCTGGTTGAACCCTCACTTACACACAGGCAACTAAAGGTTTCAGTTAGCTCTAAGTTCATTAGGTATCATCATGCAAGTTGGTGCCAAAAAAACATCTAACAGAACTTAGATGCAATGTGCAAAAGCCACACTGTCCAGCGAGGTAGAGCAGTGGTGCACTGTGCTCCATGTGGGGCCAGAGATAACAGGACTGTTATGCCCAACTCCAGCTGCCATCATTTAACACTGACTCATGCTAAGATTGGGAAGTGATTGGGGTTTATGTAAATTAAGAATTCTCTAAGAGATGTATTAAGAAATGCCACAAGCTGCCTTGTGTGATGCAGTGAGTTTAAATCACAGATATTAAGTGGAAGCTGGTGACATCTGCCAGGAGGACCTATTGATAGGTATTTGGCTGGATGATCTCTAAAGTTCCCTTTTTACTCTAAGGTTCTGTAATTTTACTTTTAATAACTGTGCCCCTGTGTTTGCTTTTTAGTTTTTCTATTTTTTCCTCTTGATGTTCACTATCATTCACCATGCTGTCACTATGTATGCCACTACCCCTTCATCCTGTTAGTTTATGCCATCTAATCAACCCTGTCTGGAAATCCAGGTGTCTTGGGTATCTTCTGGTTGCATCTCCAGCTTCACTCTCCATCCTTCTGCATCCTGCTCTGTAGTCTGGGGCACGGACTCATATAGGCTGCACAAATGAGCTCCCTTCCCCACCAGAAAGCCACCAGCAGAAGGTGTAAAGGGTAAGAAGAGAGTAAACCAGGGGTACTTATCTCCTGTTTCCCCAGTCTGGGTTGCTCTTGGCTGACCCAACATCACCTAAGATCATAGCTGCTGTCAGACAGTCCTCTCCATGCACCCCATGCTTCTTTCCTAGCATACCAGTAGCCACTACTTCCTGTGACCCTTCAGGCCTGGGGTGATAATGCCGTTGCCATTACTATCTGGAGGGTACACTGGTTTCCCTACATCCTATCCCCACCTTTCAAAATAGTCCCTTTATTAAACCTTTCTCAAATGACCCCATTTGAATGTGCCATTTGTTTCCTGCCAGGAAACATGTCATGTAACTGAGCATGTCAGCATTTCTAGGTCATGCCTAGAGTCACCTCTTCCATTGTTCAATGAGCTCATCTTTTGGGATAGCTGTGAAAAAATGCACTTAAAATATTAAAATTAAAAAAAAATCTTTGTCAAAGCAAGACTGTCATATAAGACAAGTAGAGACTAAGATCAATAAGAGTCCTGCCAGCCCCCACACGAATCTTTCCCTCCTCTGGAATCCCTTGGTTCTCATTTTCCATGTATTGCTCTTATCAGCAGTGGTCACATTTGTTAATTTATGTAAATCTTGATGAATGGATAATATGGTGTTCTAGTTTGCTAATGCTGCCAGAATGCAAAACACCAGAAATGGATTGGCTTTTATAAAGGGGGTTTATTTGGTTACACAGTTACAGTCTTAAAGCCAGAAAGTGTCCAAGGTAACACATCAGCAATTGGGTACCTTCACTGGAGGATGGCCAATGGTGTCCGGAAAACCTCTCTTAGCTGGAAAGGCATGTGGCTGGCGTCTGCTCCAAAGTTCTGGTTTCAAAATGTCTTTCTCACAGGACGTTCCTCTCTAGGTTGCAGTTCCTCAAAAATGTCACTCTTAGTTGCTCTTGGGGTGTTTGTCCTCTCTTAGCTTCTCCAGATCAAGAGTCTGCTTTCAACATCCGTCTTCAAACTGTCTCTCATCC
The DNA here is from genome assembly GCF_015220235.1 of Choloepus didactylus. Lineage (NCBI taxonomy): Eukaryota > Metazoa > Chordata > Mammalia > Pilosa > Megalonychidae > Choloepus > Choloepus didactylus. Next base: position 20,229,984 of record NC_051325.1, on the reverse strand, counting down.
GCAGCTACTCTCTCAGCTTCTGTGCATTTTTCAAAGGGTCCTTCTTGGCTGTAGCTCCTCTTCAAAATGTCACTCTCAGCTGCACTGAGTTTCTTCTGTTTGTCAGCTCATTTATATGGCTCATTTATATAGACCCACCCTGAATGGGTGGGGTTACACCTCCATGAAAATTATCCAATCAGAGTCATCACCCACAGTTGGGTGGGGTGCATCTCCATGGAAACATTCAAAGAATTACAATCTAATCAACACTGATACCTCTGCCCACACAAGATTATATCAAAGATAATGGCGTTTTGGGGGACATAATACATTCAAACCGGCACATATGGCTAATAAAAGACAAATTTCTCAAATGTCCTTGGAAATATTTGTAACGGACAGCAATGAATGTATGCACACTCCCTGGAAGTCTGGAGGAGAGCAAGACATTTCTTTGAAGTTTTAGATTTGATAATTCCAAATGTGAATTTTGAAATCTACTCCATACACTGTTGCTGTTAGTCCTGAAATAAAAATGTTTTCAATAATTAACCATTACTTATTTTCCCCCTAAAACTTTCAAGGAAATTTAGTGCTCGAAAGTTGCAGCATGTTTATCATCGAGTTAAGTGTTTGCCCAAATCTGTTTTGAGAAGCATGGGACTAAAATTTCTCAATATTGTCAGCCTGCTTTTGTGAGGCATTATGATGAAGGGCTAGAACTATGGCAGTAGACAATCTAAGTTCAAATCCCAGTTTCCCTACTTAATATTAGTTTTGTGATCCTAGGCAAAGGACTTTAAATCTCTGTGCTTCAGGTTTCATAACTATAAAGCAGAGATAATAGTAACTTGTCTTAAATTGTGTAAAGCACTTCAAACAATATAGAAACTACTCAGAGTTAGCTTGTTAAATATTGTTATTGTTATTATTAGGTGTAATATAACCACTTCAATTGAAGGGAAAGGGATCTCATTGGAAGGATGACATTATTTTCTCTTTTAAATAGCAGAAGCTCTAGTAACCTCTATCTACCTTATCTGCCAAATTAATCAATGCTTTTCCTTTACCGATGTCCATGGCACACTAATGCTTGCAGCCAGTGGGATGCTTTTTAATACACTTGTGCATTTCCGTTCCTGCCACTTGTATGCTTTCCAAAAGTGAGTGGTATTTGTTTCCAAACATGTTTATGCCAGTTGTACTGTTATTATAATTGTAGAATTTAGTTAAACAATGTGTAAATTTATTAAATATAAATGAAAAAACAAAACATGAATTTTTTTATGTAAAATAATTGGAAATTGGACCACTTTGGTAAAAGAGAGCCACTAAAAAAATATCATCCAATTTGATTGTGGGTGAAACATTTATAAAAGACTGAGGGGAAATGTCTAGAAGGATTCTGCCCATGGATTGCTCCATAAATGTCTTTAGTTTCTCACTCCATTAAAAACCTGGGATGGGAAATCACAGTTGATACAATATGGGTGTGATTTATCCTAGGAATGCCAATCACTAAACCTATACTAAATAAAAGGCAGGCCATGTCTCTATGACAAAAAGTTGTCAAGTGAATGTTTTGAGATACATGATTTAGATTAAAAATAAATTTGGTATGTATATATCATTTTATAATGCCATCAAAAACTGAAATTTTCAATTTTTCTTTGCCAAAGATGTTTCCCTCTCATCAATGAGAAGTTAATAAAATGGTAATTTATACATATGCATTAGAAAAGAGAAAGCTTTCATGCATCAGACTTAAATATTGAAGGTTAACTGTTCTTAAATTTTATAACTGAGCACCAGTTAATGCCTTAATACAAAATCTATGGAGTTAATATTTATGTTTCTAGAATCTTCTTGCATCCAGAGAAATCAGTCAACTTACATCCAGAAAAATTGATCAATTAATCAGGTATGTTTTCATTTGGAAAGGTTTTAAATTGCTAAACTAGAAAAAGAAAAAGGGCACTATATTAATTTTGGTCTACTTTGAAGCACGAGGGTTTCTGTTAGCAGAATAGCTAGTAAATGTTTTATCTACATAATTTTCGATATTTTTTTTTCCTGTGAGTCCTGATTAGCAACCTTATTTTCAGTAAAAATTCTGAATCTAAGATGGGAGCAGAAGTTGACAAAATTTAAGGTTTTTGTATGTAAAGACATTTATGACTATATTCTAAAACTTTTCAGAAAGGAACTTGAATTTGATTTTAGATACATGAAGTCATTTTAAATTTACATTTGAGAGAGAATTCTACTTACAATAATTTTTGTTTCTCTTCAACAGATCCTTATTTTGAATTCCTTTTATCCTTCCTTTACTTTGACTCTTCCTTTTTTCTAAAAAATTTTCCTTTTTATTGGTTATTTTTATCAGTCTTCGTTCCAATATGTGAGATAAAAATAGTTTGATTTCGTTTCCTGATACCTACAAAGAAAAATGTTTCCTTATTTTTTTTCATGTGTAACTTTTTCAAATGAAATAACAGGAAAGTGAAAAATCCTCTATTCATGGCAAAAATACCGATTTAATGCAATTACTCCAATTCCTGCTTTTTCCCAAATCAAAAAGACAGATGACTTCCTTCAGTTTAAGAATTCACATCTTTTACAAATAGAAACCATTTTAAAACCTATTACATTGTCATCTGAAATGCAGAGCCAAGCATTAAATCCTAAATCTTACAAATAAAATAGTAGGAGAATTTAACCAATTTACTCTGCCACTGGTAAGTTGTCATGGTAATATCAATTGTGTGAGCTAAAAAAAAAAAAAGATGAAGATAAGATGATGGTCTTGCTTATACATTACAACACATTTATTATGGTGGAAAAGAGAGAAAATCTTGTGACTTGCTAAAAAGAGCATGTAAAAAAAAAATCCCCAAAGTACTTTTCAGAAGTTATCTAATAAACTTATTTTAATTAGGGTGAAGGACTTGGAGGTTGTTTTGGGGATAGTAAAAATTATTGCAGATTTTAAGAAAGAAAATTAAAAGATTCAGAGAGGTAAATATTCATGGTTTACATGTATAGTTTTCCTTAAAATTACATTGAAGACAACAAAATTTCCTTTTGTCAGTTACTACCTCCAAGGAGAGTCAAGAATTTTTTCTTATTGGTTTGTTTGTTATTTTTCAGTACCATAATTTAAACTTCCTCTTTTCAAGGTCACTTTCCAGTATGCATAAAGCCTTCCCAGAATGGAACATCAAAAATACCTCTGTCCGTCCATCACTTGACAAGTATTTATTGAATGCTAACTACTGGCAGTATAGCTATGAACAGAATAGACAACATCTCTGCCCTCATGGAGTTTATAAACAAAGTAAATAAATGATATAATCTTGGGTGAATACTATAAAAACACAGAGCAGTTTAAGGGGATAGAGTAAGGTGGGTGTGATTTTTTGAGAGGTGATTGTAGAAGGTCTTTCTGAAGAAATAACATTTAACAGATGATTGAATGAAGTGAGGGAGAGAAAGCCACACCAAGTTCTAATTCAGAGATCAGCAACTATATCCCACAGGCCAGATCCAACCTGTGCCTTTTGCTGTGAATAAAGTTTTAGTAGAAAACAGCCAAATCCAATTGTTTACAGATTGTTGATGGCTGATTTTGTGCTCAAAGGGCAGAGCTGAGTAGTTTTCCAAGGACAGGGAGCAGGAAGGGCACAGCCAGCAATGGGTATGTGGTGGGTTCAATCCAAAAAAGGCAAGAAGCCGGTAAGGTTGGTATGGACTTGAACAAGAGGAGCAGTGTTAGCAAAGACATGAGAACAGTGGCTCAGAGGCCAGAGCATGCAGGGATGTGAAGCCATCTAAGGACCTTGAACGTGGTTCAAGGTAGCCAGATTCAGCAAAGAATAAAGGCAAGATACCCAGGTAAGTTTGAATTTCAGTTAAACAACCAAAAAAATTTTTAAGTGTAGATTTGTCCCAAATGTTGTTATGTTAACAAATAGACCCACAGTGTATAAAGGCTCAAAATCAACAGGCAGGTGGTTCAGTCAGTGGATCTCTGCTCCATGCTGTCATTCAGGAACCAGGCAGACAAAGGCTGTGTCGACTAAACATGCGGGTTCCAGAGCCTCCTTGAGCTGAGCACTGATATCCAGCAGACAGGAAGGAAGAGGGCACAGAGGATCATTTGTAAAAAGTGGTTTGGTTTGGTTTGGTTTGGTTTGGTTTAGGTTTGTTATCTTATTTCTAATAAGCCAGGACCGAAAGTGACCCACATGGCTTTCAGCCACATTCCATCTGCCAAAGTTCAGTCACGTGGCCCCACCCGACTTCAAGGAGAGCTGGGAAACATAATCTCTCTGGGTATCAGGAAGAAGAATACAGACTTTGATAAGTCATCAACATTCTCTGCTACAGTAGGACTATCATATATTTGCCACAAATATCCTCTTTTAGGAGGATGTTCCCACCTTTCCTAGAACCTTTTGGAAATACCAAAATTCCAAATTCCAATAACTGTATGTGACACATAGTAGATACCATGCTGAATGAATGTGGGTATTGAAAAATTTTCATATGAAGACCTCTTCAGTTTGAATGAGCCTGATTATTCTAACCTGCAAAATGGGGCTAATGATTAACTATTTAAATAACTAATGACATCCTTCATAAAGTTGTTAAGAAGCATAAATAGTAAATATGAATGGGTTTTATAAAATTTAAAGTGTTAGTAGCTGTAAGGACATAATCCTGAATATAATGACATAAGTCAAAGTATCAAAAATGTGGAAAATAATCTAATCATCTATTGGAACAAGATTGTTAATCTCAAAAACAAGAGATGAGGAGAAGTAGAGAGTGGACATGAGCATTCTAACAAAACCATCAATGCTGAGAGCTGGGCTGCTTGTCCTCAGAGTTTTCATTGTGGCTGTGCCGGTGGGTGGTGGTTGTCATAATGAACCCTCAGTCATGCACTGGAATTGCCCCCTTAGGGGTCCTCAGTTATTCCTTGGTAGTACATTTGGTACTTCTGTGATCACCATCTTTCTTCAATGAAGGCAGTAATCCACAGAGCTCCTAAAAAATTAAATCCTTAAGACAAAGTGTCTCTAAACATTTTTTTTTTAAGTGTCTTTGTGTGTTTTAAAAAAATGTGTCTTGAGGGCATGGAGGACTGGGTATTCTTTTGTGACTCAAAAAATTATAAAGCAAGAATGAGAGAAAAAGGGAAAGAGCAGCTCAACTCAGGCAGGTGTTTTTAAAAATATATATAATGCAAATGGTAATTATTATAAAAGATAACCAGAATTTGAGGTTGAGATAGGGGGAAAGGTGTTTTCAGCCAGATAATATCCTATTCAAGGGAATTGCGAACCAATATGGCAAGTTCTGTGAACTGAGGTTGCCTTATTCTGTGTTCTTCAGTGTGGTGTGGAAATAATGGAATATTGCATCATAGCCATTTTTCATTTTTCTTGCAGTCTGTGTCCTATGAGGCTGGTGCTAAGGATGTTTAAAAAAGCAAATAGTCCAGTGGAAATGGGTGGGGTATATAGTGTACAATAGATACCCTTATCTTTGTATCTGTCATGCTTTTTCTACTTTCCAATATTCTGAGATCTCTTAAAATAGTTTACAGTTTTCTTTTGGGCCTAGGCTATATATGGTAAAGCTGAGGTCCTCTTCTATATTTGCCATATAAGCCTCACTGACTAATGCTGGACATTGGGAAGGACACTTAGGGTTCTGGGCAGCATCCTTGACCCCAAGGAGTAAGGAGCTCCTTGGTTCCAAAGGTGGCTTTCTAGTGTCACTGGGCTGGCACTGCATATCACCAGCTACGAAGAGCCCACAAGAGAAAGCAAGATGACCACTGAGACTCCTGTCCCTTCAGCCTCCACCTGCCCAAAGATAAATTTTTGAGCTGTAGGCCAAGATCACTTCTGTTTCTGCAGATGATAACCTCCTTGCTAATTTGGGGATGCTGCAGTCATGGTGATGGGGAGGAGGTATTGTTGGAGGGGACTAGAAAATGTTGCAATGTAGAAAAGAGTTTTAAATTTATATAAACTTTTTTTTCAAAGTTTACTCCTTTGATCTGGATTTAAGATTTATTCATCAATAACATTTCTTGAGTGCCTGCCATGTGGGCAGTCACTCTTCTAGTTAATAACAGTGAACAGCATAGTCAAAAATCCCTGTTCTCATGGAGCTGCTTTTCTAGTGATAGGAGAGTGACTATAAACATAATAAACCATGGTATGTGATATAGTGATGATTCTAAGAGGAAATGTAGAGCAAAGAAGGCAGATGGATAGTATTGGGGTAGGGTTTGCAATTTTAGATAAAGTGATTGCAGATCTAAAGAATGTGCAGGGAAAGAATCTCCAAAAAGATGACGCTTGAGCGAAGCCCTGAGAAGGTGACAGACATTTCAGGCAGAGAGACAGAAAGGTGATGTTCTGGTTTGCTAATGCTTCACTGAAGGATGGCCAACGGTGTCCGGAAAACCTCTGTTAGCTGTGAAGGCATGTGGCTGGCATCTTCTCCAGAGCTCTGGTTTCAAAATGGCTTTTTCCCAGGACGTTCCTCTCTAGGCTGCAGCGCCTCAAAAATGTCACTCTTAGTTGCTCTTGGGATGTTTGTCCTCTCTTAGCTTCTCTGGAGCAGAAGTCTGCTTTCAAAGGCCATCTCCAAAATGTCTCTGTAAGCTGCAGCTCCTCTGTCAGCTCCTGTGTGTTCTTCAAACTATCCCTCTTGGCTGTAGCAAGCTCGCTCCTTCTGTCCGAGCTTACATAGTGCTCTAGTAAACTAGTCAAGGCCAAAGCTGAATGGGCAGGGCCACACCTCCATGGAAACTATCATCTACATTTGGGTGGGTCACGTCTCCATGAAAACACTCAAAGAATTACAATCTAATCAACATTAACATGTGTGCCCACACAAGATTGCATCAAAGATAATGGCGTTTTGGGGGACGTAATATATCCAAACTGGCACAGGTGGCCTGGCATGTCTGAGGACCAGCAAGGATCCCGGTGTGTCTAGGAAGATGTGAGCAAGGGAGAGAGCAGACAGCAGTAGGAGATGACGCCAGAGAGAAAAGAGTGCGGCCAGACCACCCCGCTGATAAGGCAGGCCATTGCAACATCTTTGGTTTTACTCTACATGAGATGGAAAGCTACTAAAGGGTTTTGAGTGAAGGAGAGACTTGAAATTGTTTACATTTAGACGATTATCCTGGCTGCTGGGTTGACAATAGACTGAAAATGTTGAATCCCCTACTTCCAAGATGCTAGAAGACATCATGAGGTCAATATGTTTAATAAGCATCTGTGCCTCTCTAAGCCAGACTTGGTCCTGGTCCTTTTTGTCTTAATTTAGGACCTCAGGCAGGCCATGGAGGTCTTATTCTCTCACAGTGAGTAAATGTTTGTTGAATGAATGAATGAAATTGATTGAGAATTTAAAAAAATTAAAAAACAGAAACAATAGTCAACCATTACTCATTTAAGAAACTCTGAGCCTCAACTTTCTATTGGAAAAATAGAATGATTTAGAAAAATATTTACCTGTGTGGTGACATTTCTTTCTTTTAGCTTTTTATTATGTTTTTCTGCTTCGATACCTGTAATAACAAAACATTTTTATAAAATTTGAAAACATTTTCTTTTTAAAATTTCATTAAATATAATTTATAGCTAAAAAAGTTTTTAGATAACTTTTAGAATTCAAAGAATAATAGTTGAAAATAATTACAGTTTAGAGTTACTAATAATGTATTGCAAAATAATTCTTCCACTGACAATTTTTAGATACAACTTGGCACCAGCAATAATTTAAATACTTTAATCAAGCATTCTGAATTTGAATTACTGGCATGAAGGAGTTCTACAAATAATAGAGCTAAATAAACAGTAGAAACTTTTCTGACCTAGAATTCAAAGAAATGGTATCTATGTAAATAAATACTCTTTATTAATGGAGAATATTTAAAAATAGAAAAGGGAATATAATCTTTTATATTTTTATCCATATGACAAAGAAGCAGCAAACATTAATATAATTGATAAAAATATCTGAGAAATATAGACTAGTATGATTATATCCGGCTTTTCTTATTTCTTTTTTTAATCATATTTTTTTATTGTCTAATATATCATATATACATAGAAGTGTTAACTTTCCAAGTAGCATTTAACAAGTAGTTAGAGAGCAAATTTCAAAGAATATTATAGGTTACATTTCCACAGTTTCAGTTATTTCCTGATTATGAAATATAACATATATACAAAAAGGTAATATCTTTCAAAGTATGATTTAACAAATAGATATATAGGAAGTTTCCAGAGTTGTTAGGAATTATAGTACTGTAGTCTCAGTTATTTCCTTATTGTGAAGTATAACTTATATACAAAAAGTTTTCAAATTATAATTTGACAGGTAGCTATAGAACAAATTTCAAAGGATGCTATATGTTACAGTTCCACCATTTCAATTATTTCCTTCTTGCTATTCTAATACCCTAGCAACTAAGAAGAATAAAATTATATAAAGATTCAGTATTCATAATCCTTTGTTAAATTCCATCTTGTCTGTTGCTACACCTACCTCTAGTTTAATTGCTTTCCCCATTCTTCAGGGATGTCTAGGCAGTGATCACCTAACTTGTTTCTGTTGAAAAGGGGTGTCAACTTTATGAGCAAAGGGGGCGTATCTAGTTGATGTTCTTGAAGAGGCTATTACCTCTGGGTTTGGGGACTTAGCTGGTATAGGAGTACTTTGAAGGATTTAAGTTTCTGAAGCATAAACTTAGTGAGTGAAGCTTTTATAGTCTCAGATAGGGATCCAGGTATTCTTTAAGGTTTTGGGGACTACTACTGACTTGGGCTTATCATATTGTGGTCATTTGGCATATCTAGGTGAAGCTTGCATAGGAGTAACCTCCAGGACAGCCTCTTGTCTCTATTTGAATTCTCTTAGCCACTAAAAACTTATTTTGTTGCCTTTCTTTTTCAAAAAGCCATTTTCAACCCCTCGATGCCAGGGTCAGGCTCATTCCTGGAATCCATGTCCCATGTAAGCAGGAAGGCTTGCTCATCTTGGGGGTCCTGTCCCACATAGGGGGAGGGTGATGAATTTATTTGCAGAGTTAGGCTTAGAGAAAGTCCACATTTGACCAACAAGAGAGGTTCTCTGGAGGTGACTCCTAGACATAATTATAGGTGGGCTTAGCCTCCCCTTTAGAACCATAAGTTTCACCAAGCAAGCCTCAATATCAAGGGCTTGTCTTATAAAATAGGGGCTTCCTAAGTTCCTAACATAGCATACGTTATGTTCATGATAATCCATCCATATCACACATCATCATCACTTAGTTGTACAATCCTCATCACTCTCCATTTTAAACAATTCTAATGACCCAAAACATCTCATAAGGCCTTGGAATTTGAGAAAAAAAATTTCACAAGAAGTTTTTAAATTTTAATGAATCTTTATACAAAGTAAGAATCAACCATATATATATTATACAGAATCATATATATTCATTGGATATTTAATTTCTGCACAGTGTTTGATATTTCTTAACTTAGATATTTAGAAAAACAGTCTTCAAAAATTGATGTGAGTCCCAAAGTAATTTGGGTGGAGAATAAAAATATATATGCAGGACCCCCCGAGGAGCTGGGGGAAAATGCGGAGGTGTTGGACTTCCTTACCTGGATTGTTGCTGATGTTCTCACAAACATTGAGGACTGACGGCTTGGTGTGCCGAGCCCTCTATCTTGGGGCCTGCCCTTATGAAGCTTGTTACTGTAAAGGAGAGGCTAAACCTGCTTATAATTGTGCCTAAGAGTCTCCCCCTGAGTGCTCTGTGTTGCTCAGATGTGGCCCTCTCTAACTAAGCCACTTTGGCAGGTGAACTCACACACTGCCCTCCCCCTAAGTGGGACCTGACTCCCAGGGGTGTAAATCTCCCTGGCAACACAGGATATGACTCCTGAGGATGAGTTTGAACCGTCATTGTGGGATTGAGAACACCTTCTTGACCAAAAGGGGGATGTGAGATGAAACAAAGTGAAGCTTCGGTGGCTGAGAGATTCCAAATGGAGTCGAGAGGTCACTCAGGTGGACATTCTTATGCACTATATAGATAACCCTCTTTAGGTTTTAATGTATTGGAATAGCTAGAAGTAAATACCTGAAACTACCAAACTCCAACCCAGTAGCCTTGACTCTTGAAGACAAGCGTATAAAAATGTAGCTTACAAGGGGTAACAGTGTGATTGTGAAAACCTTGTGGATCATACTCTCTTTATCCAGTGTATGGATGGATGAGTAGAAAAATGGGGACAAAAACTAAATGAAAATTAAGGTGGGTTGGTGGGGATGATTTGGGTGTTCTTTTTTTTACTTATATTTTTTATTCTGATTCTGATTCTTCCTTGTGTAAGGAAAATGTTCAAAAAAAGATTGGGGTGATGAATGCATAACTATTTGATGGTATTGTGAACAGTTGATTGTACACCATGGATGATTGTATGGTATGTGAATATATCTCAATAAAACTGAATTTAATTTAAAAAAAATTGATGTGAGAAAAAAATAAAGTTGACTTAATTAAAATTAAAAATTTGAGTGCATCAAAACTTTTAAGGGAGGGAAAAAGCCCATAAAGTAGGAAAAATATTTGCGAATCATGTATCTTTTGATAAGAGTTTAGTATCTAGAATATATAAAGATATGGAGAATTCCTACAACTCAGCAAAAAAAGACAACAATCCGATTAAGAAATGGGAAAGGACTAGAATAGACATTTCTCTAAATATATACAAATGACAAATAAGCACATCAAGTTAGCCATTATGGAAATGCAAATCAAAACAACCACGAAATACCACTTCATGCCCACCAGGATGACTCTTAAACAACACCAACAGAAAGTAACAAGTGCTGGTAAGGATGTGGAGAAACTGGAACCCTTCTGCATTGCTAATGGGAATGTAAAATGGTGTGGCTGCTGTGGAAGATAGTTTGACAATTTCCCAAAAAAGTAAACTTAGAGCTGCCTTATGACCCAGAAATTCAACTCCTAGGTATTTACCCCAAAGAGCTGAAAACAGGGACTCAAACGATACTTGGGCAGCAATGTTCATAGCAGCGTTATTCACAGTACCAAAAGTTGGAAACAACCCAGTGTTCATCAACAGATGAATAGATAAACCAAATGTGGTATATCCATAAAATGGAATACTATTCAGTCACACCAAGGAATAAATTTCTGATACATGCTACAATTTGGATGAACCTTGAAATAAGCCAGACAAAAAAGGGTAAGTATTGTATAATTCCACTTATATGAAATATCTAGATTAGACACATTCATAGAGAGAGAGATTAGAAGTTACCAGGGGAAAGGGGGGAGGGGGAATTGGAATTAGGAATTACTACTTAATGGGTGTAGTGTTTCTGTTTGGGATGATGAAAAATTTTGGAAATAGTGGTGATGGTAGCACAATAGCACAACATTATGAATGTAATTAATGCCACTGATTGTACTATTAAAAGTGGTTAAATGGCTAAATTTATATATATGTATATATTTACCACAAGTTAAAAATTGATATGACAGGGTACATCATAACATGTCAATTTTACAATTAGGATTGATAATTTTCAATTAATATAATTTGTGCATGGTAAAAATGACCTTATGTTGTTTCCTGAAGTAAATCATGCATTTATGTGGTATGTTCACATTTTACAGCCTGGAGAATTGGACTCAAGACAAATATGGGGTAGTCAAAACTTCATATTTCCAAAAAGTCATGAGATTGTATTTTAAGGGCAGGTTATGAATTTTCTAATGTTATTTCTGTCATTGTGTTTATTAATTTGATATGTTTTATTATTTCTTTCACTGATGAACTTTAGTCCTTTGCAACAGCCTTACAATTCTATGTCTGTTCTGTTTACTTTGTCAGCCTGACCTTATAGAAACTGGTTCCAGATTGTCGGATATTTAGTTCTCTGTCATAATAAAGAAAAAATTGGTGAATTCTAAACAAAAATTCAATAAGTGCATAGTGACAAATGCATCAATATAAGGCATACCAAACTCTTTTAAAAGGTTGTAAATACTTGATACAGTTACATAAATTAGGATTGCTCCTTCAATTTAAGATATGAGATAAATTACGCCAGAATAATTACAGTTGAAACCTTCTCTACGTCAAATATGTTGAGTGATCATTTTGGGGTCAAGGATACTCATTATCAGGAGGAAGTGTAGCACCGTGGTTGAATGTGTGGCCTTTAGTCAAACAGGCTTGTGTTCTAGTCCTAATTCTGTACCTACATCATTAATTTGTTATGATAATTAAATGAGAAAACCCATGTAAAGTATTTAGCACAGTACTTAATATGTATTCAGTACTTAATGTTAACTATACATACATTATTATATATTATTACGATGTTAGCTATATATAATTTATATTATTACATGAAGTCTGCTTTTTGAATGATTTAAAATGCCTTCAAGATTTTAATACATGTAAATTAGTATATTCAAGGGGCTATTACAAAGAAGCATATTAGAAACTTCACGTGTTATTAAAATTTATTAATGCTTTACCTGTAGTATAACTTCTCTCTCAATTATAGCTTTCTCTTCAAAATGAATTACTTAGCCTAATTATACTTGTGTATTGGAAAGCAGGCACTGTAACTGATATTATATTCAAAGTGTCTAGTAATTTTTAAACTCCGTTATCACAACTAGAAAAAGTAAGCTGTAAAAAGAAAAATGATTTTGTAGATTCCCATTATTATACTCACCAGAGTATACAGAATAAAATTCAAATTAGCATTTATGGAATGGACAGACACAGAATAAGAAGTATGAAGTGTCATATATAGTTCAACAAGAGGAGAAATTATGGATATTGACTAGAATAAAGTTTGCATTATACATGGGCCAGAAAATCAAGCTGTTAGATGGTCACACACTAATGTGAAAATTATAGGGCTAAAAGCAGTTATCAAAGGTAGGATAAGTGTAGACAATGGAATTAATGAGTAGGAGGAGGTATTAGAGTATAACTGAAGGAATAAACTATTTAAAACAATAGCTTAAAACATAAAAGAAGATAAAAGAAATTGCTTATGACTTCCAGCACAAGATGTACAGTAAAAAAAAAAAACTTTTGCAACATATCTCTATATAAGTTTTTATATATATATATATATATATATATATATATATATAGTATCTTCTCTAAATTTCAGGTTTTGAAGTTTTCATCTAATGAAAATGAAATTTTGTTTGGCTGCTGGGGAAAACATTCTGCTGAAAACAGTGTCCTCAAAACTTTCTAGAGTAGGTCGTTTTATATCATTTGAGAGATGTTGGCTGGTGGCTTATCCCTCTGCTTCATCACTTGCCCTTATATAAATGCTGAAATTGCCACAAATTCTAGCACTCCCTGTGAAAAACCCAATCCACTGGGTACAGGAAGAAAATATTGGGTCTTCAACTTATATGAGGTTTAAATTTTTTTTCTACTTTGGGGGTATGTTTCATAATGTACATAATATTAAATCCTTAGTGCACTGAAATAATGAATAAATTTACATATAATGGGGTGTAACCAACATAAAGGTTAGATGTGGAGCTAGCCTTCTAAGGGGACTAGTTTCATTCAGCTCTTGACGTGTAGCTCTAGCTACAATTAATATGTGCCAGAGGCTTTACATATTTTTGTCTCCAATCTCCTGTCTCCACAACAACCCAGAAAGACTGCAAGCATGGAATATTTGTATGCCTATTTTATTGATGAGGAAATTAACATCAAGTGAGATAAGTAACTTGCCAAGGTCACACTAGCCCAGTAGGATTTAAAGAGTGCTTGCTCTTTCTACTGCATTGTTTCTCCAACCTTTCCAAAGAATTCTCAAAGATTGATTTTAAATGGTAAGTTTCATAATGACATGAACTCCACTTTCTTTACAAACATTTGACTTATGCATAAAATTTTACGGGGCACCTCTATTTGCTTAATTTGAAACATGCCATTTTATCTACAATAGTTTTAATTTGTACCCCCTTTGAGAGAGAAGAATTTTTAATTTAATAAGGAATACGCTAGAACCACAGTCCACATCCTTCAAAAGAATGATCCATGTGGATTTGGGGGCATGGAGTGAAGCCTATCAAATTCACAGAAAATCCACAAGGTTTTTAAAAGTTATATTAGAGAAAACACTATCTTGGAGAGATCTCTAAAATAGATGGAGACAGTTCAAAATGAAAAGAGGCCTCTGAGCCCCATCTTTCTACATGGAGGAAGCAGGATGAAAAAGTCATTCAGCTGCAAACATGGACCAATTTCTTTTGGAAAAGGAAGGACAATTTAGAGGGTGAGCCTGGATGGAGCCCAGAGGGTGTTGCCAAGAAGCATGGAGAACAGTGGATTAGGAAACCACTCCCAAAGCATAGAACTGGGTCCTAGTCAAGGGCCATTGCCTACCCCTGGGGTTTAATTGCCATGAACCAGTGAGAGTTATATTTTTCCTTTACTGCCTTTTTAAAAAGCAGTATGATAGATTGAGTTATGTACCCCAGAAAAAAACATGTTCTTAATCTTAATCTCATTTCTGTGGTTGAGCCTATTGTAAATAGGACCTTTTAAAGATATTATTTTTAGTTAGAGTGTGGCCAACTGAATCAGGATGGGATTTTATCCTATTATTGGAGGGCTTATAAGAGAAAGCTATGGGGAAGAGCTGGAAGCCAGAATCCAGAACAGAAAGGACATTGACACATAGCGGGAAATTCATGGAACCCAAGGATTGCCAGCCAGCAAGAATGCTACAGATCCTGGGAGGAGACAAGCCTTCTAGCTCATGTCTTGATTTGGGCTTCTGGCCTCTGAAACAGTGAGCCAATGAATTCCCATTGTTTAAGCCAACCCATTGTGTAGTATTTGTGAGAGCAGCTCAGGAAAAACTAAGTTAAGCAGTGTTTAGTGTAGTTTTTCTGTCTCTCCAGTGTACATTGGGTTTGTGGGGGGATGGTGGAGTCACTTGTCTTTTAGTTCATAGGTATCTGAATCAAAGAACGGTCCTTGAGAAGCCTCACCCACATCTTGATCTGATGTAGATCATGAGATCATGGACCTGGAGCTGATGGATGAGACTTTGGAAATCTTGAGAGGGAGAGAATTGTATGGTGATGTGAATCATTAAGGTCTGAGGATGGATTGTTGTAGATTTTTACAGTGGCCCCCAGTGAATCATAACCTGTGTCCACAACCCTTTATGATATGACTTTGCCCACTCCTCCCATCAAGAGGTGGAGACTATTTCCCCACCCTTTGAATCTGGGCTGCCCTTGTGACTTGCTTTGACCAACAGAAATGTGGCAGATAACATTGCTCAATGTCTGAGGCTTGTCCTTAGGATTTCCAGCCTCTGCTTTTTTTTACCCTTTTTGAACATGCCCTGAAGAAGCCAGGGACAATAGACTACATGGAGAGAGGGCATCAGCCATCCTGGCCATCACAGCTGACACAGTTGAGAGAAGCTGCATGACTGAACCTGGGTGAGACTAGCAGATAAGCTTTCCAGTCAACCCACAGAATCATGAAAACTAATACATCATTGTCCTTTTAAGCCACTAGGTTTCGGGTTGTTTTCTATGTAGCAATTGCTAACTGAAACATCTACTTTTTCAGATTACCAGGACTCCTTGGATAGGAGTCTCAATACTCAAAAGCTACAGTAGACCAACAACTAGTGTCAAAATAAAGCATATATACTATATTCATAGAAGTGAAGAAAGAGATTAGAAGAAAATAATATCCAAAAACATTGTCTTGATCACAGCTCTTTTCAGATCCATTTTCTCATGAAAGAGTATATATATTAACTACTGGTTTTACCATTCATTTCTTCAATGTAATTTCCCTTCCCCTGCCCCAGGACATGGTCCATCTTCCTTTGAATGGACTTGGGGACGCTGATTAATGTGACTGGTGCTTTACTGACTGTGGTTCTAAAAATAAAAACCACATCTGTGCTTTATGGGGGAATTGGCCTGGGGGATTATAACCAAACAAGAAAATCCATTTCTGACTTTTTGTTTACACAACATTTACAAATGTAGCTAAACAGAATCATGCTATCAATCCTCCTGTCCCAGTTTTCTAAAATGAGGCTCCCTAAATCACTTATGGCTTCACCTGATTCACTTGCTTTGATCATGAGATGCAGCAATAATATAAAAATACATTAACTATCAGTTCTCTTTAGGGAAATAATCAAGGCTACCTGCTCTAAGCAGTTTCTATTACTCATACTTGCTTTAATATAGCCTGATGCCAATCTTCTCAACTTTCCTTTCAATTTCTGAGGAAGAACTGTCCTTGGTATTATCTAAATCTAACCTCTTCACCTTTGCTCCAGAGCTCATCCCTTATGTCCTTTCCAAGGACTGTCATTTCTATTTATCACCCCTCCCAAGCCAATATCTTGACTTTCTCCCCTAAATTCTTTCCTTATTTTTTTTTAAATGCTTGCAGGTCTCCTAAATATAAATAAACAATATGGAACAACAAAACACAACATCAACAGTTAAAAAAACAAAAACCCCATTTCTCTCCACCTACCTTCTGTCACAAGAGGCCTATCTCCAATGTTTGCAAAGCCCAGGATAAGAGAGCAAATCGGGATCCACATTCTATATATCTAAATATTTAAATGCCATCAAACAGTTAAATAACATATGGTCTATCCCCCTATCTTGTCACATGTATCTTTATAAAAACTTGGGAGACCAGGTTCAAATTCAGAGTCTATGAAATCCTTGGTTTTGTGTAAGAACGTGACTGCATAGGAAGAGCCAGCCCCAGGCACCCAGCCTGTAGCCCACCCTCTTTCTCTTCTCATTCCAGGTTATGTCTTACACTGTAAAGGTCCTTACACATTTGATCAGTCCAGATGTCTAAGCTATAAGGATATCCCCTTGCAAACAGCCTCTCCCTTGGCCACACTCCAGCCTTAAGAATATACACCCGAGTGGCTCAGTTAATTTTCTGATGGACCTGGTCCTAAGGAAGAAGTCCATGCAGATCCTGGAAGTGGGCTCAGGATCATTTGGGCTAGGAAGCATGGTCTAGAAAGGACATGTGCTATGTGGCCTATCTCCTTGTTTCTGCAGACTCCTTTCCCCACGGGAAGGGGTTAGGCCATAGGGGTTCATACAGGGGCCCTCTAAAGTGTGAGGCTGGGATCCTCTTGCCTGGGTACTGGCTACCTTAGTCCCATCTACCATTATCTTTCACTTGCTTCTGCAATAGCCTCTTAATTAATCCACCCATATCTACTTGGTCCTCTTTTAGTCCATTCTCTATGAAGTACCCAGAGAGATTTTTTCAAAATACAAAGAACAATCTTTTCAAAATACAGATAGATCATGTACTGTCCCTCTCCATCTCTTGCCTCTTTGTAGTCTGGCCCCTACCAAGTCTCTAGCCTTACATCCCTTTTTTTTTGCACTAGCATCTCCCTCTTTTTGCACCAGCCACACTGGACTTCTGTTAGTTTCTTTTACTCTTATATACTGTTCTATCTCCCAGGATTGCTTTGCTCTCTTGTGTGAAATTGCAAGAAAATTCTTTATAAGTTCTGAATCATACAGTTGCCATGAAAGAATAATAACAAACTTGCACTCATCATTCCTAAGCAAGGTATATGAAATGTCTGTTAGGGGTTTTCATGTTTGTACTGAGGAAGGATGAATGACATCTACAAATTCTCCTACCTCTTTTTCCAGGGTGCCTGCTGGCTTGCTAACCTCCTCCTAGTATGTTTAGGGAGAGGATTGACCCTTCGTTTAAGATCAGCCTGGGTAAGGGATTTTGCCCTTGCAAAAAATGAGATTACGCTTTCTGAAGACTGTGGATAAATTTTAGTTTCAATCCACAGTCTCTGCTTTCTCAGCCCAGAGAAAGCTTTTTAGGAGGAAAAACACCTGAAACTCTGCCCCCCCCCATCTTTTGGAGCAGATGGCCCCAAAATTTCCAGTAGAGAGCCCACTTCAGCCTTTGTACTCCTCACTGCACCCTGTTCATCTGGACCAAAGCTTGGGACCCCAGGACTATGGGGATGTTTAAAATTTTTCATCTTCATACAGGACACTGAAAGAAATATGGTTAAATTCTAAGAATTTATCTGGGCATTGAATTTTGGGAAGAATAAAAAAATTATGGAAACCAAGGTTTATTTCATGCCCAAAGATGGAAGACTCCCTTAATTTGGGGCAGATACCATATCACTCCCACTATTCATCTCCTTCCCATTCTTTTTATTTCAGCTGAATTGTTACTTCCCCTGTGCAGCTGTCCAGATGCTCTGACCAGGCTCTGTTTCAGGCTCCCATAGCACATCTCCACTCCCTCATAGCCTTTATCTCAGAGACATGAACTTGCATGTAATAATGTCTCCTCTGTGTCACTAGGTTGTAGGGTTGTGCATTGGCTAAGAACTTCTTTGTTATCCCTAGAACAGTGCCTGGCTTATATAGTAGTATTTAATAAGCACTTGCTGAATGAATGGATCTGTACATGGCATCACCACTTCTCAGGATCCCATCCTATTTCTTTTCTTCATTTCAGTGAGCACTTTCTAAATGGGTGGTGTGCCTGGCTGCCTCTGCTTTTAATCACCCTTTTTTCTACTTTCACACATACCTTGAAATCCAGCTTTGAACCTTTCCGTCAGCAGAACTGCTCTCTCAAAGGTCAATAATGATCTCTTGCCATATTCAATGGCATCATTCCCCTGGATATATATGCTCAGCTTTGTAAATTTTCTTTCTAGAGTCTGTATAGTGTGTTGGCTTCTGTGACTTTACACTATCCTGGATTTCCTTCTTCCTTTTAAACCACTACTCTAGAGTTCCTCTTTTGGTTTATTTCCCTTAATGAGTGTCTGTTTCTTGAAACTGGGTTCTCACCTCTTCTCTTTGTCATGATCTAAGGGTTTGAGCTGGGGCAGATAATGAGTGTAGAGGATCAGGAACTCGGAAGGGATAATGTGCTGATTCTAGAGAGGGAGATACTTAAGAAGTAAAGCCTTGAGAATCAATCTGTAACAAGCGGAAAGCAGAAAAACACAGATAAAGGAAGAATCCAAATAAAGAGCCCAGTCTGGCAGACGTGAGGCAAGTGAAAACCTGGCAACAAGGACAGTTCCAGACTTATAGAGCAGGTCAGTCTGGGGATAAATAAAAGTGTGAAGATAAATTTAGTAAAAATGGATAGACAACTGGGGAAATGTAGAAGGAGCAAGAAGAGAGAGGGTGTGCATCTGGAAGAGTCCAAAGAAAATTCTGCCAAAGGGTTTTGGAGGGGGGATGAATATTCAGTTTTTTGAGGAAAGCATGCATAAATCAGACCTTCATTTTGTGTTTGGATGCTTACAGTAGCCTCCTAACAAATTTAATCATGATCATTCTAATTTTAATCTAACTTATATCTACCCTCAGAATAATTTTCCCAAATTACTGTTTCCATCAAGACACGTATCTGCTTAAAAACCCGTATGTCCCTGTTGCTTATTATATCAAGACTAAATCCCTCTTTTGATTTCCAGTTTCCTTCATATTTAGATTTTACTCTTCATTTATGACTACTTTTCAAATCCAAGTAATCTGATTACCGTTTTAAAGTTTTCTTCTTCAGCTTCTTTTATCTCAACAATTCCTATTGAGTGGTCTAAAAATAACATATTAAAATTTCCCATAAAAAGAAAATACAATTCTAGGTCCTTTATTGGCTTGATTGGGAGGCAATTATACTTAGCTCTGGACATTAAGAAGAATGATTTTTCAAAACAACATTTCATATCAGTTGAAGCATGACTAGTTATTTACTGAGTTGGAATCCTTATTTAGCTCACTATAAAGTGGGAAGAGCAATACTATACCTGCTTCTTAGAGTAGATGTGAAGACGGAATAAAATTAAAATGTAAAATGTTTGGTGTTTTATTAAATTCATGGCTGCTGAATTATAAAATGTTAATTTCCCTCTTTTTTTTTTCCTTTCTCAATGTCTATCTTTTAAAAGCAAGTAGCATTAGCATCTGTGAGGAAAGCACTTCCCTTATTGAAATAAAATAAAGGAACTATAAGGTGAAAGCACTGGAAGAAGCATTTCCTGCTGAACTTTACCTTCTCCTTGGTATTTTCTCACTCTGATCACTGAGGCAGCCTCCTTTCCCTTCAAAGCCCTTTCCTTGGTTTCTCTTACCACACCTAAACCAGACTGGCATTTTTTAAATAAGGAAGAACAAAGAAAATATAAAAACATGCACACAGTCCAGTATATAATGACACTATTTCAGTTGTCCTCTTCCTGGTCCCATCTCATTCCTTATCCTAGTAGAATTTCACAAGAACCCCTGGAAAAGGGGTCACCGTACTTTCCTCCACATCTGGTTCTTTTAACATCTGGTTTTTCTTAACACCTACTTCTCTTCATTATCAAGGCCAAGGATACAAATTCTAACTCTGCCATTTTCTTAAGCGTTCTGAGTTACACAGCTCTTCTCTTCCCCAGGTCCCTGACAGGACTGGAGTGACTTACATATTATCATCCCTCAGTTTACACTCAATTCTTTATGTACTGAGAATAGCTCAGTCCCCTAGAGACCCATCTCAATCATACAATAACTGTAGCATCAATACACCAAAAATTGCACACTCTAAAAGAAGCTATTCCATTATTTCTCAACTGGAATGATTTGCAATCATGCTTTCTACGTAATTAGACCACATGCAGATATTATCAAGATCTCTAAACACAGACCTAAAAGAAATGGAAATTTACATGAAAAGGATTGCAGTACATGTTGAAAATGTTAGTATGTTGGAGTAACTGAATTGACCAGTAAACACATTTTGATGTACTATTACATATTTGGTAGTAGACAATGATATATTGACTTAGTCTGCCAGGGCCTGTATGACAAATGCCACATAAGGGGTTGATTTAAACAGCAAGTATTTATTTTGTTGTAGTTTGGAATGCTTGACGTCCAAAAGCAGGATGTCAGCAAGGCCATGCTTTCTCCACGGTCGATGGCATTCTAGTGATGGCAGCCCGGCATCATGCAGTGATGGCTCTGCATCTGCTCTTCTGGTTTCCGCTGACTGCTGACCAACTGCCTCCGAATTTCCTCTCTTTATGAAGCCTCCAGTCACACAGGTGAAGACCGTCTTGGATTCTGTTAGACTACACCTTGACTAATGACATCTTTGGAAGGTCCTATTTATAAGCAGGTTGACATCCACAGGGATGAGGAATAAGGTTTAAACATATATTTTGTGGGGGACATGTTTCAATTCTCAGTGGAAATATTAATATAGTAATGTAGTAGGTGTTTTTCAAACAGTCTATAATTTAGCATCAATATCTTGAAAAATATTTCATAATCTTCTGTTCTCTCTTCCTTAACTTCCTCAAATATAAAAGATGACAATATTTCCATAAAAACTAAAGTTACTGGGGGACTGGAATAACAGGAAGTGAATAGCTCTTTTATTTATTTTTATTTTTATGGGTTTTAATTGGGAAGGGAAGGCTGAATGACACTCAGCATTGCTAAGAATGTTCCTCCTGAAAGTCTACTATAGTGTGCAAGCAAAGAGCTTTACAGAAACCTTAGAGGATAGTGGGATAACTTATGCAACTTGCCTCATGTGGTGCCTAGCACAGGGGAACTACTTAATATATATTATTTTTATTATTATTAATTAGATGAGAAATAATTTGGAAGGAACACATTATAAGTGGTAAAATATGATAGAATCATATTTGGCAATGTTCACTGGTGATTTTTCCTGGTATTTCCTTGTATCCTGTGGCCCTTTTCCCATTCAGTGAGTTGCTCACTGCTTCAGAATAAAGAAGGATGAGCCAGAAATAAAGGAATAGGAGTCTTTTCTTGGCTGTTAGGGGGAAAAGAAAGGACTTACACCCAGATGATAGAATGGATGTAGGAGAACACCTGATATATAACATAAGGTAACACCAAGGCTTTCTATCCCCCCTTCCCAAGACTAGAAGAAATTCCCTGGAAGAGGAGGGAGAGAGCTGGTCGGGTAGCAAAGGGAAGTTTCCACCATGATAGCTTGAAAGAGAAATTAAATAAAAATTAAATTCCATTATTAAAAAATTAAGAAAGTATATTTCTTGCACACTTGAGTTTGTGGAACAAAATTTATAACTGATCATTAACTACTTAACTGCATGCATGCAAAATATGAAGCCTTTGTTAATGGTCAGTGCAAATTGTGATTTGTCCTCTAAAATAGAGCAATAAAGCTTTCAAGCTTAGAGACACACTGGGTGGCTTTAGTTGAAAGGCTGGGACCTTGCAGTTGATAGTTGCCAGTTAGGATTTTAATGAAGAGTAGAAACATTTAAATAACTTGTCTAGTTGTTGCCAATCAGTACTGAACTGGACAAACTTTAACAGGTTAGGCAGCAAGGTGGCCCAGATACCAATGTTCCCAAAGTAAATCATTATTTCTCATGTGCCCCTTCCCCATGTCAGCTTCCCTTCTCTAATTTTCTGTCCCTGTCAAGGGTATCATCAGTCTCCTTAGGTCAAACTCTTGGATCATTTTTCACTCATCCCATGTCAGTATCCCTATGGTCAAGCAAAAGTTTGTTTTGTTATTTGAATTGTAACTTCTGGTTCATTAGCAATGCTGTTATCTTAGTATAACACTTTATGACATAACTTCTAGATGCTAAAATAGCCTCCAAGTTCTAGGACTACAGCATCCCTGGACTTTAAGATCTACCCTGCTTCCTTCTCTAGACTGTTCATGAAAACTCCATACCAACTGAGACTATAGTGTCCCTCCCTTACTCAAGTGGCTGTTTGCTGTAAAGCCAAGTTGAAACCTAACAAGCATTGGGATGTAGTGGATTGAACCCTAAGCTCGGAATCAGATCACGTTCTAGCTATGTGACCTTGAGCATGTCACAAAACATCTGAGTCTGTTTCTGTTAAATAAAGAGAACTATTCTTGTCTTATTCCCAGGATGCAGCTGTGTGCGGGGAGTGGGATGCACTGTTTTAGAAATAAATGGATCATAGATGTGAAAGCACTTGATAAGGGCTTGGCTCTCTGTAAATGTCTTGTGTTCTCCAGTAATTTAAGTGACTATGGCATCATGTGGGATCAGCTGAAATTGCTACAGTATAATTTGGAGTGATTAAAATATTATTTAAATCATTTATACGATGTAAATTAAAACAGAAGTTTTAAGATAGATATTTTACCAGGTACTGAAAGTACTAAAATTAAACCAACACAGGAGAAATGTGTTAAAGTAACCAACATGGGAAATAACAATGTAGAAAATCCTGAAAGTTTTCATATATATTTGTAGAAAATTATTGAAAACACCATATGATCTTAGAAATATATCGTAATCTTGATACTATAAGCACTTGAGGTAATATTCAGCATCTATTGAATATGGAGGTAAGAAATTATTTTGTGTTTATGTGTCAGAATTCTTTGTTGATCATTATATTCTTCAGTACTTCTGACATGCTGTAAAATAATATACAGAATCTCAGGATTAGAAGAGAGTCATCTTTACAATGTTGTTACTACTTAATCACTAAATATAATGTATTAGTCATGGTTCTCCAGAGGAACATAACTGATAGGATATATATAAATATATATAATTATTATGAGATTTATCATGGGAATTGGCTCAGGTGAATGTGGGGATTGGCAAGTCCAAATTCCGTAGGGCAGGACATAAGTTGGGGACTCCAGTGAAGGTTTTGATGAATTCCCCAGGAAAAGCTGGCTGGCTGACATCAAGATAGAAATTCTTCTGACTGCTGAAATCATTAGTTTTCCCTTTAAGACCTTCAACTGATTGCTTGATGCTTCTCTCTTGCTGGAGGCAATCACCTTTGTTGATTGTAGATTTAATCAGCCATAGATGCAGTCAACTGACTAATGATTTTAACACCATGAAATACCCTCACAGTAACAGGCCAGTGTTTGCTTGAGGAATAACTTAGCCAGGTTCACACATGAACTTAACCATCACAGATGGATAGAAATTTATGGTGTTTTCAATTATTTTGCTATTACAAACAATACTGTAATAGATAACCTTGAACATGTTTTCTGTGAAATATATGTGAGGGTTTGCTAGGGTAGATAATAAGAAATTGCTTTGCTCATTGGATGGGCAGTATACCCATTTCAAATTTTAATAGATAATGCCCGATTGGCGTTCCCAAAAAGTGACCTGGTTTATACTTCCATACATAGTATATTCACATATTAAATTTCCCTCACTTTTCAATTTTTGCTAATCTATTGGGAGAACAGTGATATCTCATTAATTTACATTTGAATGATTACTGGTAAGGTTAATCATCTTTTAACATTTGTGGCATTTGTATTTCCTCTCCAAGGAACTATTAGATCTTTTGCCCATCTTCCTATTAGGCTTTTAAAAATATGTATTTTTAGGAGTTCTTTCTATATTCTGGATATTATTTGATTGTTGAAGATGTTGCAAATGTATTCTACAGTCTGTTGTTAGCCTTTTAACTGCCTATGGTGTCCTTTGCAGTAGAGGTTTTAAATTCTGATGCAGTCAGCGTTGTCAGTCTTTTCCTCCCTTTTGTTGTGTCTTGTTCAAAAAGGTTTTCCTTTGGAGCATCTGAATATATTTTCTCCTCTTTTCTGCCAACTATTTTTATAATTTTGCTTTTACTGTTTACATTTTTTAGGCCATCTGGAATAAATTTTTGTTACTATGAAGTGGAATCTGACTCCTTTTTCCCTAAACAAATGGACAATTTTTCAATAACAATCATTAAAGTCCATCTCTTTCCCACTGAATTGATAAACCTCCTTTCAGGTATAAATTCCCATCCATACATTGATGTGTTTTTGAACTATTTGTTTACTCTTCCACCAATACTCTAATTCCTGTAGATTTATAGTTGTGTATTTCACTATTTGGTTGAGCCTTCCACATGGGCACAGACACATACATACAGATATCTCATGTTCCTCTTTTTAAAACTTATCTGGAATTCTAGCATAGTTTACTTTCTAGATGAATTTTAGAATAAGCTTATCAGGTTCATTTAAAATCTGTTGTTACTTTGACTGAGACTGCATTAGATTTACATGTTAATTTACAAAGATATGGCATATTTACAGTTTTGAGATACATGCAGACATATACCCTTAATTTATTCAGGCATTTTAATGCTTTTCAGAAAAATTTCATTTTTATTCCTCACATATGTCTGGTTCTACTTTGATTAAATTTATTCCTAGCAATTTTATAGTTTCTGTTACTATTGTGAAAGGGATTTTTAAACATAATTTTCTGTGATTGTTATATATATATTTAAATTAAAATGAACATTTGTTTATATTTCTCACATGTTTTAAAGGTTTCTTTCTTTTGGATTCATTTTTTTATTGGCACATATCTTCTAGTCATTATTTTAGCTGGGGTTTGTGGGTGGTACATTCTCTGAATCCATTCATGTCTGAAAAGGTCTTATTTTGCCATTATGCTTGTCTGATATAATTTCTCAGGTTATGGAATTCTAGGTTCAAAATCATTTTTACCTCAATACTTAGAAAGTATTTCTCCAGTATCTCCTTGTACTCAATGTTGTTAATGAAGTTGAAGTCAATGTGGTTTTTTTTTTCCTCATGAATATTGTGCTCTCTTTAGAAGCTTTTACAATTTTCTCAATATCCATGAAATACCAAAATTTTACCAGTGTTTTTTAGTAGTGGGTGGGTCTTTTCTGAGTCATCTTGCTTGACACTCAGTGGGACTTAATCTCAAATCGTGGATTTTTTTTCAGAACCAGGAAATTTTGTTTGATTTCTTTATTCCTTCCTCTCTGTTCTATTTTCTCCTTCTGGAAATCCTATTATATGGATATTGTAATTTTTGGATAGACCTTCCAAGTCCCTTAACCTTTATTTCATACTCGTCATCTCCCTGCCCATTTGCATAGGTACCTGAATCTCTCAGTTCAATCTTTAAACCTCCAGATTGCTCTTCAGCTATGTCAATTTTGCTCTTCAGCCTTTAGTTTTTAATTTTTACTATCATATAGTTCATTTCCAAAATATCTCATCTTTTTTCTTTTGTTATAGCCTTATCTTGTTTCATGGATACAATAACCTCTCTAAATACATGATAATTGTGTCAGTTTGGATATATTATGTCCCCTAGAAAAGCTATGTTCTTGAATGCAATCTTGTGGGGGCAGACTTATTAGTTTTTGATTAGGGTGGAATATGCCTGTTTGAAACTGTTATGAAACCCAGAAGAGTCAGGACATTTTAACCCAATCTTGTTGGGTGGAACATTTTGATTGAGTGTTTCCATAAACATGTGACTCACCCAACTGTGGGTGACACCTCTGATTAAATTATTTCCATGGAGGTGTGGACTCTGCTTATTCAAGGTGGGTTTGATTAGTTCACTGGAGTATTTAAGAGAGCCAGGAGCCAACACAGATGCTTACTGATGTCTAGAGATGCTTGGCAATGGAGATAGAAGGACATTTGAAGATGCTAAGCTAAGAGATGAAGCCCAGAGTTTGCCCTGGAGAAGCTGAGAGAGGACCCCCAGTGTGTAGAGACAAAAGCCCTGGGAGAAAGAACAAGGATACACAGGAGCTGAGAGAGCGGAGCTGAAACACAGCCCAGGACCAGGAGACACCAGCCACGTGCCTTCCCAGCTGACAGAAGTGTTCCAGACACCACCAACCTTTCTTTAGTGAAAGCATCCTCTTGTTGATAGCTTTGTTTGGATACGTTTATGGCCTTAGAACTGTAAATTTGAAAGCCAATCCATTTCTGGTATTTTGCGTAATGGCAGCTTCAGCAAATGGGAACAATAATCGTTTTACATTTTAAAGTCCTCTCTCTCTTCTGTTCCCTCAGGTGTTATTGGTTTGTGTGTGTGTGCGTGTGTGTGTGCGTGTGCGTGCGTGCGCATGTGAAGATTGATGCTTTGCTTTCATGGTGTTAGTTTTCCTTAAATGTGTGATTCTTGTTTATACTCATCCTGTTAACCTGTCTGTGAATGCTATAACTAATTACGTCAACTTGCCACCAGTGACTTTGTAGGTATTGCGGTACGTGCTATCAGGGTGTGACAGGAGCTAGTCTTCTGGGAATAGGGGCTGCTTGAGTTCCATTGGTCATCTGCAGCACTGTCCTACATCTTTGGTCCAAGTGCCCACCCCAAATTCTCCCACCTCACAGTGTTTTGTCTCCTTGTGTACTTAGCTATTTTGGACTATTTACTGCCAATTTTATCTGAGTGGACTCTTTGAGGCCTATGATGAAGTTGCCTTCCCGTGGAGAGAACATGAATTTTCTTTTGCCATGTGCCTGGGATTGCACTGGATGTGCATATTTTACAAAGACCTGGTGTATTTACAAAATTGAGATTCATTCAGGTGTATAGCCTTAATTTATTCAGGTTTTCTGTTTAATGCCCTTCAGAAAGATTTCATTTCCTATTCAGTACAGGACCACCTTAGATATAGTTCTAGGCTTGGGGTGCCTGGGATTACCCAGGCAATTAAATCCAGGGTGAAAGGTCCATAAATGCTGGCCCATGGCCACAACTTCTCAGGGATGAGTTTTTTCCTTTTTCTTTTCTTTCTGCTTTCCCTACTGTAAAGTCCCTGTAATCTCTGGACTTGGGAAGGGATGGATTTACTTCTGATTCACCCTTAGCCTAAGAATGTATGTAGTACCTAATGGCCTTCGTTAATGCTGATAATGTCCCTTATTAGATTCCTCAACTTGGACGGCTCGTGTGCGTTCAATTCTGTCCTCTGTCTTGGGCAGCCACTAAAACCAAAGCCCAAGTTTGTCTAGTTCAGGGCAAAAGTTGCTGTGATTTTCGGGTGCAGGCCTGGCCCTGCTCAGGTGCTCTGCTTCTCCGGATACCAGCTTTTCCTTAGATTTCTGTGTAGTAATTCTTTATTGTCTTGTCAACTCTTTGATGCATGTGGGAAGTATGCACATTTCATGTACAATTTGCTTTCACTGGAAGGGTTGGCCCAAATAACCTAGCCTTTCCTTACCAGGAATGGAAGTCCTGCCCTCTCCTGTGCAGACGGTGGAAGTGGCAGTGGGGAGGGGAGCAGCAGCCAGAACTGCCAGGCTGTTCCTACTATTGATTCCAACCAATCACCCTGTCCTTGTGTCCCAGGGCTCTTTCCCTTTGTCTTAAACCCACTTGTACATCTTTTCCAACAATATTCTCCTTTGCACATTTTGGACAAAGGTTTCCTGTTTCACTCCAATCCATCTCTTATTCTACCTTTTTCATCAAGGGCTCCCTTCTTGTTTTCCAGAATTAATGAGTCTTTGTTTTTTTTTTTTTTAATCTCTTCTATCAGGGGAACTGCAAGATGTGCATCAGTTTATGTAATATGGGAATACTCTGTTTAATCCCAGCATCATAACCTTGGTTCCAAGTCTGTGGGAATAGACCGAAAGAAGTTTTAAGAAACCAGTTTTTCTTGCCTACCTCTTCTTAGTGACTGTTAACCTATATAAAAAAGGTTACATGACCACCATCAGTACATTGCAAACTCCAGAAAAATTACAGAATCAACCACAAACTGATAAAATGCCACTGATGGGGTTATTTAATCATCATATGCCAAAAAAACTGGTTGAAAAGTAAATAATACAATCAATCACCTAGCTATTTGTACTATATGAAGGCAAACATATGTATCCCATATTTAAAAATATTTGGATGATTGATGGAAGTTTTTTTATTTTGCATCTGGATGTTTGATGGTGTGTGGAAACAGCCCAAGGCAAGTAAATATGATTATGAGGCAAATAACCTGAGAAGCTCACTGTGGAGAATACAGATTTACAATAACAAACAGCTGATGTGGAGTAAACAACTTGATTCCCTTTGGAGAATATAGGTCTTACTAAAATCTATACATCAGGGTTTTAAAAAAAATCTGTAAAATCTGTAAATTGAGACTAATAAAAATGTCTGCCTGACTTTAACTCCATAGGTTGATAACTTTTAAAGTGTTACATGAATATTAGTTATTATTCAATTTTACAAATGTTTGTTGAGTATCTGCTTTGTGTGTAGTTCTGCAGTGATCTATAGGAGATATAAAAGTATATAAAACACAAGCTCTGCATTCAGGTAGTAGACAGTCTAGTAGGGGAGTAAAGATTAACTCAACTACGAGACTGTGATGTGTAGGACAATAGGGGTACAATGTGCTGTGGGAAAGGCTTGGGGTAGTAGTTTTAGAGGAAAGTGGAACTTGCAATAGACCTTAAAGGATGAGTAGGACGTTGTGGTATATATATTTGAGGCAGTGATAGGAATTGAAGATGAGATAACAATCTGCCCCTACAGAGGGAAAAGACTAAGAAAGATATGGAGGTGAGTGAGTTAGCTAGGTATATTGAATAGGTAATAGTTTGAATAGGTTAAAATAAAATATGTGGGTAGCAGAGACACAATAGAAAGGAAGTTGGGATATAATTATATAGGATTTTGACTGCCAGGGCAATATGTTGGAACTTTATTCTGTATAAGATAGGTGTTCAAATAGGGGGACATCATGGTTTGATCTGGGGTAGGAAAATTATTTCTGGCAGTAGTGTATTGTGGATTATAGAGTTAGGAGTGCAATAGTGTAGTCAAAAGATACAAAAATGAGACTTTAAATTGAGACAGTGAAAATGCATGGATGAAAGAAGGATTGAAGATTTAGAATTGACAGGACTTGGTGAAAGAATAAAAGGATGAATAAATGTGAAGGATTAGGGGATTTTGCAGAATGGCTCTGAGCAAACAATTTGAAAACTCTGAGCCTCAGTCTTATCATCTGTAAAAAACGTTGAATTATCTGATACTTAGGTTTTCCACTTGAGAACTAAGGGAGTTGGAAGGGATGTTGATGCCATTAAACAAGAGAAGAAACACAGGAAAAGAGCTAACTTTGAGAAGAAATGTTGCATGTAAGACATTTGTAGCCCATACATTGTTCATGACCATTATGTAGGAGGACATGCAGGTCTAGAGATGAGAGATGAGGAGGAAGGTCAGGGATCTAGACACATGTAGTTGGCTTGGGAGAGAGCACCAGAGGCACAGGAAATGCAGAGTAAGAGATCCAAGCACTGGACTTTGGGCAAAGCATTTAAAGGGAGAGTTGAGGAATACAAGCCAGTGAAAAAGATGTTTATAAAAGTAGAGGGAAAAAGAGGGTGGTAAAGAGTGTCGCATGCTGTAGAGAGGTCAAATGGAAGGAAGAGTGAAAGGCCACTAGCTTGGTAATCAGTGGGCTATTGATGCTCTTTGAGAAAGCAGATTCAACAGCTAGGGAGTTGGCTTAGGCTCAGTTCGGAGCAAGTAGAAGGCAGAGAGACTTCTCAGGGTATATATGTGGTGAGAGAGAAATATGAGTCCTTGTATGGAGAAAATGGAGTAGAATTGAGAAAGCGACTCCTGGCATGACAAAAAGGACACAATCAAGAAAGCAATTGCTAAAAGCAGCTTGAGTAACTGGAGATAAAGCTGATGCCTGGCCATTAATGGGTTCAGCAGTGGAGATTAGTTCCACTGCCTGTCCTCAGGCTGAGGGCTGTTCTCTCTGCACCTAATGTTGTTTTACTGGGTGGCTCTAAAGAGTCGTAGTAATTGGTTAATATAGAAACCTTTGGAATGAATCTAGGCTAGAAAGGCAAGAAAAAGTCTTAAATCCTTCAGGACAATTCACAGAAGACAAATGAACTGACTTTCTTATTGATCTCTAACATAGCACAGCAACCAAACTTCCCTCCAGTTGTCGTCAGTCCTACCATAACACACCTGTTCTCTCTTCTCTCCAAGGAAATATGATCCAGATACTTGTAGTTTATTCTTTCCCTCTTTAGAGCTATAATGTAAAAGAACTTAAAGGAAGCAAAGTTAACTTAAAACACCTTGATTTCCGAGGTTAATGAAAGCAACACTGCCGTTAGCCAGAGCATCCCCAAAGCAGTAAGATATTGCCTTTTTGTAGTGCTCTGGCTCAGCTTCCTTTGCAACATGTCCAGGACTTGGTCCTTATGTGTCCCCTCTGTGGACCTGACAGGAACTGAGACATGGTTGCTAGGTAACTGCTTTCTGGCCTCTGACAAGTGGGCGACTGCTGAGATATTTTCCTCTTTCAACTGGGATAAAGAGCTGCTTGGAGGGGTGAGTGGCAGGAGAAAGAGTTGCTATGAACTTGCTAATTTTTTTTTTTTTTAATTGTAGGAGAGTATGACAGTGAGGAGTTACTACTAGAAAGATATAATAGAACCTTGGATGTTGGATGATCTAGAAAAACAACTCCTGCCAATGCCATTTCTCTGCTTTAGTTTTACACCTCATGCTACCTTAATCAGCAGGTGGATTGGTAGGGTGGGTAGAAAAATAACACTATTAGATTTACTTCTGTTTTCTAAGATATATACTTTGGGATAGACTGCTCAATCTTTCCACCATCATCAACTATTTTATTCTGACGATTTACCAAAAGGGAAAAAGAATCTAAATTTTTTTAAGAACTTTCCCTAGGTGAATTTAGAGAGGCAGGGACAATCACACAGTTATGCCTACTTTCTTCCAACATTTTTATATAGGCAAAATCAAAGTAAAATGTATATTGGGTGAAAAAATGCCTGCAAAGGCTATATGTGCACTTGTAAGGTATATGGGAGTAAAGAAGGGCCAACCTTGTTTTGCCTTGAGAACTAGAGTAAAGGAGCAGGAAGAGAAAAAAATAGTGATTTTATGTATGAATCCACCAACTACCTCTCTGGCTCTCTATCTACCTGAAATCATAAAGGATCTTTTGGAAACTCCAGCCCACAAAGTGCCATAATCCAGGAAGATCTCTGTAATCATCCTTACTCTCTCCACATTCTCTCCTGTTCACTCCTACCAATGAAATCAGAGTCTGTCCCTGCTTCTTCACTAAAAGGAAATGTGTCCTGGAAATGTAAAGTCATCCCAGCTATTCAATCCAATGGCCACTTGTCAACCCTCACCTTACTTCCCCATTCTCTCTGGCCTTGGGCACTATTGCCATCACCATCTTCTTGGCACTCTCTCACCCTGGACTCCTGTGACACTATTCTCTCTATTCTTGTTATCTGTCTACCCTCTCAATATGCTATTTCTATAGTTTAAGTCCTCATAGCTTCTTGTTTGTACTCTTCGATAGTCTTCTGCTGGTTATATTGCCACCAATGTTATACAGCTAGAATCCATCCAGTCATTTTTTAAAAGCATAATTCTATTCATGTTTCTCCAATGAGTAAACCCTTAAGTGACTTCTCATTGTATAGAAAATGAAGCCCAAACTTTATAGCTGGCAGTCTCTGTCTACCACGTCAGCCTCATCAGTTGCTGTGTCCTTTCTTATATCCTATACCACAGCATTTATAGAATATGCTTTTTCATTCCTCTGTTTTTGTTCCTTTCACCTGCCCTGAAAACTCCTTGTCCTCCATTGCCCGTTGAATCTTTTAAGATTCAATTTATGCCATTTCCTTTATGAAGACTTTCTGACCACACTGCACACTGGTAGAATTGGCTGCTTCCTCATTTGTGCCCTACAGCATCTTGTACATACTTCTATTTTAAACCTACAACACTTTATTCACTTGTTTACTTTTGTTTTCCCCTTCTTGACTCTAAGCTGCTCAAAGATAAGGACTGTGTCTTAAATAGTCTTGTGTCCTCAATACTCCTGGCACATGACTCTCATTAAATATTTTTTCCTTTCTACAATCCAATGGCTTTTAGTATATTCACAGATTTGTGCAACCATCACCACAATAAATTTTATAACATTTTCTATCCTCCAAAAGAAATGCCCCACCTCTTAGTTGACACTTCCCAGTCCCAACATCCCTTCCTAGCCATAGACAACCACTAGTCTACTTTCTGTCTCTATAAATATGACTATTCTGGACATTTCATATAAATGGGTCTGGCTTCTTTCACTTAGGATAGTGTTTTCAAGGTTCATTCATGTTGTAGCATGTGTCAGTATTTCATTTCTTTTTATTGATATTTAATATTCCATTATATAGATACATCATTTTATTTAGGCAATCATCAATTGATGGGCATTTGCATTGTTTCCACATTTGGGCTATTATGAATAAAGCTACTACGAACATTACATACAAGTTTTTGTGTGGAAATATGCTTTCATTTCTCTAGGATATTTACCTAAGGAGTGTATTTTAGATTCCTAGGCTGCTTGGGTAAATGCCATGAAATAGGTGGACTTAAGCAATGGGAATTTATTTGCTCACAGTTTTGAGGCCGGGAAAATAAGGCATCATCAAGGTGATGCTTTATCCCCGAAGACTGTGGTGTTCTGGAGCTGGCTGCCGAGTGATCCTTGGTTCCTCTGTCACAGGCAAGGCACATGGTAGCATCTCCTGGTCTCTTCCTTCTCTTCTGGGTTCCACTGATTTCAGCTTCTGGCTGCTCCATCTGTGGCTTTCTCTCTCTCTGTGTGTGTGTGTCTGAATTTCATTCTCTTATAAAGCACGCCAGTAACAGGATTAAGACCCATACTGATTGAGGTGGGACACACCTTAACTGAAGTAATCTCATCAAAAGGTCCTACTTACACTGGGTTCACAACCACAGGAATGGATTACATTTAAGAACCTGTTTTTTTCTGGGGTACATGTAGCTTCAAACCACTACATAGTGGAATTACTACATCATAGGGTAACTATGTTTAACCATTTTAAGAACTGCCAGGCTGTTTTCAACAGTGGCCATACCATTTTACATTCCCACCAGGAATCTCCACTTCCTCACCCATACTTGATATTATCTTTATTTTTTACTTTAGCCATCCTAGTGGGTATGAAGGGCTAATTCATTGTGGTTTTGATTTGCATTACCTGGATGGCTAATGATGTTTAGCATCATTATATGTTCTTTGGAGAATTGTCTCTTGAAATCCTTGCCTGTTTTTAATTGTGCTATTTGTCTTTTTATTAAGTTTAATAGTTCTTTATATATTCTAGATATAAGTCCCTTATCAGATATATGATTTGCTAAATATTTTTTCCATTTTATGGGTCTTTTCACTTTCTTGATGGTAACCTTGGAAGCACTTTTTTTTTTTGATCATGTCCAGTTTATCCATTTTTTCTTTTCTTTTATTGCTTTTCATGTCATATTTAAGAAACCATTGCCTAATCTAAGATAACAAAGACTTTGTCCATGTTTTCTTCTATGAATTTTGTACTTTTAGCTCTCACATTTAGGTCATTGTCCTATTTTGACTTAATTTCTGTATATAGTGTGAAGTAGGGGTCCAACTTCATTCTTTTGTATGCTGATGTCCGGCGCTTTCTCCGCCTCGCCTCGAGTCCTCGGTCGGCCGGCGATGGGGACCAGAGAGATAAGGGGAGAGAGGGTGCGGACAACGTCTTACCCGGAGCACTTGTGATCACTCAGGACTCGCGGTGGTAAAGCAGATAAACTTTTAATGGGACTAGGCAATCATCATCTTTACAGGTTCCACCCGGGGCGAGACACCTCGGGGGAGAACAACCTCGATGCGGCCGTCAGGTACGGCTCCTTGTGGGCTGTCTCCCCGAGCTTTGCCCGGGAACTTTCTTATAAACCTTGCGTGTATCCAATGGGCTAACGCCACGCACACAAGCATGATTGGTGAATACAGCGGGTGGTTACATACATCAGAAGCCGGAAGCAGGATGTGGGCGCCATCTTGGCACCACTCGATGGGCGGGGGGACTTTGGAGCAGGTTGCAGCGCATACGCTAGGCCTGATTCGGGAGGCGGCTTTCCACAGAGTGGGAGCCGGGACCGGGCGGGCCGCTGGGCATTACTCGATCGCGGGCTCGGCGCCGGCTCCCCGGGCAGCAGCGCAGACGCCCGCGCCCCGGCACCCCTCGGCCGGGCGCTCGCGGCTTCCCAAACGGCACACACACGCGGCCCGGTACGAGCCCACCCGGGCCCGGGGGCTTCCCGTGCGCAGAGCACCCGCCCGCAGCGGCGGCGGCGGCGGCGGCTTTCCACATGCTGATATTCAGTTGTCCCATTATCACTTGTCAAAAAAGATGATTCTTTTTCCCATGAATGGTCTTGGCACCCTTCTTGAAAATCAATTTACCATAAAAGTGAAGGCTTATTTCTGGACTCTCAATTCAATTCCATCTACATGTCTGTCTTCACGCCAGTACCATATTGTCTTTTATTTCTGTAGATTTGTAGTAAGTTTTTTTTTTTTTTTTTGGATTTTATAAAGGGGGTTTATTTGGTTACACAGTTACAGTCTTAAGGCCATAAAGTATCCAAGGTAAGGCATCAACAACCGGGTACCTTCACTGGAGGATGGCCAATGGCGTCCGGAAAACCTCTGTAAGCTGGGAAGGCACGTGGCTGGCATCTGCTCTGGAGTTCTGGTTTCAAAATGGCTTCTCCCAGGATGTTCCTCTCTAGGTGTCTGCTTGCTTCTAGGTTGCATTCTCTAAAATGTCCATGTAAGCTGCAGCTGCTCTGGGTCTGTGTGATTCTTTTTAAAGTACTCCAGTGATCCAATAAAGACCCATCCTGAATGGGTGGGGCAACATCTCCGTGGAAATAATTCAGTGAAAGGTCTCACCCACAGTTGATTGAGTCACTTCTCCTTGGAAACACTGAGCCAATAGGTTATAACCTAATCAACACTAATACATCTGCCCTCACAAGACTGCATCAAAAAATTTGGCTTTTTCTGGGGGACATAATATATACAAACCAGCACAATAACATATACATAATATAAAATGTGTCTAACCATTTTTACACATACAATTCAACATCAATTTAATCCACGGTGCTCTGATGCCATCACCACCATCCATTATCAAAACTTTTCCATCACCCCCAACAGAAACTCTGTACCCATTAAGCAAATACTTCCCATGCCTCCTTTCCCTCATGCCCTGGTAACCTTTAATCTAATTTCTGTTTTCAAAAATTTGCCTATTCTAGATATTTCATATAAATGGAATCATACAGTTTTGTCCTTTTGTTTCTAAAGGACATACCCCAGATGCATTTTTTTGTGTGTGTGTGATTTCCCATTCCACCTTCCCTTTTGGTGTAAGAGAACTGAAAGTGACCATTTCTCTCTTGATGGGACATACTCAGGTTGGAGGGAGATACCCTGGGGACTCTGCTTAGAACTGGGTCTAGAAGTAACCCAGGCGGCTCCTCCAGCTGGGACAGGGCTGCGACTGCCTGGAAAGACCCCTCCCACCCATCACAGCAAACTGGGACTCAAGTGCTTAGAGGCTAGGCCAGCATTGAAGGTCAAGTGTGAAGCCAACATTCTATTTAATCCTTGCCATGCTCTCAGGCAGGCTTTGGCCCTGTACCGACAAGGAAACTGACCCTCAATGGTTAGGTTGCATGCCCCTCCTCTGGGGACTAAGCTGTAAGCCCTAGCCTTTGCTTGTTGGAACGAGCCATCAGTAGGGAAGATGTTTCCTTAGGCCCTTTTCTCTAGCTGCCTAGGTTTCCTGCTGTAGCTGTCAGCCTTGAGGTCTTGAGTCATTCTTGATACTACTCTTTCTTTTCACCCCCACATTCAGTCCATCAATTCCTATTGGCTCTGACTCCAAAATATATCCAGATTCCACCTTCTCTCCTCTCCTGCCACCACCACTCCTGGGCTACACTGCAGCTGCCTTTTGCCTACTGCATCTCCCTTGCCTCCTTTTGTATGGTCCATTCTCCAGAGAGCAGCCAGAGATGGATTCTGCCACTTTCCTGCCTCACGTGCTTCTGTGGCTTCCCTTGAATCTTTTTTTTTTTAAATAAATTCAAAGTTATAGGAACAGTTGCAAAAACAATACAAACCCCATACACAGACCTCCAGCATACCCTGACCCCCTGATACCCCAATCCACCAACTTTAACATGCTGTCACATCGCTATTTCTTTCCCTCCCTCCCTCACTATCTATGATCCATCATCTATTGCTCTGTCTTCTAACACATGAGAGCTAGCTGCACACATCCTTGAACAAACACAGTAATTCACATATACACTTCCCATGAACAAGAACATTCTTTTATGCAATCCCATTAAGCGCAGTTAAGAAGTACAAGAGATTCAACAATGATACAAAGCTTACATTCTGTATTTCCTTTTCCTTATGTCTCAGCTGTGTCCCTTTGAGCCTCCTGTCCTCCATCCTCTGATCCCATCCAGGTTCATCCTTGGCATTCAATTGTCATCTATTTAGACTTTTTTATTTTTATTTTTTTCAATTGTGGAAACATATATACAGCCTAAACCTTCCCATTCCACCCCCTCCCTAGCATTCCATTAGTGGAATTAATCACATTTAGAATGCTGTAATGCTCTTTCCCACCATCCATTACTAGAAATTTCCCTTCACCTCAAACAGCAACCCTACACTCATTTCTTAACTCCCCATTGCCCCTTCCCCCATTTCTCTTAACCCATACTCTACTTTTCATCTCTATGGTTACATTCTCTGCTAATTTCTTTGCGTTTACTGTGGGGCTTAAAAGTAACCTCTTAAATCCATAACAATCTTGTTTTTCTTCAATACCACCTTAACTTAAATAGGACACATAAACTATATTCCTATACTCCTCCATTCCCCCACCTTTATATAGTTGTCTAAAATTACATATTTTACATTGAGTTCAAAACCACTGATTTGACATTAGAGTTTGTGTATTTTATGTCATGTAGGAAGTAAATAGTGGAGTTACAATTCAAAAATTATTGACTTCTATTTGTATTCCATTGTGGTTGGAGAATGTGCTTTGAATATATTCAATTTTTTTTTTAATTTCTTGAGTCTTATTTTATGTCCCAGCTTATGGTCCCTTCTGGAGAAAGATCCGTGATCACTAGAGAAAAATGAGTGTCCTGGTGATCTGGGATGTAAAGTTCTATATATGTCTGTTAAAATTCTCTATATCTCTTTCTCCTTTCTTTGTTTCTCTGTCTGTAGGGCTCCCTTTAGTATCTGAAGTACGGCAGGTCTTTTATTGGCAAAGGCTCTCAGCATTTGTTTGTCTGTGAAAAATTTAAGCTCTCCCTCAAATTTGAAGGACAGTTTTGCTGCATAAAATATTCTTGGTTGGAAATTTTTCTCTCTCAGAATTTTAAATATGTCATGCCACTGCCTTCTCGCCTCCATGGTGGCCACTGAGTAATCACAACTTAGTCTTATGTTGTTTCCTTTGCATGTGGTGAATTGCTTTTCTCTTGCTGCTTTCAGAACTTGCTCCTTCTCTTCAGTATTTGACAGTCTGATCAGAATATGTCTCGGAGTGGGTTTATTTGGATTTATTCTATTTGGAGTTTGCTGGGCATTTATGCTTTGTGTATTTATATTGTGTAGAAGGTTGGGGAAGTTTTTCCCAACAATTTCTTTGAATACTCTTTCTAGACCTTTACGCTTCTCTTCCCCTTCTGGGACACCAATGAGTCTTAAGTTTGGACATTTTATTTTGTCTATTGTATCCCTGAGATCCATTTTGATTTTTTCTATTTTTTTCTCCATTCTTTCTTTTGTTCTTTCATTTTCTGTTCTGTGGACTTCTAGGACACTGAGACATTGTTCAGCTTCCTCTAATCTTGTATTGTGAATATCCGAAGTCTTTTTAATTTGGCCAACAGTTTCTTTTATTTCCATAAGATCTTCTGTTTTTTTATTTACTCTTGCAATGTCTTCTTTATGCTCTTCTAGGGTCTTCTTCATGTTGCTTATATCCTAGGCCATGGTCTTCTTGATGTCCTTTAAATCCTTTGCCATGTTTTCATTCCTCGATTGTAGTTCTTTGACTAATTGTGCCAAGTACTGTGTCTCTTCTGATATTTTGATTTGGGTGTTTGGAATTGGGTTCTCCATATCATCTGTTTTTATCATATGCATTAAGATTTTCTGTTGTTTTTGGCCTCTTGGCATTTGCTTTGCTTGATAGGGTTCTTTCAAGTTGTAAAAAACAATACCAATCTAATTTTTCAGAAACACAAGTTGGTGGCGTACACTTTCTCTAACTAACCAGCAGATGGCATCTGCGAGTCACCTATACCCCTCAAGTCAGTTCTCCTCAACTTCGTCCTGTGGTGTGTGGGGAAATGATTCTTGTGGGGTTCAGCTGGTGAACTCAGTTTGGGTGTGTTGCTGGAGCTGTCTGCCCTGAATGTGGGGCGTGTGTTCGGGTGGCCAGGGAAGAAGGGCAGCTTTAATATTCAAACCCCCCAGGTGTTACCAGAGATTCAAGGCTGCTGCAAGAGTCTAAGCCTTCATTTCAGTTCAGCCCCAGACCCTCTCTCTCGCTGACGCACAAACCACCTGACTTGGTGTAGCGTCCCTGGGTTTTCCGAGCGGGCCCCCTTTCTCAGCTGTGATCTTCCAGGACCTCTGCTGAGGGAATGCTGTGCTACGTCACCAGTGTGCGCTGTCCCTCAAGGGAAGCCCCGGGCCGCCGGGCCGTGCAGGGGCTCTCTCAGCCTCATACAAAGATGGCCGAACGGGGCGTCTCAACCCCCCCCCCCCTCCTCGCACAGTTCCTCCTTCCCAGCTCCAGGACAACTGGTGGGGCTCTGGGCTGTGGGCACAGCCCCGGGCGGGACTGTCTCCAGCCCTCCGGGGAGCCAGCTGCAAGCTGCGGGGTTTCTTTCTGCTTCCAGCTCTCCCCTCCGCTCTCCTGGCCCTGAGGGTATCTGCAGCGGGCTATCCTCCAGGCCAGACACCGAGAGGCTGGCTCAGCCCTCTCCTGCTGTGTTTTACTGCGTGGTTCCCACTGTCACAACTGCAGCCGCTCCTGGGTTTTTCCCTTTTTTTTTTTTTTTTTTTTTAAAAGAACCAGTCGGTCTCCAAACGCCAACCCCTGGCTTCCCCACACCGCAGCGCAGCTGTGGGTCTTCCAGCCAGCTTACTCACTCATTTCAGAATGCCGACTCCCGGTTTCACCAAGTGCATGGTCCCTGTGGTTTTAGCAGACCTTGTCCAGCTGGTGCATCACTGAAACTGGTGTTCTGGGTCACTTTCTAGTTTTTATCTAGTATTTTTCACGGAGGTGTTGTTTTTCCCTGTCTTACCTAGCCGCTATCTTTGGTTCTCCTTGTAGTAAGTTTTAAAATCAGGAGTGTGAGTCCTCCAACATTGTTCAACTTCTTCAAGAATATTTCATTCTTCTAGGTCCCTTGCATTTCTATATGGATTTTAAGATCAGGTTTTCAATTCCTTCATAGAAGCTGGCAGGGATTTTGATAAAGATTATGTTGAATCTGTAAATCAATTTGGGAACTATAGCTATCTTACTGATATTAACTCTTCCAAACCATGAACATGGAATGGCTTTTCATTTATCTAATTTCTTTAAAGAATTTGTAGTTTTCAGGGTATAAGTTTTACACTTCTTTTGTTAAATTTATTCCCAGATATTTTATTCTTTTTTATGCTATTGCAAATGAAACTGTTTTCTCAAATGCATTTTCAGTTTACTCATCACTACTGTATAAAAATACAGTTGCTTTTTAAAATTTATCTTGTATCCTACAACCTTGCTGAACTCATTTATTAGTTCATTTATTAATCCTAATAATTTTTTAGTGGACTCCTTAGGATTTTCTATACATAGGATCATGCCATCTGTGAATAGAGAGTCTTCTTTCCAACATGCATGTTTATTTTCTTGCCTAATTACGTTGGCTGGAATATCCAGTACAATGTTGAATAGAAATGGTAAGAGAGCAGACATAGTTGTCTTGTTCCTGATCTTAGGAGGGAAAGCAAAGTTGTTTGCCACTGAATATGATGTTAGTGGTACAATTTCTTAGACGCTTTTTTTCGGATTGAGGAAGTTCCCTTCT
The DNA here is from genome assembly GCF_015220235.1 of Choloepus didactylus. Classification (NCBI taxonomy): domain Eukaryota; kingdom Metazoa; phylum Chordata; class Mammalia; order Pilosa; family Megalonychidae; genus Choloepus; species Choloepus didactylus. Next base: position 20,188,977 of record NC_051325.1, on the reverse strand, counting down.
ATTCCTAGATTGTTTAGTGTTTTCCTCATGAAGCAGTGTTGAATTTTGTCAAATGCTTTCTCTGCATCAATTGAGATGATCATGTGGTTTTGCCCATTATTCTATTTATTTGATGTGTTACACTAATTGATTTTCAGATGATAAACCAACCCTGTATTCCTGGTTTAAATACAAATAAATATTTCTTGAATTGAATTACAGTGAGTAAATTATATGAAGAGTGGGTAAAAATTAAGTCATGTAATGATAAGAGAAACAAGACTGGAAAACAATATTCCATTTTCAGATAGTAACTAGTTAGAAAACATCAAAACTTTGGAAGTAGACTTATTTCAGTGTGAAGAGATTTAACAAGATCATAAACATAGGCACAGGTATGTTTTATGTAATACATATATGTTTATAGCACTTTCCCACTCTTTGATTCCTATATTTTTCATGTAAAGTCTTAGAACTAGACTTTTATGATATTCTAGATTTTACAAAACTTAACAACCTGTCCCATATATCCCTACTCCTTAAAATGATTTCCCCAAAGATTTGCCCAATATTTTCTTCCTATTTATTACACATACAAACACAAACACACATACTCACACACATACAATTGTCCTTTCCATTGTCCCACATGAGAGTTTTAGTAGTATCTGTTCTTACTGAACATTGTAAAGAACTTAACCAAAAATGGTGTTAATTGGGATTACAGTGAAGTTACTTCTGATTTTCTAGCCAGCTTCTACCCTCTTTAGTGATGTCAGAGAAGAGAGAAAAGACTCTCATAAAGAACCATAATGACAGAGGAACTTACTCTTAATTGTGACCCCAAGAATTATCAACATCTCTATTAATAGGCACAAGGGCTTCATCTTCTAAGTAGCCTCTCCTCACTGTAACACAGGCAGAACGAGATGGCTGGCCCACAGCCTTCCTCTTCTCAGGTCTGTAGGGGTCAGGACTCGGTTGCTAAGCAACCATTTCCTTATTCTTGGGCCAATGGGCTGCCAGAAATTTTCTTTCAATCTGGAATGAAGGCTGCTGCTGGGAAGAGCAGGCTGTGGGAGGAAACCATGTCTAACATGCTACTCCTTGGGCTGGAAAGAGAGATAGGCTTGAAATAGTTGGGGATTGCTCTCTGAAACAAAAGAAGGGAAAAGATACGCAAGTTGTACATGTCCACATCAATGTTCAACTGTGTTCAGAGTTGTTGGAAGTACCTCTAAAAGTGCAAGCTGTACTTGTTACATGAAAATACAACTATTTTCATGAGCTGGCTTCACCTCATCCTTTAATCTAATTATCTCAAGGGTATGGTGAACAAGAAGCATATGGAGCAAGTCTTCTTTGTTTCCAATCTGGATGAAAATCTTTATTCTCTACTCAAGTTATGAAATTCTGTGGTTTCACTAGACAAAGGAAAGCAAAGCAAATCTGAGTCATCAATGACTTTGCTTAAGAACCTCTTCTTTACTACTTTAAACAGTATGGGCATTTCTTGAGCGTGTAACCTCAAGTCTAAGACCAGAAATCAACAGGAAAAGTTTAGGAAGTAAGCACGGAAACATTAAGAATATCGAAAGAGTGGGGCTAGTAGAGAAATTATGCCTGAAATATATCCAACTTTTACAGTGTTCAGATAATTACTTTAGAAACATACACATTTATTGTCCTTGAATTTGCAGGTTTACTCCCTATCTCTGTTTCTTATTGTGTTCTAACAAATTATCAAAAATTTAGTAGCTTCAAACAAAAATTTATTCTTGTATAGTTCTTGAGGCCAGATGTCCAAAAGAAGTTTTATAGGGCTAAAATCAAGGTGTTGGCAGGGTAGTTCCTTCTGGAGGCTCCAGGGGAGAACCTGTTCTTTGTGTCTTCTAATTTCTGGTGACTGCCAGCATTCCTTGACTTACGGCTGCATCACTTCAGTCTCTGCTACACTGTCAGATTGCCTTCTTCTCCTCTAAAGTCTAATCTTTCTCTATATCCTTCTTACAGGGACACTTATGATTACATTTAAGGCCCACACAGATAATCCAGGATAATCTCCCCATCTCTAGATTCAAAAGCCCTTGTGCCATATAAGGTAATATTTACAGGTTGCAGGGATTACAGTGGGGATATCTTCAGGGCCTTTATTCAGCCCACCACAGTTCCTAATGTCTTTTCCTTTCACCAAGGGACTTCAAAATGGGACTTTTCTAATTTCTATACTTTTTAAGATTGCCTAATTATAATTTATTTAAACTGAAATATTTTCCTTTAAACACCCTCCAAATAAACTTTTTTTCTGTCCCCATTCTCATCCAGAATGATTAGTGTCTTTCAGCAGATGACCTTGACTCCTACTTTCACTGAAATTGAGGATATTTTACCTATGTTCTCTTGAATCTCCACTTATTCATTTCTTTCTAATTTATCCCAAAAGATGAAGTCCCCTTTCTGCATTCTGAGCCCAAGCCTCCTTCTTTCACTTCTGATTCTTTTTGTTTTTCTAGTACTTTAACATTTATCCTTCTCTATTTTTTTTTGTTGTTTGTTTCTTTTCCTTTTTCCTTTCCTTTCCTTTTTTCTTTCTCTCTCTCTCTCTCTCTCTCTCTCTCTCTCTCTCTCTCTCTCTCTCTCTCTCTCTTTGGAAGCATCCTTCTCTTTTATTTAAACGCTTTTCATTTCACCTCTCCTAGAAAAACTTTCTCTAGTCTCTGGCATTCTTTCAGCCACTATTTCCTCTACTTTTCCTTTAACCTCTAAACATCTAAAAAAAAATAGTATGCAATCAGTGTTTTCAGCTTGTTGCCTCCCACTTATTCTTCACCTCCTTGTTTTTATTTTCACTAATTTACATAGACTATGAAGCCAATTATCTTATCTCAGTTCTCATTTTACTTGATCTCTGTAAGGTGCCTGGTGTTTCTGACCAGAAACATGTTCTTGAAAATATATGTATTCTTTGGTTTCTGTGAAAATTGAATTATTCTTTTCCTATACTTTTGAACATAACTTTTCATTCTTCTTTTATCACTCACTCAATCATTCATTCATGTATTGAATACCTTTTATGTGCTAAAGATGAATACCTTATGGTAATTCTCTTTGAGGCATTTGCTAATTTCATTTGCTAGTTTCTCTCTCAGTCTTCACATTAGATGTAGGTCCTCCCCAGTGTAACCCCTTTTGGTGTCTATGTGTTCCACTTTAGTTTTGCCAACATCTCTATATGGATGCTCATTCATTCATTCTTTTATTCATTCAATAAATACTTATTGTAATTCTATTGTGTGCCAGGCATTGTGCCATTATCTGGGTATGGTGAGCAAAAAGGTATATTCCGTGTCCTCAGGGAGTTTCTAAGTCCAAAGGGAAAGATAGATATTAATAAAATAATCACAAAAATAAATATGTAATTACAAAACTGTAATAAGCGTTTTTGAAGGAAAATAAATGAGCATTGAGGGTATATAAAGGGAAACTGAGGTTGGGGGTTGGGTGGGGTCAGAGTAAGGGAAGGCTTCCCTAAGAGTTACAATTAAGCAGAAATCTGAAGAATGACTATATGGGTAAAGTAAACAAATCATGCCCCAGGCATTGAGAAAAAACCTTGGAAACGGCCATGTAGTGAGCACAAGATACGTTCAAGGAAATGAAAAAAACCATGGTATAGCCTGAACCAGGGTTTGGGGAACGGGATGGTGAGCACAGTTTAAGATAAGGCCAGATGGGTTTATCACTCTACTTAGGTGCATACTTTTATTACTAATTCAAGTATCACTTCTTTCTTCAAACCTTCCCTATTTTTTCCATCCAGAATAAATTTTTATGTATTTCATAGCATTAAAAGAAAAACAGAAGCAGGGACAATGCCAATGTAAAAATTATTACTTTATTATATTATGAATCATCCTTAGAGTATCCTTTTATTCAAAATAGTTCTTTCTTTATAATTCTTACAGGGATCTTTCCTTTTCTTTCTTTATTCTTTCATTCTTTAAAAAAAAAAAGTGTTACAAATAATTATTTGCTCTTACTCTCCTGACTTAAGTACTACACATTTAACACAGCACCAGAATTGCAGAATAAATGTGGATTTACCACACACACCAAATTAGCCCTATGGATAGTTTGCTATTTAGGAATGCAATAAATTGGGAGGGGGGAGGGGTTGTAGTTCAAGTTTCCTTTAAATTTTAGGTCACCCTACACTTGTTTTAGATTCTTCTGGAACTGGATTTCCAGAACATCAACAAATTAGTATTACTTAGAACCAAACAGCCCTGTGGACCAGTGCCTTCACCTGAAGTAATTAGTGGAGGAATGAAACAATAAGATGACCTGGTTCAGGTTAACTCCCAGTTAGGTTTGCTTTGATGTAAGATTCTGTTTCCAATTTAACATTTTGGTGCCCCACTATTTCCCGGTCTTAAAACAATTGAGTAGTCCAGTCTAACTTTGTTCTTTCCAAACTTCACCAAATACCAAAGAAATTTACAATTTTTACTACAAGTTTGAGAGGCCGAATGCATATGGTCTGGAACCATTTCCCAATCCTTTCATTTCTTTCGGCCTTATTTGCCCATCAATAGGAAAGTTTCAAATTATTTGGTAAAATTCGCCTAGGACGGGGCAGACGGTCAATACGTGCTGACCCAAGGACTCTTCTCACTTCCACAACTTTCAGTTCCAGAGACAGACTTTGCCGGCTTCCTCACCTGGCGCCCGACGCACCTGACGCGCCTGGCCCTGCAGGCCACGCCCTCTAGCCCCCTCCCGGCGCGGCGTGCCCCGCTGCGAGCCCTGGCCAACTCGCGTTCCTCGGGGACTCCTGCTCCACGCCCCGCCCCCGCCGCGCGAACAACTCCAGCCCCCTCGCATCCTGCCTCCGCCCCTTCTAGTTCCCCAACGTCCTCGGCGTCTGGCCCGAGCCTGCGCCTGCGCGTGCGCTCTGGGGCCGAAGTCCGGGCGCGCGGTGGCCCGAATGCGGAGAGCGGCGGGCGGTGCAGCCAATGGGAGGCGGCGCTGCCTAGCTGAGTGAGGCGGGGCCTGCACCGGGTTAGGTTAGCGCGAGGCGTGACCTAGTTGACAGGCTCTGAGGGGCTGCTGTGGTGGCGGACGCTGGGCTGAGGCGGGTGGGAGTCAGCGCTGAGCGCGGGCTAAGGAAGCAGGGCAGCGACTAGCAAGCGGCGCGGGACGCGGAGCCTCTTTTACTTTTTCGCTTTTCGAGTGCCCCCACCCACCCCTCCCACTCCACACACACCCTGTTTGCCCGTGAGCCTGGGGAACTTGCAGCTTAAAGCCAGCCACCCCCACGGCAGCATGTACCCCAGCAACAAGAAGAAAAAGGTGTGGAGAGAGGAGAAAGGTAACCGACCCGTCGAGTCCTGGGCATGCGGGGGGTGGGGTCGAGGTCGGGGTGGGGGCGGTCGGGGGTATGGGTGTCGCGGTGCTCTCTGCCCGAGCTCCCGCCTCCCGCCTGCCCGGCCGGTGCCACCTCCCTGCCGGTGCGTCTGTACACACGCGCACACCGGCGTGCACGCGTCGCCTGGGCACCTGCAGCTCGCGCACGTGTGGGCGCACACCCCTCGTACGCCTGCCCACCCACTGTGCCCGGGCATTCCCGCGCGGGGCAGCCCTCATCCCGCTCGCTCGTGGACCCCTAAGCGGCAGCCCCAGGGCGCGGCCTTCTCGTTCCGTTCCTTCGGCCGCGGTCCCAGACCACAGGGTTGGGTGGTCCCGCGGACACGTGCCCGACGCCGGGCACACTGGATGCTGCTGCGGCCCGCTGCGCCCTCACCCATTCCCTCCTGGCCTCTGCCTTCCCCCCATCTCCATCCTGGCAAAGTGCCCCCCCCCCTTTTCTAAAGGTCCCCTCCTTTGCGCTGCATTGTGCCTTTTGAAAGCTGGAACTCGAGGGGACACCTCAAAGGAGCGTCTTGTCCTTGAGGATAAGTGCCTTCAGAGAAGTTTGAATGGCATTTCTCCTCAGCACTGTTTCTCCATAGGCCATCCCCATTCATAGTCCGAAGTTGCTTGGAAAGAGTGTATGACTGATGTCACTCTCTGTGGATTCACCCGCCCCTGACTTTTATGCATATCAAGGCTTCTCCAAATCAGCTAGATGGATAGTGACACTAATTCCTTAAGAAACTGATTCGTGCCTTCCAGCCCCCTTTCCCTTTGCTCTTCTCCTCTTCTTTTTCTTCCTCTTTCTTTTCCTCTTCTCTCTCTGGCATTATAGTGAGAGAATATTTTAATGTAAACTTGAGTCTGGCTTTTTTTTTTTTTTTTTTTTTTTTTGGCCTTGTTTCACACCTTTTACAGAAATGTAGCATGATGTACTTTCTTTGCTGCTGCTAAGATATACTAAACCTGTATATCAAGGTTAAGGTCAAGTGAAAATAGTACAAATCTCTCTTAAATATCCTAGTTTTATAGAAGAAGGATGGAAGGATGACTAGGTTGAGAGTTGATTAACAATGCATGTTGAAAGAGATGAGGAGGAATTTTTCTCAAATTAACTACCAGGAAGATTTAACATAACATTATTGAACACACAATTAAAATGATTGTTAAGACATTGAAAATTAGCTTATCTGCCATTTAATTGTGTTTTTGATAATTATAGGAATATATAGAACTAAGAATTCTAGTGTCACAAAACAAAAGCCATTGAGAATAGCCTGATATATAAAGTAGTATAAAATAATTTTACTCTTTTTTAGCAGTAGCAGTTACTTTAGTTTCAACACACTTTTACTAAGGGTTTACCTTGTGAGGTTTGAACAATTATTAATGCCCATTTTTATTTGATGGTTTTGATACATTAGCTTTGTATTATGGATAACAGTGAAGGCCAAATGATGGAAGAGATAGACATTGTTTTCAAGAACATAAATCATTGATGAAATGATATAATTACATGAACTATTTTTCTGTCATGATAAACAGTGTTCCTAAAGTAACAATGTTTTAATCATCCAGCTCTTAACATCCCTACTGTTGAACTGTGACAAGCAGGCATTTTAGAGTCTTTTTTTTAATGTGTTATTTTTTCTTCTGCTGCTTCTAATAATGAGGGGGGGGGGGGGGAGATAACCAAATTAACATTTCCTAAATAAAGAAGCAAATGCACAGTTAAAGAAGGCATTTAACAAAGTGAATTTCTCTTGCCTAAGCTATTTTTGCATAAAGTTTAATGTTAAAGGAAAAATTTAATGTGACCTGAAGACTTAAACATTTGCCTGAGTGTTTGATCAGGATGTCTACTTTTTGAATATTTAATTATAAAATATATATTTTACTAACAAGACGCTAAGGATTTCCAGTACAATAGTTGGTATTAAAGAAGCTAATAGGACCTTTTTCCTTTTATCCCACTGGAAAGCCCATGTCATGATATTTTTGTAACTGTTATTTAAAGCTTGAAGAAAGACTTACCCACCTCAGTGAACTGTCAGGGCATTCTATAAACATATTTTAACTTGGTATACCATCTATTAAGTAGGTCTGCCTATTTATATGTTTGGTTAATGGAGAAAGGATTCATTGCAAAGGTGAAGCGTTCTTTAAGGAAAAGTTTTATATAATGTCCAAAAACACCGTGTATAGTCTAGATTTAGGTATGTTTCATTGTTTAAACAAATAACTAAGGAATTTTCAGGTCTACATGTGGTAAATAAACATTACTGATGTAGTATTTTGGTATCCTAATTCAGAACCACTTAATGTATATTATCACTTAAAGTATTACAACTTGAATTATCTAATTGTTTTATTTTTTCTTACTATTCATCTTGTTTTTGTTCTAAAGTCAACACTTAAACTTAAATGGAATGATAGAGGCCAAGTTGCATTCCTGTAAGTACCTTCTAGCATTTATGAAAACAAGTTGCTTCATAATGTCTTTCAGCCTGATCAATAATATTGTAATAATTCCATATTAGTGATCTGAGCTTTTTTAGGAGTGCTTTGGCAACTACTAGTTGTTGCCTGTTTCTTCCTCAGTGTGGTAATTCCAAACTTTTGTCATTCTTTTCAAGCTTTATATTCCATCAAGACCCTATCTCTCTATACTAAACAGGTGACATTGCCTTTTAATTCATGGAGAAGATACATGCCATGTTACATAAACACCCCTAACATCCTTTCCATATTCTCATTTGTCTGGTATTTTACAATGTACTTTCTGCTTTTTTTCCTATTTTAGAGGAAACACTTTACTTCTTTTCTAAGATTGACTCCTCTACTTGTGTTCTTTATCCCATCTCCTATATTCTTTGAGATCTTATGCTGTTTTGACCACTTTGATTTCTTTTCAGTACTACTGCTGGCCTAGTTGATAAAACCAATGATTTATGAATCTTTATTCTTCTTGACCTTCCTAGAACAGATGACACTATTTTCCCTCTTCTATTTAATAAAACTTTCTCTGCTGGTTTCCACATCACCAGGTCTTTGACTCACCTTCTACCCTGTGACATCTAAGTTTTATTTCAGTGTCTCCCTATTTGAGCCTACTCCCTAAATAGTTTTTTTTTTTTTGAGGTTTGATCCCCTGCCCCTTCCACCCCTCCTGTCTTCTCCCCAGCCCCTTCCTATGTGTTTCTTCTAAGACCAGAAATTTAGGTGATAACTTCCAAAATGGGTATCTCTAGGCTAGATCTCTCTCCTGAGTATCAGGTTGTTAATTTCAGCTGCTTGAAGGTCCGTTAGTCACCTTAAACAATCCAGTGTTGACTCTTAAATAATGTGATTCGAATATGTAACATTTGATTAACATGTCTTTTTTTTTTTTTTTTCCCTAAAGTGGCTGAAGAAGAGCTAGTTATAGGAGTTGGAGAAATTTTGCCTTATTTCTTGTTCACTTGTGCTTACGTTATTAATACTTTCTACAATTTATTTCTGTACAAGAATCTTTTAAACTGGTTGTTTAATGAAGGTTAGATTACCTAAAACTAGATACTATCCTTAAATCCATTCACCTAAACTATGATGCCTTGCAGTATGCTGAAAGAGTTTGAGAGTATGATTCTCTCTCTCCACATTGTGAAAGAGCTTAGGAAAAGTGTATAATACATGACAGTCAGCATACAGATTTATTGAGGATGCCTATATCAATTTATATGTTGAATATTTATTTTTAGATTTCTTTAGATTAAAAATAAATATGAATATAATTTCTTAGATTTTTTTTTCTTGCATCCTAGTATGTTTTATGTATCTTCTGTGATATGCATATTCCATTTGGAATAGTAATAGTCTTCATTAGAGGATAAAAGTTAAACTCCTCAGCATGGCTTATAAGTCCCTGTACAGTTTTGTTTCTATTTATGTTTCTAGCCACTTTTTGCCTCTATATCCACTTTCTTCCTCCTGTCATATCTTGCAGCTCCATTTGGATATTCATGTCTCTTTACCTTTGTTTGCATTGCTTAATTAATTACTTCTTACTCTTACTTAAAATTTTACTTATCCTTCATGAACCAGCATACATATCACCTCTTTTGGGGCGCTTTCCCTGAGAAGATAGTTTAGTATAGTGGTTAATAGTGGCTATAGTGTCTGACTAATGAAGATATCTGCCTGGATTTTAATCTGGCTGGCCATTTTTAAGCTCTGTGACTTTGGACAAATTCCTTAATTTTGCTGTGCTTCATTTCCTGATCTGCAAAATAGGGATAATAATACTACCAATTTTACTGAGTTGTTGGGAAGATTATTTCAATGAGATTATCCATGTGAAGACCTGGCACACAGTGAGTTCTTTATAAATGATATCCACTATTATCAGTTTTAAGATGTTTTTCTTTTTTATATTTAAATCTTAGAGTAAAGATATGTATATTTTAATTCAGTTTTACTGAAATATATTCACATAGCATACAATCATCCATAGTGTACAATCAGCTGTTCACAGTACGATCATATAGTTATGCATTCATCACCACGATCTATTTCTGAACATTTTCCTTACATCAGAAAGAATCAGTATAAGAATAAAAAATAAAAGTAAAAAAGAACACCCAAATCACCCCCCCCATCCCACCCTATTTTTCATTTAGTTTCTGTCCCCATTTTCTACTCATCCATCCATACCCTAGATAAAGGGAGTGTGATCCACAAGGTTTTTACAATCACACTGTCACCCCTTGTAATCTACATTGTTATATAATCGTCTTCAGGAGTCCAGACAACTGGGTTGCAGTTTGATAGTTTCAGATATTTACTTCTAGCTATTCCAATACATTAAAACCTAAGAGGTGTTATCTGTATAGTACATAAGAATGTCCACCAGAGTGACCTCTCAACTCCATTTGAAATCTCTCAGCCACGAAGCTATTTTGTCTCATTTTGCATTCCCCTTTTGTTCAAGAAGATATTCTCAATCCCGTGATGCTGGGTCCAGATTCATCCCCGGGAATCATATCCTGCGTTGCCAGGGAGATTTACACCTCTGGGAGTTAGGTCCCATCCGGGGGGAAGGCAGTGAGTTCACCTGCTGAGGCGGCTCAGTTGGGGGGGGAGTCACATCTGAGCAACAAAGAGGTACTCGGGGGCACTAAAGATATATTTTTAAAGTAATGTTTGTGTCACCTCCATGAAGCTATTATTAAATTGAAAGTGTATGTTTATTGTTAATGGCACTGTAGAATTGAGGAAGTATCTTGGTAGCTCCCTTTCATGTGGTCTCAGCATTTGTACATTCCTATTTTAGCATTTCGCATTTTACTTTATGTAAGTGTTATTTTGTATCTTATTCATTTCCTCTTTTGTCCTGTGAACTCCTTAAGGTTAAGGATCACCTTTGTATCTGCTGTGTATGAGCATATTACCTGGCATGTAATAAACTTGTCAATAAACGTTGATTGAAAGATTTAAGGATTTTACTTATTTCTCAGACTATCACACAAGAGTCTTCCTCTTCAGGCATTGTCTATTTTATTTTCCTGCTAATATGAAATTAATTTGGTTTTTTTTTTAATACTCGCATGTGGAGTTATTGGAATTATATTTGGTGTTCCTCAAGACCATACCAATTCTTTGGTTGGTTTAACATGGTTAATGTTTAAAGTATCAATTATTATTCCTGAGCTTAAAAGTTAAATACAAATGGAGATTCTGCTTTTATTTTGCAAGAACGTTTATTGAAGATGACCTTAGAGGAGAGACGCAAAGAATATGTGAGGGACTATGTTCCCCTGAACACCATCCCATCATGGAAGGAGGAGATGAAGGGGAAGAGCCAAAATGATGGTAAGTTTTCTCAGAACATTTTCAGGTAGATAATATTCCCGTTTATTTATGACTTGTACAAGAAAAGTGTTGACAAAAATGAATAACTGGCATTCAATAAAGAGATGACATTTTTGCTATTTGAAATTGTTCAGTTGCTCAGTTGTCATTTAATTGTTTTTAATAATCTAGTATGTGTTTTATAAATTAGGAAATTGTAGTAACATAATTTGTGCTCTGAAATATTCCACATTTGAAGCATGGTACTTCAAAAATATTTATTTATTTATTTATTTAACTATTCTGCAATATTTCTTGGAGCAAATGCCATTAAGGATTTGTTCCTTGGTGACATAGTTCTCTGAGTTTGCTTAAAGATTCATTTATCTAGGATTTCTTCAAGTTATTTTAAGGATTAGATACAGTTGGAAAAGGGTGTATTAGGAACAATAGAGAAAAAACATATAATTTTAGAGAAAAGTATATATTTTGTACGCTGTGGTATTACATCTAAGAGTGAAGTATTTGTATGACAAAATTAACCCTCTTTCAAAGTCTTTGATTTAATGAGAGTCTAGATTGTTTGGGGGCAAGTATATGGGTTAAAATATAAATGGAGTTTTTAAGTATTAAAAAGTTACATAGAAAAAATTCTAAAAATGAGCATAAAAAATTGATGGATGTTTAATATGCATATCTCTAAATTGACATTCATTTGTGTAAACGATGTGAATGTGAACTTCAGAGGAAGTGGGGTGCTTTTTAAGATACTTAACAGGTGAGAAAGAAAGGTAACTATGACAGGTACTTTTAACAGGTTAACTTCACAGATTGTGACCTTAGATTGATGAAACACTTCAGGATACTATGGGCCCAGAACAAAATGACTAGCATGGTATTTCTATAGACAGATATGAGTAGAACAACAGCCAAACTAGGTGTTGGTGTCTGTGAAGAAAACACTTTTACCTGAGGGTTTGGGGTGTTAGACAGAATTTTCTTTTTCTGTGGAGCCAAAGCATTTGGGTTTGGGAGTGAAAAGTTGTGGGTTCTGACCTTGGGCAAGTGGGGTAGTGGCTCTAGCCGAAGTTCTAATGGGGTCACTGGACAGGCTCATTGGGTTGTACTTCTGACCTGTCTGCCCAGTGTCTGCAGTAATAAAGACATCATTGAAAGAAGCAGTGTTGTGTAGTGAAAGATTCTTTCACTACAGGGCTAGAGATCAGAAGGTTGGGGTTCTGGTCTTCATCTGACCTAAAACGATGTGCTTGTTAATGTTTGGTCCTCATTATTTCTTCTTATTTTGTTTATAAGAAATTGATATTGAATATTTCAGTTTCATTTTTTATGGCTAGTAAATCTTTCCAGTGCTTCATTGATCTGATTTTCTTTCTTGGTCACTGTTGTTTTAGCTGGTCAGTTTTCTAAGGATATAGTACATGATGTTCTTTTTAATAAATTTTGCCTCCTGAAATAGATGTAGATTCCTGCTGCTGCCAGAATAATTGACAAAGCAATAGTCATACCAGGCTGCATTGCCTGATGTTGGGTCTTCGCACCTCTGCACAGAGGCTTGCCCTCTCTGTAGGCTGCTTCTGCTTGAAGATTCAGCAAGTTAACAGTATATGGTTGAACTGGGTTGTTACAGAACTCAGAGTTGGATGTTTTCAGATGTACCACACGCCAAACTTATGTCCCCTAAATCAGAAAAGATACATTTTATATACCCGACCTGGCTAGTCCCTCACAAAATATCGGGTATTTAATCCTGTTTCCCTATAGTAGCTTTATAATGGTTTAAAACTGCTCTATTTATTTCAGTTTTTTCCTTTATGCTTTTCTGAACTTGGAGGTCCTACATGGGAAACTAGGTAATGTGATCAAAATTGTATTTATATTAAACAATGTTTTTTCTTTTCCATCTAATATCTGAAATGTTACTTGAAATGTAATTGCAACCTAGGAACTGGTGTCTGGCCTCTTGCTTTTTCATGAAACAGAATGGCTCATTCTACAAGTAATTTCTATTAATTTCTTTACCACAGCACACATCTTTCATGTGTGCTTTCCTCTATTGTTACCTAGCCAGTGCTCAGTTACAATAAAATATTAGTCAAGAGTTTTAGCATTTTAACAATTTAAAAGATCCTTTAAAAATATAACTTCACAAAACATAATAAAGGGCAACTATACATAGAGTTGTATTTTTATATTTTATTTTAAAATGTTTAAGCCACTGCTTATAAATGTATATGTATATAAATAGGCATTAAAATTTATAATAATTTAATTTTTAAAATATGGATTTCATACTAAATTTAAAAAGATTATTTATAATTCCTTGTCAAATAACTTCTAATTTGTAGGAAATGAACGCTATTTATTGGGCTAGCACAGTGTATCAATTTTAAATTTAGTTCTTTATTATTATTACCTATGCTTTTGTAGAAGGCCATTTTGGCTTTGATATCCAGTGTTATCATAGCAAGTTCTCAAGCTATTGTGTCTTCATTTTTTTTTCTTACGTTGCCCAGTTGTATTTTCTTTTAATCAAATGCTCTGTGTTATTACAGTGTGGTAGGAAGGTTTTGTTTTGTTTTGTTTTTTAAATTAAAAGAGGGGATGTGCCAAATGTGTTTGTCACAATTTTTATTTTAAGCCTTTCCTAAAACAGACTAAAAATTGCCAAACAATATAAAATCAGTAGTTGTGTGGAAAGGGGGAAGTGAGTAAATAGTATTTTTACTCTGATGATATTGGAAAGCTATAGATCAGAAGAAGGAAGAATGGAAGATGATTTAAAAAACACATTAAATATATTGTTTGCTTATTGTTAATGTCCATATTTGTCAAGTATTTTTAGCAAATCTTTGGAGTTATATGTTTCTAATTACTTCTTCCTCTGTATAACAACCCTGTAATAATTCTGTTTTATTTGTCAGTAGCTATGTGGTAGGGGTTTTTAAAAAATGCTTGTGTATCCTATTACACCTTATCTCTAGCAGGTAGAATGGAGCCTTATGTATTGGAGGGTTCAGTCAGTATGTTAAATGAGAATGCCTCAGTAGTTGTTTCCAAAGGATGATTCATTCATTCATTCTCTCTGTCTCTCTCTCTCCTTGTTCTAGCTTCCCCCTCCCCCGTTTAAAAACATTTTTATAATGGGCATTTAAAACATATACGAAAATAGCCAATTGATTTTTGACAAGGGTGCCAAGTACATTAAATGGGTAAGAACAGTCTCTTCAGCAAATATTGCTGGTGAAATTGGCTCCATATGCTAAAAAAAAGAAAAGAAAAGTGAACCCTTGCGTCACACCATATAAAAAAATTAACTCAAAATAGGTTAACAACCTAAATATAAGAGCCAAAGCCATAAAACTCTTAGAAGAATTCATGACCATGAATTTGGTAATGATTTCTTAGCTATTATACCAAAAGCATGATCAACAAAAGAAAAAAACATACAAATTGGACTTCCTCAAAATTAGAATTTTTGTGCCTCAAAGGACATCATTAAGAAAGTGAAAAAACAGCCTACAGTATGGGAGAAAATATTTGGAAATCATATAACTGATAAGGGTTGGATATCCAGAATATATAAAGAATTCCTGCAACTAACCAACAAAACTGGGAGTTGAATAGACAATAAGCAAATGAAAAGATGGGGAAATGCAAATCGTAATCACAGTGAGATACTGCTTCATAGCCACTGGGATGACTATAGTAAAAAACAAACAAATGTTGGTGAGGATGTAGAGGAATTTGAGGCCTTGTATGTTGTTGGTGGGAATGTAAAATGGTATACCTGCTGTGAAAAACAATATGGCAGTTCCTCAAAAAGTTAAACATAGAATTATCATATGATCTAGTAATTCCACTCCTAGGTATATACCCGAAAGAATTGAAAACAGGAACTCAAACAGATACTTGTACAACAATGTTTCTAACAGTATTGGGCACAGTAGCCAAACGGTGAAAACAACCTATATGTCCATCAACAGATGAATGGATAAACAATGTAGTTTATACGTACAATGGAATATTATTCAGCTCTAAAAAGAAATGAAGTTCTGCTACATGCTACAACATGGATTAACCTTGAAGACATTGTGTTGAGTGAGATAAGCCAGATACAGAAGGATAAATATTATATTAAATATCTAGAATAGCCAAATTCATGGAGACAGAAAGTAGATTAGAGGTTTCCAGGGGCTGGGAGGGAGGGGAAATGGGAAGTTATTGTTTGTAGGGTACAGAGATTCTGTTTGGGGTGATGGAAAAGATTTGGTAATGGATGATGGTAATGGTAGCACAACATTGTGAATGTAATTAATACCACCGAATTGCATGCTTAAAAATGGCTAAAATGGGAAATTTTGTGTTATGTTACCACAGTAAAAATTTTAAAACAAATAAACAAAATTAGAGTAGAATAATGAACCTCTATGCACCTGTCACCTAGTTTGAACAGTTAGTACCTGGTCTGTTTTAAGTCATCTGTATCAGTACCTCTTGTACATTTCCCCAGACTACTTTGAAGCAAATTCTGTTCATCATATCATTTTATCTGTAAATAAATATGTATGTATGTATATTTAAAAGATAAGGACACGTCTTTGTTGTGTTAACCACAATCCCATTATTATACCTAAAATTAATAATTCCTTAATATCTAAATATCCGATTAGTATTCATATTTTCCCTATTGTCTTATAAAGGGTTTTTTTTTTTTTTTTTGGTACAGTTACTTTGTTTGAATCAAGATCTGAACAAGGTCCATGTATTGCATATAAGTGATATATTTCTTAAGTCTCTTTTAATCTAGTTCCTTCTCTTGCCATTCTTTTTCCCCCCTTCTCATTTATTTGTTGAATAAACTAGGTTGTCCTGTGGTATTTTTCACATTTTGGATTTTGTTGGTTGCATCTCTGTCGTGCTATTTAACATGTTCCTGTTCTCCATGTTATGAGCTACGAATTAAATCAAGAAGCTTGAAATCAGATTAGCCTTTACTTTTTTTGTTGTTGAAAGGATACCTTATAGATTATTGTGCATTTCCTTTTACATCATATCACAAGGCATATATGTCTGTTTATCTAAGACTGATCATTGGGTTTAGGTAAAGTTAGCCTGATCTGTCCATTGTAAAATTCCTTATCAGATTTTTACTTAATGGTTTTAGCAGCTATTGATGATTGTTGAGCCATTATTTTATTAGAGGTTGCAAAATAGTGATATCCTGATTTTATTGTTCCTCTTCATTTATTAGCTGGACTTCTCCCATGAAGAGAAACTTTGCCTCGTCAACTCTTCTGTTATTGTGGAGTACGTTTCATACAGGAAAGACAATAAATACTAGATTTTCCCTTACCAGTTTTCAGATCAAGCTTTGTTCCCTTAAATCCTTCAAAGGTGATCAGAATTCTTTCTAATTTTTGACTGTCATTTTGAAACTCAAACTTAAGTATCTGTGTAGGTATTTATATTTTGACGCACAGGCTGATGTAAATACATAGAATTATTTTACTGTACTCCTAGGATATAGTAGAAAGACAAAGATAGAGATGTAAATGGATTGATGGGTGGATATGATAGAAAGATGACATTGCTTGTTTGCAGGGACGACAGTTCCAGTTCTCAAGTTTAATTGGCATATGCTCTATTCTTTTTTGCTATTTCCATGCTAAGGTTTCATTAGAACAGTCCCACCCCACTTCTACTCCCCACCCCCAACCAGAGAAGCAATGTTGTTACTCTCTTTGGATGGTGCAAAGCATTGGTAAAGACTCTGCCATGCATCTGCTAATTTTCTCTATTTGGTATCAGGGAAAATAGAGTCTAGATTGACTTTGAGTCATTAATTTTAATGTTTATGTGAAACAGCAATGTAGGAAAATAAAATAATGATGAAGATAAGTTAGGTGAAAACTATGAAATTATAAAGTATTTTTAAAAACTGGACATTTTATAAAGAAACTTTGTATTTTATACACTATATGTATATTTATATTCAAATTTCATTTAGTCATTTGAAAAACATTGCTATAAAACTCTGAACTGTGAAGTCTAAGTCTGGTCTTCATTTTTTGAGGTATACAGAAATATTTTTAGATATTTGGGTTGGTTAAAGGCCCATGTGTAATCATTTTGTATTAATAATATTAGCATGATTAGCTTAAAAGTGAAGTCTTATTTGCTCCCATTTTCATTACAAGTAATGTCTACTGTTCATTTATTTTCACAAGAAGTTATGGCTGACAAGAGAAATAAAAGTTAAGTCCAAACATCTGAATCTCTTAGTTCTATTCACTTTGAGATCTAACTTCAATGAAAGTATTGAATTTTGTTGAGTTTTACTATGTCCCAAGTCTAATAGTGATGTTTAGGAGTCATCAAAGAAGGTATATCTTAAATCATCTTTCAACCGTAGTACCTAGTCCAGTATTTTTATTTCTGTTAAGTTTGCAGTAATGATTTTTTTGAATGTCAGTATTTTTAATAATCTCCCAGGACTGAGGAAATGAGAATATGCTTTCTTATACTAATGAATATTACATGGAGAGGGGTGAGAGACCATAATAATGAAAAAAATTTTTAAAAATTTGAATAGCTATGATGAGGTTGGCACTGCATCAGATTTTTAAGCTATATATGTATTAACTGTATGTATATGTAGATTTATATTTATGTATATATATGTGTTTATATATGTATGTAAATGAGATTTATATTTATGTGTATATATGTGTTCATATATGTATGTAAATGTGTATATTGTTTTATTTCATATCCCAGCTGCTCTAAAAATTCACATCCCCTCATCTTGAACAACCAGACATGGTGAAGTGCTAGAAATAGTGTCACAGGTTTTCACTACCCTCCTTTTATTCCTTTTTTTTTTCTGGAGCTTTGTATTAAATTTTTTTTTTTTTTTAATTTTTCAAACATATACTTCCCCTTCCCCACTTCTCACTTCTCCTGGTAACTTCTAATCTGCTCTATCTCTGTGAATTTACTATTTCTAGTTTTCTCTTAAAAGAGCTATCACACACTGTTTGTGCTTACATGCCTTGCTTATTTCACTGAGCAAAATGTTTTCAGGGTTCCTCCAGATTGCAGCATGTGTTGTAACTTCATTCTTTCTTATGGCTGTATAATATTCCATTGTGTGAATGTGCCATATTTTGTTCATCTGTTCATTTGATGATCAACACTTGGATTGTTTCTGCCTTTTGGTTATTGTGAATAATGCTGCTATAAACATTTGTGTACAGTATGTATTTGAGACTCTGTTTTCATTTTCTTTGTTTATATACCTTGACGTGGAATTTCTGGGTTGCATGGTAATTTTATATTTAATATTTTGAGTATCTACCATATTGCTTTCCACAGTGGCTCTACCATTTTACATTCTCACCAACAATATGCTAGAGTTCCAGTTACTCTGCAGTCTCTCCAAAACTCTCCAAAACTTCTTTTCTTTACTTTTTTTTTTTTTTTTTTTTAATAAGGACCATCCTTGTTACTGTGAAGTTGTATCTCAATGTCATTTTAATTTGCTTTCCCTAATGGTTAATGATGTTGGGCATCTTTTCATATGCTTGTTGGTCATTTGTATATATATGTATTTTTTATTTTATTTTATTTCATTTTTTAATTTTTTCTTTGTTTTCTTTATTTTTCTTTTTTTTATTTATTGTTTATATTCTTTGAAGAAATGTCTTTTCAAATCCTTTGTCCATTTTTTTAATTGGGTGGTTTGTCTTTTTGTTGTAAAAGTTCTTTATATATTCTGGATATTAAGCTTTTATTTGATAAATGACTTGCAGCAATTTTCTCCCATTCTGTAGGTTCTTTTCACTTTCTTGATAATGTCCTTTGATGCACAAAAGTTTTATATTTTGATGAAATCAAATTTATCTATTGTTTCTTTTGTTGCTAGTGCTTTTGGTGTCATTTCTAAGAATCCATTGCCAAATCCCAGGTCAGAAAGAATTGTCCCTATATTTTCTTCAAAGAATTTTAGAGCTTTAGCTCTAATATTTAGGTCCTTGATCAATTTTGAGTTGACTTTTTGTATATGGTGTGAGGTAGGGGGTCTAATGTCATTCTTTTGCATGTAGATATCCAGTTTGCCTAGCACCATTTGTTAAAGAGTCTGTTTTTTCCCCACTGCATGTACTTAGTACCCTTGTCAAAAATCAGTTGGCCATGGATGTATGGGTCTATTTTTGAACTTTCAGTTCTGTTACATTGATCTATTTGGCTTTCTTTATACCAGTACCATACTGTTTTGATTGCAGTAGCTTTATGATTTGAAATTAGGAAGTGTTAGTCCTCTACTTTTTTGTTGTTTTTCAAAATATTTTGGGCTGAGGCCCCCTTGCAGTTCCATATAAATTTGAGGATCAGTTTTTCCATTCCTGCAAAAAAGGCTCCTGGAATTTTGATAGGGAGTGCATTGAATTTATAATATTAACATCTTAACACTTTTAACTCTTCCCATCCATGAACATGGAATGTCTTGCATTTACTTAGGTCTTCTTTAATCTCTTTCAGCAATGTTTTGTACAAGTCTTTTGTGTCCTTGGTTAAATTTATTTCTAGATGTTTTATGTTTTTAGATGCTATTATAAGTGGAATTATTTTCTTAATTTTCTTTGGATTGTTCATTGGTAGTTTATAGGAACTCAGTTGATTTTTGTGTGTTGACCTTGTTCCCTGCCACATTGCTGAAATCATTTATTAGCTCTAATAGTTTTCTTGTGGATTCCTTTGGATTTTCTATTTATAAGATCATACTCTCTGCAAATAGAGTAATTTTACTTCTTCCTTTCCAATTGAGATACCTTTTATTTTTTTCCTTGCCCAGTTTCTCTGGCTAGAACTTGTAGGACTTACAGGATATTAGAAGGAAAGATTTTTGTCTTTAACCATTGAGTACAATGTTAGCTGTGGGTTTTTCATAAATAGATGTTACCATGTTGGATAAGTTCCCTTGCATTTCCAACTTTTCTGTGTATTTTTATAAAGGTGGTGGATTTTGCCAAAGCCTTTTCTGCATCTATTGAAATAATTGTGGGTCTTTGTTTTCCTTCATTTTTTTAATGAAGTGTATTACACTGGTTGATTTTGATATGTTCAATCACAATTTCATTCCTGGGATAAATGCCACTTGGTCATGAAGTTTAATCCTTTTAATATACTCTTGGATTCAGTTTGCTAGTATTTTGTGAAAGATTTTTGCACCTCTTCATAAGGGAAATTTGTGATTTTCTTTTTTTATGACATCTTTACCAGACTTTGGTATCAGAGTAATGTTGGCCTCATGGAATGATTTAGAAAGTGTTCCCTCCTCTTGTATTCTTTGGAAGAGTTTGAGAAGGATTGGTGTTAATTCTTCAAAAGTAGAATTCACCATTAAAATCATCTGGTCCTAGACTTTTCTTTGGTGGAAGGTTTTTGATTATCAGCTCAGTCGCTGTACTTGTTATAGTTTGTTGAGGCTTTCTATTTCTTCATGAGTCAATTTAGGTAATTGGTACATTTCTAGGAATTTTTCTAGGAAATTATCTAATTTGTTGGTATACAGCTGTTCATTGTATTCTTTTATAATCTTTTTTATTTCTGGAAGTTCAATAATGGTGTCACCATTTTCCTTTCTGATTTTATTTTTTGAGTCTTCTCTTTCTTTGTCAGTCTTTTAATTCATTAGTGCATGACTCCTTTTCTATCTTCTTTCTAGGTTTGTTTGTCAGTTTTATTGACTTTTCAAATAACCAACTTTTTGTTTTGTTTATTCTCTCAATTTTTTTCTGTATTTCATTTATCTCTGCTCTAATCTTAATTATTTTCTTTCTTCTGCTAACTTTGGGTTTACTGTGCTTGTTTTTCTAATTCCTTATTATATATTAGATAGTCGTTAGTTGGAAGACAGGCTACAATTTAAAATGACTGAACAGTTAGAAAGGAAAATAATATTAAAAACAGGATGGAATTCAGTTGGGATACAAAAACTTGGTGAGACATGTTTCCCATGTTTCCCATTCTACCTACTTTGATCCCTTTATATACTATCATATTCAATTTTGAACACTGTTAAAGTAAAATAATCTGTAGAGGCAGAAGAGGGTTCAAAGCAAGGCACCTCAGCTTCTTAGATACAAATCTTTTATTTTGAGTGCATGATTTTTTTCCATCTTAAATGATCTTGAAATGATTTTTTAAAAAAACCCATGAAACTATATTTGCCTCAAGTAATTGAGAACGCTGGCTCTTTTAATTCATTAGTGCATGACTCCTTTTGTATCTTCAAATCCTGCAGAACAGCAAGTCTTTTATTCCCTTTCTGTATTTATTTATTTATTTTTATTGGTAACATATATATAGCACAAAATTTCTCATTTTAAGCACTTACATGTGTACAATTCAGTGATACCAATTACATTCACAGTATTGTACTACCATCATCCATTTCCAAAACTTTCATTATCCCGAACAGAAACTCTGTACCCATGTTCTGGTTTGCTAATGCTGCTGTTAAGCAAAATACCAGAAATGGATTGGCTTTTATAAAGGGGGTTTATTTGGTTACAAAGTTACAGTCTGAAGGCCATAAACTGTCCAAGGTAAGGCATCAACAATAGGGTACCTTCACTGAAGGATGGCCATTGGCATCCGGAAAACCACTGTTAGCTCGGAAGGCACGTGGCTGGTGTCTGCTTGCTCTTCAGGTGGTGTTTTAACATGGTGTTCTCCAAAATGTTGCTCTTGGGGCATTTTGTCCTCTCTAAGCTGCAGCTGCTCTTCAAAATTGGTCACTCTCAGTAGCTCTGAGGTCCCTCTGTTTGTGAGCTCTTTATATAGGACTTCAGTGAACTAATCAAGACCCACCCTGAATGGATGGGGCCACATTTCCATGGAAACATTCAGCCAAAGGTCACACCCTAATCAAAGGTGCCACTCACAGTTGGGTGGGTCACATCTCCATGGAAACAACTTAATCCAATATTCCAACCTAATCAGCACTAATATGTCTGCCCCCACAAGATTGCTTTGAAGAGTATGGCTTTTTCTGGGGGACATAATATATACAAACCAACACAACCCATTAACCAATGACTCCCTTATTTCTCTTGCTCCCCAGCACTTAGTAATCTCTAACCTACTTTCTGCCTTTGTCAATTTGCTTATTCTGGGTATATCATATAATTAACACTCCAGCTTACTTTTAATCAATTATTTGTGAAGCTTTCATTACCTGCAAAGATGTTACACAACTAGAAATTATATTAGAAACAGACATTTTTCACTTTAGAAATTAAAAATAAGGAGTAGGATAGACTAACATCCTTGCCATGGCCTAAACCCCTTAATTATCTGTCCCCTCCTTTCCTCTTCAATGTCATATTGTACCACTCTTTTCCTGGTCTCTGCATCTAACTATGCTGTTCTCCTCTCGGTTTCTTGAATGTACTGTGCTTCCTCCCACCAATGGGTCTTTATCTGGAATTTTCCTTACCACTCCTCTCACCTGTCTAATTTTTCTTATTCATCAGATCGTAGCCTTCTATTCACTGTGAAGTCTGCCCTGGCCCCTGACCCTAAGGAAGTCTTTCCTGACATTAGGACAGCTTCCTTTATTATGTACTCTCATAGAGCTGTGTTCCTTTTCATAGATCATTTATATAAATTTGTTATTATATACTCAATCATAGGATTATTTGATCAGAGCCTATCTCCTTTATGAGACCTTACAGCGTCAGGTCTAGTGAAGGTCCTTGTTTAGGTGGTAAGCATGCTAAATGGAGTTACAACTGGTCAAGGAGGATTTTAAGACATTTGGTCTTTGAAAAATCAGGATCTACTTTTTTGTTTCCCCTATGAGTGTTTTGTGTGTTGTTGTTATTTCATACTTGTGAAATTTGTAATGTTGGATTTGAGAAAAAAGAGGGAATCAAAATATTGAAAGAATGGTTAAATGTTTTAAAACTCAAAATACTTTCTCAATTAAAAGCTAGTATTTCAATTTATGAATTTTTGTGGTTATTTAGTTCTCAGTATATGATAAGCTAATAAAAAGTCTCTGGCCTTCAGTATATATGAATTCTAATGTAACTGAAAGGGAAAATTTTCTATTTTAAGAGTTACTGCAATAGCTTTCACATACTAGGGTAATAGCGTAATTCATACATCAGAGGAAATGACTTTTTGTTGAGGAAAATAACTTGACCCTTTGTGGGTATAAGTCTGGAAAGAGAAGACAAAACCACAGAGAGAGGAATTTTGAGTTTCTTAGGCAGCCTAGGAGAGAAGTGTGAATGATGTAGGAATTGGAGAAGGAGGAGATGTGAGGAGGGACTGTGGAGAGCAAGGATCCCCAGCAAATGTCAGGAAGACATCCCCTTGTTTCCATCCCTCAAAGGACATAGGATGGGAGCTGGAGACATCTTATTTATATTACTTGGTTGCTAAAGTATAATATGTACTTGGATGGAGATACCCAAGTGCCTGACATCTGAGTTATTTTAATGATAGTAGAAGTTATATAACTCGTAAGAATACTGAATTGAACCTTATTTATGGGTGCTTTATGTAAGTACATTGCTTTTCTTAGAACTTGTATGTTGCCCTAACTTGGGTATTTGTTCCAATGTTGTTTTATAAATTAGTGAGTAGTGCCTGTGAATGAATCTGACTGTTAAAAAAAAGATTTATGTCACTGATTTTCTAATATTTAATGTGGTTCTTTAGTCGCATGCATAGATGTCCCCTTAGGTTTGGGAGTTAGTAGGGTGAGGAAGGGGGAACTATAAATTTAGGAAGTGCAGTATTTTATATTAACTTTTGTGAGATCGGGGAGACTGCTCCGTCTTGATTTATCTAAATTTAATCTTTGTTTCTCGATTACTATATATGTTAGAAGGGGTGGATGAATATATATCTGTAGTATAGATATTTCTAGTGTTGTAATTTCGTTTGCCAGTTGATAGTGGGTAAAGGGAAAATGAACTCTAGCTGTTTGGTTTGGTAGCTTTTCTGAGAGGTGCTTAGGTAGATTTTAAAACCATTGAGTGTCTGGAATTGGCAGTTTCTTTTTGAATAGTTTGTTAGGTTGTTAACTAATGATTGATGTCTAGTGCAACTGTATTTCCATCCCTAGCTGGTAGGTTAGAGTACGTGAAGTTTCTCTGGAGCCAAAAGGATTAGCTCATTGGGTACTGTTGTCTCAGCACATAATGGCTTTTGAGCAGAGCTTATTTAGCTCTTACTATACCTAGTTCAGGATTCAGTTGTTCAGTTCATCGTGGCATCTGTGTGTTAGTTGAGATATAGATGCATGTTCCAGGCATCCACATTCTTTGAGGGGGTCTTTGACAAATACAAAAAATATTATGTGCTTCATAGTCTCTAAATTCATCTTTTTGTTCAGGTTAGATGTGGCTGGTCAGAGGCTAATGTGTACCGGCAGTTTACTAGACATACTTAATCTCAGCCAAGTAACTAGGTCAAATCTCTGGTAACCTAACTTGGTCTTTAAGTGTTTCTTAAATCTGTTTAAAAGCTTTCAGTGAATCCATTGCTTTGTGAATCAAGTTGATAATCTAAGCATCATATAAGGCCTTTCAAAATTTGGCAGATATCTACCTCCCTAGTATTGTCTTCTCTTATGCTAGTGGACCCTAGTGAAAGAAGTTCCCAAAATGAAACTTTTTATCTCCTGCCTCAGGAATACTGTTTCTCCTCCCTGGAATATTTGTACCTCCATATACCTCCTACTCCCACCACCCTTCTGGCTAACTCATCCTAAAACTGCCCAAGCTACATCATTCTTCCTTAACATCTTCATAATTAATTACATGCTATTCCTCTGTGCTTGCATACCATTTGGCATATCTCTGCATAGAACTTATTTATAACTATTTTCTTGATTGTGTCTTCCACTAGACTGAGAGCTTTCTAAGGTCCGTGTGTTCTTTTCATCTCTCTTTCTCCAGTGCCTTCTATTGATAGGTATTCATTGGTACCTCCTATTGGTGGGTATTTGTTATAGGCTGGTTAGTTTAATGACAGAATTGTATTAGAAAATTATGTTTAGTGGGAAGCAGAACAGTTATCTAGTATAAGTTCACTTTATTTTGTAGTTGTCACATTCTGTCTTGGAATTGATATATTTAAAATAGCATAAATATTTTAATTAATAAGCATTAATATTATGTTGATAGACACCATTCGATATAGTTAAAGAGCTCTGTTTACACAGTAATATTTTACATAGCATTCAGTAACAAACTCACTTATATTTTAGTTTTGCTCAGTTTTTTGTAAAAAAAAAAATCCAGAGATTGTGACACTCCCATTTTTTAAAATGCTGTAAGTTCTCTCCTTATGATAAAAGTAAAATTGACAAATGCTTATTGAACTTCTAGGTGGAAGATTAGGTGCTGAGTAGGCAACAAGGTATGACATGACCTGTGCCACCAGGGAGCTTAAATCCAGTTGGGGAGATATGACATGATTGTAGTTAATTTAAATATGAGGGTGAAAATAATATATGCTGTAAGAGAAGTGCTAATAAAGTTCTGTTGAAATTCAGAAGAGGAAGATCTTATTCCTGGCTGAGATAGTTAAGGACTGTGTCATGGAAGGAATGGCTTTTGAGCAGGTACTTGAAGGTTAAGTTGGACTTGGGCATGTTGAAATTAGAGGAAATGTCATTTTAGGGAGAAGAAACAGGAAGGAGCACTATGGGGGAAAAGGAATGGCTCTGTTTGATCCATAGGAAAGGGAAAAGGGCAGTGGGAGACAAAGCTGGAAAGTGGTGTGAGATTATGGAATGCCTTGAATTACAATGCTTAAGTTTGCTAAAGCTGCCGAAATGCAATATACCAGAAATGGATAGGCTTTTACAATGGGGGTTTAATAGTTCACAAATTTATAGTTCTAAGGCCATGAAAATGTCCCAATTAAGGCCTCAATAGGACAATACTTTCTCTGAGGAAAGGCTGATGGCATCTGGGGTTTGTCTGTCACGTGTGAAGGCACATGGTAGCTCTGCTGAACCTTCTCTCCTTGCTTTAGCTTCTGGTTTCATTGGCTGTTTCCAAAATGTCTCTGGGCTTCTGTCTCAGCTCCTGTGGGTCCTTGCTTGTTTCTTCTTGGGCATTTCTCTTTAAACATCTGGGGGTCTTCTCATAGCTTCTCTGGGGCAAACTCTGGATTTCATTTCATCTCTTAGCTTCTCTCCTGGCTCTGGTTTCAATGGCTGTTTCCAAAATGTCTCTGGGCATTTTTAAGCGTCTCTCTCTCAGCTCCTGTGGGTCCTCCTTGCTTCTCCTGGGGGCAAATTCTGGATTTATCTCTTAGTTTACCGTCTCCAAGCGTCTTTCTGTCTGCATCTCCAGACATTTGGGTCTTTGTCAGCTCTGAGCTCTCTCTCTCCCTGAGCTCTGTTAAGGACTCCAGTAAACTTATTAAGACCCACCTTGAATGGGTGGGGGTCACATCTCCATGAAAACAACCTAGGTCTCACCCACAGTAGGTCTGCCCCCACAAGAGTGGATTAAAAGAACATAGTCTTTTATGGGGTAAATAACAGATTCAAACCAGCACATACATGATAAAGATTTTGGCCTTTATCCTGTATGATATACACAATGGAGAACTATGGAGGTTTGAGCAGGAGAATCATATGAACAAACTTTAAAATCATGAGAGTAATCTGGCAACAGTGCATACAGTGACTTAGAAGGTATATAGTTTCCATCCCATAATTTCCTTTCTGCTTCTCCAAAGTTATTCACTTGCCATTTTTTCTTGGCTATAGAGATGTCTATTCTTCCTTCATAGCTTCTCTATTAAACTTGTCATACCAGTTCCTCATTCCGTTTCTCTCTGTGTTTCCTTCAATAACCCAATGCATTGATTCATCCTTGATCGATCTTTGTCTCCTTTTTCTTGGAATTTCCTTATTCCCAACTCATTCTTGTGAGTGAGTTCTTGAACTTTACAATTTCTTAAAAAGCTGTTTTATTGAGATATATTCACATACCATGCAATCCATCCAAGGTGTACAATCAGTGGCATTTAGTGTATTCACAGAGTTGTTCATTAATCACCACAATCCATTTTAGAACACTTTCAATATTCGGAAAAGAATATTCATATATTACTATTTACTGCCGTCCATAGTTTGCTTTAGGTGTATTTTTACCCATATACTACCCTATTATTATCACTTTATAGTAGTATTATACTATTACAATTGTTATAATTCATGGAAGAATAGTCTTATATTTTACTGTGGCCCATACTCATCATCCACAAGAGGGTTCACTATGTTATATAGTCCCATGTTTCCTTTTACTGACATACGTGACCCTAAACTTTCCCTTTCAACCACAGTCACACCTACATATCATTGCTATTAATTATGCCCACTATAACATGTTACCATCACCGCTATCCATTTCCAAACATTTACAATTGACCTTATTACACATTCTGCACAAATTAAATATCAGCTCCCCAGTCTCTGCCCTCATTCCATTTTTTAGTGACCTATATTCTAGATATTAAAATCATGAGTTTGCTCATTATCTTTAGTCCATATTAGTGAGGTCATACAATATTTATCCTTTTGTGTCTGACTTATTTCATGCAACATACTGTCCTCAAAGTTCATCCATGTTGTCACGTGCATTGAGACTTCATTTCTTCTTACAGCTGTATAATATTTCATCATATGTTTATATCACATTTTGTTTATCCATTCTTCAGTTGATGGATGCTTGGGTTGTTTCTGTCTTTTGGCAATTGTGAATAATGCCACTCTGAACATTGGTGTACAAATGTTTGTTCGTGTCTCTGCTTTCAGTTCTTCCAAGTGTATACCTACTAGTGGGATTGCCAGATCATATGGCAGTTCTACGCTACATTTAGGTTCCTGAGGTGTACTGCCAAACTGTCTTCTACAGCGGCTATACCATTCTACGTTTCCACCAATGGTGAGTTAAGTATTCCTATTTCTCTACGTATTCCCTCCAACACTTATAGTTTTGTGATTTTTTAATAGTGGCCATTCTAGTAGGTGTGAAATGTATCTTATAGTTTTGATTTGCATTTCTCTTATAGCTAGTGATGCTGAATAACTTTTAAGCCATTTGTATTTCCTCTTCGGAAAAATGTCTCTTCAAGTCTTTGGCCCATTTTTTGATTGGGTTGTTTGTCTTTTTATTGTTGAGTTGTAGGAGCTCTTTATATATCCTGGATTTTAAACCCTTATCAGACATGTGGTTTCCACATATTTTCTTCCATTGAGTAGGCTGCCTTTTCACCCTCTTGACAAACTCTTGAAAGTACAAAAGTATTCAGTTTTTGAGAAGGTCCCATTTATCTATTTATCTATTTCTTTTGTTGGTTGTGCTTTAGGTGTAAGGTCTAAGAAACCACCTCTTACCAAAAGATCTTGAAGATGCTTCCCTAACTTTTTCTGGAGTTTTATGTTCTGGCTTTTATATTTAGGTCTTTGATCTATTTTGAGTTAATTTTTGTATTAGGTATAAGATAGCAGTCCTCTTTCATTCTTTTGGATATGGATGTCCAGTTCTCGCGTTTGTTGAAGAGACTGCTCTGACCCAGTTGGGTAGACTTGGCAACCTTGTCAAAAATTGGTTGCCTCTAGATGTGAGGGTCTTTTTCTGAACTCTCAGTTTGATTCCATTGGTCAACATGTCTATCTTTATACCAGTGTCATGCTTTTTTTATCTTTTTTTTTTTTTTTTTTTTTTAAACCATTGTAGCTTTGTATATGTTTTAAAGTCAGGAAGTGAGAGTTTTTCCACGTCATTCTTTTTCAAGATGTTTTTAGCTATTTGGGTCCTCTTACCCTTCCAAATAAATTTGATAATTGGCTTTTCCATCTCTGCATAGTAGGCTGTTGGGATTTTGTTTGGGATTGCGTTGACTCTGTAAATCGATTTGGGTAGAATTGACATCTTAACAATGTTTTGTCTTCCAATCTATGGTGCTTCCATTTATTTTGGTCTTCTCTGATTTTTTTAGCAAGTTTTGTAGTTTTCAGAATACAGGTTCTTTACATCCTTGGTGAAGTTTATTATTAGGTGTTTGATTCTGTTGTAAATGGAATTTTTTTCCCTGACTTCCTCCTCAGATTCCTCATTACTAGTGTATAAAAACGCTACTGCTTTTTGCACATTAATATTGTATCCTGCCACTTTGTTGAACTTGTTTGTTAGCTCTAGTAGCTTTGTTGTAGTTTTTTGGCACTTCCTAGGTACAGGATCATGTCATCTGCAAATAGTGAAAATTTTATTTCTTCCTTTCCAATTTGGATGTCTTTTATTTTGTTTTCTTTCCCAATTTCTCTAGCTAGAAGTTCCAGCACAATGTTGAACAACAATGATGATAGTGTGCTTTCAGTCTTCACCATACCATGTTAGCTGTGGGTTTTTCATATCTGCCCTTTATCATGTTGAGAAAGTTTCCTTTGATTCCTATCTTTTGAAGTGTTTTTAATCAAGAGAGGATGCTGGGTTTTTGTTAAATGCCTTTTCTGCGTCAATCGAGCTGATCATGTGTTTTTTCTACTTTGATTTGTTAATGTGTTGTATTACATTAATTGATTTTCTCGTTTTGAACCACTCTTCCATACCTGGGATAAAATCCACTTGATCATGGTGTGTAATTCTTTAATTTGGTCTTGGATTTGATTTGCAAGTATTTTGTTGTGGATTTTTGCATTTGTATTCATTAGAGAGATTGATCTGTAATTTTCTTTTCTTGGAGTGTCTCTATCTGGTTTTTGGTATTAGGGTCATGTTGGCTTCGTAGAATGAATTAGGTGTATTCCCTCCTCTTTAATTTTTTGGAAGAGTTCGAGCAGGATTGGTTTTAATTCTTCTTGTAAAGATTGTAGAATTCATCTGAGAAGCCATCTGGTCCTGGGCTTTTCTTTGTTGGAAAGTTTTTGATAATTGTTTCAATCTCTTTACTTGTGATTGGTTTGGGGTTTGTTGAGGTCTCCTATTTCTTCTGGAGTCAGTATAAGTAGTTCGTGTATTTCTAGAAAATTGGCAGTTTCATCTAAGTTGTCCAGTTTGTTGGTGTACAGTTGTTTGTAGTATCCTGTTATGATCATTTTTATTTCTGGGGGGTCAGTGATGTCCCCCTTCTCATTTCTGATTTTATTCATTTGTATATTCTCTCTTTTGTCTTTGTCAGTCTAGTTAAGGGTTTGTTGATTTTGTTGATATTCTTAATTAACCAACTTTTGGTTTTGTTGATTCTATTATTTTTTTTCTCAATTTCATTTATTTCTGCTCTAATCTTTGTTATTTTTTTTCCCTTCTGCTTGATTTGGGATTAGTTTGCTGTTCTTCTTTTAGTTCCTCCAGATGTGTAGTTAGGTCTTTATTTTAGCTCTTTCTTCTTTTGTAGTGTAGGCATTTAGGGCTATAAATTTTTCTCTCAGCACTGCCTTTGCTGTATCCCATAAATTTTGATGTGCTGTGTTCTCATTTTCGTTTATCTTGATATATATACTGATTTCTCCTGTAATTTCTTCTTTGAACCGCTGATTGTTTAAGAGTGTGTTGTTTAACCTCCATAGATGTTTGAATTTTCCAGTCCTGTGCCTGCTGTTGATTTCCAGCTTCATTCCATTATGATCAGAGAAAGTGCTTTGTATAATTTCAACATTTTAAAGTTTATTGAAACCTGTATTGTGACCCAACATGTGGACTCTCCTGGAGAATGATCCATGAGGACTTGAGAAGAATGTATATACCCAGTTTTGGGGTGCAATTTTCTGTATATGTCTGTTATTTCTAGTTCATTTATCATTTTATTCAAGATCTCTGTTTACTTATTGATCCTCTGGATGCTCTATTGATGAGAGTGGTGTATTGAAGTCTCCAAATATTATTGTAGACACATGTATTTCTCCCTTCAGTTTTGCCAGTGTTTGACTAATGTATTTTGGGGCACCCTGGAGTGATGCATATATATTTATGACTGTTATTTCTTCCTAGTGGGTTGCCCTTTTTATAAATATATAGTGACTTTCCTTTTCTCTTATAACAACATTGCATTTAAAGTCTATTTTGTCTGATATTAATATAGCTATCCCAGCTTTTTTTTTTTTGGTTACTGTTTGCGTGGAATGTCTCTTTCCAGCCTTTGATTTTCAACCTGTTTGTATCCTTGGATCTAAGGTGAGTCTCTTGTAGACAGCATATAGATGACATTTTTTATCCGTTCTGCCAGACTGTGTCTTCTGATTGGGGAGTTTAATCATTAAGATTCAGTGTTACTACTGTAATGGCAGTACTTACATCAACCATTTTATCCTTTGGCTTTTATGTCATACCTCATCTTTGTATCCTGTTTTACCCTTTTAGTTACCTTTACTGGTAATCTTTATTACTGCACTCTCCTCTAAGCCTCTCTTTCCTGTCTTTTCCTTTCAGCCTGCAGGGCTCCCTTTAGTATTTTTTTTGTAGGGCAGGTCTCAGTTTCTGTTTAGCTGTGAATGTCTTAATCTCTCCCTTAGTTTTGAAGGAAAGGTTTGCCAGATAGAAAATTCTTGGCTGACAGGTTTTCCCTTTCAGTATCTTAAATGTATCATACCACTACCTTCTCGCCTCCATGGTTTCTGATGAGAAATTGGAAATTCATATTTTAAAATGTTGAATCAACAAAATGTTACCACTTTTAATGTACGCAATTGCATATTTTCCAACACCAACACTGGATTTTGCATATAAATTTTGCCAGTCTGATTATATTTTGATATTTCTTTAATCATGAATGAGATTGTGGACCTTGTTTATAGGCTTATTAATCATTTGTTTTTTCTGTTTATTACTACAACAATAATAACTAACATTCCTTGAGTGCTTAACCTAGGTCAGGCGCTGCAGTGGATTGCATGCTCATTTAAATGAATTGCTTCCTCACATTGTTTGCTCTTTTAAAATAATGATTCTGTTTTTCTAAAGATTAATCTCTTAGGAATGCACTGCGTATTAAGGAAGTTACCTTTATTCGTGTATTGTAGATTTTTTTTTCAGCTTCACTTTTTGTCTTTTTAATGTTTTGTGTATGTAATAAATACACAATTTAAAATTTTTATGTGGTCAAATGATATTTTATAGTTTTCTTCATCTTGTCAATTTCTGTTAGGCTAATACTAGATATTTAATTGACTTCTAAATAATTATGAGTGGGATCTTTTTTTCCTATTTAATTTTTGAATTGCTTATGGATGAGGTATAGGAATATGTTGAGTTTTGAGTATTGATCTTGTATCTGGCAATGATAGTGAGCTCTGTTATTAGTCACACTGGTATTTTAAGAGATATTCTTGGATTTTGTAGGTGGACAATGAAGGCTTCTGCAAATGAGGATATTGCATATTCTTAATATTTGTGTACCTCTTATTTCTTTTTCTTTTTGCATTGCTAAGATTACTATTAGAGTGTTAAATAATAATAGCGTTCATCCCATGCATTTTTGCTTTACTTGATGTTAATAGAATTTATGTATTAATTAGTATGATAGTCTTATCTCATGTTTTAGGGGCACTTATTTTGAGAGAAAATAGCCTAGAAAATGGACATATCTTGAAAGTTAAGAGACCAGACTTTTACCTCAGTATGTGGTCTTGTATAAATATATTGTTCTCAATTCCTCCGTTTATACAAAGATTATGTAAGGATAATAAGGAAACTACTGAATATATGTAAAATATTGTAGTCCACCTTTAAAGGGTCATGATATGACATGTTGCCATTTACTGAGTTATTTTCAAGTGCTTACTGATATTTTATACTGGGACGTGATTTCTGAGTTCATCAAAAATTTTTTGCTTTGATTTGTTGATCACTGTGTTGCTAATTTCAATAGTAATTTATGTATTTCATGGGTATAATGTAGTGAAAGCGTAGTCACATTTTTCGATTCTTTCCTGTTCTTAATTCTATTTATGAAAATTTAAGAGCTAGACTAAAAAATGATAGTTCTCAATTATTAGGAAAATAGGGGAATAAAGTAATACAGATAAACAAAAGAATGATTTATTTCAAATCCACCTTTTGAAATGAATCATTCAGTCTACAGAGATTCAGTAATGAATAAGATACAGTTGCTGCCTCTTTGAATTCTGCATGATTTTTAAAAGCCTTTTGTTCCCAGCTGAGAGTTACCAAGACTAATATTTTGATAGTCCCCAATTCCTAGCACAACGCCTGGAATCTTTTAGTGCTCAGTTTGCTTAACATACTTGAACTTTAATTTATGAAACATAGAATCCTATATATTGATTCAGCGGGTAGGGCCTAGGGCCTGGGAACCAACACTATTAACAAACATTCAGGGCTTTTTCCTGTGGGGGCTCCCCATACTGCTAGTTGAGAAATGTGGCCTTGTCTGAATTATTTTGGGTGTACAGTAGTTGAAGATGGGTGGAGACAGTGTGCTAGTGGTGGGTAAAAGACAGCCTGGAATTAAAAACAGAAATGGGGCTATCGTATAATGTCTGTGACTGTGTTAAATAAAAAGAAATGTTTCTGAATAGTGACCTTTTATGCCTCTTGTAGAGGATTGCTGTTGAGGGGACAGGTTCAGTGTAATCCTTATGCATTGGTAATTAACTTTTTTGCTTTTTACTTTAAATGTCAGCTTCTTATTTAAGAGGAATCTGTTCATTTAGCCTGAGTGCTGGACTCTTAATGCCCATTTAGCAACTATGTGTTCATTACGTAACAGTGATTACTTGCAGTGATTATAGAATTAGCAGTTAATTTACTAATCCAGTGATTTGTTTTAAGTTAATTTTATGATTTTCCATGTAAATTTTAAAAAATATTTTAAAGTTCAATTGGTCTGTTTTTCTTCCTTGAGTTCTTTCTGAAGGCTTAATTACATAGGCAAAATATAATGATTAGAGCTTGAAAAAGGTAAACATTTCAGAGGAGACCTAAAATATTTTTTAATGATCAAACCATACCCTTTATTTTTTTATTCAATTTTATTGAGATATATTCACATACCATACAATCATCCAAAGCGTACAGTCAGTTGTTCACAGTACCATCATATAGTTGTGTGTTCATCACCCCAATCTATTTTTTGAACATTTTCCTTATACCAGAAAAAAGTGAAAATAAGAGCAAAAAATTAAAGTAAAGAAGAACACCCAAAACACCTCCCCCACCCTATTTTTCATTTAGTTTTTTGTCCCCATTATTCTACTTATCCATCAATACACTGGATAAAGGGAGTGTGATCCATAAGGCTTTCACAATCACACTGTCGACTTTTGTAAGCTACATTGCTATACAGTCGTCTTCAAGAGTCAAAGCTACTGGGTTGCAATTTGAATCTTTCAGGGATTTACTTCTAGCTATTCCAATGCATTAAAACCTAAAAAGGGTTATTGTTCTAGTTTGCTAATGCTGCCAGAATGCAAAACGCCAGAGATGGATTGGTTTTTATAAAGGGGGTTTATTTGTTTACACAGTTACAGTCTTAAGGCCATAAAGTGTCCAAGGTAACAGGTCAACAATTGGGTACCTTCACTGGAGGATGGCCAATGGTGTCTGGAAAACCTCTGTTAGCTGGGAAGGCACGTGGCTGGTGTCTGCTCCAAGTTCTGGCTTCAAAATGGCTTTCTCCCGGGACGTTCCTCTCTGGGCCACAGTTCCTCTTCAAAATGTCACTCTTGGTTGCTCTTGGGGCATCCTCTCTTAGCTTCTCTGGAGCAAGAGTCTGCTTTCAATGGCCGTCTTCAAACTGTCTCTCATCTTCAGCTACTGTCTCAGCTTCTGTGCATCTTCAGGTGTCCCTCTTGACTGTGGCTGCTCTTCAGAATGTCTCCCACAGCTGCACTGAGTTCTTTCTGTTTCTCGGCTCATTTATATGGATGGCTCCAGTGATTTAATTTAGACCCACCCTGAATGGGTGGGGTAATACCTCCATGGAAATTATCCAATTAGAGTCATCACCCACAGTTGGGTGGGGCGCATTTCTATGCAAACAACCTAATCCAAACATTCCAACTTAATCCCCACTAATATGTCCGCCCCACAAAATTGCATCAAAGAATATGGCTTTTTCTGGGGGACATAATACATTCAAACTGGCATAGTTATCTATATAGTGCATAAAAATGTCCACCAGTGTGACCTCTCGACTCCATCTCTCATCCACTGAAACGTCATTTCGTTTCATTTTGCATCCCCCTTTGGTCAAGAAGATGTTCTCACTCCCACGATGTCAGGTCCAGATTCATCCCCTGGGGTCATATCCCACATTGGCAAGGAGATTTACACCCCTGGGAATCAGATCCCACGTAGGGGGGAAGGCAGTGATTTCACCTGCCAAGTTGGCTTAGCTAGAGAGAGAGGGCCACATCTGAGCAACAAAGAGGTACTCAGAGGTAGACTCGTAGGCACAATTATAAGCAGGTATAGCCTCTTCTTTGCAGTGATGAGCTTCATAAGGGCAAGTCCTGTGATAGAGGGCTTGGCACATCAAGCCGCCAGTCCTCAATGTTTGTGAGAACATCAGCAACAATGCAGGTGAGGAAACCCAGCACCTTTGCATTTTCCCCTAGCTCCTCAGGGAGGCCCTGCATATATATTTTTATTCTCTGTCCAAATTGCTTTGGGATGTGTCGCTATTTCATAGTTTGCAAACCTACCAGATCTTACGTCCTATTAAAAGTTCTATGTAATTATGGTATTTGAACAAACTGTGCGAGTTAAACTGTTTAGGTAATATAGATCTTGTATAAACGAAACATCCCTTCCCTTGGTCTCACATGGAATTTGAAGTTATAAAACGCATCAGTGTTGTCCTTTACCTTTTGGCCCTATTTGCTCCAGTCCTAACACATCTGCTTCATTCATATCTCTAGTTGAAGACTGGATTCTTTTCTGGTTTTTTAACAGTTGCTGTATGTGCTAATACTGACATTCATATCTGCTGAGTTCTAGCTCTGAGTTTCAGGTGCCACACAGATACCCAAAGTTCTAGGGATTGATCAGGTTATACACAAAGGGAGCAGCATCTCAGAATCTGGAGATAAGCATTACAATTCAGGAATAGATGTGACTGCTGAAGAGCTTACAATCTAGGGACTGTTACAACATATTTTCTCCTGATCAGCTGTGCTCTAAGGTTCACACATTGTAGTTAGTCCGTATTGGTGAGGCATTATAGTGATTGTCTTTGTTTCTGGCATAGTTCACTCAAAATACTGTCTACAGATTCCATTCACCTTGTTGCGTGTC
This sequence comes from Choloepus didactylus, assembly GCF_015220235.1. Classification (NCBI taxonomy): domain Eukaryota; kingdom Metazoa; phylum Chordata; class Mammalia; order Pilosa; family Megalonychidae; genus Choloepus; species Choloepus didactylus. Next base: position 20,152,438 of record NC_051325.1, on the reverse strand, counting down.
TCACAGCTTCACTCCTTCTTGCAGAAGCTCAGTGTTTCACTGTATGCACACACCACAGTTCACCATTCTGTTCCTCAGCCGATGTACTCTTAGGCCACCTCCACCCATTGCAAATATGTATACTCTCTCCATAGACACCAGTGTGCAAATGTCCATTCATGTTCCTGCTCTCAGATCCTCCAAGTAAATGCCCTCAATGGGGTTGCAGGACCTTATGGCACCCACATACTTAGCTTCGAACCACCCCACTGTCCTCCAGAAAGGCTATACCATTCTGCCTCCTAACCAACAGTAAATACGTACATCCCTCTCTCCATGTTTTCTCCAGCACTTTTATCCCTGTTTATATTTTTTTCATACAATTTTGTAGAGCTTTATTTACATACCATATAATTATCCACAGTATACAATCAGTTGTTCACAGTATCATCATACAATTGTGCATTTATCACCACAGTCAGCACTTGAACATATTGATTACTATGAAAAAAAAAGTTTTTTTTAAACAAATAATAAAAAAGATAATAAAAAGAAAAATAAAATATCATACAACACAATATAATAGTAGGGTCAGACAAAACCACCATTACCAAAAATCCATATCCCTCCCTTATATCTCCCGCTCATCTTTGTTTAGCTTTGGTATATTGCCTTTGTTACAGTTAATGGAAGCATATTACAATGTTACTGTTGACCATAGACTCCATTTTGCTTTGATTATATTTTTTCCTCACTACCATCCCCTTTCCAGCACTCTGCATGGCTGACATTCATTTGTTCTCCTACATGCAAGAACAGTTTTATATTTGTACATTTAGTCACAATCATTGACCACTCTAGTTTTTGCTAAGTTAAGCAGTCCCACATTTTATCGTCTTCTTTACCTCAGGTGTCATACATGCTCCTAGCCCACCTCTTTCAGCCTTACTCGTGGACATCTTTGTTCATTTTAGTTACAGTATTGTGCTGTCATCACACAGTATTATGCTATTAATTTCTGGATCTATACAATCAAGCCTGCTCAACATTCAGTAGTCATTCAGCATAAAATGCCTGATCTCTACCCTCTTTCTGTCTTCTGGTAGCCTGTTACCAGCTTTTAACTCTCCAAGTTTGCTCATTAATGTTAGTTCATATTAGTGAGACCATGCAGCATTTGTCCTTTCGTTTCTGGCTAACTTCACTCAAGATAATGTCCTCAAGATTCATCCATGTTATTATATGTTCCATGTCTTTGTTCTGTCTTACAGCTGTGTAATGTTCTGTTGTCTGTATGTACCACAGTTTGTTTATCCACTTGTTCATTGAGGGACATTTGGGCTGTTTCCATCTCTTGGCTATTATGAATAATGCCATGATAAACATCGGTTTACAAATGTCTGTTCGTGTCTTAACTTTCAATTCCTCTGAGTATATACCTAGTAATGGAATGGCTGGGTCATATGGCAAATCTATACTTAGCTTCCTGAGGAGCTACCACACTGTCTTGCAGAGTGGTTGCACTATTCTCCTTCCCACCAACAGTGAATAAGTGTACCCCTTTCTCCACATCCTCTCCAGCACTTGTAATTTTCTGTTTTTTGAATAATGGCCATTCTGGTAGGTGTGAGATGATACCTCATTGTGGTTTTGATTTGCATTTCCCTATTAGCCAGCGAAGTTGAGCATTTTTTCATATGTTTTTGAGCCATTTGTATTTCCTCTTCAGAAAAGTGTCCATGTCTTTTGCCCATTTTTTAATTGGGTTGTTTGAATTTCTGTTGTTGAGTTGTAGGATCACAGTATATATTCGAGATATTAAACCCTTATCTGATATGTGGTTTCCAAATATTGTCTCCCATTGTGTAGGCTGCCTTTTTACTTTTCTCATGAAGTCCTTTGATGTACAAAAGTGTTTGATTTTGAGGAGAACCCATTTGTCTGTCTGTTCTTCGGTTGCTTGCGCTTTGAGTGTAAGGTCTAGGAAACCACCTCCTATCACAAGATCTTTAAGAAGTTGCCCTGCATTTTCTTTTAAGAGTCTTATGGTCTTAGCGCTAATGTTTAGGGCTTTGATGCATTTCAAGCTAATTTTTGTATAAGGTGCAAGATAGGGGTCCTCTTTCATTCTTTTGGAAATGGATATCCAGTTCTCCAAGTACCATTTATTGAAAAGGCTGCTCTGTCTCAGTTGCTTTGGCTTGACTGCCTTATCAATGATCAGTATATGTAAGAGTCTATTTCTGAACACTCAATTCGATTCCATTGGTCTGTCTCTCTAGCCTTATGCCAATACCATGCTGTTTTGAGCACTGTAGCTTTGTAATATGCTTCAAAGTCAGGTAGTATGAGACCTCCCACTTTGTTCCTCTTTCTCAAGATATTTTTGGCTATTCAGGGCACCTTGCCCTTCCAAATAAATAAATTTGATTATTGGGTTTTCTATTTCTGCTAAGTAATTTGTTGGCATTTTAATTGGTATTGCATTAAATCTATAAGTCATTTTAGGTGGAGTTGACATCCTAATTATATTTAGTCTTCTAATCCATGAACACGGGATGTTCTTCCACTTTTTTCAGGTCCTGTTTGATTTCTTTTAGCAGTTTCTTGTAGTTCTCATTGTGTAGATCTTTTGTGGCCTTTGTTAAGTTTATTCTTAAATACTTGATTCTTTTGGTTGCTATTATAAATGGAATATTTTTCTTGATTTCCTCCTCTTGTTGCTCTTGCACTTGTGTATAAGAATACTACAGAGTTTTGCATATTTATCTTGTAGCCTGCCACTTTGCTGTATTCACTGATAAGTTCTAATAGCTTTGCTGTAGTTTTTTCTGGATTTTCTACCTATAGAATCATGTCATCTGCAAAGAGTGAAAGTTTTACTTCTTCTTCTCCAGTTTGGATGCCTTTTGTTTCTTTTTCTTGCCTAATTGCTCTATCTAGAACTTCCAGCACAGTGCTGAATAACAATGGTGACAGTGGGCATCCCTGTCTTGTTCCTAATCTTAGAAGGAAAGCTTTCAGTCTCTCCCATTGAGTACAATGTTAGCTGTGGGTTTTTCGTATATTGCCTTTATCATACTGAGAAAATTCCCTTCTATTCCTATCCTTTGAAGTGTTTTCATCAATAAAGGATGTTGAATTTTGTCAAATGCCTTTTCTGCTTTTGATCAAGATGATCATGTGGCTCTTCTGTTTTGATTTATTGATAAGATGTATTACATTAATTGATTTTCTTGTATTGACCCATCCTTGCATACCTGGAATAAACCCCAGCTGGTTGTGGTGTATAGTTCTTTTAACATGCTGCTGGATTCGATTTCAAATATTTTGTTGAGGATTTTTGCATCTGTGTTCATTAGAGAGGTTGGTCTATAATTTTCTTTTTTTGTAGTATCTTTGATTTTGATATTAGGGTGATGTTGGATTCATAGAATGAGTTGGGTTAGCTTTCCCTCCTCTTCAATTTTTTTTGAAGAGTTTGAGCAGGATTGGTACTAATTCTTTCTTGAATGCTTGGTAGAATTCACATGTGAAGCCATCTAGTCCTGGGCTTTTCCTTTTTGGTAGCTTTTTGATGACTGACTCAGTCTCTTTACTTGTGATTGATTTGCTGAGGTCATCTTTTTCTTCTCAGGTCAACGTTGGTTGTATATGCTTTTCTAGGAAGTTGTCTGTTTCATGTTAGTTGTCTAGTTTATGAGCATATAGTTGCTTATAGTATCCTCTCATTATCTCCTTTATTTCTGCAGGGTCAGTAGTTATGTTTCCTTTCCTATTTCTGATTGCATTTATTTGCATCTGCGCTCTCTCTCTCTCTCTCTCTCTCTCTCTCTCTCTCTCTCTCTCTCTCTCTCTTTTTGTTAGCCTAGTTAGGGTTCCATCAGTTTTGTTGATTTTCTCTAAGAGCCAACTTCTGGTTTTGTTGATTCTCTCTATTGTTTTCCTGTTCTGAGTTTCATTTATTTCTGCTCTAATCTTTGTTATTTCTTCCCTTCTGATTACTTTGGGGTTAGTTTGCTGTTCTTTCTCTAGTTCCTCCAGGTGGACATTTAATTCTTCAATTTTTGCTCTCTCTTCTCTTTTAATATAGGTCTTTAGGGCAAGAAATTTCCCTCTCAGCACTGCCTTTGCTGCATCCCAGAAGTTTTGATATGTTGTGTTTTCATTGTCATTTGCCTTGAGGTATTTAATAATTTCTCTTGTAATTTCTTCCTTTACCCACTGGTTTGCTAAGAGTATGTTGTTTAGTCTCCATATATTTGTGAATTTTACAGTCTTCTGCCTGTTATTTATTTCCAACTTCATTCCGTTTTGATCTGAGAAAGTGTTTTTTATAATATCTATATTTTTAAATTTGTTGAGACTTGCTTTGTGACCCAGCATGTGGTCTATGCTAGAGAATGTTCCATGAGCACTTGAGAAAAATGTGTATTCTGCTGTTGTGGGGTGTAGTGTTCTATAAATGTCTGTCAAGTCTGATTCATTTATTGTACAACTTAACATCTCTGTTTCCTTATTGATCCACTGTCTGGATGCTCTGTCTGTTGATGAGAGTGTTGTATTGAAGTCTCCAACTATTATTGTAGAGGTATCTACTTCTCCTTTGATTGTTCTCAGTGTTTTCCTCATGAATTTGGGGGTACTCTGGCTTGATGCATAAATATTTATGATTGTTATGTTTTCTTGATGAGTTGACCCTTTTATTAATAAATAGTGTCCTTTGTCTCTTTTAATTGTTTTACTTTTGAAGTCTACTTTGTCTGATATTAATATAGCTACTCCCACTTTTTTCTGCTTGCTGCTTGTGTGAAATATCTTTTTCCAACCTTTCACTTTCAGCCTATTTTTGTCCTTGTGTCTAAAGTGGAGAGCATATGGATGGGTCTTGTTTTTTCATTCCATTCTGCCAGTCTGTGTCTTTTTATTGGGGAGTTTAATCCATTAACATTTAGTGTTATTACTGTAAGGGCAGTACTTCTACCATTTTGTCTTTAGGATTTTATAGATCATGTCTTATTTTTTCCTTTCTCTCTTTTTACCGTTCCTGATAATCTTCATTTCTTCACTCTTCTCCAAACCTCTCTCTCCTGTCTTTTCCTATCAGCCTGTAGCACCCCTTTCAGTATTTCCTGAAGCACTGGTCTCTTATTCACAAACTCTCACAGTGTCAGTCTGCAAATATTTTAATCTCTCCCTCATTTTTTAAAAAAATTCAGTTTTATTGAGATACAGTCACATACCATACAGTCGTCCATGGTGTGCAATCAACTCTTCACAGTACCGTCTTATAATTGTGCATTCATCACCCCAATCTCTTTTTGAACATTTTCCTTACTCCAGAAAGAATCAGAATAAAAAATAAAAATAAAAAAAGAACACCCAAATCACTTCCCCCCATCCCACCCTATTTTTCATTTAGGTTTTGTCCCCATTTTTCTAGTCATCACTTCATACACTGGATAAAGGGAGTGCGATCCACAGCGCTTTCACAATCACATTGTCAGTGTAAGCTACATTGTTATACAATTGTCTTCAAGAGTCAAAGCTACTGGGTTGGAGTTTGGTAGTTTCTGGTATTTACCTTTAGCTATTCCAATATATTAAAACCTAAAATATGTTACCTATGTAATGCATAAGAATGTCCACCAGAGTGACCTCTTGACTCCATTTGAAATCTCTCAGCCACTGAAGTTTTATTTCGTGTCATTTCGGATTCCCCTTTTAGTCAAGAAGATGTTCTCAATCCCTTGATGCCATGTCCAGATTCATCCCTTGGAGTCATATCCTGCATTGCCAGGGAGATTTACACCCTTGGGAGTCAGGTCACACGTAGTGGGGAGGGCAGTGAGATCACCTGCCAAGATGGCTTAGTTAAAGAGAGAGGGCCACATCTGAGCAACAAAGAGGCACTCAGGGGGAGACTCTTAGGCACAATTATAAGCAGGTTGAGCCTCTGCTTGCAGCAACAAGCTTCATAGGGGCCAGCCCCAAGACAGAGGGCTTAGCACATCAAGCCATCAGTCCCCAATGTTTGTGAGAACAGCAGCAACAATCCAGGTGTCTCTCATTTTTGAAGGACAGTTTTGCTGGATATAGAATTCTTGGTTGGCAGGTCTTCTCTTTCAATATCTTAAATGTCTTCTCACCTCCATGGTTTCTGCGGAGAAATCCGTACATCGTCTTATCAAGCTTCCTTTGTATGTGATGGATTTCTTTTCTCTTGCTGCTTTCAGAATTCTCTGTTTGTCTTTGACATTGGACAATCTGATCAGTCAGTGTCTTGGAGTCGGTCTGTTGGGGTCTATTCTGTTTTGGGTGCACTGTACTTCTTGAATCTTTAATTTACTATTTTTCGTAAGAGTTGAGAAATTTTCAGTGAGTATTTCTTCTGTTATTCTTTCTGCCCCTTTTCCCCTCTCTTCTCCCTCTGGGACACCCATAATACTTACATTTGTGCGCTTCATGTTGTCACTCAGCTCCTTAAGACCCTGCTCATATTTTTCCATTCTTCACACCATCTGTTCTTTTGTGTGTGTGAATTCAAATGTCTGGTCTTCCCATTCACTGATCCTTTCTTCTGCCTCTTCAAATCTATTGTATCCCTCCATTGTCTTTTTCATGTGCGCCATATGCCCTTCATTCCCATAAGTTCTGCCATTTGTTTTTTCAAGTTTGTGACTTTTTCTTTATGGTCATCCATTGTCTTCCTTAAATCCTTCATGTCTTTTGCTATATCTTCCCTCAGTTCATTGACTTGATTTTTGAACTGATATAGGAGATTTGTTTGAACATCTTTAATTAGTTCTTCCTTCACTTCTTTGAATTGATTTAATATTAGTTGCCTCAACTCCTGTATCTCGGTTGAACTGTTAGTTTATTCCTTTGGCTCGTCCATATTTTTGTGTTTCCTAGTATGGTTCATTATCTTGAGCTAGGCATCTGACTTTCTTGATTAGTTTATTCTGGAGCTTGTTTTCACTCTTTTACCTAGGATTTTCTTGTTGATTGGCTTTGTTTTCTTAACTTTAGTGTTTAGTTCAGCTTATTCTAGACCTCTAACTTAGGTTCTATTTAATTGATTGGAGTTTTTCACCTCTTGTTTTTCTGTTTCTTGTCCTACCTCTTGGTAGCCTTTTTGTGTGAGGCTCTCCTCAGATATGGTCAACCCCAGTCAGGTTTTCCCAGTCCAGAGAGGTCCAGGTCTCAGGAGAAGGATATGGAGTTTCCTTGGGAACAAGACCCTCCTGTGAGGCCTTTAGACTCTGTGCTTTTCCTGTGCTGTCCAGCAGGTGGCGCTTGCCAGCCCACAGCTCTCCCACCAGTGTGAGGAGGTATGGAGTCTTTAGTTCTCCCGGTGACCCTGACCCTGTTGGGTGCATGGTTGATTGAAGCTGGAATCTGAATTCCAGCTCCTGGGGTCTGAGTTCCCCAAAGGAGGGGTGCCACTGGAGCTGGGCCACACCCCCCTTTTCTTGGGAAGTTATGGTCTTTAGCAAATTTTCTCTGCCACTAGACTCACTGCTTTGTCTCTCGAAGCTATCTTAGCTCTGCTCTTGCGTGGGCCCAAATTGCAGGTCTTTGAGGCTTTCTGTGATGGGCTTCATAGGATAGGTGTATTTTTTAAAAAAGAGAAAAAGATAAAAGAAAAAAGAAAAAGAAGGGCCCAGTATAGACTATTTAAAGAAAAGCCCTTTAATTCAGCCCTTGCAGTTCTGATGGGCTATTGAAATGCAAAAAGAGAAGGAGTTGGAGGTGATTAAGGAACAATCAAGAAACCAGAAAAACCAGCTTTTCAGAGAAGGGCCCTGGCCCCCTGGGTTTGCATATGTGCCTGATTCTGTTTGAGCTTGGCCCTTCTCCATATTTTGTTAACCCCCAACTCCAAAAGTCTTGCTTTTTATTTTTGTTTTTTTTTTATGCTGTTTTTGCTCGCCCAATCTCCTCTCTGCTGGGCTGACTGCTTCCAGGTTCTCTGGTGTCTGGTCTCAGTTTATCTGTGGTTGGAGATTTTGTTCAGCAGTCTTGTGTTTGTTAATCAGTGCCGCAACTGCAGTTCTTCCTCCTGGTTCCCACCACTGACAGCCCCTCCTCCCTTGGGATTCTGCCTGGTAGGGAGGGGTGCGGGCCCCCTGGCTACGAGAACTTACAGATTTCACTGATCTCAGCTGCTTCACCCATTCGTGAGTGTTGTATGAAGTATGTCCATACTTACATTCCTCTGTGGTGTCCTGTCCACGCAGTTCCTGACTGTCTACCCACTGCCCCAGAGGAGTAACTAAAGCCCACACCTCACCACTCCACCATCTTGCCTATAACCTTTATTTCAAGAAAAGATTGCACATACGTAGGTAGTTATACCCTAAGTTAGTTTGAGTTGTATAAGAGCCTTCTTTGTATTGTTATATCATCTACTCCTTTAAATTACGGATAGATCATACAGACAAGATTGCAAGTTTGTAGAATTTAGTAATTTTGACATCTTCAATTTGGCCAAAATACAAGTAATAATGGGAGTTTCTATAAAGTTTTTGTAAATTTCTACAATAAATAAAATTTAGTATTTTAATTGGTGAGTAGTTCTATACATACTTCTTGTTCATTTCTTTTTTCCTTTGCATTTATATTATCTTGAAATGCAAGCTGTGAAAAAAGAAGTGACTTGTAATAGTTATAAAAACATTTCCACAAAGTCCTCCTCAGAAATTAATAAAGCTACTTTCATCGAATTTTGGTATTTATACCAAATATATTTCATATTGATAGGTTTCACATAATTTAATTTATTTGGTAATTTTAATGAGATACACAGTTTCTTTTTTGACAGCTGAAATATTTATCCAGATAAAGGAATGGATATTTCATGTCCAAATTTAAAACAATGAATTTGCCAACCAAAGTGAAGAAACCACCTGGCGGTGAGTGGGTAGGAGTAGGAGTTAATTACCCTAGAACTGAATAATTAAGACTCTTTTGAAGTTAATGAAAAGGGAAACATTCCCCTGAAATTAGGAAAGCTCCTTCTTATTTATTTAATAGTTATAAAGTACTTAATATGTGCCAGACATAGTTCTATGTACTTTACAAATATTAACTTATTTAATAGTCACAACAACCCCAGGTGGTAGTTAATGTATTCTCATTTTACAAATGAGGAAACTGAGGCACCTGAAGGGATAGATAACTTGCCCAGGGTCATGTGGCTGTTGAGTAGAAAGGTCAGGATTTGCCAGGCAGTCTGGCTTTACTAGTCTTCTTAACTTACTATGTGTTAATACTGCTTTTTGTTTTCCCTAAAGCTTTGCTGATGTGTTCAAGTGTTATGTGCTTACTACAACTTGTCTTTGGTTTTTGGAAAGATGTGATATTTTATGCGGTGCATTTTATAATATTTTATGGATTATAGCTTATAATACTTCAATGTTTGTTATTAATTGAAATTAAAACACAAATAACTATTAGAAAAGATAAAGTTGTGGATAGTAAAATTGGCAGCAATCACTGACTATTGTGAGGAAAAAGACTTTTTCTCACCAAGTAGATGTGGAATAAATATCAGTTTACACCATTAAAAAAACAATAGCCATTCATTTATTCACATTTCTTTGTAATTCTGCCTGTGTTCCATACTTATACTTAACATCTGTTGAAAATAAAGTCTAAAAAAATCTGCTTCCTTAGATTTTTTACTAGTCACCATTTTTTTTAAGTTGATAGGTTAGACCATCTATTGAATGTAAGCTATATTTTGCAGATTTTATCAGTGTGCTCTTAACTTGCTTCTCACACTGGAGCACTAAGGCATGTATGGGTTTGTATGAAGCTGCACATTAAAAGTATTAACTGAATTTTAGAGCACCATTTCCACTAAAATCCTGATGGAGGTAGAATATTAGCAATTTATTACTTAGCATTTAAAAAGGTGTTTTTTTTAATGTTTTTTTTTTTTTTTTAATATATTGAAAACAGAAGATTCTTAAGAGGCAAAGAATTTCAGAGTAATGTAGAATACCCTAGAGTCCCTAAAGGTGTGTATCACTTCCCTCTGGTGGAAAAGTTTCAGGGGTATTTGACTGTATGTTAAGTCAGTTATTTTGTTTGTAAGTTGTGAAATTAGTGAACTGACCAACATAAAATGCTGGTCAGTAAAGTTGAGAAAGAACTCTTACTTTATCAGTTAGCTTTGATTGTATCATTAACATACCAAAATGTCAACCAGTACTCTTTTGGGCTGCTTACAAGAATCATGTTACCAAAGCATGTCTCATTTTAAATCTTGGGAACTTTTATATATTAGCAAACCACACTTTAATTCTCTGCCCAGATTACTCTGGGATGTATCAGGGCTTCATGCTAACCTGTACAAACCAACCAAAACTCACTCCTTAGTCAAGGTCCCTTGTATTTATGGTGTTAAATTACAAAAAGTATATATTTAAATTTTTTAATTAAATTACAAAAGGTACGTTTTGTTCTTTTGATTTTGCTGCCATTTAGACATCACTAAAAAAGAAAAATGGCAGCTGGTAGAATTGGAATAGTTCTCAGGTTTTCAGATTCTAACTTCCTTGATTTACCACTGTACTTCTTGCTCCCTCAAGCATGTTTAATTTACCTCATCTGTAAAACTAACTATAGATAGCATATTGTTTATAACTTGACTAATTACTTTTATAACCAAGAATGCATTTAAAAATATAAAATAAGCTGTGCATGATAAAGGAAAAAAAAAATCTAATTTCTATTTTCATATTTCTTTACTTAAGCTTTAGTAGAACCAGAAGTAGGAATTAAATATTGAAGAAAAGTTTTTGTTTGCTTATCCAGAAAATAGAAAAGAGTATTACTAAAATAGGAGGGAAAAAAGATAAACTTTATTCACAAAGGCTTCTGGAGATGTGATAGTAAATGTTGAGGCTTCTCTAAGGAAGTGCCCTTCAGTTTCTATTATTGTTCTTGCTATTTTGTGGGGAGAGCCTTTGTTTGAGGATGTAATTTCTGTGATATGAGGAATACTACTCACCTAGCTAAGAATTTTTTTAAAGGAATATGGCAGGTATTTAATAGCAAATTTCAAAGAAAAGAGGAATATAAGGATAAGAAAAAAAAAAAAACTCCATTGCACCTCTGGAAAAGAGAGAAGGACACAAGAAATGGACCAGAAAATTTATGGGCCTTCGGGAAAGATACAAGGTTGATAAGATTAGATTACCAAAATTTATTAGTACCTAATAGCCTGAAAAGTAACATAGGGAAAGTACCTGGTTTTCTGAGTAGAAAGTAGGCTTGCTTCTTTAGTAGTTCTGAGGTTCATCTAGCTTAGTGATGGCAAGGCTAGGGCAAAGAAATGGCCCTGTAGGCAATTTTGGGGTAACTGGAAGACTCCAGAATCCAGTGACTCTCAAAGGCAAATCTGTCTGCTAATCTCTACCCTTATCACACTCAGGGCAAAGCCCTCTCATAAAGTCCCACAGCCTTCCTTCATGGGGGAGACTCTTGAGGGGGATAAAGCAGTGACCTGTACTGGCCATCAGTACTAAAAAATCCATATCTTCTTTTAAAAAGATGAAGGCAATGAAGAATCACTGGATAATTGAGAAAAATCAGTGCAAAAGAGAGGACTCATACTAAAGCAAGCAAAGCAAATTGAACAGAAGTTATAGTTAATGCGGAAAATATCAAACTGAAAGTTTCTAGTTAGAATTAAGTAGTCATTGAGAAAGGAGCAGTGATAAAAATTCTTGACAATTGAAAATATGATTTCCAAGTTTATTAGGGTTCTCTAGGGAAACAGAACCAACAAGAGATATCTGTAAATATAAGATTTTATAAAAGTATCTCACGCAACTGTGGGGATGCATGAGTCCATTTCTGTAGGGCAGGCAGCAAACTGGCAACTCTGATGAAGGTGTTTGATGAACTCCTCAGGAGATGCTTCGCTGGCTAGCCAAAGAAGTGAAGGTCCACTCTTTTTCTCCCTTAAAAGTCTTCAACTCATTGGATTAAATCTAGTTGATTGAATTCTCATTGCGGAAGACATGCCCTTCATTGATGTAATCAGTCACAGGTGCAGTCAGTTGACTGATGATTTAATAAACCAGCCTTCTGGTTTATTAACCAGCCACAGATGTCCTTGCAGTAATGGTTAGACCAGTGCTTGCTTAACCAGACAGCTGGACACCATCACGTGGCCAAGTTGACACATGAACCTAACCAACACACCAGGTAAATCCATAGAGGCCGTTAAATATAGAAGGTGCTAGAATTCAGAGTGCTAAGTTGACAACAAAGCTGCTCTCAGGGCATTTGCTGATCTAGAGGCTTGCATTTAAAGGTCACATTGGGATGAGGAGAGAGTATGTGGGCCTGCAGTGTTTGAGGAACTGGAATTAAGACCCCTGCCTAGGGCTTAGATTCTTTCAGATAAGCTTTCCTTGAAAGCATGCCTAGAAAAAAAAATATGTTCCAGCAGAGAAACATCAGAGAATTTTCCTTCTTTTGGCCTTTGGGTGTGAGACTGAAAATTGTCTCCTAAAAATTTGTGACCATAAACCTGCCTTCATGTGGGTATGGGCTTCTAATTTATACTATCTGCCTAGTATAGGAAACTGCAGGCAGAAAAAATTATTTAAAAGTAGCCAAATGTTGGTAGTATTCCAAGTCACCTAACAGAAACAAAAGTTACTACCTTTTAGATGGACGTACCCTCAAGGTAAACCTTTGTAGTATACCCATAAATAGAGCCTGTATGAAGTGCTCTCATATTCCAAAGTTACAACTATGAGAAAATAAGCAATCACAAGCAAGAATAATCAGGAAAAACAAACAGAATTAGACCTCTGTGAATGTCAGATACTGAAATTACCACATAAGACTGTGGAATACATATGTATAAAATGTTTAAAGAAATAAAGGGGGGAATTGAAAGCATGAGCAAGGAACAAGATATTGTCAAAAAATACCAGGAATGTTTGAAAAAAAATATAGTAAACTTGTAGAAATTAAAAATAAAATAGTTGAAATAGAAATACATTGAATGTCTTAAACAGATTGAACCCATCTTAAGCGAGAATTAATGAACTTTGAAGATAGATCTTAAAGACAGAGATATGGAAACATGAAAGTGATTTTTAGAAGCAGAAGAACAAACAACTACTATATATGTAATGAAAATTCCAGAAAAGGAGAATGAGGAGACTGATGACAGTATCCAAAGAAATAATGACTGAAAATTCTACAAAATTAAAAGATGTAGATCATTAGCTTGAAGAGCTACAGTGAATCTGGAGAAGGAAAAATAACTGGAAATACTAAAGACAAAGAGAGATTAAATGCAGCCAGAAATAGATTGAAGAAAGGGCACTTCCCAAATATGGGTTTGTTGCTTGGCACAGCTAATAGAAATCACACCAAATCCAGCTGAAGAGGAAAAGATGGTTTAATTTATGCAGGCGGGAAGACGGGAGATTTTCCCAAATCTGTCTCCGTGTCTGGCCTGGGCCGGGTCCCGCCCTCCTTAGAAAACCTGGTGCCCCCAAGCTCCCCTGGGAACTCCATGTTGGTGCCATGCCTGGTGAGGACGCCTGCTCCAAAACCCCCAATTAAAAATTTTTTAAATAAGGACTAATGACATCAGGAACTCAAGGTTACAAATTTATCCAGAATTTAAAGAATGCCGTTTATTGCATCTCAATAAATAAAGACTCACAAAAACTTTTTGCATGCTAATGAAGATAACTTAACATAGGTATCTAAAACAACAGTGTAATTGGATTGTGTTAAAAAATGCAAGTCTTGTCCAGAAATCTTCAGGGAGTAAAGCTCCACAAGAGACTTTTTGCAGCCCTTTGGCAAGTAGACATGCCAAAGAACAAAAAGGAACTCAGGATTCTTTGGTATAGTGGGCTGTTGTAAACTGTCAACAAATTTTTGATTAATAGCCAAACCTCTGTATCTGGCAACCACTAAGGGACAAAAACATCTGAAGGAAGTGCTGCTCGGTGGATTCCTTGACCCCTGAGGTAAGACATTCGTGAGTCTCAGCTGTACAGCCGATGGAGATTCTCTGAGAGCTGGACGAGAGAGCTTCTTGTCTTGGGCACGCAGGACCCCAGTGGTGGCTGGCCGTGGAGGCAGATTTGGGAGAATTTCCCATCTTCCCGCAGGCATAAATTAAACCATCTTTTCCTCTTCAGCTGGCTTCGGTGTGACTTCTATTAGCCGTGCCAAGCAATGAACCCAAATTTGGGTAGTGCCCCTTCAGGATTACTTGCAAAAATATAAAAATTAGACTTAGCAGTCTCCTTCTAAACTTCAGCAGTGCATGCTGGAAGTGAGAAAACTAGATCTTCAGATACTAGGGGAATGTCATGTTAGAAATGGTAACCAGCAAAATCATTCACATACAAGGGTTTTGAAATACATTTTCAGACAAACATCAGATTGATAAAAATTTAAATGTCTGCAACATTGTGTTGGTGAGTATGTGGAACAGTGAAAAAAGACTTAGACACCTGTTGGGACTATAAACAACTACTTTAGAGAGCAATTTGGTAATACCTAGTCAGTTTGAATGTGCATTTCCCCAGTGATCCAGAAATTCTACTCATGCATATATATACAAACACACACCTTAGCATTCTTTATTGGTCTGTTTTGACCATGGACACAATGATATATAATTTTACATTGTATGCTAACAATCATGTAATTATTTATAACTGAAATCAGTTTTTCAGAAAACAAAATTTACCCTTACCACATGCAGTACACTTTGATCTATCTCTGTACCTTGCTGGTTTGTTGCCCTTCTTCCTTCTCTCCCTATCACTCTCCTCTTTAAGAAAAAAAAAGGCTGTCTGTGACCCACTGATGTGATTTCACAGACCACTTATGGGTAATGAGCAGCAGTTTGAAAAACGACCTTGAAAGAAACTCTCACACATAAGTGCACAGAGCCAGGTTAAGGATGTTCATAGCAATATTTGTAAGAGTGAAAAATTGGAATCAATCTTGAGTGCCCAAGAAATGGAGAATGGATAAATAAACTATGTATATCCATGTAAGGACTTTTCACTCTAAATCAGTAGATTACAATACCAGTATTCAGTAGATGTGATTACAAAATATAATGTTTACCATAGAAAGTAAGTTGCGGAAGAATATATAAAGTATGATATTTATATGAACTTTAAAAATGCAAAGCAATGCTTTATATATTTTTATGGATATACACACATATAAAAACATTAAGAAATCCATGGAAATGATTAATACCAAATATAGGGTATTTTCTACCTCTGTGAGGGAGATAAAGTTATTTCTATTATCTAGATAATATTTTCTTAAGATGGTTTAGTTACATGGGGATTTATTAAATAATATCTTATACTTTTTTGTATGTCTAGGATATCTTACAGCAAATTTTTAAACTGGAAAGTGGCAATATTGACAATAAAATTGAGATTATCTCAAAAAGTAAAGCAAAACTTGAATATTAAAGTTTGAGACCTATAAAATACATCCAGGGGATTGATATCTGTGAGATAGGAATTCCAGAAATAAAACATGTACCAGAAGGAGGAGGTAATAAAATGGTAGAAGAAAAATTTCCTGAACTGAAGAAAGCCTTGAAACATGACATATTGAAATCTCATTTCTGACAGTATCAAATACTGGTAAAACTTTTGAATTCCAAGGAGCAAAAGAAAGTTGATAGTTTCCAGAGAAAACAGGTTTACCCCAGTGAGAAAAAATCAGATTGGCATCTAATTTTTCTTATGTGGTCCTGCATACTAAGAAATAAGGGGAAAATTCCTATGGAATTCTGAGGTAACAGATTTTGACCCTAGAGTTCAATATGCATCAAAACTATTTTTCAAGAATGAAGGCACAATATATATTCTTCTCAAATGATTCTGCACTTATGGGTTTAAATAGATAAATATACTATTTGGAAATACTTAAAGCAAAATAAAATGAACCAGAATAGAGACTTCTGAACCAGAAAATGAGTGAAAGCAAACAACAAACCCAAACTCTAAAAAATAGTGAAACTTATGGTTAGATCTAAATAATTGTTAATATTGTACTTTGAAGTGTAATATAATTTTTAAGAAAATATTCCAGTAAAATGGAAGATATCAAAGAAAAATGATGACTGGGGAGTAAAGTTCTAGATGATTTAACAAAACCTGTGCTACAGCAGGTAAAGGTGGGATGAAGGGGGAAAGTAAAAAAATATTAACAGTATTGATTTCTATGCATGGAATTAACGGAGTGACTGTTTTTCCTTGTTGATACATGTTGAAATATGTGATGAAAATTTGAGGAGAATTGTTAAAAGATGGCAAATGATCAACTCGCCTTTCCTTCCCCATAAATGTATGAAATGACTGAACTGAACCCCTCCCCCCCTCCAAAAAAAAAATCTGTAATAACATTGGGCAGCAAGAAAGGGTGACTTTAGTGCAGCAGATTTGAGGGAATTCCCTGAAGGTAGAAAGCAGAGGGAATGAGAAGGGCAGAGAAACCAGAGCAGAGAAAACCACAACTGGAAGCAGGCACTGGACAAGATTACCTCTAAGGCTCAAGAAATTCTTCCTCAATGGACCTGGAGAAACTCCATTCATGTTGTTAACAGTGTGAAAGAATTGAGTGTTTGGTAACTAATTGGAGTGTTGGGTAACTAATTTAAAAACTGTGTGCAACATCTTGACTCTTGCATGTGTACAGAATGGTTGTTGCAGAGGTGTTTGTATCCAGAATAGAGTCCTAGCATCTGTTCCGCGTATGATGATTCTGGAAAAGGCTTCTGATATGTGTCTTGGGGTTGGAAAGAAGCAGAACAGACAGAGCCTGAGAACTCTACCAAGAAGGCAGTGTGAATAGAAGTAAAGATGGCAATACACCAAAACAATAGGGAGTATGCCTTCAGAGAGGGATAGACCTATAGATCTACAGGAGAAACCCAAGCCAGTTAGATAGTTCTGGAATACTATTCACATTTGGAACTCCTAGAATGAAAAGAAAACCACCGTATGAAATAGAAGATGAACTGAGGGAAAAACAGAACCCTAGAAAATGTGAATGATGCAAGAAACTGATGGAACTTAAATGTAATTTGTATCCTCAGAGAGATTTAAAGAGGATGAAATAGCTAAGAAACAAAGGAACAACAAAAAGCAAAACTAAAACAAGTTACTTCGAAAAAAGCATTCTGCAGAATTCTCTGAAACTAAAAATCTGTTAATTTCAAAGGAAGGGCTGAAAACTGAATTAATGATTTAGAAGTAAGGAAACATCCTAGAATCTAAAGATAAAAAAGACAGAGATAGAAAATATTGGCAAATGTTTAGGTGATGTGGTAGATGGAACCAGGTAATTCAATCTTCAGAGAAGATAGAAGAGAAGGAATCAAAGTAATAGAACATAAAACCTAAAAGCCGTAGAGTGTTAGATGAGTAATGATGTGAAAAGATGATCAATACCTATTAAGTGAAGAAGCAGGTTTTCAGAGCAGTGTACACAATATGATATTTGTGATCAGAAATCATATGTGTATTTAAATGTGCACAAGAAAGATGAAAGTATATGAAATATTAATAATGGTTACCTTTTGAGAAAAGGTAGGAGAAATAAGAATACTTTTCCTTTTTCTTTAAACATGTTTTGTAGGAAACATTTTGATTAAAAAATAAAGAACTAAAAGTTACATTGGAGAGGAAGAGAGGACATCATGAAAGTAGCATTGGTTAGCTAAACCATTTTAACTTACACGTGGTCCCAAGCTCATAGTTTTCTTTGTGATGTGTACTTTTCTGTTATTTCTTAGCAACCATTTCCTTCCCCCTCTGTTCCAGGACTCCCACACGCATGTATTTTCACACATTCCTCTAAACCTTCTTTTTTTTTACCCACAGAGTATGAGAATGTGGGTGGCTAATTCCCTCATGCATATGGATTTTATAAGAGATGCTATATTCATATGGAAAATGCCTTAAAGTAAGGATATCTTTAAATTCTTGGTATTGCTTTTTAATAAAGTATAATATTCATTTAACATCTTTGTGGAATGAGTCAAGATATAAATAAATTAAAATAATGAATCATGTAGGAAAATCATGGTGAATGATGAGGTATTCAGGCTTCCAAAGTATCTCCTTGTGCAGTTTTTCAGGTTGAGAGTAGGAATTGCTCAGTAACAGAATAGTGACATGTAAGTATAATCACAGAGGTTTGAAGTGGTGTTCTGAACTACCTGAAAGGCACCATCCTTTTTGTGAGAAGATGGATGTGCTCCTTGGTCTCAATCTGCCCCATCTGCTATAAACTTCTGAACCCTCCACCATCATTCAGGATGCATCTCTAATGATTGAAGAAGTGGTGGAGGATGGCATGGGAGAGAGTGCCTGAGGATCCTTGCCTGGGACAAGTTATGGAAAGAAAATCTTACAGGTATTCTTATTATATATGTTACTTGGTTGCTGTGCTTTTTATTAGAAAAAATAATTCTTTTTCTGGAGAGAGTGGCAGTTGGGGGGTGTAAGAGGGTTTGGATGAAGTAGTCTTCTTTTCCAAGGGTGGTAAAAGAATTAGTATAGAATTAGTAAAGAATAAAGAACATCTCACTGTGTCTTTTCTTTTTCTGCTATTGAACAACTTTTGCTATCTTAATAACAAAGGAAGTTGTGTCAGAGTTCTTTAATCATAGACTCATTTTTATAGTAATAAGATTCACCAGGAACATTTAGGTACATAGCATGCTGCAAAGTTCTCTAATAGTGAGTATTAGCTATCAGTAACTTCCCAGTGGGAAATGTGTAGGTCTGTGAATTGTACTGAATTTTACATACTTTGAATATATTCGTAAAAATCTCATTTGTAGTTTACTTGTTGATTATCTCGTTTAGTTCCATGTTAATTGGCTATTTAACCACCTGACATTGATTTCTCAGGCATGTACATGTTTAGCATTGCTTCACATTTTAATTAAGTAATGAAGTTGAGCTCCTTAAGTCTTAAATTCTTGATTTTTCTCTTGAATAGCAGAGACTTAAGTGTGAAGAGCTCAAGAATGGCTTCCAGCGTGGTTCTAGACCCATGCAGCTTAAAAATACTGCAAAAATATTTTTAGAAAACCATATGTCAGGGAATATTTTAAAGAGATTTTCTAAAAAATGCACTTATTTGAAGTTTTAGAAATAATACCTTCAGTTATATACCTGACAATTGATAATTCTGGTTGTGCTTTTTAAATGTGGAGGGAGTTGTTCTTGAAAAAAACTTGGAGCAGTTGTAATGTATACCTCTAACAATTAAAGTGGAAGTTAACAAAGATATGCCAACATAAAATTGGCCAAGGTAAAGTAAGTGAAATAAAAGCATATACTGGTAGAGTTTTTGTTTTCTTTCTTTCTTTCTTTTCTTCTTCTTCTTTTTTTTTTTTAATGAGAATAAGAAGTGTTGCTCTTAAGAGAGAATTTTGTGTTATTTTCTCTTCTTCTTCTTTTTTCTTTTTTCTAGCTTGGGCACTAGGGAGAGAGCCCTTTTATTCCATCTTGGATTCCAGTACATTTTGAATCAAGAAAGACCCTTTGAACACTCCTTTGAGAAGAGTCTCTTTTGAAGAAGAAAGAAGAAATACTGTTTCAGAGAAGGCAAACAGACCAAAAGTGTGATAGAAACATGAATTTCTATTCTGTATTTAACACAAGAGGACTAAATAGAGTGCACATGGAGAGCTCAGAAAGGAGTAAATTGAGAAATGACTGAATTTCATGGGTCCTGATGGAAAAATGCTGGTCTTCTTCTATGTGGAGAAACCGCTGGCACTTTAGTCCCAGGACTTTTTGTTTTTGCTATTGTGCAATTGCCATAAACTATTCTCACATTCAGAACACTCCTTTGTCCTGTGTGAATGATAGCATTCTTACCCAAGGATGAGTGAAAATATATGGTATTTGCCATAACGGTCTGTTTATTCATCACTAGACTTTCACAAGGTACCCCTGTTGTATTTTAAAATTCTGTAGTGTTCAAAAGCAACTGTGTGGTTTGTTTTTTTGTCAATAAATATTAATATTTCAAGATGAAATATGATTCCTAATATATTGTCATCCGTTTTCCAATTTGATATCCATAGACTTGATATCCATAGCTTGATGAAACTGAGATTTTGTTTTTTTTACACTCAAATAATTATGCTTTTGTGCTATATTTCTGAGTTCCTTGAGATTTTTAGACTTTATATGATTATAAATGTCAAAATATAATTTTTAAATACTAAATATGTGATAATTTCAAGGTTATTATTCAGTCTTGGTATAAACTCTGATTCTAAGTGACAAATTTATCTCAGTTTTTGGAAACTAAGTGTTTATTATATATGAATTGGCCTGTGTGTGTGTTTTAAATTGATTGGATTGCATGTAATGCTGTATTAGGCAGTTTTTCTTTGGAAAGCCAAAGGAGGACTTGTATATTTTTGAACTTTTTATTGATTGTTTCATTTTTCCAGACCAATAATATGAATTCTAAACTTTGTTCTCATTCTTCAATTTTCCTTTATCGTAAGAGCCTTTAGACCAGGTTGTGATATATTTTGAAAATAATATCTCTCCAGACAAGAATGTGTTCATGGTCTTTCTCCAAAAAGGATTTCCTGAGTGAAGGTGCTTCTCCTACACTGGGTTCTCTTCTGAGTGCTCACTTATTAATGCAGGACAGGGTGAATGTGAGTGAGTGTGTATATGTAAGGGTATGATTTTGTTTCAGTCTGATGTAGTAAATTGTATGAACATTTATTACTGCATCGTAGTGGCAAAAGGCTAATATCATAATGTGAATCAAGAAGTACAAGGGTTGCAATGAAATAATGCTCTTAAAAAAATGGGTTAGCTCTCTAACTTTTAACGTTAAAGAATATCTGTAATATATTAATATGTGAAGAAAGTTATAAAATACTTCACAAAATATCTTATTTTTAAAAAAACTTCTATTCGTATAAAACGTATATATATTTGAGCAGGAAAAAAGCTATAATGGGATATATATCCGTTGTCTTGGATATGGGATGAGGGGATAAAGAAGGAATAGGGGTGATCTTTTTTCTTTCCATTTTTTTGAATTATCCCTATGATTTCAGTGAAAGTTTTACATTTTCATAATGTTTGAGGGGTTTAAAAACTATGGAAAAAGTACTTAAAATGTAGTTTTTATTGTATTTCATACTTCATAGAATGATTTAATAACAGAAAAATAAAAAATAAAAATAGTGGTCATGATATAATTTGCTATTACTGTGAAGTTAATTAAGGAGGACTCAGCATTGATTGTGATTCATGGAAACACTGAGATAGAAGCCAGCATTACCTATAGGAGATGAGAGTTCATGTTAGTATGAACATTTGAAATGTAGTCAAGTCTTATTTTAGGGGGCACTTTCAATTTAACCTGCTGTGTCTTATGCTCATTCTTTTTGCATTGGATATACTACATTGCCTAATAACATTTAATTGAATTTACTTATATGCCTTCTCTTCAAGCCTTCTGGTGGAGTGCTTAAAAAGGAGCAGGCAAAAGAGGAGCATCCAGCAGTAAAGGAGGAAAAAGATAAACGTCACTTGAATAGTGTGCAAGAGAACACAATGACTAGACCCAGGCTTTAGTTTGGCCTTTGGCGTTAACTAGCTGTATGAACCTTGCTCTGATGAAAAAATGTTCAGGATCTCCATTTACTCAGCTATTATATAAGGAGTTTGGACTCATAAATACTAAGGGGCCTCTTGGAACCATGGTTACATAATAACAAATCCCTGAATAATAGAGAATTGATTTAAATATGTAATATTTTATCTGCCAACGAAACTAGTTTTACTTTTTTTTATGGGACAGGAGTAAAATAGTGATACATTGGATTCACTTGAAGATGTGAAATCAAATGTTACTTTGGTCATCTAGAATATTAGAATATTTTTCTTTAAGGTTTGGTTACTGCCACTGCTAATTAGGAAAATTATTACATTAGCAAATACCTATGGCTTGTTTTAGGCTCCACAGTTAATATATTCAGTTCGTAGGGTATAAGTTTTAAGATATAGCAATTTAAAATACAACAAACTGATAGTTACTAGATACGAAAGTGTAAATAAATAATAAGCTGTTATAATATTGAAGGAGACAACAGTCCTATACTTATTTCAATGTTACATTTAAGTTGTTGGTCCTATGCCTAGACTGAGTAATAGATGCCATTTTAGTTTGAATTAGTCCCTGGAATTTGATCATTGAAGAACCTGAAAGCCGTCTATTAAACACAGGTTTTAGATGTTATAATTGGTCCTAATTTTTTAGTATCATGATTTATTCAGGATTCACTTTTCCCTCATAAGGAAGAGGATGGTATTAAATTATCTCTTAATAAAGGTGTTAAAATTAAGCAAGCAGAAACAGTTTTATAAACCTTAACGCAAATTCTTTTACTCTTCTACTCAGGCACATTTTACCCTGAAGTTAGAATAGAGAATTTGGTGAAACTGTATTATCTTCAACACCATTTTTCAAGAACAGCCAATTAAGCACTCAAGTGATCTTGCTCCTTTTCATCATTTTGCAAGTAAAGAATTCATACCTGACTTTTTTTTCTCTGAAAGAATAATATTCTTTCAATAGTACTCCTGCTATTTTCTTCATCCATACAGATGACTTTGGTTTCTAAATTACTCCTTGGGCATTGTGCAGATCCTACTTGTGAAAGTCATAGATCCAAGATTCTAACCACTCTTTCCCTCTGTGTCCTGACAACCACACATATAATCAGACATTCAAAGTTACTATCAGAGGCAGCAATTTCCTCTTATCTTGAAACTTGTGCAAATAATCCTATCTTTTCACATGGTTCTTTTGAATGATAATTTTTCATTTTTCCAGAAATAGCTCAAAGTGATTGTATTAAATTTGGTAATGCTTTTTAGTCGAATAACCAATATTTCTTGAAATTAAATTGCCGGAGAGTCACCAGATTATTTATTGAAATAGGATCTCTTAAGTTTAGTTTTCATTTGTTGTACTTCTTTTATTATTACAGTAAAGGGAAAAAAATGCATCTGTTTATTGCCTCTATGCAGAAACTAACCTTTCATCAATAGTCAATACTGGATCTATCACCTCAACTCATATGAGAGGAAAAAAGAATCAATCTACTTCATTAAGATTATTGACTCTTAGAATTTAACATTTTTTATGCCCTTGTAAGTTTTCCCTAGGTACTAGTTGGAATACAGTGTTGAATGAGATAAAAACTCTGATGTTCTAAGCTTCTTTAAGTTGTAAAAACGAAACTGTCCTTTATGAGAATATAGGGACAAAGGAGAGAGAATGTTGTTGGGGAGGACTTTATAGAAGAGATGATATCCGAGCTAAGCCTTAAAAGAGGAGAAGCAATTTGACAGTGGGTAGTGAAGCACCAGGAAGTAGAAAAAACAGATGCAAGGGATGCAAGCTTTTAAAGACCTTCTTAGTTCTAGAGCTCTCAATGTCTGGGGGGGAATGGCAGGTGAGGCAGCAGCAGAGGGAGTCTGAACCACCTAATGACTCATAGAGCATTGCAAACTAATATGCGTTTGAATCACTTGGGGTTCTTGTTAAAATGCAGATTCTGATTCAGTAAGTCTGGAGTGGAGTATCTGTAGGTGATGCTCCCAAGTGGCAACTGATGCTGCTGGTCCTCTAAACACACTTTGAACAACAAGGCTATATAAAAGGCTATTCTGAGGAGCTTTGACTTTATTCCATGGGGCTTGAAGGAATGACATAAGCAAACTTTCATTTTTCATTTAAGGAAAATCTTGCTTACATAAGCATACAAGAGGAGATATGGTGACTATTTAGCCTTAGGAAAAATAATTGAATTACATGACACTGGAGATGAAGAGGTAGAGATGAAGGCAAGAGATGTGCAAAAAGTCAAATAAGAAGTTCTTGGTTATTAATTGCTGTGAGGGGAGGTGTTGAGAGAGAAGTAATTTGGTATGTTTCCTGGACTTGGGAGTTGGCTAACTGGCAGGTTCCATAAACTATGTTAGGGTGGAGAAGCAGGTTGATTTTCTGGTGCTTGGAGGTTCATAAGGAAAAGATGTCTGCTAGGTAGTCCAGAATCACTAAATTGTCATGCTTGGGAACTGGATACAGACATTGGGAACTCATTATGTCATTTCTTTTCAACATTTACTGAGAGCATGTTTGACAAGTTTTCTGCTAATGTTCAACATCCTCAAAGGGGTGAAATGGGATCTCTGCCTAAAGGAATTTACTAATAAATAGGGGAGATAAAACCAAAGGAATATTTGTAACCTCATGTGAGCCACCCAATAATGAAAGCTACCAAGTTGGTAGTGATTCCTGAGGAATACTGGGGAAGCTTTAAGAGTAGATGACAATTCAACAAGATTTAGAAGGGTGAATAGGAATTCCCCAAACAGATTGGATGAGGGAATGAGTGGTCAAAACCCAGAAGTGTGCAGTGGTGACAGAAAAAATATGTTTGGAATGTAGATTTGTATCTTGAGGGTCTGGGTAATTGTATTACTAACACCAAGGAGTGATAGGAAGAATCACAGATTTTTGGTGAAAAAGGGAGTTAGGTTTGAGGATGCTGGATTTGAGATGTTTGTGAAATATCCAAGTAGAGATAGCTAGTGTAAGTTGTGAGAACTAGACTATAGGATGAGATTTGGAAAGTCCTCCATATGATGGAAAAAATTCTTTAAGGCAAAAAGATATGGAGAAAGAAGAGAAGAGAATTGAGGGTGGGACCCCAGGGAGATTTAAATTTTACAGGTGGCCAGTGTAAGAGGATCAGCAGAGTCAATGGTAAAGAGAGCCTGGTGTTTTGGGTATGCTGGAGGCAAGGAATCACTGTTTCAGTAGATGCCTCTTCAGCTGTGTCAAATATCACAGAGACGTCAAGAAACAAAGGCTCTAAAGAGTTCCTCAGATTTGGTAAAGGGCAGCTGTTGGTGAATTTGTCCAGAACAGTTTCAGTGGGGCCAGAACCTAGATTACTCTGGATTGTGGAGTGACTGGGAGGTGCAGGCAGTAATTTTCTTTCGGGAAAATCCTTTCTTTGCCTTTGCCCCCATAAAGGCACCTTTTCAGAGCTCAAATTCCTGACTGAATGATCTAATTATTCATAGGCTGTCAATCTGAAAATAGCTCCTTTATGGGTTAAATTAATTTAATATAAATGTACTAGAAACAAAAGTCAAGAAGATATAAAACTGGATGTGATTATTTTTAAACTGAAAAGTTACTATAGCAAAGCTATTAGAAATAAGTTTTTATGTTATAGATGTGTTCAGAGATCTTCATTAATGTTATAGTAATCTTTGTTTTGTGAAACT
Source organism: Choloepus didactylus (assembly GCF_015220235.1). Lineage (NCBI taxonomy): Eukaryota > Metazoa > Chordata > Mammalia > Pilosa > Megalonychidae > Choloepus > Choloepus didactylus. The sequence goes on along the minus strand of NC_051325.1, from coordinate 20,127,059 downwards.
TGAAGGAAATATTTTCTTCATATTTCAGGTTAAAAAAAAGATCTGCACTTTTTTTTCTCATTTAAGCATGAAGTCATGCTTTAAGCACTGTAAAAATTACTCAGCCAGAGAAAAGCATTCCCTTTTGGCTTAAACATTGGAGTGCTTTTTGGTTTTGGTTTTTCCCTAGGGTTTTTTTTTTTTTTTTTTTTTTTTTTTTGGAGTAAGTTTTTATTCATAGTCTTTACAATGCCTCCCTCTAGTGGTAGCTTTCCAAAATGCATTAATTACTGTGAAAAAGTCTGTCTCCATCTCTTTTTGTCTCTACTAATCTTTGCTTCAGCCTGTGTCATTTGGTGTTCTCTTTTTTTGCTTCCGAGTTGAGTTGTGTGTGTGTGCATGTGTTTTATAGCCAATTTAACCTCTTATTCTCCTTTCCATGGCATAAGGAAAGATCAGAGGCTTGGGAGGCAACACATTTTAGGTATGAATCCTTATACCTCCATTTATTTATCAGCATATACAAGGGGCAAGCTACCTGTCTAAAGTTCTCATGAGGAATGAGTGAGAATGTCTTTGTATTACACCTGACTTAGCAAAGAGTTGGCATTCAACATGTGCTAGCTCTCTCTTCGACTCTCTTCTCCTCATTGACTAGACTGGGGGTCAGTACTCTTCCCCCACACCCTGACTGCTCCTATTATAATTTCTGTCTGAATTGTAATTGCCTGTGTATCTGCCCATGTTGTATAAATTTCTTGGATCAAGGGTAATGCTCAGCATGTGCATTCTGGTATCTCTAGTATTTAGTACAGTCTGATATATACAGGATCCACACTGAATAAAAGATTTGTTAAATGACTAACTGAATTGATGATTTAATAAATGGATACCTCTTCTTAATAGGAAGCCTGGAGTGTATTACAGAGTTTTCTCTAACATTGTTTATGCAGATTGCAAATGACTAATATATGATACAATTAAGATTTTATTTGATTTATTTAAGAAAGCTGCAAATAAAAGAATGTTCTTTAAATTTCTGTTTTATTCTTGTATTATCATATATGTGGCAGATATTTGGTACCAGTATGCTACTTGCCTTTTAACTTAGTTTACAGTGTTTTTGACACACAACAATTAAAAAGTTTTATGAAATTACTTTTCTCTGCCTTTGATTTGAAGGTGAGGAAAGGCTTCCTCACCCTAGAATTATATAAAATTCAGCTGTATTTTGTAGCTGAGTATTTTATATACATACTGTTACATACATATATTCATGATTTATTTGGATTTTATGGTAGTGACCATCTTTTTTTAAATTAAAATAGGTTTTTCTACATCCTTCAGTAAAGTTTTGTGAGACCAAACACATTTATTGCTAAATCTGGTTCCATATATTTTATATTTTTGTTGCTGTTTTTAATGGGGTCATTTTTTTCTATGTTATTTTCTTACTGATTATCATACCATTGTGTAAGAAAGCTGTAAGAGGTGTGTGTTATATGTGTGTGTGTTTGTGTATTTATATTGTTATTGGCCTTATTGAATTTGCTAATTTTTCATTGTTTTGTAGCTTAAGGCTTTATTCTCTTGGGTTTTCTAGGTAGAAAGTTAATGTCCTTTACAATTAAGGATAATTTCTTATTAACTTATTCCAGTAGATACACCTGTTATTTTTCATCTGCCTCATTAGAGTGGCTAGAACTTTTTAAACAATGTTAAATCATAACAATAATAATAGATATTTTATCTTATTCCTGATTTTAAGGTAATGCCCTTAGTTTTGTATTTCTGAAAGTGTAATACTTGGAACACTGGTTTTGATGGAAAAGTGTTCCTTGGTCAAATAAGTTTGATAAATAGAAAGACTACACAAAACTAAACAGGTTTTTCTGCTATAAGAATTTTCGAAACATTGGGTTTCCCTAAAAAGTAATAGGATATGCTTGTTCTCAAAATCTATTTGAACACACAGGAAAAGGATGTCATCAAAATGGTGGCACAAGACATATCCAAGAAAAGTCTCCTTTCAGAAACAACTAATAAAAGAACAAATCCTACTTGCTTGAAACTGTGGAAGACAATAGAGGCTGGAGAAGGACTCCACAAATGCTGAATTGAAGAGAAAAAGAACCCTGCCAGTCCAGATCCCTCCCCTCATTTGGTCCTGCGTGGCTTAAGAGTCCCAGCAGCGGCATTCCAGTCTGGGTACCTCTTGCTATATATAGTTGCAGACTACAGAGCCACTCATGGCAGCAAAGTAGAACCTCACATATATTGAGGCAGAGGACCCAAGGCCACATAGATGCAAGGTAGAACCCAAGTGATTGGTGAGCATATGCATATAAAAGATCCCCCAGGAAACAAGAGACCCATGGTGGAATTGTTGGCAAGCATTGCACACACCCAACCTGGTCTCTAATTGCTGGAGTGCCTAAACAGAAAAATGGGAATTTTTGAACACTCACCTCATCTGGCTCTCTGGAGGCAAAATACCCTCATGTGGAAATTACCAGAGGCAAAAAATCCTCACAGATAAAAGGGAAAACTGAACTGCTGTGAGTCAGGATTGGCCTGGGACTGAAAATATAATGAAAAAGGGGCAATGAGTGAGGGAGAGCAGTTGAGCAAATCGTAGGAACTGGGGAAGAAAATCTGCACAAAAGCAAACAGAAAAGCCCAGGACCCCTGGAGAAGGAACAGAGGAAAGGTAGCCTTCTCCTGGAGGTAAACAATTGCACTTAAAAGGGCAATTTTAAAAGTTGCACCATGTGTACAGAGCAAGAAACAGGTGTAGAAGACCCAGGGAAAGCTGAACACTTAACCATAAGCTGCTATAAAGGTTCAGTATAAGGTGGACCAAGCATTGAAGAGCCTTAACACAAAGCCAAACTACAATAAAATCCTAGGCAAGAGGGAGAAACTGACTTTCAGAATTAGCATATCATAATAATCAGATGCTCAGATACCAGCAAAAAATTACAGGCCATACTAAGAAACAGAAAGGTATGGCTTAGTCAAAGAAACAAATTAAATCTTCAGGGGAGAGATAGATTTTGGAACAATTAATCAATGAAGTTTAAATAAATCTCTTAAATCCAAGGAAAACTTGGATAGAAATAAATACAGATATAGAGCTAAAGGATATTATGAAAACAATGAACAAAAAGAAGAACAGAAGCTTAAAAAGAAACATCAGAAATTATCGGGATGAAAAACACAATAATGGAGATTAAAAATACACTAGAGGCATACAATAGCAGATTTGAACAGGTGAAAGAAAGAATCAGTGAACTAGAAGGCAGGACAATTGAAATCATAGAGTCAGAAGAACAGATAGAGAAAACAATAGAAAAAACTGAGCTGTGTCTAAGGGGCCTGTGTGATAGCACAAAACACACCCACATATGCATCATGGGAGTCCCAGAAGGAGAGGAGAAGGGGAAAAGGGGAAGAAAGAACATCTGTGGAAATAAAGGCTGAAAATTTCCCAAATCTTACAAAAGATGTAAATATAAATGTCCAAGAAGCTCAGCATGCTCAAAACAGGCTAAACCCTAATAGACCTACTCCAAGATACATACTAATAAGATTGTCAAATGCCAAAGATAAAGAGAGTTCTGGAAGCAGCAAGAGAAAAGTGATTTGTCATATACAAAAGATTCTCAAGACTAAGTGCAGATTTCTCATCAGAAACCATGGAGGCTAGAGATAGTGGTATGATATGCTTAAGGTACTGAAAGAGAAAAACTGCCAGCCAAAATTATTTATCCGGCAAACCTGTCCTTCAAAAATGAAGACATTCACAGATAAACAAAAACTGAGATTTATCACCAAAAGACCTGCCCTATAAGAATTGCTAAAGGGAGATCTTCAGTAAAGGTAACTAAATTGGTAAATGCAGAACCCAACAGTACTGATTCCTCAATATATAACTCTACTCTTTAATTTCTATAAGAGTTAGAATACAGTTGAATAAGAATCATATTTCCTGATAACAGACAAAGAAAATATCAAGAGGTAATATGGGACAAAAAAAATCATAAAGAGGGGAAGCAGAGAGACATGGGAGCAGAGAATAGATTTGCAATTGACGTTAAGTTGATATTTTCAAGTTAGTAGTTTATAGAGTAAAGTTGTATAAGAAAAACCCTAGGATAACCACAAAAAAAAAGTATTTAAAAATATACATGGAAACAAATGAGAAAGGGATTAACCAGTTACATCACAAAAGGTTAACAATACACAAAAGGAGGCCGCAATAAAGGGAAAAAGAGACAAAATAGATGTTTCATATAAAAAAGGACAAATAACCGAAGTAATAACAATGTTGATGGATTAAAATGTCCAATTAAAAGACACAGACTGGTAAAAAAAATTTTTAAAGCATGATTTAGGCTTCCAGGAAGATGGTGGATTAGGAGAAATAAAGCAAAACTGTCCTCTGTGAAAAACACTAGATAAAGGACAGAACGCACTCCAGAACAGCAGTTTCAGGGGTCCACCGGCTGGGCTCGTCTACCTGCTCCATTCGCCAGTCCCTGGTACAGGGGCTATTGGCTGCAGGTCTGCGAAGGTTTATCACCCGAGCCAAGGGTGCCTGGGACATGGAAGGCTGCTCCCCTCTGTGTTCATCCACTGGCTCCTGCCACCCTTTATTCCAGGCTGAGCACTCACTAGTCTTAAACACAGTCTCTCGGTTTCTCCAAGTACATAACCTGCGTGGTTTGGCTGGGGAGATATCCCTTCACAGCCCCATGCCGAGAGCTTCCTTGAGGGAATTCGGGATTCAGCGGGCTTGTGACAGCATCCACTCTTCCTCTATGGAAGCTCGTGGTGTGCATAGCCTAGAGGCCAGGGTGCCGCCAGAAAGCCCAGGAGTGCTCCCCCAATCCCAGGGACTCTTGGGCACACAGCAAACAGGGACTGTGGGGTGTTTGAGCTGGAAGGTGAGGCGTGCAACTCTGCAGCCCCGGGGTACTCCACTTGCAACCCAGGGAATGGCTGGGTATGCCCCCCACCCACAGGGCTGTCAGTTCCCAGTGTACACAGAAAATTGGTGCACTGATTTGACTTCCATATGGTTTGGACCCCCTCTCAGTGTATAGATGAAGTTGAGGGTGAAATGGCTTGAGGGTAAGAGGTGACTCAGGAGAGCCTTCTGTTGATAGGTCAGGGAAAGTGCACCCCACCAATCTGTAGCTCTGCCAAATTATAGATAAATGTTCAAATAATCCTGCATATCCTAAAAGAATCCTATCAAAATAAGCACATACCAAGAGACCAAAAACAACAGAAAATTATAAAGCATATGAAGAAACCAGAAGATATGGATAAGCCAAATGTCCAACATGAAGCACACACATAAAAGAATGATTGGTGTTCCAGAAGGTGAAGAAAAAAGGGCTAAGACAAGTATTTGAAGAAATTGTTGGGGAAAACTTCCCAACACTTCTAAATGACATAAATATGCAAATCAAAGATGCCCAATGAACTCCAAATAGAAGAAATTCGAATAAACCCACTCCAAGACATATTCTGATCAGATTGTCAAATGCTAAAGAGGAGAAAGTTCTGAAAGCAGCAAGGGAGAAGCGTTACATCTCATACAAGGGAAACAACATAAGACTTAAGTACTGACTTCTCAGCGGCCACAATGGAGGTGAGAAGGCAGTGGTATGACATATTTAAAATTCTGAAAGAGAAAAATTGCCGGCCAAGAATTCTTTATCCAGCAAAGCTCTCCTTCAAAATTGAGGGAGAGCTTAAAATTTTCACAAACAAATGCTGAGAGAATTTGTAAACAAGAGACCTGCCCTACAGGGAATACTAAAGGGAGCTCTGCCAGCTGAAAAAAAAAGACAGGAGAGAGAGGGAGAGAGGGCTGGAGAAGGGCACAGAACTGAAGAGTATTAGTAAGGGTAACTTAAAGGAAATAAAGACGGGAGGGGGGAATAGATCTGACAAAAACCAAAGGATAAGATGGCTGTTTCAAGAACTGCCTTCACAGTAATAACATTGGATGTGAATGGATTAAACTCCCCAACTAAAAGATACAAATTGTCAAAATGGATTAAAAAATATGAACCATCAATATGTTGTTTACAAGAGACTCATCTTAGACCCAGCGATACAAAGAAATTGAAAGTGAAAGGATGGAAAAAAATATTCCATGCAAGCTACAGCCAAAAGAAAGTGGGGGTAGAGATGCTAATTTCTGATAAAATAGACTTTAAATGCAGGATGTCAAAAGAGACAAAGAAGGACACTATATACTAATAAAAAGGACAATTCACCAAGAAGAAATAACAATCATAAATGTTTATGCACCCAATCAAGCTGCTCCGAAGTACATGAGACAAACATTGGCAAAACTGAAGGACGCATTGGATGTTTTCACAATGTTCGTAGGAGACTTCAATGCACCACTCTGCTCTATAGATAGATCAACCCGACAGAGGACCAGTAAGGAAATTGAGAACCTAAACAATGTGATAAACATATTAAACTTAACAGACATATATAGAGCATTACATCCCGGATTACCAGGATATACATTCTTCTCTAGTGCTCATGGAACTTTCTTCAGGATAGATCATATGCTGGGGCATAAAAACAGTCTCAATAAATTTAAAAAGATTAAAATTATTCAAAGCACATTCTCTGACCACAATGGAATTTAACTACAAGTCAATAACCATCAAAGATCTAGAACATTCACAAATATCTGGAGGTCAAACAATACATTCCTAAACAATCAGTGGGTCAAAGAAGAAATTGCAAGAGAAATTGCTAAATCTCTAGAGACAAATGAAAATGAGAACACAACATATCAAAATGTATGGGATGAAGTGAAGGCAGTATAGAGTGGGAAATTTATAGTTCCAAATGCGCTCATTAAAAAGGAAGAAAGAGCTAAAATCAAAGAACCAATGGAACAACTGAGGAAGCTAAAAAATGATCAGCAAAATAATCCCAGAGCAAGTAGAAGAAAAGAAATAACCAGTATTAAAACAGTAATAAACTATATGGAGAACAACAACAGCAAAAAAAGCCAATAGAATAACATCAAAAGTTGGTTCTTGAGAATAAGATCAACAAGACTGACAAATCCTTAGCTAGATTGACAAAGTCAAAAAGAGAGAAGACCCAAATAAACAAAATAATAAATGAGAGGGAGGACATCACTGTGGATCCTGAAGAAATAAAAAAAGTCATGAGGCTACTATGAAGGACTGTACACCAACAAACTAGACAATTTAGAGGAAATGGATAATTTTCTGGAAACACATGAACAACCTAGACTGACCAGAGAAGAAATAGAAGACCTCAACAAACCAATCACAAGTAAAGAGATCAATTAATCATCAAAAAGCTTCCTACAAATAAAAGCCCGTGCCAGATGGCTTCACAGGGGAATTTTACCAAACTTTCCAAAAGGAATTGACACCATTCCTACTCAAACTCTTTCAAAAAATTGGAGACAATGGAACACTACCTAACTCATTTTATGAAGCCAACATTGCTGTAATACCAAAACTGGATAAAGATGATACAAGAAAGGAAAACTACAGGCCGATCTGCCTAATGAATATAGACACAAAAATTCTCAACAAAATACTTGCAAATTGAATCCAAAGACACATTAAAAAAAATCATACACCATGACCAAATGGGGTTCATCCCAGGCAAGCAAGAGTGGTTCAACATAAGAAAAGCAATCAATGTAATACAACACATTAACAAATCAAAAGGGAAAAATTAAATGATCTCAATAGATGCTGAAAAAGCATTTGACAAAATTCATCCTTTTTTGATAAAAACACTTCAGAAGATAGGAATTGAAGGAAACTTCCTCAGTATGATAAAAGGCATTTATGAAAAACCCACAGTCAGCATACTACTCAGTGGCAAGAGACTGAAAGCCTTCCCTCTAAGATCAGGAATGAGACAAGGATGCCCTCTGTCAGCATTGCTAGAAGTGCTAGCCAGAGCAATCTGGCAAGACAAAGAAATAAAAAGCATCCAGATTGGAAAGGAAGAAGTAAAACTGTCATTATTTGCAGATGATATGATATCTTATATTTGGAAAACCCTGAGAAAGTCTTGAAGAACTACAACAAAGCTCCTAGAGCTAATAAATGAACTTAGCATAGTGAAAGGGTACAAAATCAATGCAGAAAAGTCAGTAGTGTTTTTATACTCTGGTAATGAACAATCTGAAGAGGAAATTAAGAAAAAAATACCATTGACAATTGCAGCTAAAAGAATCAAATATCTAGGAATAAATTTAACCAAGAATGAAAAGGACTGATACACAGAAAACTACAAAACATTGCTGAAAGGAATCAAAGAAGACCTAAATAAATGGGAGGGCATTCCATGCTCATGTATTGGAAGATTAAATATTGTCAAAATGTCAGTTCTACCAAAAATGATTTACAGATTCAGTGCATTCCCAATAAAATTTCAACAGCCTTTGAAGAAATGGAAAAACCACTCATCAAATTTATTTGGAAGGGTAAGAGGCCCAATTACCTAAAACCATCTTAATAAAGAAGAATGAAGTTGGAAGACTTACACGTCCCTATTTAAAACTTACTACAAATCTATAGTGGTCAAAACAGCATGGTACTGGCACCAGGACAGATACATAGACAAATAGAATTGAATTGAGAGTTCAGAAATAGACTGTCACGTTTATGGCCAATTCATTTTTGACAAGGGTACCAAGTATACTCAATTGAGAAATAATGGTGTCTTGAACAAATGATGCTGTGAAAACTGGGGATCCATATGCAGAAAACAAAGAGGGACCCTTATCTCATAACATATAAAAAAATTAACTGAAAATGTATGAAAGACCTAAATATAAGAACCAGGACTAAAAAAACTTCTAAAAGAAAACAGGGAAGCATCTTCAGGACCTTGTGTTAGGCAGTGGCTTCTTCAACCTTACAGCAAAAACATGAGCAGCAACAAAAGAAAAAAAATAGATAAATAGGACTTCATCAAAATTAAAAACTTTTGTGCATCAAAGGACTTAATCGAGAAAGTAAAAAGACAAATCACAGAAGGGGAGAAAATATTTGGAAACCACATATGTGGTAAGGGCTAATTTCCAGCGTCTATAAAGAAATCTTACAGCTCAACAACAACAAAAAACATCCCAATTTAAAAATGGACAAAAGACTTGAATAGATGTTTCTCCAAAAGAGATATACAAATGGCTAAAACATACATGAAAAGATGTTCGACATCATTATCCATCAGGGGAATGCAAATCGAAACCACAAGATACCACTTCACATCCACTAGAATGACAGCTATTTTTTAAAATGGTAAAATAACGAAGAGTTGAAGAAAGATTTGGAGAAACCAGGAGCACTCAATCATTGTTGGTGGGAATGTAAAATGGTGCAGCTGCTGGGGAAAACACTTTTGTGGTTCCTCAGAAAATTAAGCATAGAATTACCCATATGACCCACCAATACACTTCTAGGTATATACTCAAAAGATTTGAAAGCAGAGACTCCAACAGATATTTGCACACTGATGTTTGTAGCAGCATTATTCACAATTGCCAAAAGATGGAAGCAACCCCAGTGTCTATCAACGGATGAATGGATGAGTAAAATGTGTTATATATATGCAATGGGATATTATGCAGCTATAAGAAGGTTCTAATACATGTGACAACAAAGATGAACCTTGAAGATGTACTTGAGTGAAATAAGCTAGGTACAAAAAGGTAAATATTGTATGATCTCACTGATAGGAAATTATTGGAATAAGCAAATTCAAAGGGTCAGAAACTAGAATGAAGGTTACCCTGGGCTGGGGAGGGCTAGGGAATGGGGAGTTAAAACTTAATTGGTACAGAATTTCTTTTGGGGGTGATGGAAAAGTGGTGGTAATGGATAATGGTGATGGTAGCACAACATTGTGAATGTAATTAATACCATTGAATTATATTTCCGAATGTGGAAAAAATGGGAAATTTTAGTATATATGTTACTAAAATTAAAAATAATTTATTTGGCCACCTAAATTTATTTCGGGGAGTATCTCATGGGTAGTATTGTTACATTCTAATATCTCCCTATTAATTATGGTGATTGTTGGGTTGTGATAGTTACTTTTTATTATGGGAAGGAAACATCCTTAGATTTCAATATAGTAAGATTTAATAAGTTAGGAATTGGATGTTGAATTTTGTCAAATGCCTTTTTGGTACAAATCAAGATAATTATATGATTTTTCTACTTTGAACTCTTATTTTGAGTTCTTACTTGGATTTACTAATATTTGACCTTGAGTCTTACATGTTTATTAGTAAAGATTATTTTGCATTTTTCTTTATTTGTGATATTTTTGTCAAGATTATGCGAGTTCATAAAATTCTTTTTTACATATTTTCCTGTTTTTTTTTTTTTGGTAGCAGTTTAAAGAAATAGAAAATTAGTTTGTGACAATTTGGAGTTGCTTACCTGTGTGAAGAATTTACCCATAGCCTTTCATAGAGGTATTATTTGATAACTATTCAATCTCTTCTACAGTTGTCAGTCTTTTCAGGTTTTGGGTAATTTGATAGTTTGTGTTTTCCTTAAAAATTGTCAATTTCATTCAGTTTTTAAAAGTTTATTAGCAAACAGTTGTACATAGAATTTCTTTATGTTTTGATCTCTTCCGTATCTGTTTAAAGCCCCTTTATCATTACTAACTATATGTCTTCATGTTTTCTTTTCTCTCTTGAAAAATTTCATTAGGTTGAAAGTGTGTGTATTTTATGAAGCACTTGGATTTTTAATTCTTCTGTGTTTGTACTCTTGAGTTGAGAAAAATCTATGTTTACTTCTATTGCATTGTTTCCCCCAGCCTTTTCTAATGATTTGATTTAATGTTCATATTTATTTTTATTCCTTTTTAATGAAAGCTTTTATTACTCTAAATTTGCTTCGAATTATATCTGTGACCAAGTCCTATGTGGTTTGATATATAGTGGTATCTTTGTATTTTTAAATTTCAATAAAGGCAGCTGTGATTTCTTCCTTGACCTAGAAGTGTGTTTTAAAATTATGAGATGTGTGTGTGTGTTTAATATACAATTGTTAATTTCTAACTTTACTGTAATTTATCCAGAGAATAAGGCCTGTACAATTTCTGTTTTTTGAGAATTTATTGAGATTTTTTCTTGTGAGATATACAATATCAATATTTCAAATGTTTCTCAGGCTCTGACAAAGAAGTTGAGTCCTCTATAGGGTATAAAATTCATTGTATGTACTTCTTGGCTTGATTATGTTTACTATTCAGATCCCCTCTATTTTTTGACTGTTCCACCTGTCATATACTTACGAAAAGTATATTAAAGATTTTTATTACTGATGTGTGTTTGTCGTTTCTCATTGTTACTAACATATTTCAGTGTTAACATTATTTGATGCATTAAAGTATATAATTAATATCTTCGTAGTGAATTTTGCCTTTCTTCACTTAATATAACCAGTCTTTTCAATAAATGTCACTGGTCAATTAGATAGCCAAATGGGAATAAAAAATGAAAGTTGATCCCTACTTCTCATCATACACATTTGATTGAAGATCTAAATGTGGAAAGTAAAACAATAAACCTTCTGAAAGACAATATAGTAGTATATCTTCATGATCTCTTGACGTAGGAAAATATTACTTAAACAGGGCACAAAATTTACTAACATAAAGGAAATGACTGTCAATTTGGGCCATTGACAAATTAAAAACTTCTGACATCAAAGATACCAAAGAATCAGAGAAGATCTTTGCAATACATGTACCTGACAAAGGGCTCATATCTGTATTAGGTAAAGAACTACAAATCAACATGAAAAAGATAACTGAATAATGGGAAAGAAACTCGAACAGGCACTTCACAAAAGAGGATATGCAAAAGACTAATAAATACTTGAGAAATTGTGCAACCTTACTATTCACTAGGTAAATACCAATTAAAACCACAGTTGGATACTATTATAACACTAAGCAAAAATGGCTAAAATTTAAAAGATTAACAATATCAAGTGTTAGCAGAATGTGGGGAGCAATAAGACTCTCTTTTGCTTTTGATGGGAGTATCCTTTTGAAAACAGTTTGGTAGCATCTACTAAAGCTATATATATAATGCGTATATACATACATATCCGGTCAATTTCCATAGAAATTCATGCAGATATCCTCTAAAAGACTAATACAATACTGTTAAGACCTCAGGATAGTAGTTACTTTTGTGGAGGAGGAAGGGATAGTGATTGGGAAAGGACTTCAGAGGGATTCATAGCTGTTCCTAATGTTCTGTTTCTTGACATGGGTGTTGGTAACGCAGGTATAATCACTTTGGGGCACTTCAGTGAGTTGTATAGTTTATGATTCGTGAGCATTTTGTATGTAATACTTCAACTTAAAAAGTTCAAATCATAGGAAACCAAAAATGTTGCTTTAGATGGACTTACAGTTTTATCACCTGTTGAAGATGCCAATAAATAATATCCTGTGTCTGTCATTTGCCTTTACATTCTCATACCCAATCCTCACTCTTCTCTGCCCTCTATTTTAAAAGGTACATTTAAAAAAAATCTTTACCCTTTAATTCTATACTAACTTGGTTTTTGTTTTCACTTGCCAGTTTATTTTTGCCTTTTTTTACAATTTTATTTTTCAGTTCAGAATTTTTACCCTCCTTTGACTTTTTTTTTGGTCTTTTACTAGGAGAGTTTTACTCATTTTAATTCATAGTCATAATTTGTTTTTTTAATTTTCATGCTTTACAACTGTTGTGCAGATTTTTGTTTTGCATGTGTAAGGTGCATAGCTTGGGGGATGTGTAGTTGTTTAAAATGTCACTGAAAATTATCTTTAAAATTTTCAACATATTTGAACCTATATTTTTCTAATTATCATTATCAAGAATAAATTCTTTTGTTCCCCCCAGTTCTTCCTCTCACCCATGTGTTTTTATGTAATTCACATTCAGATTCAACTTCATTTTCAAATTATTTTTATTTTTTTCATTTTTATCTCAAGAGCTAATCATGAAATTTGCACTCTGTTTTGCAACATATTTACAGTCATTAATTTATTCACTCAAAAATGTATTATGTACCTACTGAGAACCAGACTCTGTCTTTGACAAATAGGAATATCAGTGACAATACAGGTAAGGCCCCTGATTTCATTATGCTTTATATTCTTTGGGGCAGATGGTCAGTACACAGGTAAATAAAAAGATACTTTTAAATATGAAGGGCAGTAGGAGGGGAATAAACAGGGTAAAGTAATAGAGATTTGACTGGTTGCCATTGGGATTAAGGCTATTTTAGATATGTTGGTCAGGGAAGACCTTTCTGAAGCAGTGACGTTAAAGCTGAGACTTGAAGAACAAGAAAAAACATGGAGCAGGGTAGAGTAGTCCAGGCTGAGGACAAAGTAAAGCACTTCCTTTTTGTGGGAACATTCACTGAATATTACTTGTTCATTGAACATGTTACTTATTGAGTGCCTTTTGTCCAGTGTTATACTAGGCATTTGAGATACAGTCATGAATAAAACAGGCAAAATTTCTGCTTTCAAAGCACTTAGCTTTTGCTGAGAATAGACATGAACAAATAGGATAAAATGAATAATGTGCTAGAATGAGGAGGAGGGACAAACTTTAGGGAGGACAGGGAGGGCAACTTTTCTGAGGAGGTGACATTTGAACTAAGAACCCAATAATAGGAAGATCCAGCCCTATGAAAAACTGAGGAAAACATTAAGATGGAATTTCAGTGGGGTTTGAGCAAAGTTGGAGGGAGAAGATTGAGGCAGATCATGTAGGATCTTACATGCTATGGTTAGGAGCTTAGACTTTAAGTACAGAGGCTATGATACGGGTTCAATTGCTATATCAAAAATACTCCTAAGTACAGGTCTTCGAAATAGAAATTCCTGTCTCATGTAACAACTTGTTCCAGAATTGGTTACCTGTGTCTCTGTGGTCCAGGTCAGCTCACCATATACATGTTCATGTTTTTACCCTTGGAAAGAGGGAATGAAAAGCTGGCAACTTCCCTAGGTTTAACTTCCACTTACATTTCATGTCAGTCAGTCACATGGCCACTCTTAGCAGCATGGGAGGCTTGAAAGTGTAGTGCCTAACTGATTGGCTATGTATATGTGTGTGTGCATGGGTTTATTAAAGGAAGAAATGGAGACTAGCTATTGGGGAATAATTAGCAATTTCTGCCACAAAGCTGTTGGAGTGTTTTCAAAAGGGAAATGAACGTATTTACCTTAAAAAAAATTACTCTTATTGCTAAGACTATATTTTGTAGTGTGGGGAGGATAAAAAATGGAAATGGAGGACCAGTTAGTCCAGTTGAATGATTGATGATGGCTTTGACCAGGTGGAGACAATGGAAATGGAGAGAAGGCAATGGATTTTGAGATATATTTTGCAGATAGAATAACTTGCTGATGAAGGCTAGATCTCAGGGGGAGATATATAGTTCAAAAATGATAAATTTGGGAGCCATTAACATTTCTGGTATTTTGAACCATGGGACTAAATGTGATCTCCCAGAGTGAGTGCATATATAGAAAAAAGGAGACTCAAGACTGTAACATTTAGAAGTGGCAGCAAGAACCAGCAAAAGAGATTGAAGTGTACCTAATGTTGACAGGAGGAAAACTAGGACAGTAAAGCATCATAGGAGCTAAGAAAAGGATGTGTTTCTTAAAGAGTGGTTATTTTTGTTGAATGGTTTACAAAAGTTGAGCAAGATGGAGGCACAAAATGTGGTCATTGGCTTTGATAATATGCCAGTTATTGGGGAGCTTGACAAGAGCCATATCAGTGAATTGATAGAGTCAGAAGCTAGATAGTAGAAGGTCAAAGAGTGAATTAGTAAAATTATAAATTGGTGCAACCACTGTGGAAAGATATTTGGCACTAAATCCATGAATACCCATGACTCTGCACTTCTATCTGGAAGCATGCTCCAGAATGTTCTTTAGGACTTTTGTTCACACTAGCCAAAAACTAGAAACAAGCCAAGTGTCCGTAAACGGTAGTATGAATAAATGAATTGTGTTATATACATAACATGGCATACTATTCTGTAGTGAAAATTGGTGGACTGCAGCTATATACATCAACATGGATGAAACCTGAAACATAATAATGATTAAAAGAAGCAAGTTACAGAAGAATACATACATACTCTTTGATTCCATTTATGTAAATATAAAAAAAAGAAAATTAAATTCCACCAAAAAAAAGTTGGACATAATGTCTGCTATGGAAAGATTTTTTCCCTTTTCGATTTGTTATTGTTTATATGAGTTGAGAGAATTTTTTTTAATGTTTTGAAATTGCTCAAACTATATGAAAAAGGTTTAAAAGGAATCTGTATAATATTTTGCCAAGATAACCTAGGAAAAATAATAAAAAGTTTTTAAAAACTTGTTAATTTTGTTAATTTTTCTTCTCCTTCAGAAATAGCACTTCTAGCACAGATTGGTGATTTTGTAAATGTGTATGATGTTACATATCTTTACTGAAAGTCTATTCCTAATCATCATGTAAAAATCATTAAAGGAAAGATTTGAGAGGGTGCTGGGTCCAGAGTTCCAGGAAAATGAGTGCCTAAGTTCTTTAGGACAGACATTTATTTTCCCCAGATTCCTGTGGTTGGAGATTTCATAATCTTCCTTAAATTCTGCAGATTTATGACCTCAGAAAATAATGATCCTGAGTATAATTGTTATGGAATTTAGCATTACCAGCATCTTAATCATAGCTAGGAGTTCTGTGTCCTTCCATTTTTCTGATGATGTGGAGAAGCTCAAGAACACACTTCAAATTAGTAACTTGATAGCTTTTACTTTCTGTGAATAGTATGCATAGTTTATAAACACCTGCTGGGCTTCCAGTAGTACTTAAACTTATGTCAATGATTTTATATATATAGTAATCATTTAGAGCAATGGTCCTCCAATTTTAATCTGTTTAAGAATTGCCTTACAGCTTGCTAAAATGCAGATATCTGGACCCTACTCCCAGAGATTTTTCTTGGAACTGTTCCAAGTAACATGTTTGGCAAAACTATCTCAAAAATTAAAGAATAAAAAATAGAAGGTTTGTTTTGTTTTTTTTTAGATGCATTTTTTATTGTGAACTTTAACATATATACATAATAGTGAAAAATTTCAAAGTATGATTTATCTTCCCTAAACTTTTGGAATTGATTTAGTATTAGTTGTTTAAATTCCTGTATCTCAGTTGGAGTGTAAGTTTGTTCCCTTGACTAGGCCATAACTTCATTTTTCTTACTGTAGGTTGTAGTTTTCTGTTGTCTAGGCATCTGGTTTCCTTGATTACCCCAATCAGGTTTTCGCAGACCAGCACGGGCGCAAGTCTTGGAAGGAGAGAATAGCATCCTGTTTCCCTGAAGGTGTCTTAGAAGTCTGGTACACCCTGTGAGGCCTGAAGTCACTGTGCTTTTCCACCCAGCAGGTGGTGCCTGTGAGCCTGTAGCTCCAGACTGGTATAAGGAGGTGTGGCCCATGACTGTTTTCCCCCAGGCTCTGGGGTCTGGTTTGAATGGAAGGCGGGTAGTATAGCTGAGCCCCACCTCTTTCCTCTTAGGGAAGATAGACCCCCTAGGGAGAGGTCATTAGCATTTGAATGCTCTCTCTGCCTGTGCTATCTCCACCCTTGTCTGGGTCAGAGTGCTGAGAACTGAAAATGGCTGAGGCTTTCTCCACTGAGCCAAAAAAAGGACAGAAAGCCCCCTTCAGGGCCAGTCCGCGGCCACCCTCCGGCTCTCCAAGGTCAGTCATCAAAAGCCTCTGTCTGCTTGTTGGGGATTCTTATCTTATATTGAGCAGACCATGTTTGTTAATTAAAGCCCCACTTGGAGCTCAGCTGAGCTATATTTGCTTGCTTGGAGTGTGCTGCTCTCTAGCACCACAAGGCTTTGCAGTTAGGGCTGTGGGGGGAAGGGGCTCCCGGCTTGCACCCGCAGTTTATGCTGCTATCTTGGGCATTCCTTCCAGTTCAGGCTGGTGTATGATGAGTGGACAGTCATGTTTGTCCCCCTGCAGTTATTCCAGATTATTTACTAGTTGTTCCTGCTTGTTTATTAGTTGTTCCAGGGGGACAAACTAGCTTCCACTCCTCTCTATGCCGCCATCTTCTTCCCCTCCAAAGTATGATTTAACAAGCAGTTAGAGAGCAAATTTCAAAGAATATCATGGGTCACAGTTCCACAGCTTCAGCTATTTCAGCTGTAAAATATAATATATATACAGAAAGGTGTTAACTTTTGATGTACAGCTCAAAAAGCAGTTATACAGGTAATTTCAAAAATTGTTATGGGTTATAGTTCCACAGTTTCAGTTCTTTCCTTATTATGCAATATAGGGTATATACAGAAAGGTGAAGCCTTTGAAGCACAATTCCTTGAATAGCTATAGAGCAAATTTCAAAGGATGTTATAGGTTGCACTTCCACTGTGTCATTTACTTCCTTCCAGCTATTCTAACACCCCAGTATCTAAAAATATATTTATATATATATTTATATAAAGTTTCAGTATTCATAGACCTTTGTTAAATCTTACCTTGTTTGTTGCTACCCCTTCCTCTCACCTACTCTCTTTCTCCATCTTCAGGGGTGTCTAAGCAGTGAATACCCTAACGTTCAGATTAAAAGGGGGTGTTGACAAACATTGGGACTGGGGGTTTGATGTGCCGAGCCCTCTATTGTGGGACTTGCCCTTATGAAGCTCGTTACTGCAAAGGAGAGGCTAAACTTGCATATAATTGTGCCTAAGAGTCTCCCCCTGAGTACCTCTTTGTTGCTCAGATGTGGCCCTCTCTCTCTCTCTCTAACTGAGCCACCTTGGCAGGTGAACTCACTGCCCTCCCCGCTACATGGGACCCGACTCCTAGGGGTGTAAATCTCCCTGACAACGCAGGATATGTCTCCCGGGGATGAATCAGGACCCAGCATCGTGGGCTTGAGAATATCTTCTTAACCAAAAGGGGGATGCAAAATGAGACAAAATAATTTCAGTGGCTGAGAGATTTCAAATGGAGTTGAGAGGTCACTCTGGCAGACATTCTTATGCACTATATAGATAACACCTCTTAGGTTTTAATGTACTGGAATAGCTAGAAGTAAACACCTGAAACTACCAAACTCCAACCCAGTAGTCTGGACTCCTGAAGTTGACTGTGTAATAATGTAGGTTACAAGGGGTGACAGTGTGGTTGTGAAAAGCTTGTGGGTCACAGTCCCTTTATCTAGTGTATGGATGGATGCGTAGACAAATTGGGACAAAAACTAAATGACAAATACGGTGGGATGGGGGGGATGGTTTGGGTGTTCTTTTTTACTTTTATTTTTTATTCTTATTCTGATTCTTTCTGATGTAAGCAAAATGTTCAGAAATAGATTGTGATGATGAATGCACAACTATATGATGGTACTGTAAACAGTTGATTGTATACCATGGATGACTGTATGGTATGTGAATATATTTCAATAAAACTGAATTAGAAAAAAAAAGGGGGGGGGGTGTCGACATTATGGGGAAGAGGGCTACATCTGATTGTTGTTCTTAAAGAGGCTGCTGCCTCTGGGTTTTAGGGCTTGTCTGGCATAGGAACACTGGTGGATTTAAGTTTCTGAGAGAGAAAACTTAGCAAGTGAATATTTTATAGAATCTAGATAGAGACCTGAATTTTTGGGGACCACTTTTGGTAAGGGCATGGCATATTGTGGCCATTTGGGATGTCTAGCTGGAGCTTGCCTGAGAGAAACCCCTAGGATAGCCTCTCAGTTTTATTTGGGATTTCTCAGCCATTGTGATCTCAGCTTGTTACTTTTCTTTTTTTTTCCCCTCTTTTGGTCGAGTAGGCATTTTCAATCCTTTGCTGCCAGGGCTAGGCTCATTCCTTGGTGTTGTGTCCCATGTTGCCAGGGACCCCTGGAAGGCATGTCCCTCGTGGAGGTGGGGGGTGTTAATGAATTTATTTACTGAGTTGAGCTTAGAGAGAGAAAGCCCACATCTGAACACCAAAAGGTGTTCCCTGAAGGTGCCTCTTAGGCATAATTATAGGAGGGCTCAGTCTCCCATTTACAACCCTAAGTTTCACAAGAGCAAGCCTGAAATCGAGGGCTTGATTTATTTAGTAGGTTCCTAATTTCACTTAATGCGTGTTCTTTGAAATATATATTTGGAGTTTTGGAGTTTTGAAATATATATTTGGAGCTTTAGAGTTTAGCAGGAAATTAATATATATCCAAGAAATTAATGTATATCCAAGTCATTATGATTTCTGCATAGAAACTTGCATTTGTTTGCCACAAGCCTATTATTGATCACCAAAATATTTTAAATGATTAGCTATAATTTTGAAAATGTCCTGTATATTAGTTTCTTTTTCTTTTTTATTCCATCCTTTCCTGTCTTCAGTAAAAGTCTGAATGTCTGTGATGTGTCAGTCATTGTGCTAGGAATCTGGAAGGACTTAATTGTGCAAAAGACATCAAGGTAGCTTAGAAATTCTCTTTTCAGAAATTGAGTTTTAGATTGAGACTCATTTATAAAATAAGTTATAACTATGTAATATTTAATGACAAATCATGAAGAAGTTTTCATAAAACATCTGACATTTTTACTAGCTCCTAGCAGATGAATATTAGTTTGTCAGAAGATGAAAGGGAATGGCATTCCAGTTAGTGAGAACATTTGGAAAAATATACAAACAGTAAAGAGACTGGTTTATTGGTGAGTTGTAGAGAATGAGGTTTCTAAAATAGGTTAGGGCCAAACTGAAAGGGGATTTTATCTTTTGACTAAATTTATTTTAATGTTTAACTTAATTCATTAGGGCACTTGCAGTGAGCCTCAAGAGGACAGGATGAAGAGTAGAAGAGTAGAATTGATAGGGTGTAGAGACTAGTTGGCTGTGAGTTTGGAGAGTTAAAATTTGAAATTAGGGGAGTTAAGGATGACTAACTGGAAGAGTCAAGAAAGGTGCAGAATCTAATGATCATAATCACAAATCTAATAATCTAATCACCACTGTCCTCCACCACCAGTGACCTCTTTTCAGGCCTTATCCTTTTTGAAGTTCTCTCAGCCTATGAACACTTCCTCTCTCCTCTCACAGTCTAAAACCATAGTTTTTTTTTTTTTTTTTTCCTTCACCCCTATGTAAATAAAGCAGTGGCTGCCAGTCTGCACCAAAAGTCTGTGCCTGACTCAGTAATTCTCCTTTAGAAGTTGAAACCATAGAAGTAATTAGAGATGTGTTCTAAGATTTCTGTATAAAGATTTTCATATTCTAGTAGTATTAATGTTAATAATTTTTAACAATATTATAGTATTATTTTTAATGGTAAAAAATGGGAAATGACTTAAATGCTCTCAAAAAGGAATTGATTGGATAAATTATGGTATATCTATTTGCTGGATGGTTAAATTAGGGAAGGGCTGGATTGATGCAACTAAGAGACCTACCAATGATTGCATGGTTTAAAGAAGATTGAACATTGTTTCTTGAAACGGGCATGTATTAGGTCATTTGGAAGCTCTACTCTTTGTGGTCATTCAAGGACAAGGGTTCCTTCTGTCTTATTTCTCTACCATCTTGTAGGGCATTGTGGTCTAAGCTGGGTTGTAGGCACATCCATATTCAGGCTTTATTGAAACTCTTCTTGCTAAGAGAACCAGTGTTGATATAATTGTCACATCCAGTGGAGCTTTTTCAGTCCTTCTGTTACTCCTCTGTGACATTTGAAGCTACTGATCACATTTTTACTAACTTTCTCCTCCAGGTCCTTCTGCTGGTTCCTCTCCTTTCTATCTAAGTATTCATTCTTTGAATCTTTTTCATATCCTTTCTCTTTATCCAACTCTTGTGGTTTGCTAAAGCTGCTGGAATGCAATATACTACAAACTGAATGACTTTTACAATGAGGATTTATTAGCTTACAAATTTATAGTTCTAAGGACATGCAAATGTCCAAATTAAGGCATCAGTGGGACGATACCTTCTCTGAAGAAAGGTCTCCAGCATCTGGGACATCTGTCACATGAGAAGGCACATGGCCAGTGTCTGCTGGTCCTTCTCTCCCAGGATTTATTGCTTTCAGCTTCTAGCTTCAGTGGCTTCCTCTCTCAGCTTCTCTGGGGGCTTTTTCTGTGTCCTCCTCTTTGTTTCTTTAGAACTTCTCTGGGCTTTTTTCTTTAAGTTTCCTCAGCTTTTTCTGTGCTTTATCCTCTCATAAAGGACTCCAGTAAAAGGATTAAGACCCACTGTGAATGGGGTGGGTCACATCTCAATTGAAATAACCTAACCAAAAGGTCCCGCCTACAATAGGTCTACACCCACAGGAATGGATTAAAAGCACATTGCCTTTTCTAGGGTATATAGCAGCTTCAAACCAGCACACCAACCTACAAAGGTTTTCATTTAGCCCATTTTCATTTATGTGTGTATCCATGATAATCTCATCCATGCTCACTGTCACATGATGATGTGTCCCAAATGTGCATCTCTAGCATGAAAACCTTTCATTTGAGCACCAAGACCTGTATATGTAATACCTCTACCTGAATATTCTGCAGGAAAATCAAATTAAGTATATTTAAGGCTGAATTATCTTCGTTCCCAAATCGGTGCTTCCACCTGCATTTCCTCTCATAGCCACCCAGATTTGAAACCAGTGTGTCAACCTCAGCAACTTCATATCCTTCTGTTTCCAGTGAGGCCCTACCATTTCATTAAATATGCTTCTTGGGTATAGCTGTAATTTGCTCTTTCCCTCCTGTCTCCATTGCCAGTCTTGTTTCAGGCCAAGACCATTTTAAGAGCTCCCTTGGGAATTTCTGCTTTCATTTAGGCTCCTTTTCAATCCTATTTGTTGAGTAGATAAGTCAGTTTTTTTCTTTTACTGGCTTTTGGTGGGTAGTGGCTGTGTTTTTATTTAAATTATATAACACCTGAGACTATTGCAAGTGCAATCCGGTTGTTAGTAAATACTTCATTCTAATGATAAATGAAGAGAGATTGCAAATAAAGACAAACCAAGATTAGTATTCATATTAATTATTACCATAATATTAAAAAAATCCTGGGAGAAAATGAAATACCACTTTGACACAAGTAGGAACAAAGTGCTAGAGTGAGAGAAAAATATATTTCTAATTTATTTTAAGTTTAAGTTAATGTGCAATCTGAGCCAGAGAACTCAAGAAGTTTGTTGTGGATAGTAGCACTGTTCATGAAAAGCGAGAAAAAATAGTTCCCGACTCATTTGGTGTGTCAGTCCGAATTCTGCATCTTTAAATTTAGCTGGACCCCTGTGGGTCCTGACAGGTCTGCACAAAATGGAAAGCCATAGACTGCTCTCCCTGTTCTGGCTGGTTAACCTGGATTCCTCACGGGCACCTGGCTCACCTGTTTTGCTCTCTTAACAAAACTACTGGGACTGCTGACTTCTGATCTCTGGTGATCCTTCAGATTCTCCTTGCAATTCCCCTTACTTCAGGATACCTCTGAAACTTTTTGCTTTTGACACTATTTGCTTACCTAATTTTAGTGTCTTCAGAACACAGGTGAGAAATTTTCTTCTCTATTCCCTTCTCTGCCTTACCTGCTAGGAGAGGAGTATTTCAGCAATGTCAGTCAGTATTTTTGCCAAATAAGTATGTGTAAAGTATTGTGCTAGATGGCATATGTGGTACAAAAAAGGGATTCTGCTCAACTTTCAGGTAAGTAGTAATTCTACTCCTCCAGCCAGGTAAGCTTTATAATGTTTTAACTATATGTAGGGTGCTGTTTCATGCTTTTACCATTTCTTAATCCATTTAATCTTCATAACAGCCCTGTGAGATAGGAATTATCCCCATTTTACAAGTGAGGAAACTGAGGCCCACAGAGATTATTTAGACCAATGCCACACAGAACTTGTGCTCATTACCACCACCCTACTTCCTTGGGATTCCTCTACTTCTCAGATTGTATATCCTTAAAATGTCTTAATGAACCCCAAATTATTTTTCTGATCACCTTTATTATAATTTAATTTAATTTTTAAATTAATTTCTACATATTTTTGCCTGGTTTTTGTTGTTTTTGCTCTCATCATCAAGTAAATTTTTGTTTTTCTTTTAAGTAGAAGGAGTGTTAATTTGTGTTTGTATCCACATGGCTGGGTTAAAACTAAAGTGATCTTTCAGGCATCTTCTGAATGGAAGAAATTCACTGGCAGCAGGCTCCTTGTGGGACCATCAGTGAACTCATTGATGTCCTTGTTGGCATCCTTGTGTCATGTACATGGTAGCTAAAATACATTGGGGAACCTAAGAATTTGGAGTATTCCCAGGCACTCATGTGAATATCTCCAAGTATCTTTCAAGTATGGTCTGAGGACCCAGTGATGATCCCTTAGTTGTTTATCAAATGGCCTTCAGGTGGTTTGGTAGTTCCAGAGGGAAAATGATGAAACAATTTTGTTCACATAGTTTTAAAAAGTATAAGTAAATTATAATTATGGTGTTTATGGAAATTCTATTATATTTTCAGTAATTGTTAGAGTAAAAGTTGTGGTTTTTGAAACATGGATAGTATTGGTCAGTTCATCTCAATTAAGATTCAGTTAATAGGAGTTGTCTCGGCTAATGTCATTCGTCACTGTCATTAGTGAGTTACTGTGTTTGGTTAAATTTGCTTTTGTTATTGTTACTGTGGCATTGCATTATAACCCTGTCTCATTAAATGTATCATTATCTTTAAAGTGGTTTATTGATGCCTAAAATGAAGATGAAATTGTAATATATGCCAGAACTCAGAATAAAGTCATAAATGTAGATAGTAAACAGTTTCAGTGCAAATAGTATATATGTTGGGACAAATGAATCTACAAGTCTGATGATTTTGCATAAAGAAACAAACAAACAAAAAGAAAACACAAATGGGAGAGATATAATATCTTCAGATTTGATTCTATTAAGTAGTTCTCTAGTCCCAGGTGTGTGGTGTGTTAATGAAATTTTGTTGAATAGAAGCAGGAAATCGCTGAGGTTTTTGTATTATTTTCAAAGTATGGTAACTGCTGGGGCAAAGCAATTAAGTCTTTTCTAAAACAAAAATAACATATTGCTCTTTGGCGGTGAAATTGCTGCATTTTGTATTTTGCAACTAAAGGCAGAAACAGGACATAACCAACAGACATTTCATTAAGAGTTTAACTGCTTGAAGTAAAAATAGGTATAGAGAGCCTGCATAGCATGCTGGTGAAGAGCATGAACTGCATGGGTTTAAATGCCAAGTTTGCACTTGGGGTTTAAACTCCAATTGCACTTTGTAACTTGGTCACCCCACCTAATTTCTGTGTGCCTCAGCTTCCTTTTCTACATAGAAGGAATGATAGTAATATGTACTATCATACATATATTTGTTGTAAGGATTATAGTAGTTAATATTTTTAAGCACCTAAAACAGCATCTGGCACATAGAATTATTTATGTAAATAAAATTGAGCTAAATAAAAATGTACAAAATGTGAATCGGTACTTTTTGTATGTGTAGAATGTCAATATGGAAGAATACTTGACAAGTTTTTGTCCTGTGTGCCACCGAAAACCCAGGATACTGGAAAAGATATATTGGGATCATTGCTGATGGAGTACAGTAGTGTGAAAAGGAAGAGAATGCATTGCTGTGCAAATAAAAGAGGTGACCTCTAAGTGTAATTTACATTGTTGTATTCACAGGGAAGAGTTGGTAATCAAAAATATGCCATCTGGGCTTTATTTGTTGTTGGAGAAAATACTGATAATTATTGATACTATCAAATTGTAGCCTTTGAGTATACATTTAGGCATAGTGTATGAGGAATTGGGCAGCAAGTATGTGTCCAGTTATAAAGGGGAAAAGATGCTCATTTGAATCTGAAAAATGAGTGATAAGGAGATAAAAATATTTCTTCATGATGATGATAATTCTAGTAAAGACCATTTGGAGTAACTTACTTGAATGAACTGTCATAGTAGTAAGTTTGAGTTTGTTGAATTGTTTGATCCTTCACTTTAGGCTCAAAATATCTCATTTTAAATTTGCAAATGAGAAATTAGGATTTATTTGAAGAAAACTGAACTGTGGTATAAATAGCTTAAACTTTGATGCGTTCCAATATCTTTCTTTAACGAATTATTTTTGGAGAATGAAATACATGATTTATTGTCACATATCTTTAAAAATCACATCATTACAAATGTAAATAGAGAATGGATTAGGAATCCATTTATTCTGTCACTCAAGCTGAAACAATCAACCTTTCTGCTTTCATTTGCAATATGCTTGTCAATTTAATGCCGGATAGAGTCCTGAAGCTCATCTTCACTGAGAAGTTCCTTATAATTTCTAGGTTCACAATAGTCCAAATATCCACAATTGCCCAACAAAGCCAGCAAATATTTGTTGTCATCCAACAACCTTTAAAAGAGAACTGGAACTTTCTAATTTGGTAAAGATGGAATAGAAAGTGATTGGATGTGGAACTCAGTGTCTTGTTGTAGCTTCAAAGTCTTTGTCACTGGGTCAGATGTTGACAGCTTGGTGACAGTACAAACAAAATACTATCCCTTTCACTGATAACAAATGATAATAATAGTAATAACAATAATAATAAATATTGGTTTTTAATTTTAAATGATATATTTTAAAAAATTTTCTTAAGTATTGTGATCCATGTGTGCTTGGTATAGATGCTGAAATAATATTGTTAAAAAAGAGCTTACTATGGGGCAAACATTCTAAGTGTAATGAACTCACATTAACTGAAGGAGCCACTATTTTACAGACTGAGACAGGGAGAGAATAAATAACTTATCCAGGTTTACCCAGATGTTAATTGACAGAACCAGGATTTGAACTAAGTCATTCTGGAAGTAAAGTCTTCACTACTACTTGACAGAGAAAAGCAGTAGTCTAGGAATCCCTGACCTGGTCAATTCACCTATGTGTTTTTTATTTGGAGTTCTACTAAAATGTTTCTCTACTCTTTTATCATACAATTTTCCCACATTACTCCCCTGACCACTCCTCTTTCCTCTTCTTCTCCTCACTGTTATTATTATTAATACCGCCGATGAGTATTTTGATTAGAATCCTTTAAGGTAAGAAATTGTTGCTAAGAAGGGGATGTTTTGAAGGCAGAGAGAGGAAAGATAGCTTTCATAGCCAATTTTTTCTTTGGTTATTGGCAGCCCAAGACAATTTAGGTGACTTGTAACCTTTGATACCTCAGATACCTCAAAATTGCATGCTCATCTGAGAGTGTTTTAGTGAATTAATAGCATTATCTTCCCCCATGAAAGATTGCACAGATCATTAAATTGCTGTTTAATATATTTTAAAACACTGATTTCATACAGCTTTGTTTAATGGGTTTAATTTGTCTTAATGGTAATGTTATTTGTTAGAAACAAATGAAAATTCAAATTTATAGTATAAAAATATATCAGGTTTTAAATTGTAATGTTTTTGGTTTGTTTTAAATATCTCAAATTTCTGGCTGTTGTTTGTGGGGCCGAAATATTTCTCTTTTAAATCTAGCAGCACCCTCTAGAGTGAAAGGATAATACAATTTGATAAGAAAGGAGCAGTTTCACATATTCAAATATTTTCCTTGATATGTCCCACCATGAGAGACAGCTTGTTACCGAGAAGTAGCAAAGAGCTGAACCTAAATGTTTTTGTGCTCAAGTGAATGTTCTTTTCAAGGATGCTTTTTAGGTAACTGAAACAAAATAGAAATAAGCTCCTTTACAGTGAAAATTGATCTTGTCTTGGTAGTTGTGCATCTTTTTCTTATCTTCTTATGAAAATGGTTGTATGTAGTTTCATTTGAAAATGGATATTTGCATAATAAAATTAGTAACAGATGTTGAATTTTTTGCTAAATATAACATGCTAAAATTTACTGAATGTCCATTATATATGTGATACTGCATCTGTATTGAGGAATACAAAAGAGAGAATTAACCATACTCTGATAATTACACACTTATTTCCACGTATGTAATGTATCAGAAAGTGAACTGTATTGACTGTTGTATGTTTTCGTCAAATTTTCTAAGAATATTACTATTAATGTATATCCTTTTTATTATTACAGAAGAAAATACTCAGGAAAAGAAAAGCTTGAGCGAAAAAGTTTCTCTCTATAGAGGTGACATCACTTTGCTAGAGGTAGATGCTATAGTCAATGCAGGTAAGTAATATATTTTTCTGTGATGTATTTTTTATACAAGTTTCATATCAAAATGTTGTTTTCCCTCAACAGGAATATATTTTAGAAAAAAAATGCTTGCTGGTGTAGACATATCTTATGTATTTCCTTTCTTGATTAAAACACTGAAGATTTATTTTATATATGTGCTGCAATCAATATGGTAACTATATAGGGTATCCTAGCTAAGTTGAGACCACGGTAGTGGCTCACTGGAAAATTAACAGATTATTACAAAAGTCCTTTAGAAATTACTTTAACTGCTATATTATTGTTGGTTTCAGGCTTGAGTTAATGCCCAACATAAATACAAGTTTATTGAGCTTTTTCTTCCTTTCGAATAAGTTTTAGAGAGATGATTGAACTTACACCAGATAAAAATAAAACAAAGTACTTCTTCCTGTGATTTCAGAACTTCAATTGTTTAGTTTCAGGTTTTCATTGTTGTTATGAAATGCTTCATTCTAACAGGCATATTTTAGTTATTTTAATAATTAATTAGACAATAAGTAATTTTTCTAGCTGAACATTGCGAAAAATATGATAGATGTTATTGATGGTGATCTGTATCTTCTATACCTTTTATTATGTGGCTATATATCAAGAAATATATAACAGTTGTGATTCTATAAAAATAAATGTCAATATTAAGAGGATATTTAAAGGTTTAATTTGTGTTTTATAAAGTTAGGCTCTTTGTGGGTTGCAAGCATCCAATAAAAACAAATCTGGACTTGGATAAGGAGACACCTTATACCAAAAGATTATTACAATAAGGGGAGGAGGACTGTCGCAATAGGGAATGGGGACTGTTGAAATCGGTAGAGGAGAAATATTGCAATAAGGAGAATGCTTTGACCATGAAATCTAAAAGCATCTCAATGGTTGGTCAGGAAAGGGCTTTTCTTTTATAGGGAGGAGTGAACAGGATTAGAAAGAACTGGGTGTGGGGGAATGGGAGGAGTGGGTGGCAAATCAGATAGATGATCACCAAATGTTTTTTTTCCAGAGGGCAGCTGATTCTTCAAAGGGGTCTTTAAAAAGGAGTTGGGTCAATTTCTAAAGGGTGGGCCAGAGTTCTGGGGTTTGGGGGTAGGAGAGAAGCATGACTAAAGTTTGGTCAAGTCAGATCAATGGGCATTTTGTTCATATTGGTCAATAGGGACAAACAGTTCAGCTAATCTTGTATGAGGCAAAGAATGGGAATATAGAGGGCCTTCGTCTGGGCTTGTCTTAGGTAAACAAGGGGATCATTTGGAAGTCTTTAAGTCATATGGGGAAGGGTGGTTTTTTCTTGGTAAGCTATTACTGGAACACAATAGGAGGAAGCAGTTTCTTGTCTATGGCCATTTTCTAGGAGGATAGGGCTTAGGTAAAATTCAACATTGCAACAAGAAAGCGACATGCTCAGGCTCCCTTGGGTGCTGAATAAATTCACACAGGATAGTAGAAACATGTCTTGGTAAGTGAACAGGCGGTCTCATGGAGAACTGGACATTGTTCAGGATACAGCACGGTTGGGCTGGAAGCCTAGTCAGCTTTTTCTTCCCTCAGAGTTGGGTTTTTGTTGCTTTGTACTGTAGTTGCTTTGCTGTTTTTCCTCTTTCATTTTTCCTTTTGGTTCCTCTGTACTTCCTTTCACCTCTGCTGTTTTTGCTGCTTCTCTAGAATGTAAAACTCTTAATGAGAGAGGATCTGTGTGGGTCATTTAATCTCCATCTGGTATGAATCACTCCTTGTGGATACAGTTCCATACCCATGCCACCTCATAGGCTACAGGTATCCCATATTTGTAGGTTCTAAAGACTATTCATATGTAGCCCTGGGCATCAAGCTGCCTGCTTTTCTCTGACCTATGGGGCCTCTGGAAAAGACAGGCCCTTAGAAAGGTTCTCATGAGCACCTCTTTAGTACAGGGTTTTAATCAGATATCACTGTTATCAAAAGGAACTGAGTTACCAATAATAATCAACATAATGGGTTTAATAAAAGAGAAACTGTTCAAACAGGGAGATCTCAAATTGAAAGTATGAGTCTCAAGATGGTTAGGAAGTTACATTAGCTTATAAAGGCATTTAGGAAATTTCCAAAGGGAAACTTATAATAATTGGTTGACAATTCAGTTCCATATTATAAAGGAGGGTCTTATAAAGCAGGGAATGATCAGAGATTGGATATTATAGCATACTTGTCTATTTCTGATAGGCTATTTACTGGACTGAAATCAGCTTATTTCCAATTGTCACTTAAACTGGAACTTGTACAGGGTACGTTCCATTTTTTTCTGAAAGCCCCACATTTATTTTTAATTTTTGACAAAAGTTCCTGTCATTTCTCAGAAAGGGGGTTGCTCCCAGCACTGCCAAGGCAGGCAGCCAATTTATTTTACTTCACAGTTTCCCCCATCCTGCCTTTTGGTCATTTTTCCATTGATCTCATTGGGAACATTACCAAAACACTTTGGTTGCCATCATCGGTCTCTCTCCTAGTTGGCAGGCACAGAGTTCTCAATATCAGGTTGTTGCAATGGTCTCAATTTTACTTTTTTCCTGTCAGTTTTGCACTGATTTTCTTCTCTTGATTGTAATGAGGTGTGTTGGGTGACTGTTTAATTACCTTTAAGACTCTTGGAATGGGGTTACTTATTTGTTGGAATGGATTATGGTCACAGCTCCATCTCTGAGTCAGAAAGTCTTTTATTTCATTTTTAGTTTTAATCTCAATCCACCAAAGACAACCCTTACTTTATTTCTATAATTTTTGATAGACATGTAAGTAAACACATAAAATTATTAATGCATTAGTTGTCTTTATATTTTGTCAAACTAATAGTTTATTTACTGTTGAAAAATAGCAAGCGACATTTATGTTTTAGTAGTTCTAAGGCTTTGTAGTTAGGCCCAATAATGCTGTAGTCATAGGATCTGGATTTTCTGATTCCTGCATTCTGTTTATATATGCAGAACTTACTTGTTCTAGCCTCCTTGTTAAAGTTAACTGATGTTGTAAGACCAGTGGCAGTTTGCTCCATCAGGCTATTGCATTGGAACAATATAAACATAATTAGTAAAGCACATAGCTAGTAAAACAAGTTCTCCTAATATAATTCTAAAACATTCTCTCATGGGTCCATACAGCCAGCCTCCCATTTCTGGAAACAAATCAGTCCAGATAAGTATGTGTTTTTTTCTAGGGAGTAAAATACTTTTATATTAGTTTCTATGATTCCAAAAGATTTTATGTAAAACCAGTAATTATCAGATATTAAGGCACCGGTATGATCCTGGATTGCAGTCAGTAGATTTAAAGTTTCTCTGTTTTGTTTTACCAGTTTGGCCAAACTGTCCGTGTTTGCCTGGAATTCCTGGAACATAACAAATGTAAGGCTAAAAGATAGTTTGGTAGACCTAGGTATGTTTCTAATAGCATTTTTTTTCTAGTTTGTAAGTATGATTTCCTGTAATACTGTTTGTAACGAGATTTATTTGAAGCCAAGTGATGAGTTCACATTGTTTGATTTGGTTTATTTGACCTAGAAGTTTCCACTGGTTTGATTACCTAAAAGGATATTTGGTTTTAGGTTCTTGGACAGGAGAGGGTAAAAAGAACTTATCATAATTGTAATTAGGAGAGACCCCCACCCTCCACTCTGGTCTGCGATCCATGCACCAAAAGGTTCATACTGAAGGGAGTAACTTACTGGCAAAAGCAAAAGCAAAAGTTCTAATTGTTTGGTTTTAATGATATGACAACAAATCCAACAATCAGAAGGATTTGCTGCTGAGCTTAAGACCTGTATGGGATGTGTGTAAGGATGACTAGATAAACCTTTGCATCAACAAATATTAAGGAATAACAGGATCATTTTGGCAATGAGGAGAAGGTAGACAAATAGGAGTTTGAAAAGTAAGAAATATAAATCATATGACAATAATTATTATTAGAACTATAATAACTAATTAAGGAAGGTGAGGCTCATTGAGTTCTTGTTCTATGATCTTTGGTGGAAGCTATCTACCTTTGACATCATCTACTTGTTTCCCAATCTTGGGGAAGCGGTCCACCTCACAAGTTGATGGCTGCTGATTTTTTTTAAAGTTAATTTTGCATCAGTCACAGTCTCATGTAACCATTCTCGGAGTGGTGCCCATTTTACCTGGGAGATATGGATCTAAGGCTCTATTCCTTCTTTTTAACAGCAGTGCAAGAAGTTAGCAAAACCTGATAAGGTCCTTTCCAGTGGCATTCAGGGCACATATTTTTTTGACGTCTCTTCCAAAATACAAAGTCGCCACCAGATTGTATGTTGTTATACAAGCAGTTTGGTGGCAGTGGAAGATCCCTAAAAGCCTCTTGGACCTGTTGAATATAACCTTGAGATTATTCCATCAATCCCTTGCG
Organism: Choloepus didactylus; assembly: GCF_015220235.1. Lineage (NCBI taxonomy): Eukaryota > Metazoa > Chordata > Mammalia > Pilosa > Megalonychidae > Choloepus > Choloepus didactylus. Next base: position 20,095,351 of record NC_051325.1, on the reverse strand, counting down.
GTATTAGAGAATGTCCTTTTGTCTCTGTTTGGATCACTAGGGAAAAGAACATAGGATGTTCAGTGACAAGCTCATATGCAGTCAAATGGTGTTTGCTAGAAGGCATTGATCGTAACCACCGTCAATGCCAGTTGCAGGAATCTAGGCCAAACTAGCGTCTCTGATAATTTGTTCAGTTTTAATTTTAGTATGTCATTTATTGTTTCAACCTTACCAGAAGACTGAGGATGGAAGGACATGTAATTTATTGATTTTAGAAGCTGGCAATTGATATTCAGCCAATTCTTTTACAGTAGTTTTCTGACAATTATTTTTGACCCATCTTATGGGAAACTTTATTCCTGATACAAAGTTTTGCTGTTGGCTGAATTTGTTGAGATGCTTGCTTTTCATAATGATAGCTAATGCATTTCTCTTGTATTCTAGCTCAATTTTGCAAGTGTGAGCCTCTGTTTTTATTATTGATATTTTTTCAGGTAATAATATTGCTTCTAAAGTTCAGCTACTTGTTTGCCATTTTTTATTGGGTTGATGAGGTCAGGAAACTCTGTTATTTCCATAACATTCCAAAATTATAAACTACTCCAAATGCATATCTATATCAGTATAGATATTGACAGTTTTCTCTTTTGCTAGTTGGCAGGCTCTCGTTAAGGTTTTTAATTCAGCTTGCTGAGCTAAGGTAACGTTGGGAGTTGATCAACTTTCAGTCAATTCTGTATGATATTTTCCTATTTCTGTCTTAAGATCCATCTACCAAGTCTGGGTTACTCAAAGTTGTTTCTTGTAAATCCGATCGCAGGAAAAATAATTGAGAAACTACCATTTCACAGTGGGGGGTTTTCCCTTCTTTTGGTAAGGGCTACAGTGTTGCAGGGTTTGAGCATTATGGTGGTGGAGGTGGATATATTAAGAGGAAAGCAATAATATTTCATAAGAAGTCAATCTCCTAGCTTACGTGTGCTGAGTTTTCCCTGAAATTAAAAGCTGAAGGGCAATGTGTGTTGCTTCTAATTATAAGGTGTGTTCCTGGACTAAATCAGCAAATGCCTCAATTAATTGAAGACTATAATAAGCTGATCTCCATGCCTTTGACTGAGAACTCCCAATGCTTGGCTTTTTATTTTCATGCACAAACAGTGAGATAGGTTGATTGTAGGTAGGTAACACTTAAGTGTGGGGGTTGCATTAAGGCCTCTTTTAATTGGGTAAAAGCCAATTTGTGTTGTTATTTCCATGACAATAGTTCAGGATCCTGAACCAGTTCACAAAAAAAGGCTTTAGAGCCATCAGATTTTTAGCATTGTATACATGTTTATATTCTAATGGTCTTCCAAAATGTTCAGCCAAGTGTTGGAGTTCTGAGATAGTGGTAACTTTCTAGTCTAGTTTATGTTTTTTTCAGTAGATCATTTAGTTCAGGTTTTAAGCTGTTAACAAAATGACTAGAAAGCCCTGTTCTTGTATCTTCATTTATTTTGAGTCCTGAATGTTGGCTGAAGATATTTTCTAACCTTTTATGCTAGTCTCCTACTGATTCATCCCTTTTTTGTTTGCAAGATTGTATTATTGTCCGATCTATTTTTATGGGAAAGACCTTGGGATTTTTTTCTATTAAGGACTCTCTGACTTTATAAGGTCTGTTAATTCCATCCTTAGTAGCATGTAAGGCAGGGTCCTTAAATCCTCATCAAGATCATTCCAATCACTGAATTCCATCCATTTTTTTCATTTTGAACAGACTCACTAACATGTGAACTAGTTGATTTAAATCTGGGAGCCCTGGGTCGTATGCCCCAATCAGAATTTTGAATTCTTCTGTAAATTTAGTTTGGTTTTTCTTGGGATCTGGGAAATCCTTTGTAGTGTCATGAAGTTCAGTCCTGGTCCAGGATTTAAATTCAGCAGTGGCTGTTATGCTGAGCTCAGTAGATGGTATAATTTTTAGAACTGACTAACAAGTTCTGAGGGATCAGGTGGAAAGGGGAGAGGGTAAAAGGGTCTGAATGGCTATAAGCGGGGAGCAGTAGGACTAGAGGTAGCATTTTAAAAGTTTTCCTCTGTGAACTTTAAAGAATCTTTTAAAGAGGCTATTTTAGAGTCCTTCTGTCTTTTAGAAGTTTCTGAATACCAGTCAACTCCCCCAAACACACACACACACACACACACACACACACACACTCACACTCACACGCACTCCCTTTATGGAGTCCAGGAACCTTTCTTTTCAAGTGCACTTCTCAGTGTACCATTGTGGTTAGTCAAATGTTTGCCAAAGTGGCCACTGCAAGTTCAAGTCATCGCTAGTGAGATTTAACCATTTATCTAAAAACAAACATGAACTGGACCAATAGTGAGAAAACAAGTAGGCAGCAGGCATCTTTGCTGGAGAGGAAGAGAGAGATTTAGATGTAGAATGAGAAGAGTCCATGTTCAGTCAAAGGTTCCAAAAGCAAAAATAATACATGGGTCCCACAAACAGAAAAGCGGCTGTCTTAAGGTATACTTTAACCTCCGTACCCTCCCTACACAGTCAGAATAAGGAATTCACCAAGGAGATGCCTGGACCAGGGCAAAACCAAGCCAAAACTAAGTTTAACAGTATACCCATAGAGCCCCATGCAAAAAAAGGGAGCTGAGAGATCCAGGAGAAACTTACCTCTTGTGCTCTGTTGTTAGCAAGAGAGCAGCAGACACAAAGGGTCCCCTGGGTACCAACACCTGGTCACTTACCAGCTGCGGGGATGGTAGGGGTCTTCTTGGATCCTGCTTCTGATATCAGAAACTGTTAAAAGAAAGTAAGTCAGTGATAATAATCCATATAATGGGTTTATTGAAAGAGAAACTGTTCAACCACGGAGATTTCAAACCAAACTATGAGTTACAAGATAGTTAGGAAGTTACATTAACTTAAAAAGGCAATTAGGAGATTTCTAAAGGGGAACTTATAATAATTGGTTGACAATTCAGTTCCATATTACAAAGGAGGATCTTATAAACTGGGGAATGATCATAGATGTTATTATAGCATACATGTATATTTCTGATAGGCTATTTCTACTGTACTGAAATCAGTTTATTTCCACTTGTTGCTTAAACTGCAACTTTTGCAGAGTATGTTCTGTTTTTTGTTTTTTTTTTTTTTTTTTTTTTCAGAAAGCTCCACTTTGTTTTTAATTTTTGGTTTAACTTCTCAGAAAGGGGGTTGCTCCCAGCACTGCCAAGGCAGGTAGCCAGTTTACTTACTTAACACTGTAACTAGTAAGTTGTCAATGATTTGTTATGCCCTAAATTCTATAAACATGTGAGCTTTAATTAAAAAGTTTTAAAGTTCTTGTGTATACCACCATCCTTCCTGTGTGTTCTTACAATTTTTAGCCAAATGATTCTAATTCTGTCCTCTGGAGTACAATGATGACATTTACTTCCTTTTCAAATACTTGAAGACCACTCTCATGAATTTTCTCTTTCTTATGATGAACATAACATTGAATTTGCCACATTAGATAGAGCACTTTGTAATAGCAGTAATAATGGCCTTTTTTGGGTTTTGTTAACTATACCTGTTTGTTTCTGCCTTGAAGCCACAGATTGGTATCTTTTTCCCTTTTCTGTGTCACTTCCCAAAGCAATGTCTTGCTCCTTATGTTCTCAATAAACACTTCATACTATATATTTGTTAAATTGAACTAAATGTAATTGAATTTTAGCACCTCTGACCAACATTTGGAGATTTGACACAATGAATCAATTTGGTGTCTGGTTTTTTAAATTATTTGGTCAATAAATAAAAATGATTTTTTTGGTAATTTTTATTGAAAATAAAATAAAATGGTGCTTAATAGAAAATACCACTAACCTATCGCTATTTTAGTTCTTCCATATTTTATCTTGTCCTTGCCTGCATGTGTAATTTTTTTCATATTTTCCATCACAGTATACAGTGGTATTGTGAGTTAATATGAAGGCAAGCAACAACTCTCACTCCCTAAAACAGTTTGGCACCTTTAGCTCACCTCATTGGCTGTGATAATTGTAATTTGGCCATGTTCTGCATCTCACAAGGACTGCCTCAGCAGGAAGTTCCTGGGTAGATGGAAAAGAGATGCCAAATGTGCAGTGTGATAGCTCTATTTACAGCTTTCTGTTGTGCAGTTTGTTTGCCTGGTGTTTAATGAGAGGAACAGCTGTTAACCTTTCAGGTGAGCGAGGCAACATAATAGGAAACTCCAGAGCAGCCTCTGGTGAAAGGGTGTGAGAAGCTGAGAGGCAGTGTCCCTGTCAAGTGCCAGTCCATCCCAGTTGGTTGTCACTTTCTATCAGACTACATGCCCATGTTAGTACATTGTAACTCCTGACCCTACTTACTTGCTGTAATTTATTCTTTTTCTCTTACATATGTGATACGGGACCCTTCTTATACTCTTGTGCAGTAAATTCATGGATTTTAATGTGAATTTATGTAATTATTAAGTGTATTTGGCAATGATCTGTATATATAGTACTTTAAAGTTGACCCTGTTTTAATTCTGACTTTAAATGAAGCACAACTGACTAAACAATAGAGAGGCATTTTCAAAAGTGGATTATCTATATGTGACATTCAAATTGTGCCCTGCAAAGCAGTATTTTCTAGGAAAAACCTTCGGTATTTATTTTGCATGCAATTCAACTTTTAAATTAATTACTATATGGGCATGCTTGAAAACAGTTGGCTACACATGCTTAGATCTTTTATGATTAAACAAGCAGATTTTCAAACACTGGCTAAATAGATGAGTAGGAAATATTCACTGAAAAAGTCATGAAAGATTTATTGAGTGATTATTATGAATCAAGAATTAGGCTAGGTAGTGGAGGAAAAACAAGTAGTAGGTAAATGTTGCTCTCTAGCACAATAAAGTGCTTTATTAGAGCTGTGCCCAAGGTGCCATGGATATACAGAGGAAAGCCAAGTAACCCAGGGAAGCAAGTGAGTGCAGGTGCAAACTGGGGAAGCATTATGTAGCTGAGTATGGTTGGTGCAAATTCAGGCAGAGGCCAGATCATGACCTGCTTTATACACCATGCTCAGGAGTTTAGACTTTTTTTTATTGGAGAAGATGGGGAGTCTTTGAAGAATTTTTCAGAGGGGATGGCATGACTGGATATATGTCACAAAGATCCCTCTGTCAGCAGTGGTAAGGATAAATTGGAGGAAGGATTAATTTGAGGGGGAAACTGGAAGCAGAGATGAAACTATTTAACTTTGAACTCAGTACATCAGCTGGAATAAATCTTGTTTTCTTCTCCCAGCTCCTGACTGTAAGCTGCTGCTACTTCTGTCTCTGCCCTCTTTAACTCTGGCATGAGTTCCAGTTTGATTTGGGGCAACTTCAGAGAGATTGTGTCTAGTGTAGCTGAGTAGATCAAAACGACTCCTGAATCAAACCAAATTTTTTCTTCTTTCAACAGCATTTCTTGAATTTCTAACTTATACTTGGTACTTTTTAAGTCACTGCTACTCTGGCTTCCCCCCACTTTTCCGCTAAAACTGTTCTCATCAACGTCACCTTAACTTCTTTATCTTCAAAGAATGAATTCTTTTTTTCGTGTATTTTTCTGGATCTCTCTGTAGCATTGAGTGCTGTTGACCACTTCATCCTTGAATGTTAATTTTCTTTTTGCTTCATTGACACACACTTGGCAGTCTTCTTCTTCTTCTTCTTTTTTTTTTTTTTAGCTCTACAGCTTTGACCTTCATTTAAGCCACATCATTTTTCACCTAGAGTATTTCAATAGACTCCTGAATGCTTTCCTTCAATGGCACCTGCTCTTCAGATACAGTCAGAATGATCTCTCTAAAATGCATATCTTCTCTTGATATATCGCTTTTCAGCCATCTTTAGTGGCTCTCCATTGCCCTTAAGATCAGGGGCAAATGCCTCAATATGGCACAAGGCCCTCCTTAATATTCCTTTTGCAGACCAACCTTTTGCCACTGACCTGTAGTTCATGTTCTCTTTTTTGTCTCTGTCTCTCTTTCTCTCACTTTCCCTCCTTCTGGCCTTTGTAGAAGTTGCTCAGTCTACCTGGAATTGTCCTTTGAAGTTTCTCTACCTAACCTACTCCTTCCTCAGTTCTTCAGCATGTCAGATCAGGTTTCATCTCCTATTGGAAGCTTTAAACACTGCCCTCCCCTTCCTTCAGTACCCCAATCGAATGGGCATCGAGCACCATGGGTTCCATAGCTGCCTATAATTCCACTAGTGTAACACATCTGTTATTGTTTGACCTTCACTTGTTGCAAATATGATTGTAAATGCAAATGCAGCCACCAAAATGGGTTGTCTCCATTTAAGGAATTTGTAAGATCATCACCAAAATAAAAATCACAAAATAATAATAATAAATTATTGTGGGGAACTTGAAGACCCCCAGGATCCTCAGATTGTAGTGTGAGAAACACAACTGTAGACAACGTAGCAATACCAGTCAAAAGCTTGAGTAGTAGACCAGAATTAAACATTTAGGTTAGATGAGTATATCAATTTCATTTATATAAGCACTAGTATTAAGGCTTACAGTATGCTTATGACAACCTAAGAGGTAGGTTTAACAGATGAGGAAACCTAGCCACAGAGGGGTTAAGTGACTTGCCTAAGGTGTTACTGCCAGTAAGTGGCAGAATCAGGATCCAGGCAGTCCGACTCTAGAGTTTGCGACCTTAACTCCTTCCTTGTTGAAATGAAGCCAGAAGTGACCTCTAATCCAACTGGAGTCAGTTTAGAGTCAAATCAAAGTGATTTCACTCCAACAAGAGATCATTAGAAAGCTTGGAGCCAAATTTGTTGCTCACTTCTACTAGTTTGTATGTTTTGTATTCTCAATTTATTCCTGCTTTCATTTTACTTTCCAACCCTCATTTTCCCATTATCTTGTTTTTAATTTAAGTTTAATTTATTGTGTCTTACTTTAATTATAAACTGATTTATTTGGAAGAAGGTAAAATATAAGTAAAAATTAAATTTAAAAGGTATTTCATACTCCTAAGGTATTTTAGCATTTTGGAATAGTTTTACTAGTGCTAATGAATTTTGCTTGAGTCTTATACTATTGTTGGGGGGAATTTCATTTTCATATTGAAATACTGTATTTTTCATACCCATATGAAAAAAATATGGCTATTTCTATATTCCTCTCTTTTTTAAATTAAATTCAGTTTTATTGCTATATATTCACATACCATACAGTCATCCCTGGTGTACAATCAGCTGTTCACAGTACCATCATGTAGTTATGCATTCATCACCTCAATCTATTTTTGAACATTTTCCTCACATCAGAAAGAATCAGAATAAGAATAAAAAATAAAAGTAAAAAAGAACACCCAAATCATCTCCCTGTCCCACCCTATTTTTCATTTAGTTTTTGTCCCCATTTTTCTACTCATCCATCCATACCCTAGATAAAGGGAGTGTGATCCACAAGGTTTTCACAATCACACTGTCACCCCTTATAATCTACATTGTTATACAGTCATCTTCAGGAGTCCAGACTACTGAGTTGGAGTTTGATAGTTTCAGGTATTTACTTCTAGCTACTCCAATTTATTAAACCTAAAAACTGTTATCTATATAGTGCATAAGAATGCCCACCAGAGTGACCTCTCAACTCCATTTGAAATCTCTCAGCCACTGAAGCTTTATTTCTTTTCATTTTGCATCCCCCTTTTGGACAAGAAGATGTTTTCAATCCCACAATGCCAGGTCCAGATTCATCCCTGGGAATCATAGCTTGCGTTGCCAGGGAGATTTACATCCCTGGGAGTCAGGTCCCGTGTAGTAGGGAGGGCAGCGAGATCGTCCACCAAGGTGGCTTAGTTAGAGAGAGAGGGCCACATCTGAGCAACAAAGATGCACTCAGGGGTAGACTCCTGGGCACAAATATAAGCAAGTTTAGCCTTTCCTTGCAGCAACAAGCTTCATAGGGGCCTGCCCCAGAACAGAGGGCTCAGCATATCAAGCCTTCAGTCCCCCCGATGTTTGTGAGAACGTCAGCAACAATCCAGGTGAGGAAGTCCAATACCACTGCATCCTCCCCCAGCTCTTCAGGGGGGCCCCGAATATATATTTTTATTCTTCACCCAAATTACTTTAGGGTGTGTTGCTGTTTCATTCTAATCTATACAGGCCTACCATAGCTCACTTCCTATTCACAGTTCCATGTAATTGTAGTGTTTGAACAAACTGACTGTAGAAGTTATATTGTTTAGAAAATATGGATCCTACACCAAATAAACATCTCTTCCCTTGGTCTCACATGGAAGTTGAAGTTTTAACAGAGTCAGTTTCAACTTTTACGCTTTGTTTTGTACATTTTAAAATTGGATTTTTGTCTTTCTGTTGTTGAGTTGTAGGAACCCTTTATATATTTGGGATATTAAACCCTTATCTGATATGTGGTTTCCAAATATCATCTCCCATTACCTAGGTTGCCTTTTTACTTTTCTGATGATGTCCTTTGATGTAGAAAAGTATTTAATTTTGAGGAGATCCCATTTGTCTATTTGCTCTTTGGTTGCTCGCGCCTTAGTTGTGAGGTCTAGGAAACCACCTCCTATCACAAGATCTTTAAGTATTGCCCTACATTTTTTTCTAAGAGTCTTATGGTCTTGGTGGTAATGTTTAGGTCTTTGATCCATTTCGAGTTAATTTTTGTATAAGGTGTGAGATAGGTGTCCTCTTTCATTCTTTTGAAAATGGATATCCAGTTCTCCAAACACCATTTATTGAAGAGGCTGCTCTGTCCCAGTTGCTTTGCCTTGACTGCCTTATCAAAGATAAGGTTGCTATTGTAAATGGAATATGTGAGGGTCTACTTCTGAACACTCAATTTGATTCCATTGATCAGTATATCTGTCCTTATGCCAGTACCATGCGGTTTTGAGCACTGTAGCTTTGTAATATGCTTCAAAGTCAGGTAGTGTGAGACCTACCACTTCATTCTCCTTTCTCAAGATATTTTTGGCTATTTGGGGCACCTTACCCTTCCAAATAAATTTAGTTATTGGTTTTTCTGTAAAGTAAGTTGTTGGGATTTGAATTGGTATTGCATTGAATCTGTAAATCAGTTTAGGTAAAATTGCCATCTTAACTATATTTAGTCTTCCAATCCATGAACATGGTATGTTCTTCCATTTTTTTAGGTCTTTCAATTTCTTTTAGCAGTTTCTTATAGTTTTCTATGTAAAGGTCTTTTGTGTCCTTGGATAAGTTTATTCCTAAATACTTGATTCTTTTGGTTGCTGTTGTAAATGGGATTTTTTTCGTGATTTCCTCCTCTTGTTGCACATTACTTGTGTATAGGAACACTACAGATTTTTGCGTATTGATCTTGTAGCCTGCTACTTTGCTGTATTAATTGACTAGTTTTGGTAGCTTTGCTGTAGATTTTTCTGGATTTCCTACATATAGAATCATGTCATCTGCAAATAGTGAAAGTTTTACTTCTTCCTCTCCAATTTGGATGCCTTTTATTTCTTTTTCTTGCCTAATTGTTCTAGCTAGAACTTCTAGCACAATGTTGAATAACAATGGTGATAGTGGGCATCCCTGTCTTGTTCCTGATCTTAGAGGAAAAGCTTTCAGTCTCTCCCCATTGAGTGTGATGTTTGCTGTGGGTTTTTCATATATTGCCTTTATCATATTGAAAAAGTTCCCTTCTATTCCTATCCTTTGAAGTGTTTTCATCAGGAAAGGATGTTGAATTTTGTCAAATGCCTTTTCTGCATCAATCGAGATAATCATGTGGTTCTTCTGCTTTGATTTATTGATGTGGTGTATTACATTAATTGATTTTCTTGTGTTGAACCAGCCTTGCATACCTGGAATAAATCCCACCTGGTCGTGGTGTATAATTCTTTTAATGTGCTGCTGGATTCGATTTGCGAGTATTTTGTTGAGGATTTTTGCGTCTATATTTATTAAAGAAATTGGTCTATAATTTTCTTTTTTTGTAGTATCTTTGTCTGGTATTGGTATTAGGGTGATATTGGCTTCATAGAAAGAGTTAGGTAGCTTTCCCTCTTCTTCAATTTTTTGAAGAGTTTGAGCAGGATTGGTACTAATTCATTCTTGAATGTTTGGTAGAATTCACATGTGAAACCATCTGGTCCTGGGCTTTTCCTTTTTGGGAGCTTTTTGATGACTGACTCAATCTCTTTACTTGTGATTGGTTTGTTGAGGTCATCTATTTCTTCTTGAGTTAATGTTGGTTGTTTATGCTTTTCTAGGAAGTTGTCCATTTCATCTAAGTTGTCTAGTTTATTATCATATAGTTGCTCATAGTATCTTCTGATTATCTCCTTAATTTCTGCAGGGTCAGTAGTTATATTTCCTTTCCCATTTCTGATTGCATTTATTTGCATCTGCTCTCTCTCTTTTTTTCTTTTTTTTGTTAGCCTAGCCAGTGGTCCATCGATTTCATTGATTTTCTCAAAGAACCAACTTCTGGTTTTGTTGATTCTCTCTATTGTTTTCCTGTTCTCAGTTGCATTTATTTCTGCTCTAATCTTTGTTATTTCTTCCCTTCTGCTTGCTTTGGGGTTAGTTTGCTGTTCTTTCTCTAATTCCTCCAGGTGAGCAGTTAACTCTTCAATTTTTGCTCTCTCTTCTCTTTTAATATAGGCATTTAGGGCAATAAATTTCCCTCTCAGCACCGACTTTGCTGCATCCCATAAGTTTTGATAAGTTGTGTTTTCATTGTCATTTGCCTCAAGGTATTTACTAATTTCTCTTGTAATTTCTTCCTTTACCCACTGGTTTTCTAAGAGGGTGTTGTTTAGCCTCCATATGTTTGTGAATTTTATGACCTTCTGCCTTTTATTTATTTCCAACTTCATTCCATTGTGGTCTGAGAAAGTGTTTTGTATAATATCAATATTATTAAATTTGTTGAGACTTGCTTTGTGACCCAACATGTGGTCTATCCTAGAGAATGTTCCACGAGCACTTGAGAAAAAAGTGTATCCTGCTGTTGTTGGATGTAGTGTTCTATAAATGTCTGTCAAGTCTAGTTCATTTATCATACAATTCAACATCTCTGTTTCTTTAGTGATCCTCTGTCTAGATGTTCTATCCATTGATGAGAGTGGTGTACTGAAGTCTCCAACTATTATTGTAGAGGTATCTATTTCTCCTTTCAGTGATCACAGTGTTTGCCTCATGAATTTTGGGGCATTCTGGCTTGGTGCATAAATATTTATGATTGTTATGTTTTCTTGATGAATTGACCCTTTTATTAATATATAGTGTCCTTCTTTGTCTCTTTTAATTGTTTTGCTTTTGAAGTCTAACTTGTCTGATATTGATATAGCTACTCCTGCTTTTTTCTGGTTGTTGTTTGCATGAAATATCTTTTTCCAGCCTTTCACTTTCAGTCTATTTTTGTCCTTGTGTCTAAAGTGAGTTTCTTGTAGACAGCATATAGGTGAGTCCTGTTTTTTAATCCATTCTGCCAGTCTGTGTCTTTTTATTGGGGAGTTTAATCCATTTACGTTTAGTGTTATTACTGTAAGGGCAGTACTTTCTACTACCATTTTGTTTTTTGGAATGTGTATGTCATATCTTATTTTTTCCTCTCCTTTTACCTTTCCTGATAATCTTCATTTCTGCACTCTTCTCCAACTCTCTCCTGTCTTTTCCTATCAGCCTGTAGCACTCCCTTTAGTATTTCTTATAGTACTGGTATCTTATTCACAAACTCTCTCAGTGTCTGTTTGTCTGAAAATGTTTTCATGTCTCCCTCATTTTTGAAGGAAAGTTTTGTTGGATATAGAATTCTTGGTTGGCAGTTTTTCTCTTTCAGTATCTTAAATATATCATGCCACTGTCTTCTAGCCTCCATGGCTTCTGCAGAGAAATCTGTACATAGTCTTATTGACCTTCCCTTGTATGTGATGGATGGCTTTTCTCTTGCTGCTTTCAGAATCCTCTCTTTGTCTTTGACATTGGACAATCTGACCAGTAAGTGTCTTGGAGTAGGTCTATTGGGATCTATTCTATTTGAGGTACACTGTACTTCTTGAATCTCTAATTTTCTGTCTTTTATAAGAGTTTGGAAATTTTCAGTGAATATGTCTTCTATTACTCTTTCTGCCCCCTTTTCCCTCTCTTCTTCTTCTGGGATACCCATAACACGTATATTTGTGCGTTTCATGTTGTCACTCAGCTCCCTAAGACCCTGCTCATCATTTTTTTCACCATCTGTTCTTTTGTGTGTATGAATTCGAATGACCTGTCTTCCAGTTCACTGATCCTTTCTTCTGCCTGTTCAAATCTACTGTTGTGTCCCTTCATTGTGTTTTTCATCTCCTCCATTGTGGCCTTCATTCCCATGAGTTCTGCCATTTGTTTTTTTAAGTTTATGAATTCTTCTTTATGATCATCCAGTGTCTTCTTTAAATCCTTCAGCTCTTTTGCTATATCTTCCTTCATTTCATCAAATTTATTTAGCATTAGTTGCCTCCACTCCTGTGTCTCAGCTGAGCTATTAGTTTGTTCCTTTGGCTGGTCCGTGTTTTCGTTTTTCCTGGTATGGCTTGTTATCTTAAGTTGTCTAGGCATCTGATTTCCTTGATTAGTTTATTTTGGAGCTTGTTTTCTATCTTTTACCTAGTGGTTTTCTTGTTGGCTGGCTTTGTTCTCTGGCCTCTTTTATTCAGTTCAACTTATTCTAGACCTCTAACTTAGGTTCTATTTAGTTGGTCAGAATTTTTCCCCTCTTGTTTTTTCTGTTTCTTGCTCTGCCTCTGTGTAACCTTTTTGTGGGTGGGTCTCCTCAGATATGGTCGACCCTAGTCGGATTTTTCCAGTCTAGTGAGGCCCATTTCTCATTGGGAGGGTATAGGGTTTTTCTGAGAATGAGACCCTCCTATGAGGCCTTTAGAATTGGTGCTTTTCCTCTCCTTTCCAGCAGGTGGCGCTTGCCAGCCCGCAGCCCCCCCACCAGTGTAAGGAGGTATGTAGACTTTAGTTCTCCTGGTGACTCTGATCCTATTGGGGGTGTGGCTGGCTGAAGCTGGAATCTGAATTCTAGCCCCTGGGGTCTGAGTTCCTAAAAGGAGGACTGCCAGTTGAGCTGGACCTCCCTCCACTCTCCCAATCCTCATAACTCCAGTTATCTCTCAGGGGCACTATTCCCTTCTCCTCTCTCCTCTTTGGAGCCTCTCCAGGTAGATTCCTTGGTCAGCCTGAGTTGCCAATTAAAGACGGGGGTGGAGGCCTTCAGTAGTTAATATGGAACTCAAAGACACTGTGGGTACTCTGTCTCCCCCCAAGCCCAGCCTAGTCCCTCAACCTGGGCTTTCCGATAGAAAATAACCACATATATTACTTTTAGATTAAAAAAAAAATAGAAAAGAAAAACAAGAAAAAGAAAAAAAGAAAAAAAAAAAGAGTCTCTTTTAAAAGTCTTTCCCCAGCCTGGAAGTTTTGTCAGTGTCAGAATAAAGCATTTAAGGATATGCTTTGGGCTATTGTCTGATAATTACTCTCCAACAGCTTCAGTTCCACCCCTGCTGGGGGCTATTGAAATGCAGAAAGAAGGGATCAGTGAGAAGCCAGAAGGGACAAAATTTTGGGGAAAAAAAATGGCTTTTTTGGAGTCTGGGAATGGGTGCCCACTTTTACGTGCCCCCACTTCTTGGAGCCGAGCCCTTCTTTAGCACCCCAGCTCCCAAAATTAGTTAATTAATTTGTTATTTAATTCTGCAGTTGAGGCTGGGTTAAGCCTCCCTCTTGCCCTCGGCAGATAGCTGCTTTTTGGGTTTTTTTTCCCCCCTATCAGTGAGCTGGCAGCAGGATTGTCTGTGAGGTCTGTGTGGGGAGGGGCGCCAGACCCCTGGTCCGGGGAACTTACAATGTTCGCTGCGATCTCAGCTTTTCCTACAATTCCAAACTTGCGTCCAATGTGTGACTGGTTACTGGAGACCCCGAAAACACTGTTTCATATAGTTCTTGGGTAATTGCCAGCTGCTCTGGGGAGAGACAAAATTCTGCTCTTCTCCACTCCGCCATCTTGCCCCGCCCTCCCTCCCATAAGTTTTGATATGTTGTGTTTTCATTTTCATTTGCCTTGAGGTATTTACTAATTTCTCTTGTAATTTCTTCCTTTACCCACTAGTTTTCTAAGAGGGTGTTGTTTAGCCTCCATATGTTTGTGTATTTTATGCCCTCTGCCTGTTATTTACTTCCAACTTCATTCCATTATTGTCCAAGAAAGTGTTTTGTATAATATCAATATTTTTAAATTTGTTGAGACTTCCTTTGTTACCCTTGTGGTCTGTCCTAGAGAATGTTCCATGTGCACTTGAGAAAAAAGTGTATCCTGCTGTTGTTGGATATAGTGTTTTATAAATGTTTGTCAAGTCTAGTTCATTTATCATACAATTCAATGTCTCCATTTCTTTATTGATCCTCTGTCTAGCTGTTCTATCTATTGATGAGAGCAGTGTATTGAAGTCTCCAGCTATTTTTGTAGAGGTGTCTACTTCTCCTTTCAGTGATCTCAGTGTTTGCCTCATGAATTTTGGGGCATTCTGGCTTGTTGCATAAATATTTGTGATTATGTTTTGTTGATGATCTGACCCTTTTATTGACATATAGTGTCCTTCTTGGTCTCTTTTAGTTGTTTTACTTTTGAAGTCTAATTTGTCTGATATCAGTATAGCTACTCCTGCTTTTTTCTGTTTGTTGTTGGTGTGAAATACTTTTTCCAACCTTTCACTTTCAATCTATTTTTGTCCTTGTGTCTAAAGTGAGTTTCTTGTAGACAGCATATAGATGGGACCTGTTTTTAATCCATTCTGCCAGTGTGTGTCTTTTTATTGGGGAGTTTAATCCATTTACATTTAGTGTTATTACTGTAAAGGCAGTGGGTTCTTCTAGATTTTGTCTTTTGAATTTTATATGTCATATCTTATTTTTTCCTCTCTCTCCTTTTACCTTGCCTGATAATCTTTATTTCTGCATTCTTCTCCACCTCTCTCTCTCTCCTGTCATTTCCTGTCAGCCTGTAGCACTTCCTTTAGTATTTCTTGTAGCGCTGGTCTCTTATTCACAGACACTCCCAGTGTCTTTTTGAAAATATTTCAATCTCTCCCTCATTTTTGAAGGACAGTTTTGCCGGATATAGAATTCCTGGTTGGCAATTTTTCTCTTTCGGTATCTTAAATATATCATGCCACTGTCTTTTCGCCTTCATGGTTTCTGCAGAGAAATCTGTAGTCTTATTAAGCTTCCCTTGTATGTGATGGATTGCTTCTCTCTTGCTGCGTTCAGAATTCTCCCTTTGTCTTTGACATTGGACAATCCGATCAGTAAGTGTCTTGGAGTAGGTCTGTTGGGATCTATTCTGTTTGGGTACACGGTACTTCTTGAATCTCTAATTTTCTGTCTTTCATAAGAGTTGGGAAATTTTCAGTGAATATTTCTTCTGTTATTTTTTCTGCCCCTTTTCCCTTCTCTTCTCCTTCTGAGATACCCATAACATGTATATTCATGCGTTTCATGTTGTCACTCAACTCCCTAAGACCCTGCTCATATATTTCCATTTGTTTCACCTTCTGTTCTTTTGTGTGTATGAATTCAAATGTCTTGTCTTCTAGTTCATTGATCCTTTCTTCTGCCTGTTCAAATCTACTGTTGTGTGCCTCCGTTGTGTTTTTCATCTCCTCCATTGTGGCCTTCCTTCCCATAAGTTCTGCAATTTGTTTTTTCAAGTTTACGAAATTCTTCTTTATGGTCATACAGTGTCTTCTTCTTTTTTTTTTTTAGACTATTAAAATTTTTTATTTTTTTAGATTGTTCACATACCATACAATTATCCAAAGATCCAAAGTGTACAATCAATCAGCTGCCCCCAGTACCATCATACAGCTGTGCATCCATCACAATTAATTTTTTTCAGTTTTTAGAACATTTTCATTACTCCAGAAAAGAAATACAGAAAAAAAAGGAAACTCAAATCCTCCCATACCCCTATCTCCCCTCCATTGCTGACTCTTAGTATTGATATAGTACATTTTTACTGTTGATGAAAGAACATTAAAATACTACTAACTGTAATTAGTTTGCAATAGGTATATTTTTTCCCTATATGCCCCTCTATTTTTTTTAAAGTTTCAGAATAGTATTTAATTTTAAGATATTTATAGTCTTCTTATTTGATATCACAGAATAGTGGCTGTGTTATAAATTTTACAGATGAGGATATTGTTGCGCTATTCTCACCATACATAGGTTGCAGAATAAATCTGAATACAGATCAATAATTCCTGTTCTTCCTCCTTTGTATATTTACAAACATGCCTACACATAACCCTTACTATTCAAATTATTTTTATCTGAACCAAGGAACTAAATGCATTGAGATAATTTTGTTTTGTTTATAGGATTTCTCAGTGTAAACTCTACAAGCTTAGGGATCAGAGAGTAAATAGGTTTTTTCTTTTTTGCCAAACCCTCTGTCTGAACTCAGAAGCTAAAATGGTTCAGTATTTTCCAGTAACTGTGCAATAAATAGCAAATCTTGAGTCCACAGTTAATGTTCTTTTGTTTCAGTGTATGTCTCTCCATATATAAATAGACATTTTCACCAACACTGCTCCCTATATGCCTTTGCTTTATATATCCCATGCCTATCTCCTGACAATGGCATCTCATCTACACCAACCAATAAAACATAATTGAGAATACGCATTTTTCAATGGTTTCAAAAAATGTAAGTGTATTCCTTTGGATTTTCAAAAAAAGTCTATATTTTCAGACTTAAATTTAATAGTTTCTAATTATTCTTAGTCTAATTCCTGTTTTATCAGTTAGGAAACTAAGAGTCATCTTACAAGTTAAGTGAGATGGCCACATTTACAATCAGCAAGTCAGAAAAGTGAGGCACGTACCTTCATCTTCTGACTTCTAGTGTTTCAGAAAGAATGCCGTACCATAAACCTGAGTTATCCTTTTGAAATAGAGTGAAAGGAATGGTAGCATGGAATAGGATGTGATACCAAGTATGTTTTCTCCTTCATAATGTCACCATTCTGCAATGTCTGTTTATTCCTCTCTGAAATATAGAATTAAAAATAATTTAAATAAGGTTGTGTCTTATGATGACTATGACAATAATAAAGCCAAACTTAAATTCAGTGGTTGCTATATGGCTTTAAAAATGTGTCTTCATCTAATATTATGGAACCTTTCTCCATCTCTCTCTCTCCTTTCTTTGTTTCTCTGTCAGAAGGGCTCCTTTAGTATCTCAAGTAGGGCAGGTCTTTAATTAGCAAAATCTCTCAGCATTTGTTTGTCTGTGAAAAATTTAAGCTCTCCCTCAAATTTGAAGGAGAGCTTTGCTGGATAAGGAATCCTTGGTTGGCAATTTTTCTCTCTCAGAATTTTAAATATGTCGTGCCCCTGCCTTCTCGCCTCCATGGTGGCTGCAGAGTAGTCACTACTTAGTCTTACATTTTTTCCTTTGTATGTGGTGAATTGCTTTTCTCTTGCTGCTTTCAGAACTTGCTCCTTCTCTTCAGTATTTGGTCTGATCAGAATATGTCTCTGAGCGGGTTTATTTGGATTTATTCTATTTGGAGTTTGCTGGGCATTTATGCTTTGTGTATTTATGTTGTGTAGAAGATTCGGGAAATTTTCCCCAACAATTTCTTTGAAAACTCTTTCTAGACCTTTACCCTTCTCTTCCCCTTCTGGAATACCAATGAGTCTTATATTTGGACGTTTTATTTTATCTATCATATCCCTGAGGTCATTTTGATTTTTTTGATTTTTTCCCCATTCTTTCTTTTGTTCTTTCATTTTCTCTTTTGCCGTACTCCAGGTCGCTGATTTGTTGTTCAGCTTCCTCTAGTCTTGTACAATGAGTATCCAGAATCTTTTTAACTTGGTCGACAGTTTCTTTTATTCCCATAAGATCATCTACTTTTTTATTTACTCTTGCACTTTCTTCTTTATGCTCTTCTAGGCTCTTCTTCTTGTCTTTTATATCCAGTGCCATGCTCTTCTTCATGTCGTTTGTATCCTGTGCCATGGTCTCATTTGTCTTTAGTTCTTTGATTAATTGCTCCACGTTCTGCCTCTCCTCTGATCTTTTGATTTGGGTGTTTGGGTCTGGGTTATCCATATCGTCTGATTTTTTCATGTGCTTTAAAGTTTTCTATTGTTTTTGGCCTCTTGGCATTTGCTTAACTTGATAGGGTTCTTTTATGAATGCTAATTCAGAGACTTCTCTCTAATTTGTCAGATCTACAGCTTGGTCATGTGCACTTTCTCTAACTAACCAGCAGGTGGAATCTGCGAGCCACCTATTCCCCTCAAGCCAGTGCTCCCCAACTTTGTCTTTGTGGTGTGTGGGGGTTCTGATTCTTTTGGGGTCCAGTTGGTGCACCAGTTTTGCATGTGTAGTTGGTGCTGTCTACCCTGAATGTGGTGTGTGTCTGAGCAGTTAGGGAGCGAGGGCGGCTTTAAGTATCAATCCTCCCAGGTGTTCCTGGAGATTTAAGGCTGTTCCAAGAGTCTAAGCCTTCATTTCAGTCTCGCCACAGATTGTCTCTGCCACTGACCCACAAGTCCTTGGTATTGGTGTATGGTCCCTGGGATTTCCGAGTGCGTCCCTCTTCCAAACCATGCCTTTCTAGGGCCTCTGCTGAGGGAAAGCTGTACTACGTCACAAGTGCGTGCCATCCCTCAAAGGAAGTTCTGGGCCGCCGGGCCATGTAGAGGTGTTCCCAGCCTGCTGAAAGGATGGCTGAATGGGGCGTGTTAATTTCCCCCTTTTGCACTGCTCTGCCTTCCTAGCTCCGGGACAATTAGCTGTGGGTACACGAAAGGCTATTGTCCACGCCAGATATTGTAGTATGTGCGTGTCTTGCTGGAAACACTTCCCATCACACTGGGTTTTTTGGCGCAGCTCTAGGCTGTGGCGCCACCACCGGGCAGGAGCGTTCCCAGCTTGCCAGGAAGATGGCTGTTAGGGGCATGTTTTTTTTCCCATTTTGGCCAGCTTCTGCCTGCCTCGCTCTGAGACAACTAGTAGCAGGTGCACAAAAGGCTATCATCCACGCGAGATGCTAAGGCGTACTCACAGGTTGTGGAAACACCGTTCCTGCCGCGCTTCCCTGTGCGGTTCTTGCTGCCATATCCACAACCGCTTTTGGGTTTTTAAAAAGAACTAGTCTGACTCCAAACGTTTCCCCAAACTGCAGCGTGGCTGCTGGATATTCAGCAGTCTTACTCACTCGCTTCAGAACGCAGACTCCCCAGTTTCACCAAGTGCATGGTCCCTGTGGATTTAGCAGACCTTGTCCAGCTGGTGCATTGCTGAAATTAGTGTTCTGGGTGACCTTCTGGCTTTTATCTAGTATTTTTCATGGAGGCGTTTTTTTGCCCTGTCTCTCCTAACCACCATCTTCCAGAGGTCCGAAACCACAGTTTTTACTTACAGATTTTATGCTGTGATCTCAGGCATTCCTTCCAAATCAGGTTGGTGTGTGAGGAATTAATGGTCATGTTTGTCCCCCTGCAGTTATTCTGGCTTATTTACTAGTTGTTTCTGTTTTTTTTAGTTGTTCCAGGGGGACTACCTGGCTTCTGCTCCTCTCTATGCCGCCATCTTAGATGCAAGCCCAGTGTCTTCTTTATATCCTTCATCTCTTTTGCTATATCTTCCTTCAGTTCACTGAATTGATTTAGCATTAGTTGCCTCAACTCCTGTGTCTCAGTTTGTTCCTTTGCCTGGTCCATATTTTCGTGTTTCCTAGTATGGCTTGTTATCTTAAGTTGTCTAGGCATCTGATTTTCTTGATTAATTTATTCTGGATCTCGTTTTCTCTCTTTTACCTAGGGGTTTCTTGTTGGTTGGCTTTGTTCTGTGACCCCTGTCATTCAGTTCAACTTATTCTAGACCTCTAACTTAGGTTCTGTTTAGTTGATCAGAATTTTTCACCTCTTGCTTGTCTGTTTCTTTCCCTACCTCTATGTAGCCTTTTTGTGAGAGGGTCTCCTAATATATGGTCTACTCCAGTCAGATTTTCCCAGTCTAGAGAGGCCCAGGTCTCATAAGGAGGGTATGGAATTTCACTGAGCATGAGACCCTCCTATGAGGCCTTTAGAATTGGTGCTTCTCCTCTCCTCTCCAGCAGGTGGCACTTGCCAGCCCGCAGCTCCCCCACCAGTGTAAGGAGGTATGGAGCCTTTAGTTCTCCTGGTGACTCTGATCCTGTCAAGGGTGTGGCTGACTGAAGCTGGAATCTGAATTCCAGCCCCTGGGGTCTGAGTTCCCAGAAGGAGGGCTGCCAGTTGAGCTGGACCTCTCTTCACTCCCCCAATCCTAGGAACTCCAGTTGTCTTTCAGGGGCACTATTCCCTTCTCCCCTACTCTTTGGTGCAACTCCAGCTAAATTTCTTGGTCAGCCTGAATTGCCAATTAAAGAAGAAGGTGGAGACTTTCGGAAGTGAATCTGGCATTCAAAGAAGTTCTAGGTACTCTGTGTCCTCCCCAAGTCTAGACTAGTCCTTCACCTTGGACTTTCTGATAGAAAATAACCACATATGTTACTTTTAGATTAAAAAAATAGGAAAGAAAAACAAGAAAAAAGAAAGAAAGGAAAAAAAAGAAGTCCCCTTTAAAAGCCTTTCTCCGGCCTGGAAGTTTTGTCAGTGTCAGAATAGAGCATTTAAAGATGTACTTTGGGCTGTTGTCGGGTAATTACTCTCCAACAGCTTCAATTCTGCCCCTGCTGGGGGCTATTGAAATGCAAAAAGATAAGGAGTCAGTGAGAAGGGAGAAAGGACAAAATGTAGGGGGAAATAAAAGGCTTTTTTGGAGCCTGGGAATGGGTGCCTGCTTTTATGTGCCCCCCTTTCTCGGAGCCCAGCCCTTCTTTAGCACCCCCAGCTCTAAAAATTAATTAATTTGTTAATTAATTGTGCACTTAGGCTGGGTTGAGTCCCCTTTCTTACCGTCAGCAGGTTGTCCTTTTTTGTTTTTGTTTTTCCCTTTCAGGGAGCCTGCAGCAAGACAGTCCCTGTGGTCTGGGTGGGGAGGGGCACCAGACCCCTGGTCGGTGGAACTTACAATGTTCGTGTGATCTCTGCTTTTCCTCCAATTCTAAACTTGTGTCTGATGTGTGACTGGTTCCTGGAGACCCCGAAAACACTGTTTCACATAGTTCTTGGGTAATTACCAGCTGCTCTACAGGAGAGACGAAATTCTGAGCTTCACTATTCTGCCATCTTGCCCCACATCTACTCTATATTCCTCTTTGAAAAAGCAAAGCCTTCTTTCCTTTTTCTCTTTTCAGACAACTGCTCAAACTCTGTGGAAAAGTGATCTTTATGAAATGTGAATCTCTCTCCCTTTATCATCGATCTATCTATGGATCTTCTCAATATTTCATTTTCTTCTGCTCCCTTTACCATTTCTCTACTCCTCTCGGTCTCCCCAATCTCCATTCAAGTAGAACTTAGGCTGTTCCATGCTGATGAGTTATTAGAAATTGGAGGGTTTGGAAAGGGCTCATGGTATAAACAACAGTTTTGGGAGAAGGGAGAAAATATGATGAAAAGGAGCAAGATTCTCTTATTTCCCCTACCATCCACAAGCCCACACACTGTTGAAAAAATATTCCCCAGGTAAATGGAGAGAGGAGAATCGGAAGATTGGTGTTGGGAGCAGTGATATTGATGGTTCCCAGAAAGAGGGGTCCCACATTCTGCTCTCTGGGCCAAGCACCAGGGAGGAGATACATTCCCCAGAAAGGTTTACGGGATCTAAGAAAAGAAGGAAATTGTGCCCCATTTCCTGGGAGGTACTGTGAGGATACATTAAAACCTCAGGGAGGGGGAGAATACTTTCATGGTTTGACTACGCAAAATGGGGCCTTAAGTAGCCCCTCTGAGGTTTTCATGCTTTAGCTTGTAACGGAAAGAGTGGAATGGTTTCCCTGTAGTGGTGGGAGGTAACAGAATAACTAGCCACACCTGAAGGGCCTAGGCAGATGCAAGACAGAGACTTTTTTGAGGTGACCTGTTTGGACTAATCATTGAAGACCACATGTCCATCACCCTACTCCCACTCTCCTCTATCCTTAAGTTGACTGAACTTGGGGGGAGGGGGAGTCAAATGGAAATTAGGTTGAATTATAAGAAAAAAGTTAATCTTACACGACTGTGTACTGAAATTCCTATCCTCTATACTTTTCCTTGCAGGTTTTTCTCTCATTTCTATTTCTTCCTTCATAGAGCTGCTACTTCAATTTTAGTATCCCACTTCAATTTTCTAAGTGTTTTCTGATCTTAAATGAAGTCATACATACAAACTTTTGTTTACTCCAATTTCTCTTTTCTCTTCTAATTTGCTTAAATTTCAGGAGAGTTTGGGTAAATTTAGGGAAGATTTTACTGTCTTTTTTTTTTTTTTGTCTTTTATGATCTGCAGTTTCATTATACTAAGCTTAAGAGTGTAATTTTTGTAATTTTATCGTTGGTTTCCTGAATCTGAGGATTCATGTCTTTCAGTAATCTTGTTAATTTCTTGAATATTATCTCTTTGAATTATTTTTTTCCCTTCTTTCTTTTTTCCCATTCTGGCACTCTGATTAAAGTTTATTGGATCCTCTAACTATTCTCCACATCTCTTATCTTTCTTTTCTCATGCATCAGCAGATACTCAAAGAGCACATGGCCAGGTTTAGTGTTGCTTAACGCTAGTCACTCATTCTTACTGTTTCTGGTCTCAAACAAATTTATTTAATTTTCTAATAGCTCAGCCATAATAAAAAGTTTAAAATAGTTTCTTAGTACTTTTATGTGTGTTAGACATTTCTGTAAACTAGTCTGCCGTATCACTAGAAAGGACAGCCTTATATTTTCAGAGTGATCTATAACCCCCAAAGTTTAAGGGCCACTGCTACTTTTGTGCTGCCACAAGAGTTATCTTTCTAAAAAGAGTATTTGGGGGAGGCGGGGCAAGATGGCAGATTGGTGAGCTGTAAGTTTTAGTTACTCCTCCAGGAAAGTAGGTAGAAAGCCAGGAACTGCGTGGACTGGACACCACAGAGCAATCTGTCTTTGGGCATACTTCATACAACACTCATGAAAATGTCAAACTGCTGAGATCAGCGAAATCTCCCAATACAGAAAGCTTCAAAGAATTGCAATTTGGGCACGTCAAGTCAAGAGCAGAACTAAGAGAGCTCTGAGACAAAAGGCAATAATCCAGTGGGTGAGAAAATTCACTAAACACCACAACTTCCCAAGAAAAGGGGGGTGTCCACTCACAGCCACCATCCTGGTGGACAGGAAACACTCCTGCCCATCGCCAGCCCCATAGCCCAGAGCTGCCCCAGACAACCCAGTGTGATGGAAGTGCTTCAAATAACAGGCACACACCACAAAACTGGGCGTGGACATTAGCCTTCCCTGCAACCTCAGCTGATTGTCCCAGAGCTGGGAAGGTGGAGCAGTGTGAATTAACAAAGCCCCATTCAGCCATCATTTGAGCAGACTGGGAGCCTCCCTACACAGCCCAGCAGCCCAGAACTGCCCTGGGGGGACGGCACTCACCTGTGACATAGCACAGTCATCCCTCAACAGAGGACCCGGGGTGCACAGCCTGGAAGAGGGGCCCACTTGCAAGTCTCAGGAGCCATACGCCAATACCAAGGACTTGTGGGTCAGTGGCAGAGACAAACTGTGGCAGGATGGAACTGAAGGATTAGACTATTGCAGCAGCTTTAAAACTCTAGGATCATCAGGGAGATTTGATTGTTAGGGCCACCCCCCCTCCCCGACTGCCCAGAAACACGCCCCACATACAGGGCAGGCAACACCAACTACACACGCAAGCTTGGTACACCACCTGGGCCCCACAAGACTCACTCGCCCACTCACCAAAAAGGCTAAGCAGGGGAGAACTGGCTTGTGGAGAACAGGTGGCTCGTGGACGCCACCTGCTGGTTAGTTAGAGAAAGTGTACTCCACGAAGCTGTAGATCTGATAAATTAGAGATAAGGACTTCAATAGGTCTACAAACCCTAAAAGAACCCTATCAAGTTCAGCAAATGCCACGAGGCCAAAAACAACAGAAAATTATAAAGCATATGAAAAAACCAGACGATATGGATAACCCAAGCCCAAGCACCCAAATCAAAAGACCAGAAGAGACACAGCACCTAGAGCAGCTACTCAAAGAACTAAAGATGAACAATGAGACCATAGTACGGGATATAAAGGAAATCAAGAAGACTCTAGAAGAGCATAAAGAAGACATTGCAAGACTAAATAAAAAAATGGATGATCTTATGGAAATTAAAGAAACTGTTGACCAAATTAAAAAGATTCTGGACACTCATAGTACAAGACTAGAGGAAGTTGAACAACGAATCAGTGACCTGGAAGATGACAGAATGGAAAATGAAAGCATAAAAGAAAGAATGGGGAAAAAAATTGAAAAAATCGAAATGGACCTCAGGGATATGATAGATAATATGAAACGTCCAAATATAAGACTCATTGGTGTCTCAGAAGGGGAAGAAAAGGGTAAAGGTCTAGGAAGAGTATTCAAAGAAATTGTTGGGGAAAACTTCCCAAATCTTCTAAACAACATAAATACACAAATCATAAATGCTCAGCGAACTCCAAATAGAATAAATCCAAATAAACCCACTCCGAGACATATACTGATCACACTGTCAAACACAGAAGAGAAGGAGCAAGTTCTGAAAGCAGCAAGAGAAAAGCAATTCACCACATACAAAGGAAACAGCATAAGACTAGGTAGTGACTACTCAGCAGCCACCATGGAGGCAAGAAGGCAGTGGCACGATATATTTAAAATTCTGAGTGAGAAAAATTTCCAGCCAAGAATACTTTATCCAGCAAAGCTCTCCTTCAAATTTGAGGGAGAGCTTAAATTTTTCACAGACAAACAAATGCTGAGAGAATTTGCTAACAAGAGACCTGCCCTACTGGAGATACTAAAGGGAGCCCTACAGACAGAGAAACAAAGACAGGACAGAGAGACTTGGAGAAAGGTTCAGTACTAAAGAGATTCGGTATGGGTACAATAAAGGATATTAATAGAGAGAGGGGAAAAATATGGCAAACATAAACCAAAGGATAAGATGGCCGATTCAAGAAATGCCTTCACGGTTATAACGTTGAATGTAAATGGATTAAACTCCCCAATTAAAAGATATAGATTGGCAGAATGGATCAAAAAAAATGAACCATCAATATTTTGCATACAAGAGACTCATCTTAGACACAGGGACACAAAGAAACTGAAAGTGAAAGGATGGAAAAAAATATTTCATGCAAGCTACAGCCAAAAGAAAGCAGGTGTAGCAATATTAATCTCAGATAAAATAGACTTCAAATGCAGGGATGTTTTGAGAGACAAAGAAGGCCACTACATACTAATAAAAGGGGCAATTCAGCAAGAAGAAATAACAATCGTAAATGTCTATGCACCCAACCAAGGTGCCACAAAATACATGAGAGAAACACTGGCAAAACTAAAGGAAGCAATTGATGTTTCCACAATAATTGTGGGAGACTTCAACACATCACTCTCTCCTATAGATAGATCAACCAGACAGAAGACCAATAAGGAAATTGAAAACCTAAACAATCTGATAAATGAATTAGATTTAACAGACATATACAGGACATTACATCCCAAATCACCAGGATACAGATACTTTTCTAGTGCTCACGGAACTTTCTCCAGAATAGATCATATGCTGGGACATAAAACAAGCCTCAATAAATTTAAAAAGATTGAAATTATTCAAAGCATATTCTCTGACCACAATGGAATACAATTAGAAGTCAATAACCATCAGAGACTTAGAAAATTCACAAATACCTGGAGGTTAAACAACACACTCCTAAACAATCAGTGGGTTAAAGAAGAAATAGCAAGAGAAATTGCTAAATATATAGAGACGAATGAAAATGAGAACACAACATACCAAAACCTATGGGATGCAGCAAAAGCAGTGCTGAGGGGGAAATTTATAGCACTAAACACATATATTAAAAAGGAAGAAAGAGCCAAAATCAAAGATCTAATGGATCAACTGAAGAAGTTAGAAAATGAACAGCAAACCAATCCTCAACCAAGTAGAAGAAAAGAAATAACAAG
Organism: Choloepus didactylus; assembly: GCF_015220235.1. Taxonomy (NCBI): domain Eukaryota; kingdom Metazoa; phylum Chordata; class Mammalia; order Pilosa; family Megalonychidae; genus Choloepus; species Choloepus didactylus. Next base: position 20,069,152 of record NC_051325.1, on the reverse strand, counting down.
GATTAAAGCAGAAATAAATGACATAGAGAACAAAAAAACAATAGAGAGGATAAATATCACCAAAAGTTGGTTCTTTGAGAAGATCAACAAGATTGACAAGCCCCTAGCTAGACTGACAAAATCAAAAAGAGAGAAGACTCATATAAACAAAATAATGAATGAAAAAGGTGACATAACTGCAGATCCTGAAGAAATTAAAAAAATTATAAGAGGATACTATGAACAACTGTATGGCAACAAACTGGATAATGTAGAGGAAATGGACAACTTCCTGGAAACATATGAACAACCTAGACTGACCAGAGAAGAAATAGAAGACCTCAACCAACCCATCACAAGCAAAGAGATCCAACCAGTCATCAAAAATCTTCCCACAAATAAATGCCCAGGGCCAGATGGCTTCACAGGGGAATTCTACTAAACTTTCCAGAAAGAACTGACACCAATCTTACTCAAACTCTTTCAAAACATTGAAGAAAATGGAACACTACCTAACTCATTTTATGAAGCTAACATCAATCTAATACCAAAACCAGGCAAAGATGTTACAAAAAAGGAAAACTACCGGCCAATCTCCCTAATGAATATAGATGCAAAAATCCTCAACAAAATACTTGCAAATCGAATCCAAAGACACATTAAAAAAATCATACACCATGACCAAGTGGGGTTCATTCCAGGCATGCAAGGATGGTTCAACATAAGAAAATCAATCAATGTATTACAACACATTAACAAGTCAAAAGGGAAAAATCAATTGATCATCTCAATAGATGCTGAAAAAGCATTTGACAAAATCCAACATCTGTTTTTGATAAAAACACTTCAAAAGGTAGGAATTGAAGGAAACTTCCTCAACATGATAAAGAGCATATATGAAAAACCCACAGCCAGCATAGTACTCAATGGTGAGAGACTGAAAGCCTTCCCTCTAAGATCAGGAACAAGACAAGGATTCCCGCTGTCACCACTGTTATTCAACATTGTGCTGGAAGTGCTAGCCAGGGCAATCCGGCAAGACAAAGAAATAAAAGGCATCGAAATTGGAAAAGAAGAAGTAAAACTATCATTGTTTGCAGATGATATGATCTTATATCTAGAAAACCCTGAGAAATCGACGATACAGCTACTAGAGCTAATAAACAAATTTAGCAAAGTAGCGGGATACAAGGTTAATGCACATAAGTCAGTAATGTTTCTATATGCTAGAAATGAACAAACTGAAGAGACACTCAAGAAAAAGATACCATTTTCAATAGCAACTAAAAAAATCAAGTACCTAGGAATAAACTTAACCAAAGATGTAAAAGACCTATACAAAGAAAACTACATAACTCTACTAAAAGAAATAGAAGGGGACCTTAAAAGATGGAAAAATATTCCATGTTCATGGATAGGAAGGCTAAATGTCATTAAGATGTCAATTCTACCCAAACTCATCTACAGATTCAATGCAATCCCAATCAAAATTCCAACAACCTACTTTGCAGACTTGGAAAAGCTAGGTATCAAATTTATTTGGAAAGGGAAGATGCCTCGAATTGCTAAAGACACTCTAAAAAAGAAAAACGAAGTGGGAGGACTTACACTCCCTGACTTTGAAGCTTATTATAAAGCCACAGTTGCCAAAACAGCATGGTACTGGCACAAAGATAGACATATAGATCAATGGAATCGAATTGAGAATTCAGAGATAGACCCTGAGATCTATGGCCGACTGATCTTTGATCAGGCCCCCAAAGTCAATGAACTGAGCCATAATGGTCTTTTCAACAAATGGGGCTGGGAGAGTTGGATATCCATATCCAAAAGAATGAAAGAGGACCCCTACCTCACCCCCTACAAAAAAATTAACTCAAAATGGCCAAAGATCTCAATATAAAAGAAAGTACCATAAAACTCCTAGAAGATAATATAGGAAAACATCTTCAAGACCTTGTATTAGGCGGCCACTTCCTAGACTTTACACCCAAAGCACAAGCAACAAAAGAGAAAATAGATAAATGGGAACTCCTCAAACTTAGAAGTTTCTGCACCTCAAAGGAATTTCTCAAAAAGGTAAAGAGGCAGCCAACTCAATGGGAAAAAATTTTTGGAAACCATGTATCTGACAAAAGACTGATATCTTGCATATACAAAGAAATCCTACAACTCAATGACAATAGTACAGACAGCCCAATTATAAAATGGGCAAAAGATATGAAAAGACAGTTCTCTGAAGAGGAAATACAAATGGCCAAGAAACACATGAAAAAATGTTCAGCTTCACTAGCTATTAGAGAGATGCAAATTAAGACCACAATGAGATACCATCTAACACCGGTTAGAATGGCTGCCATTACACAAACAGGAAACTACAAATGCTGGAGGGGATGTGGAGAAAATGGAACTCTTATTCATTGTTGGTGGGACTGTATAATGGTTCAGCCACTCTGGAAGTCAGTCTGGCAGTTCCTTAGAAAACTAGATATAGAGCTACCATTCGATCCAGCGATTGCACTTCTCGGTATATACCCGGAAGATCGGAAAGCAGTGACACGAACAGATATCTGTACGCCAATGTTCATAGCAGCATTATTCACAATTGCCAAGAGATGGAAACAACCCAAATGTCCTTCACCAGATGAGTGGATAAATAAAATGTGGTATATACACACGATGGAATACTACGCGGCAGTAAGAAGGAACGATCTGGTGAAACATATGACAACATGGATGAACCTTGAAGACATAATGCTGAGCGAAATAAGCCAGGCACAAAAAGAGAAATATTATATGCTACCACTAATGTGAACTTTGAAAAATGTAAAACAAATGGTTTATAATGTAGTATGTAGGGGAACTAGCAGTAGAGAGCAATTAAGGAAGGGGGAGCAATAATCCAAGAAGAACAGATAAGCTATTTAACGTTCTGGGGATGCCCAGAAATGACTATGGTCTGTTAATTTCTGATGGATATAGTAGGAACAAGTTCACAGAAATGTTGCTATATTATGTAACTTTCTTGGGGTAAAGTAGGAACATGTTGGAAGTTAAGCAGTTATCTTAGGTTAGTTGTCTTTTTCTTACTCCCTTGTTATGGTCTCTTTGAAATGTTCTTTTATTGTATGTTTGTTTTCTTTTTAACTTTTTTTTTCATACAGTTGATTTAAAAAAGAAGGGAAAGTTAAAAAAAAAAAAAAAAGAAAAACAAGGAAAAGAAAAAGATGTAGTGCCCCCTTGAGGAGCCTGTGGAGAATGCAGGGGTATTTGCCTACCCCACCTCCATGGTTGCTAACATGACCACAGACATAGGGGACTGGTGGTTTGATGGGTTGAGCCCTCTACCACAGGTTTTACCCTTGGGAAGACGGTTGCTGCAAAGGAGAGGCTAGGCCTCCCTATGGTTGTGCCTAAGAGTCTCCTCCTGAATGCCTCTTTGTTGCTCAGATGTGGCCCTCTCTCTCTGGCTAAGCCAACTTGAAAGGTGAAATCACTACCCTCCCCACTACGTGGGATCAGACACCCAGGGGAGTGAATCTCCCTGGCAACGTGGAATATGACTCCCGGGGAGGAATGTAGACCCGGCATCGTGGGACGGAGAATATCTTCTTGACCAAAAGGGGGATGTGAAAGGAAATGAAATAAGCTTCAGTGGCAGAGAGATTCCAAAAGGAGCCGAGAGGTCACTCTGGTGGGCACTCTTACGCACAGTTTAGACAACCTTTTTTAGGTTCTAAAGAAGTGGGGTAGCTGGTGGTGGATACCTGAAACTATCAAACTACAACCCAGAACCCATGAATCTCGAAGACAGTTGTATAAAAATGTAGCTTGTGAGGGGTGACAATGGGATTGGGAAAGCCATAAGGACCACACTCCACTTTGTCTAGTTTATGGATGGATGTGTAGAAAAATAGGGGAAGGAAACAAACAGACAAAGGTACCCAGTGTTCTTTTTTACTTTAATTGCTCTTTTTCACTCTAATTATTATTCTTGTTATTTTTGTGTGTGTGCTAATGAAGGTGTGAGGGATTGATTTAGGTGATGAATGTACAACTATGTAATGGTACTGTAAACAATCGAAAGTATGATTTGTTTTGTATGACTGCGTGGTATGTGAATATATCTCAATAAAATGATGATTAAAAAAAAAAAAAAAAAGAGTATTTGATCATGTCACTTCTCTGTTGAAAACCCCCAAAGGCTGCCTGTTCCATGAAGTGCGTACTCCTTAGCATATGGTAAAATATCCTTCATAATTTGACCCTGACCACACTTTCTAGTTTCATTTTCCACCACTTCCTCCTCATCTTCATCTTTACCTACCACATCTAAGCAGACTTACTTATTTCACAATTTTCTTTTCACTTAAGAAATTGCTATAAAGCTTTATCATAGGGCTTAGCCCTTTTGTTGTATGTATTTATTTATATGTCTCTCTTTACTACTGCAGGTGGGCAGCAGGGGCTATGTCCTAACACAAGTCAGGACCTCAAATAATTTATGGTCAGTAATCCATTGCACATGGTTTAAGACATATTGACCAAATAAACCCAGAGTGTGTGTGTGTGTGTGTGTGTGTATGTATATATATGTATATATGTATGTATATATAACATTTTTCTATAGATTATTTATAATAACAATGAAAATGGTTACAGATGTATACTAATAAGTATTTTAATGCAAATCTAAATATTTGTTACCATCACTTTTAATTCATTTTTGTGCTCTATCAAATCTTACCAACACCACTCACATTGTTGGAAGCCATTAAATATTTGGTTTAATTATTCTTGATTTAAATATTAATCTTTTTGTGTTCATGGTAATGAATTCTCTGAATTCTTTCATATAAACATAGATAATTAGCTTGGCTGACCCTTAGGCTTTGGGAGCACCAACATACATAACATCTGGTGTTTTTATAAAGAGCACATAGTAATTATTTAGCATCTCTATCAAATAATACTTTATCTTTTAGCCCTTTGCTAGAAATTTAACAAGCACATCTAGGTTGGATTGACTATAGTTCATTTCCTGAAATGTTATCTGACAATCTAGCAAGATCTGGAAAATGTAGTGTACTGAAGTGTAGTTGAGCCTTTGATAGTTCATTCTAACCTTGGAAGCATAAATTCGTTTTGTCTGATTTTATATTTTGTATACTCTTTGGTGTTTGACTTTTTTTGTTCACCATTATGCTGGTAAGATTGGTACATGTTGTTTGTAGTTGTAGATCATTATTGTAATGTGACATTTCATTGTGTGAACATGTAACAGTTTATCTGTTGATGGGTATTTAGAAAATTTCCAGTTTGGGTCTGTTAGTACAGTAGTGAACATTCTAACCCATTTGTGTATGTGTATATACACTGACACACAATTTCTTTTGTTTAAAAAAAATGCACATTTTTATTGGGTATGTATCTGGGAGTGGGATTGCTATATCCTAGGATATTTATATGTTCAGTCTTAGTAAATACTGCCATGTGTTTTTCATAGATGGCAACATTTAGGAACAAATAAATGAATATACTGTAAAAGGGCTACCACCATTATTATTAGAAGTACTATGACTATTATTTTTCTTTTGGGAAAACCAAAAAAAGGGAAAACAGTTTTAGAGATGAAACTCTCAAACGTACTTTTGAAAAAAAAGACAATTTTAGAAAATGTCTCAAAATGTCTATTTATATATGTGACATATTCCACAAGGCCTGTTGTTTTGCTGAACATAGATTAAAAATTCCTGCAAAGTAGTCTTAAAGCCACACTCAAAATAGTTGCATCAGTAGTTTTTTTAATATACTCACACATCATATAATCTATCCAAAAGTATAAAAAGTGACACACAATATCATCATATAATTGTGCATTCATTACCACAATCAATTTTTGAGCATTTTTATTACTCCAAAATAAATAAAATAGATATATATATAAATTTTAAAAATAAAAAATAAATAAAAAAGAATACCCAAACCGTCTCCTATCCCTTATCTCCCAATAGTTTGTTTTTACATCATAAATATGTCCTATTATTAAGATTATTCTGATGTCTTATGGTATTGGCAATTTAAAAATGTATAACATTTATTTTTTCTGAATATAATGTTAATGCATATTTATTGAGAAAATTTGAAAAAGCAGAAAATTCTAAAGAAGAAATAAGATTGTGTCAAACTTTACTATCTAAAGTAATATCCTTATAGTCTTTAAAATACATGTATATAGTTGTTATGTTACATACTTTGAAATAATGTCATCTGTGTTATATTGTAAACTGCTTTTTATCCAGTTAAATAGATCATGAACATTTTCCATCTTTCCTTAATGGTTAAGAACATGATTTTAAATTATTTCCAATTTTTCATTGTATAAATAAAACTGTAATGAATGTTTTCATACCTAAACATTTATATGCATCTGATTATTTCCAGAAGGAATTAGTAAAAGGCTGTAATAATTTTTTAAAACAATTTTGATATCCATTGCTTTTGAGAAACAATGTTACAATGTGCTTTGCCAAGAGTGATACTTAGGCGCAAATCCTTGTAAACATGAGACAACATCATTAAAAACTCAAACCTACGAATTAATAGTGATTAATGATATCTAATTTCTTTTGTTATTAGTTGATTTTCAATTTTTTTTCTTTTATTTATTGGACATTTACAGATATTATTTTTACATTTCATGTTCATATTCCTAATGAGGTTTTCTGTTTGTCTTTTCTTAATTGATGAAAGATTATATATTTCAAAACAGTAACTCTTTGCCATATGTTTTACTAATATTGCTTTCCTTTGACATTTACTTGTCAAATATATTAATGGTATGATTTTTCTCTTCAAGCATTTAAAATTTGAGAATGTCAAATTCTTCAGTCTTTTTCTTATTCGTTTCTTTTTCTGGTATTGAATTTATAATAGTCTTTCCCGTCCAAAGGTTGGATAAGTAGTCCCTTATATTTTCCTCTATTTGTTTTATGGTTACTATAATTTATATTAAATTCCTTCTGGAATTTACGCCCTTGAAAGGTGTGAGATAGTGATGAATATTTCTTATTTCACATATATCTTTTAAATTGAGATAGTGTGACTCCTTCCCCCACCTCTGGCATTTTTCCACCTTTTCAAGGTATTTCTTGACTACTCCTGTCCTTTTATTCTATCAGATAGATTTTAGAATCATTTTGTCAAGTTCAAAATAAAAACAAAAAAACAAAAAACAAAAAAATAAAAAAATAAGAAAACAACCACTACTACTACAGAAGCTCAAGGATCTCAATGGAATTTTGATTTGAAATTTAAGTTATATATGCTAAGTGTGAGAGAGAAAATGGTGAGTAAAACAGATATCATCTAAGCTCTTGAATTTAAAATCTAGTAGGAGAAACAGCTATTAATCAAAAGTTATCCAAATAAAGATAAAATTATAATTATTTAAGTTTGGAGGCTTTTGTTGCAAATAACTTTTTAATTTTCCTAATTAAATAAAGTAGCCTGAGTTTCAAACCACAAAGCATTTAGGTCCTTATTAGAGAGTTCACCCTGTGAGGAACATTGAAATGAAAGTGTTAAACATAATGAAACAGATATTTTAAGTTTCTCAGCAAGTAGACAAAATAAAACTTACTATCCATTTCTCTCCATTATTTTTTTGGAAATTTTTTTGCAATTATTTTCTTCTTGTTGACTGAGCACTTATTTTAAGTTCCTGTTTCTTTATATAACTTTTTTCTTTGAAATAGTTCCTCTGTGTTTTCTTTTAATTAGGTATACAGAAAGATCATATAGAAAATACAGAGACCCCATACACCCACCCCTATTTTTAACATCTTGTATCAGTGTGTTTCCTTTGTTACATTTGATGAGAGAATATTATTGTATAGTACTATTAACTATATCCATAGTTTACATTAGGGTTCACTCTGTTGTATAGTCCTGTTTTTTTTTTTTTTTCAATTTTTGTTCTAACAACATTATACCACCTATAATTTCCCCTCCTAACCACATTCAGATACATAATTCAGTGGTGTTAATTACATTCACAATGTTGAAGTGTTATCATCATGCTTATACATTACCAAAATTCTTCCATCACCCCAAACAGAAACTCTGCACCAATTAAGAATTTTCTCCCCATTCCCTACCACCACTCCTGCCCTGGAAGCCTGTATTCTAGTTTCTGACTCTATGAATTTGCTTATTCTGATTATTTTGTTTCAGTGAGATCATACAATATTTGTCCTTTTGTGCCTGCCTTATTTCAGTCAACAAGATATTTTCAGGGTTCATCTATGTTGCTATATGTATCAGAACTTCATTCCTTTTCACAACTGAATAACATTCCATTGTATGTATGTACCACATTTTGTTTATCCGTTCATCTGTTGATGGACACTTGGGGTGCTTCCATCTTCTGGCAATTGTGAATAATGCTGTTATGATCATCGGTGTGCAAATATCTGTCTGTGCCAGTTTGAATGTATTGTGTCCCCCAAACACCATTATCTTTGATGTAGTCTTGTGGGGCAGACGTTTTGGTGCTGATTAGATTTGCCTGGAATGTGCCCCACCCAGCTGTGGGTGATGACTCTGATGAGATATTCCCATGGAGGCATGGCCCCACCCATTCAGGGTGGGCCTTGATCAGTGGAGCCATGTAAATGAGCTGACTCAAAGGGAAGGAACTCAGTGCAGCTGTGAGTGACATTTTGAAGAGGAACTACAACCAAGAAGGACACTTTGAAGAATGCACAGGAACTGAGAGAGGAGCTGCAGATGATGGGACAGTTTGAAGATAGCTGTTGAAAGCAGACTTGCTGTGGAGAAGCTGTAAGAGAAAAAATGCCCCAAGAGCAACTAAGAGTGACATTTTTGAGGAACTGCAGCCTAGAGAGGAATGTCCTGGGAGAAAGCCATTTTGAAATGAGAACTTTGGAGCAGATGCCAGCCACGTGCCTTCCCAGCTAACAGAGTTTTCCTGGACACCATTGGCCATCCTCCAGTGAAGGTACCTTATTGTTGGTGCCTTACCTCAGACACTTTATGGCCTTAAGACTGTAACTGTGTAACCAAATAAACCCCCTTTATAAAAGCCAATCCATTTCTGGTGTTTTGCATTCTGGCAGCATTAGCAAACTAGAACACTGTCCCTGCTTTCAGTTCTTTTGGGTATATACCTAGAAATGGGATTGCTGGGTCATATGGAAAATTCTGTGCTTAACTTTCTGAATAACCACCAAACTCTTTCCACAATGGCTGCACCATGTTAAATTCCCACCAACAATGAATGAGTGCTCTTATTTCTCCACATCTTCTCCAACACCTATTTTGTTGTGCATTCCAGCATAGTTTTCAAAATATTTCTGTTCTTCAACTCATCACTTCTTTCTTTTTCTGATCCATGAATTTTTCTGAAGAAATATGTAGAATCAATCTAAATATTAAATCCTCTAAGGAATTAGAAGAGAGAATAATTGCAAAGGGGATGGATGATTGCCAAGGAGTTCCCCTTCGAGTTTTTAATCTCTTTTTTTTTAACCACTACTTGCACTATCTTTAAGGGACTATTCCCTGGAATTAGATAATAACATAGCCCTCAAGGCGCTTTGAGAGTCTAAAAGAAGAAAAATGCCTGAGGAAAGTGACAGCAGCCTCTTGGCCATTTGTTCCATGTTTTCAGAGATTTTTTTCTCTTTGAGAAGTTGTCAATGCACTTAGGGAAATTTTTATTTTATTTGTCACACCTACTGGTCAATTGGACTTCTTTTTTAAGATACCAGTTTTTTTGGGGGGGGGTCTGATTATAAAAGTAATAAACCTTAATTTTTAAAATGGAGAAAATATAAAATACAGAATACAAAATGTCATTTATTATGTTTACAAGCATACATATTGTTTGTTAACATTAATTGTTTACCCTTTAGGTTCTTTTCTTTTCATTGCATAGATACATTTGGTTCTTTACAAAATTGGTATAATAGTGCATTTTTTAAATTCATTTTATTGAGATATATTCACATACCATGCAGTCATACAAAATAAAGCGTACATTCAGTTGTTTACAGTACGATTATATAGTTGTGCATTCATCACCAAAATTAATTTTTGACATTTTCATTACCACACACACAAAAATAATAAGAATAAAAATTAAAGTGAAAAAGAGCAATTAAAATAATAAAAGAACACTGGATGCCTTTTTTTGTTTTGTTTTGTTTTGTTTTTTTCCTTCCCCCATTTTTCTACTCATCCATCCATAAACTAGACAAGGGGGAGTGTGGTCCATATGGCTTTCCCAATCACATTATCACCCCTCATAAGCTACATTTTTATAAGTCATCTTCAAGATTCAAGGGTTCTGGGTTGTAGTTTGATAGTGTCAGGTATTTACTGCTAGCTATTCCACTTCATTAGAACCTAAAAAGGGTTATCTATATTGTGCGTAAGAGTGCCCACCAGAGTGACCTCTCAGCTCCTTTTGGAATCTCTCTGCCACTGAAGCTTATTTCATTCCCTTTCACATCCCCCTTTTGGTCAAGAAGATGTTCTCCATCCCACGATGCTGGGTCTACATTCCTCCCTGGGAGTCATATTCCACGTTGCTAGGGAGATTCACTCCCCTGGGTGTCTGATCCCACATAGCGGGGAGGGCAGTGATTTCACCTTTCAAGTTGGCTTAGGTAGAGAGAGAGGGCCACATCTGAGCAACAAAGAGGCATTCGGGAGACGGCTCTTAGCACAGTTATAGGGAGGCATAATCTCTCCTTTGTAGCAATAGTCTTGACAAGGGCAAGTCCCGTGGTAGAGGGCTCAGCCCATCAAACCACCAGTCCCCTATGTTTGTGAGGACATCAGCAACCATTGAGGTGGGGAAGCTCAATACTCCTGCATTGTCCACCAGCTCCTCAAGGGGCTCTGCATATTTTTTTCATTGTTTTTTTTTTTTAATTAACTTTTCTTTTTAAATCAACTATATAAAAAAAAAATTAAAGAAAACATACAATAAAAAAACATTTCAAACAGACTATAACAAGTCAATAAGAAATAGACTACTAACCTAAGATAACTACTTTACTTCCAACACGTTACTACTCTGCCCCAAGAAAATAACCTAATATAGCAACATTTCTGTGAACTTCTTCCTCCCATACCCACCAGAAATTAACAGACCATAGTCATTCCTGGACATTCCCAAAACATTAAATTTATCCACAATATCTTATCTGTTCTTATTGGGTTATCATTCCCCCTTCCTTAATGGCTCTCTATCACTAGTTCCCCTACATTCTACATTATAAACCATTTGTTTTACATTTTTCAATGTTTACATTAGTGGTAGCTTGTAGTATTTCTCTTTTTGTGCCTGGCTTATTTCGTTCAGCATTATGTCTTCAAGGTTCATCCATGTTGTCATATGTTTCATGACATCTTTCCTTCTTACAGCCGCGTAGTATTCCATCGTGTGTATATACCACATTTTATTTATCCACTCATCTCTTGAAGGACATTTGGGTTGTTTCCATCTTTTGGCAATTGTGAATAAAGCTGCTATGAACATTGGCGTGGAGATATCTGTTCACGTCACTACTTTCAGATCTTCTGGGTATATACCGAGAAGTACAATCACTGGATCAAAGGGTAACTCTATATCTAGTTTTTAAGGAACTGCCAGACTGACTTCCAGAGTGGCTGAACCATTATACAGTCCCACCAACATTGAATAAGAGTTCAATTTCTCCACATCCTCTCCAGCATTTGTAGTTTCCTGTTTGTTTAATGGCAGCCATTCTAATTGGTGTGAGATGGTATCTCATTGTGGTCTTAATTTGTATCTCTCTAATAGCTAGTGAAGCTGAAGATTTTTTCATGTGTTTCTTGGCCATTTGTATTTCCTCTTCAGAGAACTGTCTTTTCATATCTTTTGCCCATTTTATAATTGGGCTGTCTGTACTATTGTCATTGAGTTGTAGGATTTCCTTATTTATGCAAGATATCAGTCCAGTGGCGCAATCAGCGCGTGGTACTTATACAATAGTGCATTTTTTATCTGATGATTGCTCACTTTTTTGTTTTATAATATATTGTGACCATTTTTATACATCATTTTAAATAGCTGCATGATATTCTATCATATTCATGAATGTTAATTTATTTAACATTGTCCTTATTATGGGATATTTAGATTATTTCCAGTTTTTTTACATCCTAGCAGATAAATCTTAGTAAAAATCTTTAATAATTCCTTTGGATTAAATTCTTGGAGTGAAATGGTGGATGTGCTGGTTTGAATCTGTTATGTACCCTGTGAAAGACTATGTTAAAACACTCTTGTGGGGACAGACCTATTGTGGGTGGTATCTTTTGATTATATTGTTTCCATGGAGATGTGACCCACCCAATTATGGATGGGACCTGTTGATTAGATTGTTTCCATAGATGTGACCCTGCCTTTCAAGCTGGGTCTTCATTAGTTTACTGGAGTCCTTAAGAGAACTTGGGGAGAGAGAGAAAGCCCAGAGCTGACACAGACCCAGACACTTGGAGATGCAGACAGAAAGACATTTGGAGATGCTAAGCTAAGAGATGAAGCCCAGAGTTTGTCCTGAAGAAGCTAAGTGAGAACCACAGATGTTTAAAGAGAAAGCCACTGGATTCAGAAGCTGAAAGCAATGCAACCTGGGAACAAAAGACTAGCAGACTCCAGCCACATGCCTTCCCAGCTGACAGAGGTGCTCCCGACGTTATCACCCTTTCTCCAGAGAGGGTATCTACCTCTTGATGCCTTAATTTGGACATTTTCATGACCTTGGAACTGTAAATTTGCAACCTAATAAATCCCCATTGAAAAAGCCAATCCATTTCTGGTATATTGCATTTCGGCAGCTTTAGCAAAACGGAACAATAGAGATATGAAAAGCTTTTGAACTTTTGATATATGTTAACAAATAGCTCTATGGAAAGGTTAAATGAATTTAGATCTCTCAAGATATCACAGTATCTATTTACCCAGACTTCACCAATGTTAAGTTTGATGAGCTTATAAAAAGATCTTTACCTTTGAATTGTATTTCATTATTGTTTTAATTATTGTTCTCTCAATTCAGGGAACATAGTTTTTGGTATTATTTTGTGAAAAAGAAAGGATTTTAACTGTAAAATTTTATTGGTACCGGACTTCTGGAAGATGGCGGTTAGGAGAGACAGGGCAAAAAAGACCTCCGTGAAAAATACTATATGAAAGCCAGAAAGTGACCCAGAACACCAGTTCCAGCGATGCACCAGCTGGACAAGTTCTGCTAAATCCACAACAACCATGCACTTGGTGAAACTGGGAGTTTGCATTCTGAAACGAGTGAGTAAGCCTGCTGAATATCCGGCAGCCATGCTGTGGTGTGGGGAAACTGTGGGTTGGCGTTTGGAGTCAGACTTGTTCTTTTTTAAAAAACCCAAAAGCAGCTGTGGATAGGGCAGCGAGAACCGCACAATGAAGCACGGCAGGAAAGGGCTGTGGGTACATCTCAATATTTGGCATGGACGATAGCCTTTCGTGAACCCGCTGCTAATTATCTCAGAGCGAGGAAGGCAGAGGTTAGCCACAAGGGGAAAGTAACCATGCCCCTTACAATCATCTTCCTGGCGGGCTGGGAATGCTCCTGCCCGGCATTGGCACCACAGCCCAGGGTGACAGGAAGTGTTTCCAGCATCACACGCACATGCCACAATATTGGGTGTGGATAATAGCCTTTCGCACACCCACAGCTAATTGTCCCAGAGCTAGGAAGGCGGAGCTGTGTGAAAAGGGAGAAATTAACACACCCCAAATAGCCATCCTTTCAGCAGGCTGGGAACACCTCTACACGGCCTGGCGGCCCAGAACTTCCCTTGAGGAACAGCGGGCACTTGTGACATAGCACAGCTTTCCCTCAGCAGAGACCCTAGAAGGGCATGGCTTGAAAGAGGGACCCACTCAGAAATCCCAGGGACCATACACCAATACCGAGGACTTGTGGGTCAGTGCAGAGACAATCTGTGGCGAGACTGAACTGAAGGTTTAGATTCTTGCAACAGCCTTAAATCTCCAGGAACACCTGGGAGGTTTGATTATTAAAGCCGCCCTACCTCCCTAACCGCTCAGACACATGCCTCACATTCAGGGCAGACAGCACCAAGAACACACCCAAACTTGGTTCACCAATTGGACCCCCACAAGAATCAGACCCCCGCACACCACAAAGACAATGTTGGGGAGAACTGGCTTGAGGGGAATAGGTGGCTTGCGGACACCACCTGCTGGTTAGTTGGAGAAAGTGTACACCACCAAGCTGTAGGCCTGACAAATTAGAGATTAGTCTTTGAGTTAGCCTCCGTATCCTAAAAGAACCCTGTTCTAGTTTGCTAATGTTGCTGGAATGCAAAACACCAGAGATGGATTGGCTTTTATAAAAGGGGGTTTATTTGGTTACACAGTTACAGTCTTAAGGCCACAGAGTGTCCAAGGTAACACATCAGCAATCGGGTACCTTCACTGGAGGTGTGTGGAAAACCTCTGTTAGCTGGGAAGGCACGCAGCTGGCGTCTGCTCCAAAGTTCTGGGTTCAAAATGGCTTTCTTCCAGGATGTTCCTCTCTAAGCTGCTGTTCCTCAAAATTGTCACTTTCAGTTGCTCTTGGGGCATTTGTCCTCTCTTAGCTTCTCCAGAGCAAAAGTCTGCTTTCAACGGCTGTCTTCAAACTGTCTCCAATCTGCAGCTTCTCTCTCAGCTTCTGTGTATTCTTCAAAGTGTCCCACTTGGCTGTAGCAAGCTTCCTCCTTCTGTCTGAGCTTATATAGTACTCCAGTAATTTAATTTGGACCCACCCTGAATGGGTGGGATAACACTGCCATGGAAATTATCCAATTAGAGTCATCACCCACAGTTGGGTGGGTCACATCTTCATGGAAACACTCAAAGAATTACCATATAATCAACACTGATACATCTGCCCACAGTAGATTACATCAAAGATAATGGCATTTTGGGGGACATAAGACATTCAAACTGGCACAAACCGAGAGTTAAGCAAATGTCAAGAGGCAAAAAAAAAAAAAAGCTTACAAAAAACAAAAAACAGAAAATTTTAAAGCATATGAAAAAACCAGACGATATGGATAACCAAAACCCAAACACCCATATCAAAAGATCAGAGGAGGCGCAGTATGTGGAGCAATTAAGACAAACAGCGAGAGCATAGCACAGGATATAAAGGACATAAGAACACTCTAGAAGAGCATAAAGAAAAAATTGCAAGAGTAAAGAAAGAAATAGATGATCTTACGGAAATTAAAGAAACTGTCGACCAAATTAAAAAGATTCTGGATACTCATAGTACAAGACTAGAGGAAGCTGAACAACAAATCAGCTACCTGGAGGATGACAAAATGGAAAATGAAAGAACAAAAGAAAGAATGGGGAAAAAAATTGAAAAATTCAAAATGGACCTCAGGGATATGATAGATAAAATAAAATGTCCAAATATAAGACTCATTGGTGTCCCAGAAGGGGAAAGGTCTAGAAAATGTATTCAAAGAAATTGTTGGGGAAAATTCCCAAACCTTCTACACAACATAAATACACAAAGCATAAATGCCCAGCTAACTCCAAGTAGAATAAATCCAAATAAACCCACTTAAAGACATATTCTGATCAGACTGTCAAATACTGAAGAGAAGGAGCAAGTTCTGAAAGCAGCAAGAGAAAAGCAATTCACCACATACAAAGGAAACAGCATAAGACCAAGTAGTGACTACTCAGCAGCCACTATGGAGGCGAGAAGGCAGTGGCATGACATATTTAAAATTCTGAGAGAGAAAAATTGCCAACCAGGAATTCTTTATCCACAAAAGCTCTCCTTCAAATTTGAAGGAGAGCTTAAATTTTTCACAGACAAACAATTGCTGAGAGATTTTGGTAAGAGAAGACCTGCCCTACTTCAGATACTAAAGGGAGCCCTACCAACAGAGAAAGAAATAAAGGAGGGATAGATGTGGAGAAAAGTTCAGTACTAAAGAGATTCAATATTGGTTCATTAAAGGACAATAAGAGAGAGAGGGAAAAAATATGTCTGTCAAACATAAACCAAAGGATAGGATGGCTGATTCAAGAAATGTCTTCACAGTAATAATGTTGCGTGTAAATGGATTAAACTCCCCAATTAAAAGATATAGATTGACAGAATGGATCAAAAAATATGAACCATCAACATGTTGCATACAAGAGACTCATCTTAGACACAGGGACACAAAGAAATTGAAAGTGAAAGGATGGAAAAAAATATTTTATGCAAGCTACAGCTAAAAGAAAGCAGGAGTAGCAATATTAATCTCATAAAATAGACTTTAAATGCAAGGATGTTATAAGAGACAAAGAAGGCGACTACATACTAATAAAAGGGGCAATTCAACAAGAAGAAATAACAATCATAAATGTTTATGCACTCAATCATGGTGCCACAAAATACTTGAGACAAACACTGGAAAATCTAAAGGAAGCAATTAATGTTTCCACAATAATTGTGGGAGACTTCAACACATCACTTTCTCCTATAGAGAAATCAACCAGACAGAAGACCAATAAGGAAATTGAAAACCTACACAATCTGATAAATGAATTTGATTGAACAGACATCTATAGAACATTACATCCCAAATCACCAGGGTACACATTCTTCTCTAGTCGTCATGGAACTTTCTCCAGAATAGACCATATGCTGGGACATAAAACAAGCCTCAATAAATTTTAAAAAATTGAAATTATTCAAAGCACAGTCTCTGACCACAATGGAATACAATTAGAAGTCAATAACTATCAGAGACTTAGAAAATTCACAAATACCTGGAGGTTAAACAACACACTCCTCAATAATCAGTGGGTTAAAGAAGGCATAGCAAACAATTGCTAAATGTATAGAAACAAATGAAAATGAGAACACAACATGTCAAAACCTATGGGATGCAGCAAAAGCAGTACGGAGGGGGAATTATATAGTACTAAACACATACATCAAAAAGGAAGAAAGAGCTAAAATCACAGAACTAATGGAGCAACTGAAGAAGCTAGGAAATGAACAGCAAACTAATCCTAAACTAAGTAGAAGAAAAGAAATAACAAGCTTTAAAGCAGAAATAAATGACATAGAGAACAAAAAAAAAAATGGAATAAATAACACTAAGAGCTGGTTCTTTGAGAAGATCAACAAGATTGACAAGCCCCTACCTAGACTGACAAAATCAAAAAGAGAGAGGACCCATATAAACAAAATAATGAATGAGAAAGGTGACATTGCTGCGGATCCCGAAGAAATTTTAAAAATTATAAGAGGATACTATGAACAACTGTATGCCAACAAACTTGATAATGTAGAGGAAATGGACAATTTCCTGGAAACATATGAACAACCTAGACTGACCAGAGAAGAAATAAAGACCACAACCAATGAATCACAAGCAAAGAGATCCAATCAGTCATCAAAAAACTTCCCACAAATAAATGTCCAGGGCCAGATGGCTTTACAGGGGAATTCTACCAAACTTTCCAAAAAGAACTGACACCAAACTTACTTAAACTCTTTCAAAACATTGAAGAAAATGGAACACTACCTAACACATTTAACGAAGCTAACATCAATCTAATACCAAAACGAGGCAAAGATGCCACAAAAATTGAAACCTACAGGCCAATCTCCCTAATAAACATAGATGCGAAAATTCTCAACAAAATACTTGCAAATCGAATCCAAAGACACATTAAAAAATCATACACCATGACCACGTGGGTTTCATTCCAGGCATGCAAGGATGGTTCAACATAAGAAAATCAATCAGTGTAATACAACACATTAACAAATCAAAAGAGAAAATCAAATGATCATCCCAATAGATGCTGAAAAAGTATTAGACAAAATGCAATATTGCTTTTTGATAAAAACACTTCAAAAGGTAGGAATTGAAGGAAACTTCCTCAATATGATAAAGAGCATATATGAAAAACCCACAGCCAGCATAGTACTCAATGGTGAGAGACTGAAAGCCTTACCTCTAAGATCAGGAATGAGACAAGGATGTCCACTGTCACCACTGTTATTCAACATTGTGCTGGAAGTGCTAGCCAGAGCAATCCGGCAAGACAAAGAATTAAAAGGCATCCATATTGGAAAGAAAGAAGTAAAACTGTCATTATCTGCAGGTGATATGATCTTATATCTGGAAAACCCTGAGAAATCGACGATATAGCTACTGGAGCTAATAAACAAATTTAGCAAAGTAGCGGGATACAAGATTAATGCACATAAGTCAGTAATGTTTCTATATGCTAGAAATGAAAGAAGTGAAGAGACACTCAAGAAAAAGATACCATTTTCAATAGCAACTAAAAAAATAAAGTACCTAGGAATAAACTTAACCAAAGATGTAAAAGACCTATACAAAGAAAACTACATAACTCTACTAAAAGAAATAGAAAGGGACCTTAAAAGATGGAAAAATATTCCATGTTAATGGATAGGAAGGCTAAATGTCATTAAGATGTCAATTCTACCCAAACTCATCTACAGATTCAATGTAATCCCAATCAAAATTCCAGCAACCTACTTTGCAGACTTGGAAAAGCTAGTTATCAAATTTGTTTGGAAAGGAAAAATGCCTCAGATTGCTAACAACACTCTAAAAAAGAAAAACGAAGTGGGAGGACTTACACGCCCTGACTTTGAAGCTTACTATAAAGCCACAGTAGTCAAAACAGCATGGTACTGGCACAAAGATAGATATATTGATTGATGGAATCGAATTAAGAATTTAGAGATAGACCCCCAGATCTGTGGCCAACTGATCTTTGGTAAGGTCCCCAAAGCTACTGAACTGGGACACAACAGTGTTTTCAATGAATGGGGCTGGGAAAGTTGGATATCCATATATGAAAGAATGAAAGAGGACCCCTACCTCACACCCTACATAAATATTAACTCACAGTGGATCAAAGACCTCAATATAAAAGACAGTACCATAAAACTCCTAGAAGATAATGCAGGGAGACATCTTCAAGACCTTGTATTAGGTGGCCACTTCCTAGACCTTACACTAAAAGCAGAAGTAACAAAGGGAAAAATAGATAAAAGGAACTTCTCAAGCTTAGAAGTTTCTGTACCTCAAAGAAATTTGTCAAAAAGGCGAAGAGGCAGCCAACTCAATGGGAAAAGATATTTGGAAGCCATGTATCTGACAAAAGACTGATATCTTGCATATGTAAGGAAACCCTGCAACTCAATGACAGTAGTACAGACAGCCGAGTTATAAAATGGGGAAAAGATATGAAGAGACAGTTCTCTGAAGGAGCAGTACAAATGGCCAAGATACACATGAAAAAATGTTCAGCTTCACTAGTTATTAAAGAGATGCAAATTAAGACTACAATGAGATTCCATCTCACACCAATTAGAATGGCTGCCATTAAACAAACAGGAAACTACAAATGCTGGAGAGGGTGTGAAGAAATTGAACTCTTATTCATTGTTGGTGGGATTGTATAATGGTTCAGCAACTCTAGAAGTCAGTCTGGCAGTTCCTTGGAAAACTAGATACGGACTTACCCTTCGATCCAGCAATGGCACTTCTTGGTATGTACCCAGAAGATCTGAAAGCAGTGACGTGAACAGGTATCTGCATGCCAATATTCATAGCAGCTTTATTCACAATTGCCAAGAGATGGAAACAACCCAAATGTCCTTCAACAGATGAGTGGATAAATAAAATGTGGTATATACACACAATGGAATGCTATGTAGCAGTAAGAAGGAATGATGTCCTGAAACATATGACAACATGGATGAACCTTGAAGACATAATGCTAGCGAAATAAGCCAGGCACCAAAAGAGAAATATTACATGCTACCACTAATGTGAAGATTGCTGGGGGAGAATGCAGCGGTATTGGGCTTCACCACCTCGATGGTTGCTGATGTGCTCACAGGCATTGGGGACTGGTGGTTTGATGGGCTGAGCCCTCAATCACAGGAGTTGCCCTTGGGAAGAGTGTTACTGCAAAGGAGAAGCTAGGCCTGCTTATAATTGTGCCTAAGTGTCTCCTCCTGAATGCCTCTTTGTTGCTCAGATGTTGCCCTCTCTCTGTAGCTAAGCAAACTTGGCAGATGGAATCACTGCCTTCCCCCTTCATGGGATCTGACACCCAGGGGTTTAAATACCCCTGGCAATGTGTAATATGACTCCCAGGGAGGAATGTGGACCCAGCATTGTGGAATGTAGAACATCTTCTTGACCAAAAGGGGGATATGAAATGAAATGAAATAAGTTTCAGTGGCTGAGAGATTCAGAAAAGGAGCTGAGAGGTCACTCTGGTGGGCACTCTTATGTACAATATGGATAACCCTCTTTAAGTTCTAATGAATTGGAATAGCTAGCAGTAAGTACCTGAAACTATCAAACTACAACCCAGAACCCTTGAATCTTGAAGACGACTGTATAAAAATGTAGCTTATGAGGGGTGACAGTGTGATTGGGAAAGCCATGTGGATCACATCCCCTTGGTCCAGTGTATGGATGCATGAGTAGGAAAATCGGGGGCAAAAAAAAAAAAAAAAAAAAGTACCCAGTGTTCTTTTTTACTTGAATTGTTCTTTTTCACTTTAATTTTTATTCTTACTACTTTGGTGTATGTGGTAATGAAAATGTTCAAAAATTAATTTTGGTGATGGATGCACAACTATATGGTGGTACTGTGAACAATTGAGTGTACACTTTGTATGACTGCATGATATGTGAATATATCTCAATAAAATTGAATTATTAAAAAAAAGTTGGTGGATCTGGATATCTGGGTGGGGGGGGTATGTAGGTGTGCCAGTTTGAATGTATTGTGTCCCCCAAATGCCATTATCTTTGATGTAGTCTTGTGGGGCAGACGTTTTGGTGCTGATTAGATTTGCTTGGAATGTGCCCCACCCAGCTGTGGGTGATGACTCTGATGAGATATTCCCATGGAGGCCTGGCCCCACCCATTCAGGGTGGGCCTTGATCAGTGGAGCCATATAAATGAGCTGATTCAAAGGGAAGGAACTCAGTGCAGCTGTGAGTGACGTTTTGAAGAGGAGCAAGCTTGCTAGAGAGGAACGTCCTGGGAGAAGGCCATTTTGAGGCCAGAACTTTGGAGCAGACGCCAGCCACGTGCCTTTCCAGCTAACAGAGGTTTTCCGGACGCCATTGGCCATCCACCAGTGAAGGTACCTGATTGCTGATGTGTTACCTTGGATACTTTACGGCCTTAAGACTGTAACTGTGTAGCCAAATAAACCCCCTTTTTATAAAAGCCAGTACATCTCTGGTGTTTTGCATTCTGCAGCATTAGCAAACTAGAACAGTTGGAGTTCTCTGTATGGGTTTTATATTATTTTTGTAACTGTCCTGTAAGTTTTAAGTTACTTCAAAATAAAAAGTTTAAGTAATTAAAAAAAATTTTTATTGGCACCAATAGGGTACGAGTATCTTGGTTGTGGTTAATGAGAGCATTCGGGAGACCTGAGGAGCAATGAGTGCTGAATGTTTCTCAACTGAGAAACCCGATAGCTGAAGTTCAGTGCTACTGCTTCTTCTGCTCCTGAAATTCAAACTGATGGGGACAGAGATGGCAGTTAGTCCCTTGAAGTGAGAGGGGAGCTGTCTACTTCACCTTCAGAGTTGTACTTAGCACCTAGCACAGAGCACAGCACTTGGCACTGGGGATATTCTGCTCTTATGGCTATGGCTTTGGTGCTTGAAGTTCACTGAGGATAGTTTATCTGAAATTTTGAGGCTTTAACCTGGGCAAGAAGATCTCAAAGTCCACCCCTGGGGTTAGAATGGGTGGCATCCATAGGTACCATGTAATCCAGAGCACTCCTGGTTTGCCAGGAGGGTCTTGACATTTATTAATAGCACCCCCAATTTTAGAAGCCCTGCCAATTCCATTTTCCATATGGATTGAGCCAGTTGGACTGAGACTGAAGAGGGAAACAGCTGTGTTTACAGTAGGATGAGGGATTGGGGAAATGGATTTTAATTCTATATGTGGTTAATAATGAACACAAATAACCTCTGTCATAGTTCAATTCTTATAATTGGGTGGCTTGCCAGAGGTTGATTATAGTTAAATCTAAAAGCTGAATTTTATAATGATGCTACCTGGCATTTCTAGGTCCTAGGGGCTGTCTAAAGTTTGTGTGTAACTTTATTTGGAATACTCCATGCTGTTTTTTATTTTTTAATATTATTTAAAAAATTATCATATAGTAAAATTAATTTTTTTGATGAACAGTATCTCCTTTATTTGTGACTTTTGGGGAGCAGGTACTTTTGGGCTCAAAAATATTCAGATGAAATTCATTCTGTTCTGTTGGCTGAATATAATTGCAGTCATTTGGCTATTTTTTTACTTAATTTTTCTGTGTTAAGACCCGTTTTATGTGTGTAGGGTAAAAGAAAAGTGACATTGATTTCTCAATTCAATCATTAATTTATATAAAAATTAGACTCCAAAAATATTAATGAAGAAAAATAGCTTAACATAAGAAAGTAAACACTTATATTTTCATGAAATATAAATCCGTTTAAAGTCAGGATTTCTAGAAGAACTTACTGATTTTTATTAACTTTGTGTTTGGTGAATAGTCCCTTTATGAAATGAATTCTATATACTATATACTTAAAAAGGGTAGAATCAATGTTTGATACTTGAATAAGAACAGTATTCTTATTTGTAGCCCATACTTGGTTCTTTTTGATTGACAGTGGTTTATTAAACTTGGTATTTTATAAAGGTGTATTTTAGCCATTTTGATAAGAAAGGAAGGTTGAGAATTATTTTTCAACATTCTTTTCTACTTTAGCTTTCCAGTTCTAGAAGCACCCAATGTTTGTTTTAGAATGGGTACAGCAATAAATATTTTATTTTGACATAGTATGTCAAAGACAGCAGCTTTTCTCCTACTCTTTTCCTTTTTGTAACTGTTTGAAAAAGCAAATTTATGGCATGGAATTTCCCCAGCTGATTTTGACCTTGAGGTACAATCTGATTTGCTTTGTTAAGTTTTAACTCTATGACACGTCACATCTCTGTCATTTACAAAATTAAACTTCAGAGTAGAGGTATTTTTTTCACACTGGAATTGTGAACAGAATAAATTCCTAGGGAATGATGTTTAAATGAATGTGTAAGTATAGGAATGTTGACTGGGCTAGCTATACCTCCCACATAAATAGCTTGTTAATGTGCAGTGGTCACTGGAGTTGCTATTCGAGCATAATGAACAGGTGGAGAAAGAGGATGAATCCCAGTCCAAAATGGATCTGACAGCTCATCAGGCAGTTTTACTGATCACTAATCCTTTTTGTATGGCAACTTAATTTATCACACAGTTAGACTTTTTAATCTTGTAGGTTTCCAGGTGGAAATTAATTCAGAAATATGTCCAATACCACTGGGTTAAGATACATGCTTAAGCTTTGTGAGGACATTTAGAAATAAGTTATTTTAAATGCATAAAAAAGATTTTCCTAAGAGTCCATTTGTGTTTATCCAAATTCCTCTTAAAATGTTTTAGATGGCAGTAATCATAGCAATAAACTGAGGTTTATTTGTTCATGTAAGAACATTTCTAAATTAAATAGATAAATTGTTGAGTTTAATTCATTGATGAAATAGCTACTAAATATGTTAAATAATCTTGTGAATATAATTTTGTCCTTACATACAGAAAAATTACTGATCTTTAATATGTTTTATAGCATATGTAGTAAGAAATAATGAGCAGAAGAAATTATTTCTTTAAAGTTCAGTTTACATCTTCTGAGTACTTATCAATTCTCTAGACTATTTACAGCTCATTATTTTACATAAAATATCTATTAAAGCAATATTCTTTGACAGCAAAGAACAAACACAGCCTGCTTTTCACAGCTCACATTCTGACTCTGCTTGGAATTTAAAAGGACAAGCTTCATTAAATGGGCTGTGACTTAGGACCTGGATATGGTTTAAAATAGCTTCAAAACCAGAAACACATTTTCTTCACTTTTTTAAGACTTGATTTATAAGTGCATAGAAAGTTAAATTGAATATTGATCCCTGAAAAGCAAATGTGTCCTGTAAAAATGACAGAACAAAAGAACACAAGAGAGGATGATAGAGTGATTGATTGTTCAAAGCCTGGAGACAGGAGCCTCCTCCTTAGATGTCATTTTCTACAGGCTTTTTGTGGTTCTGGAGAGGGTGATGGGTGATGAAGTGTTAGAGGAGATTAGTAACAGCCTGGCATGAGCTGTTACATTTTATAAGATTGAGGAAGGCTGGTAACAAATCATTTCTACAAAAGAATTTGAGGAAGAAGGAATCAGGCACAAGATCAGTAAGATCTATGATACAACTTCAGGAAGGAACACAGGAGAATTTCTTACTGTTTCTCAAATCCTGAAACATCTTCAAAAAGAATTTGTCAGTGAAACATAATTGAGATGACAGAAAACCACAAACTGGCATGACACTGTCATTGATTGGCTATGTTAGACAAACTGTGGCTATTCTTATTGACCAGGCTTATCAAAATATTATCTTCATAATCTAGAGGGGCTCAGTGTTGAATCATCCTGGAAGTCTTCCCAAATCCCCTAAGTCTTTGGCAGTTCTCCCTGGGATGTGTTGCAAACTGGTAACCTTGTCATTTTAGAAGCTGTATTTTTATTTCCACCTTTAAAGGAAGACGGTCACTGAGTCCATGGAGAATCCAATGAAAATGGTCACTGAGTCCATTCCTAGCTGTTGGGAATCAAGCCAAAAGAAAAAAATAAATCTGCAAGGCATTGACTTGCTTTTCCTCTTCTTTCTTTTATGAGCAATGGTTGGATCAAACTTTAGTGGGCATCAGAGACTTACAAAAGCTTATTTAAAATGAGGTTTTCCAACTTCCAGCCCCCCAGAGATGCAGGTTCAGTAGGTCTGATAAGGTAATTGGAAATCTCCAATTAAGAAGCACCCTAATGTTTCCTTGGGAATAATTTCCCTAGACTCTAGGGCTCAGAGCATACCAAAAAAGGCCCATGCACTTGCTCTCTGGTACTCTTTTTCAGACATTTTTGAGACTCTTCAAAGGTATGTTTTAGAAAGATATCTCCACCACCACCCCCCTCTTAAAAATCCTGGGCAATCTGCAAATACTTGTCCTTCACTTGCCTTTCCTTTTCTTTCCTCCTGACTTCCCTTTCTTACTCCTTCCTTTTCTCCCTTCCTTCCTTCTAATGCATGTTGTATTAGAATTTGTGCTTGATTTTTTGCCAGACATTGGAGTCTTTGCTTTGAAGGAGTTATACTCTTTAGGCAGATATGTATATACATAAGCAACTGTAAAATACAAGTCGAATAGGTGGCATTAGAGAACTATAAACCAAATGCCTAGAAAGGAGTCACTATTTGAATGTGGATATCAGGAAAGATTTTACAGGTATGTTGGCAAAGCATTGGAATGAGAGTGGCACTTCAGCAGGCATAGTGCAAGAAATTGTATGAACAAAGGCCCAAGGCTTGTGGATATCTGGCCTGTTCAAGGAATGGTGCATAGGTCCAAGGTTTGTTTGTTTGTGGTCTGTGGAAATATCACTGGACAAGAAATAAGGAGACTGGGGTTCAAATCCTGATATGGACTTGGTGAACTGGGTTTTGGTGACCTTTGATATAAATCCCAAGAGTGTATGCTATTACATGTGATGACTTTTCAGGATTGTGTCTGATTCACCTTCATACCAGGAGCCCATGAATAAATTGGGGGAAACAGTAGAGTTTAGGAATTGTGGCAGGCTGAAAAATGGACCCCTAAAAGGTATCCATGTCTTAATCCTTGAAATCCGTGAATATTATCTTATGTGGCAAAAAGAGGGTCTTTGTGGATGTGATTAAATTAAGGATCATGAGATGGGGAGATTATCTTAGATTATCTGGGTGGGTCCTAAATGCAATCTCATACATCCTAATAAGGAGGCAGAGGGAGATTTGACTACCTGCAGATCAGAAGGTAATGTAAAGATGGAGCAGGGAGAGTTCTGAGGATGCTGGTCTTGAAGAGTAAGGTGATGCTGCCATGAGCCAGGGAATGCTGGGACCCACCAGAGACTGGAAGAGGCAAGCAATGGTTTCTCTCCTAGAGCCTCTGCAGAGAGTGCAGCCCTGATGATGTCTTGGTTTTGGCCAGTGAAACTGATTTTGGACTTCTGGCCTCCAAAACTGTGAGAGAATAAGTGGGTGTTGCTTTAAGCTATATGTCTGTTAATGTTTTTTACTGCAGTCCTAGGAATCTAGTAAAGTAGTTAAGAGGATGAGCTCTGAGGTTAAAAAGACGAGTCTTACTGCCATTGTGACCTTAGACTACTTCCTTAGATCTGTAAATGTTTATTTGGTAGTTTTGTGGAGAAAATGACCTAATGCATGTAAAGTGCTTTGTACAATGTTCAGTTCATGGTAGCTATCAAAAACTACCCAGTAAATGTTAAATATGTTGATAATGGTGATGACAATGATGATGGTAATAGTCGTGGAAAACTATTTTTTAAAAGGGGGCAAAAAATCCCAAATGTATCTTTATACATTTCTGATTTAATCAACTACTGACTGTATTATACTTCTGAATAATTGATAAATTCTC
Source organism: Choloepus didactylus (assembly GCF_015220235.1). NCBI lineage: Eukaryota > Metazoa > Chordata > Mammalia > Pilosa > Megalonychidae > Choloepus > Choloepus didactylus. Next base: position 20,042,450 of record NC_051325.1, on the reverse strand, counting down.
CTACTTACTATTCAAGTAGCAGATAGTAAAACTCCACTAAGAAGCCATTTTGTGAAATATCAAGATCTTGTAACAAAACAAAAAAATCCTTAAATTTGATTTATGTTCATGAGGAAGACAGTAAGAGATCTTGTCTTTTTGGATGAGACTTTTTTTTTTTTTTCATTTTCCTTTGTTTAATTTTTGTTCCTTCTAATAGCCTGCAATTTGGAAGGAAACAACTTTTGAGGCAACTCTAAGTGGAGAAAAAGTATGTTAGAAGTTCATATTGCCTTTCTTTTTTATAAGAGAAAAAATATTGTTCACTGGTTTGTTTTTCCAAATGAGCAATAGGCTATTTACAAATAAGCAGATCTCCAATGCTATGTTTTAAAATGGTAATCCTATCATTGTTTAAAAACTAAATGAAAAAAAATTCATTAAGGCACATTTGATCTGTGAGTTTAAAACAAACTTTCTGATGTAATGACAGATTCATTTTACTTTGTCCCCCCCCCCCCAAAACACATGAGCACTAAAATTGTCAAAGAACACTTAATATTTAGTAAAATGGTAAAGAATAGAATAAAAATTAAAGGAAGGGGAACATTTTCAAAAGGAAATCTTTGGAGATCCATTTTGTTTAAGAGAAACATTCTAAATAGTGAGTGTACACACCTGATACACATAAATACTAATAGCTAACAGGTACTCCAGAAATGAAACAATGGATAGTAAATAAATTAAAGTACTTCAGATTCAAAGGAGGAAACAAAATAATAATTAAAGAATGAAATAACCATTCCCATCAACATAACAAAGGACAGGAGGGATGAAGTGAAACAAAACCAGGTAAAAGTTTTTTCCCCAATGTTTTTCATCAGGATGTTTTTTGTTTTTTCTTTAAGCTTGCAAAATTAGATTTATTACAATAATTCTTCTTGGCTATTCTAAATATTAATATTTTACCTTTTAAATAAGAAGGGTCAGAAAGAGAGATAATGCCATATCCTTTTTGAAATTTACTGCCAGGTCCATTTTGGCCAACCCAATGGCTGACTCTTCTGTACAGCTAGAAGAGCCACATGCATTCTGCTTTTCTCATACGTACTGCTTTTATTTCTGCTTCCACTAGTTTAAGAGCAAAACTGATATTTATATATTCTTTCTTCAGTGCTGTGTGAAGCCACTCATATTGAGAATTGGAATAAAGACCAAAAAAGCCAAATAAAAGATAACACAGAAATATAGAAATGGTAGTGATCCTGATTTTTCTTTATGAAAATTGAGATCTGATAAACAAACTTCTTTTGGAACTATTGGCCATTCAAACATCACTCTTCAAGCATATAACAGCTCTTGATGTTAGTGAGCCAAGATATTATTATGTGTACATACACTAAGCCATATATATAGGCGTTGGCTAAATCAACTTGCATTGTGATAGAACTGATGTAATTTGAGAATCAAATGTTCTGATTTGTGAGTTTTGGGAAGACAATTGTTTGACAGAAATAACAGGTCTCATGCTGCAGTGGGGAGATTTGAGGTAGTGAGCTATTCTACTCATTCTGTAAGACTGAGGTTTCCACTCACAAAATGAAGTAGAGAATTTTGTCTTTTCAGCGATTATTTAAATACGACTATCAAATGATATATTCATCTCTCCACGGTGATTTCCTCAGATCAGGAGCTTTCTGAGGGCAGGGACTGAGTCATCCATTTATATAGCTCTAGTTCCTTCACCATGTCTGGTCCATTCTTAGTGCTTAGGAGATGTTTGTGGAATTAATGAATGGTAGAGTAGGTGGTTGTTGTAATCAGGATTTTTTTATTAGAATAGTGGTAAAAAGCTAAAGACATAAAGGATTTTCTACCTTCCATTAGTTAGCAGGGCTCCTCCAACTGGTGGATCTGTTTTTTCTTTTTAATTTGTTACTGTGATGTTCTTTCCTTTTATTTAAAATTTCTTTGGAAGTACAAATGATATTATAACCATAATATTATAAGTAAGAAGAAGCATATTACTGATTTCTCAATCTTCCATCAAACAAACTATTGTTTCTTTGTATTTGACTCTGTGCATTTACCTTTTTTCCTTTTTTGCATTTATATGATTGGAACGTGGATTGAATGTGGCATAATGAATTATTCAGTATTTTTCATATAGTTTCATAGAGTACATAATTATAATTTTAAATGGCTACATAATATATTCTCTACTTCCTGTCCTTCCTCCTCCACCTTTTTTTATCTGCTTTATCTCTCTAATGAATTACTATTAGGTTTCAAAAGCTGATTCAGCAGTCCCCTCATTTCTGTTGACTTATGATCCTAGTACTTTCCACATGTATTGATTATAGAACTTTTTTTAAAATGCAGTTTTATTGAGATATATTCACATACCATGCAATCATCCAAAGTATACAATCAGTTGTTCACAGTATCATCAAATGGTTGTGCATTCATCCCTGCAATTAATTTTTTGAACATTTTCATTATTCCAAGAAATAAAAATGAAAGTAAGAATAAAAATAAAAATAAAAGTATGAAAGAACATCTAAAACATCTCATACTCTCACCCCCTATTATTCATTTACTTTTTGTCTCCCTTTTTTCCTACTCTGCTGTCCATAAACTGGATAAAGGGAGTGTGAGCCACAATGTGTTCACAATCACACAGTTACACTATATAAGCTATATAGTTATACAATTGTTTTCAAGAATCAAGGATATTGGATTAGAGTTCAACAGTTTCAGGTATTTCCTTCTAGCTATTCTTTTTTTTTTTTTGTTTTTACATTTGTAGGACTTTATTGATAAACATACTTTTGGTCCATGTCTTGCCACTGGTTTCAGAATTATTTAAATTTATAAGCACCAGTAGATCAAATGTTTGATGCTCTAAGTTACTTGGCACATGGTATGAATATTTTGCTCCAGATCTGCTCTCCACCTTTCTCCATCATATTTTCTGCCCCAGGTGAGTAACATTTATGGACTGTATCAGTGAGCTCTCTTGTCTTCTAGTTTCTGGTCAAGTTCCACCAGGCAGAGGCTCCAGGGGGAAATTGGAGGGTAGGAAGAGTGAGTCAGGGTATTTATTCCCAACTCTTCTCCTGTCAGTCTGCAGGGTGGCGCCTTCTAGCTATTCTAATACACTAATAACTAAAAAGGGATATCTATAAAATGTATAAGAATAACCTCCAGAATGACCTCTCAACTCCATTTAAAATCTCTCAGCCATTGAAACTTTATTTTGTTTCATTTCTCTTCCCCCTTTTGGTCAAGAAGGCTTTCTCAACCCCACGATGCCAGGTCCAGGCTCATCCCTGGGAGTCATGTCCCATGTTGCCAGGGAGATTTACACCCCTGGGATTCATGTCCCATGTAGGGGGAGAAGGCAGTGAGTTTACCTGCAGAGTGGCTTAGAGAGAGAGGACACATCTGAGCAATGAAAGAGGTTCTCTGGGGGTGACTCATAGGCAAAATTGTAAGTAGGCTTAGCCTCTCCTTTGCAGTAACAAGTTTCATAAGGGCAAGCCCCAAGATTGAGGGCTCGACCTTCTAAATTGGTAGTCCCCAATGCTTGCAAGAATATCAGTAATTCCCCAGGTGGGGAAGTTTAATATTTCCAGTTTTTTTCCCAGTCCTTCAAGAGGTCATTGCAAATACATTTTTATTCTCTGCCCAAATTACTCTGGGATGTATCAGGGCTTCATGCTAAGCTGTACAAACCGACCAGATCTCACCCCCTTTTCTGGGTTCCATGTAAGTATGGTGTTTGAATAAACTGACCATAAAAGTTAAATTATATAGTGTTGTACAGAAAATATAGATTTTCCTTTTACCAAATAAACATCAATTCCTTTGGTTTTAAAACCAAAGTTTTAAAACACATTCAATATCATCCTTTTCCCTTTAGTTTGGTTTACCTTAGTCCTAACCAAGTCCATTTTGTTCAAATCTCTAATTAAAGTCTGGTCTCTTTTTCAGCTTCTTTAACATTTGCTGTATGGGATAATGCTAACATTCATAGCTGCTGAACTCTGGCTCTGAGTCTGAAGTGTCACACAGATACCCGAAGTTCCAGAGACTGAGCAGGTTATACACAAACAGCTCATCATCTCAGAATTTAGAAATAACTGTTAAACTCATGAAAAGATTGTGACTACTGTGGAAGCTTACAATCTAGGAATTTTTACCATAAGCCTTCCCTTGATAACCTGTGCTCTCAGGTTCAATTCTCAGAGTTTGCACATTATAGTTAGTCCATATTAGTGAGGCGTTATAAGGGTCATCTTTTTGATTCTGGCTTATTTCACTCAACATACTGTCCTCAAGGTCCATTCACCTAGTTGCATACCTCACAACTTCATTTCTTCTTGCCGCTGCTCAGTATTCCATTGAATGTATGCAACACACTTCACCATTCCATTTATTGGTCGATGTACCGTTAGGTCACCTCCATCTGTTGCGAATAGTGAATACTGTCTCCATAAATACCAGTGTGCAATGTCCCTTCATGTCCCTCCTCTCAGTTCTTCCAAGTATATACCCAATAATGGGGTTGCAGGACCATATGGCAACCCCATAGTTAGCTTCCTGTGGAACCACCACACTACCCTCCAGATGGGCTGCACTATTCTACTTCCCTACGAACGATGAATAGGTATATCCCTCTCTCCACATTTTCTCCATCACTTGTATCCCTCTGTTTATTTTTTAAACAGTTTTATTGACCTACCATACAATCCATTCTAAGTAAACAATCAATGATTCCTGGTATAGTCATGTAAGTATGCATTCACATCCACAATCTATATGAGGACAGTTCCATTTCTTCAGCAAAGAAAGAGGAAAAGGAGACAAAAATGTAGAATAAAAATATGAAAGAAGAAAAATGAAAATAAAATAAAATACAATGAAAAGGTCAGACAACACCACTACCACCAAGAATCCCATATCACTCTGTTATAACCCCCTCTTATAGACTTATAGCTTTGGTATATTGCCTTTGTTACAATTAATGGAAGTATCTTACAGTGTTACCATTAACTATAGACTCTAGTTTGCATTGATTGTATTTTTTCCCTTGTACCATCCAATTTTCAGCACCTTGCAAAGTTGTCGTTCATTTGTTCTCCCTCTTTTAAAAACATTCTTACATTTGTGCATTTAATCACCATCATTGACCACTCTGAGTTTTACTAAGTTACACAGTCCCAGTCTTTATCTTCTGTATTTCCTTCTGGTGTCATACATGCCCCTAGCATTCTTCTTTCAACTGTACTCACACTCATATTTGTTCAAAGTACTTGCAATATTGTGATACCATCACACAATATTATGCTATCTGTTTCTGGATCTTTACAGTCAATCCTGTTTACCCTTATGTATTCCTTCAGCATCAAATGTCCAATTTCTTACCTCTTTCTATCTCCTGATAACCTGTGTTCTCAAAGTTAATTCTCAAATTTTGCTCATCAATGTTAGTTCGTATTAGTGAGTCCAAAGAGTACCCATCCGTTTGTTTCTGGCTAATTTCACTCAACATAATGTCTACTGTCTACCATTTTGACTTTTGAAATTTATATGCCACATCTTATTTTATTTTATTTTTCCTCTCTTTCTCTCTTTATTCTCACTAATAGTCTTCATTTCTACTTTCTTCTCCAAACCTCTCTCTCCTGTCTTTTCCTATCTGCCTATAGTGCTCCCTTTATTTCTTGTAGAGCAGGTCTCTTGTTCATAAACTTTCTCAGTGTCTGTTTGCAGATATTTTAAAGTCTTCCTCATTTTTGAAGAACAGTTTTGCCTGATATAGAATTCTTGGTTCGCAGTTTTTCTCTTTCAGTATCTTAAATATATCATGCCATTGCCTTCTTGCCTCCATGGTTTCTACTGAGAAATCTGCTCATAATCTTATCGAGCTTCCTTTGTATTTGATGGATCACTTTTCTCTTGGTGCTTTCAGAATTCTCTTTGTCTTTGACATTTGATAATCTGATTATTATGTGTCTTGGAGTAGGTCTATTCAGATCTGTTCTGTTTGGGGTATGGTGTGCCTCTTGGATCTGTAATTTTATGTCTTTCATAAGAGATGGGAAATTTTCAGTGATTATTTCCTCCATGATTCTTCTTACCCCTTTTCCCTTCTCTTCTCCTTCTGGGACAGCCATGACACATATATTCATATGCTTCAGATTGTCATTCAGTTCCCTGAGACCCTGCTAATATTTTCCCATTCTTTTCCCTATCTGTTTTTTCATGTGTAGGATTTCAGATGTCTTGTCCTCTAGTTCCTGAATCTTTTCTTCTGCCTCTTCAAATCTGCTGTTGTATGTCTCCATTGTGTTTTTCATCTCTTCTATTGTGCCCTTCATTCCCTTAGGTTCTGCCAATTGTTTTTTCAAGCTTTCAAGTTGTTCCTTATGTTCATCCAATGTCTTCTTTATGTGCTTCATCTCTTTTGCCATATCTTCACTCAACTTGTTAATTTGTTTTTTGAATTGATTTAGCATAATTTTTTGAAGATCTTTAATTAGTTGTTTCATCTTCTGTTTCTCATTTGACATGTAAGTTTGTTCCTTTCACTGGGCTGTATCTTTGTTTTTCCTAGTGTGATTCGTAATTTTTTTGTTGTCTGGGCATCTGGTTTCTTTGATTACCCCAGTCAGATTTTCCCATCCTGGTCTCAGGATGGTGTGATCTGTATCAGGTTTCTTTGAGGATGAGACCCAGCAGGTTGGCAGATTTTTCTGTGAGACCTCTAGACACTGTGTTTTTCTTATCTTTCCCAGCAGGTGCTGCTTTCCAGCCTGCAGTTCCAGTTCTTATGCTGTGATCTCAGCCATTCCACCGATTCCATACTGGTATATGATGTGTGTTTGGTCACAGATGTCCCCCAACAGTTGTTCCAGACTATTTACTAGTTGTTCCTGGCTATATGCTACTAGTTCCAGAGGACTAACTTGATTATAGTACTTTTGATACTATATGATAACTTTTTTCCTCCCAAATATTGTGAGAAATGAGGTATATCAGGAATGGATTAGGTCATATAAAGCTCTGTGTTCTAATGCCTTACTCAGTGATGGTTGCATAGTAGGCACTTAGCAAAGGTTCTCAGAAGGCCGATACCTTTCTAGGGTCTAGGATTAGAAGGACAAATAAGACAGTTTCTGGATTTGATGCTAAAAGTATAGTGGCAGAACATACTTTGTTAACATCATGTGGATATTGCTGTTTTAGAGGTGTATTCATGATGCTAGGAAAACCCAGAGGATACTGACATCTTCATACCATAGCATTTTATTTCTTAGGATTTTTTTTTTTTTTTTTTTTTGGCTGTGTTTCCTGGAATGGTATGGCTAACCTGAGGAGTACTAGAATTTTTATGGCTCTTGAGTTTTCATTAAATTATTTTCCAGAAGATTCTGTTTCTTTTTATGTGCCTTGTTTTCCCATGCCATTTTCTAGTTTATATTTGGTAGCTTGATATATGCTTTTTCATCAAATTGTATAAATTTTATAAATTGTACAATCTCCTTATATAATTGTGGTAGTCAGGAGTCTAAGTTGTCTTCCAGTATTTCCGTATCGCACTCAACATACATGTCCATTGTAATTTCCAGGACTGTGAATTTGATTGATTTTACTGCTATGATTAGGCTATGATATATGGCACAGTTGACTTTAAGAAAGGGAGATTATCAGGCTGGGTGGGTCTGACCTAATCACACTAGCCCTCTGAAAGTTTTGTCTGACTGAAAGCAGAAGAGAATTTCAGAGGAATTCAAAGCATGAGAAGGATTTGTCATGCTATTGCTGGTTTAAAGATAGAGGGAGCCACATGGAAAGGACCTAGATTTGAGATACTCAAGTTCTCATCCTTTAGGAACTGAGAGCAACTCCAGTCCTACCACTGCAGGGGACTGAATTTTACCAACAGCAGGAATGAGCTTGGAAGGGGCTTTTTCCCCAGAATCCCTCTGACACCTTGATTTTGGCCTCATGATACCCTGAGCAGAGAACACAGCTGTGCTGTGTGGGACTTCTGACCTACAGAAAGTGTGAGCTAATAAATGTTGTTTCAAGCTGTTAAATTTGTGGTAATTTGTTATGTAGTGATAGAAAACAAATACAATAATATATCAATCATTTTTGATATGTTACATATATTTTTTCTTGTATTTTTTTTGTGACTTTTGCTTGTGTAAGAGCTTTTTGTTTTATTATTGAATCCACTGAGATTTTTCTTGGTGATTTCTATTATTTCTTAAAATTTTTGAAAGTTACTGACCTTCTAAAGATATACAAATACGTTCATTTTCTTTTCATTTTTCTGCAGTAAGACATTTTTACATTTAGCCCTTTAATCCATTTGAAATCTGTTTTGGTTTGGTATGATATATGAATCTTTCAATTTGTTAACTAAATACACTAATGTTATCCATTAGCTAGACCTCTTTCTCATTGTTTTGTGGGACCTCCCTTTTTAAATCCTGGTTGCAGGGGGGTGCCACTAAGGCTTATTTCTGGGCTCTCCATTCTATCTTTTACCATTATCATATTATTTTAATTATTATCACTTTGATACATGATTAAAAATAGTGTCTTGTAGTTATTTTTTCTTTATAATATAGTAATATTCTTGGTCATTTATATTCCAGGTGAATTTTAGAATATCTGTAATATTATAAGTAAAAAAGACATTTTTTGTGACAGTTTTTTTGCTTCCAGGAATATTGCGCATATTTTAATTTACTTAATTCTGCAAGAGCATGGTTTCTGGAAGAAGTCAATAATGGCAAGTCTGGATTCCTCTTCTCAGGGTTCTTGAAATTCCCAATTGAGAGACAGGAATAAAGTCAACTGCTCTTCTAGTCATTCATTCAAGAAACACTGAGTATCTCAAATGTGCCAGGCACTGTTCAAGGCACTGGTGATATAGTAGTGAACAAAACAGACTAGTTCCTCATGGCCTTTACAGTCTAGTAGGGGAGATAGATAATCAACGAGTAAACCAACAAATGAATAAAATCATTTCAGGGATTGATAAATGCTAAAAAGATAATACAGCAAGGTAATATGGTATTAAGTGCCTGTGTGGTGGGGAGACAGGGTGGTGTGGGTAGGCATCCCAGGATTTGAGTCTGAGTCTCAGATGATGAATTCAATAGCACTCTGTCCCTGGTGACGTGGCTGCATAGTAATTTATAATCTTTCAAACTGAATATCGACTTTCCACTGCTGCTTAACTGACTATTCTGAGGAGCAATAGAAAGAAATTCTCCCTTGGAAAATTTGGGGATTTCTAGCTCACTAAAACATTCCTTTTAATGTTTGAATGGAAATTTTTTGTTCTAATATTTCAACACTAGTGCTGGCCTAACAATGGAAGGAAGCTGCCTTGAAAAATGCCATCAGCCCTTCCTTTCACCATAATTCTTGGCAGTAGAAAGCTTTGTCCCAATTCTTGAATTTTCGTTCATCCTTCTCCAAATCACAAGTCTCTGGATGGCCAAGACCTGGCCTATTGCCTGTTATTAACTGTGCTCTTCTGATCTAGACTAGGCTTCTATAAGAGGCTGGAAGAGATGAGCTCTTAGTTTTTCTTGCATGGGTCCAGTATCAAACTCAAAAACATGGTATAAATGACAACCTGATGACTGTGATTTTAATCACCCATCCATATTATTGATAGTTGTTGGTATTTCAGCGTTTTCTATAACATTCATGGATGGATGGTAAAAACATCTTAAACAAGAGAAGCCTCTATAAATGTTATTCTTTCAATTTACAGATATTAAGGACCTATGATGTGCTAGTTCTACAGTCCTTATTATTTTTTGCCTTTCCATTTGACACTTATGTGTCAAATAACTTATGCCAAGAAAGTTTTCAATGCCGGAAATGAAAATCCATTTATTTGTTTTTCTTGACTTGGGTTATATATAGGAAAAAGATACTAGTTGTGCTGAGTTTAAGACAATGTTTTGAATATAATGTAAATGTGCAATGAATTTTTAAAATATGGGATTATTTCTATAAAGTTTAATTGAAGCATTGAGATGAAAATTTGAAGCATGAAAATAGGTAAACTCTAGTTATGACTCTGTCAGGGTACACAGTCATTATGTATAGATTAGGAGGTTAGAAAGTGATCCTGCCATACAGTGTCATGTAATTTTAAAGTTGGAAAAGAACTGAAAGATAATTCAGGTCAGATGTTTTTCTGATGCAGATAGGAAAACTGAGGCTAGAGAGAGGAAGTAATATACCCAAGGACATGCAGGTCATATTTGGGAGAGCCATGAATAGGACCCTGGTCTCCTGACTTTCATTTCTGTTTTTTCCCTCAATTCAGTACTATGTGCTACTTACCATACTTAATATTTCAGTAGAAATTTGATATGTACTTGATGATATTAAATTAATATTATAAAAAATGATTTTTTATGTTGGGCTCTGGAGTGTTTTTAGGACTAATTGTTCTTTTCTGTAACATTGAAACAGTATGATTTCCATTAAAATATTCATTAAAGCTTTTATCTTTGAAAAATTTGATCAAATGGAATATGGATAGTAACTGAATCCTCTCTGATGGTAGCGTTATAGTTTGGCCGAGGTAAATTTCTGAACATTTCTGCATTGTATTGTTGCTGGGTATTTTTGGTTACTGTGTTACGGAAAGGAAACACTTCTAAAGATTTGTTTTCTTCTACTGACTTCTGAATGCTTTTCAACGATCCCCTTTTTACTTGAAATGACAAAACTAAAAGAGAGGCTTTGTTATATCTTTTAACAAAACTATTGATCTTTTATTTGTATGAAAGCATCCTGGTTGTTAAATTGCTTTGTTAATTTTATGTTTTAGAAGTATGCTTCTATTTCTTTACTTTTAGATTGAAAATCTATTATTGTTTTGTGTAAGGGTTACTTCAATTACTGCTTCTTTCAAAGTTGGCTTTCCTTTGAATTTGGAGACATGAATGAATCCCTTTTCCTCTTTAATTTTTTCCTGCTGTATAAAAGACATATTTTCTATACTTGTTTGATTTTTATAGGCTATCAGTAATGTTACATAGGTCTTCTTAGGATAATCCAATATAACCCTGCTGTCTTACCTACTTTCAGAAATTGTTTCATAAAGTTATATAAGTATATTCAGGCTTGTACGTACTGTACTACACTACATATGGACTCCAGGCAGCTTGGATTTGTGGATTTGAATCCTACCTCTGTCACTTACTGGCCAGGGAAGGTCACTTCATCTCTCTGAGTCTGTTTCTTTGTTTTTAAAATTTAGATAATAATACATTACTTTTAGGGTCATTGTGAGGATTATATAAAACAATGCATGCATCCCTGGCACATTGTCAGTGCTCAATAATCGGAAGCCATAACAATGCTATATACCTATGGTAAAAGCAAGGAACAATATTCTGAAACAGAATAAGAATTCATGGTAGGTTCCTGATGTTATGATATGATATCACCTGTTGACTAGAATAGCATAGACTTGCTGAGAGAAACTCAAACTTAAGAAAAAAATCTTTTTTGAAGGTTAGAAATGTATTATTCCTATTAGCCATTATCTAAATCATCCAGTGTATATTTCATCAATTGCCTCACTTAATCAGCAGCCTTTTTCTTCTTACACAAAAGAACTGGGATTATTTCACTGAGAGGGATCTGTAAGACGATTCCCAAAGATGATCCTATTAAAGGATATACATTTTCCCCTATGATAAGATCAATAGTTCCTATTCAAGGGGTGTCAGGTCAAATAATTGAAAATTTACTTCCAGCAAACTCTCTCTTTATTCCTTAGAAAAGTATAAATTTGGATAGGAGACAGTAAATAGATGGTCAGTAGCTTCTTCAGAAATTCTGTATAATTTAATGCTTCCATCTGTTCATTGTCATTTCTGTCACCTTGACTTTCCCATCTTGGATTATTGAGAAACTCCTTTCCAGTGTGTGAGGAATACATCAGTTTTTCAGGATTAGAAACTGTGTGGCATCTTTTTCCACTTTTTAGTTTAACTCAAACCTGGCACCCAACTGGTGTGTGTGTGTGTATATATGTATGAGATTGTCATTAGGGAAGAGAATGAGGCTATTTCTGTAGCCTGCTACACTGAGAAATTGGCCTGCCTCATGAACAAATGCAGTGCATAAGGTACATAATTTTCAACAGTTGAAAGACAGTCACCAGTGTAGTCTGCTGACTTTTCCAAAAAGTATTTGATTCTTAACCTATAAGCCCTAATTTTATTTTATTTTATTTTTTCAGTGTTTCTGTTACTATCCTCTACACTAACCCAAAAGGACTATATGGATTACTCCAGCCAGGGTCAAAACTCTACCTGTATTTTATTCCTTTTGCTTTCTACTAAAAATATATATTTTCAGAAAGGAGGAGGGAACCAGGAGAGGTTGCTGGCATTCCTAGAAATTCTGCTGCATGATGTTTGAATTTGCAGTTGTTGAACCCTGATTCACTGTAGTATCATTAATTTTTTTCATTGTTTTTTTTTAACTTTATCAAAAAATTAAAGAAAAAAACAAACAATAAACATTACAAACAAAACCAAAACAAAGGAGCAAGAAAAAACAAATAACCTAAAATAACTACATTGCTTCTAACATGTTCCTACCCTACCCCAAGAAAATAAAGAGACCATAACCCAACAAAGGAATAAGAAAAACTAATAACCTAAAATAACTACATTTCTGCAAACTTGTTCCTACCATACCCCCCAGAAATTAACAAACCATAGTTGTTCCTGGGCATTCCCAGAACATTAAATTTACCCTCCATAACTTATCTGCTATTAATTATCGTTCCCCCTTCACTATTTGCTTACTCTTGCTAGGTCCCTTACATTCTACAATATAAAGCATTTATTTTACATTTTTCACTGTGTTCACATTAGTGGTAACATACAATATTTCTTTTTTTGTGCCTGGCTTATTTTGCTCGGCATTACATCTTCAAGTTTCATCCATGTTTTCATATGTTTCACGACCTTGTTCCTTCTTGCTGCCATGTAGTATTCCATCGTGTGTGTGTACCACATTTTTTTTTTTATTAAATTCAGTTTTATTGAAATACATTCACACACCATACAATCATCCATGATGTACAATCCACTGTCCACAGTATGATAACATAGTTATGCGTTCATCACCACAATCTATCTCTGAACATTTTCCTTACATCGGAAAGAACCAGAACAAGAATAAAAAATAAAAGTGAAAAAAGAACACCCCAATCATCCCCCCATCCCACCCCATTTGTCCTTTAGTTTTTATCCCCATTCCTCCACTCATCCATACACTAGATAAAGGGGGTGTGATCCACAAGGTCTTCACAATCACACTGTCACCCCTTGTAATCTACATTATTATATAATTGTCTTCAGGAGTCCAGACTGCTGGGTTGGAGTTTGGTAGTTTCAGGTATTTACTTCTAGCTATTCCAATACATTAAAACCTAAGAGGTGTTATCTATATAGTGCATAAGAATTGTGTACCACATTTTGTGTATGCACTCATCTGTTGAAGGACATTTGGGTTGTTTCCATTTCTTGGCAATTGTGAATACTGCTGCTATGAACATTGGCGTGCAGATATCTGTCTGTCTCACTGCTTTCAGATTTCTCGGGTATATACTGAGAAGTGTATTTGCTGGATCAAAGGGTAACTCTATATCTAGTTTTCTAAGGAACTGCCAGACTATGTTCCAGAGTGGCTGAACATTATACAGTCCCACCAACAATGAATAAGAGTTCCAATTTCACCACATCCTCTCCAGCATTTGTAGTTTCCTGTTTGTTTAATGGAAGCCATTCTAATTGGTGTGAGATGGTATTTCGTTGTGGTCTTAATTTGTATCTCTCTAATAGCTTGTGAAGCTGAACATTTTTTCATGTGTTTCTTGGCCATTTGTATTTCCTCTTCAGAGAACTGTTTTCATATCTTTTGTCCATTTTATATTTGGGCTGTCTGTACTATTGTCATTGAGTTGTAGAATTTCTTTATATATGCAAGATATCAGTCTTTTGTCAGATACATGGTTTCAAAAAATTTTTTCCAATTGAGTTGGCTGTCTCTTCGCCTTTTTGACAAATTCCTTTGAGGTACAGAAACTTCTAAGTTTGAGGAGTTCCCATTTATCTATTTTTTCTTTTGTTTCTTGTGTTTTGGGTGTAAGGTCTAGGAAGTGGCCACCTAAAACAAGGTGTTGAAGATGTTTCCCTACATTGTCTTCTAGGAGTTTTATGGTACTCTCTTTTATATTGAGGTCTTTGACCCACTTTGAGTTAACGTTTATGTAGGATGTGAGGTAGGGGTCCTCTTTCATTGTTTTGGATATGGATATCCAACTCTCCCAGCCCCATTGTTGAAAAGACTGTTGTGTCCCAGTTCAGTGGCTTTGGAGGCCTTATCAAAGATCAGTTGGCCGTAGATCTGAGGGTCTATCTCTGAATTCTCAATTTGATTCCATTGATTAATATGTCTGTCTTTGTGCCAGTACTATGCTGTTTTGACTACTGAGGCTTTGTATTAAGCTTCAAAGTCAGGGCATATAAGTCCTCCCATTTTGTTTTTCTTTTTTAGAGTGTTTTTAGCAATCCAAGGCATTTTCCCTTTTCAAATAAATTTGATAACTAGCTTTTTGAAGTCTGCAAAGTAGGTTGTTGGAATTTTGATTGGGATTGCATTGAATCTTTAGATGAGTTTGGGTAGAATTGACATCTTAATGACATTTAGCCTTCCTGTCCATGAACATGGAATATTTTTCCATCTTTTAAGATGCCCTTCTGTTTCTTTTAGTAGAGTTATGTAGGTTTCTTTGTATAGGTCTTTTACATCTTTGGTTAAGTTTGTTCCTTGGTACTTGATGTTTTTAGTTGCTATTGAAAATCGTATCTTTTTCTTGAGTGTGTCTTCGCTTTGTTCATTTCTAGCATATAGAAACATTACTGACTTATGTGCATTAATCTTGTATCCCACTACTTTGCTAAATTTATTAGCTCCAGTAGCTGTATCGTCAATTTCTCAGGGTTTTCCAGATACAAGATCATATCATCTGCAGATAATGACAGTTTTACTTCTTCCTTTCCAATTTGGATGCCTTTTATTTCTTTGTCTTCCCGGATTGCTCTGGCTAGCACTTCTAGCACAATGTTGAATAACAGTGGTGACAGCTGGCATCCTTGTCTCATTCCTGATCTTAGAGGGAAGGCTCTCAGTCTCTCACCATTGAGTACTATGCTGGCTGTGGGTTTTTCATATATGCTCTTTATCATATTGAGGAAGTTTCCTTCAATTCCTACCTTTTGAAGTGTTTTTATCAAAAAGCAATGTTGGATTTTGTTGAATGCTTTTTCAGCATCTGTTGAGATGATCATTTGATTTTTCTCTTTTGATTTGTTAATGTGTTGTATTACACTGATTGATTTTCTTATGTTGAACCATCCTTGCATGCCTGGAATGATCCCACTTGGTCATGGTGTTTGATTTTTTTAATGTGTCTTTGGATTCGATTTGCAAGTTTTTTGTTGAGAATTTTTGCATCTATAGGGAGATTGGCCTGTAGTTTTCCTTTTTTGTAGCATCTTTGCCTGGTTTTGGTATTAGAGTGATGTTAGCTTCATAAAATGTGTTAGGTAGTATTCCATTTTCTTTGATGTTTTGAAGGAGTTTAAGTAAAATTGGTGTCAGTTCTTTTTGGAAAGTTTGGTAGAATTCTCCTGTGAAGCCATCTGGCCCTGGGCATTTATTTGTGGGAAGCTTTTTGATAACTGATTGGATCTCTTTGCTTGTAATTGGTTGATTGAGAACTTCTGTTTCTTCTCTGGTCAGTCTTGGTTGTCCATGTGTTTCTAGGAAATTGTCCATTTCTTCTACATTATCTAGTTTGTTGGCATTCAGTTGTTCATAGTATCCTCTAATATTTTTTTAGCCCTATTTTAATCAAATTTAGATTGAATTGGGGAAGAGTGTGTGCAAGGATTGGAGAAATAAAAATATGTGTATGATCAACAGTGTGAAAATTCCCTTCGTGATTGTTAGAGATACAACTTAGTAGTAGCCTGAGGATGCTCATCCCTCTCCAGTGGTATTTAAACTATATCTCCCTCCCTAGATATTTTTAGCTCTTTGTTTCTAGCTTCTTTTATGCCTGTTTAATTTTTAAAAAGAATTAGAAGTATGAGGCAGTGTTGATATTTTTTTCTATTTTCTTTCTTTATTTGTTTTCTCTGTTATCCACAAAACAAATGAAAGGCTCCAAAGGATGATTTGTTTCCGCCCTTTGTATAAATTCAATATAAGCTGTATTTGACTCCTATTGAGTGCCTAAAATTCTCCTAGAGGAAATGTGGCTCAGAGATAACTTTTTAGTGAATATGTCTTAGAATTGGTATAGAGGTTTTTTTGTTTTTAATTCCTTTTTCATTTTTTGATGCTTAATTGACTTCAAACTTCATTATTTCATCCCATGGCTTTATTATTTCATCTAAGGTCATCTTAGAAATAATATATCATGGGAGTTACTTCTTGTTCAATTACTTACCCATTAAGACTAGGAATCTACTAGGGAATTAACGGGTTAATGTGCTGCCACCCTTTCACCTCCTATGTCCTAGATTTCAGCATTAGCTAAATTGGCAAATTAAAATAACCCTTGTTTTATCCTTGTTCCTTGTTGACATGCTCTTATATTTTAAAATTTCATCACACAACATGGTATAGTTGTTAAGAACTTTCTTCGGTGATTCTTAGAACTGCAATGTCGGATATGAATAGGTTATGATAAAACATAATCAACCACAATGAGATGCTGTTTCACAGCCACTAGGATCACTATAATTAAAAAATGGAAAATAACAAATGTTGGCAAGGATTTGGGGAGATAAATTGTTGCAGCAACTGGAAGAAGTTTGGCAGTTCCTCAAAAAGTTAACATGGAATTACCACATGACCCAGCAATTCCACTTGCAGGTATATACCCCCAAAATTGGAAACAGTGACTCAAAATGATATAGTAATATTTGTAATACCGAAAGGTAGAAGCAACCCAAATGTCTATCAACAGATGAATGGATAAACAGTGTGGTCTATACATACAATAGAATGTTATTTAGCCCTAAAAAGGAATGAAGTTCTGATATATGCTACAACTTGGATGAACCTTGAAATAAACCAGACACAGAAGGACAAATAGTGTATAATTCCATTTATGTGTAATAACCAGAAAAGGTAAGTCCATAGAGATGGAAAGCAGATTAGTGGTTGCCAGGGGCTGAAGTTAGAGGGGTAGTGGAGAGTGACTGCTTAATGGATACAGAGTTTCTGTTTGGGCTAATTAAAAAGTGTTGGAAATAGATAGTGGCGATGGTTGCACAATGTTGTGAATGTAATTAATGCCACTGAATTGAACATGGTTAATGTTTAAATGGTTATGATGGTAAATTTTATGTTATATATATGAAATTTTACCACAGTAAAACTAAAAAAAGAAATAAAACATAAAAAATTAAATAAAAAGGAAAAAAAGAAAAGCTGTTGAATATAGCAGACAGAATTCACCTAGGTCCTAATTTTGCAAATGGCTGACTCCAACTCACTATGTCATTGTTTTTGTACAGCATACAAATGGGAAGCAGATGAGAGGTTTTCAGGGGCTGGGGGTTGGGGAGAATTGGGGAGTGACTGCTTAATGGGTATGGAATTTTCTTTTATGGTGATGAAAATGTTTAGAAACTAGGTTGTATAACATTGTGCATGTGCTAAATGCCACTGAACTATACACTTTAAAAGTTAATTTCATGTTGTGTTAATTTTACCTCAATTAAAAAAAATAACCAAAAATCAGAGAATTGTGTATAAAATTCTTAAATATTGACAGACATTTGCTTTTTGATAAATTTTGCATAATTCTGGGGTTAGGCAACCATTCTTGTGATAACATCTTAACATCTCTTTTTAAAATATTTGATCATTTTACCAATATAAAAATAATAAATGTTTACTAAGGATAAGCAGAAGGAAGATAATAAAATTACCTTGATTGTACCACTTAGAAAGAGCAACTGTAAACTTTTTTTATAATTATGTTTCCTGTGATTTTTCTAAGGTGTAATACATGTGCATATACACGACAACCTTATACATGCATGTAGATATTAATGAAACAGGATCATTCTAAATATAGTGTTTAAACATACTTTTATCACTTATTAATGCATCAGGTAATGATTTGTTCTATTTTCTGTAGTTTCAAGAGTAATGAATTTTTTTTAACACATCTCTCTTTTTTTTAACAAGCAGCAAAATAATGCAAAGATGTTTCATTTGTCTTCGAATCTTTGTAGCTGCTCAAAGGAAATGGCCATTTTATTGGGTTGGCTTGGATTAGATTGGATTAGGTTGATTTGAATTCAAATGGCCTCCAGAAACCCTTGTAGAACTTCTGAAATATTTAGCATCCTGTGTTTATTCTCATACTTTCTTAGCTAAATGTAATTGGTGACTTGAAGCCTGAAGGAAATTATCAGTGTATTTCGAGCTGAGAAAGACTATGACATTGTGTCTGAAAGAACCTCATTGTGTGGACTTTGTTAAACTCGATCACTCAAGGTATACAGCAGTATATCTTCTTATATTTTTAGGAATGGGTCTAATTAGGAGAGGAGAAATCAATAAAAATATAAAGGACAAGAACAGTTGGAAAAAGTTAGATTTTTTTTTCCTTAAATCTGGAAAATACCTACATTTAGCATAGGAAAATTCATTAAAGCATTCTGTTTCTACAATTTTGATGGACTGAAATGAAATAGCACTATTTTAGTAGTTCATAATTAATGTATTAGCAGGGTTTGTCCATCAGTATGTTGCAGGGACCAGAAGGGTTCAGGTTCTACTTTTTCCTTGGAACCAAATAGGGACATTTCCTTTAAATGACAACTCTTGGGGATAAATTTGTCATGTTTTTTCAGATAAATTTTGAGAACTTTTAGATGAGTAGAATCTTCTTAAAGGAGAATTTCCTTTCAAGGGCCAAGTTTTATTTGAATTTCATCTTCAAGATCTCTAAATATAGAAACTTTGAAAAATTGTAGCAGTTTTCCATATTGCATAATATTGATTTCCTTAAAATGTATACTACTTATTTGGGCAATGGGTGAGGAGTTTGTTTTCTGAAGTATATATTTGCCTTTTAAAATCTAGGTGGAAGTACATAACAAATGAAATTTTATTTAATTTCTCTTGTTTTAAAACAGACACACTTTATAGCCTTTATATAATATCCAATCAATCAAATAGTAAAATCATCTAAATTTACCCAAAGCAAGCCAGATTAGTTTGTGTGCATTATCATGTAGGTTAAATTGGCATTTGCTTGTGAGGATTCACTTAAATGCAGCTTTGCAAGAAATAGCATAATCATCTGCAACATTTCTGTCTCTCAAAATGATTTGGATGAAATAATACCAGAAGATGTCAATTTAAATGTTCTTCTTGAAATCCAGTTAGCTTCTGATTATTCACACTAATGGAAGGGGAGTATAGGCATGTAGATTCCCAAGAGGACTTTAATCCAAAAATTGCTTCTTGTTAGCATTTGAAGGTATTTTGGTACTACATTTGGATAAGGGTGCGCCTCTTGCCCTTTGACTTTATTGGCTCCCTTTGAATTTTAAGTAAATATTGAAATGTATTTGATTGAGTGTAATATATATATGAGATTTTATACTTCTTTCTTTAGATCTTTGGATTTATTTCACTTAAGATTTAGAGCCCTTTACAAGACCTTTTTATGTGAAACATACACATAAAAGGCAGCAACATATATGACAGATAAATTCCAAAAGTTGATTAATGTCATTTGTACAGAATAATATAAAGCACACGTTAATGATTTAGGTTTCTATGTATATTTTACTTTTTTAGTAAGCAATTTGTTTCTTTTAAGTAGGATGACCTATCTTAAAGTTCTTAGTAGTGCACTTTACATTTCAGTCAGGAACATAGGCTAAGTTGCAACTTTTGATATCCAATTCAAATGCAACCACAGTTAATGAGTTATTAATGGTGACAAATCATTATCACTGTCAATACAGATATTAATGAATTCTGATTATTTATGAGTATGTTAATTATCCTTTCCCCCTAGAGACCATAATCACTTTAAAAACATACATGTATATTTAGTCATCCAACAAATATTTATAGAGAACCTGTATTCCAGGCATTGTTCTATACGTTGGGGATACAGATAGAACAAGATAAAGTTACTCCCCTCCCATAACATATTCCAGTAGGAGTGAAAGATAATACCCAATAAACAAACATGTATATTAAATGAAAAAAATGAAACATGGTAATGAGGTGCTATTTTAGGTAGGTTGGTCAGGGAAAGTTCCTAAGGGGTGACATTTATACAAAGATCTTTATGAAGTAGAGGAGTATATCATGCAGACCTTATATGTATATGTACAAATCTACCTGAAGTTTCTGGCATGGATTAAGATCTTTCTTTCTAAATTCTTTGCCTGGTCTTATAGGTTTTCTGATGTGTCACCCAGATCTGTCCATGAAGACAGTCTATACATAGTCATTGAACACTCCTGTAAAAGAGGATAGTTTGGACATGATCTCCAAACCATCACTAATTATGTTCTGAGGTTTAATATTAGAATTTTTTTTAATTTGAGCTTTTTATTTTGAAATGCTTTCAAACTTACAGGACAGTTACTGAAATAACACATACCCATTCAAAGAAGTGCAACATACATACTCCTGTCCCCCCAGATACCCACATATACCAATTGTAACATTTTGCCACTTTTTCCGTATCATTCTATCTGTCCATCAATCAGTCCATCTATCTCTCTATCCAACTGTCTGTCTCTCTATCAATCCACCTTCTGAATACTTGAGTATAGATTGTATACATCATACTCCTTGAACACTTAATACTCGCTGTATGTTTTCCAAGAACAAGGACATTCACCCATGTATTCTCCTTAAGGTCAGTTATCAAGCTCAAGAAATCTAAAATTGATATAAAGCTTGCAATCTATATTCCATTTTTTATATTCAATTTTATTGAGATACATTCAATCAAGATACAGTCATCCAAAGTGTACAATTAGTTGTTCACAGTACCATCATATAGTTGTATATTCATCACCACAATCAATTTTTGAATATTTTCATTACTCTAAAAAAAATAATAAATAGAAGAATAAAAATGAAAGTAAAAAAGATCACTCAAAACATCCCATCCTCTCCATCCCCCCTTCTTATTCATTTACTTTTGGTCCCCTTTTTTCTACTCATCTGTCCATACACTGGATAAAGGGAGTGTTGGGTGCAAGGTTATCACAATCACACAGTCACACCATGTAAGCTGTATAGTTATACAATCATCTTTAAGAATCAAGACTACTGGGTTGCAATTCAACAGTTTCAGGTATTTCCCTTTAGCTATTCTGATATACTAAAAACTACAGAGGAATATCTGTATAATACATAAGAATAAACTCCAGAATGACCTCTCGACTCCATTTGAAATCTCTCAGCCACTGAAATTTTATTTTGTTTCATTACTCTCCCCCCTTTTGGTCAAGAAGGCTTTCTCAATCCCATGATGCCAGGACAAGGCTCATCCCTGGGAGCCATGTCCCACGTTGCGAGAGAGATTTATACCCCTGGGAATCATGTCCCATGTAGCAAGGAGGGTAGTGAGTTTACCTGCGGAGTTGGATTAGAGAGAAAGGCTACATCTGAGCAATAAAAGAGGTTCTCCAGGAGTGACCCTTAGACACAGTTATAAGTAGGCTTAGCCTCTCCTTTGTGGTAACATGCTATGTACGGGCAAGACCCAAGATTGAGGGCTCAGCTTTCTAAATTGGTAGTCCCCAGTGCTTCTGAGAATATCAGTAATTCCCCAGGTAGGGAAGTTTAATATCTTCAGATTTTTCCCCAGTCCCTCAAGGGGGCTTTGTAAATGCATTTTTGTTCTCTGCCCAAATTACTCTAGGATGTATTGGAGCTTCACACTACCCTATACAAACCAATCAGATCTCACTCCCTATTCAAAGTTCCATGTAATTATGGTGTTTGAATAAACTGGGCATACAAGTTAAATTATATAGTGTGCTACAGAAAATACAGGTTTTGCACCAAATAAACATCTCTTCTTTTGGTCTCACACAGAAGTTGAAGTTTTAAAACACCATCAATATCGTCCTTTACCCTTTAATCTGCTTTGCCTTAATCCTAACCAAGTCCATTTCGTTTATGTCTCTAATTGAAGTGTGATCTCTTTTTCAGCCTCTTTAACATTTGGTGTATGGGATAATGCTGATATTCATAGCTGCTGAACTCTGGCAGGTACCTGAAGTTCCAGGGACCGTCTAGGTTATACATAAAGAGGTCAACATCTCATAATATAGAAATAACCTTTGCAACTCAGAAATAGATGTAACTGCTGTAAGACCTTACAGTCTAGGAACCTTTACCATAAGCCTTCCCCTGATAACCTGTGCTCTCAGATTCAATTCTCAGTCTGTATTAGTGGGGCATTATAATGTTTGTGTTTTCATTTCTGGTTTATTTCACTCAGCAAACTGTTCTTAGTGTCCATTCACCTAGTTGCATACCTTGCAACTTCTTTCCCTCTTGTGGCTATTCAGTGTTCCATTGTATGTATATACCACAGTTCGCCATTCTGTTCATCAGTCAATGTATACCCTTAGGCCACCTCCATCTGTTGTGAATCATGAATACTGCCACCATAAACACCAGTGTGCAAATGTCCTTTTGTGTCCCTACTCTCAGTTCTTCCAAGTATATACCCAATAATGGGGTTGCAGGACCTTATGGCAACTCCATACTTAGCTTCCTGTGGAACCACCATACTGTCCTCCTCGATGGACTGCACCATTCTACTTCCCCGCCAACAGTGATTGTGTACATCCCTCTCTCCACATTTTCTCCAGCGTTTGTATCCCTTTGTTAATTTTTAAATAGCTTTATTCCCACACCATACATTGACTCCTAAGTAAACAATCAATGATTCCCTGTGTAATCACAGTTATGCATATACCACCACAGTCTATATGAGGACGTTCCCATTTCTTCCACAAAGAAAGAGGGAGAGGAGAAAAAAAGAAAAAAGAAAAAAGAAGACAAAAAATAAAAGAATAATATAAAATAAAACACAATAAAAAGGTCAGACAACACCACCATGCCAAGAATCCTATATCACTTCCTTATATCCCCCTCTTATAGACATTTAGCTTTGATGTATTGCCTTTGTTACAGTTAATGGAAGCATATTACAGTGTAACTGTTAACTGTGGATTCTAGTTTGCATTGATTGTATTTTTTCCCCAATACCATCCCATTTTCAACACCTTGCAAAGTTGACATTCATTTGTTCTCCCTCATGTAAAAACATTCTTATATTTGTACATTTAATCACCATTTGACCACTCTGGGTTTCACTTAAGTTATACAGGGCTAGTCTTCTATATTTCCTTCTGGTGTCATACATGCCCCTAGCCTTCCTCTTTCAACCATACTCACACTCAGCTTTGTTCATTATACTTACAATATTGTGCTACCATCACATAGTTTTGTGCTATCCATTTCTGAACCTTTGCAATCAATTCTGTTGAACATTCCGTACTCCTTCAGTATCAAATGTCGAATCTCTACCCTCTTTCTATCTCCTGATAACTTGTGTTCTTAACTTTAACTTTCAGAGTTTGCTCATTATAGTTAGTTCATATTAGTGAAACCACATAGTATTTGTCCTTTTGTTTCTGGCTCAAGATAAAGTCAAGATAAAGTCCTCAAGATTCATCCATGTTGTTATATGTTACAGCTGCCTAATATTCCATCATATGTATATACTAGAGTTTGTTTATCCACTCGTCCGTTGATGGATATTTGTGCTGTTTCCATCTGTTAGCAGTCGTGAATCAGGGCACCCTGCCCTTCCAAATAAATTTGGTTATTGGTTTTCCTGTTTCTGCAAAGTAAGTTGTTGGGATTTTAATTGGTTTTGCATTGAATCTGTAAATCAATTTAGTTGGAATTGACATCTTAACTATATTTAGTCTTTCAGTCCATGAACACGGTATGTCCTCCCATTTATTTAGGTCCTCTGTGATTTCTTTTAGCAATTTCTTTTAGTTTTCTGTGTATAGGTCTTTGGGGCCTTGGTTAAGTTTATTCCTAAATTCTTGGTTCTTTTGGTTGCTACTGTAAATGGAATTTTTTCTTGATGTCCTCCTCATGTTGCTCATTACTAGTGTATAGGAACACTACTGATTTTGCATGTTGATCTTGTACCTTGCCACTTTGCTGTATTCCTTATTAGCTCTAGTAGGTTTGCTATAGATTTTTCAGGATATTCTACATATAGGTTCATGCCATCTGCAAACAGTGCAAGTTTCCTTCTTCCTCTCCAATTTGGGTGCCTTTTATTTCTTTCTCTTGCCTAAATGCTCTAGCTAGAAGTTCCAGCACAATGTTGAATAACAGTGGTGACAGTGGGCATCTCTGTCTTGCTCCTGATCTTAGAGGGAAAGCTTTCAGTCTTTCCCTATTGAGTCTGATGTTAGCTGTGGGTTTTTCATATATTTCCTTTATCATATTGAGGAAGGTCCCTTCTATTCCTCTCCTTCTGAATGTTTTCATAAAGAAAGGATGTTGAGTTGTGTCAGATGCATTTTCTGCATTAATTGATATGATCATGTGGTTTTTCTGCTTTGATTTATTGATGTGGTGTATTACATTAATTAATTGATTTGCTTGTGTTCAACCAGCCTTGCATACCTGGAACACATCTCACTTGGTCATGGTGTATAATTCTTTTAATGTGCTGCTGGATTTGATTTGTGGAGTATTTTTTTTTTTTTTGAAATAAGTTCAAAGTTATACGAATAGTTGCAAAAACAATACTAACCCCATACAAAGAATTCCATCATACCCTGACCCCCCTCCCACGATAGCTCAATCCAACTTTAACATACTGTCACATCGCTATTTCTTTTCCTCCCTCCCTCCCTCCCTCCCTATCTATCATCCATCATCTATTGCTCTGTCTTCTGAACATATGAGAGCTAGTTGCACACATCCTTGAACGTACACTATAATTCACGTATACACTTCCCATGAACAAGAACATTCTTTTATGCAATCCCATTAAGCGCAGCTAAGAAGTACAAGAGATTCAACAATGATACAAAGCTTACATTCTATATTTCCTTTACCTTATGTCTCAACTGTGTCCCTTTGAGCCACCTGTCCTCTATCCTCCAATCCCATCCAAGTTCATCTTTGGCATTCAGTCGTCATCTATTTAGACATTTTTTTTTTTTTTCAGTTGTGGAAACATATATACAGCCTAAATCTTCCCATTCCACCCCCTCCCTAGCCTTCCATTAGTGGGATTAATCACATTTAGAATGTTGTAATGCTCTTTCCCACCATCCATTACTAGAAATTTCCCTTCACCTCAAACAGCAACTCCACACTCATTTCTTAACTCCCCATTGCCCTTTCCCCCATTTCTCTTAACCCAAACTCTACATTTCATCTCTATGGTTATATTCTCTGATAATTTCTTTGTGTTTGCTGTGGGGGTTAAAATTAACCTTTTAAATCCATATCAGTCTTGTTTTTTTTGATACCACCTTCACTTCAATAGGACACATAAACTATGTTCCTATACTCCTCCATTCCCCCACCTTTATATTGTTGTCTAAAATTACATATTTTACACTGAGTTCAAAAACACTGATTTGTCATTAGAGTTCGTGTAGTTTATATCATGTAGGAAGTAAATAGTGGAGTTACAGTTCAAAAATTATTGACTTCTATTTGTATTCCATTATGGTTGGAGAATGTGCTTTGAGTATATTCAATTTTTTTTTTTTTTTTTAATTTCTTGAGGCTTGTTTTATGTCCCAACTTATGGTCCCTTCTGGAGAAAGATCCGTGATCACTAGAGAAAAATGAGTGTCCTGGTGCTTTGGAATGTAAGGTACTATATATGTCTGTTAAAATTCTCTTTATCTCTTTCTTCTTTCTTTGTTTCTCAGTCAGTAGGGCTCCCTTTAGTATCTGAAGTAGGGCAGGTCTTTCATTGGCAAAGTCTCTCAGCATTTGTTTGTGAAAAATTTAAGCTCTCCCTCAAATCTGAAGGAGAGTTTTTCTGGATAAAGTATTCTTGGTTGGAAATTTTCCTCTCTCAGAATTTTAAATATGTCATGCCACTGCCTTCTCGCCTCCATGGTGGCCGCTGAGTAGTCACTACTTAGTCTTATGTTGTTTCCTTTGTATGTGGTGAATTTTTTTTCTCTTGCTGCTTTCAGAACTTGCTCCTTCTCTTCAGTATTTGACAGTCTGATCAGAATATGTCTCGGAGTGGGTTTATTTGCATTTATTCTATTTGGAGTTAGCTGGGCATTTATGCTTTGTGTATTTATATTGTGTAGAAGGTTGAGAAAGTTTTCCCCAACAATTTCTTTGAATACTCTTTCTAGACCTTTACCCTTCTCTTCCCCTTCTGCGACACCAATGAGTCTTAAGTTTGGACGTTTTATTTTATCTATTGTATCCCTGAGATCCATTTCAATTTTTTCCATTTTTTTCTCCATTCTTTCTTTTGTTCTTTCATTTTCTGTTCTGTGGACTTCTAGGACACTGAGACATTGTTCAGCTTCCTCTAATCTTGTATTGTGAATATCCAGAGTCTTTTTAAATTGGCCAACAGTTTCTTTTATATCCATGAGATCTTCTATTTTTTTATTTACTCTTGCAATATCTTCTTTATGCTCTTCTAGGGTCTTCTTTATATCACTTATATCCTGGGCCAAGGTCTTCTTGATGTCCATTAAATCCTTTGCCATGTTTTCGTTCCTCGATTGTAGTTCTTTGATTAATTTTGCTAAGTACTGTGTTTCTTCTGATATTTTGATTTGGGAGTTTGGAGTTGGATTCTCCATATCGTCTGGTTTTATCATATGCATTAAGATTTTCTGTTGTTTTTCGCGTCTTGGCATTTGCTTTGCTTGATAGGGTTCTTTGAAGTTGTAAAAAAAAAGATACCAATCTAATTTTTCAGAAACACAGTTTGTTGGCATACACTTTCTCTAACTAACCAGAAGATGGCATCTGCGAGTCACCTATATGCCTCCAGTCAGTTCTCCCCAACTCTGCCTCTGTGGTGTCTGGGGAAATGATTCTTGTGGGGTTCAGTTGGAGAACTCAGTTTGGGTGTGTTGCTGGAGCCGTCCGCCCTGAATGTGGGGCGTGTGTATGGGTGGCCAGAGAGGAAGGGCAGCTTTAATATTCAAATCCCCCAGGTTCCCGGAGATTCAAGGCCACTGCAAGAGTCTAAGCCTTCATTTCCGTTTTGCCCCAGATTTTCTGTCACTAACCCACATACCACTGGCATTGACATAGCATCCCTGGGTTTTCCAAGCGGGCCCCCCTTCTCAGCTATGATCTTCCAGGACCTCTGTTGAGGGAAGGCTGTGCACGTCGTCCCTCAAGCTAAGCCCTGGGCCGCCAGGCCGTGCAGGGATGCTGTCTGCCTGATGCAAAGATTAACCTATAATTCTTGACTGGTGTAAGTTCTGAATGAAAGGCATGCAGTAAAGCTGGGCCCCACCCCTTTCCTCTTTAGAGAAGATGGATGCCTTTGGGGGTGGTCATTAGCATTTCAGTGGTCTCTCTCTGCTTGTGCCATACCCCTGTCTGGGTCACAGAACTGGGAACTCAAAATGGCCGAGGCTTTCTCCACTGAGTTGAAAAAGGAACAGAGCTAGTCCGAGGAGACCCTCCGGCTTTCCAAGGTTAGTCGTCACACAAAGCCTCTGTCTACTTGTTGGGGATTCGCACCTTGTAGTGAGCAGTTTCCACTTGCTAATTAAAACCCCAGTTGGAGCTCAGCTGAGCTATATTCGCTCGCTGGGAGAAAGCTTCTCTCTGGCACCATGAGGCTTTGTAACTCAGGCTATGGGGGAGGGGTCTCCCGAATTGGATCTGCAGTTCTTGCTTACGGATTTTGTGCTGTGATCTTGGGCATTCCTCCCAATTCAGGTTGGTGTATGATGAGTCACGTCTGTCCTCCTGCAGTTATTCTGGATTATTTACTAGTTGTTTCTGGTTTTTTTTTTTAGTTGTTTCATGGGGACTACTTAGCTTCCACTCCTCTCTATGCCACCATCTTAGATCTTTCTCATTTGTGGAGTATTTTGTTGAGGATTTTTACATCTATATTCATTAAAGAGATTGGTCTATAATTTTCTTTTCTTGTAGTATCTTTGTCTGGCTTTGGTATTAGGGTGATGTTGGCTTCTTAGAATGAGTTAAGTAGCTTTCCCTCCTCTTCAGTTTTTTTGAAGAGTTTGAGCAGGATTGGTACTAATTCTTTTTTTTAATGCTTGTAGAATTCACACATGAAGCTATCTGGTCCTAGACTTTTCATTTTTAGAAGCTTTTTGATGACTGATTGAATCTCTTTACTTGTGATTGGTTTGTTGAGGTCATCTTTTTCTTCTTTTGTCAATGTTGGTTGTTCATGCTTTACTAGGAAGTTGTCCATTTCATCTGAGTTTCTAGTTTATTAGCATATAGTTGCTCATAGTATTATGTCCTTTATTTCTGCAGGGTTGGTAGTTATGTCCCCTTTCCCATTTATTTGCCTCCTTGCTCTCTCTCTCTCTCTCTTTTTTTTTTTTTTTTTTGTTAGCCTGGCTAAGCGTCCATCAATTTTATTGATTTCCTGAAAGAACCAGCTTCTGGTTTTGTTGATTCTATTGTTTTCATGTTCTCTATTTCATTTATTTCTGCTCTAATCTTTGTTATTTCTTTCCTTCTGTTTGCTTTGTGGTTAGTTTGCTGTTCTTTCTCTAGTTCCTCCAGATGAATGGTTAATTCCTGAATATTTGTTCTTTCTCCTTTTTTAATATAGCCATTTATGGCAATATAAATTTCCCTCTCAGCACTGCCTTTGCTGCATCCTGTAAGTTTTGATATGTCGTTCTTTCATTTTCATTTGCCTCAAGATATTTACTACTTTCTCTTGTGATTTCCTCCTTTACCCACTGGTTGTTTACAAGTGTGTTGTTTAGCCTCCATATATTTGTGAATTTTCCAGATTTCCACCTGTTATTGATTTCTAACTTCATTCCATTATGATCCAAGAAAGTGTTTTGTATAATTACTATATTTTAAAATTTATTGAGACTTGTTTTGTGATCCAACTTGTGGTCTATCCTTGAGAATGACCCATGAGTACTTGAGAAAAATGTGTATCTTGCTGTTGTTCTATAAATGTCTGTTAAGTCTAGTTCATTTACCATTTTATTCAGTATCACGGTTTGCTTATTTATCTTCTGTCTAGATATTCTAGCCATTGATGAGAGTGGTATATTGAAGTCTCCATCTACTATTGCATAAGCGTCTACTTATTCCTTCAGTTTTGTCAGTGCTTGCCTCAAGTGTTTTTGGGCACTCTGACTTGGTGCATAGATGTTTAAGATTGTTGTGTCTTATCAATGGATTGTCCCTTTTATTAATACATAGTGTCTTTGTCTCTTTTGATTGTTTTACATTTGAAGTCTACTTTGTCTGATACTAATATAGCTACCCCTACTCTTTTCTGGTTGTTGTTTACTGGAAATATCTTTTTACAACCTTTCACTTTCAACCTGTTTTTTTTTCTTGGGTCTTAAGTGAGTCTCTTGTAGACAGCATATAGATGGGTCCTGCTTTTTTAATCCCCTCTGCCAGTCTATGTCTTTTGGTTGGAGAGTTCAGTCCATTAACATTTAATCTGATTACTATAAAGGGATTACTTTCTTCAACCACTTTTGCCTTTTAGATTTTATGTTATATCTTTTTTTTTCCCTTTCTTTTTACTCTGTTACCCTTACTGCTAATCTTCATTTCTACACTCTTGTCTCTCCTTTCGTTTCCTATCTGTCTGGTAGCACTCCCTTTAGCATTTCTTGTAGAGAAGGTCTCCTGTTCATGAATTCCTTCAGTGTCTGTTTATCTGTAAATATTTTAAACTCTCCCTCATTTTTGAAGGACAGTTTTGCTGGATATAGGATTCTTGGTTGGCAGTTTTTCTCTTTCAGTATCTTGAATATATCATACCATGCCTTCTCGCCTCCATGGTTTCTGCTGAGAGGTCCGCACTTAGTCTTATCGAGCTTCCCTTGTATGTGATGGATTGCTTTTTTCTTGCTGCTTTCAGAATTATCTCTTTCTCTTTGACATTTGACAGTCTGATTAGTAAGTGTCTTGGAGTAGGTCCATTTGGATCAATTCTGTTTGGGGTATGCTGTGCTTCTTGGACCTGTAATTTTATGTCTTTCATTAGAGTTGGGAAATTTTCTTTGATTATTTCCTCTATTATTCTTTCTGTCCCTTTTCCCTTGTTGTGCTGGTTTGTATATACTATGTCTGCCAGAGAAAGCCATGTTCTTTGATGCAGTCTTGTGGGGGCAGACGTATTAGTGTTGATTAGGTTGGAACCTTCTGATTGAGTGTTTACGTGGAGATGTGACCCACCCAACTATGAGTGATAACTTTGATTAGGGTGTGACCTCTTCATTGAATGTTTCCATGGAAATGTGGCCCCACCTAGTCAGGGTCAGTCTTGATTAGTTCACTGGAGTCCTATAAAAAGAGCTGACAAACAGAGGGATCTCAGAGCAACTGAGGGTGACATTTTGGAGAGGAACTGCAGCTAAAAGAGACATTTTGGAGAATGCCATTTTGAAACACAACCTAGGAACAAAGGAAGATGGCGCCAGCTATGTGCCTTCCCAGCTAAAAGAGGTTTTCCGGACACCAATGGTCATTCTTCAGTGGAGGTCCCCAATTGTTGATGCCTTACCTTGTACACTTTATGGCCTTAAGACTCTAACTTTGTAACCAAATAAACCCCCTTTATAAAAGCCAATCCATTTCTGGTATTTTGAATGATGGCAGCATTAACAAACCAGAACCTTGTCTTCTCTTTCTGGGACACCTGTAACATGTATATTTGTGATTTCATGTTGTCATTAAGTTCCCTGAGACCTTGCTCGTATTTTTCCATTCTTTTCCCTTTCTGTTCTTTCGTGTGTAGGATTTCAGATGTCTTGTCCTCTAGTTCACAATCCTTTCTTCTGCCTCTTCAAGTCTGCTGTTTTATGTCTCCATTGTGTTTTTCATCTTTTCTTTTGTGCCTTTCGTTCCCTTAAGTTCTGTCATTTGTTTTTTCAAGCTTTTGAGTTCTTCTGTATGGAACCTTTATCTTCTTTATATCCTTTATCTCTTTTGCCACGTTATCTTTCAACTCATAGATTTGATTTAGAAGATTTGTTTGAACATCTTTACTTACTTGTTTCAACTCCTGAATCTCAGTTGAGGTGTTAGTTTGTTCCTTTGGGCCATATCTTCATGTTTTCTGTGTGATTCGTGATTTTTTGCTGTCTGCGCATCTGATTTTCTTGATTAGTTCATTCTGGAGTTCGTTATATCTTTTTTGCCTGGGGTTTTATTGTTGTTTGTCTTTGATGTCTATCTGTTCTTTGTTTTTCTCTTGCTGGCCAGTTGTCAGAATGGCCTGTCCCCAGTCTTCCCCCCAAAATCAGGCACCTACAATGGCCTGCCACAGAGATGGGAGGTAGGCACTGGGTACCCCAGCAAATTTGCTGTGCGTGGTAAAATGAATCTGCTGGCTTCCAATTGTGCTCTTTTTTCTGCTGGTCAGCAAGACCTGGGTTTGTTTTAAAGCCCTGCTTTAACAGTTGGGTTGTCTGTATTTCTCAGATAAAACAAGCTTGATTTCTGTGTAGGACATGTAGACCAGCATCTGTCATCCTAAGAAAAGGTCTGGAGCATCTTTTTAAAAGTGTTTGAATTCCCTTTCACTTTCCAGCTGTCTAGCAGATGGCACTATTTGACAACTTAATCATCCTCAGAAGCTGCTTTGCCTCTGAGCACCAGCATCTACATAGGTGAGTGGAATATGTGGGATTCCTATGCTCTCACTTTGCCGGCCAAAATCTTACTCAATGTGGGTGTCCACCTGTGGCAGAGGACTCCCTCAGCTGACCTAGTACTCAAGCCATCCCCCAGGCAAGGAAAGGGCTGCCCGCTGCTGCTTTCCTCAAATGTAGGGGGAGAGCTTTTGGACCTTGGACTGGAAACAGTCTCTGTCAATGTTTTGTCAGTTTCTTTGTCCCTCACTGATGGGGGCCTTGAAATGTCCTACCCTGTCCCCCAGGTCTTCAGATGGTGGGGTATGTCTCACTGCTGTGAGAGATTTTAGTCTGTGCCCTGGTGGGAGGGGTCCTAACTGCTGATTCTGTGCCTTTCCCACACTGACACTGATTGAGGGGAAGGGGTGAGGACTGGCTGGTCTTGGACGGAAGATTCCTACCTGATACTTCTTTTCTTTCTTCAATTCAGCATTTGCATGGTCCTTCTCCAGTCTATATACTACCCCAGAATTTCAAACAATTCAGTATTGTCCTTTTTTTGGTTGAAACTCTGGAGAGAAGTAGCTGTTTTCATTGCCATGTTCTGTATTCCATTTAAATGTGTCCCAATAATGTCCTTTTGAACCTTTCTCCTCTCTTGTTAGATCCTGTCCAAGATCTTGTATTGCCTTTAATTGTCATTGACTCTCTAGTTTCTCTTTTTTTTCATTGTGATAACATTATATACAACATAAACTTCCCTGTCTCAACCACTGCCAAGCATACTATTCAGTGGGATTAATCACATTCACAGTATTGAGGTAATTTCTCCACCTTTCATTTACTAAAACTTTCCCATCTCCCAAAACAGAACCCTATACCCATTTTGCGTTAACTCCCATTCTCCTTGGCTCCTGCCACTGGCAACCTGTACTCTAATTTCCATCTCTTTAGCTTGCATATTCTTCAGTACTTTCTTTGTAGTTACCATGGGGCTTAAATTTAACATCCTAAATCTGTAACAATCTCATTTTATTTTATACCATCGGAGCTATGTTCCTATACCCCTCCATCCACTCACTTCTATGTAGTTCTTGTCATAAAGAACGTAGTCCTACATTATGAGTACAAAAACCATTGATTTATCTTTACATTTTGTGCATTTGCCTTTTAGGCTCTGTAGGAAGTAAAAAAAAAAATGGAGTTAAAAAAACAAAAATACAATAATACTGGCATTTATGTTTACCCATGTCATTACCCTTACCAGAGATCTTTATTTCTTCATGCAGCCTTAATCTTTTGTTTGCTATCCTTTTCTTTCAACCTGTAGGAGTCTCTTTAGCTTGCCTTGTAAGGCCAATCTAGTGGTGATGAATTTCCTCAGCTTTTGCTTAGCTAGGAATGTCTTAATCTCTCCCTCATTTTTGGAAGACAGTTTTGCCAGATATAGAATTCTTGGTTGGCAGGTTTTTGCTTTTATCACTTTAAATATGTCCTCCCATTACCTTCTTGCCTTCCTGATTTCTGATGAGAAATTGGTACTTAAACTTATTGAGGATCCCCTGTGTGTGAAATATGTTACTTCTTTGTTGTGGCTTTTAGAATTCTCTTTATCTTTGGCATTTGACAGTTTGATTATAATTTGCTGTGGTGTGGATCTACTTGGATTTATCCTGTTTGGAGTTCACTGAGCATCTTGGGTGTGTATATTCATATCTTGTGTTAAATTTGGGAAGTTTTGAGCTATTACTTCTTCGATTATTCTCTCTGCCTCCTTCTCTTTTTCGTCTTCCTCTAGGATTTCCACAATGTGTGTATTTGTACTTCTGATGTTGTCCCATGGTTCCTCAGGCTCTGTTCTTTTCTTCATTCTTCCTACTGCTTCTCAGACTGAATGATTTCAATTATCTTATTTTTAGGTTCAATGATTCTTTCTTTTGATGGCTCTGATCTGCTGTTTAATCTCTCTAGGGGATTTTT
The DNA here is from genome assembly GCF_015220235.1 of Choloepus didactylus. Classification (NCBI taxonomy): domain Eukaryota; kingdom Metazoa; phylum Chordata; class Mammalia; order Pilosa; family Megalonychidae; genus Choloepus; species Choloepus didactylus. Next base: position 20,008,461 of record NC_051325.1, on the reverse strand, counting down.
AATTTCTGTTAGTATGGTCTTCAGCTCTACTTGATTTTTTTTTCCATAATTTTCATCTTTCTATTGATATTCTCTTTGTGTTCATTTTTCATTTTCCTGTTTTCCTTTAGTTCTTTGTCCATGCTTTCCTTTAGCTCTTTGAATTTATTTAGGACCCTTTTTTGAAAAAGTTTTTGTCTTGAATATCCTTTGTCTGGTTCTCCTCAATGATGGTTTCTAATGCTTTAATCCTCTTCTTTGCCTGGGCCATCACTTTCTGTTTGTTTGTATGTTTTGTAATCTTTTATTGAAACCTGGGCATTTTGATATTTTAATGATGTGTTGTCACTGGAATTTAGAGTCTGAGGCTTCTATTCCTTAAGCTTGCATCCAGCTAGTGTTATGACAGAGCTTTCCTTGATTGCTAAGAACCAACGCCCCCCCCCCCCAAAAAAAAGAGGCAAAAAGAAAGCACCTTTCTCAATCTTTGCATATTGATCTGTGTAAGTACACTTCTTCAGGGCTTATCCATACAATGAGTTTAGAGAATAGTTCATAGAGGCCTCCCTGATCCGTTTGGCATATGTGTCTTGTCTTGGGCATGCGTATGTCACCCTGGGGATTCCCCTGTTCACACTGTCCCCTCTCCCTAGGAAACAGTTTCCTCATGGTTCCAGGCACTGCACTGTGTGTTCTACAGCCAGAAATCCCTTGCCCCAGACATCCACAGCATTCTGTAGGAGTTCTGTGAGCTGCCTTCTACTTGCAGGTCAAGTTCTGGGATGGTGAGTCCCTCAGGTCCCCACCAGACAGATTGCTCCCAGTATGTACATGAGGGTTACCCTGTTCCCTCTGGAACTGGTATGGTTTCCACACTGGGAGTGTGGGCTTGCTCTGCAATGAGCTGATGAGGGACAGGGAACAGCCCATCCACTGCATCATAAGATCTTACAACTTTTAAGTAGCCTTTTTTGATTTGTTGCTCACCCTATTACTTCATTTCTTCAACTGCTTTCTAGAGCCTTGAGAAAGATGATTTGCTAGTTCTTGCTGGTTGTTCAAAGCTTCTGTGCAGGAATGGAGCCCTGAAGTATCTCACTTGCCATCTTGATTGGTGCTGTGGACAATTGATTTTGTCAAAAATACCAGTGTAATTCAGTGGGGAAAGGATAATCTTTTCAATAGGTGGCCCTGAAACAACTGGATATCTCTCTGCAGAAAAAGAGCGTTGACCCTTAACCTCATACCACATGGAAAAATAAACTTGAAATGGATTATAAACTTAAGTGTAACTAAAAAACTATACAATTTTTAGAAGAAATCTTAGGAGAATAAGAAGCTGAAGACAAGCAGACTTAGACTTAAATTCCAGATACAGACTTGAGCCACAGCATTGCCATTTATGACCTATGCAACCCCAGGAAGTTATTTTGCTTTTCCCAGCCTCACTTTCCTTACCTTTAAAATAAAGATAACACCTACTAAAAAGTGTTAACATAGGGCAGTGATTCTCCAAGTGTGGTCCCTGAATCAACAGCATCAGCACCACCTGGGAATTTGTTATACCTGCAACTCCAGACCTACAGAATCATTAGGGTAGGGCACAGCGAATTGTATTTTGCCTTCTAGGTGATTCTGAAACTTGAGCTTTAGAACCACTGATAATGGCGTATTTCACCATGATTACTATGTATACTAGACACATAATTAATTTTCAAAAAATGAGAGCCCAAACATTCCTTCATTCTCTTCCTTTCACTATTTCCTCCAGAAATGCCCTCCCCATCTTTCTAAACCACAGTTGTCTTTCAGGATCCAACTTAAAATCCATCCTCCAATCCTCCTCCCCTGATTCTTTCCTCATCATAATTCTCCAGTCCTCTAGATCTGTGCTGGTGAATATGGTAGCCTCTAGCCACATGTCCCTTTTGAACAGTTGGAACATCACTAGTGTGAATTTAGATGTTCTGTAATTGTGTAATACACACTGGATTTCAAAGACTTAGTATAAAAAAAATATATAATATCTAATTAGTTTTATATTGATTACATGTTGAAATACTATTTTAAATATATTAGGTTAATAAAATAAATTATTAGAATTAATTTTACCTGTTTTTACTGTTTTAATATAGCTACTAGAAAAATTTAAATTCCATATGGTTTAGAAGTAGATTGCCCATTTGCTGAAGATGATTTCTTTGGATTGTCATTTTTATGTTGCATTGCAGTATTGTACAATGGTTAAGAGCTGTTCTAGAATAATATTACCTGGGTTCAAATCCTGGCTGCATTACTTACTTTTTAACTCAACTGTAAAATGAGAACAATATAGTACCACCTTTATAAATTTGTTGTTATGGTTAAGTGAAATAGTATATGTAAAATACCTGGAATTGTGGCAGGTGGATAATAAATGCTCAATAAAATTTTATGTTATTATTATTTGAGACATAGGGTAATCATGGAGTCATTTTATTCCCATAAGGGTGAAGAGGGAAATCAAAAGAAGATGTGTATAATAGTTCTAGAAGTGCCTCACATTTTCACTGCTTTAAAAATTATAGTAATCAAAAAGTACTGGTTCTGAGTTCCATTGCATAAAGTTACTTTGGAAGTTTAATATTTATTCATATGAACTACTTTGAGTTAATTAAATATTGAGTATGGACCATGCAATTTTAGGGTGGAATTGAAAGAACGTAATCTCTACCTGAGTCAATCCGAACACTTCCCACAGTAAGGTCAACAGAGAGGACCCTCAAAATAATGTGTATGGTTCAGTGCAAAATAAAATGAGGGTTTCTTTGTTCAGAAATTTTTTTATGAATTTCAAGATGGCAACAGCAAAGCATTAAAGCAAGCATGGGACCCTTATAAACATAGTCCCCATGATGCCAGCACTGCTGAGAGACTTGGACAGTTAAGCAAGGGGCGGGGGGGGGGGGTGATTTTCTTCTTGAAATAAAGTTTGGTACTTCATGTCTTAATAATCAAGTATTGAATAATTTTTAGCTCCTAATACTGGGAGACAAAAATGAATGAGCCATGTTTCCTCTTCTTTGAGACTAGTTGATAGATGATATCAAAGGGGAGGACAACTGTTTAAAACATAGGACAATGGATAATAGATACTGTTCCTTCTGTATCATAATTTTTTCTTGTTCTGAAGGTAAATACACATTTTTGGAAGAATAAGTAGGAAAAATTCCCTATATAATTTTATTTCTTTCTCCTCAAAGAAAGGAAAAATATTTTTTACATTTAAAGCAAGCAAGCAAGCAAGCAAATACCTGATGTGCTCAGTGATTTTGAGAAGTCATTTATGCTAAACATAGCAAAAGAATATAAATATCCTGCTAATTGTCCTAAGATTTAGGATATTGTATTTGAATAGACCATTTCTCCTCTGCTTATATATTTAATTTAAATAAAACATAAACAAATTTTAAAGAATATGTAAGATGACGTTAATTATTGTTTTGTGTTTTTGGCACTGTTGGTATAATAGAGGCCTTTTTAATACTGCCGTAAAGTAAGGGGGTTTACTATTCTGAAATAAATCTGTAACAGTGTATAAAGGACAACATTTAATTAAATCTGTAAAGTGGTAAAAAAAGAAGTGTTTTGTAACAGTTTTAGAGTACGGCATTTCATGTATACAGAATATTAAAAGTAAGTCTTGAATTACTGAGGAGAATGCTTGTGATTGATAAAATGTTTGTTGGGATTTAATGAAATACAAATACTGTGATACAAACCATGCCAAATGGTTTGCCACTTACAGATTTTTGACCGTTACCAGGCAAACTTTGGCTTTTTTGTCGAGTGTCTGTTCAGAATATGAACACGTATTAACTGTTTTATAGGAAAGATTAGCTTCCATTTTCCTCACCCATAAAATAGGATCAGATGAATAAAGTCAGCTGTTTCTATAGCGCAGTGGTTAAGAGCATAGATTTTGGAGTAAAAAATACTTGAGTTTGAATTCTGACGCTGCCACTTGCTAGCTCTGTATTTTGGGCTTAATATTTGTTCTCCCTGAGTCTCACCTTCCTCATCTTTAAAAGGGGATATTAATACCTAACATGCAGATTTGTTATAAAGATTAATGGGGATAATGTATATAAAGAACACTTAGCACATAGCAAGCACTTAATACATTATAAATGATATTTCTTTATTGATTTAGTTTATGTGTTTTTAAATGAATACATATAGTGCTTTTGTGTGCCAGATACTGTTTAAGCACTTTGCAAATATCATTTGCATTTAATCATCATGGCTATCCTATAAAGTGGGTATTATTATTTTTTTAATCCCTAATGAGAAATTGAGGCACAAACAATCTAAAAAACTTGCCCAAGATCACACAGCTAGTAAGTTGACTAAGCCAAATGCTTTAAAAAGAACAGTAGCATTTGTATTATGTAAAATCTTTTTTGGTTTTGCTCTTTTTCTCAAAAGTAAAATTTATTTACTGTTCTTATTCTTCTCTGGAAATTTAAAAAAATGTCAAGTAGCTTACTGTACTCTTTGTTTTGATGGTGTTCTGATGAATTTAATCAGGCCAGCCGGAGATAGCCTGTTTTTGTCACCAGGGTGTGCTGTGATTCCACAAATTTGAATGCCTTTGCTGCTGCTTAGCGACCACAGGTTTTCCAGCTTTGAGCTTTACCATTGCCTGGGCAACTGAGTTCTCAAGTTATTCGTTTTGTGTTTTGCCATCCTTCCCTTCTCACTGGTGTCCTCCTGTAAATGAGGATCCAGGGCCTCTGGCTTGTTAGCAGAGTGCCTAGATGCCCCTGAAGAGCTCCAAGTTGTGAAGCATTATGATGCTGCCATCACACTCATTATTTTGCTAACCAGTATGAGGTTGCCTAGTTGGTAGCTTTTTAAAATTTGATATGACAGCAACTTGCTCCTTGTTAAACTTGGTACTTCCTTTAGGTCTTCCATTTCAGTGTCCTTTGTGCTAAGTTCCTCATGAACTTGGAGTTAATCAGGGCTGCGTTAAGAATGCCCATAAGTCATAAGTTATAGGTAAGCCCCTATAACATACTAATATTTTCTATGGGATGTTTATTTTCCTTATAGCCAGAGTACCCTATTATTAATAATATTTGCCTGGGATTCTGATTACAAAGGATCACTTTGTATTCATTTGTAGATAAAAGGAGTTGCTTTTTTATATGGTATAAATTATGAAAATAGTGTACAATGTTTAGTCTTAGGGTGAATATCCACACACACACATATCTATATCTGAAAGAGGTATAATATTGCAGTTATAGTGTCTCTGGGAGACTAATCTAGCATTGTATAATAAAAGAACTTTTCCTTTCATTATTCTTTTTTTTTTTTTTTTTTTTATTAAATCCATGTTTTGATGGTAATTATCCCAGTAATTTGATTAGTTGGAGGCTTAAACAACCACCTTTCTTTCAATAAAGTTAATGGCATGGCAGTGTGATCCTGTCTATAGAAGCTGGGTATGGACATTGTTTTCAGTAGATTAATTAATTTGTAGTTTTCCTTCCAACCTAACTAGTTTCGGCACTCTTATAGTGGGTTTGTCAGGAGTGTGGGCTGCTTTGTGAGACATCTTGGGAAATGATTTACATTACATTTGCAAAGAGACTTCTTTCTCTAGATAACAGTCTTTAAGCAAACAGTTTTTGTGTAACCACCTTGTAGCAACATTCAGCCTGAAGATAACAGCCTTCACATGCCTGATAAAATGATGAAATCACTAACCAGTAGGATCCTTAAGTGGGGTCAGCATTTTATAGTGATGTGATAATTCTGTTTAATGTGGAAATGGGCACAGCATCTAGTATGTGTGGAATTCCTGCTTGATGATCACTTGCTTGAAGGAAAAAACCAATGCATTCTAGTCTGGTTATTTGGTTGTTAAAACATTTCTGACCATTTTATTTAATTGAATCTACTGAATATTATGTTGGTATGTACACCTACTTAGAAATGTCAAATTTCCGTTTAGGCTACTATGGAATGAGCACCCTTCATTAACTTTACTTCACACTAAAGTGAATAAGAGAGTTTTTATTTTTGAACTATATTTTAAAAGGCTGTCTTGCTGGAAAAGTTAGCAAATGAAACGTATTCTTGAAGAAATTAAAATAACTACCCCAGGCTACCTTATGAACAACACAAAGTGTCACATTTGAAAAAAACGTGTCTGGATGGAAAGACTGGGTGAAGTTCAGTTAAGTATTTAGATTCCTTTCAAAGTTAAGATAATTAAGGTTCTCAGGTATCACAGTGGGCAAAGGCTTTTTTCTCTATTTTTGATCTAAATGACATTTTTTTCTATTTCTTTTTTACAAACTCATATTTTTGAGGAGATTTTAGATATAAAAATTATGTGGATGAGCATATAGCTAGGAAAGCAAAAACTTTGAAATTACTGATAAATGGAAATATAGATATTTTATATAAAGAATACATTACACATATTTCTATTTCCTTATTCTAAACCTAGATTTGTTAATCACTACTTTTCATAAACTGTACTTTGAAAAAGTGTGTGTTAGCCTTTAGCTTTTAATAGGCATGTATTCAGGACTGTCCAACCTAAGTTTCCTTCTCTCCTTAGTCTGAACTTCCACTTAGCCTTTTTCTTTTCATTTATCTATCTCCTTCCTCTTATGTATGAATTGACTGACTTTTCATTTATTCAGCAGATACTCATTGTCTGTCTGCTATGTGCCTGACCCAGTATGGGGTAACATGAACATAGGGAGACATGGTCCTAGTTTCTACCTTCCTAGAACTTACAGTCATGGCAAGAAGAAACACTAACTGAATTAATAGTTAATTACACTTTTAAGCTTTATAATATCTTAAGAAATAGTATTTTTACATCTCCACACTAGAGGATATTGTGTGTGTGTTCGCTGACCATTAGAAGCAGCATACATTTTTTGTTGTATGAGGATGGTTAGGGGTGGGAAAAGACAGCATTGGTATGTTATTTGTGTAAGCCCAGCTTCAATGGTCCATAGTTACAGGATGTGGGGCATTGCCCACTGTGCTCTCGCAGGTTATTTCACGTTGAGAATAGTCTTCGCTTCTACAGATTTCTCTCAGGGCTCATCATGTTCATCCACTCTGTATCTCAGCCTTCAGCTCTGTTCCTACTGCTTGCTTTTACTCTAAAGATAATTATGGTTTTGTTCAAGGGCTTTACCTCATCTCTTTTTTATTTTTTATTTTTGGTGACATGAAAATGGCCTTTATTATTTATCAAGCATTGCTTATGACATTCACCACACACGTAAATAAAAGATTTCTTCCAAAGTGATTGCATCTGATTTGTTCTGATTTGCTCTTTTCTTTTTTCAGGACACTTTTTCGCAATTTTATTGAGATATAATCACACACCATATAATCCATCCAAAGTATACAATCAGTGGCTCACAGTATCATCATATAGTTGTGCATTCATCACCACAATTTTAGACATTTTCATTACTCTAAAATAAAGAGAAAAATAAAAATAAAAAAGAACACCCAAAATATCCCATAAACCTTATCCCTCCATTATATGTATATATGTGTGTGTGCGTGTGTACATAAATATGTTTTTGTCTTTATTTTATTACTCATCTGCCCATATACTGGATAAAGGGAGTGTCAGTCACAAGGTTTTCACAAACACACAGTCACATGATAAAAGCTATGTAGTTATACAATCATCATCAAGAATCAAGTCTACTGGATTATTGTTCCACAGATTTAGGTGTTTCCTCCTAGCTATTCTAATACACTCAGAATGAAAAAGGACTATCTATATAATGCATAAGAATAACCTCCAAAATGACCTCTTGACTCTGTTTGAAATCTCTTACTCACTGGAACTCTATTTTGTTTCATTTTTTTCCCCCTTTTGGTCAAGAAGGCGTTCTCAATCCCATGATGCCAGGGCCAGGCTCATCCCTGGGAGTCATGTCCCACATAGCGGGGAGGGTAGTGAGTTTATTTGCAGATGGCTGAGAGAGAGATTTGCCTCATCTCTCTATTGAGTAGATATCCTCGAGGTTTCCTCAATCTTCCTTCTGTTTTCCTACCCCATCTTCCCTGCAACCATTCTCCTTCTCACTTCACCTCTCTCTCTGTCTTTATTTGAGTATTAAGGATAAGTTTTATATGCAGCAGAAATGATTGCCAGCATTTGTGTGCATAATGAGCAATTTTAGCATCTAAGACACTTGCTGGTAGTCCCCAAAACAGGTCATCAAGATGTTTATAATAAAAGCGTTGGTACCAGCATATTTGGGAACCAGGAGTGCTAGGGGGTCAAAATTTCTAGACGAACAAAACTTATTTAATAGTGGAATGCATACTTACAACCATGGGAGAAATGGTAAGTAATTAAAAAGAAAAAGTTACAGAAGTCCATAGAACCAGCAGTAAGTGTGGAATTGAAGTAAGCTCTGAGTCACTTGTAAAAGAGTTCATTTAAGGTATGAAAAAAAGAAGAGGAAAGAATGTTTGTTATTTCAAAGACTTTTAAGAAATTTAACTATTCCTTCTCAATTTGTATGTTTTCTACACCTATCTTTATTTGAATCTTTAAAACCCATATATGGAACTTATTAATACAAAAGACTGTTAGGAAATATACCATATTATTTATAAAATACATGATTTCCTGTATTTTTACTTTCCCATATGTGTATAATTTTAAATGAATGTTTAAAAATAAAATTAATTAAAATTAAAGATTGGCAAAGTGGCAATATTAAATAGCCACAACGTCAGTAGCACAAACAGTTCCATAGAACTTACTGTAAGCCAGGTACATTTTTAAGTACTTTACACATATAAATTCATCTAATTCTCATTTTAACTCTATGAGGTAGATGCCATTATTACAGAAAACAACCTTATTTCAAGCTGAGAGCAATTTTGATTTGGCCACCACATATATTAGGAAGACAATCCACTCTAATCTTTAGGGCTGTGAATTCAATCTGGTGACCATATCCTGATTCAGCTGTAGAACCTGAACTTCTCTGAACCTTGGTTTCCCCATCTAGAATATTTGGCCACTAATATCATGTGTGATAGAGGGTGTTCTGAACATTAAATGATTTAATTTGTGTTACAAAAAGCACTGTGTGAGTGTTTGTGTGTATATCTCTATGTGTTAGCTTAAAGGGAGTTTGAAACAAAGATGAATAGATTTGCTTCAACCTATCCCTTTGCTCACAGAATTCATTATCTAGTCTAGTATTTGTGGTAGTTACAAATAAATATTAGTTAATATCATGATTATTTTTGTAGATGCCCCAATTCAGAGTTGCAGTTAAAAGCATTGATTCAATTAATTTGCATTTATTTTTCATAGATTTTTAAAGAGATAAAAATCTTTGAGGAAAGACTGACTCTTCTGTTTTTGTTCATTATGCTTGAAATCGTCAGACCACTTTCAAAATTACAGATAGTGGCCACTAGCTTGAAGAAACATATTGGGAAATACCATCAATACCACTTTCTAGTGTTTCTTTACTGGTAAAGTCCCAGGTAATAAAACTTTGATTGCACAAATCTTTTTTTCTCTCCAGATATCTAACTCTAACTTTAATTCTTTTCCCTGTCTCAAAGCTATTTGATCCAATAATTGAATAATATTTACAAAATAGCCAATTTATTTGAAAACTACAATATTGCTATTCCAATTCTTTCTCACTATCAAATTCTCTATTAGAGTCTTTATGGAGAGTTGAGACTTCGTAAAGATTTATTGTGTAAGTTCACATTTTCCAAAATAGAAAAGCAATGAACTCTTCTGAATTGTAACAGGGGATTAAAATCAATATTAGCATAGTGTTAACATAATCGTTTTTGTATATTAACTTATTGGAAGCCTGTTTAATCACTGCCTGGGAGACTGTTGTTTTCTTTAAACCAGCATTTGACTGTACGTCTTTTTTGTAAGCCTGACTATAGTTTTATCCCTATTAAACATTTCTGTCAGTATTGAATTCTTCTGCAGTATAGTTGTTGGCATCAATAAGCTGAGTGAAAACTATAAATTTGTCTTCTGGTTCTGTCCCTTCCTCACTTGCTGTTGCTTGGACTTCCTCAGATTTCCTTCTATTCTAGTGAGCTGTAGGCCTGGGGAGAATTTAGAAGTTAATTTGGGGTGCGAGACAAGGGAAGAAAGGACACATACCATTCTTGAATCCCCTGATTGATGTTACAGTTTTACTCTCTGGAAATTATAAACTCCTGTTTATTATTTATTGCCTGCCCTTCTCTTTGCTGGTAGAGAAATCAGGGAAATGGCTGAGAAGCTTTCTAGATAGATACTTATGGGATGAAGGAAGGTTTTTCAAACACCAGGGCCTTAAAGCTCCCTTCCTGGATTAGAGGATCCAGTGGCTAGGGAGAGAAGGTCTCTGGAGCAGTGATTCTCAAACTTGGCTGCTTATCATAATCATCTGAAGAACTAATAAAAAAAAATACAGAAATCCATGTTCCTTGAAATGGCCTGCATTTCTGTAGGCATAATAAGTTCCCCAGGTGATTCTAATGCTAATCAAAGTTCAAGTACTGCTGGGGATGGAATAAAGAGCTATCTCTAGTGTACTTTTCCTCAGGCATGGTGAGTGATATAGAGGAACAGGAGGAAAAGTACTTTCTTTGAGGACGTCTTACATGTCACGCAATGATCTAGGTGTTTTCAGGTGATATCACATTGACTCTTCACAGCAGCATGTTGTGATAGACATGACCTCCAATGTATGGATGAGAAAACTGTAGCTCAGAAGAGGTTCATTGATGTCCCAAAGTGTCACAGTGTGTAAGGACCAGGATTTGAACTATTCTGCCTGAATCCAGAGACCAGGTTCTTCCTATGCTGTTCATTCCTTCAGCAACATATGCCGATTGTGTGAGCCTCAGTTTTCTCATCTATAAATTGAGATTAGTAATAGTACCTCATTGGGTTGTTATGAAAATTGAATGATATGCGCAAAGCAATTCCGATGGTGCCAGGTGCTCACGATGTGGTAAGCTCTCAATGTTAACTATCAGCATCATCATTATCATTACTATAGCTCCTACTGTGGGTATGGGACAGACATATTGGAGGCTAGGGAAACAAAAATGATAAGACATTTCTTGTCCTCAAGTAGTTTAAGAAGACACCACGATCAAAAGTAATTAGCTTCCTCTGGGCATCCATGATAAAATATGTGAGTCAAGTCAGGTAGAAAAGTAGGATATGCTGAAATGGAGAGATGGGGTCTGTGGTCAAGGGATGGACTTCCCACACTTTAACCTTCTAGTAAGTGCAAGTTCAAATTTGTGCTTCAGAAAAATTTATAATTGCCGCATGTTGTGAATCTTTGGGTATTCAAAAAGAGTACTTGAGCACCTAGTGGTTGCTGTGTTTTGTTCTATTAAACCTATTTTTAGAACCCTCCTGTTGATGTCTCTTTTTCAAAAAACGGAAATACTATATGAGCACAGAGTTCGAAAACAAGGGTGACTTTATGTAAGGAAAAGCTCTTCCTTTCAAGTTGTTGATTTTAGGTCTTCTGAGTCTCTTTTTAACAGCAGCTTGACTTTTTTTTTTAATTCAGTTTTATTGAGATATATTCACATACCATACAGTCATCCATGATGTACAATCAGCTGTTCACAGTACCATCATATAGTTGTGCATTCATCACCCCAATCTATTTTTGAACATTTTCCTTACACCAGAAAAATAAAAATAAGAATAAAAAATAAAAGTAAAAAAGAACACCCAAATCATCCCACCCCCCACCCTATTTTTCATTTAGTTTTTCTTCCCATTTTTCTACTCATCGATCCATACACTGGATAAAGGGAGTGGGAGCCACAAGGTTTTCACAATTGAACTGTCACCCCATGTAAACGACATAGTTACACAACCCTCTTCATGAATCAAGGCTACTGGATTGCAGTTTGACAGTTTCAGGTATTTACTTCTAGCTATTCCAATAAACTAAAACCTAAAAAGGAATATCTATATAGTGCATCAGAATGCCCTCCAGATTGACCTCTCGACTCCATTTGAAATCTCTCAGTCACTGAAACTTTATTTTGTTTCATTTCGCTTCTGCCTTTTTGTCAAGAAGATGTTCTCAATCCCATGATGCCAGGTCCAGGCTCATCCCCAGGAGTCATATCCCATCAGCTTGACTTTTTACCTTTCTTATTACTCATGAGCAAATTCACCAGAATGTAAGAAAAACGGAATTTGAAATTGGTTGAGTTTTACTACCCTTGAATGTGTAATAGTAGAAGAAGTAATTAAACTTTTTGACTAAATTAAGGTTTTTAAATTGCTGAATTTCAATTGCTGAATAACGTACTAACATTGGCTTATGTATGATTTTCATGGAAAATCTACCCTGTTTTTATTCATGTGTCCTACAGGTATCAGCAGTGCCTGACATGAAGTAGATATTCAGCAAATATGTTTGAACTGAATGCATGAATGAGAGTAGATAAGTAGCAAATACTGGTGGTAAATTATCAATTGAAGAAGATTTTTTTTTGTTATATCCTACCACATTAACAATTTATTTTGGAAGGTATTCATGTATTGGGATCTGAAGAACATGTCTATGTAATTTTAATTATTTTGAAAGAATTCATTTCATTAGTCTCTTTTTGGTGTCACTTCCTGAGAAAATCATTTTATTATTTTAGTCTTCACTTGTCAGGCTTTCAGGTTTACTTTTGTCAGTGTTTGACAGATTTTTTTATAGTAAAAGTGGCCGTAGTGTTACATATTCCTCCAAGATTGTTTTGTGACCACATTCTTTATACTTTCTTTTCTGTCAAACCAGTTATCTTTAGTGTAATAGTTTTCATGTAAGCAGACAAATTGGTGATTGTATCATGTTCAGAAAGGAAAGAAGAACATTTCCTTTCACGTGAAATATAGATGAAGGTATTTGCTGGATGATATGAAGAAATTATCAAATTATTCTTTGTTAAAAATATTTTTTTTTGTATTTAATATCTATATGTATTTCAATGAGAACAATGTCATATGCTTTTATTTAATGTAGTAAATTATAGTATTGCAGTTATAGTAGCACTCTGAGGGAATAATGTTTGGAGCTTTTCTTTTTTTTCCCCTACTGATGTGGCCAATTTTAAATAAGTAGGTTAATATGGTTTTTAGTTTTCCTCTTAATTTTGGGTTTTTCTTTGGAGTGTTGTCTTTTCCTGCCCTTTTTTCCCTTAAAAAAGGGGGAAAAGGTAATAAAGCCTGGTTTTTTTTTCTAGGTAAACCCCAAATCTTAAGTTTGATAAAATACTGTACTTTCCCCCTTATATTTTATTTTTATATTATGAGCATAAATATGTTTTAATATATAATTGATTTTTTCTATTATCAATAAAGTTAAACATTGTTTTTCTTTTCTTCTTTCCTCTTTTCCCCATCATCCTTCCATCATCTACCCTTCCCTTCTTTCTCCACTTCGTCCTTACCCCTTTGCCTCTTTCTCTTTCTCTTGCTCTCTCCTGGACCTTCTGATTCTCCTAACTCCTCTCTTCTCCCAATCAAGCTATGCTCAAATAAGTTAAAAAGAACCTGGAGATGGTTTTAATAGAGACTAGTAACACTAAAGCAGAACTAAGCTCTATTTAAAAGTTGGGTTCCTACATGGGATTTGAATTAGGAAGTTGTGTGGATGTTGTCATTTAACTTATTTTATTCTGCTAACATACTCTATTGCTTCCAAAGAATAAATAAAAGCCAAGCTATGCCTTAAACATCTTATCCAATAATTAAAGTAAACCTTATGTTTGTCTTAGTGTTATATAGTAATAACTCATTTATTTGCAAAAGTATTATTGTATTTCTCCTGAGAGTGTGTAATATTTTTTTCCCTCAGCAGACTTTTAGTCTAAAAGACTAAAGAGAATATAAAATATTAGGATCAATACAGACAAAAAATTTCATTTTTCTTTGTCCTTCCTGAATTTTTCTTCCTCTCTTCTGGTTTTTGTCTTTTTCATGCTTTCTTTTTAAGGAAAAGACTTATTAGATGAAAATCATTTTAGATAATAAAGTATATTTTAAGGTGGTAATTTTTAATGGTAAGAAAAATTTCTTTAGTAGTATAAAGGAGGGTGGGACAAAGGAAAAGTAAGAAAAATGATGAGGAAACATTTGAATTCATTTATTCACTTATGAATTTACTAAAAAGGAGTGGTAGTAAAGATGAGGTAGAGGAAAGTATAGTGGTGAGAGTGACAACTATTTCAAAAGAGCAGAGATTGGGGGTTACGTGACATGTTCTAATTGTAACAAAGAACTCATGTACCATCACTCATGATAGCAGAAATTTCCTAATTTGTAATGTGTACTAGAGGGACAAAATATTAAAATTTCTACCTCAAAAAATCTGTAATTCTTTACTGGAATTTTATATATTTTATATGATATTTTGCTACATTTTATATCTTAAAGAAAAACTAACTTTGAAATTTTATAGAAGTAATACATGTCTATTATGAGAAAGAACAGAAAATGCAGAGAAGCAACAAGAATATATTTAAAAACATCTATAATATCAATACCCTAGGGATTAAGTAAAATTATATTTTGTGGCTATTCTCTCAGGTCTTTTTCTACATATACAGTCATATTTAATTTTTCAAAAGTGGGTTTTACTCTGCTTAGTGTTTCTTAGCCTCTTTTTGTCACTACACAGCATATAATAATCTTCCTGCATTATAAATATACCTTCTAAAACATAATTTTCAATAACCATATCATATAGATATGCCATATAATAGCTGCTTAATCTTATAGCCGGACATTTAACCTTTTAATAAAGCATTTTGTTGCTATAAATTGTGCTGTTCCAATCCAGATTAGCCCCAAGATCAAAGAACATTCCTGGTATGACGTTACCCAAGAGTTTAATTAGGGACTTATAAAACAAGAGATGATTTTTCCTGGTGGTGAAAGGTTGAGAGAGTGAAGTCAGCATTCTGCCATTCTGCAGACAGAGAGAGAGGAGTGCCAAGGAGGGGTGAGGGGCTTTTAAAGGTTTATGACAACAGAGCTTCTCAGGAGGTTTGATTACTAACAGGAATTAGGAAAGGGAGGTTTTAATCCTTTCCCCCTAGGTGGGGCCTGTTGTCTGGTCATGTATTTCTTAATGGAGGAGGGGGTGGAGCCCCAGGCCTGGGGCCTTCACAGACCAACCCCATGTAGCAGACTACATTGATCATAGGACAGACATTGCAGGATAAGAGACAACAGAACACTAGGAGTCCCCCCTCATCCCCCACAGCAGTAACAATCCCATAAAAAAGATGCTACTGACAATTGATAAAATCTTGCTTATTTTCTGATGTGTTGAATTCTGCCAGGGAGGCAGGGTGTTCCATGCAGTCCAATTTGCAGGGGTTATAGTCCAAGAAGGTCTGGTAGCACCTGAAGGTGGCAAGTCCGTGCAAACCCAACATTGGGTTCAGTTGTGGGCATGAGTTACAGCTGAGGCCCTAGGGTGCTATGAGCAAAAAGAAAAATGTTTATGGGGAACAACAAGGGGTAATACCTGCTGATATACAAGCTAAATTTCCTTTAGTGGACAGAAGAGTTCCTGGGAAAGGGTTGCTATGAGGGGGTTTTAGATAACACATCTTCCCCCCTGCAATTTTAGGGAGTCTTCTCGAGTTAAATCTATGGTTAGCTTAGGCATAATAAGTGTCCACAAAATCATATATACAGTACCTTGAAGTATGGCAGGAGTCATAGGTTGGTTATATATATCTTAAATCTTAGGTGACCCCAATATCCCATGGGCTTAGGATTCCCAACCAGTGTGGCTGCATCAGACAGGACCAGGGCCAATCGACCATATTTTCCCCAATTTCTAATGGTTGTGGTTTAGGCAAGAGCAAATTATTTTAATTACCTCATTGTGGTTGTAATGTTGGACATCCTTTTACCTGAATTTGCAGCACTTGCATGGGTCCTGCAGATACCAACTCAACGGGAGAGGGAGTAGCTGCTTGAGGTTGTGAATTGAGGCTGGTGAGGGCTGGAAATAACCAATGGGTCCATTGCTGCAGGGATTGTTTTGTCATCTTTTAGCTGCTCTTTCAAAAGCCCATTCATTCTTTCCGTTAACCCTACTGCTGTGGGGATTTATCGCAAATGAAATGTCCATAAGACATCATGTTCAGTAGCCCAGGCTTGCGTTAATTGTCCAGTAAGTGGGATCCCTCTATCACTGTCCACAAGTGTGGTAACCCCAAAGAAGGCGCTTAATTTCTCTGGGCTATATATTGTCGCCCTCTGGTTGGCTTTTCCTACTGGGAAGGCTAGTAACAGCCCAGTAGCGATGTTTATGACTGTAAAGGCATATTTTGTACCCTCAGATAAGGGAAAAAGCCCAATGTAGTCTACTTGTCATCTGATGACTAGGATCTGCTCATGGCCAATGTGACCAAGTTGGTAAGGAAGCATTCTTGGTCATCACAGCAAGCAGGAGGGGCAGGCATCCACAATGTCTTTCAGTTGTTGCTCATAATGGGCAACTGAAATTGATGCACCAGCCTCCACAGAGTCTGGTTTCCTCATGTCCTATTTTCCTATGTAGCCATTCAGCAGCCTCAAGTGATTTTGGCTCCAGGCTACAAACTTTTGTTAAAGTATCTGCTTCAATATTGCCAGGTAAAGAGTCAATGTAATGGGCAGCAACATGAAACGCAGATACCTTATGTTTGTGCATGCAGCCCAGGTGTCTTCCCACATTTCTTCCCCAGCAATGGGTGGCCATCAACGGTCCATTGCTCTTGTTTCCACGTGGCCATCCACACTGTCCATCATGGCCACTGCTGTCCAGGTGGCAGGCTGCTGTTTGCTGATCATCAGTATACCAGGCAGACTCCAGTATACTGACACATCCATCAACTGTGGGCACAGAAACAGCTACCTTGGGAGGATCAGCAAGGAGGGGCAAGTGTTGTTCTTCCACATAGGAAACTTGTCCTAGAATATCATGCATTTCTGCACTTCAGGGCTGTTGTTAAAGACACTGTGTTGCAGACTGCTCAGCTGAACATTCCCTGAATGCGGTTTATTTGCTATGTCTTTTATCCACCACTGTATGGGGATGGCAGTGTGCAATGACATAGGGCATTTCTGGGGTAGTACTTCAGCTTGCAGTAGGGCATTATTGGCAGCACATAGTTGTTTTTCTAAGGGACTGTACTGCAGTTCGGCTCCTTTCTAGATCTGAGACCAAAAGCCAATGGAACTCGCTTTGCCTGTTGCCTTTGCCAAAAGCCCCACCCAAAGCCAGTATTGGCACTGGCCATGTCTAATTTGCAAGGCATATCTGGGTCCACCTCCCCTAAAGTCTGAGCCTATGCCATAGCCTGTTTGTCTTGTTCAAAAGCAGTCTGTTGTGGAACATCCGATTCTCATGTTTTTCCTTTCCTAACTGGGGCATACAGAGGTTTTAGAATCTTCATTAAATGGGGCAGAAATGATCTCAAACAACCCAACAAACCAAGGAAAGCCATGAGCTGTTTAGGAGTATGTGGAGTGGAGTAATTTTGCACTTTATCAACAACAGCAGAGGGAATAGTTTTAGCAGTAGTTTCCAAATCTGCAAGACAGTTACCTGTTGTTCTGGTTTGCTAATGCTATACTAGAAATGGATTGGTTTTATAAAGGGGGTTTATTCAGTTTAAAGTTACAGTCTTAAGGCCATAAAGTGTCCAAGGTAAGGCACAACAATAGGGTACCTTCACTGGAGGATGGCCATCATTGTCTGGAAAACCTCTGTTAGCTTAGAAGGCACGTGGCTGGCATCTGCTTGCTCCCAGGTTGCGTTTGAAATGGCGTTCTCCAAAATGTTTCTTTTGGAGCATTTTGTCCTCTCTTAGCTGCAGCCCCTCTTCAAAATATCACTCTCAGTTGCTCTGAGTTCCTTCTGTTTGCCAGCTTTTTATATGGCTCCAGTGATTTAATTCAGACCCATCCTGAATGGATGGGGTAACACCTCCATGGAAATTATCCAATCAGAGATCTTACAGTTGATTGAGTCACATCTCCATAGAAACACTCAATCCAAGAATTACAGTCTAATTAACACTGATACATCTGCCCACACAAGATTGCATCAAGGATAATGGTGTTTGGGGAACATAATACATTCAAACTGGCACACCTGTCAACATAACATCATCAATATAATGAAAGAGACTGACCTCTGCTGGAGGTTCCACATTTTTATATCTTGAGCTACCAAACCATGGCAGTTAGTGGGACTATGAAGATATCCTTTTGGTAGCACAAAGACTGTCCATTGTTGTTTTTCCTAATGAAGGCAAATGCAGGCTGACTAGAGGGGTCTAAGGAGACACTAAAAAGAGCATTATCAAGGTCTAACACAAAATGAAACTGGCCTAAATATGTATTTATGTCCTGTTATAAAGTAGTTATATTTGGTACAGTTGAAAACAAAGGAGGAGTTACTTTGTTAAGCTCTCTATAATCAATAGTGATTCACCAGGTTCCATTGGTTTTTCTTACTGGCCAGACTGGACTATTAAATGGACTGTGAGTAGGGATTATAATGCCCACTCTCTCTAATTCCTTGATGGTAGCAGTAATTTCTTGATGTCCCCCTGGCAACTTTTATTGATGCGCTGCTACTGTGTGTCTGGGGGAGAATACCTTTACTGGTGACCACCACTTACCATTTCCTCTTTGGACAGTTTTGACTTGGCACTGGAGATGAAATTCACCTATAGTAGTTTGCACAGTGATGTTTTGCAAAATATCAATTCTTAATATATATTCTGGAATAGGAGATATGTATACTGTGTACTTTTGAGGTAGTAGCTGGCCAATCTGCATTAGTAATTGTTGTGTTGCTTTAATACTTTGGCCTCTATAGCCACAGCCTCTGGGCTGTGGCTGTTTTCCGTGTATTGGAGTACATTTTGTTACAGTATTCACTGGTGCTAAAATTTTGTGTTCATTGTGGGGATCCAGAAAATGGTTAACTCAATATGTGGCCTCTGATTCCCAGTGTCCCCAAATATAGCTTTTACTTGGGGATCTTGGCCCATCCCCTGTGTGAGGGGAAAAGGGGCTTGCCGTTTCTCCTTGGCAGAGGGAGCGGGGTGTTCTTTATACAGTAAGGGCCAAGTTTTTCACCCAGAGATTGTTTCTCCCTCCGGTGATCTGGATCTAAATTTGGTGCATTTCTGCCCTTTTGGTAACTTGCTCCATAACCTTCTAGCACAGGGTTCGGCTGCCTATCAATATCTTCAATTTTAGTGCCAGCAGCTATTATGTCAGCCCACATCTGTCTGTGCAACACATGGTTTGGACTATCATGTCTTTTGTGAGCATGGCCCGTAGCTCTGACTCTAGCACCTTTTCATCTAAGGCATTCAGATTCTCCTAAATCTGCTACTACTTGGGCAGCCCTGGAGATGGGTTGCCCCACCAATGTGCTAAGAGTGGGCACCAATGTCCCATACCATTGATTTGGGGCATGTTGTAAGGTTACAATTTTATGTCCATGGTAGAAGTTTCATTATCTGGTCCCACAAAGTTAGCAGCATAAACTGCATATTTCATTCCTAGCCCCCCATAGTGTATCTTATAATTCATCAAGCATGATCCAATGGGGAGTGACTGGGGACATTTCCCCCACATTGGGCCAAGTTTCTTTACACTGGGTCACTAGCAAGTTTAACAATGAGCTGGACTCAGGTCAGGTGGCTAAGGAATATATATGTTGGCAGAGGGAAGAGTGAATGGTAATAGAGGCCAGTTTGCTTATTTCATGTCCCGAAAGCAGCATTCCCTCTATGCCAGTGTCCCACAGGCACAGCAGCCAATTTGGTAAAATTTCTTTAGGTTTTTGTCTGTATTGATTCCCAATTTCCCATAACTCAGTGGCAGTATAATGCTGCATTGTAACCAGTACCTTTTGATCAGGAGGTGCTGCTAGGACAGTGGCAGCTGCAGCACCACCCCCTGCCTGGGGATCGGGGTGTTGTATCAGCTCCATTTTGATCTTTTGTTGGACCAGAGGAAGAACATGTTTACTTCCCTCCATTTCAGGTTCCCAGTCAGATGGGGGCTCATCCTCATCTGAAGAAAAATCAGTGGGGTCCCACAGTTTGGGGTCCCAGTCAGGAGAAGTCATGATATGCCTGACTTGCCCTTTGGGCTGCTTGCACCCTCTGACTCTATCATACTAGCATGCTAATGTCTCTAAACTTTTATACTTTTGTCTATGCAGCAGACTCTCATTTAATGCATCCTTCAAATCTGCTTGGGCTATCTGCATGTCTCTTTCTAACTTAAGTTCCTCTTCTAAGTGGTGAACCTCAGCTTTGACTGCCAGAGCCTCTTTCACAGCTGAGCGTGCAGCTCCTAACAGAAGCCATGCAACAGCCATGGTGGCCTGATGGCTCTCCCTTTTCTTATGAAAACCTAACTATTCTGTGACTGGTTGCAGGAGAACCAGCAATCCAGCTGGGGAGTTCTGGGTATTGCCATATTCCCTCAGCTTCCCCCACTTGCCAAGAAAGCTGCCACCCCTCCAGCCCCGTGGAAGTTTCAGGCCATCCTAGGACTCCCCCCAGAGAGTCTCCTTTCCCAGGACTCATAATGCCCATTACAGCCGGCTCTTCCTTGGTTTTGTGGTTGGCATGCTAAATGTTCCAACCCAGATAAGCCCCAAGACCAAAGAACATGCCTGGTATGGAATTACCCAGGAGTTTAATTAGAGACTTACAAAACAGGAGATGATTTTTCCTGATAGCAGCAGGTTAGGAGAATGAAGTCCTTCTGCCATTCTACAGAGAGAGAAAGGAGTGCCAAGTCAGGGAGGGGGATGGCTTATAAAGATTTGTGATGATGGAGTTTTCCATGAGATTTGATTACAACAAGGTCTTGTGAAATTTGGTTACTAACAGTGACTAGGGGAGGAAAGTTTTAATGCTTTCCCGCCTAGGGGAGGGGAGGCTGCTGCCTGGTCATGTAGGTGGCTGCATGTTATCTTTTAATGGAGGAGGGGGTGGGACTCCGGTCCCTGGGTCCTCACATGTGCTATTTGGTATTCTTTATACATCTTTATAATTATTATCTTAGGATAAATTTTTATAAAGGGATATGCAGAACCAAAGGCATTTTTAAGCCTCATGATATGGTGTCAGGTGGCCTTCTAGCATGACTGTTGTCAATGGTTGTAAATAGCATAGCCTGAAGATGTAAGCAAGCAATCTGTATGTCCCTGTATGCACTCTGTTCTGAGGAACTAGGATCTTGATTTTATAACTGGCGAGAAGGATACCTAGATAAATAAATAGTCCTATGTTGAGCACAATTGCAATTATTTAAGACCTTATTTGTATGGATAGATAAAACATGATTAACTGCTGTATTGGAGTATATTTTATGAATACATTGTTTGAGTCAACTTTTCAAAATAGTAACTTCATGGATTCTGCTGAATGATATCTTCTGAAGCAGAAGGTCTGTATTTATCATTCAGCACCAAATAATTAAGGATAGGTTTCTTCCCACAGGAGGAGAAACAAGTATATTTGTTACTGAACACACTAACACACTAAATGGTTATGATAACACCAAAAGAAAAGATAGATTGGTGAGCAAAGATGGGTCAGCAGACAAAGTTGGCTTGCTGCTCATGATCCTGAACTCTCTAGTTGGAAGCCCATGTAGGCTAAAAGATAGTCAGCTAATCATGTATTGATTTGTGGTGGTATTCATCTTAGATTTAGGGTCGGATTCTGTCTCTGAAAAAAAGTCAAGTTATTTGCACCACTATGGCTATCCTTTAATTTTTAGAAACTTTGAATTGGGTTTAGAGTGAATGGCATTTTGAACCATTGATTACTTAGTCTGTTAATTTGTAAGTGATGTAGTCTGATGAAGTAGATCTCAGAAGTAGGAGTGGTTTACTCCCAGTTGTTTAAAATAGACTAATGTCTGTCATGTCCCATGGTGGGAGGACAGTTGTGGAGAAAAGGTATGTTTGAGATGTTATTGGCCCTATGTTGTATTTGCGGATCAAATTTTGTGCTATACATTATGTACTTAAAGAGTGTAGTGCAGTTTTCACTGCATTTCAACAGTGCTGTGCCTACTATGGATTTTCTCTTTGGTCCAGTGGTTCTTGAGGTCATAGATCCTTAGCTTAAGGGTAAGAATGAAGTGAAGAGGGAATGTCCATGAACCCAATTTTATGTCTGTGGTATTGTGCACAGTCTACTGCAGAGGGTCCAAAAATTTTATCCCAAGACCCAGTAAAGATTAGGAACCTCTGTTATTAGGCCCAAATAAGAGTTTGGCATTGAAGTGTTAGCCAGGAATACTTTGTTGTCACAGACTCAGACATGAAACTGTGATCTCAGCTGCTTCTTGGAAAGAATGTTCTCTAACTGTATTATGTTTTGATTTGGGTTCTCATGTTGTTAAACAGAATTTAAACCAATTTTACATAATAATTGATCTTTGAAAGGAAAAACAAAAACATAGTCTAGTTATCTGACAACTATCCAAAACTATCTCCAAAGCTGATTCCCAAGTAAAAACAAACAAACAAACAAACAAAAAACTGTCTTGCTTAGTACACTTTAGTTATCAACATGGTAATTGAGTTTGCATTCTTTTTAACGTTCAGGTTCTTCATTCAGTAAGCTACCACATACTTTATTTCAAGTCCTTTATTCACTGGGCTACCGCATACTTTATATATTTCTCCATGTTTCAAGGATGTTTTGGTTTAACAAAACATTCAACTAAAGAAAATACAGGCTTATTAAGCAGAATTTATTGTAGTTCCATTTCATTTAACAATGATGTTTTTTCTAATGCTTTCAGTAAATCAAATGTCAACAACAATTGAATCCTTTGGATGTGTTTTCATTGTTTCTGTTTTTGTTCCTCTACAGGTTTATTTTCTTTTATTATTGTCTATTTTCAGTTAGTCCAGGTACAGATACTTGATTATGGCTTGTTGATACATAATCGTGGCAGTTCCTGTGTTTTTGTTGGTGAAATATTTTCACAGATTCTATCATAATGTGATGTTATTTTTCATTTATAAACATCATTAGGCGGTATTCCATAATTGTATGCTTGCATTAATTTTTCCATTCTGCATTGACAACTATTTCATATTAACCAAACAACTTAATTTGTATTGATCATAAATTAAAATTTTAATTTGTGATTATCTATGATGTGTGTGTGTGTGTGTGTGTGTGTGTGTGTGTATAGACACATACATGTATAGTCAGAGGTAGATGTATATAATCAACTTTTGATTTTCTGAAATAATCAAAATGGACTTAGTGCTCAGGTTATAGTTAGAAAGAACAGATAAAATGCATAGGGCTTTTCTTGGTGCTAACACAATGTTTGAGATTTAGAAATAATAGGATAAGAAAGTTTATAGGAACAGTGATAAGAAGAGTGATGAATTTAGCAGATCTTTCATTAGTGATAAGGTATGATAGATGGAAAGGAAAACACTGTTTTTGAGTGAGAAATGAAAACAGTGGTAGGAGTACTCTGGACAGAAAAAGTAGAATAAAGCCTTCCTGGTGGGTTGCAGGTGACCCTAGAAGCTTTAGAGCATTTAAACAAAATAGGAGTGTTCAAAGTGTAAAGAGAAAAGGGAAAGTGTAGTCCGTCAGGGGTTTCAGCTGTTTTGTGATCATTGTGGCAGTGTGGGTGTAATGACTGTTGAGTTCCAAGACCAAATTAAGATTTTTGTCAATCATAATCTATGTGCACATATTAAAGAGAAAAGACCATGTTATTATATTGACCTACAAAGGGAACAGTACAGATGCCTTAGCATGTGGTTTCTGAATGTATAAAACTGAAAATAATTAACTAGAAAGTGATAAAGGAGATTTTTTCAGTAGAAGTATGGTGTGTGTGTATATATATGTATATTTTATGGTTGGCAAAGCTAAAATAAATGTATTAAAATGAGAAAAAATAGGTCCTTGATAGTAAGGTATTCAGCATGCTGCTATTTTTAAAAATCCACAAAATTTAAATTTTAGTGAGTATTATTAGTTATTTATGAATATGGTTAATATAAAAAGAAAAATTTTTAATAATAACTTTATATAATATCAAAAGGGAAGATTTTTTTTTGCTGTTGACTCTTGTTTTAGATTTTAATGTCAACACCCCTTGCCAGTTTGGAGAAATGATTTGTCAGCTGCTCTGTGAAGAACGCTAAAATGCACGAGTATTAGAAGGGAAAGGGCAGGCTTGTTTCCCGAGACTTGAACTAATGCTACCTTATTTCCTAATAGTATTAGATCTGCTAAATATTTAAAAGGCTTTTAAAGATAAATGGCTCTTTTTCATTCCCCAAGGTGCTGATGACTTGGTTGTGTCTGATTTGAGACTGATGTCATCAGTATTGACTTGATACATTACATGGGTCCTGTTCTCATTTTGCCTCAAGAGTGTACTGGCCAGCTTTTGTTGTGGGATGAAAACTTTTTATGTTGAGAATATTAGCAACAAATGGAAATTCCATGGATACTGAAAATGGAACCTGTCAGGGTGGTTTCAGTATGTAATTTAGTAATACCCTTTTAAATTTTATCAGTGAGCTCTGAAGCTTTCATTGGGAGACTGTGGCCTCAAATTCCTTTTGACTGTGTCTGACGCTGTTGATCTTTTCCTGGCCACAAGCCTATGTAATAACTCATTTCAGTTTGGTCTTGGGAAGCACTATGTACAAACTTCTATTTTAGCATTTATCATGTGTGTCATAATTACTTGTTTACGTTTCACTCTCCCCTGCTAGAATGTGAGTTCCTTAAGGATAAGAACTAAGTGCTTTTCATTTTTGAATCTCTCCAACCGCTAACACTGAGTGGAAAGGAGTTTCAGGGAGCCTCTTGGCTATGTTGTTTCAAAGTTGATATCTCTATTATTTAGGTTAGAATAAGAGGAAGTTGTTTTCACTCAATTTATGAGTTGAAATTTGAATTTCATATAATTTTCTCCTGTCGTGAAACATTATTTTTGTTGTTGTCATTTTTGGCCATTTAAAACTGTAAAAACTATTCTTAGCTTACAGGTGTACAAAAACAGGAGGTGGATTGATTTTGGTCTGTGGGCCATAATTTGCCGACCCCTGATCTAGGGTCTTGGCCAAGGGTGGTGGTTGGGGGGAGTTTCTCCTGAGTGTGGAGCCACCCACTGTGCCCCCAGGAAAATGAGGGGTGCAGAGCCGTGGGTGGGGTGGCTGTCTCTGAGCATCTGAGTCTGAGGGGCTGGATGCAGGCAGGTCGGGATTCCTGAGTTCTGTGTGTCACAGGCAGTTGGGAGTAAACAAAGATGAGCAGTTCAGCTCTAGTGAAAAGGAATGGATTGTCTCTTTGGCTGAAGAACACCACTGGTTCTCCATAAGGATTTCCTGAGAGCTGCAGCAGAAGGACGAATACCTCAGAATCACTTTTGGGAAAAATGCAGCAACTGGACAGGGCAGAGCACACCCATGGGCTGACTGGTGTCTCAGAAAATCACAACAGCTTTTTCTTGGTAATGAATTTACTCTAATAACTTTAAAGGCTTTTTCTTTCAGCACAGTCTTTTCTTAATCAGTAAAATTCTCCCTCAACCAGTCACTTGTGGCACTCGGACAATCCTCTATCGTAGTTCTTGGGGTGTGAGCCTGAGGTTCTAGTGGCCCCCAGAACCACTCCTGCACTTTTCTGAGTTACCCTTCTAGGCGAAAGAAGCTTAGAGTTTAGCCACACTGACAGGATTTTCTCATTCAATGTGTTCTTTGAGTATCCTCCTTCTTGTTCAAAGGTGGGGGGGTGGGGGGTGGGGAGCAGGATGGTCACATTTCCAGATAAAAACTAACCTCAGTTAGAGAATTAGCTTGCTGGAGGTGCTGCAGACATTGGTAGGATCTGATGTGCATTCACTCAGCAGATGAGGAATTTCTTCTCACTTTTAATTTCTGTTAACAAAAGCAAACAAAATGAAAAAATCAAATATTTTTCATGAATTCAATTTAATAAAAATTAAATTGGACTAAAAGCCAAATGTGATGACATTCATTCCTTAGCCAGAAAAGTTGAAAAAAATATGAAAATATAAATTAAATAACTAGAATTAATCATAAATATTTCTGTAGTAACTGATTTAGGTGCCTTTAAAACTGTCTTCTTTTAAATTGTCTTCTGGGGTTTCTATCTTGTATATGTCTATCTTTCCACATATATATTTTACCCATTCTTTACAATTAAATATATAATGAAACCTTCCCATTACTTTGCTATTTCAAATATAAATTGATTATCTGTGGTATAAGGAATGCTATCATAAATTTTAAGACTTTGTTGCCTTTTGGAGTCTTGACTAGGAAATCCACAGATATGGTTGAGGAAAAGGGATTACTGGCCTTCATCTAATTCAGCCTTAAGCTTCAATCTGGTTTCATTTAAACAAGTCAAGATAGGTGTGTTCCTGACTTTATTAATCTTAGGAAAGGAGATTCCAGAATATCTTTAGTAATCTGTTTTACCACATTTTATTAATATTTTTTTCTGTTGTGGTTAAGCTGTTTTTAGAAAACTTTAAAAACCCATGTTATCCTTTTCTTCAAACAAGCAGAATTAATTTCTTTTATTAATATGCAATCAAAAAAGTTCTCTGTAATTTTAACATTTTAACTGTAAATATCAGTTTTTAATTTAGAATCCTATGTTTGCGTCAGAGTTATAATCATCTGCTTTCTTTATATACCTTTATTTTATGATATGGCTATATATTTTTTTCATACATAGCCAGAAAATCTCTCAATTTTCTTGAAAAGCTGTGAGGTTTGGGACATAATATACGTCACATGTAACTTTTGTTGCTTCTTTTGGTTCCATATCCCAAATGAAATAGAGGAAAAATATTTTAATCTGTGTATTACCTCCTTCGTTTTCTTATTCTGCCTTTTTCAGAGATTATTTCTATTTATAGTATTGCCTAACTGTGGATTGCTAGAATTTCAAACCCAATATGTATATTTCCTCCAGGTTATTAGCTTAATAAACTGAACAAAAATTGATTTATCTTGTAATGAAAGTGACATCTGCCTACATTACCTTTTTTTTAAAATTCATTTTTATTGAAATACATTCACACACCATGCAGTCATACAAAGTGTATGTTCAGTTGTTCACAGTACCATTATATAGTTGTGCATTCATAACTGAAATTAATTTTTGAACATTTTCATTACCACACACACGAAAATAATAAGAATAAAAATAAAGTGAAAAAGAACAATTGAAGTAAAAAAGAATACCGGGTGCCTTTTTTTTTTTTTTTTCCTCCATTTTTGTACTCATTCATCCATACACTGGACAAAGGGGAGTGTGATCCATATGGCTTTCCCAATCACAATTGTCACCCCTCATAAGCTACATTTTTTATACAGTTGTCTTCAAGATTCATGGGTTCTGGGTTTTAGTTTGATAGTTTCAGGTATTTATTGCTAGCTATTCCAATTCATTAGAACCTAAAAAGGGTTGTCTATAATGTGCGTAAGAGTGCCCACCAGAGTGACCTCTCGGCTCCTTTAGGAATCTCTCTGCCACTGAAGCTTATGTCGTTTCCTTTCACATCCCCTTTTTGGTCAAGAAGATGTTCTCCATCCCATGATGCCAGGTCCAGATTCCTCCCTGGGAGTCATGTTCCATGCTGCAAGGGAGAGTTACACCCCTGGGTGTCAGATCCCACGTAGGGGGGCGGGCATTGAGTTCATCTGCCAAGTTGGCTTAGCTAGAGAGAGAGGGCCACATCTGAGCAACAAAGAGGCATTCGGGAGGAGACTCTTAGGCACAATTATAGGGATGCCTAGCCTCTTCTTTGCAGCAACAGTCTTGCCAAGGGCAAGTCCTGTGGTAGAGGGCTCAGCCCATCAAACCACCAGTCCCCTTCCTACATTACCTTTTAACACTTTCCTCCCCCTTTTTTTAAATTGAGATTGTTCACATACCATACAACTATCCAAAGATCCAAAGTGTACAGTCAGTTGCCTATGGTACTATCATATAGTTGTGCATCCATCACCACAATTAATTTTTTTTCAATTTTTAAAACATTTTCATTACTCCAGAAAAGAAATAAAGACAAAAAAAGGAAACTCAAATCATTCCATACCCCTAACCAACCTCCTCCATTATTGACTCATAGTATTGGTATAGTACATTTGTTACTGTTGGTGAAAGAATGTTAAAATACTACTAACTGTAGAATATAGTTTGCAATAAGTATATATTTTTGCCTATATGCCCCTATATTATTAACTTCTAGTTGCAGTGTCATACATTTGTTCCAGTTCATGAAAGAGATTTCTAATATTTGTACAGTTAATCACTGACATTGCCCATCACATTTTATACATAAAAATGTTTCATCCATTCCCATATGTTAACCTCCAACTTTCCTTCTGGTGACATACGTGACTCTGAGCTTTCCCTTTCCACCACATTCACACACCATTCAGCACTGTTAGTTATTCTCACAACATACTACCATCACCTTTGTCCATTTCTAAACATTTAAGTTCACCCTAGTTGAACATTATGCTCATAATAAGCAACCAGTCCCCTTTCTTTAGCCTCATTCTATATCCTGGTAACTTATATTTCATGTTTATGAGTTTACATATTATAATTAGTGCATATCAGTGAGACCCTGCAATATTTGTCCTTATGTGTCTGACTTATTTCACTCTATTTAGTGCCCCCAAGGTTTCTTCATCAACCCATTTTTTTTAAGATGGTTTTGTTCACACACCATACATTCCATCCTAAGTAAACAATCGATGGTTCCCTGTATAGTCACGTTTTTATGTATTCACCACCATCAGCACTATCTTTGTAAGGACATCTCCATTTCTTCCACAAAGAAGGAGGAAGAATCAGAGAAGGTAGAGAGACAAAAGAAAAAGAAAAAAGAAAGAGGGGAAAAAAAATAAAAAAACCATGACAGCTAGGAAACATCAAAAGGAAAGATAGCATTAAACTAAAGTACAATGAAGAGTCAAACAACATCACCAATGCCAAAAGTCCCATACCCCTCCCATATGTCCCCCTCTTATATACATTTAGCTTTGGTATATCGCCTTTGTTACATTAAAGGAAGCATAATACAATGTTTCTGTTAATTATAGTCTCTAGTTTGCATTGATTGTATTTTTCCCTCAGTATCACCCTATTTTTAACACCTTGCAAGGTTGACACTCATTTGTTCTCCTTCATGTAAAAAAACATATTTGTACATTTTATCACAATTGTTGAGCACCCAAGGTTTCACTGAGTTATACAGTCCCAGTCTTTATCTTTCCTCTTTTGTTCTGGTGTTCCACATGCTCCTAACCTTCCTTTTTCAACCATACTCACAGTCATCTTTGTTCAGTGTATTTACATTGCTGTGCCACTGTCACCCAAAATTGTGTTTCAAACCTCTCACTCTAATCTTTTCCTATCTGTCTTGAGTGCTCCCTTTAGTATTTCCTGTAGAGCAGGTATCTTGTTCACAAACTCTGTCATTGTCTGTTTGTCAGAGAATATTTTAAGATCTCCCTCATATTTGAAGGACAGTTTTGCCGGATATAAGATTCTTGGTTGGCAGATTTTCTCTTTCACTGTCTTAAATATATCACACCACTTCCTTCTTGCCTCCATGATTTCTACTGAGAAATCCACACATAATCTTATCAAGCTTCCTTTGTATGTGATGGATTGCTTTTATCTTACTGCTTTCAAGATTCTCTCTTTGACATTTGATAATTTGATTATTGAGTGAATTGGTGTAGGCCTATTCAGATCTATTCTGTTTAGGGTATGGTGTGCTTCTTGGATCTGTAATTTTATGTCTTTCATAGGAGATGGGAAATTTTCATTATTTCCTCTATTATCGCTTCTGCCCCTTTTCCCTTCTCTTCTCCTTCTGGGACACCCATGGCACATACATTCATGCACTTTATGTTGTCATTCAGTTCCCTGAGCCGTTGCTTGCATTTTTCCATTCTTCTCCCTATCTGTTCTTTTGTGTGTAGGATTTCACATGTCTTGTTCTCCAGTTCCTGAGTGTTTTCTTCTTCCTCTTGAGATCTGCTGTTGTATGTCTCCATTGTGTCTTTCATCTCTTGTGTTGTGCCTGTCATTTCCATAGATTCTGCCAGTTGATTTTTTGAATTTTCAATTTCTACCTTATGTATGCCCAGTGTTTTCATTATATGCTTCATCTCTTTTGCCATGTCTTCCCTAATCTTTTTTAATTGATTTAGCATTAGTTGTTTCAATTCCTGTATCTCAATTGAAGTATAGATTTGTTCCTTTGATTGGGCCATAACTTTGTTTTTCTTAGTGTAGGTTGTAGTTTTCTGTTTAGGCATCTGGTTTCCTTGGTTACCCCAATCAGTTTTTCCCAGACCAGAACGGGCTCAGGTCTCAGAAGGGGGCAATATTCAGTATCAGATGTCCCTGAGAATGTGTCTTAGAAGATTGACACACCCTGTGAGGCTTCAAGACACTGTGCTTTTCCTGACCTGCCCAGCAGGTGGTGCCTGTCAGCCTGTCACTCCTGACTGATGTAAGGAGGTATGGCCCACTTAGTTTCTGTTTTAGCTATTTCCCCCCAGGCTCTGGGGTCTTGTTCTGAGTGGAAGACAGGTAGTGGAGCTGGACACCACCTCTTTTCTCTAGGGAAGATCCACCCCCTAGGGAGTTATCATCTTCATTTAAAAAGGTTCTTTGTCTCTCTGACTCTGCTATCTCCACCCTTGTCTGGGTCAGAGTGCTGTGAACTAAAAATGGCTGAGGCTTTCTCCACTGAACCTCTCAGGTTGAGGGAAAGAAAAAGGGACCGAAAGCCCCCTTTCAGGGCCAGTCCACGGCCCCCCCATTTTCACCCATCAGCCAGAGACAGCATCTGGTCCTCTGGCCTCCCCTTCCCATGATAGAGAAGTCTTCTAGCTCTTTGAGGTCTGTCATCATTGAAAGCCTCTGTCTGCTTGTTGGGGATTTGTAGCTTGTATTGAGCAGTCCACATTTATTAATTAAAACCCCATTTGGAGCTGTTCAGAGAGTGCTGCTTTCTATCACAGCGATGTTTTGCAGTTCGGCTTGCTGTGGGAGTAGGGGGTTCTCCTCTTGGGTTCACAGTTTTTACTCACAGATTTTATGCTGTGATCTCAGGCATTCCTCCTAATTCAGGTTGGTGTATGATGTGTGTACAGTCACAGTTGTCCCCTAACATTTATTCCAGATTATTTACTAGTTGTTCCTGGTTGTTTATTAGTTGTTCCAGGGGGACTAACTAACTTCCACTCCTCTCTATGCCACCGTCTTCCTCCTTCTCCCTGTTAACCCACTTTTGAGCTCCCATTAAATTTTCATCTGTAATGACAAACTAATTTTTCAGTACAATCATTCAATAATTTAGGTATGCACCTTTATAAAAGACGCATTTCATGTCTGTTTTGTTCTATACTATTTATTT
The DNA here is from genome assembly GCF_015220235.1 of Choloepus didactylus. Lineage (NCBI taxonomy): Eukaryota > Metazoa > Chordata > Mammalia > Pilosa > Megalonychidae > Choloepus > Choloepus didactylus. Next base: position 19,976,891 of record NC_051325.1, on the reverse strand, counting down.
TGTATAGTATAGATTGCTTTCTATGTGATCAGGGGTGTTATCCAGGTAATGTGGTAAAAGTCATAGAGTTGAAATTAACCCTTGTATAATTTCTGTTTTCCTCAAACTACTTTTTCTTTTGAAGACTGGATACTGTATGATTGCTGGAGTTGCTGATTACCAACTGCTGAGTGAATATGACTGACAGTTTCTGACTTAAACAGTTTTGTAATAGTCAGTGTAATTTCCCTATAAGGGTCATAATGAGCAGATGTTTCTCCATCCTGAGGTATTTCAAATATTGAATTCCATTGTTTGATATTTTGCACTACTATTAAAGTAGTTAAGGCATAGATTTCAAGTGACACCCAACTTTGTTTAACTTTAAGAGATTATTAATTTATTGTTATTGAAGGAAATTGATATATAATTGATACTGGGGTGATTGAATCTTAGACTGGGTCTAATTAAACTACCAAGGGTGGATTAGCAGAAATGAAACAGGAGCAAATGAGGCTACTTATTCACACTAGGAGTCTTCCTGGAGAATCTTTAGAGTAAGGTACAGATAGATGTAAATTATTTTATGAATACCACCTTCCATTTTTGACTGACTTGTAAATTATACAGCTTTATACAAATAATTAAATCTACTTTGTTTTATCTAATATTCAAATTTGTTTTTGTTGATGACAATAATGCCCTCTATAGCAAGGATTGTGGCTTATTCATGTTTGTGTTCTTAATGTCTGGCACTTTGTGGTTGTTCAGTCTTTTAATGACTAGATGAGTGAATGAATGAAAGACCCTTAGTTATCAACGTAGAAATTCTAAATTATTAGGCTCTGTTATCCTGTTTGTTTGGTGCTGTAGGCAACCTATTTCTACTAGCTAAATCCTCACAAGAATAATAAACTTTGGGTTCAAATCTCTGATGTCATTGTCACCATGATTTCTTCCATTTCATAGAAATTGCAAGTGCTCTTGCATGAGCCTTAATGGAATTAACTGTATGATTTCTGGTTGAAGTCTCACACTTCATGATAGTGTGAGAGAGAGGCAGCAAAATTTCCATTGGTTTCCTTGATGATTGTTCATTTTCCTCTTTGACTCTGTGTGTGTGTGTGTTTACTCACTTCTATCTGTGCCCTAAAAGTAGATTCTCAAAATTTCCATTGACTTCCTATTCTTAGATTTCTATATACACTTTCTCCTTTGGAGAATAGCATCTGTATTCAGGGTATCAAATATCACTTCCATGAAACTAACTTGAAAGTATCCCTCTTTAGCTCTGATCTCACAACTGAGCCCCAATTCCATTATTATCAAATTATCTAATACACATTTCTATTAGGAGTCTCCCAGACAGTTCAAGCTTAACATGTCTGAAACCAATTTTTTCATTCTCATTCTTCTCTAGTCTCAGAACCTTGGATTCATCTTTGACCCCACCTACTCTATTCCCCACAACTTTTCCTTTCCTTTTCCTTTTCCTTTACCTTTTCCTTTTCCTTATTCCCCTTCAAGATCCAATTCATGTCATTTCTCTTTTATGAAGCTAGCCCATTCCAGCTCTACAGGATCCTCCTTCTCAGAATTCCTGTAGCATTTATCTGAGCCATTTATTTTTAGTAATTAGTCATTTACAATGTTATGATACTTTCTGTAGTCTTGTTCTGAATTATTTATTTCCAGTTTTCTTAATTTTTTTCACATGATTATTTATGTTTTCTCATTAACTAACTGTAAAGTCTTATGTCTTCAGATATTATTTGAAAACATTTTTATATTATAAAACTAAGACCTCAGAGTCCCATAATTCCATAATTACAAATAAGCTTTCATTGAATTATTCCTTTTGTAATATTTTCCATGTATTTAACAAATATTAATTCAAGAAATATTGACAGCTTGATTTAGATCCTCCTGTGTGTCAAGAGCAGGTCTTAGGAGCTGCCTAACACTGTCTATCTAACACTAGTATAATACAACATATAGTACAATAATTAATTATATTAGTTGATGTTAGTTGATAAAGCAAGTCAAATTAACAACTCATCAGTGAAATGAAGGAAGGAACTGAAATTGGGTGGGTCCAATTTGGACATGTACTGATGACTAACTTGTTCTGATATTAACCTAAAAGGATAATTATAGAAGCCTCCAACAGAAAGGTTCATAGAATTAATTCATAAGATACTAAACCAATGCATATTCATAGTCCCTAAATATAAAAGTAATATAATTAAAAATTTCAAAAAGGAAATAAGATGGAATAGAGGAAGTTATATTTTAAAAAGTGTGAGTAGGTGATCATCAATCTATAAGTACTTTAAATGAGGATCGAATGAATCAATGAATGAATGAATTAGTGAATGAATAAAATACTAGCTAGAGAGATGCTATGATCAATTCAAACATGGCTTTTAAGTTATTGCAGTGTTAGAAGAAGTAAAAATCTAATAAGAGACAAAAAATAAGATGTGTATTTTTTGTTGATATGAATTGTGTGGGATTTTGTGCCTGTTCCTCTAGAGAAGGAAGCCTGGATTAACCCAGGCTCTGAGCATAATTAAATATAAACTTAAACAGTGTAAGGTTTTGTTTGGGGAGTTCAGGGATGGTATAGATAAATGAAAATTCACGTCAATGTATTTTCCAGATCACTGATCTTTTGTTCTTTAGTTTGCTAAATTTTGACCATTTTGACTGGAAATCTTTCTTAAATACATTATTCTCTTTCTTGCCTTCTCCAACAGGAACACTTTTTAAAAAAACTGTGTTAACATTTATATAACAAAATTTCCCATCTTAACCATGCTTATGGATACATTTCAGTGGAATTTGCTGACATTTTTAACTAACTTTTCTTCATGTTTTGTGGTCATCATTATGAACCTTAGTGAATGTACTGTGTTGCAGTGTACTGATTATCAGCATCATCACATTGCACATAAAGGTAACAACAGCAGTTATTATAACTACCAATGTTAACTGAGTGCTTCCTATGCATTATTTCATTTAATGTTCATAACAACCAGGTGGGGGGTGACTTCACTTGCCTGTGTTCAACAGCTAGTAAGTGGTGGTGGTATTATTTGGACTCAGCTGTCTGTGTATGACACCAGTGGCTGTGCTCTTAACTACGAGGCTAGACTGTTGAATCTTTAATAGCTGAAGTCACTGTGGCTGGGTATTACCCCAAAACTAAATGTCTACAGACTGTTAAATACTTTGAGTCTGTGTTGCCTCCTTTGAATAGTTTTTTTTCCTGATGTCTTCCTGGGTTGTCAGGCTTGTCCCATATCTGATGGCTGCCTCCCTCTAACTGTATTTCCAGTTTAACTTTTCTAATTGATATCTGCTGGAGAACTTTTTAGAACTTGTTCAAAATGTGCCTAAAATCAGGGTAAGCAGATATTGGGTGAGAGCTTCAAAAAAACTCTCCTCTGAATTGGGGTATGTGAACTCAATTACATAAACTTGGAGACATTTGTTAGATGCTTTTTAGAGTTTGGCACTTGGTGGTTGAGGTTGCCAACTTAATGACTTACAGGTAAACAAGGCTTTATCCTGTTGTCCTAATTTTGGATGAATTACTTATTAACACTAACCCCCAAACAGATATAAATATCTTCCAGGATCAGTAGAGGATCTGAAGATGTGTTTTTTGTAATATGACTAACAGTTGTTAACTATATTTGTAAGCTTGGGTTAGTTATGGATTTCCCCATGCACCTAAAGTATGAAATCCAGAATGAATCAATTTAAACCTGTCTTCTCCCTGGTTTATTAGAGATATTTATCTGAGAGATTACTGTGAATCATAAGATTGTGAGTTTGTGGTGACAGAAGGCATTTTTTAAAAAAGTGGAGCTTCTGCAAGGCTCCAAAATAATTAAAATTCATAAAACACATGCAACAGATGGCAAAAGGATTTTAACTAAATGTGTGTGACTTTTTACTACTTAGTCTTACATGGTAATGTGTTCGTGCAGTTAGGTGGTGACCTTTCATGGTAACTTCTGCAGATATTTAAAGTGGAATGTGCTCTCTGGAACTACTGAAATCTGGCAATTTTAGAATAGATATGAAAGTACTTTTCTAATGCCTGATTTATAATTTTATTATTGGAATATCAAATAACAAACTGCTGCTGCCATTTGGGTTTTCCTTTCTCTGATATTTACCCCTTTCTTTTACCCAATGACCAAAGCTGGAACAGTTTTAGTAACAAAATAAATAATATTGAATTATAACCCATAGAATAAAATAAATAGCTATACTGATGAGTTCATGCTAATCTAAATAAATAGTTTAATAAATAGGGGAGAAGCCACAGCTTTTTTTTACAAAGAATTCCAGTTAACAAATATAGAAGGAATGAGGAAAATGTAAAATCAGTAATTGGGCATATACCACAGGAATAATTTTTGCAGGCAAGGTCCACAAAAGAATGCTAAAATCAAAAGTTTGAGGAGAAACAAAGTATTGGCTCTCTCAAAGTATCCCCTACCCCATGATATTTATTAGTTACTAAGGGAAAAAGTAAATTTACAGGTGGAGAAATTCTGTATACTCTACCTTAATCATATGACCAAGGTTAATATAATCAGCACTAAGACATATCAGGATCAAGTACTCCTGATGTGATGCACTGAGAAGGACACAACATCACTTCTGTGGTGTTCTTCCCCAAAATACATAACCCCAATCTAATCATGAGAAAACATCAGCCAACCCCAACTGAAATAATTTTACAAAATAAATGGTTGATAACTATCAAAAGTATCAAGGTTATGAAAGACAAAGAATTAGGAATTGTCACGTGTCACAGATTGAGAGAGGCTAAAGAGATACAATAACGAAATGCAATGTGGGATCCTGAATTGAATCCTGGAACAGGAAAAGGACAATAGAGGAAAACCTGTAGAAATCTTAATAATGTCTGTAGTTTAGTCAATAGTATTGTTCCAATATTATCTGGTTTTGATAATTGTAGTATGGTTATGTATGTTTTTAACATTAGGGGAAGCTGGGTGAAGAGTATTTACGAACTCAGTATTAGTTTTACAACCTTATGAAAGTCTAAAATCATTTCATAATTGTAACTTTTTTCCTCCTTCTGTGGCTATTTGGGCCCAATTGGACAGTTCTTCTGTTGTGAGTGTCATCAGATGATGGCTGAAGCTGGAGCCATGTGGAGGCTTGACTTAGAAGTGGAGACAGCAAGCCTTCTCTTCTTCATGTAGTCTCAGGGCCTCTCTTCTCCAGTGGCCTCCCCCCTCTCTCCTCAGCAAGGTAGCCCGTACTTCTTCCATGATGGCTCAGGACTCCCCGAGTACAAGATGTCTAGGCTCAGAAGTCCCCAAACGTCACTTCCTCCATATTTTATTGTCAAAGCAGTCAGAGGCCCAGTCAAAAATCAGAAGCATGGAGGAATAATCTCTACTTCTTGATAAAGGAGTGGCTTGTGCATATGGGAGGGAAGGAATTGGTAGTGACCATCTTCGGAGTTTAGCAACTACTGCATCTGTGGCATCTTTCTGGGATCCCTGGAGACATTGATAGATGTCAGATTGTGGCTTGTGAAGCTCTGAGATAGCCTGGCTGTGGACCAGAGCAGTGCCAAGTGACTCATATAGAGAGAAAAAAACTTCCAAGAGAGGCTTATTTTGAGGAGAGAGACAAAAATTTGGGGGTAAAAGTGTATTTGAATTTCCTAACCATTTTCTTCTCATTCTTGTCTATGGTTGAATACCTGAAATGACCACAAAAGTTCTGTAAAGTTCTTTTGCTTTCTAGCAGGATTGTATCCAAATAGTTCTGAACAGATGGGGATCTACTCTGTTTAAACAGCTTTGTGAAAGATGGTCTCCCTGGATAATGTATTCCAACAGTTAACCTTTATATTTAAGTTCTTCCTTTCTTTTATCCAAACTTTTCCATTTTTCCTGTTCCATTCTTAGTGGACCTGTTGCTTACCTTCTTTACTTATAAAAGCAGTATGTATTTGGCATGTATTTAATTTTGCGGTAAATCTGTTTGGGGGATTATTTTTTGTTGTTCTGGAAGGAATAGAAAATACTTTTATATAGCACTTACTTGTGCCAGACCCTGTTCTAATGGCTTTGCAGTAATCCCTACAATGACAAAGTTAGGCATTTTATTATTTCTATTTGCAGATGACGAACCTGAGAAATGGAGGAGTTAAGTAGCTTACCCTTGGTCACAGAGCTGCTAAGAGGTGAAGCATAGATGTCACCTCATGCTGTTTGGCTACAGAGACTGAGTTCTTGCCCGCTCCACTTTGCTGTGCTTAACAACTGATAGGTTTTGGGGGAAATTCTATACTCCAGTGAATTGATGTCTTCATATCTTTTGTTAAAATGCTTTGGTTACACCTACTTCCCATTTATCTCTAAATAAAGCAAGCATCATCATTAGTATTTAAATCCTGAAAAAAAAATGCTGTCCTCCTTTCACAATCTCAAATGTCACCTTTTTCATGTAGGCTGTCTTTTACTCCACCTTTCTTTTCCCTAACCTCCCTGGTTTATAGCTCCTAATATGTTTCTTATGGCACTTAAATTTGGTCAAGTGGCACAAGATGTTTCAGGAGGATGCAGAGCCTACATGGAAAAGGTGATGCCTGAGGTAGAATGATAGCTAGGCCATGAATTGCAGATTGTCATACTTTGCCCTCCATAATAAAACACTTTTGCTGTCTAGTAATCATAAAACTTAACAATATATCTTAATTCATCAATACAATCTTTTGTGGTTCCTTATGTCCAGTTCCTTGAAAGTAACTGGATCCTGGATTATTTGTGAAATAATCGTAAAGAGATATTTCTGATATAATTGTAAGGAGATTATTAGTCAATATTGCAGCTATACTTTGCAAAATTCAAATCGTGCATAATATATATTCTTACATGACAACTCACCAAAAAGTTGTAGCGTCTTGTGCCCTTGCTAAGTTTCTGTTTTTTAATCCTCATATTTTTAAACTACTCTTCATTTCCATTGCTTGCTGATGAATTGTTTATTCTGGTCATCTCCTCTGGGCTACTCCAGTTTGCCACTGATTGCTTTATTCATTTAACAAAAAATATTTGTTGAATTACATTAGAAATATAAAGATGAATAAGACATCATTATTGCATCAATAATGAATTGTCCAACCAAGGGGAAAGACCAATTCAGTTACAACAGAGAAGTGACCCAAATGCCATGAAAGCAGAATTTGGGGGGAGGTTTCACCAAAGATGTGGTATCTTTGCAGGATAACAGAGGTCTTGAAGGATCAATTGTTGTTCTCCAGGTAAAAAAAGTAAGATAGAGCATTTTAAGCAGACTGAATAACTCAGGCCTTGCCTGAGAGGTCTGAGAGTATGTCTAACACGTTGGGGATGCTGAGACTAGACCAAGGTGGATAAAATACCAGTGTCAAATTAGGAAATTTTGATGTCTGATTTTAGACTTCCATTAGGTATTGCAGGTAGGTAATCAACAGTCCTAGTATGGGAAACAAAAGTAAGAAAAAGAGATGGAGAGCTGACCACTTATTACAACTGAATTCTTACTACTTGAATTAGAACATAGTAACCACTAGGTTTAATGAGGAAAGCATGCTTTGGGAGGTAAATTTCTGGTGCATTATGTAAATATTTTGGGATATATTTTAGGTTTAGTCTTGCTTGATAGTCTATGTTGAGAGGATTGAACTATTACTCCCAAACTGACCACTTGGCTAAATTAGAATGGTATATTATTCGTTGGTAGGAGAGAGTACAACTACTGAGATTTTCACCTTCCTTTATTCTTTATTGCTGTTTTCTTTTTTAAAAAAGTATGCATACAAGTTATTCAAATTGCCTGAGGTTTTGTTCAAGCTTTTATGTTATCTCAGTCTAAGAATAATTATGAAGCAATAAAGCTGCCATAAAAAGTGAAAGTTGAAGTAGTTAGTATTTGAAATCATCCTGGTTTACATGTGAGTGTGGAGGTTAGTGACAGAGTAAACATGCCACTTTGTTTAATTCCAGCTATATTTTAAAAGAATGATAATGGTAAATTGCTTGAGTATTAGAGGTTATGCATAGATATTGCACTATAAATCAAATGGCTGGTGTTGGATATTTAAATTTTTTTTTCAGATATGCATTGTAAAATAGACTAGTAATTTGGTATGGATATGTATATTAATCATATTTTGACTTAAAAGAAACATGTTTTATATGTTTCTTTTAAGAGAGAATTTATAAAGCAAAGTTGATTATCTTTCTATTTTCTTTCTGTCATTTTAGTTAACTTACTTTGTTAGTGAAATTGTTTTTCTGTCATTTCTTAATGACATTACTATCATAATAGAGTAAAGAAAATGATAGGGAACCTTTTTGTTTTATGGATTTGCCCACTCTGGATATTTCTTAAAAATAGATTCTGGCTTCTTTCACTTAGCTCAATGTTTCCAAGGTACGTCCACATTGTAGCTTATATCAATACTTCATTCTTTTATGACTGAATAGTATTCCGTTGTATAGATATCCCTACATTTTGTTTATCCATTCATACATGGGTGGGCAGATAGTTGTAAAGGTTCTCCAGAGAAACAAAACCAACAGGATATATGTATGTGATTGTGTATAAATATTAGGAGATTAAGTAGAAAGGCTCTGGGCTTGGTGCTGTACTATCTTCTGCCTAGACAGCTCTTTTGCAGACCCTTTGCTTGACTGACTGCTTCTCATCATTCGGATCTCATTTCATAGAGTATTCTTCTCTAACTTCTCTAGCCAAAGCAGCCACCCCTTTCACACCCCATCTAGCGTCAATGAATCATGACACCAAGTTTAATTCTTCATAACTGAATATATCTAGTTACTTTGCTTATTTTTTTATTATTTAGTAAGCTCCATGAGGATAGAGACAGCTCATGGATCCATACCCAGTACTGTGCCTGATAAATAGATGCTCAATAATAACTTAAGTGAATTGATTGCATTGTAACTGAAGGGATGATATCTAGCATTTCACTCCATTTTCTTTATAATGGAGACTTCTTGAAATTATGGTTGGAGTATCTAGAGATCACAAAAGCCATCATAAATTTAGCTTTAACGGAAGAGCAAACTGTGGTGTATACATACAGTGGAATATTGGGCAGCTGCAAAAAGAAATGAGTTGTGAGGCATGCAATAGGTAAATGAACCTTGAGGACATTATGTTGAGTGAAATAAGCCAGAAATGAAAGGACAAATATTGTAATTCCTCACTAATATAAAATTGCTATAATGAACAAATGCTGAGAATTGAATTCGAGAGCATAGGTTATTGGGATGGAACATGGGCAGAGATTGGGCAATTGATTATGCAAGAGTACATAATGTTCAACAAGGCTTATTGTAAAGGTTCCTAGATTGTAAGCTCTTACAGCAGTCACATCTATTCCTGAGTTTTAACTGTTATTTAAGAGGTATTTATTTGGTACAAAATTTATATTCTCTGTAGCACACTATCTAATTTAACTAGTATGGACAGTTTATTTAAACAACATAATTACATGGAACCTAGAATAGAGAATGAGATCTTGATATTCTGTACAGTCAAATGTAATACCCAAATATATCCCCGAGTATTTTGGGCAGAAAATACAGAAGTATTTGCAAAGTCCCTTTCAGAGTCACTCCCAGAGAACCTCTTATTTCTTAGCCAGCCTGCAAGTAAACTCACTACCCTCCCCACTATGTGGGTTGTGACTCCGAGGGGTGTAAGTCTCCCTGGCAACATGGGACGTGACTCCCAGGGATGAGCCTGGCCCTGGCATTGTGGGATTGAGAAAGCCTTCTTGACCAAAGCCACTGATAAATGAGGACTTGACAATTTATAATTGAAACAGAAAATCGACAAAGGTAATGATACGATGCTGCTTCAAAAGGCAGTGATTGGAATAGAAAAGGATTAAGAAAAATCCTTTGGGAAACTGATAAAGCCTTTGAATATTTCTTTTGGTGATATTTATTACATCTTTTTGGAATTGAATGTTAGTTGAAGGATGTTATATCACACCATCATGAAGTAATCTCAGGAAAAAAAACTCAACAGAAAAACTATAACTGGTTTATTCTTTGTCCTAAAATTATCATAGAGTTACAATTATAAGTAAAATTATGTCAAATATAAAGGCAGTTTATTTTTGTTTTTCCAAATCCCTTTTTAAGATGAACACCTTGCTCTAAACTGACTCAGTGAACTCTGTGGAGGCCAATTAGTCTTAGATAAAGTACTCTATCACCTGTTTCTTGTTTCCCTGCATTCTAACCACATGTTGGGACACCTCACTTAGGTTCTCTGTGATTCTAGGTCTGTATTAAGGCCACCTGTTATCTCTTGTCCCTATCCCACAATCCATAGATCTAGACTGAACTGGTCTTAAAATGTACCCAAATTGTGATATAATGGGTTTAGAAGGTCCTGATCTAGATTTTGGCATTCAACATTAAGCTAAGACAGTGGTAATGAGATTGAATTGACCGAAATGGTAGCTTATCCTAGGAAATAAGTTTAAAAGGAGGAATAAAATCAGATTATGAAAGACTTTATCAGTTTAAACGGCATGAAGTTTATTCTATTAGGTTACTGTTCCTCTAATTGTGGTTCACAGACCCACCTGCATCAAAATCATTTGTGATATATGTTAACAATTCTTATTTCTAGTCCTAATCTATGACTCACAACTTCTGGGGCTAGACCCTGGGAATACAAATTTTAAAAATATCTTTAAGAGGTTCCTACGTACAGTATGGTTTTAGAGATATTGCTAAGAGTGAATAGTTTGAAGAATTTTTCCTTGTGTTTTTCTCTTTTATTCTTAGATGTTTATGATGGTACAATAGGAAAACTTTGTCATAGTCTGAGAACTTAGAAGTAATGCCATATTTATCTGGAATTATTGTTTCATTAATTGTTTCTTTAGATATTGGTCCTAGTCTTACTGGAAAGTTCATTGTGATTCAAATGCTAATTCTATATTTGAAATAGTTGAAAGACAGCATAAGCACTTAATTCCATGTGTTTCAAGGTTTTCCCACAAAACAGTTTTTCTTCGAAAGTGTTATCTAAATCTTTTCAGTTTCTTCCCTGCTGTTATGAATGCCAAAATAACAACGTTCTTTCACCCGTTAAAATACCACTGCAAGATATTGTGAATTAACTCATTTGCCTTAAAATTTTTTTTTAACAAATAAGGCAGTGTTTTGAGTTATGCCAGATGTACAAATGAGAGATTTGAGTGCACTTGTAGAATTTAAATTGAGATGCTAATGAGATTCTGACAGGCAGAAAAACAACACAGCCTACATTTTCATCTGTTTTATTAAAGTCATTATTTAACTGGAAAAACACATTATTTAGAGCTATTTATTTATGTGGCATTTGTAATTCAGCTCTTAAATTTTATCCAATTAAAGTGTTTCTCATTCCATTTCCCTTAATGTGGTAGATTGTTTTGTGCATTCATCTTTTGCTCTGTTTCATTCAGTCATAGAGTGGCAGTAACTCAATTGAATGAATGTCTTCTTTTTTTTTTTTTCCTTTTTTCTTTTTTTTTACTAATGCTTACATGTGCTGCTTCATGCTGTGGTATTACATTGGCATCTTTATTTTTCATTAGCAGTAATTCCATTGAGATTTCATGGTGGGTTTTCAGTTTACAGTTATTTCACTGGAATTCCTAATAGGTGAAAGTAAAGAAAAAAATAATGTTAAACACAACCACACTTCTAGGAAGATAAAGTGATCTTATTGATGATTGAACTTAGGGCCTTAAACCTTAAAAGTACTTATTTGAATGAAGATATCCAATGTCTTACCAAAAAGATTGCTAAATTTTTCTTTACTTTTGATTATTGTCTGTTTACACATTTTCCCAATTTTTCACAGTTCCTTTAAACAAAGACTTTTTATGATGTTTGAGATTTGTTTAAATGTCTGTATTTTGAACACTGAATTAGAGAAGTTTTTAGGTTTATGTTACTTATGTTTACCTACCTACCTCTCAGATGGGGTTAAAATTAGAGTAGTTGAGGTTATGGGTTTAAAATTTTATGTACATATTTAAAGTCAGTAAAGTTAGAAGAAATAGTAGTACAGAATTTCAAGGGATAGCGTGCGGCTAGTTGAGGTCAAGCTCATGTTGGAATGCAGACATTATGGGAGGGTCTAGAAGACAATGTGCCTCCTTGAGAAGGCAACTTCTATGAAGAGAGTGAATTATTGGAGTCCAGAGTTGTACAGATGTCATCACGGATGTCAGATCTTTTGATTGCATTCTGCGACAGATTTGGGGATTCTTACAGTGTAAGAATGCATTATGCAGTTTAAACTGCCTGATGATGCTTCTATGAAAATCTGTGTTAAAACAAACTCTTTATTAGCATAAAAACCATCTTAGTTAATGTTCAGTGAATAAAGTCTTTATATGAGCTGGAAATTGAACCATTGACTGTTGGTTTCCAGATATTTACACAAAGATTTTCTCAAAGGTGCTCCATTAGGCAGCATTATAGGATTTAATGCGTAGAACTGTACCTTTATTTTTGAAACTACTGTAAGAGGTAGGCTCTTGATTTAGCAGAAAAGACAGTGAACTGGGAGTGAGGAAGCTGAGTGCTGGTTCAGATTCTGCCACTCATGAACTCTGTGGACCTGGATAGGCCACTTAACTTCTTTAGGCTCTGATTCTTCATCTGTGAAATGAAGAGGGTGGTGGTGTCCTCTAAGGGCCCTACTAGTTATATAACACTGTTTTTCTGATTCTTTTATTTACCCTCAAAAAGTCAGGACACATAACTTTTAAATGATATATTTGTCACATCTCCATGACTTCTTAACAGGGTATCCATAATTATTTTTGGAGATGCAATATTTGGGCTTAATTTCCTAATTAATATTTAGAATTCTTATGGAAAATAGCTTTTGTGGGTTCAGCCAACTTTTGATTAACCATGGTAATGTGGGATACCTTGTAATTGAAATGTGTATGATGTCTTCACTCTTCATTCTATATTCAAATTTGTCTCCTTTCCTAAAGATTATTTAAATAGAGTTGCTGAAAATACTGGTTTGAATTTCATCTCCACACTGGGAAGAAAATTGCCTTCATTTTTGTGGGCCTTATTGTTACCCACTGCCCCACTTTGCTAAAGCAAAGAATAGGATTCATCATTAATTTGTAGGAATGAGCCTCATTTTTTTCCTGCTTTTTTCACCTGTTCCTCATTATACTCACACTCACACTTCTCATCTAGTTTACATCCATGTGGATGTTCTTCCTTGTTCATGCTTTGAACTTTTGTGCCTCCACACCTTTACTCATGCTCTTTCTGCCACTTTTTAAAACCCCTGCTGCCCTCAGGTATATTTGTGGCTAAATCCTGCCCATCCTTTAAAGCCGAGTCCGCCAGTCCTTGATATTTCCCGAAGTGCATGTGCCTTTTTGTTCAAAGATTTATTCCAATTCCTGGTGCTTCAATTTGCTAGTCCTCTGATCCTGAGAAAATCACCATGGTCATTCTGACCCTCAGTTTTCTGATCTGCAAAATGTGAACAATACCTAAGTCTCAGCATTGCTTTAAATTTTAAATGACGTGTAGTTTATCATTCAACAAATATTTAAGTAGTGATATCATATATCAAAGAACAAAATAGACAAAACTCTCTGTTCTCTTGGAATGTATATTCTGGTGGGAAAAACAGGTAAAAAATAAACAAGCAAAATACATAATATGAGAAATGAGAAAAGAGGGTGGGGGCAGAGTAGAGAATGCAGAAAGTGGGAGAAGGGTGAGGTTTCAATTTTAAATAGGATGGTCTGAAAAGGACTCACTGAGAAGGTGGCAATTGAAAAGGGACCTAAAACAGTCTGAAAACATTTGAAGAAAAAGCATCCCAGAGGAAACTGGTATGTTCCAAGAATAGTAACGATGTCAGTTGGCTAGTGCAGAGTGAGATGAAGGCAGAAAGACAAGGCCACATCATTCAGGATCTTTTAGGTCAATTTTGGTAAGGACTTTGTCCTGAATGAGAATGGGGAGCCATTGGAGGGTTTGAGGGGGAAGAGTCACATGATCTGGCTTCCCTCTTACCTTTGTCTAGCGTCTGTGTTAAGAATAAACTGAGGGTAGGGAGCAACTGTAGATAAGAGTAGGCTGTCGTATATATGACAGAGGAGTTTAGGAGAGAGCTGGACATACTATATACAAAGTCTTTTAGAGTGTCTGAGCTATAGTAGGCATTCTATACATGGTAGTGCCTTCCTTCTCACTTCCCTTTCCTGACCTCCTCAGCTAGAAGTTCTTCTTCCTTGGAATTCCCTATTGCAGTATACATCATTTTCTAACTAAGGGTTACTTTTTTGTTTTCCTTATATCTTCTTCTGGCCTAAACATATCCTAAGAGCAATTTCTTTTCTTTTTAAAAATTTTATTGTGATAACATAAAAATAATAACATAAAGTTTGCCATACTAACCGTTTTTGAGTTTACAGTTCAGAGGCATTTACAATGTTGTGCTGTCATCAACACCATTATTACCAAACTTTCTCATCACCGTAAATACAAATTCTGTACCCACTAAGCAATAACTCCCCATTCTACCATTTCCTTGGTACCTGGTAACCTCTAATCTACTCTCTGTCTCTAGAATTTGCTTATTGTAGATATTTCATATAGGTGGAAAGACAATATTTGTCCTTTTGTGTCTGGTTTACTTCACTCTTCATAAAGTTTTCAAGATTCATTCATATTGCAGCATGCATCAGAACTTCCTTTTTATGGCTGAATAATATTGCATTGTATGTATATGTCACATTTTGCTTATCCTTTCGTCTGTTGATGAGCATTTGGGTTGTTTCTAAACTTTTGGATATTGCAAATGATGCTGTGATGAACATTGGCGTGTATTTATCTGTTTGAGTCTCTGTTTTTAATTGCTTAGGGTATATACCCAGGATTGGAATTGCCAAGTAAAATAGTACTTCCATGTTTAACTTTTGAGGAACTGCCAAACTGTTTTCCACAGTGGCTGCAGCATTTTACATTCTAAACATTCATGCACAAGGATTCCGACTTTTCCACATCATGGCCGGCACTTGTTGTTTTCCATGTTTTAAATAGTAGCTATCCTAGTCGGTGTAAAATGATATCTCACTATGGTTTTGATTTGCATTTCCTTAATGAATAATGATGTTAAGCATCTTTTTATATACTTCTTGACCATTTGTATATCTTCTTTGGAAAAAGGTCTACTCAAGTCCTTTGCCTAGATTTTAATTGGGTTGTTTGTCTTTTTGTTGTTGAGTTGTAGGACTTCTTTATTTATTATGGATATTAAACCCTTATCAGATATATGATTTGCAAATATATTCTCTCATTCTGTGGGTTGTTTTCTCTCTTTCTGGATATTGTCCTTTGATGTACAAAAGTTTTGAATGTGTTCAATTTATTTTTTTCTTTTGTTGTTCATGCTTTTGCTGTCATATATAAGAATCTATTGTTAAATTAAGGTCATGGAGATATTACCCTGTGTTTTCTTCTTAGAGTCTTATAGCTTAAGCTCTTATATTTAGATTTTTCAAATCCATTTTGAGTTCATTTTTGTATTTGGTGTGAGGTAGGTGTGTGAAAGCAGTTTCTTGAGACAAAAATGTATTTATCTTTATATATCCCACAAAGTCCAGTGCAGAATACTTTTTGCAATTATTATTTAAAATATTTTGAAAGTAGGAATAAATTTATGAATATACCCATGTGGCTTTTGGAAATAAAGCAGAGTATAAATGCATCAAAGGGTTGTGATGTTGGGGCATTGGCAGGACGGGTTAGTGAGAGTGAAGAAACTCTGGTAAACTCTGGCATTATATGGTGGTGTAGGTATGGAGCAGAAGTTTGCCCTATACATGCCAGTCTGATGTGGGGTCTGTGAGAAAAATGAGTCTGGAAATACCATGGATCCTGTCACAGCAGGGGGTTATATGAGGAGCAGGTGAAAGTGTATTTGAGCATCTGATGAGCAGTAGCATCTAAGAGGAAGAGATAAGAAAGCATGGGAAGACAGTTCAAGAAATACATGGTTGGACATATCTTAGGATACATTAGCAAGGAATAGTGGGCTATTTTTAGTAAGATAGGATAAGTGTGGGAAGAGGCACTGGTCATACCACTACATGTGAGATGCCAGGATTGGTCCAGTTATGCATGTTGTCCAGGGAATTTGGCCATTTTCATTTGTGATTTATGCAGATGTATAGCCTCTGTGTCTGAGGTTTAGTAGTGGGGTGCCTACAACAGATGGGTTTTGTAGGCAAAGTAGTCTCTTCATAGGAGGCACTGGGAGGTATCGATGGGCTGTTGGCTGACCTTTGGGGGATCTGTCTCTGTGTGTAGCGAGTCCCTAACCTTTCTAGAGGGATTGAGGTAGACTTGGCAAATTATTGGACTGAGAGCTTGGGATGCTGCTGTATCCTTTAGGATTCTTGTTTCTGCAAGTGACTGAATACCTGACTCAAAGGAGCTGAAGCAGAAATGATCCTTAGTGGCTCATCTAACTGAAAAATCCGTGGGAAGTTATTGTCAAGCAAGCTTGGTCCAGCTGCTCAAGTGAAGTCACTAAGGGCCTGGCTTCTTAGCAGTTTTCTCTGTCTTGCCCAGTGTCATCCTCGTCCACACAATGACCTCCTGGCACCTTCAGGTTGAAGCATTTTAAAATATTACATCCTCAATAAAGTATTATCTAGTGGAAAAAGCCATGTCTTTCTTGATCATCAAACAGAAGCTTTGGATTGCAGGGTGACTGGACCACCTTATGTCATGTGTCCGTCTCTAACCAATCATTCATAGTAAGCTAGGATTATTTTACTACATTGTTGAGCATAGATCTGAGCCTCATGCTCCATCCTCAGAGTCAGGGGCAGAGTTACTTTACCCAAAACATGTGGGCTCTGTAGGGTAGAAGAAGATACCTGAATGAAAATTAGGCTGCTTTTAATAAATAATTTGTGGGACGAAGTATATGGATTTGGGCTCACCAAAACAGTAGATATCCACTACAGGGATTATATTGTCAGGGTGCTAGCAGAAAACACAATTCACCTTGGATGGTTCAATTAAAGAGACTTTAATGAAAGGAGTACTTAGAGCAGTGTGAGCAGGATTAAGAGTTCAAAACAGTGGCTGGTGAGATGAAAGGGCTGAAATAGTGTTACCAGACCAAGAAAGAATTTGACTCCTGGAGGAGGATCTAAAGCTGTAGTTGTGGGAGAACATACCTATAGCCAGAGATGGAACATTGAAGTGGGGGAGGAAATGAAGGGAAAATATCTCTTCTTGCCCTCTAGCGTCCTGCTGGTAGTGCCTCAACTGGAAGCCAGACAGCAAAGGATGCAATCCTTAGGAGTCAGCTTCCTGGGTTCATAATAGGGCAGAATATGGATCTTAGTAGGGGTCAAATAGAGAATAAACAGCACAGAATACAAAACAGAACCTCAATCCAGTATGACACTGTGTGGAGAAGGAATCAATCCAGTATGACACTGTGTGGAGAAGGAATAGAAATTAAGGGTAGAAATTCAGGGGCCAGTTTTGTGATCAGAAGAAGGTCCAGGGGAAGGGAGTAGGGGGCATGATTGTCTAGTTAAAGCACAGTGAGGGATTTCAGTGATTATTAAAAGGAGACTGAACCCCACATCAGCCCACTGTAGAGAGCGACTTGATTCCCATGTCTGGTGGGGAATAGGTACCTACTCACTCTTCCTGCTCTAAGACAGAATTTTCCTGGGAACAGGGGTGTGACTGCTCCTGAAGATATGGAACTCAGAAAGTCTATTGGTGGGTAAATGGGTCATGATGGAGACAGAGCAAATAACATGTTGTTGCTTATCAAGGCAGAAATCATCACTACAGCATTTAGCTGCCCTGACTCCGCTTGCTTTTGTTTATATTCCTGTTCTTCCCAGGTTGGGGTCAGTGCCTGCTGAAGCTTGACTTGAAAACTCAGGCAAGTTCAGCTCAAATAGCTGTCTCAGGTGAAGTGAATGAGGGTGGCTCTACCAGTCTTCATCCAGAAGCCTTTCTAGGGTAATCTCTGCCCCAACTGCTGTGACAAATACCTAAGTGGCACTGTGGCCAGGGGTTTAAAAACATCCCAGATAGCATCAGGAAGCTCAAATTGTGGCTGGCAATGAGGCAGAAAACAGAAATAGCACAGCACCACCTCCATGGAAGGACAGGGCAGATAACAGCTTCTCTTTTGTCAGATAGGTCTGAGACAAGGGTGCCTTATGCAAAGTTGGAAGCTAGAGGAGATCCTAAGGAATAAAACTTTTGGCTAAGCCTAAAATGATTTCAAAACAGAACAAAAGCGTGACTGTTTAGCAGGGGAAAATACAGCTTGATTTGATGCCTAAAGAGAAATTACATAGTGTTTTTAAAAAAGTTCATTATTTAGTACATAATCAGGGAGTGTAAACATATCAATAGGTTTGAGAGTCTTTATCTGGCCTTATTAAATGTGCAGTTCAGGTGAGAGAATATTACCAAATCCAACCTCCTTATCAGCACTTGAATAATGAGAATGTAAAAATGAATGAAAATACATCCAATCTGCAATGAAAGAGAAATGTAGTAGACACAAAGGTCTTCTTTTAAAAAAACAAAAACATAAACAAACAAAAAACTTTGTGGAATTGAGTCCTAAATTTAACTTACTGGAATTCTTTTTAAAGGAACTTCTTATTTGGCCTTCTTAAAATGAAAGAATTACCAATTAATGGGAAATAAGTGTTTTAGTATTAAAATGAGCTTTATTGGGGGCTATTTCGGGAGTGTGGAAAGGGGAACACAGTTGGAAAAAGGGATATATGATCATATTGTTATGCATTCATCACTACAACCTATTTCTTAACATTTTCCTTACATCAGAAAGAACGAGAATTAGAATAAAAAAATAAAAGTTAAAAAAGAACACCCAAACCATCCCCCATCCCACCCTATTTGTCATTTTGTTTTTATCCCCATTTTTCTACTCATCCATCCATACACTAGATAAAGGGAGTGTGATCTACAAGGTTTTCACAATCACACTGTCATCCTTTGTAATCTACATTATTATACAATTGTCTTCAGGAGTCCAGAGTACTGGGTTGGAGTTTGATAGTTTCAGATATTTACTTCTAGCTACTCCAGTACATTAAAACCTAAGAGGTGTTATCTATATAGTGCATAAGAATGTCCACCAGAGTGACCTCTTGACTCCATTTGAAATCTCTCAGCCACTGAAACTGTTTTGTCTCATTTTGCATCCCTCTTTTGGTCAAGAAGATATACTCAATCCCACGATGCTGGGTCCAGATTCATCCCCAGGAATCATATCCTGTGTTGCCAGGAACATTGACACCCCTGGGAGTCGGGTCCCATGTAGCGGGGAGGGCAGTGAGTTCACCTGCTGAGCTGGCTCAGTTAGAGAGAGAGAGAGAGAGGGCCACATCTGAGCAACAAAGAGGTACTCGGGGGAGACTCTTAGGCACAATTACATGCAAGTTTAGCCTCTCCTTTGCAGTAACGAGCTTCATAAGGGCAAGTCCTGCAATAGAGGGCTTGGCACATCAAACCGCCAGTCCCAATGTTTGTGACAACATCAACACCAGTCCAGGTGAGGAAGTCCAACACTTCTGCACCTTCCCCCAGCTCCTCGGAGGCAGGGGGTTGGGCAGGACTGTAAATATATTTTTTATTCTCCGACAAGTGATTCTTTAAATGCAACTTTTAACTGAAATTTTCTTACAAACTTGCTCTACTGCTCTTAGGGAATGACTGACATTAAAGTAAAAGAAACTTAGCATGTTTGCTACTCACAGCAGATGAGTATAAAGCTAGACAGCTTTTGAAAACATCATGTATACAGTATTAAAAATTTGTGTGCATGTGCCTTATATACACTGAAGGCTGATCCTAGATGTAAGTCAAATGGGAATGATTTTAGAAGTGACACATTTACATTACAGAAAAAGGAGGTTGGAAAAATGAGCTTAATTCTTTTTCCTTTTTATATATCACAGTATGGGGAAGAGTGAAGGGTGAATCCTGGCCATATGTCCAATATTCTACCTGTTTTATAACAATTTTATTGGGGGCTGAATGTTTGTGTTTATGTGTGTGTTTGTGCGAGCACCTGTATGTGTGCACGAGCACCCATGCATTCGCGTGTGAGTGACAGCGAGAGAGTGAGTGCATGTTGAGTGTAAGCAAGAACAGTGATTTAGGTATTAGGGAGAAGACTTTGATAATTTGATATCTAATAGATTTATTGTCTTTGCCTCCTTTGTAAACACATCTTACAGGAGCAACCAACAAGAAATGATGTGGGCTATTAGATGATGAAACATTTCTTCTAATTTGAATCTGTGTCTCTGAAAACAGATGTTAAGTTGATTTACCATTCACATGAACCAAGCGTCAATCCATTATTCTGTATCCAACACTGGGCTCCCTATGATTCGGTTAGAAGCTTGGTCTTATCAATTTCAGACTTTAAAACTCTGGTTATCCATTAAATGGATACACAATGCTAAGGGAGACAGACTTTTCCCCTACTCCTGTTGATGAACCCAGCCCATCAATCTATGTCCATATATATTATGTAGTTCCCTGATGGAGTATATTTTATTTCTGCTTCTGCTTTGACCAAAGACAACAATCAATTTCTCTCTGTCTCTTCTTCCCTCCTTAAAACATGCTTATCTGTGAGTATTCACAAAGCAAGTGTCCTTTATATTGCCTTTGTAAGTGAACTAAATGAAGGCTTTTTTGCAGTGACATAAATTGCTGACTTCATATAATTGCTTTTATTTATACATCCTAAAGCTTTTGTGTCACCATCAGGAAATATGAATTTCTTTCATGCAATATGGATACCCTCCCTCCCTTCCTTCCTTCCTTCATTCCTGCATAGCAGTGTTTGATCCTTGGTTGGTACTGAAACTTATCTTCTGGGAGAAAGTAACTTGGAAAATTACCTGCCATAAATAGAATACAAACAGCCTTTTGCCTCCATAACATACATTGCTCTCTTCAGAAACTATTGATTCCATTTTGTTAATATTTCAAATCTAACTAAAATAGACATTGTCTGTGCTGTATATAGGTGAGTGACAAGGGTTCTGCACTTAGAGCTCTTATGTGTGAAAACTTGGTGGGCAGCCAGGTGAGAGCACTGCAATGGACTTTTAAGAAGTTGGAATCTATAAAAAGTGTTTCAGAAAGAAAAGCTTTCAGTTGAGATAGTTGCATAGTTAACACTTATTAACTCCAGAAACTAATAATTAGCTCTAGTCAATTAAATCAACTTCTAGCTTTTTGCCAGAGTAGATCGCTTGCATAGCTAAAATGCACAGACTACTTAATTTGTGCTACTCAATTCCTGAGCAAAAGGTTTTTGTTTATTTAACTGTTAACACTTTGGTGAAGTTTTTTGGATTGGTTGGTTGGTTGCTGTGCATCATGTTACAGTGTCTTACTTTTCCACATAGCATTCTATTATAACCCTTTTCTATGTTCTTAATTTTTAATGACTGCTGG
The DNA here is from genome assembly GCF_015220235.1 of Choloepus didactylus. Taxonomy (NCBI): domain Eukaryota; kingdom Metazoa; phylum Chordata; class Mammalia; order Pilosa; family Megalonychidae; genus Choloepus; species Choloepus didactylus. Next base: position 19,955,277 of record NC_051325.1, on the reverse strand, counting down.
TAATTTTATAGTAATAATTATGCACCAGATTTTCTAATTACTTTACATATGATACATTGTTTAATCCTTACAACAATTCTATGAGCTGTACTAGCATTATCCTCATTTTAAGATTAAAAAAAAAAATGTAGAAATAGAGTAGGTAAGCAGACTGTTGGAGGTCCCAAAGCTAGTATATTGCGGAGTACAGAAGCTGCAGTGATTTACTTAGCCATGCGCTTTTTACCCACCCATTCTTAGGTATTAGTTTCTTATAATTTATTGTTATAAATATCATGGGAGCAGACATCATGATTAATAAAGTATGTTGTGACATATTTAGGATTTTTCCTTTGGATAGATTTCCAAAAGTCGAGTTATTGGGTCAGAACTTTAACATTTTTAAGGCTACTGATACAAATAACCTGAATAGCTTCTCTAATAGTTGATTACATATCTACAATAATTTGTGTGCATATTTCAGGAAATCATTGCCATCACTGATGATAGTTTTAAATCTTTGTTAATTGACAACCAAAATCTTTGTTTTCCCCCTTTGTTTTAATTTGCTTTTTTTTGATTTGAATTTCCTCTGTTGTGAATTAATTATTCATGCCTTTTTGCTATTTTTCTCTTAAGGTTCTAGTCTTATTCTTTTATCTTTGTATAAGTTCTTTCATCAGGATATTAACCATTGCTAATCTGAATTTTTTTTCTAGCTGTTTGCCTTTCATTTTTGTGTATTTCTTTCTACTTACCAAAGGTGTTTTTGTTTTGTATTTTAAACACAGTTTTGCCTCCTTTGTAATTACTTCTTTTCCTTCTGGGCTTAAGAAGGCCATTTATTTCTGAGATGAATGTTAAATTATCTTTTTGTCTATTTATTCTGGGGATCTTTTCCCTTTTATGCTTAATCTTTTAATCAATCTGGAATTTATTGTGGTAAAGTAACAGGGGTTTTGTGTCAGAAGTACATACTGGTAGGGAAATAAATAATTTGAGTTTCACACATCTCTTTCAATGAAATGATTAAAACTTGGAAGAAAGGCCTTGCATAATCCATAAACTACAAAAGCAATGTTCTAAATATCAGGATTGGCAATAGCATATTATTTTAAAAGATTCTTTTCTCTTTGTAAAGCAGAAATTGAGAATTGAATTATTGTACTTCTTTTTAAAAGTTCAATTTTATTGAGATATATTCACAAACCATACAGTCATCCATGGTGTACAATCAGTTGTTCACAGTACCATTATATAGTGTGCATTCATCACCAGAATCAATTTTTGAACATTTTCATTACCATACAAAAAAAATAAGAATAAATATTAAAGTAAAAAAGAGCAAACAAAACTTCCCATACCCCCCATCCCTCCCTATAATTCATTTACTTTTTGTCCTCATTTTTCTACTTATCTGTCCATACACTGGGTAAAGGGAGTAGGAGCCACAAGGTTTTCACAATTACTTGGTCACACAGTGTAAGCTATATAATTATACAGTTGTCTTCAAGAATCAAGGCTACTGGGTTGCAGTTCATCATTTTCAGGTATTTCCTTCTAGCTATACCAATACACTAAAAACTAAAAATGGATATCTATATAAAGTATAAGAATAATCTCCAGAATGGCCTCTCGACTCCATTTGAAATCTCTCAGCCACTGAAACTTTATTTTGTTTCATTTCCCTTCCCCCTATTGGTCAAGAAGGCTTTCTTGATCCAATAATGCCAGGGCCAAGCTCATCCCCCTGAGTCATGTCCCATGTTGACAGGGAGATTTACACCCCTGGGAGTCATGTCCCACGTAGGATGGAGGGCAGTGAGTTTACCTGCCGAGTTGGCTTAGAGAGAGAGAGGCTACATCTGGGCAACAACGAGGATCTCTGAGGGTGACTGTTAGGTGCAATTTTAAGTAGGTGTAGCCTCTCTTTTGCAGTAACAAACTTCATAAGGGCAAACCCCAAGATCTAGGGCTCAGCCTTCTAAATTGGTAGTCCCCAGTGCTTGTGAGAATATAGTAATTCCCCAGGTGGGAAAGTTTAATATTTCCACATTTTCCCCCAGTCCCTTAAGGGGGCTTTGCAAATACATTTTTATCCTCTGCACAGATTACTCTGGGATGCATCGGGGCTTCACACTGATCTGTACAAACCAAGCAGATTTCACTCCCTATTCAAAGTTCCATGTAATTATGGTGTTCAAATAAACTGACCTTACAAGTTAAATTATATAGTGTGTTTCAAAAAATATAGATTTTACACCTTATAAACATGTCTTCCTTTGATCTCACAAAGAGGTTGAGGTTTTTTAAAGCTGTCCTTTACTCTTTACTCTGATTTACCTTAGTCTGAACCGAGTCCATTTCATTCATAACGCTACTTGAAGTCTGATCTCTTTTTCACACTCTAACGTTTGGTGTATGGGGTTATGCTGACATTCATAGCTGCTGGACTCGCTCTGAGTCTCAGGTGTCACACAGATACCCAAAGTTCCAGGGACCAACCAGGTTATACAGAAAGAGCCCAGCATCTCAGAATTTAGAGATAGTCATTACAACTCAGGAACAGATGTAACTGCTGTAAGAGCTTACAATCTAGGAACTTTTACAATAAGGCTTCGCCTGATAACCTGTGCTCTCAGATTCAATTTTCAGAGTTTGCACATTATAGTTAGTCCCTATTAGTGAGGCATTAAATTGTTTGTGTTTTCATTTCTGGTTTAATGCATTCAATATACTGTCCTCAGTGTCCATTCACCTAGTTGCATACCTCACAACTTCATTCCTTCTTGCAGTGGCTCAATATTCCATTGTATGTATACACCATAGTTTGCCATTCTGTTTATTAGTTGATGTACCCTTAGGCTACCTCTATCCACTGTGAATTGTGAATACTGCCACCATAAAGCCCACTGAACAAATGTACATTCGTGTTCTTCTTTTCAGTTCTCCCAAATATATACCCAATAACAGGGTTGCAGGACCATATGGCAACCCCATTCTTAGCCTCCTGTGGAACCACCACACTGAGCCCCACATAGGCTGTACCATTCTACTTCCCCACCACAGTGATTAGGTGCATCCCTTTCTCCACATTTTCTCCAGCACTTGTATCCCTCTGTTTATTTTTAAACAGTTTTATTCACACACCATACATTCCCTCCTAAGTGAACAATCAGAGGTTCCTGGTCTAATCACATAGTTATGCATTCACCACCACTATCTGTATGAGGACATTTCCATTTCTTCCACAAAGAAAGAGGGAGAGGAGAAAAAAGATAAAAGGAAAAAGAAAGAAAATGACAACTAAAAATCAACAAAAGAAAAAATAAAATTAAAATGAAATACAATAAAAAGGTCAGACAACACCATCAACGCCAAGAATCCCGTACACTTCCCTTAAATCCCCCTCTTATAGACATTTAGATTTGGTACATTGCCTTTGTTACAATTAATGGAAGCATATTACGATGTTACTCTTAACTATAGACTCTAGTTCACAGTGATTGTATTTTTTCCTCAATACCATCCCATTTTCAACGCCTCACAAAGTTGACATTCATTTGTTCTCTCTCATGTAAAAACATTCTTATATTTGTACATTTAATCACAATCATTGACTACTCTAAGTTTCACTAAGTTATACCATTCCAGTATTTATCTTCTATCTTTCCTTCTGGTGTCCTGCATGCCCCTAACCTTCCTCTTTCAACCATACTCACAGTCATCTTTGTTCAGTATACTTAAAATATTGTGCTACCATCACCCAGTATTGTGCCATCCATTTCTGGATCTATATAATCAATCTTATTGAACACTATGTACTCTTTCAGCGTCAATTGCCTGATCTTTACCCTCTTTCTATCTCTTGGTGTCTTCATTTCTAAACTCTTCTCCAAACCTCTCTCTCCTGTCTTTTCCTATTTGTCTGCAGCATTCCCTTTTGTATTTCCTGTAGAGGAGATCTGTTCATGAATTCTCTCAGTGTGTGTTTATCTGTAAATATTTTAAAGTCTCTCTCATTTTTGAAGGACAGTTTTGCCAGATAGAGGAGTCTCGGTTGGCAGTTTTACTTTCAGTATCTTGAATATATCATGCCACTGCCTTCTTGCTTCCATGGTTTCTACTGAGAAATCTGTACGTAGTCTTACTGAGCTTCCCTTGAATGTGATGGATTGCTTTTTCTCTTGCTGCTTTCAGAATTCTCTATTTGTCTTTGACATTTGACAATCTGATTACTCTCTTGGAGTAGGTCTGTTTGGATCAGTTCTCTTTGCTGTATGCTGTGCTTCTTGAACCTGTAATTTTATTTCTTTCATAACAGTTGGGAGATTTTCATTGATTATGTCCTCTATTATTCTTTTTCTTCTCTTTCTGGGACACCTATAACATGTATATTCTTTCACTTCTTGTTGTCCTTCAGTTCCCTGAGCCCCTGCTCATATTTTCCATTGTTTTCCCTGTCTTTTCTTTTGTGTGTATGGTTTCAGATGTTCTGTCCTCTAGTTCAGAAATCGTTTCTCTGCCTCTCCAAGTCTGCTGTTGTATGTTTCCATTGTGTTTTTCATTCCCTTAAGTTCTGCCATTTGTTTTTTCAAGTTTACAAATTCTTTCTTATGATCATCCAGTGTCGTCTGTATATCCTTCATCTCTTTTGTCACATTTTCTTTCAATTCATTGATTTGATTTAGCAGATTGGTTTGAACATCTTTAATTAGTTGTTTCACCTCCTGAATCTCAGTTGAGGTGTTAGTTTGTTCTTTCGACTGGGCCATATCTTTGTGTTTCCTGATGTGGTTCATGATTTTTTTTTTCTGTCTAGGCATCTGATTTTCTTGATTAGTTTATTCTGGAGGTTGTTTTCTCTCTTGCCTTCAGTTTTCTTGTTAGTTTCTTTGGTCTCTTTATTTCTTTATTTCTCTCAATGGCCAGTTGTCAGATTGGCTCTGCCTCCCAACATCAGGCACCTGCTACAGGAATGGGAGGTAGGCCCTGGGCACCCCAGCAAGTTCACTGTGTGTGGTAATACAGAGCTGTGGGCTTCCAGTGGTGCTCTGTTTCCCCTACACTTTCTGGACTATTCGGCAGATGGTGCTGTTCAGTAACTTAATATTCCTCAGAGGCTGCTTCATCTCCAAGCACAGGGTGCATACAGGTGAGCTGAAACTGCGTGATTCCTATGCCCTCACTTTGCTGGCCACAGTCTGGCTCAATGTGGGGCTACACCTGTGGCTGACTGCTCCCTCAGCTGACCCAGTACTCCAGCTGTCCCCAAGGCAAGTAAATGGCCTCCATCTGCTTCTTCCCTCAAGGGTGGAGGAAGGGTTTTCAGACCCTAGGCTGGAAATGCAGTTTCTTTCCACATTTTCTCAGTCTCTTTGTCCCTCACTGACCTAGGGCTTGAAATGTCCTCCTCTGTCCCCTGGGTCTTCAAACAGTGTGGGTATGTCTCACTCCTGTGAGAGATTTTAAAATCTGTGTCCCTGCTGATTCTGTGCCTTTCCTGCACTGAGGGGGAGGGGTGAGGACCAGCTGGTCTGTGACAGAAGTTTCTTACCTGATATTTCTTCTGTTTCTTCATTTTGGCATCTGCTGGACCCTTTTCCAGTCTGTATCCTCCTCCAGAGTTTCAAACAATTCAGAATTGTCCTTTTTTCATTGAGTCTCTGGAGAGGAGTTTTCAGTAGCTGTTTATGTCGCCATGTCGATGATGTCACTCTGAAGTATTGTACTTTTATCAATAAATTATGGGTAGGCACATAACACTGCATATTTTTGTGTTTTTAAATTGTATTTGTAGTATTTTGCTTTTTGTTTTTATAAACAAATCTCACAAAGGGAAACTAATTATAGTTATCTAACCTTCCTTGTTATTTGAGGTTTTATGGGCCTCACCGAGGTTAGTATCTTATCTCTAGACTTCTCATGCTGTCATTCAAAACTGAAAATCTTCTATAAGGTCTCCTGATAGATAAAATGCATTCTAATAGAGAATAAACATAGATATCAGTGGTCTTTTTTTGGTAAATGATGTCTTTACTGTTTATCTAGTTGATAAGCTATGGTATTGAATAATCAAATAGAAATAGAGTCAATAAAGATCACTATGTTTTGTAAGAAAATCAGTATGTGTTAGGAATGAATATCAAAATCTAAAAGTAGTTGAATATATATGCTTGTTGCATATAATGATATATACATACATATATATGGTTAATAATTTGTGATATAATATTTCAAGAAAATCTTGACCTTACAAAAATATTTATCAAAGTATTTGGCTATAATATTGAGACTCCCAAATAATACATAATTTAATTTCCCAAAATGATGTAAGTGGAAATCTTTGATCTCCTGAATAGTTTTGTTTGTCATATTACTATTAATTATTTGAAAATTCTTATTTTTATTTTAGCTGCATATTAAAATCAATGGCAAATTAAAAAAAAAAAATATTTGGCAGTCTTGAATAAATTGTTTCCTGTTCTCCACCCAAAAGGATTGTATTTAAAATGCTTGGTAATCCAAATTCAGTGACTCATCTTTTTTTAATTTATTACCTACGTTCATTTATGTTGAAACTCATTGCTTAATATTTGATCCACACCCAATTTTGAACAGTGCTTTTTGAAATACAGTAATATTGAGATTTTATTGGATTTAAAGAGAGACTGTTCTTCTAGCTTATTTTCCATCTACTTTGGTTATTTTTACTCTGTGGGAATTTTTCATTAAAAAATAATTGCAGTCTTTGGCACATTGAAGACAACATAATTACTGAATGAATCTCCATAATTATGTCTCTTTTATAACTTATTTTTGCTTGTTTTTTTTTCACTGTATAAAAGAAATGCATTAGTTAGAAGGAGGTAGAATCTACAAATCTGAGGGTCAAAGGATGGTGGAGAACATGTAAACAAGAATAAAAGGAGAGAAGAGTGGAATTCTGCGCGTTACTTAGTTACAGAGAGGAATGGATTCTTTGTTTTGGGGAGATCATGGAAAAGACTCAGATCTGTTAGAACTCTGTTTAAGCAAAGGTAGTACATTTAGAAATTCATTTATTTAGTTAGAGTTATTTATTTATTTTTAAAGAAGTGTGGACTCGCATAAAGTATGGAAAATGACAATAGAATCTACTGTTCTGAATTACAGGAGGCTTTTCTTTGATAAGTAGACATAGATAATGTGGTAGAGAGAGGAAATGCTGTTACTAGTTATATGTAAACTCCAGACTTAAAAAATAAAAGCAGATATCAAAACATTCAAGGTAGTGATAGATATGTTCACATATTTGGAATGAGAATCTAGACTGGCATTAGAATCCAGAATGTGACATAATTCTCCTTTCTAGTGCCTATAGGGGACATCGTTAAGTAATCTTAACATTGTTGCCCACTTTGCCTTACTGTAAATGCCCCTGGAAATCTTCCCAAGATGGAATTCCAGGTAGTCACTACCAAATTGATTGGTGTTGTAAGAAATGGAACATATTTGACATTCCAGTTTAGAAGAAAAATAGCTCAAAATAAAACAGGTTCTAGGGACCTGTTTCTATTCTACAGATTATTAATTAAAACCCTTAGATCTAACAGTTTAATTAGATATAAAGCCTAGTTCTTTTATTATTCAGGCCACATTTTTCTGTTATCCATGAGGATAACTTGAGAGATGTTACACAAAATTTTCTTAAACTCTAGATTATAGTTTCTGTAGGAGTAACCAAATCTATCAGTTTAATAAACCAGGCCAAAAGGAAATGTGATTAGCCTAGAATGCTGGTTCTCCACTAGAGGTGATTTTATTCCTAGCAATATCTGATGGGTTTAGGTGTGCTATTGACATCTGGTCGATAGATACCAGGGATGTTGCAGAACATCCTATAATGCATAGGACAGTCCTCACAACAAAGAATTATCCAGATCAAAATATCAATAGTGCCACTGTTCAGAAGCTCTTACCTGGAGCACTGGTACTCAACTGCAACATGTTAGAATTGTGAATTCTTGGGTTCTCTTTTCGAAGTGGTGAATCAGAAACCCTGGGGGTGGGATTCAGCAATCTTTGTTTTAACAAAGCCCTTTGGGTAATTCTGATGTACTTTTAAGTTGAGTACCAGTGGTGAAAGTTGGTGGCCTTGCCTCTCTTCACATTTCCTTTGTTTCGTGACTTAAAAATAAAAATTAAGTTTGGGGAAGGAAGAGTAATAGATTTGAATAAGCTAAATTACACATTCTTGGCATTTTGGTATGTGTACTCAGGATCATTAAACACATTTTCCATATTAAGTCCTTGCTATCAAGCTGTAAAATTCTAAGCTAGCAAATAGCCATCCTTTATAAGAACAATTCTAGGTCCGGGAAAGATAATTCAAGCCACAAGAAAGAAGCAAGAAGGACAAGTGATACTATTTTAGGTGCTCAGATATTAGTACAGGTTTTACTTGCTCATATTATAAATGGGCGGGAAGAAGATCAATGATGTGTACAGGCTTGAGGAATTGTGTGGGTCACAAAGTACTTGAATCTTAACCACATGTATATCTGGGAGAGATTTACTGATTTCTTACTGTATGTCAGGCCATGTCTACACATGGCATAGGAGACAAAGATGAAGAAGGCAAGGCTCCATTTCCTTGAGGCTCTCATGCAATTGAGTGATAGCTGTAGGAAAGCCATCCTGGGGAGTGGGGCTGTGTGGAGTAGGGTAGCAGTTGCTCCAAACCCTTGCTCTTAGGTCTTCTTTCTGGAGTTTGCCTTGTACCTCATGGCAGATTCACCCTTATATGGTGTTCTAGCCTTCCTGTTTCTGCCCTGACATTGTTCATGACTGTGCTTAAAACCTACGTTTACTGTTGGTGCTGCTGAGACCCTGTGCCTATCTGACCGTGTCGTTAACTTAAGCCCTGCCAAAATTTGTGTGCCATGCAAGTCTCTGCCTAACCTCTCCCGGTAACTCCTCATTCCACCTTGAGCCCAGCCTGCTTCAGTCTTCTGCACGGTCCCCTTGGACTTGGCACACAGCTTCCTGACCAGAGGCAGGGCACTAATAGTTCTAAGGAGACCATTAGAGTCTTAAAAGTATAATCTCTTCCCCCTAGTTTTGTGTACTATCTAGAGATTATTGAGCATCCTGGGATTGTTACTACAAATTTCAGATACTTCCAATATTTGCTAGTGGTTTACACAGAACACTGTATCTGCTTTGGCATCTCTTTTCTGCTCTGGTTAGAGCTCATTTATTTTAATACTGCTCCTGCCTTCTTTGTTCTCTCATCAGTTGTTTTGTAGGGAGGAGTAATTATTAAATATACTGCCATTCTTCTAATAATGGAATGTGTGTGGCATTTATGACTTGCAGACCAGCCCTCTAATTTTGTTCCATTATGACTTTTATTCTCAAGGGCCTGTGGTTTTTCAAATACCACTGTTTTGAATAACTCTCTGTAAAGTTGTTAGCATGGTTCTTAGATCCTGTAAGTCAAAGACACCTACCTTCTATCATATTCCAGTGATTACTGTGTTTGCTGCTTAATCAGATCAGATTGGATCTGATTTCTTTGGATTAAATTCCAGATGTTATTTTACAGCTAGCCATCTGTCTGTTTGGGGGAATTCAGGTTGTAGGTCAGATACACCATTTTCCAGTCTTATTTTTCAGGTTTCCACTTGTTGGTATTTTTTCTCTAATGGCAGAATAATTTTTTTTCTCTCTCTCTCTCTTTAAAAATAATTACAGGGTGGAAACAAGTAGTTCTTACTTAAAAGCTACATCAGGTGATTTCATTGGTTGTATTTTAGTGGCCTGGAATATTACAGAAAAACAGTTTCTTCTCTTTGAAAGGGGCAACTAAAGTCAGGTGCTTTTTAGTCTTTAAACATGACAACTTTTAAAAATACTTATGAGAAATATTATGGAAACAATAAAATCTGATTCATCTCATAGCATACTCTGACAGCCTTATTTTTCAGCTATGATATATATTAACATGTAGTTATTCTCTTTGAAAAAGTATATTCATTTCTTTTTAAGTGTACTGAGCTTTTCAAAAATGATTCCCACAGCCTCCAGTGTATTGTAAAAAGTGATTACTGAAACAGATTCTCTTTGAACTACAGTACTTGAAATCTTCAGATAAATACCACATTTTCAGCCTTTAATACAACTTTATTTATGTCAATCAAATCACAAGTGTAGATTGCTAAGGTATAAACTACTTGTTTTCAGTACAATTGTAACTGACTAATCAATCAGTATTTCAAAATATAGGCTTTTATAATGAGGTTCTATATGGATATTGATTTCAATTTTCTGTGTTACTATAAAGAGCAAGTGGTCTCAAACTTAGGTGATCACAAATATTGTTTTTAAGATTGTTGTTTGAAACTTGGAATGCTTTTTCCAAAGAATAATTATTATAACTGATAGGTTCCCAGGCCCAGCCACAAAAGTGTATTCAAACCATAGTATAGCAGGAAATAATTGCTTTAACGGTGGCCATGGATTCTTAATTCCTTGAAATTGCTCTAAGTCCTGATTTTGTTTGTGTTTTGCTGAGTCCTGAGTGTGAGGGGAAGTTTGGCAGAGTTGTGTAAGCTACACATATGTGTGGTTAGTGTAGAAGGGGGAAAAAAGAATGCTGATCAGTTTGGGGTGGGGCAGTGGGGGAGGCGGGGTTAGTCATAGAAGTTCGTGAATTGGGGAGTTGTGAGCATCAGGGAATGAATAGGATAAAGTTGTGACCTCTAAAGACTAGCTGCAGCAGGGGTCTTGCCTTTCGCCTTAGTAGAGGTCCTCATTGTCTCTATAGGATCAGTATGGAGCAGTGAGGGTGTGGCTTCTGGCAGAAGTCTTAGCAATGGTAGCTGTTTGTATATATGGGATCTTTATAAACTGAGTGTTTGTAGGGCAGGGCTTGCTGGGATTTTAGATGTTAACTGTACATTTTTTAGGATCTGCAATTAAGGGTTTTCACAATTTCCTTTTCTCTTTTGAATTGAATTAGACACCCACTCCCCGAATATACTATTAATTGGTAATAAAATAACATCCTTTTCCATAATTCTCCAATGACTGTAAGGTAATGACTGATTTTCAGTAATTTTGATATGATATTTCATGTAATTACAGGATTTCTGAGACATTTTATTGATTTTCAGTAGCGTATCTTTTATTAATGTGGTAGTTTGTTCTAAGAATTGCTTTATTATCCTTAAATCATATATGATAATATCAGTGTATGTATGCCATTTATATTCTAAATGCTTGCTTCTCTTTTTAAAAGTAAGGCTTCTTTGGGCATGTTGCAACTTTTCTGCACTTAAACTGGCTTAAATATTTTAGTGACAAATTTTGACTTAGGTATCATAAAGTGTTGACTTTGTAATTCACACTATTGCCAAATTAGATTTCTAAGTTAATGTAGAATAAAATAAACTAGTATCAACTAATTTAAAGGAGATAATCATGCCATATTTTGCTTTATTCATTTAGTATCCCAAATAATTAAAATTCTGGCATAGGACTTTTTGTTATTTTTTTTTTTAAACTGACAAATTAAATAATAGTTACTAAATGTATGTTGTGGTCATTACCTGTGTTAAGTTGAAGTAATTCATAGTTTAAAAATTCCTCAATAAAATTACTTATTCTTTTTATATTATTCTAATTCTTTCATAATAGTCTAAGTTATGGTATGATTTGAAAGTGCCTTGGAATAAGAAATTGATACGGGATTCTGTTAAATAAATTTTTAAAATAGACCAGGTACAGTTATATGCCAGAATGTATCTTCTTATCCTTTGATTCCAGCCATTCATCTAATCAGAGTAGGGGCAGAGGAACAGAAAGCTGTCCCGTTTCAATATTTCTTTTATCTTATTAGCATGATGGGCCATGCTCAGTCTGAGATTTTTTTTGCCTTTTTTTTGAAGGAGGTGGGAAGGGGTTCAAGAACTGATCTGAAGACCTGACTTAACACATATTAAATGTCTGATTTGATTAATTCATTAAGTGTCAAAAATGTTTTCATTAGACTCTTAAGTAAACCAACCAGATGCAATACATTCCATTTCTTCTTATTTGGCTTTTGGAATATTTGAAGAACAGCTGGTCTTTATGCTCCTGATAATAACTCTTCATGTATTTAATGTTTGCCAGTGAGTCATCTTTATTTTTTCCATGGTTAATAATCTCAGTTATTTCCTACTTTCATTGTTGTGTTTATCTCATGGCTTATCACATATTTTCAGGTGTAGGAAACTTAGAGAAAGAAGATTCCTGAAGGTTAAGTCAACTTTATTATCAAAGTAATATATGTGTATTATTCATTTAATCATTCATTCATTTATTCAATATGTTTTACCAAGTGCCTCTTCTTGACTCAGAGTATATAGTAGTAGATTAAGAGACTCCATGAGTCTCTTTCATCATGGAGTTTACATTCTAGTGGTGGATAAGAGAATAAGTAAAATATACATATGCAAAATAATTTCAATTACTTGTAAGTACCATAGAGAAATATACAATAGGAAAAGGGATAGATAGAATCAGGGGTGGAAGAGTGTTTTGAATCGGGTTGTCATGGATGGCATTTCTGAGGATGTGCCATTGGACCTGAATGAAGGTTCAGAGCAACATATGGGGGAGTACGGCAGAAGAATGTTCCAGGTAGAGGGGACAGTAAGTACAAAGGCCCTGAGGCATGAACAAGCTTGGCATGTTTGAGGAATAGCTGGAAGGTCATTGTGCCTGGAACTGACCAAGTTTTGGGAAAAAGCAGTAGGAGATAAGGTTTGTTAGGTAAGCAGAGGCAAGATCATGTCGCTGAAGGAGCTTTTTAGGCTGTGGTAAGAACTTAGGTATTTATTCTTGGAGTAATGGGAAACAATTGGAGATTTTTGGATCAAGGATGAAATATTATCTGATTTACATTTATGGAGATCTTCCTGGCCTGCATACAGTGAACAAATAGAAGTAGGAGGCAAGGGCAGAAGCTAAGAAACCAGTTAGGAAGATGTTTCATTTTTCCAGACATCAGATCATGGGTTAGGTTTTAGTTTATTCTTCCTGCCTTTTCTGTTATTCTTTTCCCATAGTATATATTGATGATTAAGAGTCTGGAATCCAGAACCAGGCTGCTTGGATTGAAATCCTGAATCCACCCTAGCTGTATGACTTCAGCCATGACACTTAACCTGCCCATGCCGCAGTTACCTCATTACTAAGATGGGCATTATAATAAAAACTACCTTATAGAGTTGTTGTGAAGGTCATATAATTCATGGGAAATGCTTAAGATAGTGTCTGGCGCATAGTAAGTTATTCAGCAAATGTTCTTGATGAGACTGACTCTGATGTTACTGTTAAATTTCCCTGTGAGGGTGTTAGCTCTGGAACCGAGTTTAACAATGAGCAATAGGAATCTTGTGGGTACATTATTGAATCTGTAATTGAAAACTGCCCTGAATCTTAGAACAATGTCTCTGAATGTTATTTGTAGAATCATAATTGGTAATATATTAGTTATTCCTGTTTTATCTATTATTTCCCCCTAATTACATATTAGCTGAAGGCATATGGTTATAATTTCAAACAAAATTAGAAAGATATCCTATGTTAAAAATTATTTAAACTATTTTAGTTGTTTTAGATTACTTAAGTTCTCAACATGTTTCTAGTATATGAGCTGTGCTTTATTTGCTTTATTATTATATCCTTTTATTCTTTGCAGGTTGTTGTCTAATTTTTTAGTTTTTTCCATCTTCTGCCACTGTGACACCTTATCCCCCACATCTGCCCCCCAGGGACAGAAAAACATACACCCACACATGCAGAATTTTGGACCTTCCAGTTAAGCTGCATTCTTGTCAAAAGGCTTAACAATCCCATAGTGGATGCAGCTACCTCTCCCTTTCTTTAGGAACTCAGCATTACTTGTTATCTCAAATATTCTTGTACCTCCTTGCTTACTGTTCAGGATAGGCAGAGCACTTGAGCATTTGCTCTTTTAGTGCATGAGAATGAACTGGTTATTATGTTTTGAAAGTAAAATATGGGTCAAAATAATTTTGTTTTCTTAAACCAAGTTTTGTTTTTTAGTTTTTTTTTTTTTATGTGAAAAATCTGATACTGCTTGTTTCTATTTATAGTTGGTAATTGGAACTTGGTAAAGTGCAATCTAAACAGAGGAGTCACATCGCTCTAGGGAGATTTATAAAAGTATCTTGTTATATAAGCCTACATAAAACCATATCGTTAGACTAATATTTTCAAATGTGAAAGGGATAAAATTTATATGATGAATAGCTGTAGATATAATGTTATAAAATCTAAAGTCATACTAGAGATCATTTCAATTGCAGTTCTTTTTTTTTTTTTTTTTTTATCATCATTTTATTGAGATATATTCACATATGACGCAGTCATACAAAACAAATTGTACTTTCGATTGTTTACAGTACCATTACATAGTTGTACATTCATCACCTAAATCAATCCCTGACACCTTCATTAGCACACACACAAAAATAACAAGAATAATAATTAGAGTGAAAAAGAGCAATTGAAGTAAAAAAGAACACTGGGTACCTTTGTCTGTTTGTTTGCTTCCCCTACTTTTCTACACATCCATCCATAAACTAGACAAAGTGGAGTTTGGTCCTTATGGCATTCCCAATCCCACTGTCACCCCTCATAAGCTACATTTTTATACAACTGTCTTCGAGATTCATGGGTTCTGGGTTGTAGTTTAATAGTTTCAGGTATCCACCACCAGCTACCCCAATTCTTTAGAACCTAAAAAAGGTTGTCTAAAGTGTGCGTAAGAGTGCCCACCAGGGTGATCTCTCGGCTCGTTTTGGAATCTCTCTGCCACTGAAGCTGATTTCATTTCCTTTCACATCCCCCTTTTGGTCAAGAAGATGTTCTCCATCCCACGATGCCGGGTCTACATTCCTCCCCGGGAGTCATATTCCACGTTGCCAGGGAGATTCACTTCCCTGGGTGTCTGATCCCACGTAGGGGGGAGGGCAGTGATTTCACCTTTCAAGTTGGCTTAGCCAGAGAGAGAGGGCCACATCTGAGCAACAAAGAGGCATTCAGGAGGAGACTCTTAGGCACAAATACAGGGAGGCCTAGCCTCTCCTTTGCAGCAACCGTCTTCCCAAGGGTAAAACTTATGGTAGAGGGCTCAACCCATCAAACCACCAGTCCCCTATGTCTGTGGTCATGTTAGCAACCATGGAGGTGGGGTAGGTAAATACCCCTGCATTCTCCACAGGCTCCTCAAGGGGGCACTACATCTTTTTTTTTTTTTTTTTTCCTTGTTTGTCTTTTTTCTTTTTTTTTTTTTTTTTTAACTTTCCCTTCTTTTTTAAATCAACTGTATGAAAAAAAAAGTTAAAAAGAAAACAAACATACAATAAAAGAACATTTCAAAGAGACCATAACAAGGGAGTAAGAAAAAGACAACTAACCTAAGATAACTGCTTAACTTCCAACATGTTCCTACTTTACCCCAAGAAAGTTACATAATATAGCAACATTTCAGTGAACTTGTTCCTACTACATCCATCAGAAATTAACAGACCATAGTCATTTCTGGGCATCCCCAGAACGTTAAAGAGCTTATCTGTTCTTCTTGGATTATTGTTCCCCCTTCCTTAATTGCTCTCTACTGCTAGTTCCCCTACATTCTACATTATAAACCATTTGTTTTACATTTTTCAAAGTTCACATTAGTGGTAGCATATAATATTTCTCTTTTTGTGCCTGGCTTATTTCGCTCAGCATTATGTCTTCAAGGTTCATCCATGTTGTCATATGTTTCACCAGATCGTTCCTTCTTACTGCCGCGTAGTATTCCATCATGTGTATATACCACATTTTATTTATCCACTCATCTGTTGAAGGACATTTGGGTTGTTTCCATCTCTTGGCAATTGTGAATAATGCTGCTATGAACATTGGCGTGCAGATATCTGTTCGTGTCACTGCTTTCCGATCTTCCGGGTATATACCGAGAAGTGCAATCGCTGGATCGAATGGTAGCTCTATATCTAGTTTTCTAAGGAACTGCCAGACTGACTTCCAGAGTGGCTGAACCATTATACAGTCCCACCAACAATGAATAAGAGTTCCAATTTCTCCACATCCCCTCCAGCATTTGTAGTTTCCTGTTTGTTTAATGGCAGCCATTCTAACCGGTGTTAGATGGTATCTCATTGTGGTCTTAATTTGCATCTCTCTAATAGCTAGTGAAGCTGAACATTTTTTCATGTGTTTCTTGGCCATTTGTATTTCCTCTTCAGAGAACTGTCTTTTCATATCTTTTGCCCATTTTATAATTGGGCTGTCTGTACTATTGTCATTGAGTTGTAGGATTTCTTTGTATATGCAAGATATCAGTCTTTTGTCAGATACATGGTTTCCAAAAATTTTTTCCCATTGAGTTGGCTGCCTCTTTACCTTTTTGAGAAATTCCTTTGAGGTGCAGAAACTTCTAAGCTTGAGGAGTTCCCATTTATCTATTTTCTCTTTTGTTGCTTGTGCTTTGGGTGTAAAGTCTAGGAAGTGGCCTCCTAATACAAGGTCTTGAAGATGTTTTCCTACATTATCTTCTAGGAGTTTTATGGTACTTTCTTTTATATTGAGATCTTTGGTCCATTTTGAGTTAATTTTTGTGTAGGGGGTGAGGTAGGGGTCCTCTTTCATTCTTTTGGATATGGATATCCAACTCTCCCAGCCCCATTTGTTGAAAAGACCATTATGGCTCAGTTCGGTGACTTTGGGGGCCTTATCAAAGATCAGTCGGCCATAGATCTGAGGGTCTATCTCTGAATTCTCAATTCGATTCCATTGATCTATATGTCTATCTTTGTGCCAGTACCATGCTGTTTTGGCAACTGTGGCTTTATAATAAGCTTCAAAGTCAGGGAGTGTAAGTCCTCCCACTTCGTTTTTCTTTTTTAGAGTGTCTTTAGCAATTCGAGGCATCTTCCCTTTCCAAATAAATTTGATAACTAGCTTTTCCAAGTCTGCAAAGTAGGTTGTTGGAATTTTGATTGGGATTGCATTGAATCTGTAGATGAGTTTGGGTAGAATTGACATCTTGATGACATTTAGCCTTCCTATCCATGAACATGGAATATTTTTCCATCTTTTAAGGTCCCCTTCTATTTCTTTTAGTAGAGTTATGTAGTTTTCTTTGTATAGGTCTTTTACATCTTTGGTTAAGTTTATTCCTAGGTACTTGATTTTTTTAGTTGCTATTGAAAATGGTATCTTTTCCTTGAGTGTCTCTTCAGTTTGTTCATTTCTAGCATATAGAAACATTACTGACTTATGTGCATTAATCTTGTATCCTGCTACTTTGCTGAATTTGTTTATTAGCTCTAGTAGGTGTATCGTCGATTTCTCAGGGTTTTCTAGATATAAGATCATATCATCTGCAAACAATGACAGTTTTACTTCTTCTTTTCCAATTTGGATGCCTTTTATTTCTTTGTCTTGCCGGATTGCCCTGGCTAGCACTTCCAGCACAATGTTGAATAACAGTGGTGACAGCGGGCATCCTTGTCTTGTTCCTGATCTTAGAGGGAAGGCTTTCAGTCTCTCACCATTGAGTACTATGCTGGCTGTGGGTTTTTCATATATGCTCTTTATCATGTTGAGGAAGTTTCCTTCAATTCCTACCTTTTGAAGTGTTTTTATCAAAAAGGGATGTTGGATTTTGTCAAATGCTTTTTCAGCATCTATTGAGATGATCAATTGATTTTTCCCTTTCGAGTTTTTAATGTGTTGTAATACATTGATTGTTTTTCTTATGTTGAACCATCCTTGCATGCCTGGAATGAACCCCACTTGGTCATGGTGTATGATTTTTTTAATGTGTCTTTGGATTCGATTTGCAAGTATTTTGTTGAGGATTTTTGCATCTATATTCATTAGGGAGATTGGCCGGTAGTTTTCCTTTCTTGTAGCATCTTTGCCTGATTTTGGTATTAGATTGATGTTAGCTTCATAAAATGAGTTAGGTAGTGTTCCATTTTTTTCAATGTTTTGAAAGAGTTTGAGTAAGATTGGTGTCAGTTCTTTCTGGAAAGTTTGGTAGAATTCCCCTGTGAAGCCATCTGGCCCTGGGCATTTATTTGTGGGAAGATTTTTGATGACTGATTGGATCTCTTTGCTTGTGATGGGTTGGTTGAGGTCTTCTATTTCTTCTCTGGTCAGTCTAGGTTGTTCATATGTTTCCAGGAAATTGTCCATTTCTTCTACATTATCCAGTTTGTTGCCATACAGTTGTTCATAATATCCTCTTATAATTTTTTTAATTTCTTCAGGATCTGCAGTTATGTTACCTTTTTCATTGATTATTTTGTTTATATGGGTCTTCTCTCTTTTTGATTTTGTCAGTCTAGCTAGGGGCTTGTCAATCTTGTTGATCTTCTCAAAGAACCAACTTTTGGTGATATTTATCCTTTCTATTGTTTTTTTGTTCTCTATGTCATTTATTTCTGCTTTAATCCTTGTTATTTCTTTTCTTGTACTTGGTTTAGGATTGGTTTGCTGTTCATTTTCTAGCTTCTTCAGTTGATCCATTAGTTCTTTGATTTTGGCTCTTTCTTCCTTTTTAATATATGCGTTTAGTGCTATAAATTTCCCCCTTAGCACTGCTTTTGCTGCATCCCATAGGTTTTGGTATGTTGTGTTCTCATTTTCATTCGTCTCTATATATTTAGCAATTTCTCTTGCTATTTCTTCTTTAACCCACTGATTGTTTAGGAGTGTGTTGTTTAACCTCCAGGTATTTGTGAATTTTCTTAGTTTCTGATGGTTATTGACTTCTAATTGTATTCCATTGTGGTCAGAGAATGTGCTTTGAATAATTTCAATCTTTTTAAATTTATTGAGGCTTGTTTTATGTCCCAGCATATGATCTATTCTGGAGAAAGTTCCGTGAGCACTAGAAAAGTATGTGTATCCTGGTGATTTGGGATGTAATGTCCTGTAGATGTCTGTTAAATCTAATTCATTTATCAGATTGTTTAGGTTTTCAATTTCCTTATTGGTCTTCTGTCTGGTTGATCTATCTATGGGAGAGAGTGATGTGTTGAAGTCTCCCACAATTATTGTGGAAACATCAATTGCTTCCTTTAGTTTTGCCAATGTTTCTCTCATGTATTTTGTGGCACCTTGATTGGGTGCATAGACATTTACGATTGTTATTTCTTCTTGCTGAATTGCCCCTTTTATTAGTATGTAGTGGCCTTCTTTGTCTCTCAAAACATCCCTGCATTTGAAGTCTATTTTATCTGAGATTAATATTGCTACACCTGCTTTCTTTTGGCTGTAGCTTGCATGAAATATTTTTTTCCATCCTTTCACTTTCAGTTTCTTTGTGTCCCTGTGTCTAAGATGAGTCTCTTGTATGCAACATATTGATGGTTCATTTTTTTTGATCCATTCTGTGAATCTATATCTTTTAATTGGGGAGTTTAATCCATTTACATTCAACGTTAAAACCGTGAAGGCATTTCTTGAATCGGCCATCTTATCCTTTGGATTATGTTTGCCATATTTTTCCCTCTCTCTATTAATATCCTTTATTGTACCCATACCAAATCTCTTTAGTACTGAACCTTTCTCCAGGTCTCTCTGTCCTGTCTTTGTTTCTCTGTCTGTAGGGCTCCCTTTAGTATCTCCAGTAGGGCAGGTCTCTTGTTAGCAAATTCTCTCAGCATTTCTTTGTCTGTGAAAAATTTAAGCTCTCCCTCAAATTTGAAGGAGAGCTTTGCTGGATAAAGTATTCTTGGCTGGAAATTCCTGTCACTCAGAATTTTAAATATATCGTGCCACTGCCTTCTTGCCTCCATGGTGGCTGCTGAGTAGTCACTACTTAGTCTTATGCTGTTTCCTTTGTATGTGGTGAATTGCTTTTCTCTTGCTGCTTTCAGAACTTGCTCCTTCTCTTCTATGTTTGACAGTGTGATCAGTATATGTCTCGGAGTGGGTTTTTTTGGATTTATTCTATTTGGAGTTCGCTGAGCATTTATGATTTGTGTATTTATGTTGTTTAGAAGATTTGGGAAGTTTTCCCCAACAATTTCTTTGAATACTCTTCCTAGACCTTTACCCTTTTCTTCCCCTTCTGGGACACCAATGAGTCTTATATTCGGACGTTTCATATTATCTATCATATCCCTGAGGTCCATTTCGAGTTTTTCAATTTTTTTCCCCATTCTTTCTTTTATGCTTTCATTTTCCATTCTGTCATCTTCCAGGTCACTGATTCGTTGTTCAACTTCCTCTAGTCTGGTACTATGAGTGTCCAGAATCTTTTTAATTTGGTCAACAGTTTCTTTAATTTCCATAAGATCATCCATTTTTTTATTTAGTCTTGCAATGTCTTCTTTATGCTCTTCTAGGGTCTTCTTGATTTCCTTCATATCCCGTACTATGGTCTCATTGTTCATCTTTAGTTCTTTGAGTAGCTGCTCTAGGTGGTGTGTCTCTTCTGGTCTTTTGATTTGGGTGCTTGGGCTTGGGTTATCCATATCGTCTGGTTTTTTCATATGCTTTATAATTTTCTGTTGTTTTTGGCCTCGTGGCATTTGCTGAACTTGATAGGGTTCTTTTAGGATTTGTAGACCAGTTGAAGTCCTTATCTCTAATTTATCAGATCTACAGCTTCGTGGAGTACACTTTCTCTAACTAACCAGCAGGTGGCGTCCACGAGCCACCTGTTCTCCACAAGCCAGATCTCCCCTGCTTAGCCTTTTTGGTGAGTGGGGGAGTGAGTCTTGTGGGGCCCAATTGGTGTACCAAGCTTGCGTGTGTAGTTGGTGTTGCCTGCCCTGTATGTGGGGCATGTTTCTGGGCAGTCGGGGAGGGGGGGTGGCCCTAACAATCAAATCTCCCTGATGATCCTAGAGTTTTAAAGCTGCTGCAATAGTCTAATCCTTCAGTTCAGTCCTGCCACAGTTTGTCTCTGCCACTGACCCACAAGTCTTTGGTATTGGCGTATGGCTCCTGAGACTTGCAAGTGGGCCCCTCTTCCAGGCTGTGCACCCCGGGTCCTCTGTTGAGGGATGACTGTGCTATGTCACAGGTGAGTGCCGTCCCCCCAGGGCAGTTCTGGGCTGCTGGGCTGTGTTGGGAGGCTCCCAGTCTGCTCAAATGATGGCTGAATGGGGCTCTGTTAATTCACACTGCTCCCCCTTCCCAGCTCTGGGACATTCAGCTGAGGTTGCCCGGAAGGCTAATGTCCACGCCCAGTTTTGTGGTGTGTGCCTGTTATTTGAAGCACTTCCGTCACACTGGGTTGTCTGGGGCAGCTCTGGGCTATGGGGCTGGCGATGGGCAGGAGTGTTTCCTGTCCACCAGGATGGTGGCTGTGAGCGGACACCCCCCTTTTCTTGGGAAGTTGTGTTGTTTAGTGAATTTTCTCAGCCACTGGAATATTGCCTTTTGTCTCAGAGCTCTCTTAGTTCTGCTCTTGACTTGACGTGCCCAAATTTCAATTCTTTGAAGCTTTCTGTATTGAGCTTCTTAGAGTAATTGTTTTAGAAAAAGCAAAAAGGATTTAAAAAAAAAAAAAAAAAAAAAAAAACGGCCCTCCTCAGAGATCTAATGGGTTATTGAAATGCTAATAGACAAAGCAACCAGGGCCATTAAGGAAAGGTTCACAGGGCAGAGAGATCAGCTTTGCTTCGGGATTTGCATATGCGCCTCAAGGCCTGATCTCCGCCCTTCCCCTTTCTGTGTTCACCAGAACTCGAAAAATCCTCTGCTTTTATTTTGGAGTTTTTCGTGTTGTTTTTTTTCTATGTCTGTCTCCTCTCTGCTGGGCTGGCTGCTCTCAGAATCTCTGGTGTCTGGTCTCAGTCTATCTATGGTTGGAGTTTGAGTCAGTAGAATGAGTTTCCGATAAGAGCAGCCACTGCAATTCTCCCTTCTCCTTCCCGGAGCTGACAGCCCCTCCTCCCCCGGGACTGAGCCTGGCAGGGAGGGGCGCGGGTCCCCTGGCCGCAAAAACTTAGAGATTTCGCTGATCTCAGCAGTTCCACGTTTTCGTGAGTGTTGTATGAAGTATGCCCAAAGACAGATTGCTCTGTGGTGTCCAGTCCACGCAGTTCCTGGCTTTTTACCTACTTTCCTGGAGGAGTAACTAAAACATACAGCTCACCAGTCTGCCATCTTGCCCCGCCTCCCCCAATTGCAGTTCTTAAAATATGAAAGAGATGATGTTGATTTGTACATTAAGATATTTTGCATAATGACATTTTTTACACACAGAAAACACAATTTCCAGAAAACCACCCACACAAACTTTAAAAAACTCTTTATGAAAAATGTAGGGACTTATATTCACTAGCAGTGACTAGTTTAACATTAATGCACATTACACATTATGAATTTTCAATCAGAGACTTGAAGCATCTCTTCCTAATGATAAACTTGTACTAGATTGGTTATAATAGTATAACAGTACTGAATTTCTTTTCCTTAGCAGTTTATAGCCCCTCATTAAAATGATAATTATAGGTAATATTTGTTGATTACTTATTATGTCAAGTGTTGTTCCATTATTATTCCCATTTTGTATATTAGGAAGCAGAGGCTCTTAGTGGTTAGGGTATTTCCATAAGCTTACACAGCTAATAGGGAGGCCATGATTCAAATGCCAGGCAGTAGAATTCTGGAGCACCCACTCTGAACTTCCAAGCTCTGATGCCTCCCATCATAACTACAATAACTTATTTTTCCCTCTTAAGATACCTTGAAAGATATTTTGAGGAAATACCTCATCCAACTGCAGAGGAACAACCAACTACATTTATTTTTGGAAATGTTAAGGGAGTTGTTTTGCCCTATACATAGACTTCCACAAGTACAGCAATTGCATAACATGGTCTGTCTGTGTAGATTACACTTTTTTCATGATTCATTTAACTACTTGCATTCAGTATCATTTCCTTTCAACCTGAAGCACATCTGATGCAGATTTACTGGGACATTCACACTCTATTTTGGTTTTAAAAGCTGCAGCCCTCATTTACAAGTGCATGAACAACATAGCCATTTGGAACTATCTCATCCTTTATAGATTTAATTATTTTTTCCCTCTGGAAAGGAAAAAAATATAAGAGAAAACATATTTGCCATACTACTATTTTTATTTTAACTATAATACTGCTCATGAAATGGTTGACAAAGTTAACCCACCAATGTGTAAAAGTCCTGAACTGAAAGGCTTGATTGAAAATAAGAGCTAGGTTGCTTAGAGTATCTAAGTTCCTTACAATCCTTTATACATATTTGGAAAGAGTAATTTTATACTTTATTTATTTATGTCTCTGAACAGGACATCTATGTGTATTTTTGAATTAAATTAAGATTGTTTTAATTTGCTGATGCTTATGTCCCACAATTTCAAAGTCAGGGTATAAAATTGGACTGGTCATTCTTGAAGTGGTTCAAAATTGAAACAGTTTGATTTCCTATTCATTTTAGATTACATGAGAAATCAACTGGAGATTCAGACTCTTCCAGTTCATCCAATCCTTAAGGCTTTATGAGGTTTAGAATCAACTCACTTTTATACTACTTGAGGTCCTGTAGAAGTCATACAAAAAAAAAAAAATAAAGTAAAGTAAAATCTAAAATAAAATAAAAATCCACAGCCTTGCATTAGAAATTTTTAAATACTAAAATAATAGAATAAAAATAACGTGTTTACTCAACATAGAAAATTAATATTTTTTATTTTTTTGCTCTAGATTCTTCTTTTTTCTTTTTTTTTTAAGAAGAATGGGTCATTACATAGAAGATTAAAGTCCCTTCTGTTACCTCCCTAGTCTCATCACTGTCCCTCTCTCCAGAGGCTACAGCATTTAGGAATTTGGTGTGTATCCTCTAGTTCATAATTTTGTCTATTCCTCTACTGGTTTAGGATTTGAAATACTTAAAAAGTCTGAAGTAAATACATCTTTAAGCCAAGACCTATTTCCCTTCTTAATATTTTAGTTGTCGGTTATTAAGACCTGATACCCAGAGAGATAGTTTAGTTTTAGCTCTGCTCGCCACTGTAAACTTGAATTTCTTTGCTATCATGTGGGAGTTAACCTTTCTTAATTTTAAGCTTGATCAGTTAGCAGAAGAACACAGGGAGGAGAAGCAGATAGCAAAAGAAGTATGCTTCACTTTAAAGCAGTCCCTTTTGCAACTTGATACCTTTGTCCTATGTTGTACCTAGCACGTCAATATATTCTCAGTACATTTTCTTACCTAATATTGTCTCATCAGCTTCTGTGGTACATGATAAAATAGGAATTACTGTATGTATTTGTTCATGTAACAAATGTTTATCAAGTGTTTATTCTTATCAGGCACTATTCTAAGCACTGGGAACAGAGCAGTAAACAATATCCTTGCTTTCATAGAGTAATATTCTGATGGGCATGGGGTGGTGTGGGGGGAAAAGGAATTCGTCAATAAACAAATAAACTAATAAACTTAGTATATATAAGGCCTTTATAATTGCAGTGAATAAAGATAAAGTTGGGTAAGGAGAATAGAGTATAACCAGAGGGTGCTATTTTATACATAATAGGGAAGAGCTGTCTGATAAAATAGCATGTGAGCGGAAACCCCCCAAAATGAAATTGTGAGCCGTGTGTATCTGATAGAAGATCATCACAGGTAGCAGGCTCAACAGGAGCTGCTCAATCGGCTATAAAAATGCAAGGAGATCATTGCAGCTGGAGCAGAGTGAGTGAAGTGAGAGTACAGGGGTAAGCTTAGATAAGTGGCTGAGGAGCCAATTTATGTATTTTCACTTTGACTTTGAGCAAGATGGGAAAGCCTTAGAGGATTTTAGCAGAGAGTGACATGATCTGTCTATTGATTTAAAGGGAGTGTTGACCCTGTCTGCTTTGTGAAAAAATTGCCTTTAGAGGGGCAAGACTGGATGCCTGAGTATCAATTAGGCTGATGTTTCAGAAGCTCAGGCTAGAGTTGATGATGGTTTGAAGTAGGGTGGTCATAGTGGAGATGTGAAAAGTACTTGGATTCTGGATGTGTTTCAGAGGTAAGGACTGTATCACCTGTTGAAGGATGGATGTGAGGCAGAGAGAGAGAGAAGGGATTGAGAATGGTCCTGAAGTTTTTGGCATAAACAACTGGAAAACTAGAGTTGCTATTTAATGAACTGCAGAAATTTGTAGAAGGACCAGATTTGGGTGTGGAAAATAAAAATGTGGTTTGGATTAAATATCCAAGCAGAGAGATGCTGAGTAGAGAATTCAGACTGGTGATATAATTTTGGGAGTTATCAGCATAAAGACAGTATTTAAAGGCATGGCATTAGATAAGATCTGTTGGAGAGTGAGTACTAGGAAAAGAGAAGAGGGCTGAATCCTGGGGCTTTCCAATGTTTAGAGCATCAGCAGATGGGGAGTCACCAGAAACAGTGACTGAGAAACAGTGGCCATGAGGCAGGAGGAGAATTGATAATGGAGGGGACTCTGGGAGGTGTGAGGTAAATGCTATAAAAAGTTGGGGATGTGATCAACCTGTCAAATGTTTCTGATAGATTGGGTAAGATATGGAATGAAATTTTGGAGTTGGTGACATGGAAGGTCAATGTTATTTTTTATTCTATCTCTGATGATAAAATATAGTACCATAGAGCATCTGGGTGTTTTGCAAACTGTTTTCTCCACCTCATGTTACAGATGAGGATTCAGGGGAATGATTTCTTTTATGTCAAAGTCTCTTGGTTTCAGAACATGCATGTGTGATTTGAAAATAATGAGGTTTTTAAAAGGACATATCAGGATTGATAAATCCAAAGTATTAGAGTATTGCTTTGAATGTCTGTATTTTTATTCTAGTGTTCCTGCTCTACTAAACCGTTTTTTTTTTTTTGTTTTTTTTTTTTTTTTGGTGACTCCTACTTCAGAATTGTTTTCAGAACTGTTTTATAACTCACACATGAAAAAAGACTGACATTATTTATTATTGGTAGCTATAATCATACTTCAGGTTTTTGGTAGCTTCTCTATTCAAATAACATTTGGCCTTTGAAAAGAAAATAAAACCCATCCTCGAAATGAGCTCCAATTGCTATCTGTCATTGATGTTATTTAGAATAATATGATGCAGGCTCAGATGAAAGATACACACAACAATTTTCATCAACAGTAGTACCAATGGAATAATACTCTCCCCCAAAGAAAAGACAATCCTCATTTGGATAAAAAATTCTGGCATTGATAATACATGTTATAGGTAAAAAAAATAATAATAACAATTCTGGTACCCTACATTTCCTCAAATATCATGGCTATTCTTTTAGTGAATCTCTTGGGGAGATCAGTTTTTACACTATATATTCTTGGTGGAGGAGTGGATTATCAGCAATACAACCTACATATAACCACAGTTAGGAATACAAGGATTCCCAAATGACAAATAGGTATTTAAGATTAAACTACACATGTCTGTCAAATATTTATTCTTTGTCCCAGGAGATATTTAAAAATTGGGAGTCTGTGCCCTCATTAGAGTTTTCAGGGAAATGGTGATAATTTAATTGCAAAGAATGCCATCATTATTTAAATGAGAAATAAATTAAAGAGGATAGAAAAACTATGCTGATGGATTAATAGATGCATTCATTTTTTGCATTCATTTTTTAAAAATACCTATGTGAAACTGACATTCATTAATTAGTTTTTTAAATTCAGTTTTATTGAGATTGTTCACATACCATAGAATCATTCAAAGTGCACAATCAATTGCCTACAGTACCATCACACAGCTGTGTTTCCATCAGCACAATTAATTTTTTTTTCAATTTTTAGAACATTTTCATTACTCCAGAAAAGAAATAAAAATTAAAAAAGAAAACCCAAATCCTCTTTTACCCCTAATCCACCCCCTCCATTGTTGACTTATAGAATTGGTATAATACGTCTGTTACTGTTGATGAAAGAATGTTAAATACTACTAATTGTAGTATATAGTTTGTGATAAGTATATTTTTTCCCTATGTACCACTCTATCATTAACTTCTAGTTACAGTGTCATATATGAGTTGTAGTTCATGAAGGAAATTTCTAATATTTATACAGTTAATCATGGACATTCTCCACCAAATGATTCACTGTTTATACATTCCCATATTTTAACCTCCAGCTTTCCTTCTGGTGACATATGTGATTCGAAGCTTCCCCTTTGCACCATATTCACTTACCATTCAGCACTGTTAGTTATTCTCACAATAACGTGCTACTGTCAGCTCTGTCCATTTCTAAACACTGAAGTTCCACCCAGTTAAACATTCTGCTCATAATAAGCAATCGCTCGCCTTTCTTTAGCCTCGTTCTATATCCTGGTAACCTATATTTCATGTCTATAAGTTTACTTATTTCACTCAATATAGTGCCCTCAGGGTTTGTTCATCAACCTGTTTTTTTTTTAAGATGGCTTTGTTCACACACCATACATTCTGTCCTAAGTAAACAATCAATGGTTCTCTGTATAATCACGTATTTATGCGTTCACCACCATCAATACTAACTATATAAGTGCATCTCCATTTCTTCCACAAAGAAGAAGGAAGAATCAAAGAAGGTAGAGAGATGAGAAAAAAAAAGACAGCTGAAAAGCAACAAGAGGAAAGACAGAATAAAACTAAAGTACAATAAAAGAATCAGACAGTATCACCAATGCCAAGAGTCCCATAGCCTTCCCGTATATCCCCCGCTTATAGGCATTTAGCTTTGGTATATTGCCTTTGTTACATTAGAGGAAGCATAATACAATGCTTCTGTTAACTATAGTCTCTAGTTTGCATTGATTGTTTTTTTTTTCCCAATACCACCCATTTTTAACACCTTGCAAGGTTCACATTCATTTGTTCTCCCTCATGTAAAAACATATTTGTATCTTTTATCACAATTGCTAAGCACTCTAGGTTTCCCTGAATTATAGAGTCCCAGTCTTTATCTTTCCTCTTTCCTTCTGGTGTCCCACATGCTCCTAACCTTCCTCTTTCAACCATACTTACAATCATCTTTGTTCAGTGTACTTACATTGTTGTGCAACCATCACCCAAAATTGTGTTTCAGACCTCTCACTCTAGTCTTTTCCTATCTGTCTGTAGTGTCCCCTTTAGTGTTTCCTATAGAGCAGGTATCTTGTTCACAATCTGTCATTTTCTGTTTGTCAGAGAATATTTTAAGATCTCCCTCATATTTGAAGGACAGTTTTGCCAGATATACGATTCTTGGTTAGTGGTTTTTCTCTTTCAGTATCTTAAATATATCACCCCACTTCCTTCATGTCTCCATGGTTTCTACTGAGAAATTCATGCATAGTCTTATCAAGCTTCCTTTGTATGTGATGGATTGCTTTTCTCTTGCTGCTTTCAGGATTCTCTTTTCATCTTTGATGTTTGATAATCTGATTAAGTATCCTGGCATAGGTCTATTAAGATCTATTCTGTTTGGGGTATGCTGCGCTTCTTGGATCTGTAATTTTATGTTCTTTCATAAGAGATGGGAAATTTTCATTGATTATTTTCTCTATTATTGCTTCTGCACCTTTTCCCTTCTCTTCTCCTTCTGGGACACTCATGACACTTACATTTTGTGCTTCATGTTGTCATTCAGTTCCCTGAGATGTTGCTCATGTTTTTCCATTCTTTCCCTTATCTGTTCTTTTGTGTGTAGGATTTCAGGTATCTTGTTTTCCAGTTCCTGATTGTTTTCTTTTGCCTCCTGAAATCTGCTGTTGTATGTCTCCATTGTGTTTTTCATGTCTTGTGTTGTACCTTTCATTTCCATAGATTCTGCCAGTTGTTTTTCCAAACTTTTGATTTCTACCTTATGTTCGCCCAGTGTTTTCTTTGTGTCCTTCTTCTCTTTTGCCATATCTTCCCTGAACTCGATGACTTAGTTCTTGAATTGATTTATCATATTTATTTGAAAATCTTTAATTGAATGTTTCATTAAAGTGAAACAATATCTCAGCTATATCTCAATTGAGGTTGTAAGTTTATTCCTTTGCTTGGGCCATATCTTTGTTTTTCCTAGTATAATTTGTAGTTTTCTGTTGTCTAGGCATCTCGTTTCCTTGGTTACCCCAATCAGATGTTCCTAGACTAGAACGGGTTCAGGACTCAGAACGGGGCTATATTCGGTGTCGAGTTTCCCTGAGGATGTGTCTTAAAAGATTGACAGACTTTCCTGTGAGGCCTCTAACCACTGTGCTTTTCCTAACCTGCCTAGCAGGTGGTACCTTTCAGCCTGTCACTACCAACTGGTGTAAATAGGTGTGGTCCCTTTAGTTCTCAGCTTAGGCTGTTTCTGTTTTGACTGTTCTTTCCCAGGTGCTGGGGTCTGAGTTCTGAAAGGAGGGCCCCACCTCCTTCCTTTTAGGGAAGATATACCACCTCGGGAGTTAACCTCTGCATTTGAATTGCTCCTTTGTCTCTCTGACTCTGTGAATTCCACCCCTGTCTGGGTCAGAGCATTGGGAACTGAAAATGGCTGAGGCTTTCTCCACTGAGCCATCCAGGTTGAGTGAGAGAAAAAGGGAAAGGAAGCCCCTTTCAGAGCCAGTCCATGGACCCCCCATGTTTGCCCATTGGTCAGAGAGAGCACCCAGTCTTCTGAGCTCCCTTTCCTGGGTCACAGGAGTTCACTGGCTCTCTAAGGTCAGTCATCTCTAAAAGCCTTGGTATTATTTTTTTTTAATTATTTTTTTTTCTGTCAGCCCCACCTCCTCTCCACTGGGAGCAACCTCAGGGTACTTTGTTGCCTATCAGGGGCTTGTCTGTGTTTGTAGCTTGTATCCAGCAGTCCACATTTGTTAATTAAAAACCCAGTTGGAGCTAGACTGAGCTATATTCGCTTGCTCCAGGAATGCTACTTTCTCCCACAGCAAGGTCTTGCAGCTCAGCCTGCCATGGGAGAGGGGGCTTCTGGTGTGGTTCTGCAGTTTTTACTTACTGTTTTTATGTTGTGATCTCAGCCATTCCATCCAATCCGGGTTGGTGTACGATCTGTGGACAGTCACATTTGTCTCCCAGCAGTTGTTACAGATTATTTACTAGTTGTTCCTGGTTGTTTATTAGTTGCTCCAGGGGACTAACTAAATTCCACACCTCTCCGTGCTTCCATCTTGCCCCTCCTCCATTAATTAGTTTTTAGTAAGGATTTAGTAAACAAAATTCCTTGTGCTTCCATTGCCAATAACAAAAAATCATGTAGGCAAAAGGTTAGTTGACATTAAAAATAAAATGATCTATATAAATGCTTGAAAATGATGTACATGCATGAGGAGATATATATATATATACATATACATATACATATATATATATATATATAATTTCTCTTTAAAATGAAGGGAGTCATATAATACATATTGTGCTGCATGTTGCCTTTTTTACTTAATATCTCTTGGTGATATTTTTATTGTTTAGAAGCATGTTTAGATATGAAGCATTCTTTTAGAAGTCTTGTCATATAATTGTATTATAATTTATGAAATGATGGACATTTTAGGTTGTTTCATGTTCTTCCTCCTAAGAAGTGAAATGCTACAAGGAGCATGCTTGTAACTATATTTTGGCATATTTTGGAAAATTGTAAGGCAAATTCCTATCAGTAGAATGGAAGTACTGGATTGCATCAATTTGAAAAATAGTTGCTGGGATTCTGGGAAGATGGTGGCATAGAAAGAAGTAGAAGACTTAGTCTCCCCCAGAACAATTCATAAATGAACAAAAAACCAGTAAATAACATGGAATGGTAGCGGGGAGACAAACGTGACAGTACACTCAACTTCCACCGACATGAATTGGGAGGAATGCCCGAGATCACAGCATAAAATCTGTAAGTAAAATTGTGGACCCGTGCTGAGAGCCGAGAACCTAGAGCCGGGAGCCCCTCCCTCACGGAAGCTGCGCCGTGCACTTTCTCAGCCCAGCTCCAAGTGAGCTTTTAATAATAACTGCTCAATACAGACAGCGAATCATCAAGAAGCAGACAGAGGCTTTTGGTGACAACTGACCTTGGGAGAATCGGGGGAAATATTCTGTCTCTCACTCTCTTTCTGTGGAGAAAACCTCAGCTGTTCTCAGCCAACAAAGCATTACAGTAAAGACAGCCTCACACATTCTGCATTCTGAAATGAGCTGAGAGCCCCGTGGCACAGCCAAGCGGCCCAGGGCTTCCCTAGAGGGATGGCACACACTGATGATGTAGCACGGCATTTTCTCTCGGCTGAGGGAGGATCGTGGCTGGGAGGGGGGATCCGCTCGGAGAACCCAGGGGCGCTATGCCAAGTCTGGTGGTTTATGGGACACCGAGAAAGAGCTGCCCTTCTTCCCTGACCACCCGTGCACGCGCCCCACATTCAGGGTGGGCGACTCCAGCGGTGTGCCCAGGCTGAGCTCTCCAACTGAACACACAAGAATCATTTCCCCTCACTATGTGAGAACTGTCTGGAGGGATATAGGTGGCTCACAGACGCCATCTGCTGGTTACTTAGGGAAAGTGTACATCACCAAACTGTGTCTCTGAAAAATTAGATTGATATCCCTTTTTTTTTGATACAACTTGAAAGAACCCTATCAAGCAAAACAAATGCCAAGAGGCCAAAAACAACAGAAAATCTTAATGCATATGATAAAACCAGATGATATGGATAATCCAGCTCCAAACACACAAATCAAGATTTCGGAAGAAACGTTATATCTCGCAAATTTAATTAAAGAACTACAATCAAAGAACGAAAACATGGCAAAGGATTTAAAGGACATCAAGAGGACCATGGCCCAGGATATAAGCACCATAAAAAAGACCCTAGAAGAACATAAAGAAGACATTGCAAGAGTAAATAAAAAAAATAGAAGATCTTATGGAAATAAAAGAAACTGTTGGCCAAATTAAAAAGACTCGATATTCACAATACAAGACTAGAGGAAGCTGAACAACATCTCAGTGTCCTAGAAATCCACAGAACAGAAAATGAAAGAACAAAAGAAAGAATGGAGAAAAAAATAGAAAAAATCTCAATGGATCTCAGGGATACAATAGATAAAATAAAACTTCCAAACTTAAGACTCATTGGTGTCCCAGAAGGGGAAGAGAAGGGTAAAGGTCTAGAAAGAGTATTCAAAGAAATTGTTGGGGAAAACTTCCCCAACCTTCTACACAATATAAAAACACAAAGCATAAATGCCCAGTGAACTCCAAATAGAATAAATCCAAATAAACCCACCCCAAGACATATTCTGATCAGACTGTCAAATACTGAAGAGAAGGAGCAAGTTCTGAAAGCAGCAAGAGAAAAGCAATTCACCACATACAAAGGAAACAATATAAGACTAAGTAGTGACTACTCAGTGGCCACTATGGAGGCAAGGAAGGCTAGGGAGGGGGTGGAATGGGAAGATTTAGGCTGTATATATGTTTCCACAATTGAAAAAAGGAAAAAAAAAAAGGGAGTCTAACTAGATAACAATTGAATGCTAAGGATGAACTTGGATGGGATTGGAGGGTGGAGGACAGGTGGCTCGAAGGGACAGAGTTGAGACATAAGGAAAAGGAAATATAGAATGTAAGCATTGTATCATTGTTGAATCTCTTATACTTCTTAGCTGTGCTTAATGGAATTACATAAAACAATGTTCTTGTTCATGGGAAGTACATACGTGAATTATAGTGTATGTTCAAGGATGTGTGCAGCTAACTCTCATATGTTCAGAAGACAGAGAAATATATGATGGATGATAGATAGGGAGTGACGGAGGGAGGGAGGGAAAGAAATAGTGATGTGACAGCATGTTAAAGTTGGTGGATTGAGCTATTGGGGGAGGGGGGTCAGGGTATGATGGAATTCTGTGTATGGGGCTAGTATTGTTTTTGCAGCTATTCATGTAACTTTGAATTTATTTCAAAATAAAATTTTAAAAAGGCAAAAAAAAATAGTTGCACCAATTTATAGTCACAGCAATGGGATATGAAAATTGCTTTTCCTGTACAGCTTATAAACTTTTTGTAAAATACTCATGTGATAGTTCCGTACTTAGCTTTCTGAGGAACTGCCAGACTCTTTTCCACAGCAACTGTGCCATTTTGCATTCCCACCAGCAAAATACAAGGGTGCCAGTTTCTCTACATCCTTGCCATCACTTGTCATTTTCCATTTTTTTTAAATTATAGCCATCCTTGTAAGTATATGAAGTTGTATCGCATTGCGATTTTTGATTTGCATTTCCCTAATGACTAATGATATTGAGCATCTTATAATATGCTTTTTGGCCACTTTTATATCTACTTTAGAGCATCTCCTCAACATTATTTGGGTTGTTTGTCTTTTTGTTGTTGAGTTGAAAGAATTATTTATATATTCTTTACACTAGACCCTTATTGGATATATGATTTGTGACTATTTTCTCCCACTCTGTAGGATGGCTTTTCACTTCCTCCATAGCATTTTTTGATATACAGATATTCTTAATTTTGATGAAGTCCAATTTATGTATTTTTTTTCATTGCTCATGTTTTTAGTGTTGTATCTAAGAATCCATTGCCAAATCCAAGGTCATGAAGATTTGCCCCTGTGTTTTCTTATAAGAGTTTTATAGTTTTAGCCCTTACATTTAGAGTTTTGATCCATTTTGAGTTAATTTTTGTATATGGAATAAAGTGTCCAAATTCATTCTTTTGCATTCTTCCTTTCTCTTAGTTTTAAGAGTCTCTTCTCATTGAATGGTCTTGGAACTCTTGTAGAAAATCAATTGATCATTGATGTATGGGTTTATTTCTGGACCCAGTTCTATTCCATTCATCCATGTATCCATCCAGTGTATTGGTTTTTGATTTACATTTCTTTTGTTGGAAATGAGGTCTATTGGATTCCATGTTTCCTTGCCCTTTTTTTTTTTCTTTTTGCTATGACCTGTGTCTTTCCTATTATTTTTTTTCTTGATTTTGTGTAACTGTATGAAATTCAGAAAATAGCCAATTATTTGTTACCTTGATGGGCATATTTTCCCTAGTTTTTGCTTATTCAGTTTTGACTTTTTATGGTATTTTTAATGTAGTGGATTTCATTTTTTTTTTTTTAGGTCATCATATTTACTATTCTTTTTGCTTGTGACTTCTGGATTTTCTGTATTACTTTTACTACTTAGAGTATGAATTCATCTTATGTACTCTTGTAGAACTTTCATGGTTTCATTTTTTTCCTTTAAAAGTATTTTTACCATTTATGTTGCAAAAGCAATACATCCCATATACATATATACATACATATATATGTGTGTGTGTGTGTGTGTGTGTGTGTGTGTGTGTGTTAAAGATTTCCCCTCTCTCCTCACCATCCTTTCAATCTCATTCCTCCTTAGGTAACCAGATTTACTCCTCTTATGGGTACTTTTTCACACTTTGCTCCCTGCTAATGCAACATATTCATATAACTTTTGATTGTTTAATATGTTTCTGTTTGTGTGTCTGTGTAAGTTTTAGAAGAATGAGAGGCTCTCTTGAACTAGAAGCCTGATACATATATTTCAAATTCAATATAAGGTTATTTTATAAAGGCTAATTAGTATATCCTATTCTAAAAAGAGATTGTTTTGAACTGTGAAATACTTTGACATCTAACTCACCCAGTCTCTTTCTCCTATCTAATGCAAATAAATTGTTTGACCCAATTTCTTATTACTTGATCGCACCTCCCAATTTCCTACCCCTTATCTCCCCACACTGAGGGGACTTACATTATTAGCCTATTCTGTAATTCAGTTAGTCTACTTTTTTTCCACAGAACTGAGACTTTTATATTTTTTCTTAAGTTACATATGTAATACAAGAGTGTGACCTTACTGTTTAAAAGAATCCATACAATACAGGAGACTTTTTAAAACTTTGTTACTGTGAAACAAGACATACACCTAGAGAAATACAAAAAAAATGTAAATATATAGTTTAGCAGATACTTGTAGAGCAAGCTCTCAGGTCACCCGTATCCCTGGGTCAAGAAAGGGAACAATGCCTAGCCTCCCCCATCATAACCCTTTCCCTCCCCGAGGCTACTACTCTCTGGGCTTTGATGGTCACCACTTCCTTGCTTTTCCAATAATTTCATCATGTATGTTAGCATCTATAAATTACCTGGTTACAGTTTTTTTATTGTGGAATATAACATATTTACATAGAAGTAATAACTTTCCAAGTGCAATTTAACAGATAGCAAATTTCAAAGAATGTTATGGGTTACAGTTCCACAGTTTCAGTTATTTCTCTATTGTGAAATATAACATATATGCTCAAAGGTGATAACTTTCAAAGTATGATTTAACAAGTAGTTATATAGGAAGTTTCCAAGAATGTTATGAGTTACAGTACCATGATTTCAGTTATTTCCTTATTGTGAAATACAACATATATACAAAAAGGTGAGAACTTTCAAATTACAATTTAACTAGTAGCTATATAGCAAATTTTGAAGAATATTATGGATTACAGTCCCACTATTTCAGTTCTTTCCTTCTAGCTATTCTAATACCCTGGCACCTAAGAAAAGAAAATTATATAGAGATTCAGTATTCATAATGCTTTGTTAAATTCTATCTTTTCTGTTGTTACTCCTTCCTCTAGTTTAATCACTTTCCTGCTCTTTAGAATGTCTAGACAGTAGACCACGCTAACTTGTTCATGTTGTAAAGGGGTGTCAACATTATGGGAAAAGGGGATGCAACTGGTTGATGATCTTGAAAACGCCGTTGCCTTTGGGTTTTGGGACTTAGCTGGAATAGGGGTTCTCTGGAGGATTTAAGTTTCTGAAGAATAAACTTAGTGAATGGAACTTTTATAGTGTCTCAGATACGTACCTGGGTATTCTTTAGGGTTTTCAGGACTACTGTTGACTTCGGCTTATCATACTGTGGCCATTTGGGATAGCTAGCTGAAGACTGCATAGGAGTAACATCCAGGGCAGCCTCTCAACTCTATTTGAGATCTCTTAGCCACTGAAACCTTATTTTGTTGCTTTCTTTCCCCCCTTGTGATCTGTATTAGTTAGGGTTCTCTAGGGAAACAGAATCAACAGGAGATATCTGTAAATATGAGATTTTATAAAGTGTCTCATGCACCTGTGTGGATGTAGGAGTCCAAATTCCTTAGGGCAGGATGCACAAGTCCAAATTCTGTACAGTAGGCTGTGAACTGGCACTCCAATGAGGGTCTTCAATGAATTCCCCAGGAGAGTCTGGCTGGCTGAAGAAGTGAAAGTTCTTTCTCTTCTCCCTTAAAAGTCTTCAACTGATTGGATTAAATTCAGCTGATTGAATTCTTTCATTGCAGAAAACACTCCTATCATTGATATAATCAGCCACAGATGCAATCAATTGACTGATGATTTAATAAACTAGCCTTCTAGTTTATTAACCAGCCACAAATGTCCTTGCAGTAATGGTTAGGCCAGTGCTTTCTTGACCAGACACCTGGGCACCATCACCTGGTCAAGTTGACACATGAACCTAACCATCACATGGTCAAAAAGGCATTCTCAACCCCTAAACGCCAGGGTCAGGTTTATTTCCAGAATCCATGTCCCACATTTCCAGGGAGACTCACTCACCTGGGGGGTCCTGTCCCATGTTGGGGGTAGGGTGATGAGTTTATTTGTGGAGATGGGCTTAGAGAAAGTCCACATTAGAGCAACAGAAGATGCCCTGGAGGTGACTCCTAGGCATAATTACAGGTGGGCTTAGCTTTCCCTTTAGAGCTTTAAGTTTCACAAGAGCAAGCCTCAAGATTGAAGGCTTGACTTATAAAGTAGGGCACTCCTAATTTTACACAGCATAGATTCTGTCTGCGATAATCAATATCTACATTATTGTCACTTTGTTGTGCAGTCTTCATCACTTTCCATTTTAAGCAATTCTCATGACCTAAGACACCCCATAGTTCTTTTCAGCCCTTAATTATTTGTCTCTAGTATTTGTTTGGTACTAGTAAGGTATTCCTATTAATTATAGTCCCTAGTATGCAATAGGTAGATTTTTTTCCCCTATACCACTCTGTTGTCAACTTTCTGTATCAGTGTCATACCTTAGAAGTATATCATGCAAGCACCTATCTATATTTGTAGTGCTAATCTATAGGATACATACCTTTAAACAACCCTATTCAATCCTGTTTGCCTTCAATGCAGCTCTGATACTTATAATCCCATTAACAAACAATCATCACCTGGTTTCGTTCCCATGCCTTTAAATTTACCTTCATTAACATATTTGAACGTATTAGGTTATCAGTCCCCCTTCACTAGCTTCTGTCTATCTCTTGGTCCCCAATATTCTACATTATAAGACATGGATTTTACATTGTTCAGAGAGTTCATAGTAGTGGTAATATGCAATATCTTTTCCTTTTGTTTCTGATTTTTCACTCTGTGTTATATCTTTAAGTTTCATCCATTTTACCATATGTTTCAGGGCGTTGTTCATTCTTACTGCTACATAGTATTCCATCATATGTACATACCACATTTTGTTTATTCATTTGTCTGTTGAAGGACACTTGGATTGTTTCCACCTCTTGGCAATGTGAACAGTGCTGCTGTGAACATCGGTGTACAAATATGTGTTCATGTCACTCCTTTTAGATCTTCTGGGTACACACTGAGAAGTGGAATTGCTGAATCATAGGGTAATTAAATATCTAGTTTCCGAAGAAACCACCAAACTGTCTTCCACAGCGGCTATACTGTTATGCATTCCCAACCAGCAATGAATAAGAATTCCAGTTTCTCCACTTCCTCTCCAGCATTTGTTGTTTCCTGTTTGTTTAATGGCAGCCATTCTTATTGGCGTGAGATGGTATCTCATTGTGGTTTTGATTTTGCATTTCCCTAATAGCTAATGATGATGAACATTTTTTCAAGTGTTCTGTATCCACTTGTATTTCCTCTTCAGGAAAATGTCTTTTCATGTCTTTTGCCCATTTTATAATTTGGCTCTTTGTACTATTGTTGTTGAGTTCTAGGATTTCTTTATATAGAGAGGATTTCAGTTTCTTATCAGATATATGGTTTCCAAATATTTTCTCCCATTGAGTTGGTTGCCTCTTCACCTCTTTGACAAAGTCTTTTGAGGCACAGAAGCTTCTGACTTTGAGGCGTTCCCATTTATCTATTCTTTCTTTTGTTGCTTGTGCTTTGGGTGTAAGTTCTAAAAAGCTACCTCCTGTTGCTAGGTCTTGAAGATGTTTCCCAATATTATCTTCTAAGAATTTTATTGTGCTGTGCTGTCTCTTATATAGAGGTCTTTGATACACCTTGAGTTAGTTTTTGTAAAGAGTGTGAGGTAGGGGTCCTCTTTCATTCTTTTTGGATATAGATACCCAGTTCTCCCAGCCCCATTTGTTCTTCCCAGTTTAGTGGATTTGGGGGTCTTATCAAAAATCAGTCAACCATAGATATGGGGGTCTATTTCCAAACTCTCAATTCAATTCCATTGATCAATATATCTGTCTTTGTGCAAATACCGTGCTGTTTTGACAACTGTGACTTTGTAGCAGCCTTCAGAGTCTGGAAGTGTAAGTCTTCCCACTTCATTCTTCTTTTTAAAAATGTTTTTTGGCAATATGAGGTCCCTTTCCCTTCCAAATAAATTTTATAACTAGCTTTTCCAAGTCTGTAAAGTAGGCTTTTGAAATTTTGATTGGAATTGTGTTGAATTTGTAGATCAGTTTGGGTAGAATTGACATCTTAACATTTATCCTTCCTATCCATGAATACAGAATATCTTTCCAACTCTTTAGGTCCCCTTTGATTTCTTTTAGTAACAATTTGTAATTTTCTGTGTACATGCCTTTTACATCCTTGGTTAAATTTATTCCTAGGTTCTTGATTTTTTTTAATTGCTATTGTGAATGGAATTTTTTTTATTGCCTCTTCCATTAGGTCATTACTAGTATATAGGAACATTACTGACTTACGTGCACAAGTCTTATATCCTGCCACTCTGCTGAATTTGTTCATTTGCTCAAGTATCTTTTGTTGTTGAATTTTCAGGATGTTCCAAATATAAGATTATATCATCTGCAAATAATGACAGTTTTACTTCTTCTTTTCCAATTTGGATACCTTTTATTTCTTTGTCTGGGTGAATTGCTCTGGCTAGAACTTCTAGCACAATTTTGAATAATAGTGGTGACAGTGGGCATCCTTGTCTTGTTCCTGATCTTAGGGGGAAGGTTTTCAATGTCTCATTGTTGAGTACTATGATTGCTGTGGGTTTTTCATATATTTCCTTTATCATATTGAGGAAGGTACCTTCAATTCCTACCTTTTGAAGTGTTTTTATCAAAAAGGGGTGCTGAATTTTATCAAATGCTTTTTCAGCATCTATCAAGATGATCGTTTCATTTTCCCCTTTCAGTTTGTTAATGCATTATATTACATTGATTGATTTTCTTATGTTGAACCATCCTTACATGCCAGGAATGAACCCCACTTGGTTGTGTATAATTCTTTTAATTTGCCTTTGGATTCAGTTTGAAAGTATTTTGTTGATAATTTTTGCATCCATATTCGTTAGGGAGATTGGTCTATAGTTTTCCTTTTTTGTAGTATCTTTAACTGATTTTGGTATTAGAGTGATATTAGCATCATAAAATGAGTTAGGTAGTATTCATTTTTCTTCAATTTTTTTGAAAGAGTTTGAGCAGGAATGGTGTCAAATTTTTTTGGAAATTTTGGTAAAATTCTCCTGTGAAGCTGTCTGGCTCCAGGCTTTTATTTTTTGGTAGTTTTTTGATGACTGATTGGATCTCTTTGCTTCTGATTGGTTTGTTGAGGACTTCTGTTTCTTCTTGGGTCAGTCTAGGTTGCTCATGTGTTTCCAGAAAATTGTCCATTTTCTCTAAACTGTCTAGCTTGTTGGCATACAGTTGTTCATGGTATCCTTTATGATTTTTTATTTATTTCTTCAGGAACCATAGTAATTACCCCGCTATCATTTCTGATTCTGTTTATTTGGGTCTTCTCTCTTTTTTACTTTGTCAGTCTAGCTAAAGGTCTGACAATCTTGTTGATCGTCTCAAAAAACCAACTTTTGGTTTTATTTATTCTCTCTATTGTTATTTTGTTTTGCATTTCATTTATTAATGTTTTAATCTTTGTTATTTCTTTTCCTCCACTTGCTTTAGGGTTAGTTTACTGATCATTGTTTAACCTCTTCAGTTGTTCAGTTAGGTCTTTGGTTTTAGCTCTTTTTTGCTTTTGAAGTAGGCATTTAGAACTGTAAATTTCCCTTTCAGCACCACCGTCACTGTATCCCATAGGTTTTGATATGTTGTGTTCTCATTCTTATTCTCATTCGTCTCTAGATATTTACCAATGTCTCTTGCAGTTTCTTCTTTGTCCCACTGGTTGTTTAGGAATGCGTTTTCTAACCTCCATATATATTTTTTTTTAGTGTTAATTTGCATTTATTTTATTACAATGGGGCATAAATGTAACATCCTAAATCTGTAACAGTCTTCTTTACTTGGATACCAACTTCAATACTATACACAAACTATGTTCCTCTAAACATCCATCTTCCCACCTTTAATAGGTCTTGTTGCAAATTACATATTTATACATTATGAGTTCCAAACCACTGAGTTATCATTACATTTTATCTATCTTCCTTTTAGATACTGTAGGAAGTAAATATGGACTGTAAGGCAAACCTTGTCCCCTGGGCTTGTTAGCACTTGTTCCATGGCAATGAAGGAATTCATAACCCCATTATTAAGCAATTTAGAATAAGGAGTCTTTGGTGCATAGCCAGTATCTGGCACAAGGTTGATAAAGCTGGTTGAAATTCAATCTTTTTAACCTCCATATTTTTAAGATTAGTTTCTTTGGTGGTTGTTGATTTCTAGATGCTTTCCATTATGGTCAGAGAATGTGCTTTGAATAATTTCTATCTTTTTAAATCTATTAAGACTTGTTTTGTGCCCTAGAATATGATCTATTGTGGAGAACATTCCATGAACGCTAGAGAAGAATGTATATCCTGGTACTTTGGGATGTAACGATCTATATATGTCTGTTAAGTCTGATTCATCTATCATATTGTTTATTATTTGTTCTCAGTCTGGTTCTACCTATGGAAGAGAGGGTGTATTGAAGTCTCCCACCGTTATTGTAGAAATGTCTATTGCTCCCTTCAGTTTTGCCAATGTTTGCCTCATGTACTTTGAAGTTCCTTGATTGGGTACATAAACATTTATGTTTTTTATTCATGGTGAATTGTACCTTTTATTAGTATATAGTGTCCTTCTTTTTCTCTTATGACGTCTTTACATTTAAAGTCTATTTTGTATGATATTAGTATAGCTACCCCTGCTTTCTTTTGGTTGCAGCTTGTGTAGAATATTTTTTTCCATCCTTCCACTTTCAGTCTCTTTGTGTCTCAGGGCCTAAGATAAGCCTCTTGTAATCTGTCTATATCTTTTAATTGGAGAGTTTAATCCATTGACATTCAAAGTTATTACTGTGAAGGAACTTCTAAAGCCAACCTTCTTTTTTTTAAGTCAATTTTATTGAGATATATTCACATACGATGCAGTCATACAAAGCATACAATCAGTTGTTCACAATCCCATTATATAGTTGTGCATTCATCACCAAAATTAATTTTTGAATGTTTTCATTACAACACACACAAAAGTAATAAGGATAAAAATTAAAGTGAAAAAGAACAATTAAAGTAAAAAGGAACACTGGGTGCCTTTTTTTTTCTGCCCCATTTTTCTACTCATCCGTCCATACACTGGACAAAGGAGAGTGTGATCCACATGGCTTTCCCAATCACACTGTCACCCCTCATAAGCTACATTGTTACACAATCATCCCCAAGATTCAAGGGTTCTGGGTTGTACTTTGACAGTTTCAGGTATTTACTGCTAGCTATTCCAAGTCATTAGAACCTAAAAAGGGTTATCTATATTGTGCGAAAGAGTGCCCACCAGAGTGACCTGTTGGCTCCTTTTGGAATCTCTCAGTCACTGAAACTTATTTCATTTCCTTTTATATCCCCCTTTTGATCAAGAAGATGTTCTCCATCCCACGATGCTGGGCCTAGATTCCTCCCTGGGAGTCATATTCCATGTTGCCAAGGGGATTTACCCCCCTGGATGTCAGATCCCACATGGGGGGGCGGCAGTGATTTCACCTGCCAAGTTGGCTTAGCTAGAGAGAGAGGGCCACATCTGAGTAACAAAAAGGTATTCAGGAGGAGACAATTAGGCGCAATTATAAATGAGCCTAGCCTCTCCTTTGCAGTAACCGTCTTCCCAAGGGCAAGTCCCATGGTAGAGGGCTCAGCCCATCAAACCACCAGTCCCCAGTGTCTGCCAGCACATTAGCAACCATCGAGGTGGGGAAGCCCAACACCCCTGCATTCTGCCCCAGCTCCTCAGGGGGGCGCTGCTTATTTTTTTCATTTTTTTTTTAAATTAACTATTAACTATATAAAAAAAAAAACAAAACAAAAAAAAAAACAATTTCAAACAAACCAAAACAAAGGAATAAGAGAAAGGCAACTAACCTAAAATAACTACTTTACTTCCAACATGTTCCTGCTCTACCCTGTGAAAGTAACCTAATATAGCAACATTTCTGTGAACTTG
Source organism: Choloepus didactylus (assembly GCF_015220235.1). Lineage (NCBI taxonomy): Eukaryota > Metazoa > Chordata > Mammalia > Pilosa > Megalonychidae > Choloepus > Choloepus didactylus. Next base: position 19,912,582 of record NC_051325.1, on the reverse strand, counting down.
TACCTACCATACCCACCAGAAATTGACAAACCATAGTCATTTCCGGGCATTCCCAGAACACTAAATTACTCATGATAGCTTATCTGTTTTTATTGGGTTATTGTTCCCCCTTCACAAATTGCTCTCTATCACTAGGTCCCCTACATTCTACATTATAAACCATATATTTTACAGTTTTCAATGTTCACATTAGTGGTAGCATATAATATTTCTCTTTTTGTGCCTGGCTTATTTTGCTCAGCATTATGTCTTCAAGGTTCATCCATGTTGTCATATGTTTCACGACATCGTTCCTTCTTACTGCCGTGTAGTATTCCATCGTGTTCCATTTATCCACTCATCTTTTGAAGGACATTTGGGTTGTTTCCATCTCTTGGCAATTGTGAATAATGCTGCTATGAACATTGGTATGCAGATGTCTCTTCATGTCACTGCTTTCAGATCTTCTGGTATATGTTGAGAATTGCAATTGCTGGATCGAAGGGTAACTCTATTTCTAGTTTTCTAAGGAGCTGCCAGACTGTCTTCCAGAGTGGCTGAACCACTATACCATCCCACCAACAATGAATAAGTGTTCCAATTTCTCCACATCCTCTCCGGCATTTGTAGTTTCCTGTTTGTTTAATGACAGCCATTCTAATTGGTGTGAGATGGTATCTTGTTGTGGTCTTAATTTGAATCTAATAGCTAGTGAAAATGAACATTTTTTCATGTGTTTCTTGGCCATTCATATTTCCCCCTCAGAGAACTGTCTCTTCATATTTTTTGCCCATTTTATAATTGGGCTGTCTGTACTATTGTCATTGAGTTGTAGGATTTCTTTATATATGCAAGATGTCAGTCTTTTCTCAGATACGTGGTTTACAAAAAGTTTTCCCCATTTGAGTTGGCTGCCTGTTCACCTTTTTGACAAATTCCTTTGAGGTACAGAAACTTCTAAGTTTGAGGAGTTCCCTTTTATCTATTTTTTCCTTTGTTGCTTGTGCTTTGGGTGTAAGGTCTAGGAAGGGACCTCCTAATACAAGGTGTTAAAGATGTCTCCCTACATTATCTTCTAGGAGTTTTATGGTACTGTCTTTTATATTGAGGTCTTTAATCCATGTTGAGTTAATTTTTGTGTAGGGTGTGAGGTAGGGGTCTTCTTTCATTCTTTTGGATATGGATATCCAACTCTCCCAGCCCCATTTGTGGAAAAGACCATTATGTCACAGTTCAGTGACTTTGGGGGCCTTATCAAAGATCAGTCAGCCACAGATCTGGGAGTCTGTCTCCAAATTCTCACTTCGATTCCATTGATCAATATATCTATCTTTGTGCCAGTACCATGCTGTTTTGACTGCTGTGGCTTTTAATAAGCTTCAAAGTCAGGGAGTGTATATCCTCCCACTTCATTTTTATTTTTTAGAGTGTCTTTAGCAATTCGAGGCATCTTCCCTTTCCAAATAAATTTGATAACTAGCTTTTCCAAGTCTGCAAAGTAGGTTGTTGGAATTTTGATTGGGATTGCATTGAATCTGTAGATGAGTTTGGTTAGAATTGATATCTTAATGACGTTTAGCCTTCCTATCCATGAACATGCAATATTTTTCCATCTTTTAAGGTCACTTCATATTTCTTTTAGTACAGTTATGTAGTTTTCTTTGTATAAGTCTTTTACATGTTTGGTTAAGTTTATTCCTAGGTACTTGATTTTTTTAGTTGCTATTGAAAATGGTAACTTTTCCTTAAGTGTCTCTTCACTTCATTCATTTCTAGCATATAGCAACATTACTGACTTATGTGCATTAATCTTGTATCCCACTGCTTTGCTAAATTTGTTTATTAGCTCTAGTAGCCGTATTGTTGATTTCTCAGGGTTTTCCAAATATAAGATCATATCATCTGCAAATAATGACAGCTTTACTTCTTCCTTTCCAATTTGGATGCCTTTTATTTCTTTGTCTTGCTGGATTGCCCTGGCTAGCACTTCCAGCACAATGTTGAATAACAGTGGTGACAGCTGGCATCCTTGCCTCGTTCCTGATGTTAGAGGGAAGGCTTTCAGTCTCTCACCATTGAGTACCATGCTGGCTCTGGGTTTTTCATATATGCTGTTTATCATATTGAGGAAGTTTCCTTCAATTCCTACCTTTTGAAGTGTTTTTATCAAAAAGGGATGCTGGATTTTGTTGAATGCTTTCTCAGCATCTATTGAGATGATCATTTGATTTTTCTCTTTTAATTTGGTAATGTGTTGTAATACAGTGACTGATTTTCTTATGTTGAACCATCCTTCCATGCCTGGAATGAACCCCACTTAGTCATGGTGTGTGATTTTTTTAATGTGTCTTTGGATTCAGTTTGCAAGTATTTTGGTGAGAATTTTTGCATCTGTATCATTAAGGAGATTGGCCTGTAGTTTTCCTTTTTTGTAGCATCTTTGCCTGGTTTTGGTATTAGATTGATGTTAGCTTCATTAAATTTGTTAGGTAGTGTTCCATTTTATTCAATGTTTTGAAAGAATTTAAGTAAGATTGGTGTGAGTTCTTTTTGGAAAGTTTGGTAGAATTCCCCTATGAAGTCATCTGGCCCTGGGCATTTATTTGTGGGAAGTTTTTTGATGACTGATTGGTTCTCTTTGCTTATGATTGGTTGGTTAAGGTCTTCTGTTTCTTCTCTGGTCAGTCTAGGTTGTTCATATATTTCCCAGAAATTCTTCATTTCCTGTATGTTATCCAGTTTGTTGGCATACAGTTGTTCATAGTAACCTCTTATAATTTTTTTAATTTTTTCCGGATCTGCAGTAATGTCACCTTTCTCATTCATTATTTTGTTTATATGTGTCTTCTCTCTTTTTGATTTTGTCAGTCTAGCTAGGGGCTTGTCAATCCTATTGATCTTCTCAAAGAACCAACTTTTGGTGTTATTTAATTTTCTGTTGTTTTTTTGTTCTCTATGTCATTTATTTCTGCTTTAATCCTTGTTATTTCTTTTCTTCTACTTGGTCTAGGATTTGTTTGCTGCTCATTTTCTTGCTTCTTCATTTGCTCCATTAGTTGTTTTATTTTAGCTCTTTCTTCCTTTTTGATGTATGCATTTAGTGCTATAAATTTCCCCCTCAGTACCGCTTTTGCTGTATCCCAAGGTTTTGATATTTTATGTTCTCATTTTTATTTGTTTCTATATATTTAGCAATTTCTGTTGCTATTTTTTCTTTAACCCATTGATTCTTTAGGAATGTGTTGTTTAACTTCCAGGCATTTGTGAATTTTCTAAGTCTCTGGTGGTTATTGACTTCTGTTTGTATTCCATTGTGGTCAGAGAATGTGCTTTGAATAATTTCAATTTTTTTAAATTTACTGAGGCTTGTTTTATGTCCCAGCATATGGTCTATTCTGGAGAAAGTTCCATGAGCACTAGAGAGGAATGTGTATCCTGGTGATTTGGAATGTAACGTTCTGCATATGTCTGTTAAATCCAATTCGTTTATCAGATTGTTTAGGTTTTCAATTTCCTTATTGGTCTTGTGTCTGGTTGATCTATCTATAGGAGAGAGTGATGTGTTGAAGTCTCCCACAATTATTGTGGAAACATCAATTGCTTCCTTTAGTTTTTCCAGTGTTTGTCTCATGTATTTTGTGGCACCTTGATTGGGTGCATAAACATTTATGATTGTTATTTCTTGTTGAATTGTCCCTTTTATTAATATGTAGTGTCCTTCTTTGTCTCTCATAACATCCTTGCATTTAAAGTCTATTTTATGTGAGGTTTATATTGCTACTTCTGCTTTCTTTTGGCTGTAGCTTGCATGAAATACTTTTTTCCATCCTTTCACTTTCAATTTCTTTGTGTCCCTGTGTCTAAGATGAGTCTCTTGTATGCAACATATTGATGGTTCATATTTTTTGATCCATTCTGCCAATCTATATCTTTTAATTGGGGAGTTTAATCCATTTACATTCAACATTATTACTGTGACGGCATTTCTTGAATCAGCCATCCTATCCTTTGGTTTATGTTTGTCAGATACATTTTTTCCCCCTCTCTCTTATTGTCCTTTAATGAACCAATACTGATTCTCTTTAGTGCTGACACTTTCTCCATATCTCTCGCTCCTTTCTTTGTTTCTCTGTTGGTAGGGTTCCCTTTTTTTTTTTTTTTTTTTTTTTTTTTTAAAGATGCAACCGTTTTATTGTGGGTTTGTAATCAGGGCAAGGCTTAGCTGGGTGATTCTTCTGCTGGTGTTGACGGGTCATTTGATGGTGTTTGTCTGGCAGACAGGCTGGTCTACAAAGTCTAAAACGGTTATTCACATGTCTGGCAGCTTGGCAGAGAAGGCTGGAAGTCTGAGTTCAACTGGGGCTGCCAACCCAAGTGCCCATACCTGTCTATCCTCTAACTTCTCCCAGAGAGTATTCCAAGAGTCCCAGGAGGAGCGGCAAACCTGACCTAACTCATGAGTTCTAGAACATCACTTTTGCCACCTGTTATTGGTTAAGCAAGTCACTAAGGCCAGCCCAGATTCAAGAAGAAGGGAATTGCACTTGTCCTCTCAGAAGGAAGAATGGTAAAGAATTTGGGGCCATCTTTAATCAGCCGCACGTGGCATCTCTTACTAATTTTTTTTTTTAATCATCATTTTATTGAGATATATTCACATACCACGCAGACATACAAAACAAATCGTACTTTCGATTGTTTACAGTACCATTACATAGTTGTACATTCATCACCTAAATCAATCCCTGATACCTTCATTAGCACACACACAAAAATAACAAGAATAATAATTAGAGTGAAAAAGAGCAATTGAAGTAAAAAAGAACACTGGGTACCTTTGTCTGTTTGTTTCCTTCCCCTACTTTTCTACACATCCATCCATAAACTAGACAAAGTGGAGTTTGGTCCTTATGGCTTTCCCAATCCCATTGTCACCCCTCATAAGCTACATTTTTATACAACTGTCTTCGAGATTCATGGGTTCTGGGTTGTAGTTTAATAGTTTCAGGTATCCACCACCAGCTACCCCAATTCTTTAGAACCTAAAAAAGGTTGTCTAAAGTGTGCGTAAGAGTGCCCACCAGGGTGATCTCTCGGCTCGTTTTGGAATCTCTCTGCCACTGAAGCTGATTTCATTTCCTTTCACATCCCCCTTTTGGTCAAGAAGATGTTCTCCATCCCACGATGCCGGGTCTACATTCCTCCCCGGGAGTCATATTCCACGTTGCCAGGGAGATTCACTTCCCTGGGTGTCTGATCCCACGTAGGGGGGAGGGCAGTGATTTCACCTTTCAAGTTGGCTTAGCCAGAGAGAGAGGGCCACATCTGAGCAACAAAGAGGCATTCAGGAGGAGACTCTTAGGCACAAATACAGGGAGGCCTAGCCTCTCCTTTGCAGCAACCGTCTTCCCAAGGGTAAAACTTATGGTAGAGGGCTCAACCCATCAAACCACCTTTTTGAGAAATTCCTTTGAGGTGCAGAAACTTCTAAGCTTGAGGAGTTCCCATTTATCTATTTTCTCTTTTGTTGCTTGTGCTTTGGGTGTAAAGTCTAGGAAGTGGCCTCCTAATACAAGGTCTTGAAGATGTTTTCCTACATTATCTTCTAGGAGTTTTATGGTACTTTCTTTTATATTGAGATCTTTGGTCCATTTTGAGTTAATTTTTGTGTAGGGGGTGAGGTAGGGGTCCTCTTTCATTCTTTTGGATATGGATATCCAACTCTCCCAGCCCCATTTGTTGAAAAGACCATTATGGCTCAGTTCGGTGACTTTGGGGGCCTTATCAAAGATCAGTCGGCCATAGATCTGAGGGTCTATCTCTGAATTCTCAATTCGATTCCATTGATCTATATGTCTATCTTTGTGCCAGTACCATGCTGTTTTGGCAACTGTGGCTTTATAATAAGCTTCAAAGTCAGGGAGTGTAAGTCCTCCCACTTCGTTTTTCTTTTTTAGAGTGTCTTTAGCAATTCGAGGCATCTTCCCTTTCCAAATAAATTTGATAACTAGCTTTTCCAAGTCTGCAAAGTAGGTTGTTGGAATTTTGATTGGGATTGCATTGAATCTGTAGATGAGTTTGGGTAGAATTGACATCTTAATGACATTTAGCCTTCCTATCCATGAACATGGAATATTTTTCCATCTTTTAAGGTCCCCTTCTATTTCTTTTAGTAGAGTTATGTAGTTTTGTTTGTATAGGTCTTTTACATCTTTGGTTAAGTTGATTCCTAGGTACTTGATTTTTTTAGTTGCTATTGAAAATGGTATCTTTTTCTTGAGTGTCTCTTCAGTTTGTTCATTTCTAGCATATAGAAACATTACTGACTTATGTGCATTAATCTTGTATCCCGCTACTTTGCTAAATTTGTTTATTAGCTCTAGTAGCTGTATCGTTGATTTCTCAGGGTTTTCTAGATATAAGATCATATCATCTGCAAACAATGACAGTTTTACTTCTTCTTTTCCAATTTGGATGCCTTTTATTTCTTTGTCTTGCTGGATTGCCCTGGCTAGCACTTCCAGCACAATGTTGAATAACAGTGGTGACAGCGGGCATCCTTGTCTTGTTCCTGATCTTAGAGGGAAGGCTTTCAGTCTCTCACCATTGAGTACTATGCTGGCTGTGGGTTTTTCATATATGCTCTTTATCATGTTGAGGAAGTTTCCTTCAATTCCTACCTTTTGAAGTGTTTTTATCAAAAACGGATGTTGGATTTTGTCAAATGCTTTTTCAGCATCTATTGAGATGATCAATTGATTTTTCCCTTTCGAGTTTTTAATGTGTTGTAATACATTGATTGATTTTCTTATGTTGAACCATCCTTGCATGCCTGGAATGAACCCCACTTGGTCATGGTGTATGATTTTTTTAATGTGTCTTTGGATTCGATTTGCAAGTATTTTGTTGAGGATTTTTGCATGTATATTCATTAGGGAGATTGGCCGGTAGTTTTCCTTTTTTGTAGCATCTTTGCCTGGTTTTGGTATTAGATTGATGTTAGCTTCATAAAATGAGTTAGGTAGTGTTCCATTTTCTTCAATGTTTTGAAAGAGTTTGAGTAAGATTGGTGTCAGTTCTTTCTGGAAAGTTTGGTAGAATTCCCCTGTGAAGCCATCTGGCCCTGGGCATTTATTTGTGGGAAGATTTTTGATGACTGATTGGATCTCTTTGCTTGTGATGGGTTGGTTGAGGTCTTCTATTTCTTCTCTGGTCAGTCTAGGTTGTTCATATGTTTCCAGGAAATTGTCCATTTCTTCTACATTATCCAGTTTGTTGCCATACAGTTGTTCATAATATCCTCTTATAATTTTTTTAATTTCTTCAGGATCTGCAGTTATGTTACCTTTTTCATTGATTATTTTGTTTATATGGGTCTTCTCTCTTTTTGATTTTGTCAGTCTAGCTAGGGGCTTGTCAATCTTGTTGATCTTCTCAAAGAACCAACTTTTGGTGATATTTATCCTTTCTATTGTTTTTTTGTTCTCTATGTCATTTATTTCTGCTTTAATCCTTGTTATTTCTTTTCTTGTACTTGGTTTAGGATTGGTTTGCTGTTCATTTTCTAGCTTCTTCAGTTGATCCATTAGTTCTTTGATTTTGGCTCTTTCTTCCTTTTTAATATATGCGTTTAGCGCTATAAATTTCCCCCTTAGCCCTGCTTTTGCTGCATCCCATAGGTTTTGGTATGTTGTGTTCTCATTTTCATTCGTCTCTATATATTTAGCAATTTCTCTTGCTATTTCTTCTTTAACCCACTGATTGTTTAGGAGTGTGTTGTTTAACCTCCAGGTATTTGTGAATTTTCTAAGTCTCTGATGGTTATTGACTTCTAATTGTATTCCATTGTGGTCAGAGAATGTGCTTTGAATAATTTCAATCTTTTGAAATTTATTGAGGCTTGTTTTATGTCCCAGCATATGATCTATTCTGGAGAAAGTTCCGTGAGCACTAGAAAAGTATGTGTATCCTGGTGATTTGGGATGTAATGTCCTGTATATGTCTGTTAAATCTAATTCATTTATCGGATTGTTTAGGTTTTCAATTTCCTTATTGGTCTTCTGTCTGGTTGATCTATCTATAGGAGAGAGTGATGTGTTGAAGTCTCCCACAATTATTGTGGAAACATCAATTGCTTCCTTTAGTTTTGCCAGTGTTTCTCTCATGTATTTTGTGGCACCTTGATTGGGTGCATAGACATTTACGATTGTTATTTCTTCTTGCTGAATTGCCCCTTTTATTAGTATGTAGTGGCCTTCTTTGTCTCTCAAAACATCCCTGCATTTGAAGTCTATTTTATCTGAGATTAATATTGCTACACCTGCTTTCTTTTGGCTGTAGCTTGCATGAAATATTTTTTTCCATCCTTTCACTTTCAGTTTCTTTGTGTCCCTGTGTCTAAGATGAGTCTCTTGTATGCAACATATTGATGGTTCATTTTTTTTGATCCATTCTGCGAATCTATATCTTTTAATTGGGGAGTTTAATCCATTTACATTCAGCGTTAAAACCGTGAAGGCATTTCTTGAATCGGCCATCTTATCCTTTGGTTTATGTTTGCCATATTTTTCCCTCTCTCTATTAATATCCTTTATTGTACCCATACCGAATCTCTTTAGTACTGAACCTTTCTCCAAGTCTCTCTGTCCTGTCTTTGTTTCTCTGTCTGTAGGGCTCCCTTTAGTATCTCCAGTAGGGCAGGTCTCTTGTTAGCAAATTCTCTCAGCATTTGTTTGTCTGTGAAAAATTTAAGCTCTCCCTCAAATTTGAAGGAGAGCTTTGCTGGATAAAGTATTCTTGGCTGGAAATTCCTCTCACTCAGAATTTTAAATATATCGTGCCACTGCCTTCTTGCCTCCATGGTGGCTGCTGAGTAGTCACTACTTAGTCTTATGCTGTTTCCTTTGTATGTGGTGAATTGCTTTTGTCTTGCTGCTTTCAGAACTTGCTCCTTCTCTTCTGTGTTTGACAGTGTGATCAGTATATGTCTCGGAGTGGGTTTTTTTTGGATTTATTCTATTTGGAGTTCGCTGAGCATTTATGATTTGTGTATTTATGTTGTTTAGAAGATTTGGGAAGTTTTCCCCAACAATTTCTTTGAATACTCTTCCTAGACCTTTACCCTTTTCTTCCCCTTCTGGGACACCAATGAGTCTTATATTCGGACGTTTCATATTATCTATCATATCCCTGAGGTCCATTTCGAGTTTTTCAATTTTTTTCCCCATTCTTTCTTTTATGCTTTCATTTTCCATTCTGTCATCTTCCAGGTCACTGATTCGTTGTTCAACTTCCTCTTGTCTTGTACTATGAGTGTCCAGAATCTTTTTAATTTGGTCAACAGTTTCTTTAATTTCCATAAGATCATCCATTTTTTTATTTAGTCTTGCAATGTCTTCTTTATGCTCTTCTAGGGTCTTCTTGATTTCCTTCATATCCTGTACTATGGTCTCATTGTTCATCTTTAGTTCTTTGAGTAGCTGCTCTAGGTGCTGTGTCTCTTCTGGTCTTTTGATTTGGGTGCTTGGGCTTGGGTTATCCATATCGTCTGGTTTTTTCATATGCTTTATAATTTTCTGTTGTTTTTGGCCTCGTGGCATTTGCTGAACTTGATAGGGTTCTTTTATGGTTTGTAGACCTATTGAAGTCCTTATCTTTAATTTATCAGATCTACAGCTTCGTGGAGTACACTTTCTCTAACTAACCAGCAGGTGGCGTCCATGAGCCACCTGTTCTCCACAAGCCAGTTCTCCCCTGCTTAGCCTTTTTGGTGAGTGGGGAGTGAGTCTTGTGGGGCCCAATTGGTGTACCAAGCTTGCGTGTGTAGTTGGTGTTGCCTGCCCTGTATGTGGGGCGTGTTTCTGGGCAGTCGGGGAGGGGGGGGTGGCCCTAACAATCAAATCTCCCTGATGATCCTAGAGTTTTAAAGCTGCTGCAATAGTCTAATCCTTCAGTTCAGTCCTGCCACAGTTTGTCTCTGCCACTGACCCACAAGTCTTTGGTATTGGCGTATGGCTCCTGAGACTTGCAAGTGGGCCCCTCTTCCAGGCTGTGCACCCCGGGTCCTCTGTTGAGGGATGACTGTGCTATGTCACAGGTGAGTGCTGTCCCCCCAGGGCAGTTCTGGGCTGCTGGGCTGTGTAGGGAGGCTCCGAGTCTGCTCAAATGATGGCTGAATGGGGCTCTGTTAATTCACACTGCTCCACCTTCCCAGCTCTGGGACATTCAGCTGAGGTTGCAGGGAAGGCTAATGTCCACGCCCAGTTTTGTGGTGTGTGCCTGTTATTTGAAGCACTTCCGTCACACTGGGTTGTCTGGGGCAGCTCTGGGCTATGGGGCTGGCGATGGGCAGGAGTGTTTCCTGTCCACCAGGATGGTGGCTTTGAGCGGATACCCCCCTTTTCTTGGGAAGTTGTGTTGTTTAGTGAATTTTCTCAGCCACTGGATTATTGCCTTTTGTCTCAGAGCTCTCTTAGTTCTGCTCTTGACTTGACGTGCCCAAATTGCAATTCTTTGAAGCTTTCTGTATTGGGCTTCTTAGAGTAATTGTTTTAGAAAAAGAAAAAAGGATTTAAAAAAAAAAAAAAAAAAAAAAAAAAAAACGGCCCTCCTCAGAGATCTAATGGGTTATTGAAATGCTAATAGACAAAGCAACCAGGGCCATTAAGGAAAGGTCCATAGGGCAGAGAGATCAGCTTTGCTTCGGGATTTGCATATGCGCCTCAAGGCCTGAGCTCCTCCCTTTCCCTTTCTGTGTTCACCAGAACTCCAAAAATCCTCTGCTTTTATTTTGGAGTTTTTCATGTTGTTTTTTTTCTATGCCTGTCTCCTCTCTGCTGGGCTGGCTGCTCTCAGAGTCTCTGGTGTCTGGTCTCAGTCTATCTATGGTTGGAGTTTGAATCAGTAGAATGAGTTTCCGATAAGAGCAGCCACTGCAGTTCTCCCTTCTCCTTCCCGGAGCTGACAGCCCCTCCTCCCCCGGGACTGAGCCTGGCAGGGAGGGGCGCCGGTCCCCTGGCCGCAAAAACTTACAGATTTCGCTGATCTCAGCAGTTCCACGTTTTCATGAGTGTTGTATGAAGTATGCCCAAAGACAGATTGCTCTGTGGTGTCCAGTCCACGCAGTTCCTGGCTTTTTACCTACTTTCCTGGAGGAGTAACTAAAACTTACAGCTCACCAGTCTGCCATCTTGCCCTGCCTCGGTAGGGTTCCCTTTAGTATCTCCAGTAGGGCAGGTCTCTCGTTAGCAAAATCTCTCAGCATTTTTTTCTGTGAAAAATGTAAGCTCTCCATCAAATTTGAAGGAGAGCTTTGGTGGATAAAGAATTCTTGGTTCAAAATTTTTCTCTCTCAGAATTTTAAATATGTTGTGCCACTGCTTTTTCGCCTCCATGGTGGCTGCTGAGTAGTCACTACTTAGTCTTTCGCTGTTTACTTTGGAAGTGGTGAATTGCATTTCTCTTACTGCTTTCAGAGCTTGCTCCTTCTTTTCAGTATTTGACAGTATGATCAGAATATGTCTCAGAGTAGGTTTATTTGTATTTATTCTATTTGGAGTCTGCTTAGCATTTATGATTTGTGTGTTTATGTTGTGTAGAAGGTTTGAGAAATTTCCCCAACAATTTCTTTGAATACTCTTTCTAAAGCTTTACCCTTCTCTTCCCATTCTGGAACACCAGTGAGTCTTATATTTGGACATTTTATATCATCTATCATATCCCTGCAGTGCATTTCAATTTTTTTCTTTTTTTTCCCCATTCTTTCTTTTGTTCTTTCATTTTCCATTCTGTTGTCCTTGAGGTCACTGACTCATTGTTCAGCTTCCTCTAGTCTTGTACTGTGAGTATCCAGAATCTTTTTAATTTGTTTGACAGTTTCTGTTATTTCCATGAGATCATCTATTTTTTTATTTACTCTTGTAATTTCATCTTTATGCTTCTCTAGGGTCTTCTTTATGTCCTTCATATCCTGTGCCATGCTCTCATTGTTTGTCTTTATTTCTTTGAGTAACTGTTCCAAGTACTGCGTCTCCTCTGATGTTTTGATTTAGGTGTTTCGGTTTGGGTTATCCATATCGTCTGTTTTTTTCATATGCTTTAAAATTTTCTGTTGTTTTTGGCCCCTTGGTATTTGCTTAACTTGATAGGTTTTTTTTTTTTTTTTCAGGATATGTAGGCTAATTCAAAGACTCATCTCTAATTTGTCAGATCTACAGCTTGGTGGCTTACACTTTCTCTAACCAGCATGTGGCATCCGTGAGCCACCTATTCTCCTCAAGCCAGTTCTCCCCAACTTTGTCTTTGTGGTGAGTGGGGTCTGATTCTTGTGGGGTCCAATTGGTGCACCAAGTTTGGGTGTGTAGTTGGTGCTGCTCGCCCTGAATGTGGGGTGTTCATCTGAGAGGTTAGGAAGCGAGGGCGGCTTTAATAATCCAAACTGCCGCATGTACCTGGAGATTTAAGGCTGTCGCAAGAGTCTAAACCTTCAGTTCAGTCTCGCCACAGTTTGTCTCTGCCACTGACACACATGTCCTTGGTTTTGGCATATGGTCCCTGGGACTTCTGGGTGGGTCCCTCTTCCAAGCCATGTCCTCCTAGGGCCTCTGCTCAGAGAGGGCTGCTACATCACAAGTGCGTGCCTTCCCTCAAGGGAAGTTCGGGGATGCACGGCTGTGTAGGGTCATTCCCAGGCTGCTGAAAGTATGGGTGTATTGGGCATGTTAATTTCCCTCTTTTCACACTGCTCTGCCTCCCCAGCTCCAGGATAATTAGCTGTGGGTGTGCAAAAGGCTATTGTCCATGCCTGATATTTTGGTTTGTGCATGCATTGCTGGAAACACTTCCCATCACACTGGGTTGTTTGGCATGTTTCTGGACTGTGACACCAGCGCCAGGCAGGAGTGTTCCCTGTCCACTGGGAAGATGGCTGTAAGGGGCATGGCTTTTTTCGCTTTTGGCTAACCTCTGCCTCCCTTGCTCCAAGACAGTTAGCAGTGTGTGCGCAAAAGGCTATCACCCATGCCAGATAGTGAGACGTCCCCACAGGTTGTGGGGACGCTGTTCCTGCTGCGCTTCACTTTGCAGTTCTCACTGCCATATCTGCATCCGCTTTTGGGTTTTTAAAAAAAAACTAGTCTGACTCCAAATGCCATCCCATGGTTTCCCTGCAGCGCAGTGTGGCTGCTGAATATTCAGCAGGCTTACTCGTTTCAGAATGCAGACTCCTGGTTTCACCAAGTGCATGGTCCCTATGGATCTAGCAGACCTTGTCCAGCTGGTTCATTGCTGGAACTGGTGTTCTGGGTCACTTTCTGCCTTTAATCTAGTATTTTTCACGGAGGTGTTTTTTTTGCCCTGTCTCTCCTAACCGCCATCTTCCAGAAGCCTGGAACCAACCATCTTATCCTTTGGTTTTTATTTGTCAGATCCATTTTTTCCCTCTCTGTTTTCCCCTTTAAGTTACCCTTATTAGTACTGTGCCCTTCTCCAGACCTCTCTCTCCTTTCTTTCTTGTCAGCTGGTAGGTCTCCCTTTAGCATTTCTTGTTAACAAATTCTCTCAGCATTTGTTTTCCTGTGAAAATTTTAAACTCTCCCTCAATTTTGAAGGAGAGCTTTGCTTGATAAAGAATTCTTGGCTGGCAATTTTTCTCTGTCGGAATTTTAAATGTGTCATTCCACTGCCTTCCTGCCTCCTTGGTGCCTAGTAAGTAGTTGCCGCTTAGTCTTAGATTGTTTCCCTTCTGTGTGGTGAATCGCTTCTCTCTTGCTGCTTTCAAAACTTTCTCCTTCTCTTCAGCATTTGACAGTCTGATCAGTATATGTCTCAGAGTGGGTTTATTTGGATTCATTCTGTTTGGAGTTTGTTGGGCATCTTTTATTTTCATGTTTGTCTTGTAAAAAGGTTGGGAAGTTTTCTCCAACTATGTCTTGAAACACTCTTCCTAACCCTTTAGTCTTCTCTTCTCCTTCTGGGACACTAATGATTCTTATACTTGTGTGCTTCATGTTGTCTATCATTTCCCTGAGCTCCATTGCAAATTTTTGTGCTTTTTTTCACCATTGTTCTTTGCATTCCATTGTTCTGTCCTCTGGTTCACTTATCCTTTCTTCTGCCTCTTCAAATATGCTTTTGTGTGTGTCTAGTATTTTGATCAACAGTATCTTATTTCCATTAGATCAGCTATATTTTATTTACTGTTTCAAATTCTTTATACTCCTCTAGAATCTTCTTGTCCTTTATGTCTTTAGCCATCTTGTTGAAGTTTTTTTGGTGGTTTGTGTGTACTTCTTTACTTAATTGCTCCAAATTTTGTCTCTTCCAGCTTTTTAATTTGTTCATTTGATTTGTCCATCTCTTCTTGATTTTTCATGGTTTTATGATTTTTGATTGACTTTGGGGCATTTGCTTATCATGGTAAGATTATTTTGGGAAATGCGGGATTATTTGAGCATGTATATATAATTTGTCAGAGCTGCAGTTTGCTAACATGCACCTTCCCTGTCCTACCAGTAGATGGTGCTCTTGAGCACCTCTTATTCTCAATCCGTTTTTCCCCCAACTTCACCTGTATATTGGGTGGTGTCCAAACTGGGTGGGAATGGAATCAGTGCACCTGTTCTCCATGTGAACTGGGGACTGCCTGCCCCTGGAGGTGCGATGTGGGGCCTGTGTAGTTTGGCAGGGAATGTGCTCAAGGGCACCCTCCAGCTCAAATGTGCCCTGCTCCCTGCCTGCTGTGCACCCACAATCCTCTATGATGTGAGAGGGTCTCTGATGTTGGTGTGGTGCCCTCTCCTATCCTTGCTTCTTGCCTGTGTACTCCCCCGACTTTTGTGGAGGTAGAGTAAATGCAGTCAGTACTTGTTCACTGCCTCCCTGGTTCCCCCATGGGAGCTCCTGTTCATGTGGCTGTGGAGGATTATCTCCCCAGTTAATTGTTAAGGTGGGTGCATGGGAGTGGAGAGTCTCTACTCACTCCCTTGCCCAGCAGCTGTCTCACCACTGCTGGCCCTGGGAGGCAGTCCCGGCCAAGCAAACTCACCCTGTCCCTCAAGATGCAGTCTCTCCACTGTACACACTCTGAAACCACGGTCCTGGGCCTCCTCCAGCCCATCTCAAATGGTTGCTGCCCTGCTGGGTCTGGATGCACACAGCGTGTGGAGTTGCTCAGGTGCCAGCAAGATGCCAGTGTGAGTTCAAAAGTCACTTTTGGAAGGGGCTGAAGCTGCTGATTGCTCCTGCCTGGTGCCACTGCTGTCGCGCTAGGCTTTTAAGTTAATGGCCACTTCTGGCCCCCCACTTGCTCCAGGCAGGGAGGATGTTTATACCATGCATCGGGGAGGACCCAATTAGTCTAGTTTTTAAAGGAGATTATCATTTATGGTACAAATTTTAAAATTTTGTTTTGCTGAGACACACCTTACAACAGGAGATATTTAAATTTTTTCCCTATTTTCAACATTTTAAATGAAGTGTAAATTTGTGAATTATATTTCAGCAGTGAGGTGAGTGATTTGAAACTTAGATTTTCCTTATGCTGGAAGAAAAAACAAATCCACTGAGAACATCTATGAAGTTAGAGAGTTTTTACTGGAAAACTAAAGGTACATTTTAATTGAGATCTAAATGGTTCTGTTTGTTTCTCGTTATTCTGATTTGGAAAGTATTGCCCGTTTCTTTTACTGCAACTAGTCCCTGCTTATAGACTTCAAGGCAGGGTTCTGCAACCAAGAGCTCCATGTGGAGGAAACCAGGATGAGATGCTAGAGGAAAGAGATTTGCAGCGCATGTTGTCAACACACATGATGCTTGATGTAAGTTAAATGTGGTTCCTAATTTCCTTCTTTTCAAGTCAGGATGTTTGGGCCTTAAAACTCTCAGCAGTCATTATCAGCCTGATTCCTCAGACTAGAACCGTGTAAATTAGTGTCAATATGCTGCTCCCCATAAAGTCCACATATCCTCTGCCCTGTGAATACTGGTGTTATCTTCCAGTCACTTGAACATGACTGAAATATTCTTTTATCACTTTTTTTATTCTTCCCTTTACTATGCCATGTTAATCTGAGTGTTCCTTGTTTTACTTATCAACTTTCTCTCTCTAGTTTTTATTTTGCTCTTGTTATTTGATTTTTAATTGAATTTTTTCCTCCTGCCACCCCTGTAGCCTTTTCCTTGAATACATTTGTTAAAGGTAAAAGCTAATCCTAAAGCTCGAATTATGTTTGTGTTGCGAAATATCATTTTCGTATTGACAAGTTAAGAATGATCAGATCCAAAATACAACTGATGAGTTAGACAAAAAAATGACAAAGACCTATGTGGTGATTATGAGTGGAGAATGGTATTGATAACAAATATAGATAGTGTAATTTTATGAATAATAAAAATAACATAGCTATTCAAAATTTTACTATATGTACTAGCTTCAAAGCAGTTAAAAATGATTATTAGAGTTTCACAGATTTTCCTTTTTCCCCTTTCTGATGATGGTACTAAGAAGACTGAAATAAGAAAAATGATGAGCACCTATCTGGACAGAGAACAAAGAAAAGCAAGGAGCCTTTAATTTACCCAACAGATTAACCACTAAATGACCCAAGAGTTGACTGAATACGTTACCAAGCCTGGCACATTCCTTGATTGTTGCTTTTCTGGGGATTGGAATATTTGATCTTATATATACATGTATTTTAATAATTGTAGAAGATGGGTAAATATTTGGTTTATCACAGGTGTTTCAATTAAATGCTACCAGTGTGATGTGCAACGTTTTTTTAAAAAAGTATACTGACAGCTAAAAGGGGTGGTGCTAGTATTCAAGGTATGGATGAAGAGATTTGTGGGTGAGCAGTATCTACACTGACTGGCTCTTAGCAGATCCTGTTTGGTTTTGCCTCTGTGAAATAAAGTTTTCTTAGGCCCAAGGACCCATCATCTACTTGCTACTTATCTGTATGACTTTTCTTGCTTTCTCACCAATAATTGGCAGCCATTCTGCAAACACTAGAAAATATAAAGTTGTGAAATCACCAGAAGCCTAATTTCTAGTTCCAACCTTGCTTTTAACCTTGGATAAGTAATTTATTCTCTCTGGAACTCAGAGTTATTCAAATAGGGATTGATTCCACTTGTTTTTGTAAATAGGGTTTTATTTAAAAATTTTTTTTATTAGAGATTTTGTAGGTTTACAGAAAAATCATGCAGAAAATACAGAGTCCCTATATACTCCCATTCCCTCCCCACAGTTTTCTTTTTCATTAGCACTTTGCATTAGTGTGGTCCATTTGTGTAAATAATGTTTTACTGGAACACAGACAAAGCAAAGTGAGTAGTTGAACTAGATAACCTGTGAAGTTCATTCCAACTTGAAAATTTGATCAATCAAGTGAGTACTGGTAAATATTTTTTCTTCTGTTAGGCAGGAAACTTTAATGATGCTTAAGTTTATTATATTCCCTTTTCCTACTTAATCCTAGAGCTAAGCCTTTGCAAAGCCAAGAATGTTTCACAGGAAAAATTTATGTTTTCCTTGGCACTGCTGGTTGAATGATTGAATGAAAGATGGTAGGTGGTAAAACATGCTGGACATTGTCTTGTTATGCAAATTGTAGGTTCACCTTTTCTGCTTTTTTATTTATAAACCAGCTTACTTGTCTTATTTTAAAATAACAACAGTCTTCAGATAGGTGATGGACTGATATTACCAGTCTCCACAAGCCTGGTGGGCTAATTGCTGTATTTTAGAGCTGGTTATTTAAAGCATATATGAAAGGCTGCCTCCTGGGACAGGTGAGGGTAACACCATCTGTGTCACTGCCTGTACACTAAAACATGAAGGAGGTGAGAGTAAAAGAAGAAAAGTTAATTATCTAGAGAGGGGTTCAGCAGAGAACTCACAATCACCTAGAGCCAAAAGGGAAAGCATTGTCTACCTCTTTGGTGTTCTTGTGCTCTGGCAAAGAGAATGTTTACAATCTGAATCAGGAATTGCCTAGAATGGACAGTTTACATTTTCTGTTTTACAGTAATGCCTCTGAAATTCCTTTAATAGAAAAAAATCACTATAATATATAATGCAATGTTTCTAATCACTAGCCTATACCTAGGGTTTTTTTAGGCATCCTGCTATACTGTTTTCACTATTTGGTCCCACTTTCCATCTTAAATTTTATTGGATTTGCTAGATGACCACTGTTGATGGCTCAAGATCTTTACTTCAATTTCACTGGTCTGTTTGTCAACTCTGGTCTTGTTACCTTCTAGTTTCCTGCTGTATCCTTTTTCCTTCTTAAAATAAATAGGCATGTAATCGAGTTGCCTGGCACAAGCCCAGACATTTTGAAGCCCCCACTCTCTGCAAAGTCTTCCTTTCTATAATTCTGTGTCCCACTGTGTTCTGGTTTGCCAACGCTGCCATTATGCAAAATACCAGAAATGGATTGGCTTTTATAAAGGGGGTTTATTTGGTTATACAGTTAGAGTCTTAAGGCTATAAAGTGTCTGAGGCAATGCACGGACAATCAGGTACCTTCACTGAAGAATGGCCAATGGTGTCCAGAAAACCTCTGTTAGCTGGGAAGGCACGTGGCTGGCGTCTGCTCCAAGTTCTGGTTTCAAAATGGCTTTCTCCCAGGACGTTCCTCTCTAGGCTTCAGCTTCTTTCCAAAATGTCACTCTCAGTTGCTCTTGGGGCGCTTGTCCTCTCTTAGCTTCTCCGGAGCAAAAGTCTGCTTTCAACGGCTGTCTTCAAACTGTCTCTCATCTTCAGCTACTCTCTCAGCTTCTCTGCATTCTTCAAAGTGTCCCTCTTGGTTGTGGCAAGCTTGCTGCTTTTGTCTGAGCTTATATAGTGCTCTAGTAAGCTTATCAAGGCTCACACTGAATGGGTAGGGCCACACCTCCATGGAAATTATCTAATCAGAGTTATCACCTACAGTTGGGTGGATTGCATCTCCATGGAAGCACTCAAAGAATTACAATCTAATCAACACTAATACATCTGCCCATACAAGATTGCATCAAAGATAATGGTGTTTTGGGGGACATAATACATTCAAACTTGCACACACTGTGATGATGATAATTAAGATACCCTACTCCTATCTATTAAATACCTAGTCTTGGCCCAGAAGTCTTAAGATGCTGCACTGTGAAAAGAACCAAAACAGTTTATTGTTATATAGAAACTTTAAAACAATTCAATATTATGAAGCTTAAAAGTTTTTAATTCCCACAATAACTTCATTTAAAGCAATAACCATAGATTAGATAGATTCAGGGAAGAAGTGTATTTTAGGAATTAAGAGAGTCTATTTTGGCATTAGACTGGCATGTGTTTAAATACACATTTCCTTACCATTCATTTGGTTATGCGAACTTGGCCTTGTTAACCTGTCTAAGCCCTAGTTCCTTATACTGCAAAATGGAAATATTGGTACCAACACCACTGGGTTTCTGTTAAATTCAAGTAATGTTATCCCTAAAAAGTGTTTAATATAATACTGGGAACATTGTAAATCCTGGACACTAAGACCAATAGTATTAGATTATTTAAACAGATGTTTTCTTAAAAATGGTAGAAAGTTATAACTTACACAGTTTCATCTGCAAATTTACTACAGTAATGCCAATGAAAATATTGGAGTCAGTATAGAAATTTAATGAGCCTATATATAACCAATTTGGAGTATTTGTAGCTCTAGAGGCTCCAATAGTGAATTTTCTTATATGTGTTTTTGTTCTGATGAACATTTTGCAATTCAGTGTGCTTTACCAAGGATAGTGGACTCTTACTGAAAAAAAATATGTAGAGATTGGCTTAGGAACATAAAATGGCAACTCCGGAGTTATAAACATATTGACAGTATAATTAAAGTTTGGAAATGGAAAAGTTACCTTCAACTGAAGTGACCAAGAGAAATAACATGGTGGAATTTTCTTGACAATATTTGTGCTTTAAACGTTGTCTAAGTGCACTTTTATAGTAGTATTCTTTATATGTGTAGAGATCAGGTAATTGTGTTTCATCTTTTCTAAAGTGTTAAAGCTGTGCAGCTTAATAAGTAAGCCATTTAATCTTGGACTTTTAGATTCTTGAGCTGAAGTTGGGTGTGAATAGATATGTGAAAATATGGGAAACCTTGAACATGTTTTAAAAGGACACAAATCCCTCCTTGAAAAATATTTTTTAGAGTGGAAGTTACACATTTAAAAAATAAGATGTTTAAAAACACTTGACAAGCAGTCTTCAACAAGTCGGAGTAACTGACTCAAACAAGGTGAACCAAAGGCATATGATGACTGAATGTCACATGGGATCCAGGAAGGGATCCTGGAACAGAAAAGGACATTAAATAAAAACTAAGAGAATCTGAATAAACTATGGACTTTATTTAATAATAATGTATCAATATTGGTTCATTAATTTTAACAAATATACCACACTAATGTAACATGTTAATAATAGGGGAAATTGGAGGTAGAATATATCGGAACTCTCTGTAGTACCTTTGCAATTTTTTCTGTAAATCTAAAACTATTTTAAATTACAAAATTTATTAAAAATAAGAAAAAATATGATGTGTATAATAAGGTATCATATGCACACAAGCTTTTATGGCCTGGGGTAACAACCGCTTTCTAAATCCTATTAAAATTGATACTTTTTGAGGTGAATGAATCCTCTTGACAGCATTTTGAGTGAAGTATGCTAGAAACAAAGGCAAACACTATAATGCCTCATCAATATGGACTAACTACAATGTGTAAACTCAGAATTGAATCTCAGAGCACAGCCTAACAGAGTAACGATTATTGTAATGGTCCCTAGATTGTAAGCTCTTACAGCAGTCAAATCTATTCCTGAATTGTAATGGCTATCTCCAAACTCTGAGATGCTGATCCCTTTGTGTATAACCTGATTAGTCTCTGGAACATTAGGTATCTATGTAACACCTGAAACTCAGAGCTAGCGCTTGGCAGATATGAATGTCGGTATTAGCACATACAGCAACTGTTAAAAAAAAAAAAAAAAAACTGAGAAAGAGCCCAGACTTAGAGATATGAGTGAAGCATACTGGTTAAGAATAGGGCAAATTGGGCCAAAGGGTAAAGGTTGAAAGTGACTGTGTTTTAAAACTTCAACTTCCATGTGAGACCAAGGGAAGAGATGTTTATTTGGTGCAGGATCTATATTTTCTAAACAATAAAATTTCCACAGTCAGTTTGTTCAAACACCACAGTTACATGGAACTTTGAATAGGAAGTGAGATATGGTAGGTCTGTATAGGTTAGAGTGAAATAGCAACACATCCCAAAGTAATTTGGGCAGATAATAAAAATTTATATGCAGGGCCCTGACCTGAGGAGCTGGGGGAAAATGCAGATGTGTTGGACTTCCTCACCTGGATTGTTACTGATGTTCTCACAAATATTGAGGACTGACGGCTTGGTATGCTGAGCCTTCTATCTTGGGGCTTGCCCTTATGAAGTTCGTTACTGCAAAGGAGAGGCTAAACCTGCTTATAATTGTGCCTAAGAGTCTCCCCCTGAGTACCTCATTGTTGCTCAGATGTGGCCCTCTCTTTATCTAGCTAAGACAACTCAGCAGGTGAACTCACTGCCCTCCCTGCTACGTGGGACCTGACTCCCAGGGGTATAAATCTCCCTGGCAACGCAGGGGATGAATCTGGACCCGGCATCATGGGACTGAGAACATCTTGACCAAAAGGGGGATGCAAAATGAAACAAAATAAAGTTTCAGTGGCTGAGGGATTTCAAATGGAGTCAAGAGCTCACTCTGGTGGACATTCTTACGCACCATATAGATAACACTTTTTAGGTTTTAATATATTGGAATAGCTATAAGTAAATACTTGAAACTCTCAGACTCCAAGCCAGTAGCCTTGGACTCTTGAAGATGATTGTAGAAAAGTGTAGCCTACAAGGGGTGACAGTGTGATTGTAAAAACCTTGTGAATCGCACTCCCTTTATCCAGTGTATGGATGGATGAGTAGAAAAATGGGGACAAAAACTAAATTGAAAATAGGTGGGATGGGGGGATGATTTGGGTGTTCTTTTTACTTTTATTTTTTATTCTTATTCTGATTCTGGTGTAAGGAAAATGTACAAAAATAGGCTGGGGTGATGAATGCATAACTATATGATGGTATTGTGAACAGTTGATTGTACATCATGGATGATTGTATGGTATGTGAATATATCTCAATAAAACTGAATTTAATTAAAAAAAGATATAGGGCAATAACAGCATCTATTTTTAAATGTAGTTTTTTTTGTACTTAGCACATAGTTCATGTAAATGATTTGTTTCTGAGAACCTAAATGCATTTTTTTCTGACATGGATAGAAAACTGTCATACAATATAATTGAGAAACAGGAAGCATTCAGTATTCTATCCATATTTGATATTGCAAATCTCCTATATTAATATTTAAGGGTATAAATATAATCACAAATGCATTTTCTGGATCATAAAACAAATAGTCACTTTAGGATTATGAGGCTTGCAGAGTTACTTCATTTTTTGCATAATGCAGAATACCTTTCAGATGGCCCTGGTTGTGTTTTGGATACTATGATTCATGCCGGGGATTTTGGAGAATATTTTCCTGGGCTATGGCAAAGGAGGCATATGAAGGTTCCAGAATAGATTACTGGTATGGAGAATGGCCTTCAGAGAGTCTGGTGAAAATCTGGGCATTGACCATTGGTGACAAGGAAGCCCAGTGTTATGATACAGGCAGTCATCTCTTTAAGGACACAGAAGGTGCCACCATCAGGCTCAGGCTGCAGGTAGTGGTCAGGAGTGCAGGCAGATGGATAGCAGTGGGAAAGCTGACTCTGGTAGCAGAGAGCCTGTCTTAAGGACTGTGGTTCAAGTCAAGAAAGGACCCATCATGTCACAGGAAGCCATCAGATATTCATCTGGAATATAATATGTGCAAAACGTTGGACTTAGTGTGGTGAGAGTTGCAAAGATGAAGAATGATATTGTTCTTGCTCGCTAACGAATTTATATACAGGAGTGAAAACTTACACAGATATTCTTGTCCACTGCATTGGAAATACCAATAGAAAGTGCAAAACTAATAGGTAAGCAAAAGAAGAAAGAAGGAAGGTTAAAGACAATCCATGTACTGTATAATTAGTTTTTAAAGAAAGAAGATAAAAAGAAGAAACACTGAGAATTGTGTTCGTCCTGTTTTAATAAACTGGCTACATGTAAATATAGGAGAAGGAGTCAAAAGGTATTATTACAGACTTACTCAACATAAGTGGAAAGGATTAGCTACAAAAATTGTTATAACTCTAAAAGATGTAAGTGGACAGCAATCCTCCCCCCCCACCCCCGGAGAGTTATTGCAAAAATATAACAGTAAAATGGGATTACTTGGTGTTAGAAATGTGATATTGAAAGCTTCCCTTTTTTCCTAATGCAATATGACCATTTGGATAAAATTGCAAGTATAAAATATTTTTTACTGCAGTAACTGTTACAGGCTGCTGTCTCCTGTGTATCACAAAGGACACAGATATCACTGTTTTGAAGGGTTAACTCTCAATTTGTCCATGATTTGCCTTTTTTATTTTGTGTCTACTCTAAATTCATTCTAGTAAGGTGTTGACAATACAAACGGTCCCTACTGTAAGCAATTCTAATAAATTGTTTCCACAGTCTATTGCTGTGCATACCGTGGAGTTGGTAAAAGGCAATTAGGTCTGGTGATGGGATTATAAATCCTTTTGCTGAAATGGATAAGAAAGCAGATATGTTTTAATGGATGGGGCACCTGGGATTCTTAAAATCAAGAAAAAACCTGTAGTATCTTTCACATGTATATCTTTCTTGCACTGCTTATATAAATTGTTTAAAATCTTTTTACAAAACAAACTCAGTCTTGCTCATTCTTCTCAGGCCTTTCTTTTAGAAATATTATTTTAAAATATAATTTTAATGTATTTGTTTCATCAATTGATATAATTTATCCATTGACTCCCAAGTTTGATTTATTTTTGTTTCTAATGAAAGGGCAGTTAAGATTTGATTGTGAATCCTTTTATAAAATCTCATATTTAAAAAAAAAAATCTGAGTTTCAGAATTTCTTTGAAATGGCAATGCATCACATTTTATGACAAATCTCAACTTAAATTTGAAATACAAAATTTGTTAACTGAAATTTAAATAATTAACACGACAGTGTAGTTTTATATGCATATTGTGTGTGTGTGTGTGCATAATGTGTGCTTGCATGTCCAAGTATACAGCTTTTCTTTGAAGGGATTTTTCAAGTTTGTCAAGGTTGATAAGGACTATGTCTAAACCAGTTTCCCTCATAACTATGGGATGAGATATTATTGAAAGATGTTTTAGAGAGCTGGAAGAACTGCGACCTAGTCCAGGCTCAAAATATTTATTTTGATCCATGTTCTATCAAACAATTTGTGGTGTGTGCTCATAACGTTCTTACCCTCCAGTGGGCCCAATTTCCCCTTGTCCCTGGATAGATCTCATGTGGGCCTCATGACTTTTTGGGTCATTTTTAAGACATAGAAAGCCCTGTGTTCTTTAAGTTACAGATAAGTCCTCAGTACAACACCTAATATGTCTAGCAGTTCAGTGTGATAATCAAAACAGCAAACTTTATTTAAAGTTGAGTCCTCTTCTCTCCCAGTTTGGGCTTGTTGCCTGCATGTTGGAAAAGAGGTAGGATCAGCTTATTCTTTTACCCTTCCCCCAGTGTTTTAGCTGCAATTTCTGATCACTCTAGAGTTGGATTGGAGAAGAACAGATAAAGGAGCAAGAAAGTTTTTACCTGACCGGTATTGTTTTCACTTAGACTAATGTTTAGAACTGATTATGTGTCTTGCGGGCCCCCCACCCCCTCCCAGCTTTGTTGCTGGGAATTGCTCACTCTCTGTTTGCTTCAGCAAAGGGAAATGTATTTTGAGTCTAGCTGGTCACTTACTCCTTCTTCAGTCCCTATGCATCTGGTAATGCCTACAGTTTCTTCTGAGGTCTCAGCTTAGAAGACATGACCCACACCAGTACTCATACATTTGGCCCATGGGAAACATATTCTTTGACCCAAAATACTTTGGGAGTGTATATAGGGTGATTCGATCATATAGCTTTCACCTTCAGAGCAACTAAATAGCCACGCTCTCACTTTTTAGATTTAACAGACAAAAATCAGCTACCACTGAACCACGTCACCCTGAAACTTTGGAGGCCACATATTAAACTGATAAATAAGGAGCAGACACCCACATACCTCTCCCTTTTATTTGGATTGGGGATTCACCAGGCATAAGAGTTCTCCCCCAATTCTTCTTTCAATTTTTATTATTTTAATCTCTAATTATTGAAGCTTATACCTTTAATGTTGATTAAGGGTTTAAGAGTAATATGTTGTGTTGTGTTATTCAAAATTGCCAAAAGGTGGAAGAAATCCAAGTGTCCATTAGCTGATGAATGGATAAACAAAATGCGGTATATCTTACAATGGAATAGTATTCAACCATAAAAAGGAATAACGTTCTGATACATACGATAACATGGATGAACCTTGAAGACATCATTTTGAGTGAAATAAACCAAACATAAAAAGGACAGTGTATGATCTCACTGACATGAAATAATTAAAATAAGCAAATTCATAGAGTCAGAAACTAGGATATGTTACCAGGGGCAGGGATGGGAATGAGGAATGGAGAATTAATGCTTAAATGGTACAGAGTTTCTATTTGGGATGATGGAAAAGTTTTGGTAATGAGAGTTGTGATGGTAGCACAACATTGCAAAGGTAATTAACAGCGCTGAATTATATATTTGAATGTGGTTAAAAGGGGAAACTTTAAGTTGTATAAATGTTACTAGAAGAAAAATAAAAACAAAAATAAAGTACTATAGGATTGTACAACACAAACAGTGAACTCTACTGTAAACCATAGACTATAGTTAATAGTCCAATTATAAAAATGTTCCTTCATTAATTGTAACAAATGTACATGCTAATGCAATGTGTTGATAATAGGGTGATGTCCTGGCCCAAGAGGGCTTTTGTAGCTGAAGGACTAAAGAAAGTACTGGACACGTTCTGAGACATGAGCTTTTATTATGGGGTTTACTTACAGGATGGGGAAGTTGAGTCACATTGCTCTGAAATCAGGAGCTTCTCTGAATGGATTCAGAAGCTGCCCTGAATGGCAGCCAGTTAAGAACACAACGTGGAAATGGTCCACTTTGGGGGGCTGAATAAACTGGTTATAAGAGCTCGACATTCCAATGCATATGAGAGCATAAGGTGGGGAGTGGGGTCGTGCAACATAGGGAGGGATTGATTGTAATCAACAGGGAGGAGGGGAGTATTATAGAGTATCTTGTAGATAACAGTATCTCAGGGAGTCTCAGGGAGGAGGTAGTTTCGGGTATATATTACATTTAGCACCTGATATTACAAGGAGAATAGGTCAAACCTTAACTGTCCTAGGTCAAGCAAACTAATGTATGCAGTCTTCAAGACTCTTGGAGGCTCGCGGCTCCTGCCAGTGGTATGTGGGAACTCTGTATTTTATGCATGATTTTTTTTGTAAACCTAAAACTTCTCTAATAAAAAAGAAAGAATAATATGGTTTTTGGGTGCTTCCTTTGAAAAATTGCAATCTTGGTCTGACATGATTTTGGAATGCCCAAAATATATTTTGGGCTTTGATCAAAATTTACATTTTAACATATAAAATCTATAAAATGAGAGTTTGGCTTAAGTGATGTGAAGTTTTTCTGTTAAATGCTGTGGTTTCAATTTTACATAATTTTGCATATCTCAATACTTAGAATATGTGAAGAGCATGTGTTTGTAACACAGGAAAATATAATTCAAAAACCACGATTTGATGAAAAAACTTGGAAAGGAACTTATTTTTCTGGTAGATGTAAAATATCTGTTTTTGTGTTTATTATTGTAGATGCTTTTAAATACTTTTCATTTTCAAATAGCATCCTGAAAGACTGGTTAACCAGAAGTTATTTCTGTTATACTTAACTGCCCCCCCTTCCATTATATGAACTGATTTTATTTTATGCATTTTTAAAATGTTATTTATTTTTTGTTTTAAAAAACAACTCAAATATTATTTAATAGTATAGGTAATAATAAAATAACTCAAGGGTTTTCATTATTGCTGGAGGAGCATCTAGTTGGCAAAGGAAGATAATGTGGTTATTTAGCATTTTGATTCTCATGTTGGGGAATTTAAGAGTAAATACCTAGTTATTAGTTAATGACATGGGAAAAATAGCAGGAGTAAGTTAGGTTTGGAGATAAAGATCCAGGAGCCATATCAATGGAAGTGTGGGGGAGAATGGATGATCTCAGAGACTGGTCTGTGGAGCAGCAGCCCTCTCTGGCTTGTGTATTGGGTTCTCCTCTTTAGAGGGAAGGCATCATTAGGAGACTGAAGCAGAGAGGAGAAATCTAAAGGTTAAGAAAAGAGCCAGGACGACAGGATGCCATGAAAGCCAAACAAACAGTTTCAAAAAGGAAGGAGAAACTGCAGCAGAAGAGTTAATGGGAATGACAAAGAGTTTCTGGATTTGGTATGAAGGAGTTAGGAAAAAAGCCCCACTACAGAGCATAAAGGAAATGGAGTCAGGAGATTTAGACTATTTGTTTGAGACAAGAAATACAAAAATTAAAATCATAGCTAGAAAAAGAATAGGGACAAAAGAAGTATTTGTCTTACGTTTGTTTTTAAATGGAATACTTGTTAACATTTGAGGTAATTAATTGCACATGAGAAATTAAAGTACAAATAAATAAAACCAAATACTTGTTGAGAGGGAGTGGATGAGAGTGGGGGCAAAGCATCCCTGGAGCAAGAATAAATATGATCTAGAGCCCAGGTGAAGAAATCAACTTTAGAATGTGGGTCAGCCACCTCTTTGGGAAGAGAGTGTGAGATAAAAAGACACAACCAAATGCCCAAATCTTTCGGAGCTGCTGAATGAGAATTTCTTTGGGTGGCAAGGAAGGAGGAAACAAGAATTTGTATTATTATCCAGAGTCTGGGACTGACATTCTGGTACTAGACCAGGAATAGCATTTGAAAACCACTACTTTAAATTCTTCCAGGTAAATTTTTATTTATTTCGATTTAGAAATATTAGGACCAGAAATTTAGGCAAAATAGTTTTTTTGCAGTCAGTATGTTTTTTAGAGAGTTAGTTGTTTTGTGTCATTAGAATGTAATATTTTACAAAGTTAAAATATATTTCAAGTTATAACTGCTAAAAGCCAAGATTTTTCTCAAAAATGGTTCTAGCTGGGGAATAAAGCATACTTCAGATATTTTATTTTAGGCAGTTAGTGAGATATGAAAGCCTACCTTTTCTGTGATCTTTTCAGCATTATGTATTTTTTTATATTCGAAGTTTTTATTGAACTGCTAAGAATAATTTAGCGTGTATAAAACTGAATCCCAATGTATTCTTTATGGAGATACATGTTTTAAGATAAAGAAATCATGTTTAAGGATCGCATTATTTGCTAAAAACACCCATGGAAAGATTTTTCAATAACAGACTTTACCAATCATTGTTTCTCAGTCAAAAAAGAAAAAGAAAGAAGTATCTATATTTCTACCTCTTATTTATACTTAGAACCTCCTTGCTCCACCCTACTCCCAATCCAGAATGACTTAACAGGAAAGTGAAAAGAAGAAGCAACCACAACCCTAATAGAAGAAAGTAAAACTGTCAGATATCTAAGGAATAATCAATGAACTTACAATAACAAAACCCAAGGGAAATTATTATATTTGACTACATAATTAAAATCTTATGCTTTAAAAATGCCAATAAAAGAAACAAAGTACATCAGAGATTGGGAAATATATTTGTGACAGATATGAAAGACAAATGGTTAATTATTTTTATTACAAAAGGAACTCTGAGATAGTGTTAATTAAACCATTACAGTATCATTAGGTAAATGGGCAAAGGATATGAACATACAATTCACTCATAAGTGGAAAGAAATAGAAAATACATGGATATTTAATCTTAATGTTAATCAGTAACAATATGAGGTTCCAGGTTACACAAATTAAGTTAGCAAATTAATACTTTTAAAAATGATATGCCCCAATGCTGGTGAGAAAGTAATACAAGTCCTATTTTCATATATAAGGGATGGCAGTGTAAATTGGTGCTGCTTTTTTGGAAGACTGGTTGACATTATAGATCAAGAGTCATAAAATATTTATATCTATTGATCTAATGATTCTATTTCTGAGACTTAATACTCAGGAAATAATCCAGAAAAAAGAAAAACTATGGGAAACAGCCATAAGAATGTCCAATTTTCAGAGAATGTCTAATTCAATTATGATACGTGTATTTAGTGGAATATGATATTGTTTAAACTTATATAAACTAATAATTATGGTGATTATAATATAAGGTCAAGTATCTGGTTATGTTGTATGTACCAAACAACTCCAAAACTTCTTAAAAAACAATAATTTATTTAGCCCCATGAATCTGCAATTTGGGCTGAGCTAGGTGGCATCACCTAGGGAGGCTCAACTGGGGCTGGGGCATTCACTTCTAAGATTGTTTTCTTACATGGCTGGCATTTTGGTGCTTATTGTCAGCTGCATGCTTAGCTAGGGCTGAAGCCTGGAGACCTTGGCTCCTGTCCATGTGGGCTTCTCCATGAGCTACTTGGGCTTCCTCATGGCTTGGTGGTGGGTTCCAGGAGCGAGTGTCTCATAGGAACCAGGCAGAAGCTATGCTGTATTTCTGTGTTTTAACCTCAGAAGTCCAAGCATCATTTCCACCATAGTCCCAAGTCTACCAAGATTTAAGTGAAAAGAACATAGACCCCACTCAACTTCTTTCCTGGGGAGCTCTGGAGCATAAGTGGCATCACAACGAATGTTCCACTCAGGGTCAAGGGGGCTAGGGTATTATACCAGCCAGTCGCTGCTATGTATCAATCTGTGTATTGATCAAGGGCTTACTCCTAGTGTTTGGGTTGGCCTTCCAGGCATCTCCAGGCAAGGCAGCTCTATTCAGCCAATAGCAGTCCTCTGGAAATTGCATGAGGAAACCCTTAGTAGATAACACCCATAGCAGCTGGTCAATGGATGTACCTGCCTGCCAAATGAGATCTGATGGGACACCAACAGCATCTGCTACAACAGGTGTTTGACCTACTGATATTTAACAAAAATCATTTTGTAGTGTACCATATACAAAAGTCCCCTTCAGTCCTAAACACCGTTTTACTGTATATATTTTCAATACTATGATAATATTTATTTGATCAGAATTTAAAATTTGCAAAGTATGTGCCATCATGCCAGAAACATTATTTTATCATTTAATTTCAGATTATTGAAAGTGAAATCACATACAACTTATATTTAATAAGCTCTGAAGTGTCACAGACCTAGATAATCCTTTTGTTTAGCTCCTGATACAATCTTTCCTAGGAAGACAGAAAGATAGGAAGTTACAGTAAGATAGTAGAAGTGACTTAATGACTACTATTATCTTATTTTCACTGAACTTTTAAAAAGACATTTTGCTCAAAGTAATAAGGATATAATTGTTATAGTAGAATAATATTTACAGTGCAGAGTTTAAAGAATGTACAACGTGAATGCAATCCTATCAGCACTCAGAAAGGATTTAAGTTACAAAATAAGGTAGATGCATGGATTTCTTGAAGAGTTTTTAGGGAAATGAATCTAGTGTGGATAGAACTTTGATACTGCAGTCACATAATCCGGTAGTATAGTAGTATTTGGTTGTTTTTCATCTTTGTAACTAGTGTCACACTGAGTTCATTCATGCTGAGTATTTGTCAGTGGCTAATGGCTACCAAGAAATTATATACTTGGATGAAAATTGGACCTCATAAATAAGGCATGTATTTATTGGGAATATCTGTTGCTCTGGTTTGCTAATACTGCCATTAAGGAAAATACCAGAAATGGATTGGCTTTTATAAAGGGGCTTTATTTTAGTTACAGTTACAGCCTTAGGGCCATAACATGTCCAAGGTAAGGGATCAACAATTGGGTACCTTCATCAAAGGAAGGCCAGTGGTGTCCAGGAAAACCTCTGTAAGCTGGGAGTGCACGTGGCTGGCATCTGCTGATCCCAGGTTGAGTTCCAGCTCCTCTTTCAGTTTCTGTGCATTCTTCAAAATGTTGCTCTTGGGACATTTGCCCTCTCTTAGCTTCTCTGGAGCAAAAGTCTGCTTTCAGTGGCTGTCTTCAAAATGTCACTCACAGCTGCTCTTTATATGGCTCCAATGATTTAATTCAGACCCACCCTGAATGGGTGGGGTAGAACCTCCATGGAAATTATCCAATCAAAGGTCTTGCCCATAGTTGATTGAGTCACATCTCCATGGAAACACTCAATCAAAGGATTCCAACCTAATCAACACTAATACATCTGTCCCCACAAGATTGCATCAAAGATAATGGCATTTTGGGGGTCATAATACATCCAAACTGGCACATCTGTTAACATTAAAAATGTACATCCCCTGAAACTGGACCTGGCATTGTGGGATTGAGAACATCCTCTTGATCAAAAGGGGGATGCAAAATGAAATGAAATAAAGCTTCAGTGGCTGAGAGATTTCAAAAGGAGTCGAGAGGTCACTCTGGTGGACATTCTTACGCACTATATAGATAATACTTTTTAGGTTTTAATATATTGGAATAGCTAGAAGTAAATACCTGAAACTACCAAACTCCAACCCGGTAGCCTTGACTCTTGAAGATGATTGTACAACAATGTAGCTTACAAGGGGTGACAGTGTGATTGTAAAAACCTTGTGAATCGCACTCCCTTTATCCAGTGTATGGATGGATGAGCAGAAAAATGGGGACAAAACCTAAATGAAAAATAGGGTGGGATGCGGGGAATGTGATTTGGGTGTTCTTTTTTATTTTTATTTTTTATTCTTATTCTGATTCTTTCTGGTGTAAGGAAAATGTTCAAAAATAGATTGGGGTGATGAGTGCACAGCTATATGATGGTACTGTGAACAGCTGTGTGTACACCATGGATGATTGTATGGTATGTGAATATATCTCAATAAAACTGAATTTAAAAAAAAAGATACCATCAAATAAAATCACTCCCCTCCCATCTCCTTTTCACTAATTACTTTTTAGCAAGCAAATTTCTTAAATTGAAGAAAGTTTGCTTCAATGCAAATAAAATGATTAGCCTTTATACATATGTATTGTATGTTTCGGCTCATCAGTGAGCCATCTTTGAAGATATGCTTGAGGACTCCTCTTGATCTTTAATGTCTGCCAGGTCAGCTTTTCAGTTCACTGTGCTAACTGAGTTTTATATACAGGCTATAAACTGTCTGCTGCTTGAATTGAGATAAAATTTGTCAGCTTATTCTCTTTTGCTTAGGGTAGAATACTAATCTTAGGCAATATTCATACACATTTAGTTTGAAACAAAGTGAAGTTAACTGGTAGTTTAATAGTTCCCTTGCTTTATATCTTTTTAGCTGAGTATTTAACTGTTTCTCTCCTGTCTTGCTTTTTTAGTTCACTATAAAGACTGTATCAGCTGGTTAATTTGAAAAGTCATGCTGAAACTATTTTAGGAAAGCAATTTTTTTTTTTTTTCTGTTTTAGCTAGAGCTTGTGCCATTATTCTCCCTTCTTCATGAATTCAGATTAAGGTTCAGAATATATATCCAGCATCTCCTGTAAGGAAAATGCAGGTCAGTTATTTGCTTTTGCTAAGGGTACCACTGGGGATTTTTGACATTGGTAAAATTGTAGATATGATAGACAAATTGTTAACACAAGAGTGGTGAAGAACTTAACTCTTTAATTGGCAGCCTTTCACACTTGTCCCAATTCACCTCTTTCATGGGAAACCAAGGGTGCTAAACGACATGTGATAGAAAGTAACATGTATCCTGTCATTTGTAGGTTTACAATAAATTATATAGCCCTTTTCCTTAGGTTAGGTATTGGGAAAATTGGCAGGCATTCGTAAGTTCAGGGAACCTCTGTGTACATTCCATATAGCATGTGTTATCAAGTAGTTCCATGACACCATATGGTGCTAGAGGCAGAGCAAAAACTACACCTACCTAGACATGCCCTGGCTACAACTTCTATCAACAGGCTGTATTAGACAGTAAAGAGGTGGTGCACACTTACTAGAACATCTAAAGATAATAATCCTTGACATTTACTGATCTTTGTTATG
Organism: Choloepus didactylus; assembly: GCF_015220235.1. Lineage (NCBI taxonomy): Eukaryota > Metazoa > Chordata > Mammalia > Pilosa > Megalonychidae > Choloepus > Choloepus didactylus. Next base: position 19,879,305 of record NC_051325.1, on the reverse strand, counting down.
TTCTAGGCCATTTTCTAAGTGCATTATATGTAGTGATTTACAACTCTTTGAAATAGTGGTAGTATTCCCATTTTGTAGCTGGGGAAACGGAGACAGAAAGAAGTCAAGAAGCTTTTTCTAGGTCACATAGAAAAATGACAGAGTCAGGATTTGAACTCAGGGAGTACAGCTCCAGGGTTCCTTCTTACCATTGTGTTATGTTGCCTCTCAGACTCTGTTGAGGTCAGAGCCTGGTATGTCAGGTCAAATGAGATACAAGCTAACTTCCAAATCCAAGAATACATGCTGGGGGTTATGTTAAGAAAAATTCTGTCATGAGCAGAAGAAGAGGTGTCATCAAGCATGTCTGATTAGGGTGTCAATATGTACAGGGCTCACCTGGGGAAGGAGGTGCAGTATCATAGTGTGCAGGCTGAATGGATTTGGAATCCTCCACAAAGATCCAGAGTGAGCCCCTGAATGGATCTATGTAGAGCAAAAGACTTAATCCCAGGACAAGGTTTGTCCTTTTACTGGCTGCCTTTTAAAGCAACTTCTTTGTATAGGCATATGAAGTTGGCAGGTGTGTTGTGGTCTGCAAAGCAGGTGACAACAAAGGGCTGGAAACAGGGCCATCACATTTTTAACACAAATTTTTCCCCATTACTCTTACAACATGAATACATGGAATCTTGTGCATGTTCTGGTATTCCTTGGCTCATTGTGGTACTTGGTAAATATGAAATAATCCTGACTGTTCAGAAAAAGATTAACTGGTTATCAACCATAAGTGCTAATGTAATGTCCTTGTAATATCCATGGTCATTAAATAAATGTCAGGCTCAAAGCCTGATTTCTCTCATTTCAGTCATAGAGAAACTTAAGCTCTGTACTTCTTTTTTCCTCAAGCCATTTTTCCTAATGGGTAAACTGCATCTACTCCATGTATGTGGAAATTTAGATTGAAACCAGGGCTATAGAAGCTAATAATTTCAAATGCCCTTGCTTGGCATTTTCTATGCATTATATCATTTAATTCTCATATCAACCCTGGAAATTATTTTATTCATCCCCATTTTTCAGTTAGTAAGCAATGAATTTGGGATCAGAAGCAAGGTCTGAAGATCTCCAACCCATTGCTTTTGTTACCTCATCCTCAGGCATTGTGACATAGACAGTTTTAACATTTCAGAAATCGAAATTAAAGAATATGCCAGTTTCTTTTTGAATGCTAAAGAACATTATAAGCTAATTAGAAAATTGGTCTTTAGTACTTTTTGGTGCAACTTGAGAGCAGGAACAGGAAAAGAGTGGGATCATTTTCCTGTTCCCACTGCCAAAACTCTACCCTAAACTCACATGTACATACTTCATCCTAAGAGTTGAAAGTTCACAGACACCATTCCATTGCTCTAATTCCTTCCAACCTGCTCTGGCTTAGATCCAAGCAAACTTTAAAGACTTCCCCCAGTCTCAAAAGCTGTGCTCTCAGTTCTGCACATCTTGCCGAGTGGGCATGGTGCTGCTTTCAGCATTACTATATTTTCCCTGAGGCTAGTCTGTTCATTCAAAGATGTGGATAGCCTTCTTGGTACCCTTTCTGAATGTCAGATTCCTTCTTAAGCATAAATTCTAGTTTATAAATATTCCTATCCACCGTCTACTGGAAGGCTAGAGGAAATCAGCCTTTTACATAAAGTTTTCTGACAAGTAAGTTTTTGCTTCTATCTGAGGTTGAGAGTACATCTTTATCTGTTTAGAGCTCATTAATGTTTCCTTTGAGATTCCCAGAACACCCAATTATAACAACTAATGCAGCTTCAACATGCAGGCAGCCATGCATATGCTCTCAGAAGAATCAGTATATCATCTTCATCATAATCATCATCATCATGACTTCCAACTACTTCTCTAATACTTTGACATAGTACCAAGGATATTAGATCAGAATCTGTCACAATGGTCTTCACCAATCAAGTCATGCTTGTAGTCTCTGCTTAGGAAAACTCTTCTCTTGTATTTAATGCCTGAGAAAATACCACTCATCTCAAATTGTAGCCATTCTGTGAAGCCTTTCCTAATTCCTGGTTTGACTTAGTCTGTTAATCCTCTCTGATCCCTTAGGTCTTTGCACACACAATATTTACTTCTAGTTCTAACTGCTTCCTTTTCTAGGTAGTCTCAACCTTCCTGACCAATGTGTAGTAAGGTGATAGAGTGGAATAGGTAAAACAAGATGTGATTATGCAGTGATTTCCTTTATTAACTATGGTTCTGACAAACAACAGGTTTATCACAATCAGAAACTTTTGTAGCATACAGATCAAATTTAATCAAAATTTTCTCTTTATGATGTCATCTTTCTCTGGTATACAGACAGCTCACAAACTCTTCCCTATCCTTCCCCCAAAGTGAAGCCCCACTTGTAATCACAAACAACTTCAATCACATATGTTAACTCACATTGTAGTGTCATTATCAAAAGATGGAGTCCTCATATCCAGGGCACCAGGAGTGAAGTTTTGCCTTTCCCCAAACTTTAACTCTGGTCAAATTCCAAAATGCCTTCTTGGCTCATCTCATTCCTGTGGTTAAACGTATGCAAAATATTCTGCAGCCCCTAGCTGTTAATCTCAGTTTTTTCTGTGTAGGCATAAGGTTGTTTTTTGTTTGTTTGTTTTTTTTGCACCACTCACACTTTATTAATTTGGTTGCAAAGCTATCCCACAGATAAAATGGAGCCACTCCTGTTTCCATATATAGCTTTGCATCCAAACTCAGAGTACACACCTGCTCGAATTTATGAGCTCATTTACCTCTGCTCTAGTACTCTTTTTTTAAAAAAAATGCAATTTTATTGGGATATATTCACACACCATATTATCCATCCAAAGTATGCAATAAATGGCTCACAGTATCATCATATAGTTGTGCGTTAATTGCCACAATCAATTTTAGAATATTTTCATTACTCCAAAATAAAAAAATAAAAATAAAAAAGAACAACAAAAACAACCATAAACCTTATCCCCCCCCCAATTTTTTGTATATATTTTTTGTCTTTATTTTATTACTCATCTGCCCATACACTGGATAAAGGGAGTGTCAGTCACAAGGTTTTCACAATCACATGGTCACACGATAAAGGCTATATAGTTATACAATCATCATCAAGTACCAAGCATCCTGGATTACAGTTCAACAGATTCAAGTATTTCCTTCTAGTTATTCTAATACACTCAAAACTAAAAAGAAATATCTAATTAATGCATAAGAATAACCTCCAGAATGACCTCTTGACTCTGTTTGAAATCTCTTAGCCACTGAAACTCTGTTTCATTTCTTTTTCCCCTTTTGCTTAAGAAGGCATTCTCAATACCATGATGCCAGGGCTAGGCTCATGCCTGGGAGTCATATCCCATATTGCCAGGGAGACTTGCATCCCTGAGAGTGATGTTCCATGTAGGGGTGAGGGTAGTGAGTATATTTGCAGATTGGCAGAGAGAGAGAGACCATGTGTGAGCCAAAAGAGTTTGTCTAGGGGTGACTCTTAGGCATACTATAAATATGGTTAGCATCTCTTTTGCAGGAATAAGTTTCATAAGGGCAAGCCCCAAGATCGAGGGCTTAACTTATTAAATCGGGAGTTGCTAATACTTGTGAGAATATCTGGAATTCCCCAGGTGGGGAAGTTTAATATTTCCACATTTTCCCCAGTCCCTCAAGGGGACATTGCAAATGCTTTTTTATTTTCTGCCCAAAATACTCTCTGATGCGTTGGGGTATTACATTAACCTGTACAGAATCACAAGATCTCATTACCTTTTCTAGGTTCCATGTAATTATGTTGTTTAAATAAACTGAACATACATGTTAAATTAGATAGTGTTCTACAGAGAATATAAATTTTATACCAAATAAACATCTCTTAAATAACAGTTAAAACTCAGAAATAGATGTGACTGCTGCAAGAGCTTACAATCTAAGAACTTTTACAATAAGTCTTTGTGCCAGTTTGAATGTATTATGTCCCCCAGAAAAAGCCGTATTCTTTGATGCAATCTTGTGGGGCAGACAGAATAGTGGGGATTAAGTTGGAACGTTTGAATTAGGTTGTTTGCATGGAGATGTGCCCCACCCAGCTGTGGGTGGTGACTTTGGTGGGATAGTCCCATGGAGGTGTGACCCCACCCATTCAGGGTGGGCCTTGATCAGTGGAGCCATATAAAACATGCTGACTCAAAGAGACTGGAGGGAGTGCAGCTGTGAGTGATGTTTTGAAGAAGAGCAAGCTTGCTAGAGAGGAATGTCCTGGGAGAAAGCCATTTTGAAACCAGAACTTTGGAGCAGACGCCAGCCATGTGCCTTCCCAGCTAAGAGAGGTTTTCCGGACGCCATTGGCCATCTCCAGTGAAGGTACCCGATTACTGATGTGTTACCTTGGACGTTTTGTGGCCTTAAGATGGTAACTGTGTAGTGAAATAAACCCCCTTTTTATAAAAGCCTATCCATCTCTGGTGTTTTGCATTCTGCAGCATTAGCAAACTAAAACAGTCTTCTTGAACATTCTGCACTCCTGCATCATTGCCCAATCTCTGCCCACATTCCATCCCCTGATAACTTATCCTCTCGAATTAAATTCTCAGACTTTTCTCATTGTAATTAGTTTATATTAGTGAGGCCTTACAATATTTTTCCTTTCATTTCTGGCTTATTTCATTCAACATAATGTCCTCAAGGTTCATTCACTTAGTTGCCTGCTTCACAACTTCATTCCTTCTTGCATCCCATTATATATGCACACCATAGTTCACCCTTCCATTCACCCATTGATGTACCCTTAGGCCACCTCCATCCGTTGCAAATCGTGAATACTGCCCCCATAAACACGAGTGTTCAAATGCCTATTTGTGTCCCTCCTTTCAGTTCTTCTATGTATATACCAAATAATGGGGTTGCAGGGTCATATGGCAACCCTATACACAGCCTCCTGTGGAACCACCACATGGCCCTCCAGAGGGGCTGCACTGTTCTACTTCCCTACCAACAGTGACTGTTCACTGAGAGATAGGTATATCTCTCTCTCCACATCTTCTCTAGCACTGTTTATTTTTCAAACAGTTTTATTCCCACACCTTACAATCCATCCTAAGTGAATAATCATTAACTCCAGGTATAATCACATAGTTATGCATTCACCACCACAGTCTAAGAACATTTCCATTTCTTCCACAAAGAAAGAAGAAGAAGAAGGAGAAGAAAAATAAAATAATAAAGAATTTTAAAAAATAGGAGAAACAACAATAAGAAGAATCCCATACCCCTCCCTTATATCTCTCTATTGACATTTAGCTTTGGTATATTGTGTTTGTTACAGTTAATGGAAGAATATTACAATGTTAGTGTTAAATATAGACCCTAGTTTGCATTGATTCTATTTTTTCCATATACCATTCCATTTTCAACACCTTGCAATGTTGCCATTCACTTGGTCTTCCTCATGTAAAAACTTTCTTATATTTCTAAATTTAATCACCATCATTGTCTACTCTAGGTTTTGCTAAGTTATGGAGTCCCGGTTATTATCCTCTGTCTTTTCTTTTGGTGTCATACATGTCCCTAGCCTTCCTCTTTCAACCATATTCACACTCAGCTTTGTTCATTATGCTTAAAATGTTACGCTACCATCAGATAGTTTTGTTCTATCCATTTCTGGATCTTAAAAATCAATCCTGTTGAACATTTTGTACTCCTTCAGCATAAATTGCCCAATCTCTACCCTCTTTCTACCTCCTGATAACCTGTGTTTTTAACTTTAACTCTCAGAGTTTGCTCATTATAGTTAGTTCATATTAGTGAGACCATACAGTGTTTGTCTTTTTGTTTATGGCTAATTTTGCTCAACATAATGTCCTTGAGGTTCATCCATGTTGTTGCATGCATCATGACTTCATTCTCTCTCACAGCTGTGTAATATTCCATCATATGTATATACCAGTTTGTTTATCCACTCATCCATTGATGGACATATCGGCTGTTTCTGTCTCTTGGCGACTGTGAATAATGCTGCTGTAAACATCAGTGTACACAGGTCTGTTTGTGTCCTAACCTTCAGTTTCTCTGGGTATATACCTAGTAATGGGGTTGCTGAATCATATGGCAATTCTATACTTAGCTTCCTGAGGAACTACCAGACTGCCTTTCAGAATAGTTGTACCATTTTACATTCTCACCAACAGTGGATAAGTATACCTCTTTCTCCACATATTCTGCAAGCTTGCAATACCAAGAGGGACACTTTGAAGAAAGCACAGGACCTGAGAAAGGAGCTGCAGATGAGAGGCAGTTTGAAGACGGCCATTGAAAGCAGACTTTTGCTCCAGAGAAGCTAAGAGAGGAAAAACGCCCCAAAAGCAACTAAGAGTGACATTTTGGAGAGAAGCTGAAGCCTAGAAAGGAGCGTCCTGGGAGAAAGCCATTTTGAAACCAGAACTCCGGAGCAGATGCCAGCCACGTGCCTTCCCAGCTAACAGAGGTTTTCCGGATACCACTGGCCATCCTACAGTGAAGGTACTGGATTGCTGATGCATTACCTTGGACACTTTATGGCCTTAAGACTGTAACTGTGTAACCACATAAACCCCTTTTATAAAAGCCGATCCATTTCTGATATTTTGCATTCCAGCAGCATTAGCAAACTAGAACATATAGTTTGAAATAGGTATATATTTTTCCTATATGCCCCTCTATTATTAACTTCTAGTTATAGTGTCATACATTTGTTCTAGGTCAAGAGAGAGACTTCTAATATTTTACAGTTAATCACGGACATTGTCCACCACAAGATTCATGTTTTATACATTCCCATCTTTTAACCTCCAACTTCCCTTCTGGTGACATATGTGACTCTGAGTTTACCCTTTCCACCATCTTCACACACCATTCAGCCCTGTTAGTTATTCTCACAACCTGCTACCATCACCTCTGCCCATTTCCAAACGTTTAAGTTCACCCTAGTTGAATATTCTGCTTATAGTAAACAACTGCTCCCCATTATTTAGCCTTGTTCTGTATCCTCGTAACTTATATTTCATGTCTGTGAGTTTACATATTATAATTAGTTCATATCAGTGAGACCCTGCAATATTTGTCCTTATGTGTCTGTCTTATTTCACTCAATATAGTGCCCTCAAGATTTCTTCATCAGCCTATTTTTTTAAGATGGTTTTGTTCACACACCATACATTCTGTCCTAAGTAAACTATTGATTGTTCCTTGTATAGTCACGTATTTATGTATTCACCATCATTGCCTCTATCTATATAAGGACATCTCCATTACTTCCACAAAGAAGGAGGAAGAGTTGAAGAAGGGAGGGAGACAAAAGAAAAAGAAAAAAGAAAGAGAGAAAAAAACAAAACAAAACAAAACATGACAGCTAGGAAGCAACAAAAGGAAAGACAGAATTAAACTAAAGTACAATAAAAGAGTCAGACAACATCATCAATGCCAAGGGTCCCAGACCCTTCCCCCATGCCCCCCACATATGCATTTAGCTTTGGTATATTGCCTTTGAAAAGATAGGGGTCCTTTTTCATTCTTCTGGATATGGATATCCAGTTCTCCAAGCACCATTTGTTGAAGAGGATGTTCTGTCTCAGTTGAGTCAACTTGACTGCCTTATCAAAGACAGTTGTCCATAGATGAGAGGGTCTATTTCTGAACACTCTGTTCAATTCCATTGGTCAGTATACCTACCTTTATGCCAGTACCATGCTGTTTTGACCACTGTAGCTTTGTACTGTGCTTTAATGTCAGGTAATGTGAGACCTCCCACTTCATTTTTCTTTCTCAAGATTTTTTTTAGCTTTGGTGGCACGCTGCTCTTCCAAATGAATTTGATTATCTGTTTTTCTCTTTCTGCAAAGTAAGTTGTTGGGATTTTAACTGATATTGCATTGAGTCTATAAATCAGTTTGGGTAGAATTGACATCTTAATTATTTTTAGTCTTCTGATTGATGAACATGGTATGTCCTTCCATTTTTTAGGTCTTCCTTGGTTTCTTTTAGCAATTCCTTGTATTTTTCTGGGTATAGGTCTTTTATGTCCTTGGTTAAATTTATTCCTAAATATTTGATTCTTTTGGTAGTATTGAAATGAATTTTTTCTTGATTTCCTTCTCAGATTGCTCCTTAGTAGTGTATATAAGCACTACTGATTTTGGCATGTTGGTCTTGTATCCTGCCATTTTTCTTTACTCACTTATTAGCTGTGGGGGGGCGGGGTTGTACATATAGTATCATGCCATAGGCAAAAAGTGAAAGTTACTTTTTCCTTTCCTAGTTGGCTGTCTTTTATTTCTTTTTCTTGCCTAATTCCTCTAGCTAGAACTTCCAGCACAATGTTGAATAACAATGGTCATGGTGTGCATCCTGCCTTGTTCCTGTTTTTAGAGGGAAAGCTTTCAGGTTTCTCCATTGATTATGATGTTAGCTGTGGGTTTTTCATATATTCCCTTTATCATGTTGAATAAGTTTACTTCTATTCTTATCCTTTCAAGTGTTTTCATCAAGAAAGGATACTGAATTTTGTCAAATGCCTTTTCTCCATCAATCGAGATGATCATATGGTTCTTCCACTTTGAGTTATTGATGTGGTGTATTACATTAATTGATTTTCTTGTGTTGAACCACCCTTGTATACCTGGAAAAAAACCCACTTGGTCATGGTGCATAGTTCTTTTAATGTGCTGCTGGATTCGATTTGCTAGTATTTTGTTGAGGATTTTTGCATCTATATTCATTAAAGAAATTGGTCTGTAATTTTCTTTTCTGTAGTGTCTTTGCCTGGTTTTGGTATTATAGTGATGTTGCTTCATTGAATGAATTAGATAGCTTTCCCTCCTCTTTAACTTTTTTGAAGAGTTTGAGCAGGACTGGTACAAATTCTTTTCTTGAATGCTTGGTAGAATTCACATGTGAAACCTTCTGGTCCTGAACTTTTCTTTTTTGGGAGTTTTTTGATGACTGATTCAATCTCTTGTGATTGTTTTCTTGAGGCTGTCTATTTCTTCTTGAGTCAATGTTGGTTGTTCATGCTTTTCTAGGAAATTATACATTTCATCTAAGTTGTCTAGTTTTATAGCATATAGTTGCTCATAGAATCCTCTCATTATCTTCTCTTTCTCTTCAGGGCCAGTAGTTATGTCCCTCCTTACATTTCTGATTTTATTTATTTGCATTCTCTCTCTCTTTTTCTTTGTCAGCCTACAAAAGGGTCCATTGATTTTAATGATTTTCTCAAAGAACCAACTTTTGGTTTCGTTGATTCTCTCTATTGTTTTCCTGTTCTCAATTTCATTTATTTTTGTGCTAATCTTTGTTATTTCTTTCCTTCTGTTTGCTTTGAGGTTAGTTTGCTGTTCTTTCTCTTCTTCCTCCAGGTGAGCAATCAAGTCCTCTATTTTTGCTCTTTCTTCTTTTTTAATATAGGCATTTAGGGCAATCAGTCTCCCTGTAAGCACTGCCTTTTCTGCATCCCATAAGTTTTGATATGTTGTGTTCTCATTTTCATTTGCCTAGAGAAATTTACTGATTTCTCTCATAATTTCTTACTTGACCCACTGGTTGTTTAAAAGTGTGTTGTTTAGCCTCCATATGTTTGTCAGTTTTCTAGCCTGCTGCCTGCTGTGGTTTCCAACTTTATTCCATTATGATCTGAGAAAGTGTTTTGTATAATTTCAATCTTTTAAAATGTATTGAGACTTTCTTTGTGACCCAACACGTGGTCTCTCCTTGAGAATGATCCATGAGCACTTAAGAAAAATGTATATCCTGCAATGTTCTGTTAAGTCTAGTTCATTTATCACACTATTCAAACATCTGTATCCTTTTGATACTGTGTCTAGATGTTTTATCTATTGATGAGAATGATGTATTGGAACTCCAACTATTATTTTAGAGGTGTCTACTTCTCCCTTCAGTGTTGTTTGCTTTTGCCTCATGTATTTTGAGGCATTCTGTCTTGCTGCATAAATATGTATGATTGCTATGTCTTCTTGATGTATTATCTCTCTCATTAATGCATAGCGTCCTTCTTTGTCTCTTTTAATTGCTTTGCATTTGAAGTCCAATTTGTCTGATATTAGTACAACTACCCCTGTTGTTGTTTGCATGAAATATCTTTTTCCAGCCTTTCACTTTCAACCTATGTTTGTCCTTGGGTCTAAAGCGTGTCTCTTGTAGATAGCATATGTATGGATCCTCTTTTTAAATCTGTTTTCCCAGTCTATGTCTTTTGATTGGAGAGTTTAATTCATTAATATTTAATGTTATTACTGTAAAGGCAGTATTTTTTTCTACCATTTTGTCTTTCGGATTTTAAATTTGATATCTTATTCTTTTCCCTTCTCTTTTAACTCTTACTGATAATTTTCATTTCCACACTCTTCTCCAAATCTCTCTCTCCTGTCTTCCTATCTGCCTGTAGTGCTCCTTTTAGAATTTCTTACAGAGCCTGTGTCTTGTGTCTGTGTGTCTGAAAGTATTTAAAAGTCTCCCTCATTTGGGAAGGACAGTTTTGTCAGATATTTATTTTAGTAATATATATGCAGCCTAAAATTTCCCCTTTTAATCACATTCAAGTATATAAATCAGTGCTATTATGTTCAAAATGTTGTGCTACCATAACCACCATCCATTTCCAATACTTTTCCATCACCTCAAACAGAAACTCGGTATCCATTGGGCATTAACTCTCCATTCCCTACTTCCACCCCAGCCCTGATAACCTGTAGTCTAGTTCTATGAATTTTCTTTTTCTAATTATTTCATATCAATGAGATCATACACTGTTTATCCTTTTGTGTTTGGCTTATTTCACTGAAAATGATGTCTTCAGGGGTCATCCATGTTGTCACCTGTATCAGAACTTCATTCCTTTTTATGACTGAATAAAAAAAATTATACCATTTTATGATATACTGTATTTTGTTTATTCATTTATATGTAGATGGACACTTGGGTTCCCATCTTTTGGATTTTGCAAATTATGCTGCTATGAATGTTAGTGTCCAGTTATCTGCTTGTGTTCCTGTTTTCAATTCTTTTGGGTATATAGCTAGGATTGAAATTGTTTGGTCATATGGTAATTCTGTATTTAACTTCATGAGGAACCAGCCACTAATCTGTTTTCCACCATGGCTGCACAATTTTACATTCCCACAATGTGTGAGAGTTCCAATTTCTTCACATCCTCAATAATATTTATTTTTTGTTTTTAAAATAATAATCATCCTAGTGGATATGAAGTGGTATCTCATTGTAGTTTTGATTTACATTTCCCTGATGAAAAAGATATTGAACATATTTTCATGTTCTTAATGACCATTTTTATATCTTCTTTGGAGAAATATCTATTCAAGTCCTTGCACTGTTTATAATCGGATTGCTTGTCTTTTTCTTGTTGTTATAGGCATTCTTTATATATTCTGGATATTAAAACTTTATCAGATATAAGATTTGAAAATGTTTGCTCCTAATTTGTAGGTTGACTTTCCACTCTCTTGATAATTGACCTTTGATGTTCCAAGTTTTTAATTTTGATGACGTTCACCTGATCTACTTTTTTTTCGTTGTTGCTCATACCTTTGGTGTCACTTGTAACAATCCATTGCTGAATACAAGGTCATGAAGATTCACCCTTTGTTTTCCTCCATGAGCTTCATGGCTTTAGCTCTTATATATGGATCAGTATTCCATTTTGAGTTAATTTTTGTATACGGTATGGGGTAGGGGTTTAAGTTCATTCTTTTACATATGGAAATCTAGTTTTCCCAGCACTGTTTGTTGAAGAGACTATTCTTTCTCTGTTAAATGAATTTGGCAATTGGCCACAAATATGCAAGTTTATTTCTGCAATCTCAATTCTATTGCATTGGCCTGTATGTCTATCTTTATACCAGTACCACAGTGTATTGATTACTGAAGCTTTATAGTACTTTTGAAATTTGAAAGTGTTACTCTTCCAATTTTGTTCTTAGTTTTCAAGGTTGTTTGGGATATTTGGGGTATTTGGGGCTCCTTTCAATTGCATATAAATTTTAGAATTGGCATTTCCATTTCTGTAAAAAAGGCTGCTGGAATTTTGATTGATATTGCACTGAATCTGCAGATTGCTTTGGGCAGTATTCACATCTCAACAATATTGTCTTCCAATTTGTGGACATGGGGTGTCTTTCCATATACTTAGGTTTTCTTTAATTTCTTTCAGCAGTGTTTTATAATTTTAAGTTTACAAGTCCTTTAGTTCCTTGGTTGGATTTATTCCTAGGTATTTTTTTCTTTTAGATACTACTGTAAATGGAATTGGTTTCTTTGATTTCGTTTTCAGACTTTTCATCACTGGTTGTTATAGGAGTTCTTTATATATTCTGAAATATATAAATGCAGCTATATTTATGGTTTCATCCTCCAGCTTGGCTGAATTTTTTTTCTAGTAGCTTTCTTTTAGATTCCTTGGTATTTTCAATACATAGGATCATATAATCTGGCAATAGAGATAGTTTTATTCTTCCTTTTCAATTGAGGCCTTTTATTTCTTTCTGTTGTCTAATTTTTCTGGCTAGAACTTCCAGGAAAATTTTTTCATCTTTATTAGAGAAGTTGTGGGTTTACAGAACAATCATGTATAAAATACAGGATTCCCATATACCACCCCACCACCAGTACCTTGCATTGGTGTGGAACATTTGTTACAATTGATGATAGCTCATTTTTATAATTAATTAACATCCATGGTTTAACTTGGGGTTCACTCTTTGTGAAGTGTAGTTCCATAAAAAATTTATTTTTAAATTTTATTATGTTACCATGTATATAATCTAATATTTTACCTTTTAGTTATATTCAGATATATATTTCATATTTATATTCTAGATTCTGACTGTGTCTTTGCTTATTCTAATTGTTTCAAATCAATAAGATCATACAATCTTTTTCCTTTTGTGCCTGGCTTATTTCATTCAGTATGATGTCTTCAAGGTTCATCCATGTTGTCACATGTATCAGGACCTCATTCTTTTCCACAGCTGAATAATATTCCCTTATATGCATGTATCACATTTTATTTATCCATTGGTCATTTGATGGATACTTGGGTTGCTTCCATCTTTTGACAGTTTTGAATAATTCTGCTATGAACATCAGTGTGCAAATATTTGTTCAAGCCGCTGCTTTCAATTCTTTTGGGTATATATATATAGTAGTAGGATTGCTGGGAGTCATATGGTAGTTCTATAGTTAGTTTTCTGAAGAACCATCAAATTGTCTTCTTCAGTGACTGCACCATTTTACATTGCCACCAGGAATGAATGAGTGTTCCTGTTTCTCATCCTCTCCAACCCTTCTTATTTTTCATTTAGCCATTCTAGTGTGTATGAAATGGTATCTCAGTGTGGTTTTGATTTGCATTTCCATAATGGCTAATGATGAGCATCTTTTCATGTGCTTTCTGGCCATTTGTATATCTTCTTTGGACAGATGTCTGTTCAAATCTTTTGCCCGTTTTAAAACTGGATTGTCTTTTTGTCATTAAGTCTTTATATATACTGGAATTAAGTCTTTACTGGATATGTGTTTTCCAAATATTTTCTCCCATTGTGTAGATAGTTGTTTTACATTCATGAAAAAGTCCTTTGAGGAACCAAATTATTTTTATTTTGGTGAGGTCTGACATCTATTTTCTATTTTTCTTTTGTTGCTTGTGCTTTGGGTGTAAAATCTAAGAAACTATTGCCCAACACAAGGTCCTGAATATACTTCCTATGTTTTCTTCTAGGAGTTTCATAGTTCCAGCTTTCATATTTAGGTCATTGACCCATTTTGAGTTGATTTTTGTATATGGTGTGAGGCAGGGGTCCCCTCCTCCTTTTTTTTTTTTTTTTCAAAGGGAGATCTAGTTTTCCCAGCATCATCTGTTGAAGAGACTATTCTTTGCCAATAGCGTAGTCTTTGCCACTTTGGCAAAAAAATGAATTGGCCATAAATATTAGGATTGATTTCTGAGCTCTCAATTCAATTCCATGGTCTATATGTCTATTCTTGTGCCAGTACCATGCTCTCTTAATTACTGTAATTTTGTAATAGTTTTAAAATCAGGAAGTGTGAGTCCTTCAACTTCATTCTTCTTTTTTCAAGATGGCTTTAGCTATTCCAGGCTCCTTACCCTTCCACATATATTTGATGATTGACTTTTCCGTTTCTGCAAAAAAGTGTTATTGGCATTTTGATTGCTATTACATTCAATCTATAAATTGCTTTGGGTAGTATTGACATCTTAATGATATTTAGTCTTCTAATCCATGAACACAGACTATTCTTCCATTTATTTAGGTCTTCTTTAATTTCCTCTAGCGATGTTTTGCAGTTTTCTGTGTACAAGTCCTTTACATCCTTGTTCCTAGAAGTAGTGGGAGTTGAATACTGGACAAATAGAAGCACAGATTTCCACTAAATGTACCATAAAATGGAATTTACATTTTATCCTGAATGTGATAATTACCAGAAACAACCCTCTCTGGTGGTTAGAAGAATAGGTAGGTTTGGCCACAGGACCAGCTCAAGCATGGGGGCTAAAGAGTTAATTGGGGCAAGGAATCCTTTCTTCAATGGCAGGAAGTAGCTGGGCCAATAGGGTAGGTCCAAGGTAAGATCTTGAAGGAGAGCCGATGAAGAAGCAGGAAAGACAAGATTATCACGTCCATCGGGGGCAAGAATACAATGATGATAGCAAAATCCAGAGTTAGAAACCAAATGGAACAGATGAATTGAGATGCAAGACTACAGACATGAAGCTCAATTTGGAGGCCATCACATATATTTTGATAAGTAATGGGAAGGGAGAGAACCGTGGTGGAGGTGACAGGAATGGAGAGGGGAGGATAGATTATGAAGAGAGCCTTTGCCCTCATTCTGCTTGCTTTGCTGTAGCACTGAGGGTTGGAGACAGACCACCAAGTGTCACAGAAGTATGTACCCATGTCAAAATTAGAGAGGGCCTAAGACATCATTTAGATTCCACTTTTCTTGAATTTCCCCTGTAAGATCTGCCATCAGGATCCCAATTCTTGTCATATGGGGCCTGATTTTATAGTAGAACACATAATGATCAAGTTGTAGCATAAAATAAAGTTTTTTTTTAAACTTCAGTGTAATTTTGAGCCAAATGTACAACAATATGTATACCCTACCACCTTTTTGGGAGCAAAGAACATGCTAATCTAGGAAAATGTAAGGCAGCCTTTTATAATAAAATGATGGTGAAATTGGATAATTGGAAGTACTCTGGAGCTATACCCAGACAGAGGGGAAAAATAGAATAAAAGTCTGGAAGGAGAAGAAGCAGGATTTTGGAGCAGTATTGTAAGTGTCTGAGGGGCCCATTGTAAGGGTAAAATACAAGAGAATAACTCCACAAAATGGAGAGGGGTAACAACTGTAAAGGCTGGCCTATAAAGAGTGACTGGATACGGGAAGTGAAGAGGAAAAAGGAATCCTACCTCTTTCCAACAGACATTGGCTGTGTGTGTATTATAATAGGTGGTAACATTCTCACATAAAAAACTGATTTGTAACTCCTCTGGGCTGTGTGTATGGGGATGGGGTGGGGTGTTTATTGTCCCACCCTTATGATATTAAGGGTGAGTAAGGGCATTACATATATAATTACTCAGTTACCAATTTAAAGGAATAATATATTTATGTTGTATTATGAACAGATTCTTTTCTCTTCCCCCAGATACTATAATCTCCCTGTTTATATTTCTTTTAGTTCTACCTTGAAAAATAGGAACTATCACTGGATAGATGCATATCATTATTAATTTCCTTATACTTTATTTCCTTAAAATAATATGAATATTTGCAGCTTCTTCTAGCCCCATGCTGTTTCTTTTTTTAGTGCAATTTTATTGAGATATAGTCACATATGATACAATCATCCAAAGTATACAATTAATTGTTTACAATGTCATCATATAGTTGTACATTCATTACCAGAATTAATTTTTAAACATTTTCATTACTGCAAGAAAATAAGAATAAAAATAAAAGTAAAAAAGGTCACCCAAAACATCCCATACCCCCTACCCACCCCCTTTTATTCATTGACTTTTTCCCCCCATTTTTCTAATTATCTGTCCATACACTGGATGAAGGGAGTGTGAGCCACAAGGTTTTCACGATCACATAGTCACAGCCTATAAGCTATATAGTTATAACAGTCATCTTCAAGAATCAAGGCTATTGGATTGCAGTTCAACAGTTTATGGTATATACTTCTAGCTATTCTAATACACTAAAAACTAAAAGAGGATATCTATATAATGCATAAGAATAATCTCAAAAATGACCTTTCAACTCCGTTTGAAATCTCTCAGCCGCTGACTGAAAGTTTATTTTATTTTTCTTCCCACTTTTGTCAAGAAGGCTTTCTCAATCCTGTGATGTCAGGTCCAGGCTCATGCCTGGGAGTCATTTCCTACATTGGTGTGGGGGTGGAGGCAGTGAGTCCATCTGTGGAGTTGGCTAAGAGAGAGACCACATCAGAGGAACAAAAGAGTTTCTCTGGGAGTGACTCTTAGCACCTGATACTTCTAAAAAGTAGATTGGAAGATGTTTTTTGAGCCAGATTCTTGAGTAGAGTGTTTAGATCATGACTGCTCTGGTTCATTTATCTTGTTGAAATTGGCAGTTCATATGGCAAATTCTTAATTGCCTTTCTGGAGACTTATAGGTGGGTTGGGAATTGTCAGGTTCTCTTATTTTCTCTTTCCTTTACAATTTGCTATCTTATTACCTCTTCAAATATATCAAATTGTTCTTAGTATATATAATTTAATGCCATGGAGTCCTTAACTTGTAGTAGCAATAAAATAATAGTAATAATGGTAATAGTAATAGTAACAATTATGTCAACCTTTTTTGCCAGTTATTTGAATCTGATTTAAAAGAATGAAGCAATAAGTGTGCTGGAAGTATGGCCTAATAAAGTTATCTGATTTAAAACCAATAATGACTATCACTGTTTTAGGATTATTTTTTGTTCCCCCATGGAGGTTTCATTGATCATGAGCAAATACTATGATTGAAATGAATATTTATTACCTATCTGGAAAATGACATTTTTATAATAGTTTCATAACATTTTCTGCAGATTTTGAAAGCTACACATACTTTTATTGCTGATTCTCCTAGATTCATGAAATTAAGTGACAGATGAATTCAAATACATGTAAAGATCTGTGTACTATCAGATCACCACAAAACTTCATAACTACCATGCACTAAAAAATAGATTCAGGGACAAAACCATCTGTCTTACTGTACCATGCCACATGCTTTTTCGTCTGCTCTCCAATTGCATGTCTTCTTTTTCTACTGCAAAACATTTGCAAAAGATACATTAAAAGAGAAACTTGAATTTGAGCTCTGGCAATTGAAGTGCATTCTGTATATTTTATTATGTAATGAAATGTTTGTATTTTTACCTTAAAAACATTTGATTTTAGTTCTAGTAACCGTCTTTGTTTTGTCTATTATACCTCAAAGGGTATACCTGGGTAAGATTTAACTGAATTAACCACACTTTTCAGACTGCTGGATATTCTGCTCAAGTAAGAAATGATTGCATTAAAGATAGAATAAAGTGAAGGATAATATTTCTACATATGCCAGAAAACCAAAGGTTAAAAGAACAGAAACCTATTAAAAATTTAATAAAAGGAAACAAAATATTACCCCTAGCATTTATTAATTTAAGTGCTGAAAATGAGAGCTTCTCAACCCAGTGGAAAAGAAGCACTAAGAAAATATTATTTTAAAAAACTTCACTAATGTTATTCTATACATTGACATGATAGATAATCTAAAAGAAAGAGACTGTTACAATGTAAGATTTTGGTAATCTTAGGCAAATACTATAAAAGCCTCTTAAATGTTAAAGATGACTGAAGTTTAAGGAGTCCTAAATCTGGTTCTAAGCAACAATATCTATAAATAGGCATTCACAATTTTATAACCATCTACTACTTAAAACCATTGCATGTGCACCCACTATGGACACACTGCCTTGAGGATATGGTATTATGTGTATCAGAAGGGAACTGTTCCTATGTAGATGAGAGGAAAGAAATGGAGGAAGAAATCCAAAGTGCTAAATACAGAATTGCATAATTATCAGAAGCAGAAGAAAATTATACAAATCTGAGCTAAGTTTATCCAAATCATATCATGAGTGGGTGATATGAGACTATTTGGAGATTTTCTTGGTCCGCCTCCGTCTTCCAATAATTATCCTGACTTTCTCAGATCAGAAAAATTGTGGAGTGGGCTCTGGTTGGCCACATTTTTCTCATCTGGCTAATTTGCTGCTGCTGTCTTTTTTTTTTTTTTTTTTCTTCTCCATATAAAAACCCCAAAGAGGAGGCTCTGCCTATTAAAGTCTATCAATTTTTTCCACTCATTCTGTGCACCTACTTAAATAGTCACATATTATATTTACTTATTTTTTGTCTCTGTCTCCTCACTTGTACATGGCTCCATGAAGACAGGGATTTGTGTGTTTTCATCACTTTTGTGTCTTGAACCCCTAGAATAGAACCTGGCACATAGCAGGTTCTCAATGAATATATGCTGAATGAATGGATGGGTGGGTGGATGGATGAATTTAGCGCTGAATATTATTTCATGCCCTTGATATTTATTGCCCCTTGTCTTGATAACACAAATTTTATCTCACCCATGCATATTTTTTCATGCATTTTCTTAGTCACGTGGAATAACCTTTTTCTTCTATTTAGGCTCTAGCTTTTACAGCTGTATCTTTCTTTAGTTGAAATATTAATTTACAGTTTAAACTCCAAAAGATTGTGGTACTGCCTGATTGATTTTCTTGTCCCCTTTACGTTCAGTTTTGTGATATAATTCCGTTTTGTTTTGCTTGTCATGATACCTCTTGGGCTTTAAAACTTTGGTCATTTGATACAAATGTTACCTGTCGAATATACCATTTTACTCATTTTATGAGTAGCAATTTTGTGCAAAGCAGTATTTCAGAGTTCCCATTTCCCCTCTTGCTTTGACATCTTTTACTTCAGATACATGGTATTTTTGGTCTTTTAAAGTAAACCACTCTTTGTGGCTTTCAAAGGAAATGTTTTAATATACGTATTTTTCTTCTTGACTTCATATTTTCTTTAATGTTTAAAGTATGTCTAAAAAATAACTGAGGTAGAGGGTGGGTTTTATGCAGTGATCAACATGGCCAGAGCATATTTTTATCTTCTGCACGTTACATAAAAGATGGTACAGTAAATTTTCCCAAGAGTGCTAATTACTGCTACTATGGGGTATTAAGTTAATCTAGATTTTAAGATTATGAATAGGTTTCCATGAAAGCTATTTTTAAAAAAATGATCAATATATATTTGAATTCTCATTACCCAAAAAACCTACTCTTATTCTTTTCCCTTCCTTGCAATTGAGATAAAAATGGATTGCTTCTGATCACAATTAGAAGATTTAATTACCAAGGAGTCAGAATCTGAACTTTAAAAATCTTTTCAATTTGAAATTCTGCATGTTTTGTGGGCATCCAGATTGCAAAGAAAGAAGTAAAACCTTTACTATTTGCAGATGACATAATCTTGTATATAGACAGTTCTGAAAAATCTACAACAAAGCTACTAGACCTAATAAATGAATTCAGCAAAGTGGTGGATACAAGGTCAACTTGCAAAAATTAGTAATGTTTTATACACTAGTAATGAGCAATCTGAGGAGAAAATCAAGAAAAAATTTGAATTTATAATAGCAACTAAAATTATCAAGTATCTAGGAATAAATTTAACCAAGGATGTAAAGGACTTGTACACAGAAAACTACAAAACACTGCTTAAAGAAATCAAGACCTAAATAAATGGAAGGACATTCTGTGTTCATGGATTGGAAGACTAAATACCGTATTACATATTACAAAGCATATTACAAAGCTAGCTGCTACAAAACAGCATGGAATGTCATAAAGATAGGTATATTGACCAATGGAATTGAATTGAGAATTCAGAAATAGACCCTCACATCAATGGCCGATTGATGTATATTTGACGGCTGCCAAGTCCACTCAACTGGAATAGTCTCTTCAACAAACGGTGCTGGGAGAACTGGATATCTATATGCAAAAGAATGAAAGGGTACTTGTATCTCACACTGTATTAGTTAGGGTTCTCTAGAGAAACAATCAATGAGAGATATCTATAAATATAAGAGTTATAAAAATGTCTCATGCAACTGTGGGTATACACGAGTCTAAATTCCATAGGGCAGGCAGCAGACTGGCAACTCCAATGAAGATGTTTGATGAGCTCCTTAGGAAATGAACTGGCAACTTTGATGAATGTGTTTGATAAACTCCTCAGGAAACGAACTGGCAACTTTGGCAATCTCCTCAGGAAACACTTCGCTGGTCAGCTGAAGAAGAAGTGAGGGTCCTCTATTTGTCTGGCTTAAAAGTCTTCAACTGATTGGATTAAATCCAGCTGACTGCATTCTCTCATTGTGGAAGACATGCCCTTCGTTGACGTCATTAGTCACAGCTATTGCCAATTGACTGATGATTTAATAAACCAGCCTGTTGGTTTATTAACCAGTCACAAACATCCTTGCAGCAATAGTTAGGCCAGTGCTTGCTTGACTAGACAGCTGGGTACCATCACCTGGCCAGGTTGACACATGAACCTAACCATTACAGACACCTTATACAAAAATTAACTCAAATGGATGAGAGACCTAAATATAAGGACTAGGTCTATAAAATTCCTAGAAGAAATGAAAGAAGAAACAGACACATAGGACCTCCTCAAAATTAAATACTTTTGTGCTTCAAAGGACTTTGTGAAGAAAGTGAAAAGGCAACTTAATATCTTACAAGGGTTTAATATCTATCTATATATATAAAGAAATCCTACAATTCAACGATAAAAAGACAATCCAATTAAAAAATTGGCAAAAGATTTGAATAGACACTTTTCCAAAGAGGAAATACAAATGTGTAAAAAGCACATGAAAAAATGCTCAATAACACTATCTATTAGGGAAATGCAAATCAAAACCATAATGAGATATCATTTCACACCTACTAAAATGACCACAATTAAAAAAAAGAAAAAACTATAAGTGCTGGAATGGATGTGAAGAAGTAGGAATGCACATTCATTGCTGGTGGGAATGTAAAACGGCACTGCCACTCTGGAAGGCAGTTCGGAGGTTCCTCTTGAAGCTAAGTATAGAATTATCGTGTGATCCAGCAACTAGGTATATATTGGTATATACTCAGGTATATACCAAGAAGAACTGAAAACAGGGATGCAGACAGACATTTTCATACTAATGTTCATAGCAGCATTATCCACAATTGCTATAAGATGGAAGCAACCCAGGTGTTCATCATCCGATGAATAGATAAACAAAATGTGGTATTTTCATATGATAGAATATTATTCAGCTGTAAGGAATGAAGTCCTGATGCATGATGAATGAAGTCCTGATGAACCTTGAGGACACAATACTAAGTGAAATAAGCCAGACTAAAAAGGACAAATATTGGATGATTTCACTGATGAGAACTAATTATAATAAGCAGCTTCACAGAGTTAGAATCTAGAATATAGATTACCAGGGGATAGAATGGGAGTAGAGAATGGGGAGCTGATGCTTAATTTTTGTAGAATTTCTATTTAGGTTGATTGTAAATGTTTAGAAATGGATAGTAGTGATGGTAGCACATTACTGTGAGTGTATTTAACAGTGCTGAATTATGTTTGTGAATGTCATTGAAAGGGGAAGTTTTGGGTCATGTATGTTACTAGAAAGAATGTTAGAAAATAAGACATGGACTCTGTAACACAGTGAACCTTGTTGTGGATGATGAACTGTGGTAAATAGTACAAATATAAGAATGTTCTTTCATGAATTTTAAGAAATGTATAACACTATTACAAAGTGTTAATAATAGGGTGGTATTTGGGAAAAAAAAAACACCTAATGTAAACTATGGACTGTAGTTAACAGTAATATTTTAACATTTTTTTATCAATTGTAACAAAATTACCACACTCATGCAAAGTGTCAACAATAGGGAAATGTTGCGGGAATGTATTTTTCACATGACTTTTCTGTAAACCTATAATTACTCTAATTAATACAAATAATAATTTTAAAATATATGACAATATTTGTCTTTCAATTAGAATATTTAGTCAATATAATTTAATATAACTGATAATATATTTGGTTTAAAACCTATTTTACTTTTTGCTCTCTAAATGTCCATCCTGGTTTATATTCCTTTATCCCATTTAAACCATTTACTATTATTATTGCTATTTCCTCCTCTGTTAGCTTGTTTGCTATGTATTATTTTGCTGTCCTTTTAGAGATGACTCTGGAGAGTCTAAAGTTCATTCCTGAAAAATATGTGATATCAATGACTACTTTTACATTTCCTGAAAAAAGCATGGACAATAGAATAGTTTGAATCCTGTTTATTTCTCTTCTTCATTTATGTGCTACTGAAGCTTTGCACTTTAATTTTATATGCATTTTAAGTTCCAGGATGCATTATTATACTATTTATGAGCCATTCAATATAGATTACTCACATATTTATCATTTCAATTGTTTTTCATTCCTTTCTTCATATCCAAACTTCCAGCTGAAATCATCTTCCTTTTGCTTGAAAAATACTTTTTAGAATTTCCATTGGTTAGTCTCTGTGGATCAGTTTGCTACATGGTGCACTGTGGGATACATAGGCTTGGTCACAACAGAGAGTCTCAACAAATGACTGCTTTATTCCTTACAGAGCACAAAGAGTCCAAAAGAGCAGGGGAAGAGGTCCCATAATGACTGGTCCCCCGGGGAGGCCAACAGCTTGGGTTAGGTTCAGTGGAGGGTGGAGGGTCCTGCCACTGAGGAAAAACCATATATCAAGCAACTTTTGTGCAGGGTTTCTGCCCTGGGAAGACGTTAGAGCTTCTTGTTCTTGGTTTTGGGTTCAAGGTTCAGTTAGGCCATTTCATTAGACCCGTCGTCTTCCCTGGGCTGTGAATTGAAACATACTGAATCATCTGCATGTGAACAAACTAGAGAGGGAAAGGAGGGGGTAGGCAAGAGCTGGTAGGTCACCACCGAGCATGTCTGTGACTTACCCAGCAGTCCACTGATGAAATGTTCTTTCTGGTTTTGTTTGTCCAAAATATATGGTTATTTTCAAAGATATTTCTACAGGATATAAAATTCTAGGTTAGGAATAATTTTCTTTCCGCACGTTGAAAATATCATTCCCTTGTCTTCTGGCTACCATTGCTCATTCCAGAAGTTAGCTATAATTCTTGCTGTAGCTCTTTTTGTTTTTAATTATTCAGTTTTATTAAGATATATTCACATACCAGACAGTCATCCGTGGTATACAATCAGCTGTTCACGGTGCCATCATATAGGTGTGCATTCATCACTACAATCAATTTTTGAACATTTTCATTACTCCAGAAAGAATGAAAATAAGAATCATTCCATCTCCCCCATCTCATCCTATTTTTCATTCAGTTTTTGTCCCCATTTTTCTACTCATCCATCCATATCGTGGATAAAGGGAGTATGAGCCACACGGTTTTCACAATCACACTGTCACCCCTTGTAATCTACATAGTTATACAATTGTCTTCAAGAATCAAGGCTACTGGTTTGCAGTTTGACAGTTTAAGGTATTTCCTTCCAGCTATACCAATACAATAAAACCTAAAAAGGGATATCTATATAGCACATAAGAATGCCCTCCAGAGGGACCTCTTGACTCCATTTGAGATCTCCCAGCCACTGAAACTTTATTTTGTTTCATTTCTCTTCCCCATTTTGTCAAGATGTTCTCAATCCCATGATGCCAGGTCCAGGATCATCCCCGATAGTCATGTCCTGTGTTGCCAGGGAAATTTACACCCCTGGGAGTCATGTTTCGTGTGGTGGGGAGGGCAGTGAGTTCACCTGCCGATTGGGCTTAGAGAGAGAGAGAGGGCCACATCTGAGAAACAAAGACGTTCTCTGGGGAAGACTCTTAGGCACAATTATAAGCAGGTTTAGCCTCTCCTTTGCAGTAACAAGCTTCATAAGGGCAAGCCCCAAGATAAAGGGCTTGGCCCACCAAATTTTTAGCCCCCAACGTCTGCGAGAATATCAGCAATAACCCAGGTGGGGATGTCCAACATTTCCACATTTCCCTCAAGTTCCTCAGGGGGGCCCTACAAATATATTTTTTTTTCTCTGCCCAAATTACTTTGGGATGTATCTGGATTTCATACTAACCTGTACAAACCTACCAGATCTCACTTTGTATTCAAAGTTGCATGTAATTATGGTGTTTGAATAAACTGACCACACAAATTAAATTCTTTAGTGTGCTGCAGAAAATATAGATCCTGCACCAAGTAAACATCTCTTCCCTTGGTCTCACACAGAAGTTGAAGTTTTAAAACACAGTCAGTATTGTCCTTTACCCTTTGGCCTTATTTGCTTTAATCCTAAACCAGATCTACTCCATTCATATCTCTAACTGAAGTCTGGACTCTTTTTCAGCTTTTTTTTTTTAACAGTTACCGCATGCGGTAATACTGACATTCATGGCTGCTGAGCTCTATCTCTGAGTTTCAGGTGTCACAGAGATACCCAGAGTTCCAGAGACCAACCAGGTTATACACATAGAGCTCAGCATTTCAGAATTTGGAGAGAGCCATTAGAACTCAGGAATAGATGTGACTGTTGTAAGAGCTTACAATCCAGGGACCATTAAAATAAGCATTCCCTTGATGAGCTGTGTGCTAAGATTCAATTGTCAGAGTTTGCACATTGTAATTAATCCATATTGGTGAGGCATTATAATGTTTGTCTTTTTGTTTCTGGCGTCCTTCACTCAAAATGCTGTCCACAGGATCCATTCACCTCGTTGCATATCTCACAGCTTCACTCCTTCTTGCAGTTGCTCAATATTGCATTGTATGCATACACCACAGTTCACCATTCTGTTCATCAGTCGAGTTACACTTAGGCCACCTCCATCCATTGCAAATCATGAATACTGCCTCCATAAACATCAGTGTGCAAATGTCCATTCATGTCCCTGCTCTCAGATCTTCCATTACTGTAGCTCTTTTGAAGATAGTATGCCTCTTTCTTTTAGATATTTAAAAACAAATATTTGTTAATTTTTTCAGCAACTTTACTATGAAGCACCTAGGTGTGGTTTTCTTTCCTATTATTTTTCTAGGGTGTTATCGTACTTCTTGAATCTATAGCTTGATATTTTCGATTCTGAAAAATTCTCAGTCATTATCTTTTTAAATTTCTTTTCTTCCGTTCATTGTTCTCCCCTACTTCATTTCTGGAGCTTAAATTGCACATAGGTAGGATATTTTATCTTACATTTATTTATTTTCCTGTATGTTTTTGTTTTTCTGTGACTAAATGTGTCTGTATTCTATTTTTGTTATTCTGTTATAATAAGGGAGAGGCAGGGTTTGGCAAGCAAAACAAAACAACAACAGCAACAAAATATCTTCCATGGGCCTGATTATTATTACCCCATGGCAATGGTGTGCAGTTATATACAAGAAAGACTACAAATGTGTACCTTCTATGACAAAGATGATTGGTATATGTTGACTTACTGTGTTCACCTAGTCTAATTTTAAATAATGGTTTCTTTTGGTAAGGCACCAAGCTCTAAGGGAATAATAATATTAAAATATTGTATTTATGAGGAAAAATTAATTCTCTATCCTCCATAGCTGTCAGAATTTTAAGATACTGATTCTTTCAAATATGTATGCCTTTATTACCCCTTCTAATTTTTCACTCTTATTTTAGCCTAAAAGTGGACAGTTTTTTTAAAGTTTGTATTCCATCTCCAAGTTTCTTTTTTTTTTTTTTCTTATTTCCCCCCGAAGAAGGTCCAAGTTTCTTTAACTCTGTAAAACATACAATATAACTGTATGTTGTATAAAAGCTCTGCAAGGAAATTTTTTGATACAAATGTCGCATTCTTTTTAACATAATACGTATTTCCTATTAGTTAAAATTAACAGAAAAGGAGGCAAATGTTTCTTGTAACTTTTAAAAACTTCTATTCTTATATGAAGGAACCCTGTAACTCAGCGATGATTTCCAAATCAACTAGCTTATTCTTTCATTAAATGAGTAACAATTAGCTATTTTGAAAGTTTCACATAATAAACATTGATAGTCAATTAGAAATTGATGGGAATCGACTGCTTTAATGCCTGAGCACATTTTCAATAATATCTATATTGTTTGGGTATATTTCATCTCTAAACTGAAAACATTTTAAAATTACAGTTATGTTGATGATATGTTGATTAAAATAAAGATTAGTTCAATGTCAGCTCCCTAACATGATGTTAAAGAGGTTTGGTAAACAGTTGGAAATTTTTTGAACTTTCTAAACTAAAAACTCATATGTAAAATTTAAGATACTAAAAAATAGTTCTGTTCTTTTAAATTTTATTGTTCAATTTTATTAGTCTCTCTGTGCCAGTTATTTATATTATCCTAGGTTCTGTCCTTTGGAAGTTATATTGCTTTATACTTATTCTCAAGTTTTCATTCTGCCATTGTGTACTATTTAGTACAAGGGGTTGTGTATATAACTCCATGCAAAAATAACTGCTGAAAACAAAAACAGAAAGCATATCTTTGTTAATGTTCTATTTATCAAGCATTTGTTATGTACTTTGTGCCAAGCCCTGTGCTATGTGCTAGCCACTCAAAAAATGATCCAAACACTATCTGTTTCCTCAGGGTGCTGCTGGCCTAGTGGGGATGCAGAAAAGGAAGAAAGCAGACACAATATGGTGTGATTAGTCGACTCGAGGATTAAACAGAACATACAATAAAATCACATTCTTTCCTAACAGTTGCTGAACAACTTCTTGGGTATGTGGAGAATTAGGCAACTGCTCTGTCCTTTGTTTATAAGGAATTGGGAGAGTGGGGAATGGGGAAAGCTCATGAATCAATCAGTTGTTACAGAAGAGCATTCCAATGAGTTGTGTAAATGAATTGGAAATAGAGTGAAGTTTCTTAATTCATGAAGCCCTAAAAATGGTTGGGACATAGTGCTTTGCTGTTGCCAGACTCTAGTGCATGAAACATAGTTTGTCATTTTATTAACCCATGTCCAACCCCACTTTATGTTACTGTTGCTCTGTTGTCAGATCTTAGAAGTGCAGAACATGGATGTTAGTGGAAATGCCATGAAATACAATAATGTGTTATAAAAGTATTAAAAAGAACCATTATGTGTGTGTATATGTGTGCATGAAGTATGAGTGTATATATGTGTGTATTTATTTATGGATATACATATGTGTGTGTTTGTGTGTATAGAGTGTATTTACATGGATGTACATGACAAAGAAACTCTCACTAAATATATCTATGCCACAACTAGATAGCTTTAGTGAGGACTGCCAGAATTGTCTTTGTAGAGTGTCTCAATGCAAAGGAATGTCATGACAACCTCACATGTCCCTTTCTCAAAGATGTTTTGGATAACCCTAAGTGCTCTTATAGATTCAGCGTGACATAGTGGTTAAGAGCACAGATTCAGGACTAAGACTGCCTGAGTTTAAATCTTACTTCCACCATTTGTTACTTTTAACACATTATTTAACCTCTATCTACCTGTGTCTGTGACTATAAACTGGGGATAATGACAGTAACTATATTGTAGAGTCATTATAAAGATTAAATTATATTACATATGTAAAGTTCTTAGAAAAGTATCAGGCACATAGTCAGGTATACGTAAGTATATGTAAGCTCTTAGTGATTGTGCTGTATCTGGAAGACCTATTTCATAGTGTCTGGGGATAGTTTTAGGGGATTTTTTTCTTAGCACTCCTTTTCCTGCTATGGTTTAAGAAGTACTTGGGACAGGTGGACAGGCTTTGGGGAGATCTGTAGAACCACATCTTAATAAGATACAAGTTGCATGCAAATCAATAAGTCCATGTTATGTGTCCAGTCTGTACTGGATGTTAAAGCAGAATTAGGAGAAGTGGTAAAAACAAGATCAGTTCCTGAGAGATTGTTTGGAATCCTGCAGGTGTTTAAAGTGATCAGAAAATATTTAGCTATTTAGTTGATGAGAAAAGAAGAAGAGATGAAGCCGTTTTCAAATAAAGTAGAGACAGTAACTTTGAAAACACTGGGAAGTGTGGCTTTCCATTTTACTGTAGAAATGAGGGAACTTTCTGAAAAATTAATTTTTGTTTGTAACAAAGTCCCTTCTGTTATGATTTCTGTGCCCTTAACCCAAAATTGATAGTCTGTTCTATTTTTGCACTTAATATAACTTTTTTCCTAAACTTCTTTTGGAACCACTGAAGTATAGTTTGTATCATCTCTTTTGTTTTAATATTTGTAGTCTCAGAGTAAACCATAAGGATAATTTATTAGCCTCATTATCACTGTGCTTGTATGCATATATATGTATATATATGTGATAGAATTGGGAATCTGGTATCTCACCTATAAGATGTGACCTATAAGGTGTGACAACTAAACCAGATGATCTCTAAGATCTTTATGTATGCAAATTATTCTCACCCTCCTGCCTTCTTTCTTAACTTCTTTCCTTCTCTCCTTCCATCTATTTCTTATTCACTTATTTAACTTGATGAACATCTTCTGTGTGTCAGGCACTGTGAATACAAAGATAAGTAAGTCATTGATCCTGCCCACAGGGTACCTTACATCTAGTAGGAGACTAATTCATAGAAGGATATGTGACCTAAACCATATAATCAGAGTCTTCCTAGGATTTTTGTGGAAGCCTTTGGGAAACATGCTTTTTCTTCCTTTTGGATTTTGTGCTATAAGGAAGTGGTAAGCCTAAAGATGTTTGTGGTCATCTCTTAGGCCCCAGAGAGAGCCTTCCAGAAAATGAAGTAAATACAAAAGAGAGCAAAGCTGAAAAATGGAGATAAAATGAAGTATTTGGAGGAGCTAAGATGGCAGCATAGAGAGGATTGGAAGACAGTCCCCCTGGAAATTTCATAAACGACAGAAAAACTAGTAAATAACCTGGAATAACTGTGGGGAGACAAATGTGACTGTCCACTCATCGTACACCAACCTGAATTGGGAGGAATTCCTGAGATTGCAGCATAAAATCTGTAAGTAAAAACTGCGGACCCCCGCCGAGAGCCGAGAGCCCCTCCCTCATGGAAGCCTTGCAGTGCTAGAGAACAGAACTCTGAACAAGTGAGTGTACCTCAGCCCAGATCCAACTGGGGTTTTAATGTTAACTGCTCAATACAGACAGTGAGTCCCCAAAAAGCAGGCAGAGGCTTTTGGTGACCACTGACCTTGGGAGAGTCAGGGAACATATCTGTCTCAGGATGGGGATCCCAGAGGATCGGGTGCTGTCTCTGGCCAAAGGGTGAATCTGGGAGCTTTCTGTCCCTTTCTTTCTCTGTCAGCCTGGGTGGCTCTGTGGAGAAAGCCTCAGTTGATTTCAGCTCGCAGACTTTTGCAGTAGAGAAAGCCTCAGCCATTTTAAAATCGCAGCACTCTGACCAGCAGAGTCAGAGAAACAAAGAATCTATTTATATGCAAATAAAGTCTTTGGGGGGGAGCATAGCTTCCCAAGAGGAAAGGGAGGGGCCCAGCTCTACTACCTGCGTTACACTCAGAACCAGACCCCAGAGCCTGGGGGAGGAGAGCCTCAGGCCACACTCCCTTACACCAGCCTGTGACAGGCTGAGAGGCACCACCTGCTGGGCAGAAAAGCACAGGGTGTGTCAATCCTCTAAGAAAAACCATCAGGGAAACCAGATACCGAATATTTCCTCCTTCTGTGACCTGAGCTTGTTCTCATCTGGGAAAACCTGATTGGGGTGGCCTAGGAGGTCAGATGCCTAGACAACAGAAAACTGCAACCTACACTAAGAAAAATGAAGTTATGGCCCAGTCACAGGAACAAACTTATACTTCAGCTGAGATACAGGAATTTAAACACCTACTGCTAAATCAATTCAAAAAGTTTAGAGAAGATATGGCAAAAGAGATAAAGGCTATAAAGAGAACACTGGGCATACATTAGGCAGAAATCGAAAGTTCAAAAAAAAAAAAAACAACTAGCAGAATCTATGGAAATGAAAGGCACAACACAAGAGATGAAAGACACAATGGAAACATACAACAGCAGATCTCAAGAGGCAAAAGAAAACACTCAGGAACTGGAGATCAAAACACCTGAAAGCCTACATGCAAAGAAGCAGATGGAGAAAAAAATGAAAAAAATATGAGCAACGTTTCCAGGAACTTAAGGACGAAATGAAATACAAGAATGTACATATCATTGGTGTCCCAGAGGGAGAAGAGACGGGAAAAGGGGCAGAAGCAATAATGAGGAAATAATCAAAAAAAATTTCCCATCTCTTATGAAAGACATACAATCACAGATCCGAGAAGCGCAGCATGCTCCAAACAGAATAGATCTGAATAGGCCTATGCCAAGACACTTAATAATCAGATTATCAAACATCAAAGACAAAGAGAGAATCTTGAAAGCAGCAAGAGAAAAGTGATCCATCACATACAAAGGAAGCTTAATAAGACTATGTGCGGATCTCTCAGCAAAGACCATGGAAGCAAGAAGGAAGTGGTGTGATATATTTAAGATACTGAAAGAGAAAAACTGCCAATCAGGAATCCTATATCCAGCAAAACTGTCCTTCAACAATGAGGGGGAGCTCAAAATATTTTCCGACAAACAGACAATAAGAGACTTTGTGAACAAGATACCTGCCTTACAGGAAATACTAAAGGGAGCACTACAAAGTGATAGGAGAAGACAGGAGTGAGAGGTTTGGAACACAATTTGGGAGACTGTAGCACAGCAATGTAAGTACACTGAACAAAGGTAACTATGAATATGGTTGTGAGAGGAAGGCTGGGAGCATGTGAGACACCAGAAGAAAGAAGGAAAGATAAAGACTGGGACTGTGTAACTTGGTGAAATCTAGAGTGTTCAACAATTGTGATAAAATGTACAAACATTTCTTTCACGAGGGAGAACAAGCGAATGTCAACCTTGCAAAGTGTTAAAAATGGGGAGTCATTGGGGGAGGGATGCAATCAGCGTAAACTAGAGACTGTAATTAACAGAATCATTGTATTATGCTTCCTGTAATGTAACCAAGGTGATATACCAAGGTAAATGCAGATAAGAGGGAGGGGTAGGGGAGGGGTGTGAGACGCTTGACATTGGTGGTGTTGTCTGACTCTTTTTTTTTTTTTTTTTTCTCAATTCGATTCCATTGATCTATATGTCTATCTTTGTGCCAGTACCATGCTGTTTTGGCAACTGTGGCTTTATAATAAGCTTCAAAGTCAGGGAGTGTAAGTCCTCCCACTTCGTTTTTCTTTTTTAGAGTGTCTTTAGCAATTCGAGGCATCTTCCCTTTCCAAATAAATTTGATAACTAGCTTTTCCAAGTCTGCAAAGTAGGTTGTTGGAATTTTGATTGGGATTGCATTGAATCTGTAGATGAGTTTGGGTAGAATTGACATCTTAATGACATTTAGCCTTCCTATCCATGAACATGGAATATTTTTCCATCTTTTAAGGTCCCCTTCTATTTCTTTTAGTAGAGTTATGTAGTTTTCTTTGTATAGGTCTTTTACATCTTTGGTTAAGTTTATTCCTAGGTACTTGATTTTTTTAGTTGCTATTGAAAATGGTATCTTTTTCTTGAGTGTCTCTTCAGTTTGTTCATTTCTAGCATATAGAAACATTACTGACTTATGTGCATTAATCTTGTATCCCGCTACTTTGCTAAATTTGTTTATTAGCTCTAGTAGGTGTATCGTTGATTTCTCAGGGTTTTCTAGATATAAGATCATATCATCTGCAAACAATGACAGTTTTACTTCTTCTTTTCCAATTTGGATGCCTTTTATTTCTTTGTCTTGCCGGATTGCCCTGGCTAGCACTTCCAGCACAATGTTGAATAACAGTGGTGACAGCGGGCATCCTTGTCTTGTTCCTGATCTTAGAGGGAAGGCTTTCAGTCTCTCACCATTGAGTACTATGCTGGCTGTGGGTTTTTCATATATGCTCTTTATCATGTTGAGGAAGTTTCCTTCAATTCCTACCTTTTGAAGTGTTTTTATCAAAAAGGGATGTTGGATTTTGTCAAATGCTTTTTCAGCATCTATTGAGATGATCAATTGATTTTTCCCTTTCGAGTTTTTAATGTGTTGTAATACATTGATTGTTTTTCTTATGTTGAACCATCCTTGCATGCCTGGAATGAACCCCACTTGGTCATGGTGTATGATTTTTTTAATGTGTCTTTGGATTCGATTTGCAAGTATTTTGTTGAGGATTTTTGCATCTATATTCATTAGGGAGATTGGCCGGTAGTTTTCCTTTTTTGTAGCATCTTTGCCTGGTTTTGGTATTAGATTGATGTTAGCTTCATAAAATGAATTAGGTAGTGTTCCATTTTTTTCAATGTTTTGAAAGAGTTTGAGTAAGATTGGTGTCAGTTCTTTCTGGAAAGTTTGGTAGAATTCCCCTGTGAAGCCATCTGGCCCTGGGCATTTATTTGTGGGAAGATTTTTGATGACTGATTGGATCTCTTTGCTTGTGATGGGTTGGTTGAGGTCTTCTATTTCTTCTCTGGTCAGTCTAGGTTGTTCATATGTTTCCAGGAAATTGTCCATTTCTTCTACATTATCCAGTTTGTTGCCATACAGTTGTTCATAATATCCTCTTATAATTTTTTTAATTTCTTCAGGATCTGCAGTTATGTCACCTTTTTCATTCATTATTTTGTTTATATGGGTCTTCTCTCTTTTTGATTTTGTCAGTCTAGCTAGGGGCTTGTCAATCTTGTTGATCTTCTCAAAGAACCAACTTTTGGTGATATTTATCCTTTCTATTGTTTTTTTGTTCTCTATGTCATTTATTTCTGCTTTAATCCTTGTTATTTCTTTTCTTGTACTTGGTTTAGGATTGGTTTGCTGTTCATTTTCTAGCTTCTTCAGTTGATCCATTAGTTCTTTGATTTTGGCTCTTTCTTCCTTTTTAATATGTGCGTTTAGTGCTATAAATTTCCCCCTTAGCACTGCTTTTGCTGCATCCCATAGGTTTTGGTATGTTGTGTTCTCATTTTCATTCGTCTCTATATATTTAGCAATTTCTCTTGCTATTTCTTCTTTAACCCACTGATTGTTTAGGAGTGTGTTGTTTAACCTCCAGGTATTTGTGAATTTTCTAAGTCTCTGATGGTTATTGACTTCTAATCATATTCCATTGTGGTCAGAGAATGTGCTTTGAATAATTTCAATCTTTTTAAATTTATTGAGGCTTGTTTTATGTCCCAGCATATGATCTATTCTGGAGAAAGTTCCGTGAGCACTAGAAAAGTATGTGTATCCTGTTGATTTGGGATGTAATGTCCTGTAGATGTCTGTTAAATCTAATTCATTTATCAGATTGTTTAGGTTTTCAATTTCCTTATTGGTCTTCTGTCTGGTTGATCTATCTATAGGAGAGAGTGATGTGTTGAAGTCTCCCACAATTATTGTGGAAACATCAATTGCTTCCTTTAGTTTTGCCAATGTTTCTCTCATGTATTTTGTGGCACCTTGATTGGGTGCATAGACATTTACGATTGTTATTTCTTCTTGCTGAATTGCCCCTTTTATTAGTATGTAGTGGCCTTCTTTGTCTCTCAAAACATCCCTGCATTTGAAGTCTATTTTATCTGAGATTAATATTGCTACACCTGCTTTCTTTTGGCTGTAGCTTGCATGAAATATTTTTTTCCATCCTTTCACTTTCAGTTTCTTTGTGTCCCTGTGTCTAAGATGAGTCTCTTGTATGCAACATATTGATGGTTCATTTTTTTTGATCCATTCTGTGAATCTATATCTTTTAATTGGGGAGTTTAATCCATTTACATTCAACGTTAAAACCGTGAAGGCATTTCTTGAATCGGCCATCTTATCCTTTGGATTATGTTTGCCATATTTTTCCCTCTCTCTATTAATATCCTTTATTGTACCCATACCGAATCTCTTTAGTACTGAACCTTTCTCCAAGTCTCTCTGTCCTGTTTTTGTTTCTCTGTCTGTAGGGCTCCCTTTAGTATCTCCAGTAGGGCAGGTCTCTTGTTAGCAAATTCTCTCAGCATTTCTTTGTCTGTGAAAAATTTAAGCTCTCCCTCAAATTTGAAGGAGAGCTTTGCTGGATAAAGTATTCTTGGCTGGAAATTCCTCTCACTCAGAATTTTAAATATATCGTGCCACTGCCTTCTCGCCTCCATGGTGGCTGCTGAGTAGTCACTACTTAGTCTTATGCTGTTTCCTTTGTATGTGGTGAATTGCTTTTCTCTTGCTGCTTTCAGAACTTGCTCCTTCTCTTCTATGTTTGACAGTGTGATCAGTATATGTCTCGGAGTGGGTTTTTTTGGATTTATTCTATTTGGAGTTCGCTAAGCATTTATGATTTGTGTATTTATGTTGTTTAGAAGATTTGGGAAGTTTTCCCCAACAATTTCTTTGAATACTCTTCCTAGACCTTTACCCTTTTCTTCCCCTTCTGGGACACCAATGAGTCTTATATTCGGACGTTTCATATTATCTATCATATCCCTGAGGTCCATTTCGAGTTTTTCAATTTTTTTCCCCATTCTTTCTTTTATGTTTTCATTTTCCATTCTGTCATCTTCCAGGTCACTGATTCGTTGTTCAACTTCCTCTAGTCTTGTACTATGAGTGTCCAGAATCTTTTTAATTTGGTCAACAGTTTCTTTAATTTCCATAAGATCATCCATTTTTTTATTTAGTCTTGCAATGTCTTCTTTATGCTCTTCTAGGGTCTTCTTGATTTCCTTCATATCCCGTACTAGGGTCTCATTGTTCATCTTTAGTTCTTTGAGTAGCTGCTCTAGGTGTGTCTCTTCTGGTCTTTTGATTTGGGTGCTTGGGCTTGGGTTATCCGTATCGTCTGGTTTTTTCATATGCTTTATAATTTTCTGTTGTTTTTGGCCTCGTGGCATTTGCTGACCTTGATAGGGTTCTTTTAGGGTTTGTAGACCAATTGAAGTCCTTATCTCTAATTTATCAGATCTACAGCTTCGTGGAGTACACTTTCTCTAACTAACCAGCAGGTGGCGTCCACGAGCCACCTGTTCTCCACAAGCCAGATCTCCCCTGCTTAGCCTTTTTGGTGAGTGGGGGAGTGAGTCTTGTGGGGCCCAATTGGTGTCCCAAGCTTGCGTGTGTAGTTGGTGTTGCCTGCCCTGTATGTGGGGCGTGTTTCTGGGCAGTCGGGGAGGGGAGTGGCCCTAACAATCAAATCTCCCTGATGATCGTAGAGTTTTAAAGCTACTGCAATAGTCTAATCCTTCAGTTCAGTCCTGCCACAGTTTGTCTCTGCCACTGACCCACAAGTCTTTGGTATTGGCGTATGGCTCCTGAGACTTGCAAGTGGGCCCCTCTTCCAGGCTGTGCACCCCGGGTCCTCTGTTGAGGGATGACTGTGCTATGTCGCGGGTGAGTGCCGTCCCCCCAGGGCAGTTCTGGGCTGCTGGGCTGTGTTGGGAGGCTCCCAGTCTGCTCAAATGATGGCTGAATGGGGCTCTGTTAATTCACACTGCTCCCCCTTCCCAGCTCTGGGACATTCAGCTGAGGTTGCAGGGAACGCTAATGTCCACGCCCAGTTTTGTGGTGTGTGCCTGTTATTTGAAGCACTTCCGTCACACTGGGTTGTCTGGGGCAGCTCTGGGCTATGGGGCTGGCGATGGGCAGGAGTGTTTCCTGTCCACCAGGATGGTGGCTGTGAACGGACACCCCCCTTTTCTTGGGAAGTTGTGTTGTTCAGTGAATTTTCTCAGCCACTGGATTATTGCCTTTTGTCTTAGAGCTCTCTTAGTTCTGCTCTTGACTTGACGTGCCCAAATTTCAATTCTTTGAAGCTTTCTGTATTGAGCTTCTTAGAGTAATTGTTTTAGAAAAAGCAAAAAGGATTTAAAAAAAAAAAAAAAAAAAAAAAACGGCCCTCCTCAGAGATCTAATGGGTTATTGAAATGCTAATAGACAAAGCAACCAGGGCCATTAAGGAAAGGTGCCCAGGGCAGAGAGATCAGCCTTGCTTCGGGATTTGCATATGCGCCTCAAGGCCTGATCTCCGCCCTTCCCCTTTCTGTGTTCACCAGAACTCCAAAAATCCTCTGCTTTTATTTTGGAGTTTTTCGTGTTGTTTTTTTTCTATGCCTGTCTCCTCTCTGCTGGGCTGGCTGCTCTCAGAGTCTCTGGTGTCTGGCCTCAGTCTATCTATGGTTGGAGTTTGAATCAGTAGAATGAGTTTCCGGTAAGAGCAGCCACTGCAATTCTCCCTTCTCCTTCCTGGAGCTGACAGCCCCTCCTCCCCCGGGACTGAGCCTGGCAGGGAGGGGCGCGGGTCCCCTGGCCGCAAAAACTTACAGATTTCGCTGATCTCAGCAGTTCCACGTTTTCATGAGTGTTGTATGAAGTATGCCCAAAGACAGATTGCTCTGTGGTGTCCAGTCCACGCAGTTCCTGGCTTTTTACCTACTTTCCTGGAGGAGTAATGGCTCACGGTTTTGAGGCTGGAGTCCAAAATCAAGATATTAGCAAGTCTTGCATTTTCCCGGAGTCTACACCTAGCGCTAGCTGGGGTTCCATGGTTTGTGTTTCTGCCTCTCCTCTCCTTTCGTGGGCCTCTGGCTTCTTCCTCAGCTGCTTTCTCCGCCTTCTGACTTCTGGTTTCTGTCTGACTCTTTATTGTACTTTGATTTAAGGTTATCTTTCCTTTTGCTGCTTCCTAGCTGTCATTTTTTTTCCCTCTTTCTTTTGCGTTTCTACCTTCTTTGACTCTCCCTCCTGCCTTGTAGAAGAAATGTAGATGCCCTTATATAGATAGTGGTGAGGGTGGTGAACACATAAATATGTGACTATACAGGGAACCATCGATTTTTTACTTAGGATGGAATGTATGGCATGTGAACAAAACCATCTTAAAAAAAAAAGGGTCAATGACAAAACCCTGAGGACAATATACTGAGTGAAATAAGCCAGACACATAAGGACAAATATTGCAGGGTCTCACTGATAGGACTAATTATAATATGTAAACTCATAGACATGAAATGTAAGGTACCAAGATATAGGACGAGGCTAAAGAATGGGGAGCGGTTGCTTAGTATGAGCAGAATGTTCAACTAGGATGAACTTAAATGTTTGGAAATGAACAGAGGTGTCGGTAGCAAGATGTGAGAATAACTTAACAGTGCTGAATGGTGCATG
The DNA here is from genome assembly GCF_015220235.1 of Choloepus didactylus. NCBI lineage: Eukaryota > Metazoa > Chordata > Mammalia > Pilosa > Megalonychidae > Choloepus > Choloepus didactylus. The sequence continues at coordinate 19,841,854 of NC_051325.1, read as the reverse complement.
AATGAGGTGGAAAGAGGAAGCTCAGAGTCATATATGTCACCAGAAGGAAAGTTGGAGGTCAAAAGATGAGAATGTATAAAACTGAATCCTATGGTGGGCAATATCTGTGATTAACTGTACAAATATTAGAAATCTCTTCCATGAACCAGAATAGATGTATGAAGTTAATAATAGAGGGGCATATAGGGAAAAAATATATACCTATTGCAAACTATAAACTACAGTTAGTAGTATTTCAACATTCTTTCATCAACAGAAACAAATGTACTATACCAATACTATGAGTCAGCAATGGAGGGGGTTGGTTAGGGATATGGGAGGATTCGAGTTTCCTTTTTTTTTTTTCTTTTCTTTCACTTTATTTCTTGTCTGGAGTAATGAAAAGTTTCTAAAAATTGAATAAAAATTAAGTGTGGTGATGTATGCACAGCTGTATGAGGGTACTGGGGGCAACTGATTGTACACTTGGGATCTTTGGATAATTATATGGTATGTGAACAATCTCAATAAAAATTAAAAAAAAAAAAACACCTAAGTATTGTCTAATAAAATTGCTCTAAGAACTCAAAAAAAAAAAAAAAATGAAGTATTTCCTTCGTGGTAGGGAGACAAGAGAGGAAAACGTTTACTTGGCAGAGGTAGCACCATGAGCAGAGGTATGGGAGGATATAATACAGTATGATGTTTTATATGAACTGTTAGACAATTAGGAGGGTTGGAAAAATGGAGGGAAAGTTCGGCAGAAGCTTCCAATGGAGGGACTTGTAATTCTTCATTAGCACTTTAAAGGTATCCTGGAAATAAAGGACATAGAATCTACAGGGTGTGTTCAATGGCCTAATAGGGTAGGTTGGAGGGTGGTGGAATCTGTTGGCTCCCAGGTTTCTGATTTAGGTGTCTGAGTACATTTTGGTGTTATTCAACAAGATAAGAAATTCAAAAGGAGGACCAAGGGAAGAGATAAAAAGCATTGTTTTGGAAATAATAATGAAGTTCATTTGGAAGATTTAGTTGGAAGTGACTTAAAAGCAGCTGTTTATGTATCTCTGGAGCTCAGGAGAGGGCTCTTAGCTGGCCATCTACATTTGGAAGCTATTGACACTGGGGATGTGGAAGTGAATGTGTTTATTTAGGGAGAGTAAGTATCTTTAAAGATAAGAGAGGTGGGAACAAAACCAAGGGGTCTTCCAAAATTTAAGTGGTAAGCAGAGGAAGAGGAACATGAAACAAGACTAGAAAAGGAAGGGTAGGGGAAGGAGTGGTACAACAGAAACTAAAGAAGGAAAAAAATAAGGCAGTGCTCAATAATATTCACTGCAATAGAGAAGTTACGTGGCATTGCTGAACAAAATCTACTGAATTTTACAATTAAGTGGATATTTATACTCTTACCAGAGCAATTGTTGAAGAATGGGGTGGGGAAGTAGGTCAAGGTATGATTATAGTTGACTGAAGAGTGCATAGAAAACAAAAGGAAAGAAGAGAGACAGTGGTAGCTGTAAAATGAAATAGTATTGAGGAAGTTTTGTTTTGCTTATAAGATGGAGAACTACTTGAATGGACTTTGGTCAGTAGAGAGGCAGAGATTGAAAATAAAGGAGACGGAGACAGTGAATCATCCGTGAAGTAAGATTCTTGTGAATGTGGTATCAAGGAGCCAGGTGGAAGGGTTACCTTTGCTTAGGGATACATCTTCTTCCTTTGACACTAGAGGAAAGGAAGGAAGAAAGATTTATATGGCTATTTTAGTTGTATTAGGATATAACTATAAAAACAGAAGCCACTTAAAGTTTTTTAAACAGAAAGAATTTAATGCAGAGGATTGATTATAAGGTGATGGAGTAGCTAAAAACTAAGCAGGGAATTGTGAATCAACCCAGAAATTAACAAGAGTAGGAAGCCAGTAGGCTGGAGGGAATGTTTCTAGGGGGTGGAAGCTGGAACCATGGCAGTTCTTTCTGTTAGAAGTTGGAACTATGAAGGAAATAACTTCTGTTGGAGACATGCAAGACAGAGAGGGAAAGAAATTTCTTTGCTAGAGCTAGAGCTGTATGTGGGAAGGAAACACAGCAATATGAGGAACAACACTGTTTATGCAGTGATAACATAGGAGACTGGATTTTTTGGTAGCCAAAATGAAAGGCATGATTGGACCAACCAACCTCAAAATTCCGACCAGGGTAGACTGAAGTCTTAGGTTTTGGAGGATGCCTGTATTTAGCAGCCTTTGCTCAGTGCTCACGTTTCATGGTTCTGCTTTCTTTCTTCCCTCTGTTCTTCATTTAAATACTTTAAACCTGGAAAGTTGTTTACTCTCCATTCCAGCAGAGCCTTAAAGACTAGCATTTTGGAAGTTTTAATGTTTACACTGGTATTTTGGTTTGCTAAAGCTGCTGGAATGCAATATACCAGAAATGGGTTGATTTTTACAAGGGGATTTATTTGCTTACAAATTTATAGTTCTAGGCCATGAAAATGCCTGAATGAAGCCATCAACAAGATGATACCTGGACTCTGAAGACAGGCTCTTGGCATCCAGGGCATCTCTGTCACATGGGAATGCATTTGGCCAGCATCTGCTTGTCCTTTGCTCGCGGATTTTGTTGCTTTCAGTTTCTGGTTCCAGTAGCCTCCTCTCTGAGCTCCTGTGGGTCCTCTCTTAGTTTTCTCTGTAAGGTCTCTTGGCTTTTTCTGTCTTTTAGGCTCTCATAAAGGACTCCAGTAGAAGGATTAAGACCCACCTTGAATGGGGTCGGTCACATCTCAATTGAAATAACCTAACCAAAAGGTCCTACCCATAACAGGTCTACCTACAGGAATGGATTAAAAGAACATGATATATTCTGGGATACATAACAGCTTCAGACCAGTACAATTGGGTTATTATTTATCATAGATGTGAACAAAAAACTCTTTCTACAATAGCATAGAAAAGAGCTCCCTAGGTCCGAGAATGGGTCCTGTTAGAGATTGCCTTATTGTTCACAGAGGAGGTATTTATGAAAATGTTGCTGGTGATAATCTTGATAAGAGGAAGGGGAGGAGGAAGAAGAGAAAGATAAAGGGGGTAATTAATGAAGTTTCTACCATCACTGTGTGGCAGACTCAAAATACATGTCTTATCCATCTACCTATCTCAATAATTCTAAGAGACACTTTTCTACGTTTTAATATTAGTGAAATGTTAAATCAAGGGCATCTTACCATTGGAGTTGGTTGAACTTTTCCATTGTATTGTTACATAGCATACTGTCTTGAATTTCAATCTAGTAAGTAATTGTTTTCATTCTCACCCACCCCGTACTATGCCTCAGATTTTAAAAACTTTTTCCCATGGGCTTAATTTCCTTAATTTCTTGGACTCTACTCAATATTCAACCTGTTTCTGTCATTCCTTCTATTCCACTTCTTTTTTCTTCTGGCTTGAGTATTAATTTACCATGGTTTACACAGAATATATTGGTTTTTCTCCAAAATCTCAAATTTAAGAAGATAGCATGTGGCAAAAGCTGTCCAGGCCTGGCTCTTTAATTAACTATGATGTGGTCTTGGGTAAGTCATTCTACCTCTTTGGGCCCTCGTTACATCATAAATGAGGAGGTTAGGCTCAATGATATCAAAGGTCTTTATCTGTTTTGAAATTTTTTATTCCTGACTTTTCAGAGGGCCAATAAAGCTCTATACTTTAGCAATCTTTGAGAGAAATGAAGGCAGAAGAGTAGTGGCATAGAGAATTTTGTCTCTCTTAGAATCATCCATTAATCCTACGAATCTCCTATGATTTGTTGCAGCCAAGCCACTGGGACTAAACATTTACATCTGGACATAGGCAGCCAGCAGTGTCATCTTTAGGTACATAGATCTACTAGATAAAACATAGCATATACTCTTGTCTTCAAGTATGGCACAAAGATTAAATGCTTTTTTAGTGAATACTTTGGGTACTTAATTCCCTTGTGGGAAATCATTATCTTCCTTTTTCTCTTCCATAGATTGCTGACATAGTCTGACAATTGAAATTGTAGAAGAGACTATTTGCTGTGGATCAACATATGCATATATGTATATGGCAAAAATACCATAAAATGAGATAGTTAAAAGAAGTCAGATACTTTCTTATCAGTGCATCCAGAAAACAGGGATTTTCATGTTAATTGATAAAGCTGGAATTGTTGTTTATGTAGCATATATTGTAATCAGTGTTTTGCAGCAATGACAAATTCAGGAAAATAACCTCAGTTGCAAGTGAAAATAATTGAACACAAAGTTCCTTTTATTTGGCACGTGGCTGCTTTTGGGCTAGCTACAGTGTCTATTGATTTTTTTTTCTAGGGCAAAGTAATGCTATTGACAGGTCTTAATTACAGTGAGATACTGTATCAGATTATCATTAGAAAGAATAAATGATCCAAGAGAAGTATACAGAAATGGCCCTATATGTGCAAAAACGCCTATGAAGGAAGCTAATAGTTCCTTATGAATTCCTAGCAAAATTATTTTAAATAACCTGTAGTTTGGTAAATATTCATACTGTTGAAATCCCTTAATGAGGGCACCGTCTAATACTATAAGACTGCTGCAAGGAAGTGTATATAGTCAGCTTAGGGGAGAATTTAATGTTAGTGGTAGAGCATAAAACAAAATGTAGAGTTAACAATTATCCAGCAAATTCAAGATGATTGGTAGGGAAGCACTGACTTAGCTATGGATGTAACATACACAATTATCAGAGTCAATTTGGGCATATAGAAAAAATGAACACAAAAACAATCGCAACAACAAAAATTAACCTCTTTCAAGTATCTATTCACATTTCAAATATTCTCTACTTTAAAGAGTGGCTTAGAGTTAGGGTAATCATGTAATTTACCATCCAAACCAGGGCAACAGGCATAAACTAAGCTAGAGATGTGTAGTTGACTCTAGTCAGAGTTTATCATGTGTCCACTCTCACTTCTGATTATTTGCTGAAAATGTGTACAAAGGTACTAGCTAAAAGGTCAGCTAAGGAGAAATAGACAAAAACCTTTCTTAGTGAGCCTCTAATCCAGTGTTTTCTAACCTTTTTGTGTCACTGATGTCTTGGAAAAGGTGATAATACTAGACTCACTGCCAGAGAAGTGAATTGAGCATGAAATATCAGGGTTTCATAGACCCTTGAAACCCAACCATGGACAAGAATATCAGCTCAAAGCCAAGGGAAAAAATAGGATATTGATTCTTTATTCTAACAAAAGAGTTGCCTACAGCTACCACCACTTAAACAATTAACGTACAATTAAAATTTTTATTATTAAAAAAGCAAACATATGAAAATAGAAAGGGTATTATAATGAACCCCCATATAACTGTCACTGAAACTCAAGAATTATCAAGATTTTGTCACACTTGTTTCATTTATCCCTTCTTTTGGTTGTGGCTGTTGCTGAAGCATTTTAAAGCAAATGACAGATTCCATGTCATTTCTCTTCTTTGTACTTTAGTAGGCATCTCTAAAAAATAGATATTTTCTTACTTTGCCACAATTATTATCACACCTAACAAAATTAACACTGATTCTTCTGTTAGCTCTGTTTATAGTCACATTTTATCAATTGTCTCAAAAATGTTATTTTCCATTTGGTTTACTTGAATTGGTATCTAGACAAGTAACACACATTACATTTTATTTTGAAGCAACTGGATCAGTTTTCTCGTATTCTAGACTTGTGTTTGCTTCCTCATGGTGTAATGTAACTTGATTCTCTATCCCCTGTATTTCTTGTAAATAAGAACTTGATTAAGTTCAGGTTCAATGTTTTCCCCCTGTTTTTAGGCTAGAATATTTCATAGATGATGCTTGTATAAAACTGTGATATTTTATTTTAGGAATTGTTGATAATCAGAAATTATAATCTTACGACCAAAAGAAATACCAGCACTAGTCCTTCTCCTTCAACTCCCAAAGTGACTTTGTTCTACACCAAAGTTCCTTTGGCCATCAAAATAACAATTAATATGAAATATTTATAAAAATGATAATGTCAAATAGATATCCCTGTGCTAGTCATTTTAATTATTATCTGGAACATGTACTTTTTATTCCTGCCCTTGTCTGGTTACCTTTATCCCATTCTTTTAAGAAAAGGACATCAGTTCCCATAACAGCCTTTACCAAGATAGATAAATATCAGTATCATGGTTGAAATACCAAACACAGTGCCAACAATTAACCTACAATTTGTATCTTGGCATAATAATACACAGGGACTTGAGCACATTGCTAATAACCACTGAGGGTAGCAAGCTAGTCTCTAAACATATTCAGATGTCTCAGAGGATTTCTTCAGCACTGCATAATCAAGATTTGGTGATATGAGCTGCCTTGTTAGGACTTGTTGTGATGTTGCATTACCATATTGTGTGTATGTGTGGATATTAGTGCCAGTCTTTATAAATTGGCTTAGATAATATAAGGATCAACCAAAAGGAGATTGAACTAGCAAAATAAAGCAAATGGCAAATCACTGGGAAAAGAGCATATTATGTAGTGACTTTTAATTGGGAAATGAAAATGTAAGAATATATCCAATTTAATTGGGCTTGCCTGAAAAATGCACTGGTATTTGTCTTCTTGGAACTGAAATGTTTTGATTTGCTTATGATTTGATTTGTATTTCTGAGAATAAGGATACTTGCAGAAATGAATGAATCTTTGGCTAAAACAAATTATTAAGCTGGCTTGTCCTCATTTTTATTCTCTTTCAAGATAGTATTGACAAGATAGATTTTATTATTCTTAGCAGCATAAGTAAGTATTTTGGGAGGGGCAAGGAGCATGTTCAAATAGAGTTCAGTTTTTCTTCCCTGTTTTTCATTGTATTTGTTTTTTTTAGAAAAATAATTTTAATAAAAAGCAGTATCTGTTTTTCACACAGTTCCTTTGGGCTTCATTATACAAATAGATATAATAAAGTAAGAATAATGAATAGTTTACTGGCTAAAAGGATTTCTGTAACACTGAAGCCATTCTTTAAGCATACTAGAATTTGGAAGTCAGATTTTCTTTTGCCTCATAGACAAACTTGTGATTTTTATCATGTTGGTTTTTAAAAAATATTTTTGGATTTGTATCTCCCTATAGCTCACAGTTTATTGTGTTGAAAACCTCCTACCTGCCACTCCTAATTCTATCCCTGGGAAAAATTTCTTTGGGTGGATACTCCCATTCCTTAGGTAAATTATATAAGCATATTTATCTATTAATCCAAGAAATCTGCATAAAATGTGCATTAATATGTATAATATTCAATGAAGAAATTATAGGGCAAGGCAGTAAGCAGATGCCACATGCTAAACAATTTCTTTGGTATTGTCTTCTTTTTAGAGAGGGAAATGGAGTAAAATAAAAAATATTTAAGGCCCATAAAGCTTTAAAAAATTAGCATATATATTATATGTTATTATATAAGAGTTTCACTCAAAAGTAGCATAAATAAGTCTCTATATACCTATACATATCAGTGGAATGATCCTTCAACTGTCTGAGAATGTATGTCTGTGGTATGGGGTTTACCTTATTAAGAATAAGAGGGAAGGAGCAGGGGAGGAAGGCAGGCAGGCAGAAAAGCAGACTGGCTGATGTAAGATCCTTCTTGACAACAAGCTTTATTGCCTTCTCTAAGAAATATTTAGAAAGTCTATGCAATTTTGGCTGTTACACAATCATTGCACATTTTTTCTACTGTGTGTGTATGTTTTATAATGAATGAGGTTTTACTGAATTGGTCTGTTTTAGGTACTTTTGAAATTTTTCTATTATGAATAAATTCCTATCCATATATTTGCATAGAGTTTAGAGACTGTTCATCAAAGAGGAACCACCTTCTTGTCCTGGACAAGCCTTTGGGAATTAGTGATTCTCAGAGCCCTTGAGATGGAAGGAAGTCTAACCTCCCTTCCACTGAAGGGATCTCTTCTACAGCCTGCCTGGTGGAGGCTGGTCCAGGGCCTCTGTTTGACTACTTGCAGTAATATGTAGGCTCAAAACTTTGAGACTTAACTAATTGCATTCCAGGGTGAATCTAATTATTAGAATATGGCCTTCTAATCTGAACTAAAATCCTCTTCCTTGCAACTTCCACCTAATTTCTGTTCTCTGATGGGACATTGTGTGCACCTGTACCTATTTTCCCTTTTACTTGACTATTTTTCAAATACATAAAGACAGGCACCATGTTTCTCTAAACCCCTTTTTTTTGAGACCAAACCACCCACATTTTTCTCAACTCTATTTTTCCTGTGTCATCATTTCAAGATACTTCTCAATCCCTATTCACTCTCCTTTAAATTCACTGCATTTTGGTATGGTAATTGGAATGTAGTATGTAGAACCTAATCCGCTACCAGGTGTGGTCTGGTCAGAGCATTAAATCTGTTAATTCCTGACATCTGAATGCTCTGCTATTGGTACTAATCTTTGTAACTTTTTTTTTTTTTTTGACGGAAAATACAATTAGGCCACGTCTTCCCCATCTTACATGTGGTTAGTTGGGCCTCTAGAGATGTTTTGAACCCTGTTGTATCAAACAATACATTAATTCTCACTTCCACGTTTGTGTGTGCTTATGTCAGAAGAGTTATAATTTGTATTGTCAAAAATCTCTTCCTTTCCCCCTTTCACTATTTTCCTTTCAAAGAAATTTGGGTTCTAAACCCAACTCTGTGATAAGTACTAAATTGAAAATAAAAGCTTTCTTTTAGTTCATTTTTTTTTCTGCTAATTCTTTCCCAAATTAACCTAAAAACCCTTTAATATTCGGGAAAATCACATAGTCATATCAATATATGTTTATAGGGCACTGTTGTGAGCAAGGCACTGTGCCTGGTTCTGTACATGATTCACAGGATTCTAAATCTTTTTGCTATTGCTGTTTTGCTGTGAATTAGCTTTTTTAAAATATAGCTTTTTAAATATGGTCAACCTGTAATAATAATTTTGAAATAAGGGCATCAGAAGTATAGGTTCAGATATGGATTTGGAGTATAGTTAGAAATATACTAATGAAACCATGTTGAATCTTTTACAGACCTTATTTAAGTAGACAGATGCCCAAGAAAGAAGGTGCTGAATGAATGAACATGTTCAAAATATTGTTTAAGGTATATAAACTGGAAAATGGTTTCCAAAGTACAAGTTTACTTGGTGGTTTAAAGATTTCAGGAGGCTATGCAGTGTTTGAATAGCTTAACTGAGAATCTGGTAGTTAACTAATTAAATATAGTGGGCTGGAAAATCTTACATCAAAGAAAAGGGTGGTGATTGTTGTTTCACACCCATCCATTAATTTAATTATCAGATATTTGTTTGGCACCATTTTTGGTTCCAGGCATTGTGCTAAATAAAAAAAAAAAAAGAAGCAAGTAGAGAATCTGTTGACTAGAGATAATCTAAGCCAATCAGAACTGGAAGAGGATGAGTAGAGGGATAAGATGGAAGAGGGTGATGTTAGCTTTGTGCAATTATTCTTTCTCACTCTCTAATTCTTCAAGGTGGAAGAAAGGAAACAGGGTGCTGAGAGAAGGAAGTAAAATCTGCAGAATTAATTCAGGTTTCAGTATCAGGTAGGTAGAAAAAAAAAAGGAGGCAAAGGAAAGTTTTCTAGGTTGAAATACTAACTTAGCCTCCTGGAGAGAAGTACCTTGATGCTGAGTTTTCCTGTGGAGGGAATAAATATTTGGAAAGCACTTTCGGCTTCAGACTGAGATGAATGAGATGAGATATTAGAGCATTCAGTCAGAGCTAGTATTTAAGCAAATGTTTAAAAAATGCTGATAATGGATAATGAACAGTGAATCTTCATAGCTAATTTTTGTTTTAAATTTGCTTCCACACTGCTTTTAAATATTACCTTTGCTTAATGTTCAGGAATTTCAACAAAGTTAATAATTTCAATAAAGTGAGTATCTTTTACTTCAAAGGTATTTAGATACATACACTTGCACACATACATAACACTCATAAGCTCCCCCAAGTTAGTTGCCTATTTGGCCTTTCCGTTTGGAGTGTACCTGAGCAGAGGAGAGGAGAAGGCCGCAGGTTATCCACTAATTGATAATGGACCATAGTTTACTTTTTAAAGGATTGAAAATTAATTAGGATGACTGTCTAGCCTATACATGAAACCACACTTGTATGAGAAACACAATATATTTGCTACAAGTTCCTACCAACACCTTTTTTTTTTTTTTTAATCTTCATTTTATTGAGATATATTCACATACCACGCAGTCATACAAAACAAATCTTACTTTCGATTGTTTACAGTACCATAACATACTGGTACATTCATCACCCAAATCAATCCCTGACACCTTCATTAGCACACACACAAAAATAACAAGAATAATAATTAGAGTGAAAAAGAGCAATTGAAGTGAAAAAGAACACTGGGTACCTTTGTCTGTTTGTTTCCTTCCCCTATTTTTCTACTTATCCATCCATAAACTAGACAAAGTGGAGTGTGGTCCTTATGGCTTTCCCAATCCCTTTGTCACCCCTCATAAGCTACATTTTTATACAACTGTCTTCGAGATTCATGGGTTCTGGGTTGTAGTTTGATAGTTTCAGGTATCCACCACCAGCTACCCCAATTCTTTAGAACCTAAAAAGGGTTGTCTAAAGTGTGCACAAGAGTGCCCACCAGAGTGACCTCTCGGCTCCTTTTGGGATCTCTCTGCCACTGAAGCTTATTTCATTTCCTTTCACATCCCCCTTTTGGTCAAGAAGATGTTCTCCGTCCCACGATGCCAGGTCTACATTCCTTCCCGGGAGTCATATTCTACGTTGCCAGGGAGATTCACTCCCCTGGGTGTCTGATCCCACGTAGGGGGGAGGGCAGTGATTTCACCTTTCAAGTTGGCTTAGCTAGAGAGACAGGGCCACATCTGAGCAACAAAGAGGCATTCGGGAGGAGGCTCTTAGGCACAACCATAGGGAGGCCTAGCCTCTCCTTTGCAGCAACCGTCTTCCCAAGGGTAAAACCTGTGGTAGAGGGCTCAACCCATCAAACCACCAGTCCCCTATGTCTGTGGTCATGTTAGCAACCATGGAGGTGGGGTAGGCCAATACCCCTGCATTCTCCACAGGCTCCTCAAGGGGGCACTACATCTTTTTTTTTCCCTTGTTTTTCTTTTTTTTCTTTATTTTTTTTTTAACTTTCCCTTCTTTTTTAAATCAACTGTATGAAAAAAAAGTTAAAAAGAAAACAAACATACAATAAAAGAACATTTCAAAGAGACCATAACAAGGGAGTAAGAAAAAGACAACTAACCTAAGATAACTGCTTAACTTCCAACATGTTCCTACTTTACCCCAAGAAAGTTACCTAATATAGCAACATTTCTGTGAACTTGCTCCTGCTATATCCATCAGAAATTAACAGACCATAGTCATTCCTGGGCATCCCCAGAACGTTAAATAGCTTATCTGTTCTTCTTGGATTATTGTTCCCCCCTTCCTTAATTGCTCTCTATTGCTAGTTCCCCTGCATTCTACATTATAAACCATTTGTTTTACATTTTTCAAAGTTCACATTAGTGGTAGCATATAATATTTCTCTTTTTGTGCCTGGCTTATTTCGCTCAGCATTATGTCTTCAAGGTTCATCCATGTTGTCATATGTTTCACGGGATCGTTCCTTCTTACTGCCGCGTAGTATTCCATCGTGTGTATATACCACATTTTATTTATCCACTCATCTGTTGAAGGACATTTGGGTTGTTTCCATCTCTTGGCAACTGTGAATAATGCTGCTATGAACATTGGCGTGCAGATATCTGTTCGTGTCACTGCTTTCTGACCTTCCGGGTATATACCGAGAAGTGCAATCGCTGGATCGAATGGTAACTCTATATCTAGTGTTCTAAGGAACTGCCAGACTGACTTCCAGAGTGGCTGAACCATTATACAGTCCCACCAACAATGAATAAGAGTTCCAATTTCTCCACATCCCCTCCAGCATTTGTAGTTTCCTGTTTGTTTAATGGCAGCCATTCTAACCGGTGTTAGATGATATCTCATTGTGGTCTTAATTTGCATCTCTCTAATAGCTAGTGAAGCTGAACATTTTTTCATGTGTTTCTTGGCCATTTGTATTTCCTCTTCAGAGAACTGTCTTTTCATATCTTTTGCCCATTTTATAATTGGGCTGTCTGTACTATTGTCATTGAGTTGTAGGATTTCTTTATATATGCAAGATATCAGTGTTTTGTCAGATACATGGTTTCCATAAATTTTTTCCCATTGAGTTGGCTGCCTCTTTACCTTTTTGAGAAATTCCTTTGAGGTGCAGAAACTTCTAAGCTTGAGGAGTTCACATTTATCTATTTTCTCTTTTGTTGCTTGTGCTTTGGGTGTAAAGTCTAGGAAGTGGCCGCCTAATACAGGGTCTTGAAGATGTTTTCCTACATTATCTTCTAGGAGTTTTATGGTACTTTCTTTTATCTTGAGATCTTTGGTCCATTTTGAGTTAATTTTTGTGTAGGGGGTGAGGTAGGGGTCCTCTTTCATTCTTTGGATATGGATATCCAACTCTCCCAGCCCCATTTGTTGAAAAGACCATTATGACTCAGTTCAGTGACTTTGGGGGCCTTATCAAAGATCAGTCGGCCATAGATCTGAGGGTCTATCTCCGAATTCTCAATTCGATTCCATTGATCTATATGTCTATCTTTGTGCCAGTACCATGCTGTTTTGGCAACTGTGGCTTTATAATAAGCTTCAAAGTCAGGGAGTGTAAGTCCTCCCACTTGGTTTTTCTTTTTTAGAGTGTCTTTAGCAATTCGAGGCATCTTCCCTTTCCAAATAAATTTGATAACTAGCTTTTCCAAGTCTGCAAAGTAGGTTGTTGGAATTTTGATTGGGATTGCATTGAATCTGTAGATGAGTTTGGGTAGAATTGACATCTTAATGACATTTAGTCTTCCTATCCATGAACATGGAATATTTTTCCATCTTTTAAGGTCCCCTTCTATTTCTTTTAGTAGAGTTATGTAGTTTTCTTTGTATAGGTCTTTTACATCTTTGGTTAAGTTTATTCCTAGGTACTTGATTTTTTTAGTTGCTATTGAAAATGGTATCTTTTTCTTGAGTGTCTCTTCAGTTTGTTCATTTCTAGCATATAGAAACATTACTGACTTATGTGCATTAACCTTGTATCCCGCTACTTTGCTAAATTTGTTTATTAGCTCTAGTAGCTGTATCGTTGATTTCTCAGGGTTTTCTAGATATAAGATCATATCATCTGCAAACAATGACAGTTTTACTTCTTCTTTTCCAATTTGGATGCCTTTTATTTCTTTGTCTTGCCGGATTGCCCTGGCTAGCACTTCCAGCACAATGTTGAATAACAGTGGTGACAGCGGGCATCCTTGTCTTGTTCCTGATCTTAGAGGGAAGGCTTTCAGTCTCTCACCATTGAGTACTATGCTGGCTGTGGGTTTTTCATATATGCTCTTTATCATGTTGAGGAAGTTTCCTTCAATTCCTACCTTTTGAAGTGTTTTTATCAAAAATGGATGTTGGATTTTGTCAAATGCTTTTTCAGCATCTATTGAGATGATCAATTGATTTTTCCCGTTTGACTTGTTAATGTGTTGTAATACATTGATTGATTTTCTTATGTTGAACCATCCTTGCATGCCTGGAATGAACCCCACTTGGTCATGGTGTATGATTTTTTTAATGTGTCTTTGGATTCGATTTGCAAGTATTTTGTTGAGGATTTTTGCATCTATATTCATTAAGGAGATTGGCCGGTAGTTTTCCTTTTTTGTAGCATCTTTGCCTGGTTTTGGTATTAGATTGATGTTAGCTTCGTAAAATGAGTTAGGTAGTGTTCCATTTGCTTCAATGTTTTGAAAGAGTTTGAGTAAGATTGGTGTCAGTTCTTTCTGGAAAGTTTGGTAGAATTCCCCTGTGAAGCCATCTGGCCCTGGGCATTTATTTGTGGGAAGATTTTTGATGACTGATTGGATCTCTTTGCTTGTGATGGGTTGGTTGAGGTCTTCTGTTTCTTCTCTGGTCATTCTAGGTTGTTCATATGTTTCCAGGAAATTGTCCATTTCTTCTACATTATCCAGTTTGTTGCCATACAGTTGTTCATAGTATCCTCTTATAATTTTTGTAATTTCTTCAGGATCTGCAGTTATGTCACCTTTTTCATTCATTATTTTGTTTATATGGGTCTTCTCTCTTTTTGATTTTGTCAGTCTAGCTAGGGGCTTGTCAATCTTGTTGATCTTCTCAAAGAACCAACTTTTGGTGATATTTATCCTCTCTATTGTTTTTTTGTTCTCTATGTCATTTATTTCTGCTTTAATCCTTGTTATTTCTTTTCTTGTACTTGGTTTAGGATTGGTTTGCTGTTCATTTTCTAGCTTCTTCAGTTGATCCATTAGTTCTTTGATTTTGGCTCTTTCTTCCTTTTTAATATATGCGTTTAGTGCTATAAATTTCCCCCTTAGCACTGCTTTTGCTGCATCCCATAGGTTTGGTATGTTGTGTTCTCATTTTCATTCGTCTCTATATATTTAGCAATTTCTCTTGCTATTTCTTCTTTAACCCACTGATTGTTTAGGGGTGTGTTGTTTAACCTCCAGGTATTTGTGAATTTTCTAAGTCTCTGATGGTTATTGACTTCTAATTGTATTCCATTGTGGTCAGAGAATGTGCTTTGAATAATTTCAATCTTTTTAAATTTATTGAGGCTTGTTTTATGTCCCAGCATATGATCTATTCTGGAGAAAGTTCCGTGAGCACTAGAAAAGTATGTGTATCCTGGTGATTTGGGATGTAATGTTCTGTATATGTCTGTTAAATCTAATTCATTTATCAGATTGTTTAGGTTTTCAATTTCCTTATTGGTCTTCTGTCTGGTTGATCTATCTATAGGAGAGAGTGATGTGTTGAAGTCTCCCACAATTATTGTGGAAACATCAATTGCTTCCTTTAGTTTTGCCAGTGTTTCTCTCATGTATTTTGTGGCACCTTGATTGGGTGCATAGACATTTACGATTGTTATTTCTTCTTGCTGAATTGCCCCTTTTATTAGTATGTAGTGGCCTTCTTTGTCTCTCAAAACATCCCTGCATTTGAAGTCTATTTTATCTGAGATTAATATTGCTACACCTGCTTTCTTTTGGCTGTAGCTTGCGTGAAATATTTTTTTCCATCCTTTCACTTTCAGTTTCTTTGTGTCCCTGTGTCTAAGATGAGTCTCTTGTATGCAACATATGGTTCATTTTTTTTTGATCCATTCTGCGAATCTATATCTTTTAATTGGGGAGTTTAATCCATTTACATTCAACGTTATAACCGTGAAGGCATTTCTTGAATCAGCCATCTTATCCTTTAGTTTATGTTTGTCATATTTTTCCCCTCTGTCTATTAATATCCTTTATTGTACCCATACCGAATCTCTTTAGTACTGAACCTTTCTCCAAGTCTCTCTGTCCTTTCTTTGTTTCTCTGTCTGTAGGGATCCCTTTAGTATCTCCAGTAGGGCAGGTCTCTTGTTAGCAAATTCTCTCAGCATTTGTTTGTCTGTGAAAAATTTAAGCTCTCCCTCAAATTTGAAGGAGAGCTTTGCTGGATAAAGTATTCTTGGCTGGAAATTTTTCTCACTCAGAATTTTAAATATATCGTGCCCCTGCCTTCTCACCTCCATGGTGGCTGCTGAGTAGTCACTACTTAGTCTTATGCTTTTTCCTTTGTATGTGGTGAATTGAGGTATATAAGAAAATCTAGCCTTACGCAGATATGTAATTCAAAAAGGGAGGAGCATTTTAATAGATTATTCAAATAATTGTGGATATTTTTCTTTGATATTATATCAAAACTTGATGTGGTAATTTATTAAATGTTAATTGCAATGTAGAATCTCAAACCATACCAATAAACTTTCTGTACTGTTACAATGAAATCCATTGGTCTGAATTTCACCTTGAATGGATCTTTTACTTATGTATGATTTTGTAAAATGCATTGTCAGTTTGGAAAGTATTAGTTCACTATGTTATGCAGATCTTCCACATGTTGACATATTTCACTATATAATATTTTAAAAATCATATTCATAATATCAACACCAATCTTATCAGAAAAGTCTTTAAGAGTTGGGAAGTTGTCAAACTTACAGTGATAAATAAAAGTTTTCCAAAATTCTAATGTCTGCTTGAAAGTTCATATTTATATTATTGTCAGCAAATACTGCTGGTAGTTTTCTTTGAAGTTACAGGTTTACTTTATTTTTGAGTAAATGTCTGCCAAATAATCTAGTTTATTTGTTAATTGTTTTTTCAAGTAAAAATGGTTTTCTATGAAAAAAAGTAGTTAAACTTGCAACTCAAAAATTTTCACAAGGTTTTTCTTCAAGAAAAATCATTCTTTTGTAGGCAGAAGTGCTTTATGCATTTCGTCACACAGTATATTGAAAGGCTATGTATTCAAGAGTTGGCATATAATAAAATTAGTAAGTTATACTGCTGTATGAAGTACTCTCTTAAGTGAAACTAGCTCTTTCCTTCCCCCCTCCCTCCCCCTTCCCCTTTCTTTCTTTCTTTCTTTCTTTCTTTCTTTCTTTCTTTCTTTCTTTCAGAGTGCATGAAGGTAAAGAATCCAATGACTATTAGTACTACTAGTTTGGTGTTACTGCCTTGATTCGTGATAAGGCACAAAAAGTTTTGCCCCCTAGAGATTTGAGGATCATACTTTGAGACCCACTTCAGTATAGTATGGCTTAAAATTGATCAGGAAAGGAGTACTTAGATGGTGGTAAAATAATCTTAATGAGTATCTTCTTTTTTGGAAACATGCCCACTACTTCTCCAGGCTTGATTTCATTTGCTAGAAATAAGGTGAAGGGCAAATCTGTGACTAGAATTGCTGGCTTCCCACTTGAGGGCAATGCAGAAAGGTACAGAAGAGTTTTCCCTTGAGAAATGAGAAGAAGATAAAAGGTCTTAAAATTTGGGATTACTGGGTATGCCAAATCTAACATTATCAAGTCCTTAATCAATCTTGGTTTCAGTTATCTATTGATGCACCCCCCCAACCCCACCCCAAATTGTTGCTCAAAAGACAACTGCCATTTATTATCTCAGAATTCTGTGTGATGACTGGGCTCAACTGGGCAGTTTTTTTTCCTCCAAGTGATGGGAGCTGGGGCTGCCTTATTCAAAAGCCAGATTGGACTGGAATGTTTACGGTGGCTCACTCATAGTTGGTGTTTGCTGTTAGCTGGATGCTCAACTGACTAGAGTGCTTCAGTTTTCCTCCATGTGCTTCTCCATGTGGCTGGGATTTCTCACAGCATGGTGGCTGAAATCCAAGAGAAAATTCCTAGCAAAGAACTAGAAGCTGTGGTATCTCAAGGTCCAGTCTCAAGAAGTTATAGCATCACTTTCCCCACATTCTTTTGCTTAAAATGGCAGGGCAAGCCCAGATTCAAGGGAAAGCGAAATAGACTATACCTCTTGTTGGAAGAAAGATTTGGCAGCTATCTGTAATCCAATATACAACCCTTTCTGACATCTTGAGTGCTATGGCCATGTGGGAGTTTAGTATTTGTGATAGGTGTTCATTATACTATTGCAACTTGTGCTTTGCAAATTAAAAGAATTTTAATTGGATGGTTTTGTTTGAATTATTTAAAATTCATTATCATGTTCAATAAGTTTAATGCAAATGAGAACCAAGAGTATTTTATGGCTTTTTATTATCTGCTTTTCCCTTCTGTTTTTAAATCTCTGGCATTATTTATTCATTTTCATTGTTGGTATTCAATTACTTGAGAAAAATTTCCTTCAATGTGATATAAAAAGCATAATATAAATAGAGTATCATGTGCCGCATTATCAGTCTGCTGTTTCTAGAATAAATATTTTTACTTCCTCCCAATGTTTATTCTGCAAGAGTGCCTTGTTTTGCCCTCAAGGTTTATCTATCAATGTAGTTATGAGAAAATACACCAGGGATTAATGCATGTAGTTACTTAATTATAATCTTTGGAAGAAATTAAACCCACAAAACAAATAAAAATTTGATTCTTAATGTGAATATAAAGAAGACTAAGCAAAAAAAATTGTTTTAACTGGCTATAGTTTTCAAATTGCTTTTCACATGTCCCAAACTTAAAGTGCTGATGAAATACCTTTCAAGCTTTTGGTTTTAGTTTCTCCAGGAAAGGTAATATCTTATGCAGGCCCAGGTTAGAAATGCTTACTTGTTATTAAGCACGTATGTAATTTGGGAATTTCGATAGTTACCAAGCATGCTAAAAGCATCATTCTTTCAGCTGCCCTTGGAAGTTGCTTCTGGAAATCTGCTTTGAAATTGCTCTCTGAAAGGCTGTTCATGCTGTATAGAAAATTAAGCTTTTTCTCTATTGCAAAATGGCTAAGTGTCTATAGACTATTAGTAGATGTGTTAGGTTGGACATGCCTGCTGTTATTGATCATGGGTAAGTAATGCACTGTGCTTTCTTAAAAGAACAATCTAGGGAAACCAAAGCTTGATTGACAGCTCAGTGTACTGAAAATATTAATGTTAAGTCTGTCTAAAAATATTTGGTGGAGAGTCATTATAAAGTTGGGAACCCAGCGTACAAAATTTGTCCAGAGCATTGCTGTCAAATCTAATTATTTGCAGTTCCAAAGTATAATTGGTCACTATTACCGTTTGAAACAGCAAATTACCTTACTATGTTATAATGGGTGTCCCCCAGACACTATCTGGCTATTTTAGTCACATCTGAAAACCCAGGATGTGGATTTTAAGTATTCTTGAGGGAAAGCTATGGAATTATGAGGCATCATTTTAAGTGAATTTTTTGCTGGCAAAAAAAAATGAGTTTCCAGATGAGATCAAGCCAGGGTGAAGCTGCCACACCCTCATACCTTATTGACTATAAAGAGGAGCAGCCCTTGTGATTCAGACTTTTCTAAATTGCATAACACTTTATAAATGCCTGTAGCAATCTCAGTGCATTACTTAATTTTTATGAGTGTCCCATATTTCTCAAGATTCTATTTTGGCCTAACTAATTGGTTTCTCTTATCAGTTTTGGTTGCTGGTTCATATTGGAGAGTCCACACTTCAGTTAAGAAACTGAGTTTTCTTGAATATAGCTTTGTGATGTTTCCATGGCAGATTTTGGGAAAGGTCACATCCTATGGAAGACAGGCTAGATTCTTTACTTTGACTTTATATGTGTTATTCTGTCCCTCCTTCATACCAATACCTAAAATATCCTTTACCCTTTCCCTGCCATTTTTTTGGTCCTCAACTCAAGTCCCCATGATGCCCTGCCAAATTACTTCAGCCTTTATTCATCTTTCCCTTCTTTGCATTCGTAATGTAGTCGTGCAATTAGCTCTTCTCTAATACTTTCATTCTTTTATCCATTCATTCATTCATTTACTCTCTTATCCAACAAATATTTATCATGCAAATCAATGTAATTTGCAAGGCACTGTCCTTGTTCCTATTGTGGAATAAAGTCTTTTTTCCAATCTTTATCCTCAAACTGAGGCACATTAAGAAACAGTTATAAAACAAGGCAGTATATGTTAAGTGGTGCCACTGGAATTCATTTTGATTATATCACCAAACATTCTGTATTTCATTTAAAAAAAAAGAGATTACTTTTAATATGATGATTGGGATGAAGACAACTTAGAAAATGGGGATTGAACTGGGAATGGATGGGTAAGATTTTGTCAGGTGAAAGAGATGATGTAGGGACTTCTGATAGAGGGAACTAAGGTAGAAACATGCAAGGGTGGGGAAGGATACATTCAGTTTGGAGGATTTCAGATCAACTCTGAAATACAGTGTGTATATCAAGGAATAATTAGAAAAAATTTTTATTTTCCTAAAAATACATCATCTCCAGCTCAGAAATCTGTCTTTGACTAATTTCTGTAATGCAAATCTTAAATTTCTTTCCTGATTCTCCTTTAGACATTGATTTATTAACTTACGTCACCATCTGGGTCATGACTGTATTCTGATGCATAAAAGATGTTCATAATATTTGCAAATATTGCTACAACAAACTTTTGATTATATGCAATCAGATAACCTTTTTATGGGTTGACTGCAAAAATTATAAAAAAATGTAAATTCCTAGAAATCATCAAAAATAAAACACATTAGAAGGAGTCTGTTATTTAGTTCTCAGTAGTAATCAGTTGAAACCCACATTCTTTTCCAATCTTGCTGAAAAAAAAATCTATTAAAAAGGAACTATATTCAGTTATCTTGTAATGTTCACCTTTGAGTTAATAAGTCATCAATTGGCTCATAGTTCATCCTAATGGAAATTTTTTTGTTTTAGCATGAACAGAAACTGAAGAAAAATATAGAGTAAAAGAACCTGAAGACTTTTTCTCTCCCTCTTTTTCCCTTCTCCAGCACCATATTTTGCAGGAAGATTATATGGCTTTTGGTTATGGATGGCATTATTGACCCACTGTTAGTAGGACTGAGTGGTGATAGATTCTGTAGAGATCACTAACAGTTATATTGTCTCATTCAGCCCCCTCCTCTGCAATGACCAGTGGCATTTGTTGATGGGGTTTAATGATCCCTGTGGCTTCACTACAGGGTCACTTACCTTTTGGCACAAAGCTGACTGCATACTGGGATGGAACTTTGGAAAGTGACCTTCTTATTAGCCTGTCACTGATGTCAGAAATAGGGACAGATTCTATAGCAAAAAAAAGTTAAACACTGTTCTGTACAAATGGAGTTTTCCACACAGGAACAATGTTAAAATGTTTTCCTTTTATATTCACGAGTGTTTGGAGAGTTAATCTACCATGTTTGTAGAATAGGAATATGAACCACAAGGGGGAAAAAAAAACACCTAATTAATTCCAAGAATTTTTAAATTATTTAATATTATAGTAGTTTAAAAATTGTATAATTCTTCTGATGTCTTCTATCAATACTATCATATACTTCTAGGAGAAATCTTTCTATTTTTACCATCTTTGTGCTCTAGCTTATTGTTATTTTCACATACTATTTTCCTTCTTGTAAAATGGGCTGTTTTACATGATCTTTTCCTTTAAAAATAAGCATAAGGAAAAGCTATGATAGTTTTTTGGTGTAATAGCTATTCTCCTCATATCCCCTCTATGATTCTTGAGTTGATATAAGCCAAAGCCCAAAATCCATTATTAGAGTGTTCCCCATGCCAGGTTTTATTACTAATATGTTGTTTATTTTTAATCATCTTTTGAATTATTGACTATTTTATGGTGTCTCCTAACAGCAATTTCTATTTGTTTTATGTACTGCATGGAATAGATTTCATTTTTCTGTCTCACTCCATTGTATGTAATGGCCTAGCTTTGAAATCTTTGCCTGATTTAAGGGGACGTTAATTTGTTTTAACACATTCCCATCTCACATTGCTCAGGTTTTATATGATCTTGTAAAATCTTTATCTTGAAATACTCTGAAAGGTGCTTTAATTTTTACTCTCCCATTTTTTTTTTCATTTTTATTGAGATTGTTCAGATACCATACAATTATCCAAAGATCCAAAGTGTACAATCACTTGCCCCTCGGTACCCTCATACAGCTGTGCATCCATCCATCACACTTAATTGTTGTTCAATTTTTAGAAACTTTTCATTACTCCAGACAAGAAATAAAGTGAAAGATGAAAAAAGAAAAAAAGAAAAGGAAACTCTAAACCTCCCCTATCCCTAACCAACCCCCCTCAATTGTTGACTCCTAGTATTGATATAGTATGTTTGAAATACTACTAACTGTAGTATATAGTTTGTAATAGGTATATAGTTCTTCCCTATATGTCCCTCTATTATTAACTTCTAATTGTATTGTCATACATTTGTTCTGGTTCATGAAGTGATTTCTAGTATTTGTACAGTTGATCATGGACATTGCCCACCATAGGATTCAGTTTTATACATTTCCATCTTTTGACCTCCAACTTTCCTTCTGGTGACATATATGACTCTGAGCTTCCGCTTTCCACCTCATTCACACACCATTCGGCGCTGTTAGTTATTCTCACATCTTGCTACCAACACCCCTGTTCATTTCCAGACATTTAAGTTCATCCTAATTGAACATTCTGCTCATACTAAGCAAGAGCATCTACATTTCTTCCACAAGGCAGGAGGGAGAGTCAAAGAAGGTAGAGAAGCAAAAGAAAGAGGAAACAAAAAAAAATGACAGCTAGGAAGCAGCAAAAGGAAAAATAACCTTAAATCAAAGTAGAATAAAGAATCAGACAATACCACCAATGTCAAGTGTCTAGCATGCCTCCCCTATCCCCCCCTCTTATCTGCATTCACCTTGGTATATCACCTTTGTTACATTAAAGGAAGCACAATACAATGATTCTATTAGTTACAGTCTCTAGTTTATGCTGATTGCATCCCTCCCCCAATGCCTCCCCATTTTCAACACCTTGCAAGGTTGACATTTGCTTGTTCTCCCTCGTAAAAGAACATATTTGTACATTTTATCACAATTGTTGAATACTCTAGATTTCACCAAGTTACACAGTCCCAGTCGTTATCTTTCCTCCTTTCTTGTGGTGTCTCACATGCTCCCCATCTTCCTCTCTCAACCGTATTCATAGTTACCTTTGTTCAGTGTACTTACATTGTTGTGCTACCATCTCCCAAAATTGTGTTCCAAACCACACACTCCTGTCTTCTATCACCCTGTAGTGCTCCCTTTAGTATTTCCTGTAGGGCAGGTGTCTTGTTCACAAAGTCTCTCATTGTCTGTTTGTCAGAAAATATTTTGAGCTCTCCCTCATATTTGAAGGACAGCTTTGCTGGATACAGGATTCTTGGTTGGTGGCTTTTCTCTTTCAGTATCTTAAATATATCACACCACTTCCTTCTTGCCTCCCTGGTTTCTGCTGAGAGATCTGCACATAGTCTTATTAAGCTTCCTTTGTATGTGATGGATCGCTTTTCTCCTGCTGCTTTCAGGATACTCTCTTTGTCTTTGACGTTTGATAATCTGATTATTAAGTGTCTTGGCGTAGGCCTATTCATATCTCTTCTGTTTGGAGTACGCTGCGCTTCTTGGATCTGTAATTTTATGTCTTTCATAACAGATGGGAAATTTTCATTAATTATTTCCTCTATTATTGCTTCTGCCCCCTTTCCCTTCTCTTCTCCTTCTGGGACACCAATGATATGTGCATTATTGTACTTTGTTTCATCCTTGAGTTCCTGGAGACGTTGCTCATATTTTTTCATTCTTTTCTCCATCTGCTCCTTTGCGTGTAGGCTTTCAGGTGTTTTGTTCTCCAGTTCCTGAGTGTTTTCTTCTGCCTCTTGAGATCTGCTGTTGTATGTTTCCATTGTGTCTTTCATCTCCTGTGTTGTGCCTTTCATTTCCGTAGATTCTACTGGTAGGTTTTTTTGAACTTTTGATTTCTGCCGTATACATGTCCAGTGCTTCCTTTACAGCCTCTATCTCTTTTGCAATATCTTCTCTAAACTTTTTGAATTGATTTAGCATTAGTTGTTTAAATTCCTGTATCTCAGTTGAAGTGTACGTTTGTTCCTTTGACTGGGCCATAACTTTGTTTTTCTTAGTGTAGGTTGTAATTTTCTGTTGTCTAGGCATGGTTTCCTTGGTTATCCAAATCAGATTTTCCCAGACCAGAACAGGCTCAGGTCCCAGAGGGAAGAAATATTCAGTATCTGGTTTCCCTGAGGGTGTGTCTTAGAAAATTGCTCCACCCTTTGATGCCTCAGGTCACTGTGCTTTTCTGCCCAGCAGGTGACGCCTGTTAGCCTATAATTCTTGACTGGTGTGAGGAGGTATAGCCGTGTTCCTCCAGGCTCTGGGGTCTGGTTCTGAATGGAAAGGCCCCACCCCTTTCCTCCTGGAGATGACAGACCCCTCAGGTGGAGGTCATTAGCATTTCAGTGGTCTCACTCTCTGCTTGTGCTGTCTCCACCCTTCCCGGAGTCACAGCCCTGGAAACTGAAAATGACTGGGGCTTTCTCCACTGAGCCAAAAAAGAAACAGATAGTCCCCTTCAGACCCAGTCCAAGGTGACCCTCCGGCTCTCCAAGGTCAGTCGTCACCCAAAGCCTCTGTCTATTTTTTGGGCTGCATACCTGTAGTGAGCAGTTCACACTCGCTACTTAAAACCCCAGTTGGAGCTCAGCTGAGCTGTATTTGCTTGCTGGGAGAGAGCTTTTCTGTGGCACCACGTGGCTCTGCAGCTCGGGCTATGGGGGAGGGGGTCTCCCGACCTGGTTCCGCAGGTTTTACTTACAGATTTTATGCTGTGTTCTCAGGCATTCCTCCCAATTCAGGTTGGTGTATGATGAATGGATGGTCTCGTTTGTCCCCCCACAGTTATTCTGGATTATTTACTAGTTGTTTCTGGTTTTTTGTAGTTGTTCCAGGGGGACTACTTAGCTTCCACTCCTCTCTATGCCACCATCTTGCCCGAGTCATCTCTCCCATTTTTTTTTTAATCTTTACAGTTTCTCCTGATATTCTTCTCACATACCTAATCACATAGGTTATTAAGCAGATGCTCAGATTAACTATGTTCGATAATATTACAATGCATAGATTCAGATGTCAAAGCAATTACTAACTTTCACTCCCAGATTATTTTTCCAATATTTTCTTCCTGCTCTGTGACATTTTTACCTAAGGCTTATAACAGATGTTTTGCAACTTAACCTCTAGCTAATTGTTTCTTTTCTCCTTAACCTTACTCCACAGAGTTGATCTATTTTTTGTAGGCTTGCCTGCAATTCTTAACTGAATCCCTGGAGTTCTATGTCTTATCTTATTCTCTTCAGTGCTTCCTCAGTGAGGCATGGCCAAGAGATTGTTGTATCCTTGAGAGGCAAGTTCTTAGAATGGAGTGGCAGATGGATATACAAGAATCACCAGCGCAGTGATAATGGAAATTCAACTCCAATTACATTTTTAAAGTTGGTTGCTTCCCAAAAGTCTAGAAGTAATATGAATAGATCTGTTTGCCCTGTGGGATTTTATTCCTTACTACCAAATTACTAGGGGAAGGGATGACAGTACTGGGAGAATCCATGCTCCGGAAATGGTGATGGTGATGGTGGAGGTGGTGATGATGATGACGATATGATGATGATGATACCATGATGATGATGATGATTCTGCTAAAAGTTATTGAACACATTATTTCTTAGGACTTTGAGTTAAGCCTTTCATGCAGTATTGTGGGAACCCATTGCTTGTCTTCATTATCAGTGTATTAGTCTTCAATTGCTACATAACAAATAATTACAAACATAGTGGCTTAATATGTCACACAATTATTATCTTAGTTTCTGTGGGCCAAGGGTCTGGGCAGGCTTAGCTGAGTCTTCTGCTTATGACTGCAATCAAGATTTCAGCCAGAGCTGGCTTCTCTTCTGGAGGCTCAATTGTTAAAGAATCTGCTTCCTTGTTTGTGTGGTTGTTGGTAGCATTCAGTGCCTTGTGGGTGTTGGATTGAAGCTTCATTTTCTGTTGGCCCTCAGCAACCAGAGGCCACCTGGATCCTTACCATGTGGAAGTTCCCAATATGATCACTTGCTTCCTTATCCCTGGGAGAAAGGGTCCTGCAAGATTATGTATGATTATGTATGTAATCATGTACATCCCTTTACCTTTTCCATATTCTATCACTCAGAAGCAGTCACAGGTCCCACCTATATTAAAGGGGAGGGGATTATACAAAGGCATGGACACAGGTGGTAGGGATCACAGGGTTTACCATAGGAGCCCTATACCATAGAGATTGCTATTTGTCCCCCAATATCTGTCCTTACATTTTTATCTAGTAAATAGAACACCTCCTTGTTAGCTGGATATGTGGAATAGATAGGGTCACCTGGAATAAAGACTCCATTACCTATTTTCCCTTGTAACTAGGTATGTCCATGTGATCAAGTATAGTAGAATAGCAAGATAAAAGAGTCTGGAACTCTGAAGATTTTGTGAAGTCATCCTACCAATTCTGTAAGATTATCTATTCATAACTTCTTTAATAAAATGAGCTTTTATTTTGTTTAAGCTTGATATTTTTGGCTGTTACTTGCAGCTGAACCTAATCTTAACTGATATTTCTTTTTGGTAATTCTATTCTCCCCTTCTCTCTTTCCAACAGTCCTTAAATTTCCATTTTGTGGTCTATGTTTTTGCAAGGAACCTAACTTTACCCATTGGTCCAGGTTAAATCATTCAGAAAATTCTGTCTCCTGGTCACAGGGTGGGCATATGATCTGTACCAGTCTAATCAGAGTTAATCTCAGGACTTTTACTGAGAACTTTCTAAGTAAAAAAGAAATTTTCTCTTTCCCACTGGAAATGGTAAGGAAACATGTAGCACCAGCAACTGTGGGCAACCATTTTATCACCGTGAGGAAGGCTAACCTTATCATGAAACTGATACTTGGGAGGCAGAGAATATTGATGGGGAAGGGAAAAGTAGCAGTTTCTTTGTTTCATCCTTGTGCCACTCCACTGTTGAACCTTTCAGTTATGTTAACTAATAAATCTCCTTCGTGTTTAATCCAGTTTAGTTTTTTTTTTTTTTTTTTTTTTTTTATACACAGTGGTATCTTAATATGATACATTTGGATTTTCTCCTTTAATACTCACAGTAATCCTATGACATAGTTATCATGGTTATCCACAGTTTACAGTAGAGGAAACAGACTCTGAAGAGTAAATGCACAAAGAAACACTAACAGTAAAAGATAATTTGATTCTGATCAAGACCTGTGACTGTAAAGCTGTGTTCTATTTAAAACCCAAAAAGAGAGGGACTTCTGGGGAAGATGGTGGAGTAGGGAGCTCCAGGACTCAATTCTGCCACCAGAACAACTTTGAACAGGCAGAAACTATCTGAAACAACAATTCTGGAACATCAGAGGCCAAAAGAACACTGTAGAGCATCCAGGGAAAAATGGGAGGAAGATAAATTATGCTACAGAACTGTATATGCTACAGAATTGTATGTAAACATCTCTACGTGCAGTGGCTACTGGTGCCCATCCCCTACTATGATGGCAGGGCACCATGTGGTTCAGTCTCTGGCTAGCTGCTGCCAGCAGAAAGGGACATAAAAATCCTCTTCTCCAGGAACAGTAGTGTGCATTGCCAAGCACTGATCATGGCTTTTGATTAGTGAATTCAGATAATTGGCTCCTGGCACTGAGGGCAGTTATTGTTTCAACCAGCCCTAGACAAAAGTGGCAAAGGCCAATGTTTCAACCCCACTCCAGGCAGAGTTGGTGGCAGCCATTGTTTTGGCCCTCCCAAGATGGGGGCAGAAGCAGTGGAGATTTGAGGATGCAGGGCTTCCTCAGGGCTGCAGAGGAGGGTTGGCTGAAGGGCTGTCTTTGCAGGGTGAATCAGGAAAGCTTAGCTTTGGGGAGCCATTGGAGAAGTTTTTGGCTCTCTTCCTGACCCCCTCCTCAGGACACTTTGGAGCCAGTCTGCACAACTTTTGTGGATCCGTGGCCCTGTTAGGGTTGGAAAATACCAAGTTGGGAAAGTCCTCCCCAGCTGACCCTCCCTCACAGAACTTCCTCTCCAGGCAAAAGCAGCATGAGGCAACAAAAGCAGTGTTAAAAAGCTATAGATGGCTGCCATTAAACAAACAGGAAACTACAAATGCTGGAGGGGATGTGGAGAAATTGGAACTCTTATTCATTGTTGGTGGGACTGTATAATGGTTCAGCCACTCTGGAAGTCAGTCTGGCAGTTCCTTAGAAAACTAGATATAGAGCTACCATTCGATCCAGCGATTGCACTTCTCGGTATATACCCGGAAGATCGGAAAGCAGTGACACGAACAGATATCTGCACGCCAATGTTCATAGCAGCATTATTCACAGTTGCCAAGAGATGGAAACAACCCAAATGTCCTTCAACAGATGAGTGGATAAATAAAATGTGGTATATGCACACGATGGAATACTACACGGCAGTAAGAAGGAACGATCTCGTGAAACATATGACAACATGGATGAACCTTGAAGACATAATGCTGAGCGAAATAAGCCAGGCACAAAAAGAGAAATATTATATGCTACCACTAATGTGAACTTTGAAAAATGTAAAACAAATGGTTTATAATGTAGAATGTAGGGGAACTAGCAGTAGAGAGCAATTAAGGAAGGGGGAACAATAATCCAAGAAGAACAGATAAGCTATTTAACGTTCTGGGGATGCCCAGAAATGACTATGGTCTGTTAAATTCTGATGGATATAGTAGGAACAAGTTCACAGAAATGTTGCTATATTATGTAACTTTCTTGGGGTAAAGTAGGAACATGTTGGAAGTTAAGCAGTTATCTGAGGTTAGTTGTCTTTTTCTTACTCCCTTGTTATGGTCTCTTTGAAATGTTCTTTTATTGTATGTTTGTTTTCTTTTTAACTTTTTTTTTTCATACAGTTGATTTAAAAAAGAAGGGAAAGTTAAAAAAAAAGAAAAAAAAGAAAAACAAGGAAAAAAAAAGATGTAGTGCCCCCTTGAGGAGCCTGTGGAGAGTGCAGGGGTATTCGCCTAACCCACCTCCATGGTTGCTAACATGACCACAGACATAGGGGACTGGTGGTTTGATGGGTTGAGCCCTCTACCGTAAGTTTTACCCTTGGGAAGACGGTTGCTTCAAAGGAGAGGCTAGGCCTCCCTATATTTGTGCCTAAGAGTCTCCTCCTGAATGCCTCTTTGTTGCTCAGATGTGGCCCTCTCTCTCTGGCTAAGCCAACTTGAAAGGTGAAATCACTGCCCTCCCCTCTACGTGGGATCAGACACCCAGGGGAGTGAATCTCCCTGGCAACGTAGAATATGACTCCCGGGGAGGAATGTAGACCCGGCATCGTGGGACGGAGAACATCTTCTTGACCAAAAGGGGGATGTGAAAGGAAATGAAATAAGCTTCAGTGGCAGAGAGATTCCAAAACGAGCCGAGAGGTCACTCTGGAGGGCACTCTTATGCACACTTTAGACAACCCTTTTAGGTTCTAAAGAATTGGGGTAGCTGGTGGTGGATACCTGAAACTATCAAACTACAACCCAGAACCCATGAATCTCGAAGACAGTTGTATAAAAATGTAGCTTATGAGGGGTGACAATGGGATTGGGAAAGCCATAAGGACCACACTCCACTTTGTCTAGTTTATGGATGGATGAGTAGAAAAATAGGGGAAGGAAACAAACAGACAAAGGTACCCAGTGTTCTTTTTTACTTCAATTGCTCTTTTTCACTCTAATTATTATTCTTGTTATTTTTGTGTGTGTGCTAATGAAGGTGTCAGGGATTGATTTAGGTGATGAATGTACAACTATGTAATGGTACTGTAAACAATCGAAAGTATGATTTGTTTTGTATGACTGCGTGGTATGTGAATATATCTCAATAAAATGATGATTAAAAAAAAAAAAAGAAAATTGCAATAGAATGCAAGAAAAGATGGTGCTGGGGATGTCACAGACACATGCTCAGCAGCCATCTCCCAGTCCTTGTGTACCCCCACTTCCTTTCCTATTGTGCACAGATGTTTTAGGCTGTTTCCTTTCCACAGGCCGGGGAGAGGTTAGGCCTAATAAAAAGGCCCAACCATACCTTGAAACCAGAAACTTGGAAAAAGTAGCCCCAGGTACTATTCAGGGCAGGAGCTCTCTGTGGCAGGGCCCTCTCCACTGTGGTCATATAAATATCCCACCTTTGGATGCACAGATTTGACTCTCTCCTCTAATGCAGAGTGGGGCATATGGAGCTGCCATCCACCAACCCCAACCCGAGGAACTGGCCTCCCTAGAAGACCAGACATGATGGCGTCTCTTCCCCTACTCTTTTGGACTCTTTGTGCTGTGTAAATAATAAAGTAGTTGTTTGTAAAAAAAAAAAAAAAAGCTATAGAGGCAGACAGTCTGTGACAAAGCCTAGTGGCTTCAGGTATCTGGGAGATACCAGAGGGGACAACCAAGCTCCTGTAAAAAAGGAAATTCCAAAACAATTAATAAACAAAATTCCAGGACAAGACAGAGGTCTAGTAAGATGGGGAAAACCATGCACAGTGCATTCACCTTTGGCATATCTTCCTGTTAGGAAGGCTGAAGCTCAAGAAAATCTCTGCCTTATTGCCAGCTCATTACAAAACCAGGAAACAGACATCCCAGGGAGTAAATCCCAGAGTTAACATTTTAAAATATTAAAATGTATAGTGTGCAACAAAAGAGTAAATGACAAAGAAGGAAACAGGAAATGATGGCCCACTTAAAGAAAGAGGATAAAAAAACAGAAAACAACAATGAAGAAAGACAGAATGTGGACATACTGAACAAAGCTTTTTAAAAAATGATCATAAAAATGCTCAAGGAGATGAAGGAAAGTACAAAGAAAGAGCTACAGGATATCAGGGAAACAATGAATAAACAATATCAGAGTCTAAATAGAGAAAGAAATTTTAAAAAGGAACCAAACAGAACTGCTGGAGTTGAAGGCCACAATTCCTGAAATGAAAAGTGCCCAGGAGCAGAATGAAGCTTGCAGAAGAAAGAATCAGTAAACTTGAAATCAAGACAGTTGAAATGAGTCAGGCTGAGTAGCAGAAAGAAAAAAGAAATATTAAAAGTGAAAATAGCCTAAGACAGCTATGGGATACCATCATGTGCACCAATATACGTGTTATTAGAATCCCAGAAGGAGAAGAAAAAGAGGGGCAGAAAGAATAGTCAAAGAAATAATGATAGAGAACTTCATAAACTTAGCAAAATACATGAATATGTACATCCAAGAAGCTCAGAGAACACCAAGGAGTATAAACATGAAGAAAAATACACCCCATTTATATTGGTTACATTATCAAATGCGAAAAACATGGAGAGAGTTCTGAAAGCTGCAAGAGAAAAGCAACAAGTTATATACAAGGGAATCCCAGTAAGACTGAGTGTTGATTTCTCTTCAGAAACCATGGAGGCAAGAAGGCAGTGGGTTGAAATGCTTAAAGTGCTGAAGGAAAACTATTGCCAGCTCTTTAAAAAATGAGGGAGAGATTAAGACATTTTCAGATAAACAAAAGCTAAGGTAATACTCACCACTAGACCTGCCCTACAAGCAATGCTACAGGGAGTTCTTGAGACTGAAATGAAAGGACACTGGACAGTAGTTCAAAGCAGCATAAAGAAATAAAGACCTGTGGTAAAAGTAATCCTTTGGGTAATTATAAATGCTAGTATTGTATTGAATTGTATGGTATGCAACTCCACTTCTTACTTCCTAATGGTGCTAAAATGCAAATGTACAAAAAGTATTGATAAGTCTGGGTTTTTGGACATACAGTGAACAAAGATATAAGTGGTAACAAGTGAAAAAATAAGGTAGAGAAAAGGGCTATAGGAAAAGTATATGTGCATGCTATTGAAGTTAAGTTGGTATCAAACAAAATATAATTGTTACATGTTTAGTATGTTGAATTTTAACCCTATGGTAACCACAAGGAAAACAGATGAAAAAATATATCCAGATAGAAATGAAAAGGCACTCGATATGGTACAACACAGGAAAGCTAATAAATGTCAAAGTAGACTTTAATGGAAGTGAGAGACAAAACAGGTATATGACTTAAAAAGTCTAAACAGCAAAATGGTGGAAGAAAGACTGTGTTATTAGTAGTGTCTTTAAATAGAAGTGGATTAAACTCTCCAGTCAATAGGTAGAGATTGGCAGAATGGATAAAAAAGCATGACCCAACTATACACTGTCTGCATACAACTTACCATGAAATCAAAGATACAAGTAGGTTGACAGTGAAAGGATGGGGAAAATATACCATGCGATTAGTAACCGAAAGAAAGCTGCGGTGGCTGGCTAACTAATATCAGATAAAATAGAATTTAAGTAAAAACATTTACAAGGGTCAAAGACAGGCATTACATACTGATAAAAGGAATGATTCATTAAGAAGATTTAACAATTATAAATATATATGCGCCTAATAGCAGAGTCCCAAAATATGTGAAACAAATACTGACAGTTTGAAGGGAGAAATTGACAGTTCTGCATTAATAGTAGGAGACTTGAACACACCACTCTCAATAATGGATAGAACATCTAGTCAGAAGATCAGTAAGGAAGTACAGGATTTGAATGCTACACTAAACCAACTAGACCTAACAAACATATATAGAACATTGCACCCAACGAAAACAGAATACACATTCTTCTCAAGTGCACATGGATCATTTTCCAGGATAGACCATATGTTGGGTCACAAAACTGCCTCAATTAATTCAAAAATATTGAAATCATATCATGTGTATTCTCTGACCACAGTGGAATGAAGCTAGAAATCAATAACAGTGAGGAAATGAAAAATTAACAAATATGTGGAAATTAAACAGCACAGTCTTAAACAATCAGTGGGTTAAAGAGAAAATCAGAAGTGAAATTAGGAAATATCTTGTAGCAAATGAAAATGAAAATACAACATACCAAAACTTATGGGATGCAGCAAAGGCAGTGCTGAGAGGGAAATGTATAGCTCTAAATGCCTACATTAAAAAAAGAAGAAAGACTTCAAATCAGAGACCTCACTCAAAACTGGAAGAACTAGAAAAAGAAGAACAAACGAAACTCAAAGCAAGCAGAAGGATGGAAATAACAAAGACTGGAGCAGAGATAAATGAAATAGAAAACAAACAAAAACAATAGAGCAGATCAACAGAACCAAAAGGTGTTTCTTTAAAAAGCTCAACAAAATCAACAAACCTTTACCTAGACTGACAAAGAAAAAAAGACAGAAGTTACAGATAATGAAAATCAGAAATGAAAAAGGGGACATTACTACTGACTCTGCTGAAATAAAAAGGGCAACAAGTGGATACTATGAACAATGTTGTATGCCAATAAATTAGACAACCTAGACAAAATAGATAAATTCTTAGAAACATACAAACTACCTACATTGATTCAGGAAGAAACAGAAGATCTCAGCAGACCAATTACTAGTAAAGTGATTGAATTGATCATTAAAAACCTCCCAAAAAAGAAAGGACCAGGGCTAGATGTTGTCACAGGTGAATTCCACCAAACATTCCAAGAGATTTAACCCCAATTCTGCTCAAACTCTTCCAAAAAGTTGAAGAGGAGGGAACACTGCTTAACTTATTCTATGAGGCCAACATCATCCTCCTACCAAAGCTGGATAAAGATATCACATGAAAAGAAAACTACAGACCAACATCTCTTATGATTATAGAGGCAAAAATCCTCAACAATGAGCAGACTGAATCCAAAAACATACTAAAAGAGAATTATACACCATGATCAAGTGGGATTTATCCCTGGTATGCAAAATTGGTTCAACATAAATTCAACTAATACAATACACCTCATTAACAGAATGAAGGAAAAAAATCACATGATCATCTCAATCAACAGAACAAAGGCATTTGACAAAACCAGTACCATTTCTTGATAAAAACACTTAGAAAAAAAGGAATGGAAGGAACTTTCTCAACATGATAAAGGTCATATATGAAAAGCCCACAGCTAACATCCTACTTAGTAGTGAAATGCTCTG
Source organism: Choloepus didactylus (assembly GCF_015220235.1). Taxonomy (NCBI): domain Eukaryota; kingdom Metazoa; phylum Chordata; class Mammalia; order Pilosa; family Megalonychidae; genus Choloepus; species Choloepus didactylus. The sequence goes on along the minus strand of NC_051325.1, from coordinate 19,808,220 downwards.
GAAGCTTTCCCTCTACCTTCAGGAACAAAACACAAGGATGCTCACTGTCACCACTGTTATTCAACATTTGTACTGGAAGTTTTTGCCCAGGCAATTAAGCATGAAAAAGAAGTAAAAGGCACCCAAATTGGTAAGGAAGATATAAAACTTCTCCTATTTGAAGATGATATGATCTTAAATACAGAAAATTCTGAAAAATCCCTACATAGCTCTTAGAACTAATAAATGAATTCAGCAAAGTGACATGTTACAAGATCAGTACCTAAAAATCAGTAGTGTTTCTATACACAAGCAGTGAACAATCAGAACATGAAATCAAGAACAAAGTTCCACTGACAATAGCAACTAAAAGAATAAAATACCTAGAAATAAATCTAACCAAGTGTTAATGATTAGGTTTATGTATCAACTTGACCAGGTGATGGTGCCCAGCTGTCTGGTCAAACAAGCACTGGCCTAACCGATACTGCAAGGACATTTGTGACTGGTTAATAAACCAGAAAGCTGGTTTATTAAATCATCAGTCATTGACTGCATCTGCAGCTGATTATATCAGTGAAGGGTGTGTCTTCCTCAATGAGAGAATTCAATCAGCTGAATTTAATTCAATCAGTTGAAGGCTTTTAAGGGAGAAGAGAGAGAACCTTCGCTTCTTCTTCTGCTAGCCAGCAACTCCTGAGGAGTTCATTGAATACCTTCATCGGAATTACCAGTTTGCTACCTACCTATGGAATTTGGACTCATGCATCCTGCCCTACAGGATTTGGACTTGTGCATCCCAGAGGTGCTTGAGACACTTTTATAAAATCTTATATTTACAGATATCTCTTGTTGGTTCTGTTTCCCTAGAGAACCCTAACTAATACACCAAGAATGTCAGCATTACCCCATACAGCAATTGTTAAAAAAGCTGAAAAAAGAGATCAGACTTCAACTGGAGATAAGAACAAAATGGACTTGGTTGGGTACTAAGGTAAATCACACTAAAGGGTAAAGAATGAATGATATTGACTGTGTTTTAAAACTTCAACTTCTATGTGAGATCAAAGGAAGAGATGTTTACTTGGTGCAAAATCTATATTTTATGTAGCTCACTGTATAATTTAACTTGTTTGGTCAGGTTATTCAAACACCATAATTACATGGAACCTTGAATAAGGGGTGAGATCTGGTTGGTTTGTGCAGGTTAGTGTGAAGCCCAGATACATTCCAGAGTAATTTGGGCAGAGAATAAAAGTATTAGCAAAGCCTCCTTGAGGGACTGTAGAAAAATGTGGTAGTATTAAACTTCCTCACCTGGGGAATTCCTGACATTCTTGTGAGCATTGGGGACTACCAGTTTAGTAAGCTGAGCCCTTGATCTTGGGGCTTGCCCTTATGAAGCTTGTTACTGCAAAGGAGAGGATAAGCCTATTTATAATTGTGCCTAAGAGTCACCCCCAGAGAACCTCTTTTGTTGCTCACGTGTGGCCTCTCTCTCTAAGCCAAATCTGCAGATAAACTCATTGCCCACCCACCCCCATATGTGGGACATGATTCCCAGGGGTGTAAATCTCCCTGGCAATGTGGGACATGACTTGTGGGGATGAGGTTGGCCCTGGCATCATGGGATTGAGAAAGCCTTCTTGGACCAATGGGGGGAAGAGAAATGAAACAAAATAAAGTTTCAGTGACTGAGAGATTTCAAATGGAGTCAAGAAGTCATTCTGGAGGTTATTCTTATGAATTATATAGATACCCCTTTTTACTTTTTAGTGTATTAGAATAGCTAGGAATAAATACCTGAAACTGTTGGACTACAACCCAGTATCCTTGATTCTTGAAGACAATTGTATAATTATACAGCTTAGATGATGTGACCATGTAATTGTGAAAACCTTGTGGATCACATTCCCTTTATCCAGTGTATGGACAGATGAGTAGAAAAATGGGGACAAAAAGCAAATGAATAATGGGGGGGAATGAGATGTTTTGGATGTTCTTTTTTACTTTTATTTTTATTTTAATTATTTTTATTAGTTTTTTTTTTTTTTTTTCAAAAATTGATTGTGGAGATGAATGCACAACTATATGATGATACTGTGAGCAACTAATTGTACACTTTGGATGATTGATGCAGAGAAATAGTAACATTCATTCATTGCTGATGGCAATGTAAAATGGTGCAGCCACTGTGGAAGAGAGTTTGGCGTTTTCTCCAGAAGCTAAGTATAGAACTACCATATGACCTGGCCGGCAATCCTGCTACTAGGTGTATACTCAAAGGAATTGAAAGCAGGGGCTTGGACAGATATTTGCACACTGATGTTCATAGTGACATTATCCACAATTGCCAAAGGATGGGAGCAACCCAAATGTCCAGCAACCCATCATTAGAGGAATAAAATGTAGTATATACATAGAATGATATATTATTCAGCCATAGAAAGGAATATATCCTGATGCATGTAACAACATGGATGAACTTTGAAGACATCATGTTGAGTGAAATAAGCCAGCACAAAAGAACTAATATTGTATAATCTCACTGATTTGAAACAATTAGAATAAGCAAACTCACATAGTCAGAATCTAGAATATAGGTTACCAGGGGATGGGGTGGGGATAGGGAATGGGAAGCAAAGGCTTAAAATGTATGCGTTACTATTTGAAATGATGCAAGTGTTTTGGTAATGGATGATGGTGAAGGTAGCACAACATTGTGAGTGCAATTACAAAACTGAAATATATATCTGTATATAATTAGAAGGGAAAATGTTAGATTATATACATGGTAACAATAAAAATTAAAAAAATAAATCCATGGTAATACACCACACAAACCGTGAACTCTAAGTTAAACCATAGATTTTAATTAATAGTACAATTATAAATGTTCCACACAAATGCAAGGTGTTGGTGGTGGGGTGGTATTTTGTAATCCTGTATTTTATACATGATTTTGTTTGGTAAACCCACAACTTCTCTAAAAAAGAAAAAATAATACAGTAGCTCTACTTTTTTTATCTGGACATCAAATGAAGTGTTGAAGTAATAGGAAAAACAGCTTTTTAGCATATAGGGTATACTGGATTTAATGTCAGATGATCTGTATCAGAAGTCCATATTAATCTCCCAATTATTGTGTGAACCAGTGTTTCTTTGCCACCTGTTCTGTTTCCCTGAAGAAAACCAACAAAACTTCAGAAGGAGACCATTTGTTATAATCTAGTGTTTAATATTCCAAATTGCCTCAGTATGGATGAAATCAGAAATGGAATGACTTCCCCTGGAAAACTTAACTTTATTAACTTATCTAAAGAGATAATTAGAATGAGGAAGTAGAGTATACAGAGGAAACAAACTAAAAACAGCATTACAAAGACATACTTTGTCCAAGGGTAAAAAGTATACAGTTTGATTTGCCTGAAGAATGTATCACTAATGAAGAGCCACATCCTCAGGTTGATAGAATGCAATCATACAATTTCTTTGTGATGGCTTCTTGCACCAAGCAATGCTATGGTTCCTGGGCTTCTTTCACAGTTGTTCCAGTGGTAAAGAATATGGAGGTCAAAATAGATAACATGAAAGTCTAAGGCCTGCTCAACAGTTACCCATTTTTATTATTGATTAAGGAGCTGACATTTTGGTTTTATCTATTGGTTTCTTGTGAGCTTTAGAAGTGAGTGTCAACTTCTGGAACTCCAGAATTTGCAAGTCAGATCCAGACTGTTGTGCACAAGGCTGATGCCTGGATGTAGTGAATTCACTGAATGACTGAAAGCCATCTTTCAGTATACACCCTTCTATAAAGTTCTCATTAAACTTCTACAGTAATTGCATCTGTCCTACCTACTTTGGAGTCATTGTAAAGGTGAGATGGGCTCTTGCTGAAAAACGTTTTATAAATTGTGAAGTGTTAATGAATGTAAGTAATTGTTATTGCAGTACCTGTATGTAGGAATGTACAGTGGTGTGGACTCTTATCTTTAAAACACATGCCTATTCACACATGTTCTTTTACTTACTACTTTTTAACCCCACAGTGATAGAAAGCTCACCTTTTAAAAACGAAGATCTGATTCAGTGCTTCTTATATTCTCTATTCCGATGTTTGCAAGGTTTTCAAATATTTTTGGCCTAAACAAAGAATGATTTATTAAATCCAAAGTAGATAAAATTGCCCAGCACGGTGGGAATAGAATGGAAATAAAATCTTTCCCCAGTAGGAACTCATACCTAAGTTAGAAGATAAAAGGTTTAAATAAATGAAACAGTGAAGATGCAAGTCCATCTTTAATCTTTTTTTTTTTTGGTTGGGCACTTACTACCATTCCTGCCCTCTAGTGCTATGCATATAAAAAAAGAGAAGGCAAAGATTTGGAATAGTAAAACAGGTTTCTCAAGGTAGGTGGGACCTAAGCTGGGCTTTAATTGGACAGGGGAGGGCAGAAAGAATTTGAAGTGCCCTGAGAATCTCCTGGTACAAAACAGAGCAACTGCCCCCAAGCTGGGCTGTGCATCCCCTCAGCCTGCCTCAGCTCTAATTGGACAGAATCTCAGGGAATGAGGTCAGAGTAGCTATATTTTTAACAAACTCTTCATATAGTTCTTTCCAAAGTTTGGCATTTAGAAAGTTACCTAAGTAGAAGGTGTGCATTGTTATTAGTACAGCTGTTTGGGAATACAGTTCAATGATTGAAGAATGTTCAAAAACTCAAATAAATGGTCATGTTTATATTTGGTTAGCTTATTTTTTATATTTCTTAAAAACATGGATTCATACATGAGCTGTAATTCTCTTAATTCTTAAAAAATTTCATTTATTTGTTCAAGTTTTATCAAAAGGGAAAACAAGTAAGAATCCACCAAAAAACCTTTTTTCACTCACTCATTCATTCATGTGTTCATTCCTTTGACAAACATTGAATAAAGCTAGAGGCAAAGAACTACACAAATTAGAACAAGATTTTAGTTTCACCAAAGGAATTTTAGTAGAGATAATATGAACTAAACACAAATAAATACAATGCAAGGAAAAAAGACCAGAGGAGTAAGTGATTATTTTTAGCCATAGGAATCCTTTTTGGAGCATTCTGAGCTTGAAGTTTAGACTTAACACATGGGTAAAAGATGTTTCAGACAAAATACAAAATGAACAAGCCTCAGTGGGAAAACGTGGGGCTTCCATTTGAAGAAAGATACGCACTTAGTTTTGCCTTGAGTGCAAGACATGATAAGAGTCATGAGATTTTGAAAATTTGATGTCTTATATATTCACCATATGAAAGGGAAGAGTGAGGATTATATAAGTAAAATCAACATCTTTCAAAGCTTAAAGGGCAAAAGGAATTAAAAGAACTGAGCTGCCACCTACTCCTCCACACCCTCTCAACAGGTACTGAGTAAGTATTGCATTGTTTTAGCAGAAAGCTCAGATATCATTTGACACCTTGGTTAAAATCTGTCTCTCACATTTGGGGGATGTGTTTTTAGGGCTTGTCTAAGCATTATTCTGTTTATTTTCTCCTAGCCAGCTCAACTTATCCATTACTTAAATTTGAGGCAAAACTGTGTTGCCCAATGTCTTGGGTTGGGTTCTGGAGAAAGACTCGGAGACAGGAATTTTTATGCAGGTGTTTCATTGAGAGAGTGCTCTCAAGAGAATTCTGTAAGAGTGTGGGGGAAGTAAGTCAGGACAGGGGGAAAAGCTAGGCAAAGATGTAGTTACACCTGAAGTCTAGCCTTTTTCTGTTCCTATTGGGAGCTCTGGAGCATGAATAGTACTTCAGTGTTTTCCAATTAGAGGCAAGGCAACTGGCATCTTGTAGTCATCCCATTCATTCATTGCCTAAACTTGTCCTCAGAGGGGAGGTATAACCTCCCAGACATATCCCAGAGAGGCAGCTCTAATAGGCCAGGGACAATTCTCAGGAGAAGGGTACACCTGTCAGCAGCCAACACAGCATCTAGGAGAAGGGTGTGGTAAACAGCAATGGTTCTCAACTGGGAGCTATTTTGTCCCTCAGGGACATTTGGCAATGTCTTGAGACATTTTTTATTTTCCTGATGGGTGGGGAGCGGATGGTGTTTCTACTGGCATCTAGTGGGTAGAGCCCAGGGATACTTCTAAACATCCTGCAATGCACAGGATAGCCCTTCTACAACAAAAAAATTATCCAGACCAAAATGTCAGTAGTACCAAGGTTGAGAAACCCTGGGTAAAAGGAATCTGAGCAGGACACTCACTGTCTACTACACCTTTCTTTCCATGTATGCCTTGGCTGCATTTGCAAACCACAGTAGCAGAAGCCATTCTTAAGGCTTGACCAGATCAGGTAAGCAGTTGCAACCCTTGTTCATTCATGCATTTATTCAACATACTGATTCATCAAGTAATTCTTGGATATCTACTATGTGCCAGGCACTAGGCTAGGCACTAGGGATGCAGGGATGAGTGTAACAGACCTCTGCCTCCAGGAAGCTCAGAATATTAAGATGCAAGAAAGATCACAGCCAACATCACATTGATGTTGTCAAACTTAAGAGAATATACATGTTAACACAGGTTGATTGGACAGAACAAAACAAAACTATTTAATCATTTATCCAACAAATATTACTGAGCATCTGCTATGTATCTGGCACTCTTCTAGGCCATGGAAATACAGCAGTGAGCTAGATGGAAAAAAGTTTCAGCCATCAATGAGTATATAATTCAGTTTGAGGAATTGCTAATAACCACTCAAATAAACAAGTAAATGATTGAATTTTAGATAAAGGAAAGTGTTGTCAAGAAAACGGAAGAAAAATGTGAGATAGAAACTAGTGATTTGGGGTAGGGATGTGGGCACCATGTTTTAGTAAGGGTAATTCCAGAAACCTCCTCTGAGGAGATGACAGTTCAGGTGAGGCTTTGTGATGAGAGGAAGTCAGCCAGATGAAGATCTGTGGGAAGATTATTTCAAGGAGACAAAGATGCTTGGCCCCTTTGAGGAGCTAAAAGACCAGTGTAGCCACATCCTAGTGGGCAAAGGTGGGCGTGGTAAGGGATGAGTTCAGAGAGGTAAGCAGGGGCCATATCATGGAGGGCCAGCAGATCACTATAGAATTTGGTTTTTATTCTAATTGCAATGGGAAACCATTGGAGGTTTATAAGCAGGAGGGTGATGTGATCTGAATTATATTTTGAGATGATCATTTTGCCAGATTATGTGATAATGGACAGTGGTGGAGGAGGTAGTGGTAAAATGGTCCAGCAAGTAGACACCTGCAGTAATCCAGTGGAAGATAATGGTCATCAAGAAGGACATTATGTTGTGAACTTTGAAAAATGTAAAACAAATGGTTTATAATGTAGAATGTAGGGGAAATAGTGATAGAGAGCAATTAAGGAAGGGGGAACAATAATCCAAGAAGAACAGATTAGCTATTATGGGTAAATTTAACGTTCTGGGAATACCCAGGAATGACTATGGTCTGTTAATTTCTGATGGGTATAGTAGGAACAAGTTCACAGAAATGTTGCTGTATTAGGTTACTTTCTTGGGGTAAAGTAGGAACATGTTGGAAGTAAAGTAGTTATCTTAGGTTAGTTGTCTTTTTCTTACTCCCTTGCTATGGTCTCTTTGAAATGTTCTTTTATTGTATGTTTTTTTAATTTAATTTTTTTAATTTTTTTATTTTTCATACAGTTGATTTAGGAAAAAAAAAACTTAAAAAAAAAATAAAAAATAAACAAGAAAAAAAATATGCAGAGCCCCCTTGAGGAGCCTGTGGAGAATGCAGGGGTATTGGCCTACCCCACCTCGATGGTTGCTAACATGCCCACAGACATAGGGGATTGGTGGTTTGATGGGTTGAGCCCTCTACTATAGGTTTTACCCTTGGGAAGACGGTTGCTGCAAAGGAGAGGCTAGGCCTCCCTATAATTGTGCCTAAGAGCCTCCTCCCAAATGCCTCTTTGTTGCTCAGATGTGGCCCTCTCTCTCTAGCTAAGCCAACTTGAAAGGTGAAATCACTGCCCTCCCCGCTACGTGGGATCAGACATCCAGGGGAATGAATCTCCCTGGCAACGTGGAATATGACTCTGGGGGAGGAATGTAGACCCGGCATCGTGGGACGGAGAACATCTTCTTTACCAAAAGGGGGATGTGAAAGGAAATGAAATAAGCTTCAGTGGCAGAGAGATTCCAAAAGGAGCCGAGAGGTCACTCTGGTGGGCACTCTTATGCACAATATAGACAACCCTTTTTAGGTTCTAATGAATTGGGGTAGCTGGTGGTAGATATCTGAAACTATCAAACTACAACCCAGAACCCATGAATCTTGAAGACAATTGTATAAAAATGTGGCTTATGAGGGGGGACAGTGGGATTGGGGGGGACATGAGGATCACACTTCCCTTTGTCTAGTTTGTGGATGGATGAGTGGAAAGGTGGGGGAAGGAAACAAGCAAACAAACAGGCAAGGGTACCCAGTGTTCTTTTTTACTTTAGTTGCTCCTTTTCACTTTAATTATTATTCTGGTTATTTTTGGGTGTGTGGTAATGAGGGTGTCGGGGATTGATTTTGGTGATGAGTGTACAACTATGTAATGGTACTGTGAACAATCGGAATGTACAATTTGTTTTGTATGACTGCGTGGTATGTGAATATATCTCAATAAAATGAATATTAAAAAAATGGTAAAAAAAAAAAAAAGGACATTGTGTGCCTGCCTGCCGTGTTTTCTAATTTGTTTTTATCCCTTTCAAAAGTGTAGCTTAGAATCCCTTTTATTTCATACCTCACTTAATTGGGTAAATATCTGCTATTTGGAAGAGTATGAAAATACTGGAATAAGTTTAGTGTGTCACTTTTTTCATTATTTCTGAAGAGGTAAATGAACATTAGGTTTGAGCTTTAAAGGGCACTGAAGCACTCATTTTGCCTAGGTCCCAATGGGGACACATCAATAGAAAGAGGAAGCCTTTCAGATTAGTGAGGTAATAAATTAGTTGTTAAGTACCTAAATTTTATTTATAGCTTTTAAGCCAAATCAAGTTGCTTTTTAACTTATTAATGTATATAGTTCTTTACTTAGAAAGATAGAGCAACATAGGATGCACAATCTTTCAATAGTTTCTTTCCAGTTAGTTTGTGTGTTTGTGTGTGTGTGCACATGTATGTGTGTGTGTGTATAGCACAGTAACTGGTGGATTGAACTTGTCTTAGGGGAAAAATGAAAGGGCTGCTAGATGAGTAGTTTCTAGAATGATTTTTGAGAACAGCTTGGAACCCAAGGTTTAACAACCTAATTACAATCTTCTCACAGACCTTTAGTAAGCAGTAGCGTCAGTGTAGGCTTGACTTGAGTTTGAATGGCACTATTTGTTTATTCTGGTGTTCACAGAGAGCAGCATGTTTAATACATTCTTTTATTTGTTAGTAACTAATAACATTTTCGGTATGTTACTAGGAAGCTTGACAAACCCAGAGGGCTTTGAATATTTTATGTAAGCAAGGAGTTTACTTAAAAATTAGCTTCTGCATACAATGTATATATCATAGAGACAACCAGCATTATTCCACTAGCAAAGAGTAGGGACTGAGATGCTTTTTTGGCAGTATCTTCCCTTCAGAGACATGTGGCAAAGATAGAGCTCTTTTAAATTGATTTTTAAAATGAACTAAATTCCACTTTCTGTCTGTGTTAGACTCCTGAATTTATTCCAAGAATCTGAATGAATGATGTAGGATTGTAATATCATACACAGGTGTAATATGACTTTTCTGAATTATGCCTTAGAGCTGCCAGCGCAGCTCCCTTCCTGTCCCCACCAACCCCGCAAAAACAACAACAAAAAACACAATAGATTTTTACCTATTTGTAAGGTTTCCCAAATAATAAAGATGAGACTGTTGGTAGTTTGAGAGAGGCTTATCAAGTTCATATTTAGAAGTAACATACATTTACTAATAAGAATGGCTAATGTTTATTAAGAGCTTATTTTGCACCCCACACTCTAAGTGCTTACGTGCATTAACCCATGTAGCTCTCACAACTATTCTCTGAAGTTGCATACTAACATTTTTCCTATTTTGGAGATGAGGAACCTGAAGAGTCAGAAAGAGGACTTGAAAATAGGTCTGTTGACTTTAACACCTATGCTGTTTACTGCTAGGATGTGTTACCTCATGGCAGTTCATTTAGTTCAAGGGTGCAAAAGAAATCAAACACTCTTTTATTTGTTCATGGTACATTTACTTCAAATGGAAACTTTAAGAAATCGACAAACTTTTTATTTGTGTCCCACTGTGCCCTTTATGTGTTTTTGGATCTTCCTTGACTTCTGTTTTTAAATAGGATTCAAACACAGAGATGGTCAATCCACCTATCTCAAGGACTGGAACAGCTCTGGACTGCATTTCTGGGCTAATGTCTGAAACTCAGCTGGGCCAGACTCAGAATCTCTCCTATGTTTTCCACAGTCTGATTTCTGTGGAAAGCAGCCACTGAATAAAAGACCCTGGGTGTGATGCAGGAGTAATGGGGCAGGCAGAGGAAACAGGTGAAGATCTGTAGGGAGCCACCATTGCTGTGCAATACTTCATTATGAAAAATGTATCCATTGTTAGGATGTCTAATTTTGCCTAAAGGAATCAGATGATTATAAGGAAAAGCTTTAGCCACTTTCTTAATAATAGGTAAGATTTACTGAACACTTAATATGCATTAACATACACACTGTTGTAAAGACATTTTACATGTTAATCCATTTAATCCTCACTACAGTCTCACAAAGTATTTTATTCTTATTCTTCCCACTTACAGCAAAGGAGATGGAAGCACAGAGAAGTTACCTAAATTGCCTAAGACCACACGCCTAGCAAGTGGCAGATCTAGGATTTAAACTCGAAAATGAATTCTAGAACCCACACATTTAACCACTCTTTAATGCTGCCTCTTAGGTTGGACAAAGATTAAGTGTGAAATTAAAATTTTTATATACTGAATTTCTATAATTATTTTAATAAAATAGAATGAAAGGACATCAAATGTCAGTGGCAGGTTGAATCTTTTGATTTATTTCCAGATGAACTATCTGTAGTGGGGAGAAAGATATATAGTTTCATTGTCTTAGAGGCTATAAGGCAATAAACCTTATGGTGTAGGTTTACCAGGCTGCCAAGTGTTCAGGAACTCCTTTCATATTCATGTAACTACAAGTAAAAATGAAGTACCAAATATATGGTACTGGGGATTTCCCTAAATCAACAACATACTGTGAAATGAATGATGACCAGTTGCGTTTGTTCTTTGTCATTTATTGCTCAAAAAATGACCTTTGTATCTTATTGATTCCCAGTCTATTTTCATACTGGATGTTATTATTCTACCAAATGTTTAAAAAATGTTCTGTTGTCATCCCCTTAAAGCATTGCACTGCTTAAATTTACTAAGATATTTTGTGGTTATTGATCTAACATGTTTCCCTCTTTTGAAATAGCTGTGTTAGTCCTTTTAATGTACACAGCATGGCTTTCTAGAAATCAATTCATATAGATTTGCGAAATATGAACTTTAATTCAGATCTGCTGTGGGTAACAATTATGAAATCCATCAGTACTTTTGACCTCTTGCTTCTTTTTAGATTAGATCCTTTTCTTGTAACAGTGTAGGAAATCAGATTTTTTACCTCTTTTTTTTTTTTGATAGAATAATTATGTGTAGAAAGTGAATTAGTTTTTGCTTGTTGCATAACAAATTACCAAAAATTCAGCATATTAAAACAAGACATTTATTATTTCAAAGTTCTGTAAATCAGGTTAGTGGGCTCAACTGGATTCTCTGCTCAGGATCTCACAAGACTAGAATCAAGATGTGAACCTTTTGGATTTTATCAAGAGCTCTGGAGAAGAATCAACTTTCGAGATAATTCATATTGTTTGCAGAACTCTGTTCTTTATAATTGTTGGACTGAGGTCCTGTTTTCCTGTTTGCTGTCAACAGGCAGCCACTCTCAGCTCCACATGACCATCTCCATCTTCAAAACCAGTAATGACACATCATTTTCTTAGTTGAAACCTCTCTGACTGCAAGAGAAAACTCTCTGCTTTTAAAAGGTCCACATGATTAGATTTGTTCTGTCCAGATAATCTGCCTATCTTAATTTGAACTGTGCAATATGTCATAATATATCATGAGAATGCTAATGCCTCATATTCACAGGTTCTGCCTACACTCAAAGTTACAAGGGAAAGGGTCAATGGAGGCCATTCTTGGAAGTCTGGCTACCACAGAGAGATAGCAAATTATTTATGAGTCTGATCCTTCCTTGCAATTTGATATTTATGAAACACCTGAAATAGGCAACTGCTTTACCTTGGTAATTTAATTTCCTAACACTGATTAATTTTTTAAAGGGAGAGAGATATTTTGTATAGAGCTCTTTTATTTATTATTCCTCTTTCATATTTTTGAATTCAATCTTGGAGATTTCTTAAAATTGATGAAAAGTCTTGATTGCTTGTAAATTCATTGAATAATTGTTAAGCATTCAATAATGGAGATGGTCAGTAACCTAACTCTGATTCTAAAGTCCCTTTCTCTGATAAGTTAGTGAAGAAGTGGAGCCACTTATTGTAGGACCCCATGAATAACTGAAACCATGGAAAAAAGCAAACACCAACACCCTATCATGCACTGTAGCAGTAACTTTTGCAGTTAGTGCAACAGGAAAACTAGCACAAATTTTGTCTTCATGCTTTACCACTTTAGGAATCAAAGATTCGTTTTTGCCATACAACCTGGCAATTTTCACATATTATTTTCTTTCTTTTTCAATCATACTAAGAATTTTTACTTTTTCACTAATGGGAAGCACTTCATGGCTTCTCTTAGGCATAGAAGCACTACCAGCACCACTACTCTTGCACTTTGGGGCCATTACTACAGTTAATAACGGCTTTCTTGAGAAAAGGCACTGTGATAATGCTATAATGAATGCAATCAGTGAGAAACTAGAGGCAGACTGTAGGAGCATGGGTATGGGGATCAGAGGAGATGAGTTATGTAATAGGCAGGTGGACTTCGCCTTGTTTCAGCCTGTTCTCACTTGGCGGACAGTTTGAAACTTATGAACTATTTATTTTTTATTTTTTGGAATTTTCCAAATTTTCCAAATTTTCATGTTTTTTTTTTTCTGTGGTTAACAAGGGGTAACTGAATCAGTGGATACCAAATTGTTGGATACAGAGGCACAAGTATATTTATGGCAAAGACAGAACATGTTGAGAGTAAACTGAATATCACAGAGAATTTATCTTCTCAATTTTCTTGCTTTAGAGCAACTTAGCTTTGCTATGGGGATTTTGAGCAATGAAACCTGTCTATTTTTATGTCTGCCTCAAATCATTTCCTACCAACCATTTCCCATTAGAAATGTCCAAGGCTTCAGGAAACAAGCAAGGACTGAAGGAATCAGTGGACCTTTAGTTCATCTGACTTTGGCTGCAGAGGGTCCTTATAACTGTCCTTAAGACAGTGGTCACTCACCTTATATCCTCTTTCTGGAAAACCCCAATGGTGCTCAATTGTCCAGAACAGAAGAAAAGTAATCCTCAGGGTATAAGACCTCACAGCCACCTCAGCTCATCCTTGCTTTACTTGGGTTTCATTCATTGATGAAACAGGTTGTTAGCAGGATAATCTTGCATGTATTTTCTATTCACTAAATTTACCTCTTCCTGACACTGTCATTTGAGGAGCCCTTCAGCTGATACCTCTTTCCTTTATAACTGTTGCTTAATATGCATCAAATTTGTTTCTTTTCTAACATTTATAGTCCTCCAGTTAAACACAGTTCTAAATGTGTTCCTTTAATAAGTCCAGCTTCCTTGACAACCCTTCCTACTCCTCCATCCCACAACCCCCCATATATTTAAAGACATAATCAAAAGAACAAATTTTCCTAACAGAGTCATACAGTGGCTTATTTACAGAGTGCACTGTGAGGTCTTCTAACTGAAGGATAGGGGGCAGCTATGTCATGGTCCCTTCTATGATTCTTTTGTATGAATTCAACATCTACATTGGTGTCTATTCAAATACCATGGCCTCTTAGGTCCATAGCTCCAAAGTCTTTCATCATTTACCAGAATGACTACATTTTTGAAACTCTTTATTATTCTGCACCACTTTACTTCTAAGATAAATAAATAAGAACTCTTTCTTTATGACTGAGACCTTTTCCACTCTTGCTGCTTATGAATATGAGCTTTCATGTCATCATACTTTCCGGTTTAAAAAAAAATTACTCGTCTTCCTAATAGAAATGACTTCCATATCATTTTTCACTGGGGCTGCCTATCCTTGACACTTTATGTTTATCAGAGTCTCTCTTAAAATGGCTCGTCTGAACTGAACACAGTATTCCAAATGTGTCCTGCCCAGTGCAGAGTGGATTAGAGCTGCTCCCTCCCTTGATGTATGCATTATACTTTCCCAAGTTTAAGTGAGTATCTAATCTACAGCCAGAAGGAAGTTACTGATTGTCTAGTGAAGGCTAACTACTATTTTTCTTAAGGCCTAAGATTGCCTAAGAATTTTTAACAGACATGGTATACCTTTGGCTAAGATTGAAATTGTGGTCAACTGAGGTCCCCCACACCCCTCTTGTTTGGTTTGTCCATTTGTTTATTGAGATCATTGTATATTCTGTCTCTTGATCTCCATTTCTCTCTAGCTTTTTGCTTTAGGTCCTTCTTGCTTTAGTTTACACTGAATAGTACATTGTTTCAAGAACTCTCCATTATACTTTCTTTATACTCACCCTGCTAACTCTAGCACTGGATCAATTCAGCCATCTGTCCCTTCCACACCTCTTCTGAGGCTGCCGAATACTGCTGTGTAAAATTGCGCAGCTGTGTGTTTTGTTTTGTTTTGTTTTGTGTGGTTTTTTGTTTTTGTCTGTATAAATATAAGATTTAGTACTTCTGCTGGTCCTCAGCACCATTATTCAAACCTTTTATTTAGATCTGGTCAGCTGCCCCATATTTTCCTCCTATAGTCCCGGCATGATCCTCCCTCGGAACCTTTGCACTTTCATTTATCTCTGTCTGCAGTGCTCTTCTACTAGATCACTAGTTGTTTTGACTGTACATTAGAATTACTGGGGAGTTTTAAAAATTGTGATGCCCAGGCCACACTCCAGATCAGTTAATTCAGAATCTCTGAGGGGTGGGATCCAGGAATTACCTTTGTTTTAAAAACTTCCAGGATCCTATTGTGTAGTCAAGGTTGCAAGCCACTGCTTGCTTAGTTCTCTCACTTTAATTGGTCTGAGCTCAAATTATCACCTCCTCAGTGAGGATTTTCGCTATCTACCCTATCTAAAATATAGGCCTCTTTCACCTTCCTTTCCTTTTCCCTGCCTTATTTTTCTTCACAGCACATATTTACCTGGTAGTTTGCTTGTCTATGCATTTCTGTTGTCACTAGAATGTAAGCTTCACGGGAGCATTTAGTTGATCCAATGACATAGTCTAACATCTACAGTAGGGCCTGGTTTAGCAAAGTATTTTCAAATGGAATTCCCCAGTGTGGCTAATCCAAAACGTCACTATTTTTTCAAGCTTCTATCCAACTATGCTTTTTCAATCTTAGAACTTGACTTTACCTCTCATAGTAGAAAAAAATAAAGACTGTCTGATGAAAATTCTTTCCTGTTCTGGTCCTCCTGACCATTTACCCATATTTTTTTCTTAGATATGTCAGAGAAATGATCCTCCTGGTGTTTGAGGGTAAATATTTTTACCCTCATTGTGGATCCCACTTCATTTTCTTTATCCCAAGACTATCATCTATTTTCGCTTTCTCCTTGAATGGTGCCTTCTACTTAACATGACCCCACTCGTGTTTTTCCCATTTTAAAACTATCTCTTTGTATATTTTTCTTCCCTAAATCCTCTCTAACTATTTTCTTAGCTCTTATTTCTTTATAGTCAAATTTCTTGGAAGAATAGCCTTTTCTCTCTTTTTATGTCCCTGTGCTTCATCAAAAGTGCTGTGAGGCAATAAAGAGCTCTGTTTTCCAAATCCAATTTTGAATTTGGACACTTTTCATTACTTATCTCTGTTTTTTTTTTTTTCCCAAAGTGATACATTGAAAAATTAAAAAGTATAAAGATTTCATTTTATCCTAGAAAAGTCATTGCTTCTGAGTTGGAGCATCGCAATATGGCACATTTTCTGTAAGAAGGTCCTTCCCAGACACTGGTTTCAGTGTTTTGTGGTCTGCATGAATACCTTGTATGACACATGTTCTGAGATAAAATTCAACATCAGAACCTATTTTCATTAGCTCTTCTATTTTCTTAGGAGAAGTCTCACTTTTATTATTTTTGAATATTTCATCTTACTTCTGGTTGCTTTTAATGCTCTGGCATCATTTTAAAAAACTTGTTGTCTGGTCCTGCGCAATGTTTTAAAGAGTTGTAAATCCTCGCTGAATGATTGTGGGTCAGGATTGGCTTTGGCGTCTCGTATACTTCCCAGGGATGTGACTGGGTTCCTCAGACAAATAGTCAAGTCTGCAAAAATACTTGATCGTCCCTTGGCGCTGGTCATGAGGCTCCCCAGGGGCAGTGGCCAAATCCTCTGTAGGGGTCTGTCATGTTAGTTACAGTGACCCCAGACAACCTTCACAAGGCCGTGAACTTACTCTCCCCATCGGCATTGCACTACCCTCTCCCCGGAGCTTGTCACCTTAGCTGCCTGACCCATGGCTCCTCATTACTTAGCCTTCTTGACTTTCCCTCCATAAATTGGGAATATTGATGGCTACTGTCTTTGAAAATTATCTTCTCTTTTGATTTCTATGACATCCATCTCTCCTGATTCTGGTGTGAATTTCAGGAGATTGTTGATTCATAGATGTGGACTTGAAAGCCAATAACATATTATCAATGGTAATTGGAACCAAAAGGATTAGATTGCCCTGAAAGAGTTTATATAGAGAGAAGGGTGCCTAGAACAGAACCCCAAGAAACGACAACATTTAGGAAATGTTGGGGTTATCCTTTTCTGTCTTCTTCTTGAGTATCACTCTCTCTGCCAAGTAGTAATTGCTGCTATTCCCCAAGGTTCCATCCATGACTTTTAACTAGTTTTTCTATGTAATCTTCCTGATCTGTATCATCTATACCTATGGCTTTAATGACCACCTATATTCCGATTCTCCCAAATCTTTATCTCAAGGAAGATATGTGTCTGAAGTGCCAGACACATAATTTAGGATGCTTGGGTGGTATCTGCACCTTCACATCCCAAAATTCTCTTGATGTCCCCAATAGGAATTAGGTAACACTTCTGTCTTTCATACTCACATGTACATTCCTCTGTTGTAGCACTTTTCATGTTATAGTATTTGTTTATTTCTCTATCACTTTTACTAGATCATACATTTCTTGAAGATAACACTGTATTCTTAATTTGTATATTGCTCAGAATTTGTTACGTAGCACATAGTATTGACTTAATAGTTTTTTTGTTGTATGAATGCATGAATCTGAAAGTTAACTCAGCCATCAAACATTTTAATTCTACCTCTAAGATTCAGTTCTTGGTGAGAAGTTCTTTTGTGCCATTATCCAAATTATTGAAAAAAAATCTTGAAAAGTTTCAGCTTGAGGACAGAGTACAATGATGTGCTTTTAGAGACTTCCCTCCGGGTTGTTGCTAATCAAGTATTGTTTTTGTTATTCAGTCCTCTTATATCATTATTATGCAGACCGTGGTTCTTAGTCTGGTCCTGGAGAATATAATTTTAAAATGTTAAATGCTTTACTGAAATCATGATAAAACATAAAATCATATGGGAGTACACCCCACAACAACATAAATTTTAACATAAGTCAATTGGCAAGCCAGTACCTCATTCTCAAACAGGGATAAGCTAAAATTCCTATCTTCCTGGGGAGAGAGAGGTCGTGGAGGGCAACAAAACAGCAAGAAGCTAGATCTTAGAGAGAAGGAAGCAGAGACATGACCCTAATATTCTTCCCTCCCAGTCTCTGCAGATTGAGTTTTTTTAAAAAAATGCTAATTAACTAGGAGGCTCTTGAATTTCCACAGTTATCCCAGAAATGCCAGTTTGTGTCCATGGATATCTAAGCTAGAGGGGCAAATGCCACTGATTGATACCAAACCATAATTAGACTTGAGTTGGCTATGGATCACTGAAGTTGGAACCTAGCTATTTATTGCTACTCAAGTGTGGCTCATGGACGAAACACACACATGTGTGCGTGTGTGCACACACACACACACACTATTGAGAAGAAAGGAAGGGAATTTTCTTAATCAAAGAGAGAAGTAAAGCACAAGTGGACAAGTAAGGGATGCTTTTTTGGTAGTTGCTTACCATGATTTTGAAAATCTCAACCATAATTTGAGAATGAAGTGTTCCCCCTGCTAATAATATAATAAAATTGACATAAAAATTTGAAATCTTAATATTGATTCAAGAACCAGAAAAACTTCTGTATTTGTTGTATTGAATTTTGCTGGGGAATGTGAAGGGCATTGGAATCTTGTCCTAAACTGCTATCATAGTAGGTAAGAGACAGGCACATTTTCACCTTTCAGTTTTTATTTGATGTATTTGCATGTTTTTTACTAAGTTGGAAGATGTGATTGGCTTCATATATTCATTTTTTCCTCAAATAAGATGTTGATAATTATTCATTTATTTTCACTGATTTGAGAAAATATGTCATTTGAACATAATCTAGAATAAAAATTTTCAACCTCATTTTTAATGCAATTTTATTGAGATATATTCACATGCCAGATAATCATCCAAATTGTACAATCAGTAGTTCACGGTATCGTCATACAGTTGTGCATTCATCACCACAATCACTTTTTGAACATTTTCATTATTCCCTCCCAAAAAATAGAAATTCAAGTAAAAATACAAATAAAAAGAACACCCAAAACATCCCATACCCCTCATCCCCACCTTTTTGTGTGTGTGTGTGTCTTTATTTTCTTACTCATCTGTCCATACACTGGATAAAGAGAGTATCAGTCACAAGGTTTTCACAATTACACAGTCACACCATGAAAGTTATATTGTTATACAATCGTCTTCAAGAATCAAGGCTACTGGATTACAGTTCAACAGTTTCAGGTATTTCCTTCTAGCTATTCCAATATACTTTAAACTACAAAGGGATATCTATATAATGCATAAGAATAACCTCCAGGGTGACCTGTCGACTGTATTTAAAATCTCTCAGACACTGAAACTCTATTTTGGATCATTTCTCTTCCTCCTTTTTGTCAAGAAGGTTTTCTGAATCCCATGATGCAAGGGCCAGGCTCTTCCCTGGGAATCCTGTCCCTCATTGTCAGGGAGACTTAAACCTCTGAGAGTCATGTCTCACCTAGGGGGGAGGGCAGTAAATTTACCTGCAAAGTCAGTGTCAAGCTCATTTTAAAGTTGTGAAATTTAAGGTTAGTAAATTAGTGTCAGAAGTTGAGAAAACAGTATGCAGGGAAGATAAATAAGGTTTTCCAATTTTCAGAAGACATTCCATTTATTAAGCCCTATATTACTTTGGACTCAGTAAGAACCTTCAACATTACCAATGGTCTTTAACATTTTGGGGGAAAAAGGCAGATAAATTTTCTCTTATTTGACTTTGCTTCTGGTAATTCATTTTGGTAAATTATTTTTTCATTTGCATGCACGTCTAGTTTTTTCTTTTCTAACAATTGAGTTATAATCTTAGACTATTTTGTTGGTGGTGGAAGAGTAGAGATCATTTGTCATGTCAGTTGATGAACTTGTTTGTATGATTTTAATGAGAGTTAAAGTTGATTATGTTCATATGGAAAGCAAACAGTTTTGACAATCAAGGCATAAAAAAATGTGAGTGATACATCTAGCTGTTCCAAACATAATGTGTTGATTAGAGCTGTTTTATGAATCCTTCTCAGGAACAGCCCAAGTGCTATATGCTGCTTAGGAGGAAAACACAGTCAGTGTATTTGCCATCACAACCTGCTGATTGCGGCAACTTGCCCAGAGCTAAACTTGCTGTAGTAAAAACTTCTGGACTGGAACGTGATGATGGCATTTATGTTTTTTGCCTCCTACGTTGTTTCTGCACTCTATATACCCAAAGCAAACAGCTCTCCATTTGAGAAACTCAGAGAATTCTGTCACCAGGCATTGCTGACTTCCTTTGTGTTGATTCTTTGAAGAATATGTCACCTGAAGTCTCATAGTGAGCAGTGGAACCTGGATCTTAAGTAGCTGAAAGTACTGGATTAAAATGACTTACATCTTCTGACTTTTTCCAGATCATTGTATTGAACTTATTTTGATAGATACATTTCTGTGAGGGTGTTATCATTTTTAAAGAGTCACCGTTAATTCTTTGCTTTGTCCTTTGGATCCTTACTGCTTCCTAAAACAGCATTAAATCAGGGAACCAGGACTTATTATATTGGCAGGGTGTTCAAGAAAGGAAGCCCATCTCATAAACACAGTATATCCGTAACACATCAATTGTGGATTATTTCTAGGAGGTGGCCATGTTTGTCTGCATAGATTTCCCCCACATATTCCAGGTCTGTCTACAATTTGAATTCATGGAGACATCACTAAGAACAGCAGTGCCTTTCACTGCTTCCTAAGGAATTGGTTGTGGAGAATGGCCAAAGCTAAAAAGAGAATAGAAAAGAAAAAATTAAAGATGGAGGGAGTGGGAAATTGGGATGGAAGTTGTTACCGATGAGTAATAAAAGTCCATCAGTTGTTATGTCTTATGGTTTCTGTAGCCATCCAGTAGAAGAGCTGGCTCTCCTCTCACTCAGACAGGATAAGCGTTGTTCATTATCCAGCCTTCACTGGATTTCATGTGTATCTCTGGGTCACATACCAGATGATTAAGCATACCACCACTTCCAGTGAAACTGACATTGCCACTTTTCCACTGCTGCTGTGTACCTTGCTTTTGAAGACCTATATTTGTAAGTAACACATGGAATTTCAGCCCTTGGATTATTAATTTTTTCTTGTATCATTTTTATTGGGCAAAATGAGAGGCACAAGACGTTTTTCTTGGAGAGAGAACACTTTTTTTATGGCTTTACTGTACTATTAAAAGAAATCTGTCTCTTCAGGTAATTTGTTTAAATAAAGGAATTGTTTCCTTAGTCACAGAAAGAATGCAATACTTATTTATTAGGAAATATGGGAAGTTAGAAAAGTAAGAAAGAAGAAAAAAGATCTACCTATCATCTCACCACCCAGCAAAAGCTATCCCAGGAAATTATAACAGTCCTAAGTGTGTCTGCTCCCTTAGATCATATTTTAAGTAACACCTATTAGATGCTTTACTTTTAGATCATGTCCCTACAGACCAGGAACAGTTGGATAGCTGTTACGGCTGCATTTAAATCCATTTTATTCTAAATTCACATTATTCCAAATTCATTTTATTCCAAATAATTCTCTAATGAGGAAATTACAGAGAATTATTTAATGATTTTGCTGTTTTACCTCTCAGTGTACTACTTTGGACCTTAAGCAGTAATAAACAAATAATCAAAAATATAAAAATAATAAAATTCTTGACCACGCTAATAAAGTTAATAATGAATTATATTTAAAAACATAAACATTTGCTATGCTATAGTTTATAAGTACTTCATTCAGTAGAATAATATTAGTGCTATTTTTGGTGTCATTGCACTATGGTTTCCTTACAAAATCATTTGTACTTGTGCTTCTGCTAGGATGCAGAGTCTAGATCTCTTAATTGCAGAAGTTGTTTGTTTTAGCATTTATGTAGTGTGTGTATGGAGTGAGCTTGAGGGAATGAAAGCTCATTTACTTTTATCTTTTCTTCTTAAAAAAAATCAGATCAAGTTTGTACTAATTTTACACATGAGAGATAAACTATGATTTGTTTCCAAGACTAATGTTCAGAAGGGCCAAGGAAAAATAATAGTTAATACCTTTTAAATTATTTTTGCAACGAGCTTGTTATTTGAATGGTCTTGGTTGTTAGCATTTGTAGCCCATTAGCCATGGCATAGATAACCACAAAAGACTTCCTGAAGAACCAGGCTTCTTGACCAACAGGATCCTTATCCCAATATTTTTGAACTCCTGGGGACAGATAGCAGAATATAATTAGGTGTATCTTTGCCGATGTTGCTTTTCATTTCTGCTTGCCACTCTCATCTCCCAAATAATTTTACTTTTGAGGACAGATTCGTTTTCCAGTTAACCTTTGTACAATGTTTTGTGAATTATACTATAGTATATGCCTGTTGTTTCTCAATAAATATCTGGTACTAAGTTCTCAAAATATTTGTTGAATAAAAATAATCATTTTTTAATATCATTCCCATTTCCATTACGTAATGCCTTTAAAACAATAGTTCTCTTCAGTGGGTGCAGCTGTTAGACATTCTCCTCAGGTTCTGTGGTTGGGCATAGCTTCAACTAATTCAGGGTTTCCAAACCTGCCCAGCTATAGGACTAACCTGGGAAGCCAGTTATACATACAGATCCCAAAGCCTCACCCAAGACATAGTCAGCCACACTCTCTGGGTGATTTATATCATCACACAAGTCTGGGAAGCTTGAAGTGTGTGAGTCTGCACTAGGAGTTTGATCAGTGCCCAGTTGCATATTGGTGTAAAAAAGGATTTATGGATGTGGATTCGGTTGATAGAATTCCTTTATTTCTAATACTGGTCAGCTCAAACATCAGAAGAGAATATCACTATAATATTCTCTTTAAATTTCGGCTTTAGCAGACTTCAGTTGAAATAATATTAAAGACGATCGTTTATTGAACATTTACCATGTGAAAAGCACTCTTCTGATATTTTTCATGTATTTACAAGTATTAGTATAGAAAGATGAAATAAATTGCCCAGGGTCAAACAAAAAAATGAGTGGGAAAACTTGGATTTGAACCTAAGAAATCAGATTTCAGAGTCCATATAATTAGCCCCTGGATTATGTTGCCTACAGACATCAAATGCTTTATGCTTACTCATGGTCAGGCACTACTCTACTAAGCACTTCATAAAATTTATTTATACTTTATTCACTTAACAACCTATAAAGTAGGATTAAGAAAGTCAAGTTTAGAGAGATTAAGTAATTTGCTGAGTTACCTTGCTAGTAAGTAAGTTGTAGAGCCAGTGTGATTTAAAGCTATGCTGGCTCAACTCCAAAACAATATGTTCTTAACCACCTCCCATATGCTAGAATGACCTTTTTGAATATGCTGATATTTTGTGATCTCTTCAGTATTTTTTATAAATAACAGTCGTTATTGGAAGTTTAGGAGTTTCCTGGAAGATAATTGTGTAACACTTTAATGTCTACATTAAATAATGTCTTTTAGTATTTACATTAAGACATTTTAATATCTACATTAAATTTTAGAAGAGATTCTGCAATACATTATAGAATTCCTTACTACAGAAGATTTCTTTAATGAATAAATTGGTAACCCAGTTATCTGTCATCGACTGGCTGAAAGTATAACAAAGTGATTAGCATATATTTAAGGGATTCTTAATCCTATATTTCTTTATATTAAAGGATAGTATAGTTGGTGAATACTTATGCACTTTGTGAACATTTGGGAAGCAGTTACACTTAATTTCCTTCATTTGAGCATTAAATATTCCATACGTGTGCATTTTATCACCAGTAAATTTTTTCCTTTACTTTTAAATGAGTTTGAAATTTGCTTTCAAATGCTTAATAAATATTTAGTTTGAACTGCCTCTCTTTTTTCCTTTTATTTGTCCCAAAATGAAGGTAAAGTGTTAATTGATTTTAATGGCTTTTACTGCTACCTCTCTCTCTGGAACTCTAAGTAAAGGTGAAGAATTGGAGAACGTGTGAAATTGTCTGGGGAGGTGAGAAAGTTTAATGTGCTTGTGAACTAGTATGCTTCCTCCAGGTAATACTATTGCACTATAATAAATATTGAAACCTAATTTTCACTCTTAGATGTAACTCTTTAAGTATATTAGCTAACATTAAGGGAGGAATTTTCAGAAGAAACATGTTAATTACGTTCCTGGAAAAGATCAGCACCTGATAAACCAGGAAATAATAAAGTCCTGTTCGAACAAGTTTATAAAACTAGAGAATAGACTTCTCTATTTTTTCTTAAGAGCAAGGGCATGCTAATTTAGATAACAACTAGAAGGGAATGGCCTACATTATGCAATTTGCTGTTTTGCTTAAACAGACAACTGAGACATGTACTTGGCTGTAATACTCTTTCCCAATAAAAATGTTTCCCACCAGCAAGAGCTAATTCATCTGAAACATTGCACCCAGTGCTCATACACTATTACCCTTTAATACCTCTGTGATTTTGATTTAACAAATAACCATCTAAATAGGTGTACTTATTTAAGAAGATGTTGTGTTTGGATTCTGGAAAATGTAAATGTAAAGTTGGCTTTTACTATTTTAACAGCTTTAAGATAATTGATTTTTAAAAAAGTGTTATTTCTTCCACTTTTTAGCAGTTGACATTCCCATTTTACCTTTACCAGAGGAGAGCAGAGTAATAGAGTCCAAAAAAAGTTTGCCTTTGTTAGCCTTTCTTCTGTAAAGTCAGTGCAGTGTACAGAGGGAAAGAAGAAATGCAGACGAAGTCTGTAGATCTTGCTTCCTCACTTCCTACTTTTTGCCACTCTATGTTCAAATGTTAATTCTAACCTCAGATACCTGAGAAATATTTCTTCATCAAAAATAAAAATAAAATTTACTGTGCATTTACTAAGATCTAGATATAAGTTAAATGCTCTACTTGAAATATGTAATTTATTCCTCACTATTATAGAGGCAATATTATCCTATTTTAGAGAGGCTGGCTAAATTGCCCAAGGCCACACCCCAAGTAAGTGGCAGAAAGTGGATGCAAACCCAGATTTGTTTAATTCAAAGACAATGCTGTTAATCTTCATCTCAAATATCAGTTGTACATACAGTTTCATAGATCATTCCGATACATTTTGTTTTATGCAATTGGAGTCAGCATGTCACAACAAAGGGAGAAACATAGAAAAGGCAAAAGGTCTGAAGTCAGAATACCTGGGTTGGAAGTCGACATTTTTGTTAGAATTCTAATTCTACCATTTTTATGTGATATTAGGTTAGTTGCATAATCTGTGAACTTTAGTTTCTTCTGCAAATTAGGAGGTAAAGAAGATAATGGATGTGAATTGCTTAGAAAATAAGCAAGGTAGATAGATATCATGAAGATGGGAACAATACTCTACACAGGTAGAGTAGTTTATGGTTTACAAAGAGTTTTCACAAAGATTGTCTCATATTATACTTATGGATTAAACCCTTTGAGGCTCATTTAGTCAACAGTTTTTTTTTTTAAGTGTCTAATGGGTGCCAGGCAGTTTTATATGTTGAGGCAATTTGGCAGTGAAACAACAGGAAAAAAAAAATCCTTGTTTTCATAGAGGTTGCATTTTAATGGAGGAGATGGTAATATTTTATTAAAATATTTGATATATTAGATAATAATAATAATGTATGGTTTGTCCTATGGTAGTACTATGAGACATGCATACTCAGTAGTTAGACCCGTTTTTTGATTTTTAACTAGCTACATATTTTTATATTACGGGCTGTTAAAAAGCCATAAACTAGTTAATATTAAACTGCAAACTTCTTCTTTTCCAAATTCTGTATTCTATTTTAAATCAATGAGGGGATTAATTTTTTTGAATTAATGGTTAGTTTAGTACACATCATCAAGATTCATAAAATCTCCAACTCTAAGATTCTATGACATACTGCTTGAAAGTATGGAGTAGATGGAGGTCTCTGATAACTTGTCTGTATTTATGTATGTCTGGTAAGTATACTTTGGAGAAAGCATTTCAGAGTTACTTTGCAATTATTTATTCAATAATTTTGATATTTCTTTCTGCCTTTAGATAAGCCAGTAGTACTCTCATGGGTGTAGCACCAAGCCCAGGAAAAAGCTTCAGTAATCTGGCACTTCTGTAGTGTTATACTGTGGCTCCTAGAAAACACAGAGCAGTCATGAAAATGTTTAGGGAATTCAGACATTAAGATTTGACCTTCAATTATGAATTTGAATTTACTGAAGGCTGCAGGAAAGTTAATCTCAGGGTACAGATATTTACAGATACTGATTATTGACATATGAATTGCCTACAAAATCCAAGAAAACTGGAAGTCATCATTCAGCATCATGGGACAGAAGTCTGTAAGCCTTAGTGAGAAAAACTCACATTTGTCCCCATTAAATGTTTTAAGATTTAAACATGAAAATGTAGTCTAATTATCTCAGTGAAAGGAATTTTTTTTTTTTGTCTAAACTCAGTCTCCTTTTTAAAGTGGTTGAAGAAATATTTCTTCTCACTATTTAAGAGAGTGGTTAAGAACTTAAGCTTCAGGGACAGGCAGAACCCTTACTAGCCATATAACTTTAAGATGATTCCAGCATGACTCTAAAATATATCTGGCATCTTTCCCCCCTCTCTCTACCTTACTATCATCAACTTGTTCCAAACTACCAGCTCTTCTCCACACAGCAGCTGGAGTTGGAGTGACCTTATTACAACTGAATTTTGACAATCTGACCCCCAGACATAATCTACGCCATCCATGTTTAAAACCCTCCAATGGCTTTTCTTATCTTGGCCTTGTTCACAGCCTACCTTGCTGATCTCACTTCTGTCTTGTTCACTGAGCATGGGCCAATCTATATTCTTTCAATCCTTAAACACTCTAAGCTGATTCCCTGCTTGCAACTTTAATTCATCCTGTTTCCTGTGCTCAGAATATTCTTTACTCGCCTCTTCATATGGCTTGGTTATCTCTCAGGTTTTAGGTCTTCCTTGACCAGCCAATCTAAATAAGTCCTCCTGTTAGTCTTGTGCATGGCACAATGTTTTTCTCTTTCAAGGAAAATGTCACAGTTTCCTTGTCTGAAAAATAAGGATAATAATTCCTGTCTGTAAAGTTATTGTGTGAACTAAATGAGATTAAAATATACATAAATTTAGCACTCTGTTTGGCAGAGAAAGTCCTCAACAAATGGTAATGGCAGCAGCAGCAGCATGATCACTAGGCGTTTATTAAGTCCACTGCATGTGTAAGACATTGCTAATGTTTATAGAACACATTTAAAAAAAAGAATTTTGTTAGAATTTTGTTTTACCCCATTTTTACTGATATATACAGTAATATTGTATTTAATTTCCATATCTAGGAAATTAAAATGTGGAATTTTATCACTGAAAGAGATTCCCTGCTTTTTAATGGAACTAGCCTCAGCTTTGTAATGTCACAATTATCAGAGCCCTGGTGTACATTCAGTAGGGTTAATTGCTTTGGGTAGTTAATGCCTATACTGTCCTCCCACTCCCACCCCTACCCCCATCTCCACTCCACTCCACTCCAGACAGTTGGC
The DNA here is from genome assembly GCF_015220235.1 of Choloepus didactylus. Taxonomy (NCBI): domain Eukaryota; kingdom Metazoa; phylum Chordata; class Mammalia; order Pilosa; family Megalonychidae; genus Choloepus; species Choloepus didactylus. The sequence continues at coordinate 19,780,728 of NC_051325.1, read as the reverse complement.
ACTAAAAAGGAAGTACTGCTTTTATGTGTGCACACAATCCACAATCAGTCTATAAAATCCCATTATCGCCAACTTCCACACCCCTGGACTGCATGCTTCCTTTTGAAGCCTCTTAAAAAAGAAAAAAAACACCAAAACTACCAGGTAGCCCTAAAGTTCATTTTTAATCTCATTTCACCCATATAGTATAAAAATAAAATGGGGATCAGGAGCAGGAAGTACATATAATGTAATTTGCTTATGCCTTCACCTACAATACTATGATACTGGTGAGAAAGTCTGGTGAAAGTTTGGGTACAAATACTTTCTCAGTTTATATTTTTAGATAAAGTTGAGTTTAATTCCATTTTGATGTTCAAAGAATAGCACAAGGTTAATGCGTTATTTTCTTTTTCTTTTTCATTTGTTCAGAATTTCCAATGACCTCTTATGACCAACATCTTTTGTAACTGTGATCATCTATTAGAGTCCTAGGTGCAATGTCCTCTCCTGCTCTCTTTCCATTTCATATCCCTTTCTATCTAAGGATATGATCTCCTTTCTGTCCCATCTCTTAACTGCTTCCGCTGGGCCCATTGCAGTCCTTTTCTTTTGGGTTCCACCTTCCTATGTGATTAACATTTTTCAAGGCATTCTTTCCAACACACTGATTTAATTAACCCATGTTGCCTGAGAACTGACACCTTCCCTGTTACCTGAGCCATCTCCTACTACCGCTAATTGATGAAACTCTAGGGTAGGGGACTTAGAAAGGGAGTCTCAAAAAATTTCCCCCACCACTAATAGATCACTACCTATGTTTCTGTCACCATTATGCAAAACCTTTCTTTTGAAGTTCTTGTTATATACCTACATCATCTAATCCCATCATTTTCTCTCCTTCATCTCTGGAACATTTCCCCATCTTCCTTAGGGCCTGTCTTACAAACTTTACCTCATGCCAACTCTTTCCATCTGTCTCAGTCGTTTTGTTCTCTTTGCTGGTGACTCTTCTAAAATTGCAGCGTGTCAGTCACAACCTTTACTTCAGTCTTCTTAGAGTCACAGCCAGGACCTCGGCCACACCTCTTGTGTATCTCAATTTTTTCTCCTGTTAAATATCCTCCTTGCCTTCATTATAGATTCATCTCTCTATACTCCATCTTATTCCTGAGGCCAATAAATCTTCCTGGTTATTCACTTCCTTTTTATCTGTACTACTCCCCATGACCAACCAAGACCCCTTTATCTCCTAGCTTATTAAAATAATATCCTTAATGGATGGTTTCTATTTTCTTAGCTTTCATTTTCCTTCCACACCCTACAGTCTGGCTTTTGCATCATTACTCATCAGGAACTGCTTTCAGCACTCTCTGATGGTACCCTTTTTACCCATATTTTGTGTCTTCTTCCAAATCTTTACCCTGGCTATGTATTTGACATCCTCCTTGAGTTCTTGATATTTTCTTCTCATGATTATTCTTCCTGCACTGTGATCCTTTACTTTGTTTCCTTTGGGACTTCTCTTCCTTCTTCTACCTCTACAAAGGGTAGGTGTTCCTTTGGCCCATCTTTTTCTCCTTTCACTCCCTAGCGACATCATCCACCCTCTCAATTTTAATAACAGCCTCTTAGATATGGATTTTAAGTTGTTCCAGTTTTTCTCCATTTAGCCTTCATGCAATATTTTCTATTACTACAAAATATTTCTAAAGTATACTGCTTATTTATACACCTGCTCAAAAACCATTGCCAAACAAGATCATGCAGATTTCTCAGCTTGGAATTAAATACTATGAAACCTGACATAAAAAATTTTTTCCAGCCTTACCTCTTTCATGGACTTTGTATTTCAGGTGGGCTATCAGACTTTCCCCACGTATCTCAACCCCAGTGTACATCAGAATCACCTTTGGACTTTTTAAAAAATATAAATGCCCAGCATTAACCTGAGGAATTTTAATTTAGTAGGCCTGTATTGAGACCTTGTTTTCTTAATAAAATCTTCCCAAGTGAATCTAACCAAAGCCAGGATTGAGAAACATTGCTCTTTCTTTTCCTAGCTCCATGACTTTGTTCACCATTTTCTTTCCATCGGCTTTTCTTGCTATTTTCAATTCCTTCTTATCCTTCAACACCTATTCTAATTTTACCTCCTTTCTGAAGTCATCCTTGATTCATCCAAATGTTTGCAATTGTTTCTTCCTCTGTACTACAGGAGCAGTAAACTTTCATTAGATTATATGTTTATTCCTTAAATCTCTAGCTGGCACAGTACTTAGAAGGCAAAGCCTCTGCTGTTTATCATATAGAAGCCACTCAGTAAGTCATTGTCTTGTAAGACTATTTGTAGAGAGCTTTGAAGTTCTTAAGGAAGTGATTGATAACATGAGTTACTTTTTGCCAATTTAACCAAAGTCCAAAATCAAAAAGTACGGTAGTAATTACAAGATTATGCTAAATCAATGCTAAGTAGGAGAAAAAAATGAGAATTTTAAATGCCATTACCATTTTTAGCAGCACATGAGCTAATAATACAGTACATTCAGTTTTGGATTGGAGCCTTTAGCACCCACGCTTCAGGTGCTTTAGAGCATGTAGGTCTCTTTGGATTCCTTATGAAAATTGTCATGTTGGCATGTCAAATAGTCAGAAACTGTATGTAGTAAAGCAGGGTTTTTAATAGTTCATTTGGCATAGGGGAATTTGCTAAAAGGTAGAGCACAGTATTGTTGTTAGTAGGGAACAAGAGTGTGATTTAATGTGGTTTTCAAGTGAGTGCACCCAAAAACAATTTTTTGTTTTTGCCCAATATTCAGAAAGGGATAGAGTTTTTAGTTTCCCCAGTTGTACTTTTGTTAAATCGATATGCTATGTATTCAGGATTGGATTTTTTCCTATAATTTTCTCTTTTAGAGCCTGATTTAGTTTTATTAGTAAAAACTGTGAACGTTTAGTTTGGAACAAATGGAACGCTGTCTATAGTTTATTTATTTAATGTCCTTTAAAGTGGTGACTTGTGTCTTGATATTTGTATCTTACAGCAAGCTTAAGTAAAAATAAACTTTCACCCTGTTGGGACACTGTATTTTTGCTGGTGGAAAACTTTTCTAATCTATCCCAGGTAAAGATAGACAAAAGGCATATATATATTAGAACATACATAAAATTTACATAAAATTTTATGTGCTCATGAAAGGTATACTAAATAGAAAATAGTCAATATATTATCTGTTGGTTTGTGGCTATTTATAAGCTCATAGTTTTATAGGGACTTTATGGAACATTTTATTCCTTTCCCTGACTTATGGCAGAAGTGTAGCTGAACTACTCAAAACCTTTAGAAGCAAAGTCAAAACTTCCTTCAGAAAATGATTCCTATATTTAATAGTAATCACATTTGTCTTTAAATTGTTCCTAGAAAACAGCTATGTTCCTTAAGAGGAAGTCAAAAAGAGGAAGTATTGGGAAACATTGAAGATGGCAAATGATTAATGAAGTTTCATAGTCAGTTGGAGATGTTTCTTGGTTAGCAGAGTAGTAGAAGCAGCAACATCTAACAATCCTCTGGAAACACATAGCAACGTTTTCTTCACCACAATAGTAGTAACTTACATCTTGTAGAACATTGTACAGTTTTCATGCACATCATCTCATTTTATCCTCACAACAACACTGGGAGGGTGGATGGTATTTTACAGATAAGGAAACTGAGCTAAAAGGAACAAGTAGTTGGTTTTTAAGTACATACGTAGTAACTGGTAGAGGTGAAATTTCAAATCCTGATGCCAACTCACACTACCAAAATGCTATTTTAAGAAATACTAGTTTTTTAAAGACCTCCTTAAAATATGTCAGTGAGGACAATGGCAGCAGTGTACATAGTGGGAAAAGTCATGAAACTACTGAATTTTTCCATCTATAGAGTAAATTAAAATAAAGTGCCCCACAGAACTGTTAGGAAAATAGATTTATGCATGAAACATTGAATTCTTTGAAGTAAAATGATACGAAAACTCAAGATATTGCTAATTTTCTTTTTATTTATAGCTAATTTTTATAGTTATACCTAGAAAAATACATGGGGTGCTTAGGACTAATGTGCTGGGCAATTTGCTACTTTAATGATAGTAATATAATCACGAAAAAGCAAACACAATTATTCTGTACTTTTTAAAAGTTTTATTCAGCAATAAGACTATAATTTTTCATATTTAAGGAAGTATGAAAAATTTGTTGAGTTTTAAAAGCTGAATACATGTAGCGTTGGATCAAGGCACATACAAGACTGGCCAAAGGGCGTACAATGCACTTTGGTTTCTTTGTTGAAATAATAATCATCATCATGGCAACAGAAAGGTGATGTGATTTTTAAACAAGTATTAGCTCACAATTCAGTAGGAAGCAAGGAAGAAATGTTACATTACAAGTTCATTATGTAATATCTGGAAAACTGTGACAGTAATGGGCAGTATTCTTGATCATTGTGAAAGTAAATTGAACATTTATGTACAGTGTGAAAACATTTTACACATACCAGATCTAAATTTGATTTCTAATATTTTTCTTTTAAATTCTCACCTTTTTACAGTACTACTTTCTCTGTATTGCAGAGGTGAATTGCTTATGGTTATGCTATCTTTTAAATAATTATATGTTTTCTTTTTGACATCCTTTATGATAAAAACATCATAAACACTACCAATTATGTGTTTAGAATTCACTTTTCAAAAATCAGGGTAGTATGAGTAAAACCAAAATGCAATTCTGGTATTTATGTTCATTACACTATGCAAGTCTTTATGTTTTTCTTAAGTACACATTTCCTCCCCTAACTTGGAAGCCCACTCATTCATATTTTGTGAAGTCTTTTATTCTCAAAGCTTTGTTAACAGTGACTCCAACAACAGACCTCACACTCCTTTTTATGCCAGCTCATGTAATAAGTTTAGAAGATAAGCTTGCTTTCTTAAGGATATCTAATTTGTCTAGAGCAAAAATGGAGATATGCAGCAAATTTGATATTGCCCATTACTTCACATATTTTGATTTATTGAATACCACTGAGATAATACAAATTTAATAGTTGGAACATTATTTCCTAACAGTTTTTGAAATTTAACTTTTCTCATTCAGCCAGCTTTTTTTCTTTACATTTTATTAATACCAAAGTGAAAAATGGCCTGTGCTTATACTACAAGGATCTCAAGTGAACGCAGTCCTGATTGTTCAACACAGCAAGAAAATTCACTTTCACAGTCAACAAGTCATCTTACTCAGTAGAACACAAAAGTAAATGGTTTGTAACTTCAATATTTGCAAGGAAAATACAGTACAAATTACTAAAAAATACTAAAATATAGAATTGTGTTCAGGCATTTCCACTACATCAATCGCAGCAGTAACCTGAAATTTGAAACTTTTAATAAAAAGTTCTTAAATATAAATTATATGGCAAATGTACAGTACATTGCTTTTTTTTTCCATCTCTTTTTCCAGTGTTTTGCAGTAGAACAGGGATCCTACCATCACCCCCCTTAGGTTTTAAAAAACCAAACAGAGTCTGCCACGAGTCCTTTAGCATCATGAGTGTGAGTGGTCTGAGTCTGGAATACCACTGTCTCTGTAGCTGCGGTTACTACTGCTTTCACTGTGATTATTTTTGTACAGATTCATTCCATTAGGAGGAAATATGGTATGTATTACAAACTCCTCCTTTGAGATGGGTTCATTGCTTATTGGTAACATCTGAAAAGAAGTCTCCCTGATTTCCAGGATGGAGTTGTCCTTCTTAGTGCCAGCTTCCGCATAGTCGTCCTTTCTTCTCCTCCCTTTGCTATATGCACAGTTCCTTGAGAAGAGCGATCCATTCCGGTGAACGTACCAGCATACTAAAGCAAGAAGGGCAATGGTCACCAGGGCCACAGCCCCACCGATGATGGCAGCCAAAGGTAAACTGGGATTTTTGTAAGGTTCTTTCTCTTGCTCTCGATTGAGGGTGGTTGTGGGGTTGTACATTCGAAGAGGTGCAGTTTCTGTCTCAATACAAACGGGCGTTTCATCATATAGGTGGAGGTTACTGGTTTCCATGGGAACCATGCATACACGATAGGGTGAATCAGGCTCCAGGGCTGTGACCAAGTATTCACTGCGATCCCCTGTTACGATAGTTTCTGTTATAGATCCAAATGCTGGGCTGTGTCCCAGTTTGAGCCAGCTGAGTCTTAAAGCAGTCATGGGTAGAGCAAGTTTCCAAGAGATATGAATTGTCTCAGAGGTGACAGATTTCACAGTAATTGTAATTGTTTTTCTTGCTGGACTCCCTGTGGTTCGCTGATCCTTAGTGAGCTTGGGGTTTTTAATGTCGGGTTGTTTAGTCACTGGAGCTGGCCACTGTCCTTGAGCAGGAGGATTCACTGTGTTGGGTATTATAGTGGTTATGTGAATGGTGCTTGCAACTCCACTGTCCTTACAATCAAACAGTTCCGCACTGAGGTCCTTGATTGCCATGCCCCGGACTTTTTCTGGGGCTTGGCACATGAGCCCGCGTACATTGACCTTCACAGGTAGTGATTGTAACCAGTCACGCACCCATTTCATCTTGCACCCACAATACCATGGATTGTTGCGAAGAATCAGTTGGGTTATATTTTCCAAATCATCAAAGATACCCTGAGGCAGATTACTTAGGTTATTATTGGACATATCAAGTCGATACAGCTGCCTTAGATAAGAAAAAGCATGTGGAGGCACCCGATTAATGTGGTTATCTTGAAGATAAAGCTTCCTCAGATTTGTGCCTGGAAGATTTACTGGTGCAGCAGTCAGGGAATTCCGTACCAGTGACAGTTCAGTCAAGTTGACTAGGTTGAAGAAAACTTTGTCACCTAAGCCATGGTTATTCAACAGGTTTCCATCTAAAACTAGGCGTTTTAGGCAAGTAAGACCTTGAAGGGATGGTGATGAAATAGTGGATATGCGATTATCATCCAAGCGTAGTTCTTCTATAGTCCTGGGCAAACCCCAGGGGATTGTACTAAGGTGGTTACGGGACAGGAAGAGCAGTCGGAGATAGTTGCTGTCTCGGAATGCTCCTTCTTCAATGCTAACAGCAGAGACCGAATTATCATCTAAATGTAATTCTTCCAGATAGGGAATTTTTGAAAGTGAATCATAAGTGATAGTCCTTATGTTATTTTCTTGCAAATGTAATTCTTTTACATACTTTGGGAGGTTGGTAGGAAATTCATCTAAACTATTGTGGTATAGGTATATTCTTTCTACTTTCAGCAAGTTTTTCAAATCTGAAGGAATCCCAGCATTGTTTATTTGGTTGTTCTGAAGGTAGAGAGTTGTAGCATCCTCTGGTATTCCTGTTGGAATGGACGTCAGAAAGCGATCATTGCAGTAAATGAAACCTGCATCACAGCGACACACTGATGGACAGGGTTTAGCCATGACTGGTAGAGGTGCCACTTGAAGGAACAACCCTATTTTAGTCCCGATGAGGAAGAGGCTCCAGGCTGGGCTGATCATGGTCAGCAGTGGTGAGGTCTTTACAGAAGGTAGCTTCCGTTATGTCAGAGCCCTAAAATGGATTGAGTAAGAAAAGACAGAAAACAGTCAGGCCAGCATACTGAAAACAGTATTTTAAAACAACCATCGGAACTAAAAGCATCTATAATCATTTTTAATACTGTAGAATTTTTTTGGTTGCTTATAGTGTACTCTTATCTAGCAATTAACACAATCTAGCAAAATACTAAAGAATTTTCATTATATTTGAGAGAGTAGCCAGTCACTGACCAAGCTAATCAGATTTCTAATTTTTCTTAATATTCACAGTGAATTGGCACTCATAGGAATATGATTTGTTATATTTAAAGATAATAAATGAACTGTTCTTAAAACCAAATTTTTATGTCTGCTTTTTATCAGGCAAAGGACAATACTGGTGTAGAAACATGTAGCAACCATCTGTTCTCTTACTAGTTATTCAGCCTCTTGAGATCCTGGATTCCAATTAGGCCAATAAGTTGCTCTGATTATTAATGCTATTTCTTTTTCTTTCATTACTAATATTAAACATTTTTAAAGAGACATTTCTAGAGTGAAAATGAAATGGAATCTTTTTCATCTACTGTAGGAAAGAGTTATATAACTAAAATATACAGCTAATCTAAGTAGAAAATTCAATCTCATATTAGAATATTTTTTCTTCTGTTCCTATTTTGTTATATGTCTCATACTACATAGTTTAAGGGCTTTATCCACATATTTCATTATATTCCATCTCATAACATGTTTTCATAATGCATTTATCAGTTCTTCAAGTTCTAATCCAAAATGATTCAGCTTTCCCCCTGGCTGGATAATTATAGATTTATACTGATCTATTGTGTAATATAGTCTCTTCTGCATTCTTAGATATTAGCCTTTATAATTTCAGGCATGAAAATAAAATACTTCAGTATTTTTCCTACCTTATTGAACGATGTGGGTAAATGTTGCGTGGATGAAAAAATCCAGTGCACAGATTATTATTTTCCTGGTGAGGGACTGAGACTTATAAACTCTTGTTTAGTCCTTGTAAATGTTCTTCACTGTTTATTCAAGTAATCCTATGCCGCACACACCTCCAGATCAGGCTTGCTGTTGTCAATGAACATTCCTGCTGTAGTTCAGCATGGTGGGCAAGCTCATTAAAGTGGGGACCAGAAACAATTCAGCTTCCTGTTACTATGTAGGACACATGGCTTCCTATGTATTTTTTTTTTTTTTTTTCCTTTCTGATAGTTTCTGTGTGAAGGTTCCTTTTGTGTAGCTTAATTCCCTTAGCGGAAATTGCCCTCTTTGAAATTCTTATTGGCTCTTCGGTGCAATGTGGTCAGAGATAGTAACTTCAGATCCTCATGAAGAAAGCCATTCATGATGCTAAGGCCTGTATAGTAATAGGTTTTTCAGTCGGATCCCCCCACCTTTATTCCCATCCAGGATTATCCAAAAATAAACTTTGTACAGTAGCTACATCCTGAGGTATGATTACCTGCTGTGAAATAGCTATTTCCAGCTTTTGCTTCTTGCTGCTCTCTCAGAATTTCTGATGCAGTCACGTTATTCAAGAACAGGCATTCTTTTTTAAGAGGTAAAGAAAACTTAATTCAAATATTCTTCATGAAAAAAAAGAGAGGCATATTAGGTTTTCTTTATATGACTCTTCCTTAAAATATACTGGGTTTGAGCATCTCCTGTGGAAGTAAAAGGTTGTAATGAACTATTAATAATGAACTTTAACATCCTGGAGAAATTTCTTAAAGATTTAACTTGAGTTCTTTCTTTAAGCAACACATTTTTTCATCACAGTAGTTGACTGAAAGATGACCTCTTTACTTTTATGCTCCCCATTTTACAATATAAATAAATTAGGAGCCAAAGTTGGAATTGTCACCAGATAATTTGTATTGTTAACTGGTTGTCATTGTCATTTTGAGTTAAACACAGGAGCAAAAGCAGTAAGACCTTCCTGCAGCTTTCAAATTCAGGCCAGTCTTTAAAAGTTCACTTTAAATCTTAGATAAAAAATGATAAAATTATTAAAAAGAAAAAAAATAACAAGTACATGTCAAATAGGTGAGCAAACACTTAAAAAGGATTTTTGACTGAAATGCCATTGTAGAAATTTCTGAACATGGTTTTTCAAAGTCATATAATTAAAGAGTTGAAGAGTTTTCTTTAGAAGCCTTTCTTTTGATTTGCTCAGTGTTGGATTCTGCCTGCAGGCCTCAATTTTCCCAGTTGTAAAATGTGAAAACCATCACCTTCCTCCTTAGAGGTGTTTCTGACCACTAATTGGTAATCTTGAAATTTAGGCAGTCAGATATTCTTGGCCAAAAGGTGGCATAGGATTTCAAGTCATAATTAGTTTTTCAAGAGAGTATAATTTTAATTTTCTTGTAGTAAATTTAACTTGAACAATTTGTATTTGGAATAGAAAGGACATTATTCCAATCTACCTCTTTGTAATGTCCATTTAGAAAGCATGTTAAAACATGATGGGGCATTTCTTTCTATAGTGAAATGTGAACACACCAATTTCCAATACCTGTATTTTTCATTTCTGAAAGAAGACTAAGGGGATCAGTGATTTTAATGATGACCGCTTTGGCCATTATCTAATATGCATGAAGACTTTTTTGGGGGTTGTGGATGGTAGGTAGGACCAGCATTTGTTAGATAGTCACCCACTTTAGGTGTTTTCTGTACATGTAGGGACATTTTGAGTATCATGGAAATATTTGACCTTGAAATTCAGAACTAAGTTAGTAGCAATTTGCTTCTTCCCCAACAATTAGCTGGCATTCAACAAGGATAGCATCTGCTCCAGAATTCAAACACTGTAGTGAAGGTATGTTAAACAAGGCCAGAATTTGTGTTTCTGGTTCTCTTTGAAAATTTAGTTTCTTTTAGTTTGCCAATATATACCAGCACTGTCATAGACTTAGGTTAACTGCATTAACAGAAGAAAACAAAAAATATTGCAGATGCATTTAAATTTTTATTTAGATATCTTGAAGCAAAAATAGCAGTAGCAGATGGATAAAATAATCCCTAGTGAATATTGCAAAGTGCCCACAGAAGAAAGTTTAAATGATTTATTGTTTAATGTGAGGTTTTACTGTGATGCCTTTGGGGCTTTCCTTGTTATTATTGAATTTCAGTAAGTATATTTTCTTGAAAACTGCCTTCTTAGTGTGTGAAACTGGAAAACCAAGCTGTTAAAATAATAATGACAAAGTTACTTTTAAAATTTTCTGCTGTAAATGTTTTCTAGTCTTGAAAATTATTCAGCCTATAAAATAATTTGGTTAATTTAAGCTTAGAAAACAATTACTTTTGTTAAATTGCATTAGAAACTAATAAAAAAAATTATGAAATAACAAGTGAGAGCTTGCTTAAAATGTAACCAACATTAAGTAATTTCTCATATTCTAGGAATATCCATGAGGCAGGATACACTTTCAAGTTGATTTGATGAATCTGCTGAATGAGGATTTAAAAATTGTTGATTTTTCCCCAAGTCAAGTCAGACTACAGTGTTACCAAAATGATAACCATAATGATAACCAGAGATAAAATATAACTGCCTTTTAGCTTGTGTCTGAACTATAAATATTTCTCCAAATCAGACTCGATAATATGTATTGATTTTCACATTTTTAACCCAGAAAAAGAAAAGACAGTCTAAATTGGCGTGGAAAAGAAGGAAGATTAATTTGTTCATTTTTCCTATTTCACATTTGTTAAACTGCTTTCTTTGCTCTGTTTAATATGCAAACTCACATTTGCCATTAATACGATAGTGGTAATAATGTGGGATTAACAGAAAGCATTAAAACTCATCAATTTTTTCGAAAATGTTCTCTTCTCCATAAATTGCATCAAAACAAAAGTTAAAATTTAAACAGGAGACTGTTTCAGAATTGAGGATTCCGCTTATAGTTCCTCTTACATTCCCCTTAAGGTCAAAACAGTTCAATTCATGTTTGATTGTATTTCATTTCTTCTCCTTCCCTTCTTTTATATTTGAAACCATAGTGCAATATGCTTCCTTTCTTTTCTTTCTTTTTTTGGTCATATTAAAGGCTATAATGATGTGACCACTGAAAATTAGCAATCCTGCCCTGGTGCTTAGACTTCCCCCTTTCTCCCTTTCTGAACTGGCTCTACATCTTCATGAACATAAAGACATTGTAGTTGCAGGTGAATGATGAAGAGAAAAATGACCCCCACTAGCATGGACACTGTGTCCAGGCTTCCACAACATTGACTTCAGAGACTTTACGTCTGCAGGAGTTTAAAAGAGGCCATTACTTCTAAACAAGAAAGGATCGATTTTCTTTTAGAAAAATATTCTTAATGGGGAAAAACATAAATGGAAGCCTGGTTATTTAATGGAATGTTTTAAAATTATTTTTTAATGAAATCACGACTTGAGTGTATAACAGTTTAAACTGTAGCAAGAAGAAGAAAATTGTAGTCACCTCATGGGTAAATCAAATTTTTAATAGAGATCTTTCTATTCAGTTTCTTTTTAAAATAAAAGTTGTGGGGTGTGTTTTGTTTTGTTTTGTTTTGCATTTATAATGCAATCATCAGTCTGTGAAAAGCCTCCAATTTATTTCATGATATACCTAAGAAAATGTATAAATAAGGATTTTGAAATACTTTAGGAAAATTAGTCTAATTTAAGAAGTTGTATCTGATTTGGGAAACTAATATTTAAGTAAAATCAAGAACTGAAGACAATCTACATGTTTATGATTCTTTCTCTGCTACTACAATATTTTGGAGGTGAGAATGTTTGAGATGAGAAGGTATTTCTCATGTTTTTAAAATAATACTTAGATTAAGATGAAGTTATAGGATGGTGGTGCCAACTTCCTATATCCATTATTTACTACCTTTTTAAAAATTAATTTTGATTTCACTTGATAATTGCTCATTTTTTTTAAAACCTTAAAATGAGTATAGGGCTTTGAGATTTTAGTTTCCTTTTAATGATTTGCCTCATGGTAATGATCTTTTAATACTGGGAAGTTTGAAATATTAAATCTAAAAATAGATTGGCATGTATAACTTTCAATCCAGATTAATTACATTATTATTTTGAGTATAACCTTGAGGTTGAAGAAAACAGATGCTTAATCAAATCTATCCAAGTTTGTGACTATTTATAAGTAAATTGGAATTTAGGCAATCCTAATCTAGTCTTATGAAAGTAATCTATATATGAAGGCTTAAATTGCTGATAGAAAGCTCAAGGCAATGATCAAACTGTGAATGCTAAGTCTTTGCAAAAGCAAATGATATTTCAAAAAAACTACATATATGGTTAAACTGAAAACTGGAGTACATCAAGTTAGTTGATAGTGACAGCAAAATGCTTTCTAAGCAGCCTGTCTGGTAGTTAAATTTTCCACGATCATCAGATTTCAGGAAAGTTCCAATTCTTTTGTTTAATGCCAGAGAAGCAGAAGGACCTCTAACTCTCCTCTCGAGAGTCATGAAGTCTGAAGGGTTTGCTGAGAGGCAGAGAAGCAAGTGTGCCTTTTCATACTTGGTTTTATTCAGACTATTTTTGAGCCTGAAGAGGGTTTTGTTTCATTTATGGAGAACAGGGGATAAAAGTTGCAAAGTAAATGATTTTTTGCTATCTCCTTTTATATTTCTGGTTGTTTTTCCCCGGCAGGTTTGTGATAAGTGAATCTAATTCTGCTTCAATTATTTTGTTTGTAAAGTTAAAGCAAGCATCTTTAAAACAAAAATGCAAACTAGGCTGTTATCTTTCATCATAGTGAATACGGTTTCCTTTTATGACATTAAACCAGACTAAATGAATTAGAAAACCAAGACTTTTAAGAATGTGTAAGATATTAGTTTAGGGAGTGGTAGAGGTGAGGAGAGATCTGCAGAAAGGGAGGCCATGCTTTAAGTTTGTGCTGACTTTTGAGCAATTGCAGTGAAAAGAATGCTTACTTTTATTAAACCACAAACATTTTCCTATTGCAAACTTGACATTTTTATTTCACTGTATGAGTTCAATTTGGTTAGTGGGCTTTATATTAAATATGTAGTTCAACAAATATGTATTTGGGTATCCTGTGTGCCACACTCTGTGCTAGTTGGTGAATACACCTAAAATCATCAAACATTGTGTTTTTCATGTCAGAATAGAGTATTATTGATTCAAACCAGATGAAGAACAAAATCAACAACACATAAATTGATCAATCCAGTCTAGTGGCACACTTTAAAAATGGTTTTTAATCAAAGATAGTCTGAGGGTTTTCTTTCCAAAGTTGTCAAGGTAACTAGTGCACATGTAAAGTGTAAGAATAAAGAACAAAAGCTGTCGTTGTCTCATCAAGTGAGAGCAATTTCTCCCTCCTCGCATTTAGGCAAACTAATACCTGGAGAGAGAGGTCTTTTTATATATTCCTGACAGTTAATTTAGAGAGTAGGAGAGATTATGCATCTGCAAAACAAATGAAACTTGCTATTGCTTAAACTATATTTCCTTATTTTTACTTAAAATTTGTTTTCTTTGGAGTTTTTCTCAATACAATATAGAAATGGATTTCAAAACTATATTTTCATTTAAATGTTGACCAAATTTAGTGAAGTTTATCTGCATTTTGAAACTAGAAAATGTTTTCTGAAATGCTTACTACACCTATTTTGGTTCTCAAGAGGAAAAAGGATTTTTCTGGAAGACATTTAAAAATCATCTGTTAGCAAGCAGTTTGTTGATTTTTAATAAATTTTTCAAATGGTAGAATGTTGGAAGGAGCTGGGAAACATTCCTTTTTGTGCTCTGAAAAGAAAATGCAGTTTTGAGGACTAATATTGCTGAGAGATTTACCGTAGAGTTTTTGCCCACTGGGGGGTGGTACACTCTACCAGAACGCTGCTTTCAGGAGCCGCGAGTCAGATGTTGGTCGCTGCCGGCCAGTTTTTCTCCGGTTTAATTACCACAAAGCCTCCCGTTGAGAAGAACAGTAAAAGCCTCTGGGGCAAAAGGGAGGGTGGGGGTGGGTGTGGGGGGTGGGAGGGAAAGGGGAAGAGGGTAAAAGGATGGAAGAAATTTCAGCCTTTGACAAATTTACTGAATCTTTTTTCCCCTCATTGACTTCATTTATGGTGATCTTAATTTGACTTTAAAAAATTACTTACAATGCTTTTTAAATAAGCTGGTTTGAATAAAAGATATTTAAAGGGGGTTTGTACCAAATTTTTAAGTTAGCTCCGACTCTTGCCATTAATCACATTCTTTGTTACATAGCCTACCCACTTTAAAGAAAAGGGGAAAAGTTGGGGTCCTCTGTAATGGCAACTCTAAACCAAATAATTTTTAAATGACTATATTTAATTTAATATTGGTATGAATACTGGCATATCAAAAATAGAAAGCAAGAAAGGAGAAACATAATGTTAAGACAAGGCAAGTTGTCTGCTACTGATCTTTGTAGGGTTTTAAATTGTTTAAAATAATCCAGAAAGAGAAGGAAGCCTTAGAGTACTTGGCCAAGAAAAGCACAGACAAATCTCTCCGCAGTGCACTTGCATGTTTAAAGCTGATAATTGTATTTTTCATCTGGAGATACTGAATGTTCATTAGGGTCTTGTGTCCCTAGGCAGGAGATGCTGAGCATAATTGGAGTTTCTATTTGATTGGGCAGTATAGTCCAGAAAAGAAACTGGGGTAAAGATAATTAATAGCTTGCTAACAAAGTCTGACAGCCACAAGATTTCAACCAAATTTATTTCACACTGCTTCATTTAGCTCTGAAAAAGTTTTGATAGAATTGGAGGCTCCTTAATTAACACTTGAAAGCAAAAGAAATATACCTTCTATTTTTCTGCCACATACAGTTATGACAGATTTTCTAACTGTTTTTCTCTCTTTGTAAAAACTTTACATGCTGCCCAATTATGTATTTCACAAATA
Source organism: Choloepus didactylus (assembly GCF_015220235.1). NCBI lineage: Eukaryota > Metazoa > Chordata > Mammalia > Pilosa > Megalonychidae > Choloepus > Choloepus didactylus. The sequence goes on along the minus strand of NC_051325.1, from coordinate 19,765,241 downwards.
TTAATGTTTAGGAATGTTTAATTGGACAGTTTGAACCTAACCATAATTGATTTTTAAAGGGAGGGTACTAGTGCAGAGAAATGAAAAGAAAACAATTATTAACTGATAGATAGTAATGCAGAATACAATATTAATTAATTCATTTTTTTTCATTCACTAATATCCTTGGTCTTTCTTGGATTTGATGTGCTTTGGTGGTGCTCTATTTAAAAAAATATTAAATTTTAATTTTCCTAGTTAAATGCATGCAATCACATTTTTTAAACCCTGCTTTTTATTTCAGGTTAATAAATATATGCGTGTGTTTGTGTATATGTGTGTATGTAACATATTATAAAATTTATTGTGGAAATTTTAAAGCATGATTTCTTTCTTTACTCATTTCAAAAGAGATGAGACTCAGTCATCTGTCACTTTGGTGCAGGCATAAGTGATTCTACCTGAAAACAGACAGATTCATTCTTTATGTTTATGCCGATCAGGATTTTCTTATGCAGTTAAGGGGTGAATGAAAGACATATCTACCACTGAAGCACTTCTCTAGTGCCTTTATTGATGTTATTTCCTGCTAATAAAATAACAAATGTTCATTTTGAATCAGATAGATTTATTAAGAAAATTTTAAATAGCTACTTGGCTAAAACCATTAGAAAATTTGGTTCCATAACAGATAGATATCAAAGATTTTTTTTTATTCTAAAAAATAAAAGAAATTAAAAACCAACCCTCTAGATGTTGAGAAAATATGGGCCTGGTGTACTCTTTACCTCTATGCAACCATTTTGTTTCAGATATAATTCACTGGAAAAATTTTTTTGAAAAGATAAATTTAACTACTTTTGGAAAGCTATGTAGTATAAATGTATTTCTTCCAATATAAGATTTTCCTATTACAAGTTGAAAGTGAATGGATACTTTGCATATCCCATTTGATTAGGTCTCTACTCATTTATTAATTTTTTCCTTGCCATCCCGAACTCAATGCATACATCAGGCTTAGCTTCCAGGCCGAGCTTTGTTAGTTTTTCTGAGTGACTTTGCCAATTACTATGCTAGTCACATACTACACTTGCCCAAGCAATGGATTTTGGCATTCTACTGGAGAGGGAATATGGTTTGGAAGAAATTCTCCCCCTCCTCTTGGTCAAATTCACTAGTTTAGATTTGCAAGCCCGAAATGCTGGAAGCAGCTCTAGCAGGATAGCAGTGCAAGCTTTAAAATCTAGGTGTAGCTGTTAATCCTTTACTGAGGCACATAAGTCTCCAGGAGTAGCTCGGCTAGCTGTGAGCAAGATGTATGCTTTTCATGTACTGCGTACTCATGGGCTGAGGGATTATTGATTTTCTTTCACGGTTGTTAAAACAGCGATTGTGATCATACCACACATACAGTACACCCCAAGTTAGCAAGACCTTTTGCTTTCCTATTTGTGAAAAATCTGTCTGGAATTCTTTAATATTTAACATTTGAGTTTCCAGCTTGCTGTTTTCCATAACTCTTTTCAAACGGTAGCTACTCAAGAAGAAAATAGTCATTTATTTAAAAAAAAATAAAAGAAGGTTTTAAGAAACTTCTTGCATCTGGACATATAGTCAAATTTTTTCCTTGCTGCTTGCACGCACATATATTGCTTGTACTGGTGACAGAGCAAACGTTCCTATTTGGATGCCTCATGGTACCAAGTCATTTCTTTCTAGAGAAGTAACTAAGCAAACTTTCTGGGACAATCAAAAGGAAAAACATAGAAAACACTTACCAGGAAGACGAGCAAAAGCAATCCTATATATACTGCCGCTATGGCTGTGATTCCATTGACTGTGAACTGGAGTATTAACCCTCCCCCCTCTCCCAAGCGCCGCGTCCAGTCCACACAAAGCCAACAGCAGCTGCAGGCTGAGCTTGTCCTGCTTCGGATCACTCCTATACTGAGGAGTGAGCGGCAGAGAGCATTCCAGTTTACTGCACACAGCCCACCTCCAAGTCTGAAGTTAAAGCTTCACCTCGCAGTGGTTGATGATGGGGGTGATGTCATAAATGGGCAGGACTTAGCCAAGCTCTTGTTCAGTGAGGTAAAAGGATAATCAGACAGATGAGCTTTGCAAACGCTAGAGGGTGTGAGAGAAGTCGAAATGAGGCGCTCTGCCTGACAAGGCTAGGATGCCATTTGGTTTGTACGCAGCCCTTTGGAATCTCAACATTTTCTAAAGTTTACTACAATGAGGTAGTGGTGGCATGCTTATAGAAAGTAAGCAGTTTAGAAGGATATTTCTAACATTGCAATAGAAAAACACAGGTTCCTTTTATTAAGTTAACTGTATAGTATAGAAGTTAGCCAAAATCAGATTGTTTCCATTATTGACTAGTTACAATAATAGTATAGTTGTGAAAGTTGATTACCAATGTCCCCAGCTGTGAATACTGATTTGACAAATAAGTAGAAAGCAGGACAAGTAAATAACTGAATCATATAGAAGGGAAAAAGGAATGGCAAAAGATAAAAATTTGTAATAAATCATCCCTTCTCCTGGAGGTAATAAGTTATTGTTCTATATGTTTTAGGAAATGAAAATACATTTCATATACTCCTGCTATTTGTCTGTCTCCTTTAGAACATAGTAGATAGTAGATTATCCATATTTATTAAGGATCAAAAAATAAATAAAAAGTTTTAGAAAAAATAGACTATTTCCCTTTCTGATATGTTGTTGCTGCTCTGAACAATAGATTTAAACCTCCTAGGAAGAAAAAAATCTTTCAGGGGTTATTTTACTTGGATTAGAATTATTTTATTTTAATGTAAATATATGAATAAATACTGGGCAATTACAAGACATGGAGGTTATAAATTGATGTGTCTAACAGAATGATAGGCTTTGTTTTCAATTATGATTTTCATAGACTGTGATTTCTGCTTTTTGGTCAAAAATGTATTTGGGCCCATATGTTTTCCTCTAAATAGGTGCATTTCACTTTTTAATGTTGCTGGAAAGAACCAGAGAAAATATTTTGCTTTTATATTTACCAGGAGGGAAATTCTTTTAAATTAATGTCTTTATTTGTTTTATTCTTAGAGGTTCACAACATTTCCCTTTGTCCTTTCTAAAAGTTTCTTTGAATGTTTGTTTTCGAAAGATGCAAGATAATTGTCTTTCCCAGGAGTATTTAATTATGTTCTCTTCATTACCTTCATTTAGTTTATCTATTTATATGCTTTTTTGATAACAGTTTGATCTTCTGAGTTCCCTTACAAGAATGTGTGGTATCAGAGTAGAAGGTGAACTCTTGATAAGAGGTATATTGACCCCTGTTGCTCTATAATTGCACTTTTGCTGGTCTCAGAGGACAGACACGTTAAATCCAGGAGTTTTGTTTTTGTTTTTTTTTTTTTTTTTTTTTTTAATTCTAATGTCTATTTAAAAGCCAGTCTATTAGAACTGTTAGGTAGCACAAGTTAAACCAAGATGCAGCTACTGAATATTGTGGAGGAATGGTAAGGATAATGATGATCTCTTAGTAAAGGATGGATTCTTATCTGTTACTACAAAACAAACACATAGATTAAATTGTTTTATGAAATAGATCTTTCTAGAAGCCAGTTCTGGTGGGAGTTGGTCATATTTAAAGGGAAATTTTTGCCTGGCCAAATTCCTGTGTGTTTATATCCTTATTTACTCAATTTTGATTTCATGCAGGCAGACCATATACAGAAAAGAAAGGTAAATGGGTAATTTGGATCTTAGGCTCCTAAAAGAAAGTATACTGCCCGGGAGTTAGAAGTTCTGGAGTTACCATTTCCCAGGCTGCCTGCCGTTTGTTATATAGTTTCATATTGCCTGTCCTTGGCTTTGGTTTCATCACATGGTAAATAAAGGTAGGAATTTATTGCATGCCAATTATGTATTGTTGCTTTATTTTATTTCTCTGAAGCTGTGGATTAAAATGTAAAAGAAGGCTAGAAATTGTGAAAAATGTGATCTCTATTAGAGGTACTGACCCTGGAGGCAAACTCCTAAGAGAGTCCTGCCTGTCCTTCCGTTTTTCCACCCTATCCAAAAATATATACTCTTTTCCTGCATCCTTTTTTTTTTTTTTTTTTTCCACTTCTTACTCTTATTAGCTGCCTGAACTTATAATAGTGTGTGCCCCTTTTGAAGATACAACCACCTCTGGAAAGGTTAAGAATTACCATGACTTACTTCAGATTACATTCCTGCTTGTCACCTAAGGGAGATTAGCTACAATAAGGAGATGGCTTTCCTTATTGGAGAGTAAAAGAGGCAGGCAGTTTTCAGCCTGGAGCTCTTTAGTCTGTGATAGGGAGGGGCTGAAGTCTCACAACAGGCAGGACCCATCTCAGAGTAGGGAATGTGTATAGTCTAGTGTTTAAGAGCATGGACTTCAGAGTAAAGCAGACTTGGGCTCCATCTTGGCTTTGCCACGACTGTATACTCCTTACTCTCTCTGAGTTAGCTCAGTGCTTGACTCATAGTAAGTACCCAATGAATGATAGCTGCCATTATTAAGATGAGGGCATCCAAGAACCTGGAAATAAAGGACATTAAGAAGTGGGAGAAGAGTACACAAAGGGAGATAGGAGAGAGCCAATGATAAATTTTTACTACTTCTCAAATTTCCATTTGAAGTAGTCCTGTAGCCAGGAAATGGGTTGGGGATGGGGGTGGGGGTAAATAGGAGATTTTCTTGTTGATTTTTTCTGTTTTTTTCTATTTTCCTCAAGTATTTCATGGCCTTATGCTCCCAAGACTTAAAACTTAGTGGAGTCCTAGTGGACATTTTGGGTTGTTTGTTGTTTAATGTATTTTGTTGTTGTTGTTGTTGGCTAGCCTGTGAATCAACATTATACATAAGAACATGCATTTCAAATTGCAAACTGGCTTAGAAACAAACTTCAGTAGCATATCCCAATTTTAAAACTCTAAGACCATTTAAACTTGTCACATCTAAAGACTAATTTTCTGTTTTGTGAGAGGTTGTGAGTTGTTCCCTGGTGGACAGCGGGAGAGATTGGTTTTAGAAACAGGTTTGGTAGGCTCTGCCCTTTACTTGTGTGTCCAGGCCCTCCAAAAATACTCTTTTAGTATAACCAACTCCCCGCTGAAAACGACTATAATACATAGTTAATGCACTGAATAATTTAATTCAGGTCTTCCACTTGTCTGTACTTAAGCTGCCTCATCCGTTTGTTTGTTCATCGTACATGTAGACATTGAACATCCCTGTTAATGAAGATGGTTTGGACATGATCTCCAAACCATCAATAATTAATATGTTCTGAGGTTTAATACTAGAATTTTTTTTAATTTTGAACTTTTTATTTTGAAATACTCTCAAACTTACAGGACAGTTACAAAAATAATATAAATCCCATACAAGGAACTCTAACATATATCCTCAGATACCCAGATCCACCAATTTTAGCATTTTGCCACATTTGCAGTATCTATCTATCTATCTATCTATCTATCTATCTATCTATCATCTATCTATACATCTGTCTATTTAGCAATCCATTTTCTGAATCCTTGAGTATAGGTTGAATGCATCATGCTTTTAATACTGCCATGTGCATTTGCTAAGAACAAGGGTATTAACTTATGTATCCACTTTAAGTGAAGTTACCCAGTTCAAGAAATTTAGCATTGTTATTAAGCTTACAGTCTATATTCCATTTTTTTTTCCATATGTCTCAATAATGTCCCTTTGAGCCTTCTTTCCTCCTTTGTTAGATCCTATCCAGTATCAGGTATTGCCTTTGATCATCTTTGTCTCTTTAGTTGGTCTTTCTTTGCTTCTTTTTTCTTTTAAATCATGGGAACATGTATATAACATAAAACTTCCCCATCTCAACCACTCCCAAGCATGCCATTCAGTGAGATAAATCACATTCATTGTGCTGTGGTAATCTCACTACTTTTCATCACTAAAACTTTCCTATCTTCCCAAACAGAAACCTATACCCATTTTGCACTAATTCTCCATTCCCCTTGGCTCTTGCCACTGGTAACCTGTACTCTAATTTCCGTCTCTATGAGCTTGGATATCCGCTGATATTTTCTTATTTTTAGGTAACATGGGGCTCAAATTTAACATCTGAAATCTGTAACATTCTCATTTGCTTTGGTAACAACTTAACTTCAGTAGTATACATAAGCTATGTTCTATACCCCTCCACCCCTCCATCTTTATGTAGTTCTTATCCTAAATTGCATATTTATATGAGTCCAAAACCACCGATTTATCATTACCTTTTGTGCATTTGCCTTTTGGATCCCATAGGAAGTAAAAAGTGGAGTTAAAAAATCAGAAATACAGTAGTACTGTCATTTACGTTTACCCCTGTCATTACCTTGCTGGAGATCTTTATTTCTTTATGCAGCTTCAGTCTATGGTCTATTGTCATTTCTTTTCAACCTATGGAGAAATCTTTAGCAACTGTTGTAGGTCCAGTCTAATGATGATGAACTCCCTCAGTTTTTGTTTGTCTGGCAATGTCTTAATCTCTCCCTCATTTTGCTGGATATAGAAATTTTGTTTGGCAGATTTTTGCTTTTGGTTGGCAGTTTTTTTTTTGCTTTCAGTACTTTAAATATGTCCTCCCACTGCCTTCTTGCTTCCATGATTTCTGATGAGAAATTGGCACTTAAACTTACTGAGGCTTCCTTGTATGTGACATGTTGCTTCTCTCTTGCAGCTTTCAGAATTCTCTTTATCTTTGACATGTGACAGATTGATTATAATATGCCCTGGTGTGTGTCTATTTGGCTTTATCCTCTTTGGAGTTTTTGGCTCATCTTGGATGTGTATAGTCATGTCTTTTCTTAAATTTGGGAAGTTGTCAGCCATTATTTTTTAGACTCTTCTCTCTTCCCTTTCTCTTTCTTCTCCTTCTAGGACTCCCACAGTGCATATATTATAAGGCTTGTTGGTATACCACAGGTTCCTCAGACTTTGTTCACTTTTTTCCATTTTTTCCTCCTTCTGCTTTTCAGACTGGATGATTTCAGTTGTCTTATCTTCAAGTTCACTGCTTCTTCTGACAGCTCCAATCTACCATTGAACTCCTCTAGGGAATTTTTAATTTGTTACTGGTCTTCAGCTCTGTTTGGTTCTTTTCCACAATTTTCATCACTCTGTTAATATTCTCTTTGTGTTCATCTATCATTTTCATGATTTCCTTTAGTTCTTTTGTATGTTTTATACAGTGGAACATTGGCATCTCCAGGCTTTCCTCTTGTGCAGCAGTAGCTGTGTACCTCACATTTCCTGTACCACAATGTTCAAGAGAATAGAGGTCTCTTCTAGATATTCCTGCACAAGCCCTGAGATTCACTCTCTCTCATTGGTTTTAACTTGATCACATTCTTATTCCTGAACTGATTACAGAGGGATGGGATTTGCTAGTGAGCTTAAACACACTGAAGGAGGTGTGGGTAGGGTCAACCTCACTCAAACACATTATGAAGAATGAAGGAAGGGAGATGTCTTGAAGGAAATTCAGGTGCTGGTAGTTTGAGAAGCAAGGAATGGATGCTGGGGATTAACTCATGTTCAGAGGATTTGGAATGATGAAACTTGGACATGTTCTATATATTTATAAAATTGAAGCCACTCTTTTCTTTTTCTTCCCTTTCTTTCTTTCCTTCCTTTCATTTCTTTCCCCCTTCCCTTCCCTTCCCTTCCTTTCCCTTCCTTTCTCCATCTCTTTCCCCCTCTTTCTCCTTCCCTCCTAGTCCTCCCTTTCCTCCCTCCCTCCCTTCCTTCCATCCATCCATCCATCCATCCATCCATCCATCCATCTATCCCAGAGTTTCTGTATAAGTTGCCAAAATATCTTTAAAGTATTTGTTTGTAGACTCTCTCAAGTCTAGCCCAGTTTATCCTGTCAATAGTAGTGGTGATAATGTCAGAGCACATGACTACTACATCATAACAGGAGCCTGTGTGATGGTAATAAAATATATAGAGAGTGCACATTCAACTATCCGTAATTTTGTCAGGTCAGATGCTTAATGCATTGGTTTGAAACTGTACCACATCTTTCTGAATAATCCCAAAAGGTATTGGAGAAATAATTGGATTTTAGCAGTTCACAGATGTCTTAGAATACTAAAAGGTTTTTAAAATGTTGCATTAAACCATTCTTCTGTTGTGATATTTGCCTTTTATTAGTCAACACTTAAAATGTACCTAAAATAATCACATATCCCTTTTAAGTATATTTCCAAAACAGACTGCACTGGAGTGAGATCTGTCATTATAGGACTTGAAACAAAAATCAAAGCAAAAGGGTGGTTATTTTCCTGCCTGACTGCCTACCCACCTGCCCACCCTCTGGTTACACCCTCTTTTTCCCTAATACTGAAGTTAGCTTCAGTGATTGGGAGAAACTTGATGAAAAACAAAACAAAACAAAAAATTAAAACATAATCGGAGAAAAAGTACCTCCTCAACCTCCCAGGAAACAAAAGAGGAATTGTGGTTCAGAACATGTTAGTGCCCAACCAAAAGTGATGGGGTAAGGCCACTGGTAGTACAAAATTAGAAGCCTGCTGACCCCTCTTTTTGTCCCCTTTAGGGCCTCCATGTCTGATCATGCAGATGTTGCACTGTATAACTCCAGCTAATGTACGCTGTCCCTTTGACCCTTTTCCATCCCCAAATATCCTTTCATCTCCTGTCTCTGTTTTAAATGGCAAAAAGGAGATTTTAAAAATTGACCTTGGAAAAAGCAGAGACTTAGACAAAGCAGAATGAGTGAATCCTCCGTCTTACAGTTGCTCTGTAGCCCTGGGAAAAGAACTTCATCTCTTTGAGCCTCAGTTTCCTCATAAATCAAAACAGGGTTATGGAACTCATCTCATTTTGTAATTTTGGCCTTTAATTGCTAAATCAAGGCAGGGCTAAAATCTGTAGAAGATTGCTCTTTATTTTTGTAGTGATGAGTGGGTCCTGAATCAGTTCAAAAGAAACAATTCACTCATGTAAAATTGAGCTGTGTTTTAACAATTTATCTTTGTGAATTAAATAATTTGAGACATGCTTCTGTTTACTGTCCTAAATATTCATACCTTGAGATATCAGTATTTAAGGCTGGTTCTGAAACTTAATATAAGAATCATAGGACAAATTCCTCATCCTTGGCTTTAGTTAGTGAAGGAATGGCTAACAGTTAATATGACCAAATCAATATCTGTCTGAATATTGAGATGCGTATTTACTAGATATCGTAGAATTGGATTGCACAGAAGCCATATAGCTCACTACTACAGTTACTCCCAACCTAAGCTGCCATCACTAGCAAGCCATGTTATTGTTTCACTATTCCTGGATTTATGTGCTAATTTTAGGTGCACACATAGACTTTCGAAGAGGAAGATTTCCTGAAATTGTCAGGTTTTTCTTTTTCTGGAAACTGACTCTGTAGCTTTCCTTGTGTTTGAGATTATCTGTTTTAGGGATTGCTACTTCCCTGCAATCCAGATTATTTAGCTAGATAAAAGTATTTAACATAGAAAGAAGCATATTTAAAGTCAAATCAAAGACTGTTTTCTATTATATGTGTTTATAAATGACTATGGAAATGCACCCTTGTTGGCACTGTCCAAGGGAAGCAAATTTATCAAATTAACATTTCTTTTCCCCATGGGAACCAATAAGAATTATTTGCAGTTTTTTTTAAGGATAAAATATTATCAATTGATTAAATTTGGGCTAAGTAAATGTTTTACAATGCCTTCTATTCCAAATAAAAATGAATTAAAAATTAAATTTTTTATTTCGGAAATTTTTTTGTGAGATATAAACTTACTTAAATTTTCTGTGCATGATTCATGACAGTTATGTTATATATTGATTGATTTATGTTGACAGTCCCCTCTGCCTTGCTTTCTTCATTCTCTATGTGATTAACATTTAATTTTGGGAAATTTAAACATTTTATAATTCTTCTATTAGTTAAGTTTTTACTCCTTTTGTTGTGATTAAAAATTCATAAATGCTTCACAGGGATTCATATGTGTGTTTAAAACTCAAGATCTAGACTGGACAGGTTTTATTAACAATGTACAAATATTGCAAAAGTTTATTTATACTTTAATGAGGTTTTATTCTTATTTAATAATTGTTAAAAAATATATGGGGTCGAATTGAAAAGTAATAAAAAATGTCACTTTCAAAAGTTAATTTTCATTTGGGAGAAAGCTGAGGAGCTCTTGGGTAGCTGTTTAATTCTCATGTTTACGTAGAGGCAACAAGGAACTATTTTGAGTTGCTTCTCCATACAGCCCCCTTTGTTTTCTTCAGTGGCCCAGGGAAAAGTCTTGTCACTCTTAAGTGCCTAAGTGTAAATCTGTCCTCCCCTTCTTCCTTAGGGCAAGTCAGAAATATGTTTATCAGATCATCTGTTATTGACAAACAGCAAAGCTTATTGGCTGACTAAAGAGGAGGAAAGGACAAGTAAAATATTAATGACAAAGGGTTTATGCCAAAAATCCTAGAATTCACAGTGGTGTTGGAAGAACTAAACTTTTTTTGAAAGTAGGGTTTGCATTTTTTTTTAACATTTGCTTGAGTTTTACTTTAGAATTTTAAGTGCAGTAAAATATTAGCTAACAGTTTATCCCAATCTTATTTACTAAAATTAAGTAAATTAATGATTACTATTACCATTATTATTGTTATTCTCACTGTTGTTATTTGTGCCTTAGAAGCATAACTTTCTATCTTATTTGAAAGAAATTGGAGAAAATTTTGTTGTGTCCTATGTACTTTAAGTACAGAGCATCGTAACGGAAAGTAGAACTAGCTTTCAATAGAAAGTTGAAGTAGCTTTTTGATAGTAAGTAGAAATGAATTATAATAGTCATTAAGTAATTATGAAAAAGTAAATGAACTTTAAAATCATATTTATGTATTGTTTTCTTAACTATTTTAATTTGAGGATGGCTTTTCTTTAAGACTAACAGTATGCTCATTATTTAGAGTTGTAGCAGCAGGTAGGAAGTAACTTTAGAAAATAAGAGACCTATTCCTATATGAAAACCAGGCTTGCCTTTTTTTATAATGGAAAATTTTAAATAGTTTTATTTATCATAAATGACAACAATCTTAAATCCATTTGGAGAAAAATAAATATTTTAACTTAATCAGGACCCAGATTAATAGCAAAAATGGAAATGCATGCTACATGAGTGTAGGTCTTTTTGTATGTGTGTGTGTGTGTGTGTTTTTCCTTTAGACTTCCTATGTAACTCACATTCTACCAATTGTTTTCTGAAACTCTCTTTCCTCTTGGCCTCTTTGCTCTTCTTACATTATCTGATTCTGCTTAAGGAAGAGCCCCTGAGCTAAGAAAGGATATTGCCATCTTCTTTGTAATACAGCTGATATCTAACAATTTCATAGCAGGTGCCAATCTAGGAACTTGTTTTAGACACTCTGAAGATGTTTTTTTTTTTTTTTTGTGGCACCTTTTTGAGGGTGATTTATATAGTTCTGAGAGAAGCAGATGCTATTCAGGTTTGGAAGGGTTACAGTTTTAAATGCAGTTTATCCAACTCACTAACATCCACTTGATTTTGTTTAAATTGATTTTATTTCCGTCTGAGTCTCTGAATTAGCAGTTTAGGAGGAATGGGGGTTGGGGTTGGGGGTGGTGATTTGTCTAAGTAATCCCTTACTTTGAGAGTGGTCAGTAGAAACTCAAAACAAAAAGGCTGAGGCGGGGGGCAAGAAGGTGACATAGAGAGGTCTAGAATTTAGTTAGTCCTCTAGAGCAAGTAGTAAATAGCCAGGGACATCTAATAAATAGTCTGGAACAACTGCTGGGGGACATCTGTGACAGGTCACACATCATACACCAGGTTGGAATGGGTAGAATGGCTGAGATCACAGCAGAATTTTAAGTAAAGCTCCCCAAACTGTAGCTGGTGCCCCACCCCCACAGGCATGGCAGGCCGAATTGCAAAACTTCCCTGTGGGGAAAAGAAGCAATCCCTGGCAAAGTAAGGGAATGTAGCACAACCAAGTTCCAATTTCAGTTTTAATTAACAGATTTGGACTACTGAATGCAAGCTACAACACAGATAAACCTGGAGCAAGCAGGAAAGGAGTCTGACAAGAGGAAGGGCTGACAGAAAAAAAAAAGAAAAACATAAATAAATAAAAACAGAGACCTTTGGAGGTGGCTGAGCTCAGAATACTGGAAAATGGCTGTGTCTTAAGAAAAGATGCACAGAGAACCGGGTACCAACTCCAATCAACCAGAGAAAGTGGAAGGCTGCACACTGGCTCTGAAAAGGGGCTTTCTCTCTTTTTCCTGTTTTTTTCTCTCATTCTAAGTAACTCATTAGAGAAAGCCTCAGGCATTTTCAGTTGTCAGCACTGACCCAGGCAAAGGTGGAGTTAACAGAGAGAGGCAAAGGAGAAATTCAAGTGTAGAAGATAACTCCCTAAAGGATGTATCTTCCCTAAGAAAAGAGAGGTGGGGCTCCAGATCCAGTTGCAGCCCTCCCTCAGAGAATTCAGACCCCAGGGCCTGGTGGTAAACAAACAAACAAACAAACAAAAAAACAAAAAAACAGCAACAACTTAAGCTTGGTTTCTGACACCCTCAGCCCCTGGCCAGGACAGGGTCCACTGAGAATTAAAAGGACCACACCTCTTTACACCAGTGGGTAGCTTCAGGCTGTCAAGTGCCACCTGCTGGGAAGGATAGGAAAAGCATAGAGTCTAGAGGCCTCACAGGAAAATCTGACAACCTGCTGTGTTTCATCATCAGGGAAATGTGAAACTGATTACATCTTTGTGATGGTTAAATTCAAGTATCAACTTGGCCAGGTGATGATACCCAGCTGTCTGGTCAAGCAAGCCTAACCATTCCTGTGAGGACATTTGTGGCTGGTTAATAAACCAACAGCCTGGTTTATTAAATCATCAGTCAGTTGGATGCAGCTGTGACTGATGACTCAGTGAAGGGTGTGTCTTCCACAATGAGAGAATGCAGTTGGCTGGATTTAATCCAATCAATCAGTTGAAGACTTTTAAGCAAGACAGATGGAGGACCTTCACTTCTTCTTCAGCTGCCCAGCGAAGTGTTTCCTGAGGAGTTCATTGAAGTTGCCAGTTCATTTCCTGAGGAGTTCATCAAACACATTTGTCAAAGATCCCAGTTCCTTTCCTGAGGAGTTCATCGAAGTTGCCAGTTCATTTCCTGAGTTCATCGAACATCTTCATTGGAGTTGCCAGTTTGCTGACTGCCCTATGGAATTTGGACTCATGCATACCCACAGTTGCATGAGTCACTTTTATAAATCTTATAGTCATAGGTATCTCTCATTGATTCTGTTTCCCTAGAGAACCCTAACTAATACAACCTTCCTCCTGAGACCTGAGCCCATCTGGTCTGGGAAAATCTAATTGGGGTAATCAAGGAAACCAGATGCCTACACAACAAAAAAGTATGAGTCACATTAGGAAAAACAAAACTATGGCCTAGACAAAGGAGGAAACTTACACTTCAACTGACATACATGAATTGAAACAACTAATTACTAATCAAACAAACCTCCTAAATAAATCCAAATAGCAAATCAATGAGTTGAGGGAAGATATGGCAAAAGAGATGAAAGATATAAAGAAGATTTTGGGCAAACATAAGGAAGAACTTGAAAGTTTGAAGAAACATCAGAACTTATGGGAATGAAAGGCACAATACAAGAGATGAAAAACACAATGGAGACATACAACAGCAGATTTGAAGAGGCAGAAGAAAACATTCATGAACTGGAGGATAGGATATCTGAAATCCTACACACAAAAGAACAGATAGGGAAAAGAGTGGAAAAATATGAGCAGCGTCTTAGGGAATTGAATGACAACATGAAGTGCATGAATATACATGTCATGGGTGTCCCAGAAATAGAAGAGAAGGAAAGAGGGGCAGAAACAATAATGGAGGAAATAATCACTGAAAATTTCCCATCTCTTATAAAAGACCTAAAATTGTGGATCCAAAATATGCAGTGCACCCCAAACAGACCAGAACTGAATAGACCTATGGCAAGACACTTATTAATCAAATTACCAAATATCAAAGACAGAGAGAATCCAGAAAGCAGCAAGAGAAAATCTATCACATACAAGGGAAGCTTGATAAGACTATGTGTGAATTTCTCAGTAGAAACCATGGATGTGAGAAGGCAGTAGTATGATATGTTTAAGATACTGAAAGAGAAAAACTGCCAACCAAGGATTCTATATCTGGCAAACTGTCCTTCAAAAATGAAAGAGAGTTTAAAATATTCTCCGACAAATAGACACTGAGAGAGTTTGTGAACAAGTTACAGCTCTACAGGAATTACTGCAGGGAGCACTACAGGCAGATAGGAAAAGACAGTAGAGAGAGGTTTGGAGCACAATATTGGGTGATGGTAGCACAATATTGTAAGTATACTGAACAAAGATGACCATGAATACGGTTTAAAGAGGAAGGTTAGGGGCATGTAGGACACCAGAAGGAAAGATAGAAGATATAGACTGTGACTTATAACAGTGAAAACTAGAATGGTCAATGGTTGTGATTAAATGTACAAATATGTTTTTACAAGAGAAAGAAGAAATGAATGTCAACTTTGCAAGGTGTTAAAAATTGGGTGGTATTGGGGGGAAAATACAGTCAATGCAAACTAGAGTCTATAGTTAACAGTAATGTTGTAATATGCTTCCATTTAATTGAAACAAAGGCAATATACCAAAGCTAAATGTCTATATCAGGGGGATATAAGGGAGGGTTATAGGATTCTGGGCGTTGGTGGTGTTGTCTGACTTTTTAATTGTATTTTATTTTAATTTTATTTTTTCTTTTATTGCTTTTTTTAGTTGTCTTTTTTTTCCTTTTTGTTTTTCTTTTTACTTTTTCCACCTCTTCCTCTTTCTTTGTGGAAGAAATGGAAATGTCCTTATATAGATAGTGGTGGTGAATGCATAACTATGTGATTATACAGGGAACCATTGATTATTTACTTAGGATGGAGTATATGGTGTGTGAATAAAACCATCTAAAAATAAACAGAAGGATACAAATGCTGGAGAAAATGTGGAGGAAGGATGTACCTAATCACCATTGGTAGGGAAGTGCAATGGTATAGCCCAACTGGAGGGCAGTGTGCTGTTTCACAGGAAGCTAAGCATGGGGTTGCCATATGGTCCTGCAACTTGGTTATTGGGTATATACTTAGAAGAACTGAAAAGAGGGACATGAATGGACATTTGCACAGTGGGGTTTATGGTGTCCATATTCACGATTTGCAGTGGACGTAAGTGACCAAAAGGTACATTGACTGATGAACAGAATGGTGAACTGTGGTGTTTACATACAATGAAATATTGAGCTGCTACGAGAAGGAGTGAAGTTGTTAGGTGAATGGACATTGAGAACAGTATCTTGGGTGAAATAAATCAGAAATGGAAAGAAAAACATTATAATGCCTCACTAATATGGACTAAATATAATGTGCAAACTCTTAGTATGGAGTCTGAGAGCATAGGTTATGAGGGGTAGACTTATTGTAAAGGTTCCTAGATTTTATGCTTTTATAGAAATTACATCTATTCATGAATTGTAATGTTTATTTCTAAATTCTGAGATGCTGAGCTCTTTGTCTATAGCCTAGTTGGTACCTGGGACTTTGGATATCTGTGTGACACTGGAGACTCAGAGCCAGAATCCGGCAGCTATGAATGTCAGCATTACTCCATACAGCAAATGTTAAAGAGTCTGAAAAAAGAGATCAGACTTTAATTAGAGATATAAACAAAATGGACTTGGTTAGGACTAAGGTAAAGCAGACTAAAGAGTAAAGGATGATATTGAAGGTGTTGTTAAAACTTCAACTTCTGTGTGAGACCAAAGGAAGAGATGTTTATTAGGTGCAAAATCTATATTTTTTTTAGTAACACATTATATAATTATATGGTCAGTTTATTGAAACAACATAATTACATGGAACGTTGAATAGGGAGTGAAATCTAGTTGGTTTTTACAGGTTAATCTACATCCCAGAGTAATTTTTTGGCAGAGAATAAAAGTGTGTTTGCAAAGCCTCCTTGAGGGACTGGGGGAAAATGTGGAAATATTAAATTTCCCCACCTGGAGAATTAATGATATTTTCACAGGCAATTGCGGCTACCAATTTAGAAGGCTGAGCCCTCGATCTTGGGGCTTGCCCTTATGAATTTTCATACTGCAAAGGAGAGGCAAAGTGTTCTAGTTTGCTAATGCTGCCAGAATGCAAAACACCAGAAATGGATTGGCTTCTATAAAAGGGGGTTTATTTGGTTACACAGTTACAGTCTTAAGGCCATAACGTGTCCATCAACAAAGGGTACCTTCACTGGAGAAAGGCCATTGGCATCCGGAAAACCTCTGTTAGCTAGGAAGGCACATGACTGTCATCTTCTTGCTCCCAGGTGGTGTTTCAAGATGGCATTCTCCAAAATGTCTGCATCAGCTTCCAACAGCTGTCTTCAAAATGTCTGTCTCAGCTCCAGCTACCTATGAGCTCCTTCTGTCTGAGCTTATATAGTGCTCCAGTAAACTAAACAAGTCCCACGCTGAATGGGTGGGGCCTTGCCTCCATGGAAATTATCCAATCAGAGTTATCACCTACAGTTGGCTGGGTCACATCTTCATGAACACTGAACCAATAGGTTCCAACCCAATCCACACTAATATGTCTGCTCCCACAAGAATGCATTAAAGAATATGGCTTTTTCTGGGGGACATAAATATACAAACTGGCATACTAAGCCTACTTAAAATTGCTCCTAAGAGTCACCCCCAGAGAACCTCTTTTGTTGCTCAGATGTGGCCACTCTCTCTAAGCCAGTTCTGCAGGTAAACTCACTGCCCTCCCCACTGCATGGGACATGACTCCCAGGGGAGTAAATCTCCCTGGCAATGTGGAACATGACTCATGGGGATGAGCTTGGCCTTGGCATCATGGGATTGAGAAAGCCTTCTTGGACCAAAAGCCTTCATGGACAAATGAAACAAAGTAAAGTTTTGAGAGATCTCAAAGAGAGTTGAGATATCCCTTTTTGGTTTTTAGTATATTAGAATAGCTAGAAGGAAATACCTGAAACTGCTGAACTGCAACCCAGCCTTTAATCTTGAAGACAATTGTTTAACTATATAGCTTACACTGTGTGACTGTGTGATTGTGAAAACTTTGTGGCTCCCACTTCCTTTATACAGTGTATGGAGTTATGAATAGAAAAATGAGGACTAAAAGTAAATGAATAATAGAAAGGAATGGGGGGTATGGGATGTTTTGGGTGTTTTTTTTTACTTAACTTTTGTTCTTATTCTTTTATGTGTGTGGTAATGAAAATGTTCAAAAATTGATTGTGGTGATGAATGCACAAATATATAATGGTGCTGTGAACAATTGATTGTACACCGTGGATGATTGTATGGTATGTGAGTAAATCTCAATATAAATTGAATTTTTTAAAAAAAGCAAAAAGTGTGAAAGAATGGAAAGTAGAACAGGAATTCTGAGAAGGCCCTTTGGATTTGATGCCTAGTTTGTCCTGTGTCTTTCCTCGGTCAGCTTTTCAATAAATGTTTATTGGATGGCAAGATCACTGACTCATCCTCTGTTCTCCAAAGACTTTATATCCAACTTTCTAAAGTTGCTCTATCCACTCAATGTAGATTATAGGTAGGCCCAAACCATCTCATGACAGCTAGATATAGGCTCATGAACAATCCCAAAGAAAAGACAACAAAACCTGTTGAATCTGTGGAAGAGAGAAGGTCCACAGCCATTTAACCAATGTACTCTAGGCTACAAAACCAGATC
This sequence comes from Choloepus didactylus, assembly GCF_015220235.1. Lineage (NCBI taxonomy): Eukaryota > Metazoa > Chordata > Mammalia > Pilosa > Megalonychidae > Choloepus > Choloepus didactylus. The sequence continues at coordinate 19,747,355 of NC_051325.1, read as the reverse complement.
TGAAACCAGACTGATAGCAGCTAAGGAGAGGAAGTTTTTAAAGAGAGAATAAGCTGAAATAGGAAACAGCATGTTAATTTGTGGAAGAACCCTATTAGATAGATTTCAGACTCTTTACCAGTAACAATGGTGGCTAAGTACAAGCAAGTAAGACAGACAAAATTTTCTAGGAACACCTATCCTTGTAGTGTGTTCTGCTGAGGAATTTTAGAGGTTGTTGAATTATAGAAGCAAATGGTGGAGAAGGAAGAAATTCATCGATTTGGGCAAAATCATACTATCAGTATAATGAGACTAGTGTTCCAATAATGGTGATAGTATAGAAAGTGTGGTGGACAGCTAATAGTCGACGAAAACAGTCAAATCTGATTGCAGGGTAGCGTTAAGAGTACCCAAATATGCAGATGTGCTACTAGTTTGGATATTAGGGAATATGACCGGACTCTGATCATTGCCTTCTTAGGTCCTTCCAGAGAAAAGAGTTGAGGCTTTCCAAAAGCTCTTGAGTTTTAAGTTTATGGGAGAGTCCCTGAAATTCCAAATCATTCTCTGTTCTTCATCCAGGACTGCAATCCCTTGCCTGAAGAAGGGTCTCCTTTATATGGCAGGGAGACCATCTGCTTTAGGAGGATGAAAACTGACACTTGCCAAGAGAGCCAGAATGGCCTAATTAAGCCATGGCTATTAAAGGGAGATGAGTGTGTGAGGCCACATGTCACAGCCAAATCACTTGCATGTCCATTAGGAGTGGTTTGGATCCAGATTAACATCCTCCAGATTAACATCCATTCTAATGTTGCAATATCAGCGGAGGCAACGGAGTCATCCAAAATATCAAACAAGAAAAATGTATAGGTCCTAGAACATGGCATTTAAATGCAGTGATATTGAGGGTTCAATTGTAATTTGTATCAGAAAGTATTGGAAAGAAAATTTTAGGAAAGAATTACATCAGTTCATGATATGTCATCTGCCAGATAATGTGCCAGAATCCTAATATGCATTTTTATTTGCATTTGGCCCTTCTGAACCTCATTCCTTCCTTTGATTTTATTAACCCTTCTTTAATAAACAAATAAGCAAAAAGTTTCTTCACTCATCCATTAAGGAAAACCACTTATTGTCCTATTTGTCTAAAGGATTGATTTTTGGTACGATATACCCCAATTATATTTTCCCTTCAATATCACTAATGTGGGATACTTACAAATTTATTAAAAAATAAAATCAATATTGTTTAAGAGAGGAGATTACATGACTTAGAAGATTATGCCTTTAGGAACCATTTATGCATTTTTCATGATTAGAAATGATTTGACCACTACTGTCTGTTTCCACCATACTTGTCACAATTAACTCTGGACCTACAGTGCAGTTTTCCCACAGTCATCAAATGATTCTGTTGCCTAAAAACCCATGTTCATTTTATAAAGTTAGAAAATAATGATAATAATAAGAGGAAAATAAAAGTCATCTACATTCCTACTCTCTGATGTCAGCACTCATTACAACTTATACCTATGTACTAACATATTTTTTCTTACAAATAAAAAAAATCCTGTTTTTATTGTTTTATAACTTAAAAATTATTATTCACTTAAACATTTTTTTAATGTTTTTCTGCATCATCAGACATACTTGTATATAGTCAGTTATAATAAGCAAAGTATGCCATTGCTTGTAGGGACAGTGATAGAAATAAATGAGCCTCCCTTGCTGGGCATTGTGTGCTTTTCAGTTTTTTAAGATTGTATACAAAATTATGATGAAAATGCTTCCAGCTGTATCTTTGTGCTCATTCCATTTTATTTATTAAGATAACTTCTTTGAGGTAAAGTTGATGGTTCATAGAGCTGGCATGCTTTTAATGAATTTGCTGTAATTACCAGTTTGTCTTCCAGAAGGGGTGCCCTTTCCAACCTCTGTCCCCTACAACACTGGGTAGTGTTTATTTAATAGGCGATAAATTGTGTCTTGATGTGTTTTGATTTGTATACATAGAAGAAACATATTTTCTCTCTCTAGAAGTCATTTTCTTTTCCTTTCTTCTTTCCTTCCTCTTTTTGGGGGTGTGGGAGGAATAAACTTTAGTCTGTCAGTCATTTTTTTTTTATTTTTGAGAGGTTAAACACAGAGAAGTACAGAGAATAATACAACAACAATAGATTACGTACGACTCAGATTAACAAATGTTAACCTTGAATTATTTTTGCTTTGGATTCTTAAGTAAAATATAGTAAAGTTGAAATATCCTTAGTTCCTTCCCTCATTCATTTGCCTCATTCCTTCCTCAGATGCATCCACTCTCATGACTTTGGTGGTATATTTTCAGTCTATGCTTTCATATTCGTTTAATTAGAATTAGGGTCATCTGTGAGCCATTAAAAGCCACTAGTAGTAAAAATACTAGTGACTTAAATATACAAAAGTTGATTTCTTACTTGTGTAAAAGTCCAGATAGATGGTCCAGGGTGGGTATGGCCCTCCACATAGTCAGTAACTCAGAGTTTTTCTAGCTTGTTGCTTTTCAGTGGGTGGCCTTAATCTTGTTATTCAAGACGGTACATAGCATCGTTATTCCAGGAAGGATAGAGAAAGGGATTAAAATATATAAATATTAACAATTATCCATTTCTTATATTTATTAACAATTATTTGATAATAATTATTCATTGAGTGACTCAAAATTGCAAAATTCCTCTCTACTCTCTTAAGATGCTTTCAGCAGCAGGTAACATGATGGAATTAAAAATGGCTTAAATAAAGAATTTTATTATGTCACATAATAAGTCTAGCTTTGGTCAATTAATTGGCTCAACAGCTTGCTCTTCTCATGGTGACAAGGACTCATGTACAGACATGATAATGGCCAGGGCATTGTATTTCTTGTGTCTCTTTTGAAAGTCAGGAAAACTTTTCATAGCAACTCTCCCTCACCCCCATACTTTTCTTCACATCTTATTGGCTAAAAGTGCATCACATGCCAAAGCCTGAATTGATTACTTGCAAGGTTAAACAAGATGATGACTGGTTCAAAGTGGGGCAGAGCGGTTTCCCTTGAAGAATGTTATCACCAGGAGGAAGAGATACCTGAAAAAAAAAAAAAATGCTGCTAGGAAGCAAGAAGAGGGAGGGAAGATGGCAAGTGGGCTATCTGTAGTGTCTGCTATATCTGTAAACTGGTAACTACAGTTCAATCAAATGTACATGAATTCTTAATTGTCAGAGTTTTTGTTTGTTTTTGCCAATCTAATGGGCATGAAATTATTTTCTTTGTTGTATTCCTTGGTATTTTTCTAGTCCTAATGGGTTGTGTACCTTTTCAGATGTTCATAAGCCATTTGGATTTTCTCTTCTGTGAAATGCCTTGTTTATGTTTTTGCCATTTTCTACTGAGTTATTTGAATTTTTTAATTGATTTGAAGCAATTCTTTGTATATTCTGGATGATAATTGTAAATTTTGTTGCAAGTAACTTCTACTACTCTGTGGTAGTAGTAGATTTTAACAAAAATTATTTCCAGTTGTCTCCTCTTAAGCCAGGCATTAAAGTAATTTGCAGAAATGTAAAACAATGCCACCCTTCTCAATAAGTTTTTTTGTTGTTTTGGAGAATATACATATATTTTCCTACAAAAATATACTATTTATGTAAACATGTACTGGGTTTATTATTGTAATTTTTAAATGAATTTGTAAATATTTTTTTAAATTTCTCAGTTTTAATTTCTAACATGGTAAACATTGAAAAGTATAACCCACATAAATAAAAGATCTTTCAAGCCTAAATAATTTTTAAGGATATAAATGGATCCTGAAACCAAAATGTTTGAAAATGCTGCTATATATGGATGGTAATTTTTAATTCATAAATCCACTTCTCTCATAGCCATGTGCTCAAAAACTGTCCTTGGGAAAATATTGATTTGGAAGACAATTCTTTTCCCATATACACATATGTATTAAAGTAGGATAAAGAGAATTAACTTGAATTATCTATTTCTTTTATTACTTATCTACTGCAGTCATCCATTAGCCCAAAGGCTATTATAGTGTAATAACAGAATTATCATAGATTTTGGTGTCAGACAGACTTGGATTTGGATCACAGCATGGACATTTTATAGCTTAGGCTAGCAACTTATTCTCTCTCAATCTCAGCTTTAGTGAATTTTGGTTCAGAGGAGAAAACACCTCATTTTTAGTGTTGTCATGCAGATTAGATGTTTATGAATGGCCTAACAGGATGCCAAGAACATGGTAGCTGCCATGTATTATGTTAATTATTATGTTCTCCTATTGTCTTAGTTTTCCAGGGCTGCTGTAACAAATACCACAGACTATTTGGCTTAAACAGTAGGGATTTATTGTCTCACTAATTTGGAGGGTAGAAGTCCATCATCAAGAGGTCAGTCAGGGCCATACTTTGGCGGAAGTCTGTAATGTTCTGATGGTGGCTTGCATCTGTCACATGGCCATCTCTCTCCGTCTCTGTCTCCTTTTAACTGTATATAGATTTCCTCTGCTTATAAAGATGCCAGTCTTATTGGATTAAGGCATACCTAATCCAGTTTGGCAATCATCTTAACTAATAGCTTCTTAAGTGATCCTGTTTACAAATGAGTTCACATCAACAGCACTGATGATTAAGACTTGAACATGTCTTTGTGGGGGACAGGCTACAACCCATAATATCTGTGTATGATTATTTTGAATCCTCCATAGAGGTAATCAACAAAATGAAAACTAAAACTAAAGGTATCGCTTGTCACCTATCAAATTGCTAAATAATATTTTAAATGATGATAACTAATGTTGGACAGAGTGAAGTATGATACTCTGACTGGGAGTATAAAATGGTATATTTCTGAAAATGTATATCAACAGCCTCAACAATCCATACATTTGAACTCAGTAATTTCTGCTCTAGGAAGCTATCCTAAGAAAACTGTAAGAAAGATGTTCATTGAGTAATTACTTATTAAAGAAAATGAAAGCAACCAAGTTTCCATCAATAACATGTGGATTAGACTAATTGTTTTGCAACCATTTGAAAATGTATTCAGAGGTTTTGTTTAATAACACAGGGATTTATTTATTTGATAACTGTGAGAAAATCAGGACATAAAAGTTTATATACCTTATAGTTTCAATTATATTAAACACAAAATATGAATAGGAAAAAAGAAAGGAAGGAAAAACTTTAGCATGTTCAACGGTGGTTATCTCTGAGTACTTGTTCTGACTTGTTAAAGCTGCCAGAATGCAAAATACCAGAAATGGATTGGCTTATGCAATGGGGGTTTATTAATTCACAAACAAAGCTGCTGGAATGCAAAATACCAGAAATGGATTGGCTTTTACAATGGGGGGGGGGTTATTAGTTCACAAATTTACAGTTCTAAGGTCATGAAAATGTCCCAATTATGGCATCAGTAGGATGATACCTTCTCTGAAGAAAGGCCGATGGCATCTGGATTCCTCTGTCACATGGAAGGCACATGGCCAGAGTCTGCTGGCCCTCTCCTAGTTTCTGTGGCTTTCTCCAAAATGTCTCTGGGCTTCTGTCTTAGCTTTTCTCTTTCAGCAACTGTGCGTCTTTGCTTATTTCTCCCAGGGCATTTCTGTCTAAGTGTCTGGGGGTCTTCTCTTAGCCTCTCTAGAACAAATTCTGGATTTCATCTCTTAGTTTCTCTCCTTATTCTGGTTTCAACAGCTGTCCCCAAAATGTCTCTGGGTGTTTTCTCTCTAAGCGTCTTGTCTCTGGGCTCTCTTCAAAATGTCTCTGCCTTTTATTCTTTCATAGAGGCTGCCAGTAAACTGATTAAGACCCACCCTGAATGGGCAGGGTCACATCTCCATGGAAAAAACCTAATCAAAAGATCCCACCCACAATAGGTCTGCCCCCACAAGATTGGATTAAAAGAACATGGCATATCTGGGGTACATAACAGATTTGAACCAGAACAGTACTGTTATGGGTATTTTTTTTCTTTCCCTTATATTTATATGAGCTTTCCCATTTTTTTACAATAAATGTTTTGTTTTCAATATTAAATTTCTTTTTTTAAAGAGAGCACTATCTTTATAAAGATTGGCCATTTGTCATTCCAGCTCTGAGTTCATTGGGGATAGAGAAGTCCCTTTTATGGCAATAAAGTCTCTGATCAGTGTTGCGAGGGAGTGGTCCATCTGGCTGTGTGTCTTTCTCTTTGGGAAGAGAGAAAAGTGGTTGAGCAGAGCTCATGGCAGCAGACACTGACTCAGCTGGACTTCAACGACAACTCTTGGATCCTGATTTAGTGGAATGTGCTCCCAGCTGCTCGGTGTTTTGGTTAAGAGCACTGGCTTTGTAGCCACACTGCCTGATTCATAGCCCAGATCCGCCACTTGCTAGCTAAGTTGGTTTGTAGATGAATTACTTAATAATCTGTATGTGCTTGACTCTGCACATATGTGAATTGGAAGCAATAATACTCTCTACTCCGTGGGGTTCTTTTGAGCATAAACTGAGTTATTACATTTAAAATCCTTATCACAGTGTTGCCACGTAATAAGAACTTACAATTACAGTTACAGTAGCTCTTACTACAGTTGAATCTGGTATCTGGTGCTTTTTAACAAACCACCCGAAAACTTTGTGCCTTAAAATAACAGCAATTATTTATTTTGTTCGTGAATTTCAATAGTTGCAGCTCATCTCTATTCCATTCAGCATCTGTTGAGGTGGCTCACCTGGGGGCTGGAGGATCTGCTTTCAAGATGGCTCACTCACATGGCTGGTAAATTGGTGTTGGCTTCTGCTGGGAGCTCAGCCAAGGCTGTGTACTCTGGGCTTCTGTTCCCTCCAAGTGGGCCTTCTCATGGGTTGCTCAGGCTTCCTCATGGTATGATAGCTAGAATCCAAGAGTAAGCATCTGGGAAGAAATGAGCAGAAGTGCATCACATTTTAATGATCTGTCCTCAGTGGTCATTGTTACTTCCATCATAGTCACAAACCCATCCAGATTTAAGAGGAGGGAACATAGACACCTACCTTTCCATGGGAAAATATCAAAGTCACATTTTAAGAAGAGCATGTGGGGTAGGAGGTATCGTAGCAGTCATCTTTGGAAAATACAGTCTGCTACAATAGTAGTATACCATCCTAGTAGATAATGTGATATTTTTGGCATTCTTACCCACGAACCACAGTAGTCTCAACTCTGTGTATCAGAACCATTTTAGTAGCTTTTATAAAATGCAGATTATAGATTACTTTTCATTTCTATTTTTATTCTCTATTTTCTGCCTTTTGCAATATTGAGCATTTTACTATTATGCAAATTTTTAAATACAAGACTTAATAATTTTTACAATGCATCTAGATATTTTATATTCTATGAATGTAAAATTTCTGTATAGGATTTCTTAAATCAAAGTTGAAAATCTGGTATACTTCTCTCTCATTTTGGTCATATGTCTAGTGACCTCTAGAATGAAAGAAAAGAAAGAAAAAAAATGCTTCTATTCACAAATATTTCTGGGTTAAATGTATGGGTTCCCCAGGGCAAACCCAGTTGCCAAATACAGCCCATAAAAACATGAAATGTGGCTCTCACTGCCTTGCCCCTGGAACTGCTGCTTGCAAACAACTGATGCGTTGCTGCTGGCTTTTACTGCTGGTGAACTTGGACAGAGAGTGATTTCTATTCATCTGTCAAGAAAGACAGGCACACAGCTAAATATGTGAGTACATTTGATAACGATAAGATTTATGTAAATGAACTTGCAAATTAGGCAGTGCTCTCAAGATTTTGGGAAATAGCCAAAGAGGCTGTTTATCCCCCCAAAAACTTTGGATCTGCCCCTGATCACACACAAAGCCATATCTGAATTAAATGTATTTTATTCTAAAAGATGCCAGAACTGGTCCTTTGAAACATTCCATTTATCTTTGCAGCTGTAATATATTTCTCCCCCTTTTCTCCTCAGATGGGAAAATTGTTCATTTTAAAAAGCAAAGATCATTTCAGATTTGAGGAGAAAACAGAATGAAATATGGAAGTAAATGCTCAGTTTCAAAACAGCACAATACATTACAACAATTTAGTTTACTTTTAAGTGACAGCTGCTTTTGTATAGGAAATAAAGTATCCAGGAGTAAATAGTGGACTGAATGTCACTGTGTTGACATGAAGTAGTTAATGCAACATCTTAAGTAGATTAATTTACAGTTTACAAGCTTGTAGATTTTTGGCTCAATAGACTTTTCATTTATTGAGTGTGTATTATGTTCCAGACCCTATCCTAAGCACTTTACTTGCATTAACTCATTCAATTCTCTTAGCATCCCTATGAAGTAATTAATACCATTATCCTCCTTTTACAGATAAGAACAAAGTGATTAAGAAACTTTGCCAAGGTCACACAGATACTAAGTGTTGCAATCAGGATTCATACATACCCAAGCTGACCCCAGAACTGTCTAGCAGATGAGTTTAAAAAAAAAAGAAAATTTTTAAATGCTAGGAAATTTTTCATTAGGTGATTTCAAAAAATCTAGGTCGAGAGAATTTAAGTAGGAATCTGCTGGAGATTCTTTTAGAGTCCGTACACAAAAAACAAAAGCAAGACCAGTCCAAAACAGAGGATGAATTATTAAATTCCAGGCTCATTGTTCAGCCTTCTTTCCATCTATAAGATGAGTCTACTAGAAACGGTTCAGGTTTTGTAATCTGGGAGAGGGTTTGAGGCCCTGCCCTGCTACTTGTAACAAGAATTTGGGAGAGTCACTTCATCACTCCTGGGGATATTATATTAACAGCTGCCCTGTCAGCCTCATGGGGTTTGTTGGAAAGAGTAAATGAAATATCATGGTTATCAAATCATGTTGCAAGCTATAAAGTTCTCATTTACTGTTAGTTATTGCTGTAATCAGGCATCATTTCTTTTAGAAAAACATTTCAGGAATGCCTGCTGTTAGAAAATCACTTTCTGCAGTTTGTCCCTCTGTTTTTCATCAATTGATACAAGGTGTGTCAAGTGTTTAGCATAGCACCTGGCATATGGCCACACTCAGTGAATGCTAATAATTATTTAATTTCAGTCAGAAGTCTTTGACTTGGGGAAGGAATAAAAGGAAAATACCTCCTACACGGGAAAGAAGCTGCCAAACCAAGATCTAAAAAATGCAGCTTCCTAGACTTTCCTTGTTGGTAGGGGCTGTGGTGATATCGAGGAGAGTTGGGAAGTCTAACTTCTATTTTCAGTTTACTTCTATCAGTTTTCAGTGATAGTAATCCTTTTCATTTATACTATCTATGTGGCAAGGCTGATCAATTCATGGTGGCTCTCTGAGGATTGTGTTGAAAAATATGCTGAGTTCCCTCCAGGTTTAAAGAGATGGAGTGTTGCACATATAGACCATATGTCTATATGGTCTATATGTGCAAAAAGTTTTAGAGATACTTTTGCTTCTATTTCTTAATCATACCCTCACTGCAACCCTCTATGTTTGGCAGGGTTTATAATAAATGTTCTCCTGTGAAAAGAAGAAAAGAGGGTGATCTTTTGTTCTAGCTCTGAGCATGCTGTTGTGGCTTTGCCTTACCCTTCTCAGGTCTCAACTCCTGTCTTGGAATCTAGTCTGGTGATGGATACATAATAGATGACCCATTTATCTTTATGGAATAAAATTTTAATGAATTAAAATTTCACTCCTAACTCAATGACTGAAGCTTAAAGATAAAACCTCACACATCAAAAATAGAGCTGCTGGCCTTTCCCTCCTTTTTCAATACTGGATATTTTAGTCTTTGTAAAGCATGTCACTCTATTAAATGAACAGGATGTGTTCTCAGGCCATTGTTGTCAGAATGACCAGTGGATTAGGCAGCTATCTAGAAGCCCCGAGGACTTGTGGCAGGATGCCACAAAAAGGAGCCAAGGGCTAATCCAGCGATTATGGGGACAGGGAAGTAAAAGGTTCAGTGGACAGGAATGCTTGCTTCTTCCCGCTGCATCTTACTGACATGTAGGCTTCTTCTATTTTGTCCACACCTCACCTTAACCTTTTATTTTCTTTGTGCGAGCACAGCACAAGTTTATTTTCTAGATCCTATTTATTGACATTTCTGGTTTATCTGTACCATTTACCTTCCTTTTCTAGTTGTTTAATAAAAGTCATGTTTATAACTTTAGTATTGATAATTTGCCCACATGGCCAGGTGTCAACTTCTGTAATGTCCAATAGAATCCCTTCCCACAAGACAGAATCCTAAAATTTCACTCTGGAGTATCTGAATTTTCATAGATCTAGATGACGACTCTTGGTCTGCAGAAATAGATAATACAGTAATAATAATAATAGCTTACTACATGCTGATCAGTGTTCCAAGCACTTGCTTAATCTTCACATCAACCGTATGAGGTAGGTACTTTTATTTCCCCATTTTTACGAAGGGGAACAAATCCCCATTTTTATGAAGGGGAACAAAGTCATAGAAATCAATAGGCTTGTCCAAGGTCACCTGGTGATTGTTGGAGTCAGTATGCTCTGCTACCTGCCATGTGTGGTACCGATAGCACTTATCACTGAGGTGCTATACTGGGTATTGGGCTTTAGTGGTGAGCACAGCAGGCAAAGTTTCTGTCCTCCTGAGTTTTGTTCAGGAGTTACCTTAGAGCACCCCCCAAATCTTTACCCCAGCATTCGTGCCTTAAAGAAGGCAGCTTTTATATGAAGTATTTCTCTGGAAACTTCATAGCCACAAGTTAACATTGTATAATCTGGTTGAATTGCTCTGCCTCAGTGCATTTCAGATACCTGGAAAAATAAAATTTGTATCACCAGGAACTTTTGATCTCAAATAGCTAGAGGAAAAATAACAATAAAAAGTTCCTTTTCAAGTGGAAGAGAATTTGCGGTAGATTATGAATTGGTAACTGTGAATGAAAAATAGGTGCCACACTGGATTGTATGTCTCCAAAAAAGATATGTAAATGTGAAGGTAGATGAGTACCTGAATTTATTTTAAAAGGTAAACCCTGAGGCTTGTGTCATGCTGAGATACACCGGTACCTCATCGGAGTTTCCCAGGGTCTGATATCTCTTGTAGCTATACAACCCAAAGACAGATTTTTAGACTTACCCAGTGGTATGCTGGTGAATGTTTAACAACCAGTTCTCTGAATAAAGAAATATGCATATATATGTACTTAAGTTTATTGTAAAGCACATACTTTACAGCTAATAAAATATACAGTACTCATCATTGTAAATTCCATATATTGATTGATTCTCACAAACACTCTTACTGATTTTCGCTGAACTCCTGCATGCATATCCTACCTTTGATTGCAATAGACAGAAGAGTATAGTTCCAACATGATATTTTTGTTTAGTTGAAAATGAAACAACCAAGAAGTATGTCAGAACTTCAGTCATTTGTCAGTAATGTGAGTGACTTCTTTGCGGAATTAAGTATGTTTTTGAATACTCAAGGATATTTTCTTAACTTTTTTTGGTGTGCTATTCACAGTGTAACAGCTACAGACAAGACACACTTTTAAGTTTATATTACTAACATTTTCTTCATCACTTTCTTAGGTCTAGACAATTAAAAAAAATAAATCAAGTCCTGAATTGCAGCATTTGCTAATGTCTGTGGTATAAATACTTCCATCTATGACTGAAATCAAGTTACCAGCATGACTAAAGTTGGAGCTGGGAATTGATGCTCAATAGCACACCAGTATGTAGTATTTCCACAATATACACATACACAAGATATATTACTAACCTCAAGACCAGTAAAATAATCAGGAAGTACTGAATTTTTATTTTAATAGAATATATTTAATTATAATATATTTTGTATAGTTTAATTTTTAATAATGACTTCATTAAGAACCAGCTCACAACATTCCTGAAAGTTTAACAGATTTTGAGAACCAGTAGGAATCAGTTGACATATTTATTTATATATACAAAGAAATTCAATGAACACTAGCCTCAGTTAGCTCCACCTCTTCACTTGGGAGTTGGAGACATATGTGCTTTGTATTAATTCTGTGATGTTAGGCAAGTTATGCACCCATTCTGACTTTTTTAATCTGTAAATATAATAATAATAATAATAATAATTCTGAAACTCTTAACCCTGTGCCAAGCACTGTTGTAACTCATTCAATCTTCACAACACGGAGAATCTATTATACCTCATTTTACGGTAGTGGCAGTTGCCTCACCAGTAAGTGAAGGAGCTGAGATGTCAACATAGGCAGTTTGGTCCTAGAACCCAACCTCTTAACCATTTTATATTTTACTGCCTACTTTATCATTTATGAAGAATTAAATGACGTAGCATACTTTCTATGCCTGGCTCAGTGTGTTTGTTCCAGTTCTCCTTCCTTCCTCCTCTTTGGAACATTAGATTAGGACCAGAAGGTGTTGGGTGTGTAAATGTCAGAAAAGGGCAACTGTGATCTAGCCATGATCTCACCTGCAGCTGCACATTAAAATCTGGTGAGCAGGGGGCAAGAAGGCGGCATAGAGAGGAGTGGAAGCTAAGTAGTCTCCCTGGAACAACTACAAAAAACCAGAAACAACTAGTAAGTAATCCAGAATAACTGCAGGGGGACAAACGAGACCATCCACTCATCATACACCAACCTGAATTGGGAGGAATGCCCGAGAACACAGCATAAAATCTGTAAGTAAAACCTGCGGATCCAAGTCGTGAGACCCCCTCCCCCATAGCCCGAGCTGCAGAGCCGCGTGGTGCCAGAGGGAAGCTCTCTCCCAGCAAGTGAATATAGCTCAGCTGAGCTCCAACTGGGGTTTTAAGTAGTGAGTGTGAACTGCTCACTACAGGTACACATCCCCAAAAAACAGAGGCTTTGGGTGACGACTGACCTTGGAGAGCCAGAGGGTCGCCTTGGACTGGGTCTGAAGGGGACTATCTGTTTCTTGTTCTGCTCAGTGGAGAAAGCCCCAGTCATATTCAGTTTCCAGGGCTGTGACTTGGGGAAGGGTGGAGACAGCACAAGCAGAGAGTGAGACCATTGAAATGCTAATGACCTCCACCTGATGGGTCTGTCTTCTCTAGGAGGAAAGGGGTGGGGCCCTTTCCATTCAGAACCAGACCCCAGAGCCTGGGGGAACATGCCCATACCTCCTCACACCAGTCAAGAATTATAGGCTAACAGGCATCACCTGCTGGGCAGAAAAGCACAGTGACCTGAGGCATCAAAGGCTGGAGTAATTTTCTAAGACACACCCACAGGGAAACCAGATACTGAATATTTCTTCCCTCTGGGACCTGAGCCTGTTCTGGTCTGGGAAAACCTGATTTGGATAACCAAGGAAACCATGCCTAGACAACAGAAAATTACAACCTACACTAAGAAAAACAAAGTTATGGCCCAGTCAAAGGAACAAACGTACACTTCAACTGAGATACAGGAATTTAAACAACTAATGCTAAATCAAATAAAAAAGTTTAGAGAAGATATTGCAAAAGAGATAGAGGCTGTAAAGGAAGCACTGGGAATGTATACGGCAGAAATCAAAAGTTCAAAAAAACAACCAGTAGAATATATGGAAATGAAAGGCACAACACAAGAGATGACAGACACAATGGAAACATACAACAGCAGATCTCAAGAGGCAGAAGAAAACACTCAGGAACTGGAGAACAAAATACCTGAAAGCTTACACGCAAAGGAGCAGATGGAGAAAAGAATGAAAAAATATGAGCAACGTCTCCGGGAACTCAAGGATGAAACAAAGTACAATAATGTATGTATCATTGGTGCCCCAGAAGGAGAAGAGAAGGGGAAGGGGGCAGAAGCAATAATAGAGGAAATAATTAATGAAAATTTCCCATCTCTTATGAAAGACATAAAATTACAGATCCAAGAAGCGCAGCGTACTCCAAACAGAAGAGATATGAATAGGTCTACGCCAAGACACTTAATAATCAGATTATCAGATGTCAAAGACAAAGAGAGAATCCTGAAAGCAGCAAGAGAAAAGCGATCCATTACATACAAAGGAAGCTTAATAAGACTATGTGCGGATCTCTCAGCAGAAACCATGGAGGCAAGAAGGAAGTAGTGTGATATATTTAAGGTACTGAAAGAGAAAAACCGCCAACCAAGAATCCTATATCCAGCAAAGCTGTCCTTCAAATATGAGGAAGAGCTCAAAATATTTTCTGACAAACAGACAATGAGAGACTTTGTGAACAAGACACCTGTCCTACAGGAAATACTAAAGGGAGCACTACAGGGTGATAGAAGACAGGAGTGTGTGGTTTGGAACACAATTTTGGGAGATGGTAGCACAACAATGTAAGTACACTGAACAAAGGTAACTATGAATACGGTTGAGAGAGGAAGGCGGGGAGCATGTGAGACACCACAAGAAAGGAGGAAAGATAACGACTGGGACTGTGTAACTTGGTGAAATCTAGAGTATTCAACAATTGTGATAAAATGTACAAATATGTTCTTTTATGAGGAAGAACAAGCAAATGTCAACCTTGCAAGGTGTTGAAAATGGGGCGGCATTGGGGGAGGGATGCAATCAGCATAAACTAGAGACTGTAACTAATAGAATCATTGTATCATGCTTCCTTTAATGTAACAAAGGTGATATACCAAGGTGAATGCAGATAAGAGTGGGGGATGGGGAGGCATGTTAGACACTTGACATTGGTGGTATTGTCTGATTCTTTATGCTACTTTGATTTAAGTTTATTTTTCCTTTTGCTACTTCCTAGCTGTCATTTTTTTTTCCTCTTCTTTTGCCTCTCTACCTTCTTTGACTCTCCCTCCTGCCTTGTGGAAGAAATGTAGATGCCCTTATATAGATAGTGGTGAAGATGGTGAACACATAAATGTATGACCATGCAGAGAACCATCGATTATTTACTTGGGATGGAATGTATGGTGAGTGAACAAAACCATATTTAAAAAAAAATGGGTTGATGACAAAACCTCGAGGGCAATATGCTGAGTGAAATAAGCCAGACACATAAGGACAATTATGGCAGGGTCTCACTGATAGGAATTAATTATAATATGTAAACTCATAGACATGAAATATAAAGTGCCAAGATATAGGACGAGGTTTAAGAATGGGGAGTGGTTGCTTAGTATGAGCAGAATGTTCAACTAGGATGAACTTAAATGTTTGGAAATGAACAGGGGTGTTGGTAGCAAGTTGTGAGAATAACTAACAGTGCCGAATGGTGTGTGAATGAGGTGGAAAGGGGAAGCTCAGAGTCATATATGTCACCAGAAGGAAAGTTGTAGGTCAAAAGATGGAAATGTATAAAACTGAATCCTGTGGTGGGCAATGTCCATGATCAACTGTACAAATACTAGAAATCACTTCATGAACCAGAACAAATGTATGACAATACAATTAGAAGTTAATAATAGAGGGGCATATAGGGAAGAACTATATACGTATTACAAACTATATTCTACAGTTAGTAGTATTTCAACATTTTTTCATAAACAGTAACAAACGTACTATATCAATACTAGGAGTCAACAATTGAGGGGGTTTGGTTAGGGATAGGGGAGGTTTAGAGTTTCCTTTTCTTTTTTTTCTCTTTTCATCTTTCACTTTATTTCTTGTCTGGAGTAATGAAAAGTTTCTAAAAATTGAACAAAAATTAAGTGTGATGGATGCACAGCTGTATGAGGGTACCCAGGGGCAAGTGATTGTACACTTTGGATCTTTGGATAATTGTATGGTATCTGAACAATCTCAATAAAAATGAAAAAAAAAAAAAAAAAATCTGGTGAGCATTTAAAAACCTTGATGTCCAGGCCATGACCCATACTAATTAAAGCAGAATCTCTGAGAGATTGGGGCATAGGTAAGAGTTTTTTTTAACAGCTTCTCAGATGATTACAACGTTTCCACCTTTGGAAAGTTCTTGGAAACAGTGCTCTGAAACTGCTCTTTGCTGATCTTTCTCCCTTTTTCTGATAAACACAGGGAGGACCACCCCACAGAGAGGAGGTGCCCATTGGGGATCACCCCAATCCAAACAGAAAAGTTGATTTGGATTTTCATTAACCAGGTACAGCCAAGATTACAAATTCCCTTAGTAGACGTTGTGTTTTATGGAGGCAGTTTCCTGTGGTCCAGTGTTACCTAACCTTATTCCAAATTGAGTTCCAGTCACCAAGTAGGATACCTTCTTTCACGGAAAATTCTTGTGAATGGCTAATCTGTTTTTAGTTGATAATTTGTGACTTTTTCCTTGTACGTAGATGTGTAATTTACTTTGGGGATCTTAGTTATCCCATGATATAGTGTGTGCTGTCCTTTGAATAAAATGATGACTTTATTATATAAGGTCCTATTTCCTATTTACCTTTCTTATTCTGATTTAATTTATCTACATCTATTTGTTTTAGAGTTTAGAAACTGTAGGTCTTTTCTATAATTTATAAAATACACTGCTCCACACCCCTATAAAAAGAGTATTCAAAGGATAGTTGATAAATATTTTTTATTGAAATACACTCCATTTTCCATCTTTTTCTTTCACACAGTTTCAGATTAAATAAAGCAAAAGATCATTTCAGAAACGATCTTCATGCAGCTTAAAAACAATTGTGGCCACTGAAACTCAATTTGAATTGTTGGTAAAAGCAAGCTTTTTTTAACAGAATGAAATGTAAACTATTGTGAAGTTAAAACTAACTCTTTCATGGTTGAGTTTTTTTCTATGAGTAACAGGTCCCATAAACTTTTTAGGACTTTTTTATTAGTGATAAATGGTAGTTAATTTTTCTCAGCCATTTTGAAAATGTCATTTTAAACTTTAATATTATACAATTACCCAGTACTTTACAAATTAAAGTAGTAAGAATAATTTTGGGAAATGTATTAATGTATGAGTTTTAATAGGATTCTCATGTTATATAGTCTCTTTTAATAATGAGAAAGCAAAGTTAATTGGAGAAAAACCATGCCCATTTTGAGGAACATGTAAAACTTTTAAGCTTAATATAGCAAAAGGCTAGCTTTTGATGAAACTTTAGCCTGGATTGTCTGACCAGTGAGACTGAAAGAACTTTAAGGGCAAAAGTTTTGTTTGATTGGGTTTGGCAAGATAGAAAATACTTGAGAGAAAAAGTTTCCTATACACAAAATTCTTTTTTTTTCTTTTTTATTTTAAAGAAAGGAGAAAATGTGCATAGATTCTTTGTGTCCCAGTGAGAGGAAGTGGAGCACAAAACTCCATCTAAAGGATAAAATTCCTATAAGGAGTTTTTTGAACCACTTATATCAACTGGTCAGAACTTAGATTTAATTAAATTTGCGGGGTTGGTGGGGGACACAGGACAATAGCTTGTTTTAAGGATAGAGTGCCAGCTTTAACTTAACTTTGAATTTCCTGGGCCAAATCCATTGGTGTCACTTCATCAGTGTTAAATACTGGATTTTCAATTCAGTTTCCTTTCAAGGGAGACATAAAAACCACAGTTTCTTTTTCCAGGAAACTGCCAAAGTATCTCCTTGTGCTTTATTAAGTAAACAATTTCATTTTCAGGAAAGAAATGCAATCTAAGTGGTAACACATTAGAACATTATAGTGTAAATGTACAGATCATGATCCTAAAAATTAAATAATTAGTATATTAAATAATTAAATAATTAGTATATTATTAATACCAGTGAATTTATTTTTATACATTTTGAACTCAGAAGGGGTTTGTTAATTATTTGTTAATTATAAAATTGTTTGTTAATTATAAAAGAGACTTACTAAGAATACTAAAATGTAAATCTAAAAATACTGAATCATTTCTCGTAAGGCAATACGAGGAGTCCATTTTCCCATTCATGCATTTTATTAATTACAATGTATACACTCATTTTTTTATATTTTGAGCAATTTATATTGAACTCATTTATATTGAGGATTGAATATTTTCAGGCTAATCCAACTTTTTGTAAGCTCTAGAAACAGATAGTTCAATCATATTTTGCCTGCTTCTGTCTGAATGCATGCCTTTTTATTCTTAGTAATAGAATAGAAAAAAAATTGGTTCTTTTCTAACAGTTGACCTCAGTTTACATATTTGACTAGTGAGCAGTTAGTATAGTAAAATTATTAGAAATCAAGTGAAGTAATGCAGAGACTAAAGAGATAAAGTGACTTTTAGAATCTACCTGGCATTTCTGTGGTTCTTGTATATCTTCAAGAGGCTTTTGCCAGACCTTGTTCCACCACAGACCTTTTGCACATAAGGTGCCCTCTTTCAGGATTTCTCTTCCTTCCTTTTCTTTATCTAGTTAAATCCTTTCCATTCTTCAGGTTTTAGCTCAGGCAACAATTCCCATCTAAATGTGGCCCTCTCTCTCTGGCTAAGCCAACTTGAAAGGTGAAATCACTGCCCTCCCCTCTACGTGGGATCAGACACCCAGGGGAGTGAATCTCCCTGGCAACGTAGAATATGACTCCCGGGGAGGAATGTAGACCCGGCATCGTGGGATGGAGAACATCTTCTTGACCAAAAGGGGGATGTGAAAGGAAATGAAATAAGCTTCAGTGGCAGAGAGACTCCAAAACGAGCCGAGAGATCACTCTGGTGGGCACTCTTACGCACACTTTAGACAACCTTTTTTAGGTTCTAAAGAATTGGGGTAGCTGGTGGTGGATACCTGAAACTATTAAACTACAACCCAGAACCCATGAATCTCGAAGACAGTTGTATAAAAATGTAGCTTATGAGGGGTGACAGTGGGATTGGGAAAGCCATAAGGACCAAACACCACTTTGTCTAGTTTATGGATGGATGTGTAGAAAAGTAGGGGAAGCAAACAAACAGACAAAGGTACCCAGTGTTCTTTTTTACTTCAATTGCTCTTTTTCACTCTAATTATTATTCTTGTTATTTTTGTGTGTGTGCTAATGAAGGTGTCAGGGATTGATTTAGGTGATGAATGTACAACTATGTAATGGTACTGTAAACAATCGAAAGTACAATTTGTTTTGTATGACTGCGTGGTATGTGAATATATCTCAATAAAATGATGATTAAAAAAAAAAAAAAAAAATTCCCATCTAAAACCTTCCCTGACCTCCCTGACCACAAACAACTCCTCAGCACCTCTGTATATCCTCATAACATGTGCCTCTCCTTTGTGGCCTTCATGATAGTTTGCCTTTTGACTTCTTTGTGATCATTTGATTAATGTCTCCCCTCACACTCATGATTACAGGAATGTACACTCCATATCCTCTTTCTAGTTTTTCTGCCTGTTTCCCCAGTGTATCCTCTGACTTCACTGGTTTGATAGTTTTTATTCAACACAGTTTTATTCATGCACCACACAACCCATCCAAGGTGTACAATCAGTGGCTCTTGGTATAATCACAGAATTGTGCAGTCACCACCACAATCAATTTCAGAACATTCTCATTGCTCTGATGGGGGAAAAGAAAATCCCATATCCCCAAACCCCTCTATTATTGATGCTTAGCTTTGGTATAGTACCTTTGTTACTTTTCATGAAAGTGTATTACGATGTTACTGTTAACTATAGTCCATAGTTTGTATTAATTGTATTTTTCCCATATACCACCCTATTATTAATACCTTGTAATAGTGACATACATTTCTTCTAGTTCATGTAAGAACATTCTTATATTTGTACAATACGCCAATCTTAAGTGGAACACTGATCCAGATAGCCTAAGTAAAATATTAGCAAATTAAACCCGGAAGTGAGTATATTAAAATGACAATACAGTATGACTGAGTATATTTCAAGACAAGAAACTGAAACAGTAATGTAACATGAGAATGAAATGTGTCTTGAAGATTTGATAGAAAATGTCTGTTATAAAACATTTTGACCTTGTGTTTTTTAAATGGTAGATATTTAGCCATTCTTGGTTAAAACTGATCAGATTTTAAAATATACTGTATTAGAGAAGTGTATGAAATTGTTTCTTTTCTTTGACTTAGGCCCTCTGAACATCACCCACAACTCCTAGCTTTCACCTTTTCCCTTGCCCCTTTGTTTCTTCCAGCTTTCTGATAACATACTTTGAGAATGTTGAACGAGGTATTTCCTCACATGACCAGTGTGCTTAGCCTCTGCGAAGTTTTGAGCCTAAGATTTATTTTCCTGTAGTCCATATTCAGGCAAAGATGCAATCGAAAGGTTTCATTTGTTTTGTTTGCTGTATATTCTTGACCAATCATGCCTGATTCTACCGCAATTTTAGAAATATGTGTCCCAGTATGGTTTGTTTTGAAGCATTCACCTCCCTGTGGCATTTTAGTGACCAAAGCTTAGATTTTTTTATTTTAAGTCTTCAAATCTTTTGCCATACCAAAGTCTCCTTCGAATCTACTAAAGACTCCTAAGTTCTCTAAAAATCACTGGCATGTGCTTCTTGACAGATACATAGGTGAAAGATAAGAAAACAAAGCTGCAGATGATGGCTACTCTCCTACCAGCAAGTCATTTTCTGAAAGTCTCCAAACTTCCAAGTGAAAAATAAAGAAGGAATATTTAGTGTCCTTTTCCATGTAAAATTTGATATATGTAGAATTCTCTATCTATCTATAATTGTATCTCCTTCTACTTTTTAAAAAATGAGATGAAATACTTCTTAATTATGATAACTTCTGCCAGAGGGTCTTTAGAGTAAAATATATTTCATTATTTTAAAAAATAATGGCAAATGTTGTGAATTGTCTATAATTTTTGTTTGTAATGTATGTTTTAACATTGAGTTCATTGGGGGACTAATAGGGTCTGTTTTGCTTATGTGGAAAATACCATTATTTACTATTTTTCTGCAGAGACCCACCCCCACCCCTGCACACATGTACCCCAAATCATTTGCTTCTCCTGAATTAGTGTAGAAATAATCAGGGTCTCAGGATAAACATCCATAAACCAGTGTCTCAGAAAATGCCTTTTTGTAGAAAAGGTTAATCTGGCCTATTATTGTTGTAATTAGAAAATCTTGAAAATAGAATTTCACAGTTTCTATGCGAAGTGCTGGTTTAATTATGCTGTGAGGGCACACCTAGCTCCTGGCGGTGCTCACATTTAGAAGTAGTAGCTACCATTACATGGTGTTACACTTATTCTACATTCACGTACATGCTCATTGCTTTTGATTAGAAGCTTTCCTAAGAGAATAGTGTGTTCCAAATAAATATTGTATGTGTATGTAGGCAGTTCTTATTTAATAGATATCATAGTATGAATTTGTTCACAAACTGAATTTGTTCACAATAATGCCCCAGGTTTAGAAACAAAACAAAATATAATTTCATTATTTGGGGTATATTATCTCTATCATTGAAGCAGGAATCTGCAGATGAAATTATCCACTTATGATTATATAGTCCCTAAAAATGGTATATTGTGTTACACCTATAAATGTTGTAAGGAATATTACATTATTGATTATGCAACACTAATTGTGTTTTTATCACCGATACTTTTAGAATTTATTGCATTGAAATTTTTGTACTTTTTACAACTTCTAACAAAATACCATTCTTAAAAATTCCAACAGATCAAAAAATTTGACTAGTTTCCTTATCATACAAAATAGTTTCAGCACAATTGACCCACTGACCTTAACGCCCAGGAAACTGTCACATTACTTCTTTACCCTTTTGTCTAACTTAACAATGTGACTCAAAATACTGTGGAGCTTTAAAGTTTCTCAGCATTGTAAGGTCAAGCCTTGGTCACCATAGTTACAGTTTAGAGCTGCAGGTCAGAGGTCAAATAGATTAATGATGTCAGACACATCTTTAAACAGTTCTAACACTGCTTCAGCATGCGGTAAACAGCTGAGCATATTTGATATGACAATGACATTCTTCAGTCTTGCTAATAAGATGATCTTTGGACATGTCTAATAGAAAAGAATTTTCCATAAGAATGTGCAATATTGGGCTGTGAATCAGCAATAAGAGTTGGCTATTAGATTTGTATCATCAGATAGAGACTGAAAAATAAAAAAAGTTCAGATTACTCATTTCTAAATATATCAGTGTTTTGTCTATCCACTTATCTATTTCATTGATCATTTATCTATTTATAACAGTAGATATCCATACTTTCCTATTGATTTGTGGCTAACCATGACAATGGCTGGAAAACACTAATTTACAAGTATAGTTTCCTAATTAGAAGTATATGTTTTTTGTGTGTGACTGACATATGGTATCTTTTCTCCTGATTTGGGAAATATGCTTTTGAGTAGTTACATTTACTTAGAAAAGTGTTGGGGAAACCTTTCTTAAAGATCAGATGAATTCTCCATCCGTGTTTTTATATCCAAATCTTTTTCTTTTTGTTTTTGTTTTGTTTTGTTTTGCCTAGGAGTCTCTATTTACAGACCTTGGGTTCTATATTCAAATCTTTTTTTTTTTTTTTTTTCTTTTTTGTCCTCAAAGGAAATTTCCTCTTCAATTGTGAATCAGAGTGGAAGGAAAAAAAAATTACTATATTAAAATGAACCATGTTTTTAGAAAAATCTGAATGTTAATTTTGCTTATAATGAAGAAATATTCTATAAATAACAATTTTGAATTTAAAATATCACAGAAATACATTTAAAGATGATAAAACAAAAAGATTAGGTGAGGTGAGAGTAAAATTATTATTAAAATATAGTTAAGTAAATCAGAAGAAATCACCATAATGTGACTTTTAGATGTGAATTATGTGTTTTTCTTTTAAAGCTGTCCCCAAATGGAATTTTGCAGCTAGTAAAAACATTTCTTTACACAAATACGTAGAAATATGTTTAAACAACAGGCTTAGGTTAAATTAAACATTAAAGGATGTCTTGTTTCTGATGGTTTTGTTTCCCATGTGTATTCTGTACAGCTGTGAGATTTTAAGCTTGCTGGAGCATTTGCTCTTGATCACATACTATAAAGGTAGACAAAGGAGAGAGCTAGGAAGTTTGGCAGCTGGGAGGTGTTAATATGGAATTTAATAGCAAAGGAGGGGGGGTTGGGGATTTTCTAGGTGAAATGGAGATTGGCAGCTGAGAGGAGGAAATAAGTCTTGGTGTCTGAGAAGAGCTGGGGGTTCAGTTGCCTGTGAGTTTCAAATGACAAGCTCGCTTTCATGTGACTGAATGGATTGTCTCCTGTTTTGCTTTCAATTCAATGGAAATCCTTGCCTTGTAGATATGTAGAAAGCAACTACTCAGCAAAGACATTAATTGCTGACCTGTTTTGCAGTACTTAGGATTCTAGTTCAACAAACTGACATAGAATTTTGTTTGGTCATTATGCGAGGAGAATGGCAAATAAATATTTAACTACCTTTTGAAGAAGTCACACCATCAGAACACTGGTTTTGTATTAAACTGTTGATTTTCACACGGAAGTATCCTGAAATTCAAGAAAAATGAATTATTTGAAATACAGAAAAATTCTGAAGTCAAATAAAATATTGGATTGAATTTGACCTTTGGAATCTGAAATACCATTTTATTTCTGTAAAAGTTGATACATGCCTTGCTTTTAGATTTCTTGCTCCTGATACGTTCGTTATTAAGGTGAGTAAACCAACCAATGCTTGATGTCTTAATATTTAGGTATCAAAATATTGTGGGATTTTGGCTATTACATTTTATTTAACCTTCTTCCTTAAAGTAACTTGTTTCTTCTCTACTTCTTATGCCTTTTATGTTATTTATTCTATTTTTATCAATTTAAAAATCTACCCTCTTGCTAGTGTTCTATAAACATTTGGCTATGCAGTAGTTTGGGAGTAGTTTCCCAGCCTGGCTGCACATTAAAATCACCTGGGGAACATTAAAAACTAATGCCCTCTTAACCACATTCAGATATATATATTTTACTGCTGTTAATTACATTCATGATGTTGTGCTGCCATTGCCACCATCCATTACCAAAACATTTCCATTATTACTCTGTATATTTTAAGCCTTAACTTCCCATTCCCTATGCCCACCCCATCTCCTGGTAACCTATATTCTAGATTCTGACTTGGTGAGTTTGCTTATTCTAATTATTTCAAATCAGTGAGATCATACAGCTGTAACAAATGTTCCACACCAAAGCACATTGCTAATATTAGGGTGGTATATGGGATTCCTGTATTTTATGCATGATTGCTCTGTAAACCCACAACTTTGCTAATGAAGAAGAATACAATAGTGATGCCCAGGCCCACCCAGGAACAGTTGAGACACTCACTATAGAGGAAAGAAACAGGGTTTGGTGCAAAACTTCCCTGGGCTCTGGCTCTGCTACTTAATACCTGTGGGATATTGGACAGGTTTTCTGTTTCCTATCTATGAAAGGAAAAATAATGATACCTAACTTAAAGAGTTTTGTGAGGATTTTATAAAATATAGGTATAACTTCTAGTCTGGTCCCTGGTATATAGGAGATATTCAATAAAGGATAATAATAAGTGCTAATAATTCTGTTATCTCCAATTAGCTTGCTTTGGGACCTTGGGCAGGTCACTTAGCCTTTTTAGGTCCCATTTCTTTACTTACAGAATGCAGATAAACTGGCCTTGCCAATTTCAAAGAGTACTTGTGAGTGTCAAATTACAGCTTGTGTGAGAAGACTTTGTAGAGAGAAATGTAATAATGTAAGCCATAGCTTTTATTCTGATTGCCTAACTTTTAATATCAGGCTCAAAGAAAACACCATCAAAATTTGAAACTGTTTGTGTGGGGCATTCAATACTTCATTTATCATGTTCTCAGAAGGTTTCCTGGAATGCTCTAATGAGTTGCAGACCATAGTATCACTCTTGTGTCATTGAATACTTGGAGTGATGATATCCATGAAGAAGAACATTTTCACCACCTTGTCTTGTCATTGTTTGGAATTTGTTTCCTTGCTATCTGTCACACAGAGTTAATATAGACTTGGGGATTTTCCTTGGCTTTTCCCAAATCTTTGTTATCCCTCTTGGCTACAAAGACTTCTTACTAGAAGAGATAAATTGCCTTAAGGCCATTCCTTGCCTTCTTTCTGAGCTCATCTTGCTATTTCTTTGCTTGCTGTTCTTCATTGAAGCCCAAGGAGAGTCAGTCACCAAGCAAGTTGGATTTGGCTAGAGCTGTCCAGCTCCTATCATTTTTCTCTACTCAGTTCACATTTTTTTTTGCCCCAGTATGTTCTGTTTATAGACTTTCTTTTTCAAGATCCCATTGATCTGTGTTACATATAAGGTGTCATATCAACTATTACTACTGCTTAGTAATTACTTTTGAGTCTCTCAACCTACTGGTCTGTGACTGATGCAGAGTCAGGACATGGCTGAATTCTAAGGAATTGAATTTCCTTGGTTTCCAGTATGATTGAGCATTAGTCTACGATATGTATTCACAAGAGTGCAGGCTGTGTTCCTGCATTGAAATAATTCTGTGTACACTTCTTATTTTAATAGTATATGTATGCAGTGGTTTTCAAACTTAGCATGCATAATCTGGAAGGCTTGTTGAAGCAGATTGCTGGGACCTACCCCCAGAGTTTCTGATTCAGTAGCTCTGGCATGGGGCCTGAGAATTTGTATCTCTAACAAGTTTCCAGGCAATGCTGATGGCAGATATTTGGAGACCACAACATGGAATCCACTGATGTGTGTGTGCTAAGATGCACTGCCCAAGATTCCTTTAAAGGAGTAGGGCATTCATTTCCCAATTGCAAGTACAGGCTTTGATAATTCTCTCAGGTAATTGCCTTCAGCTAATGGGAGCTGCCTCACTTGGGGCTACATTCTTTCCAGCTGCAACTTGCATAAAATGACTTGTCAATGCAGGGAGTACAAAGGCCCAACCTCCTTAGCTCACAGTATAACTCTTGAGGGCCAGCCTAGCTCCCGAGCTCCCCGAGGTTGTCTGAGGCCTCTGTTACAATCTCATCACAGCCCAACTTCTCCCTCTGCCTAATCTTGCTTTCCTTACTCTCAAGAGTACTCTTTGATAAACTTGTCTCAAAGCCTGTTCCTAGAGAACCTGATCTGCAGCAGTATAAAATAAAATAATGTTTATTTGTTCTGCATAAATATCTGATAGTAATTAAATACCTCACCTCAGTTGTTTAGGATGATGAGGAGGTTTGTTTTGGTTTATTTGGTTATTTGTGAGGCCTTAGCCATCTAATTCACCATTAGAATCCTCTAGGAGGATAGCTCCTAAATTCCTTATTCTATCGTTCAGGGTTTTTACTAGTTCTCCCTTAACTACTTTATCTTCTATGCCTCAGCATAGGAGGCAGATTTGATCAGTGTCTTCCTTTCTGTTTGTCTGCATTCTAGTTGTGGAGATTTCCTCAAAATTGCCATTCTTAGACTGCACATTTGCTCCGATTTCCTCTACATTAAATGTATTTCAAGAAGCTCTTAAAATTCCAAGTCTCTCATGAAGCAGGTTATTGTTTTTCAGTAAGTTAGAAGAGCATCAAAATCCATCCTGTCTAAAATCCCAGACATGCTTCTCTCAAAGCAATTTTACCAATATTAGTAATGGTAACAAGCACTCAGATGTGCTAGGCAGTCTTCTAAGTACTTTACAATTATTAACTGTTTTAAATTCTATAACAACTTATGAAGACTGTACTATTCTTATTTTAGGAAAGAAGAAACCAAGGCACAGAGTGGTTAAATAACTTCTCAGGGTTATATAACCAGGAAGCAGTGGAGTCACAATTCAAATCCATGAAGCCTGACTCCAGAAACTGCTCTTCACCTCTACAGCATGCTGCAAATGCTCACGTGTTACGTATGAACAGTTGGCATTTATTTTAAGCGTTCATATTGGCGGCATTCAGTGTTTATTTATCCATGCTTGCTTTTCCTCTTTTCGACTGTAGAATGACATTGCTTAATTTCCTTCTTGCAGATTAGAAGGGTTTCTTTGCAAGCTAGTTCATCCCGATTTGTAATTCTAGTAGTACAAGCCTATACTCCTGGGTTGACATGAGACTATTTAGTCCTTTTCCAATCTCACTCAATATAAAATATTCATATATTTCATAATATTAACATGTTTGATTAGAGGGCACTATCTGAGATTTCACTGAGAATGTTATATGTGATACGTAAACCATATTTCCTTTGTAAAATTGAAGAAACCTTCAATTCCAAAACATATTTAGTCCCAAGGGTTTCAAGTGTGGGATTGTTGACCTGGATTTTTATTTTTGATATATATATATATATAAAGAAAAAGAATCCCCGATGAAAGTATGATAGGTCATTTGTTGGAGTAGTTCTTCTAAAGTTCAGTGCTTAATATATACCTTTTTCAACTGGTATAAAAGAATAAGTTGTTGGCAGAAAAATCTTTGTGGAATGAAGCCAAGTATATTGGGAAGAATTTTTCACTAACAGTATTTATCACTTACTGTAAAGCAGTGCACATTATAAGAAAGAAAATATTAGTCAGGAATAGTGTGGGTGGTGTTTCCTGTATAAATGTGTTACAGGAGGAACTTGTGTACTTCTCCCTTCATCTAAGACTACTTTTCTGTACTAATTCTCTTATGCTTACACCAAAGCCCAACACTAAGATTTTTTACCATGAAAAGAAAAAAAAAATCCTACATTCAGCCCTCCTGTGTTCATCCTTTCATGGTACTTGCTGCCTAGACCATCATCAAATCCAACTGTTTAATTCACACTCACATGAAGAGAGAAGAAAGTCAGACAGACACTTTTCTCAATTAGATAATTTCATGAACTAAATAGGCTTCTGAAGTCCTGCCTATAAAGAAAATGGTCATCAGTTTTTAAAAAATCACAGACGTTGATGATAAAAAAGGATGATGCTTTGCTTGTTTTGGCACCACACATACTATAATGAAGTTGTTCCTGAAAACGTTAACATGACTTCTTATGCAAGGATGACCCACAAATTTGCCACGTATTCTGTGTTTTCCAAGAGGTAGTCTTGAGGATTTTCTAAACTTGGCTACCTGGCTTTTTTCAAAAATTAAATTTTAGAAGGAAAATATCCATAGCTACCATAAAAGAAAAATCAGTGTTTTTCAAATAAATACGTAACTATTAAAATAAAACAATATACATGTATCTCAAAAATTACTGGTAGCTAGCATACCATACCCTCGGGAACACTGTCCCAAGTTGCATACAGGAGTTTAATGCACCTTTCAAGAAGATAGTTGGGGGAGAAAACACAAATTTTCTCTAAGTCAGTGTGCTGGTTTGAATGTATTCTGTCCCCCAGAAAAAGCCATATTCTTTGATGCAATCTTGTGGGGCAGACATTTTAGTGCTGATTAGATTGGAATTCTTTGAGTGTTTCCATGGAGATGTGCCCCACCCAACTGTAGGTGATAACTCTGATGAGATAATTTCCATGGAGGCATGGCCCCACCCATTCAGGGTGGGCCTTGATCAGTGGAGCCATATAAATGAGCTGAAGGGCAGAGGGAACTCAGTGCAGCCGTGAGTGATGTTTTGAAGAGGAGCTACAGCCAAGAGGGGCACTTTGAAGAAAGCACGGGAGCTGCGGATGAGAGACATTTTGAAGATGGCCGTTGGAAGCAGACTCTTGCTCCGGAGAAGCTAAGAGAGGACAGATACCCCAAGTGCAACTAAGAGTGACATTTTTGAGGAACTGCAGCCTAGAGAGGAACGTCCTGGGAGAAAGCTGTTTTGAAACCAGAACTTTGGAGCAGACGCCAGTCATGTGCCTTCCCAGCTAACAGAAGTTTTCTGGACACCATTGGCCATCCTCCAGTGAAGGTACCCGATTGCTGATGTGTTACCTCGGGCACTTTATGGCCTTAAGACTGTAACCGAGTAACCAAATAAACCCCCTTTTATAAAAGCCAATCCATCTCTGGTGTTTTGCATTCCGGCAGCATTAGCAAACTGGAACAGTCGGGGATTGACAATGCACTAGAAAACAACAGTGTGTCCTTAACAATAAATAGTAAGTACCAATAAAGGGACAACCACACAAGTTTGCATACATTTTTAGCATTTATTTCATTGTATGGAAGCAATCTATTTACATGTATGCTGCCCCAGATTGCAATATTCCAGAGCAGAAACTTGTCTTACCCCGTGACTAGCATAGTTCCAAGTAAATAGTAAACTTTTCACAAAGGTTTGTTTAAAAAACAAAACAAAACAAAAAACCCTCTATCATTTGTTCCTTTGTACATTGAACTTGTGAACAAAATGATAATTTGTGGTTTGGAAATGTTAGGATTTTGACTTCTGTCTCAGCTGTTAACTTGCCCTGGGCATTTGGGCTCAACTTCATAGACTGGCCATTTGTAAAATGAGAGGAATGATGATCCTTGCCAAATATCCCAAAGGAATGGGAAGACTTCTTAAGTGCCAGAATGACACAAAATGGTTTATGAAAACCAGTTTTCCTAATTTATTGTTACAGTGCATTTAGATACAATGCTTCATCAAATATTATAACTTGTGATTTGGAAATGAATATTGGTTGGAGAATTTGTGTTGACTGTTTTTACTAAATAAAGACTTCAGAAATTTTATGTATGGACTACAGAGAGAGAGCCCTCAGTTAAGCTATTTTAAAGAGACAACAATGAGGCTACTACTTGTCCCGGCCCGCGGGACGTTCAACGGAGGCTCCGAGTCCTGTGAGGGAGGAATGGTATGGGACAAGAGACACGAGGAATGACAGCAAGACAGGTTTCTGATCAAGCTGCAAAACTTTATTGAAGAGGCAGAGCATATATACTCTAGGAGAAGGGGAGTGGCTAGCAAGGGCTCGTGGCGGTCTAGGATTGGTGGCTGCTGTTGCTAGGGCGGATGGCAGATGTAGGGTTAGCATTTTTGGCGCGAACTAGCACTTTTGGCGTGAACTACTTCCGTAAAGAAGGCTGAGGGTAACTTAAGCTATTGTTGTATCAGCCCTGGCGGCCATGTTGCACATCTCCGGCATAGCTGAAGGTGGACTTCATGCATGCTACCTTAATCACCCTCTACAACTACTGAAATAAAAACCAACCTTTCATTAAGTTCAACTTTTATCTATAGAAGTAGTAATCCAAAATTATGGTCTCTTTTCTTTCTTATGTTTACATTCAGTAGAGGAATTTAATATGTTATTTCCATTAAATCGTTTACCATGGTTTTAAAACAGTATTTTTCCAGTCTTTGGAAATATAGATATGAAATTATTATAATTTTCATATTTTGTTCATATTAACTATTCATTTCTTTAACATTGATCTTTTAAAGTGCTCTATTTGCTGGTTTGCTTACGCTTCCTGGAAACCTGGTCTTGTGTAAAGAGAGGGTTTAAAATGTTGGCAGTTTTAGAATTAGTGCCAAAATGGTTTGGTAAAGGAAAGAAGTCCATTTGTGTTTCTCACATTACTTTATCAGTGATGTACAAAGTCCAGTTGGTACTTTTAGGACTCAAATTCATAAAACTCTGAGAAGATTTCAGATCAGGGAGACCTTGTTAGGAAAGAAAACCATTGGAAAATTAATTTTCGAAAAGAGCTGGTATCATTTAAAATTAATAATTTAGAATTTTCTTTCACTTAACTAAGATTTTTAAAAAGTTGTTTTGAGACAACTGTGTGGAAAATCGAGGCTTTTAACATTTTGTTATTGGCACCAGCCAAAACTGGCACCAGGAAAGGAAGTGAACTAAAGTTGTGTTAATATAAACACAAATGTTTTGTTTCCATCTGAAAGAAGAAAGGTTTTTGCTGTTCCCTGGTATGGATATTTATTGGAGAGAAGTCTACTGCCAGTCTACATTCCACTGCAATTGATTTTTAAATATGGAGCTAAACAGGAAATGTCATTAGTGATGTGACCATCTGTGAAGTGTAAATGGAGTTTGAGCAAGTGGGTGTACTCTGCACAAAACAAGGCAAAATGCATTGAAGAACAGTCTTAAAGATTTTAAACTCAAGAAGCTACAAGCACATTGAGTAATGTTTATTTCACAAGCTTGTAGTTCTTGTACAGTTGAGTTTGTTGCAAATCTTGTCACAATTGAGATAATTTTTCTAAGTGAATTTAAATAACATCTAATTCTAGTTTCAGAGTTTCCATCTGATACGTTTAGAGTACCTGAAACTTGATTTCTTTAGTTTTCTTTTGAAATCCTTAGGAGTCCTTTCCTAACCAAGAAACGTGTTTTTGCAGTAATTATAAGTAGGGAATGCAGGTAAGATGAAGGAAAAAACACAAAAGGCTACTTTAGGTAATCCCACCCCTTTGCTCTGTTCAAAGGTGTCAGAAAGAATTCAGGTATTGTTAAAACTCATACTGAGGGATTTATAAAAGGCATCAATTTAATGACAAGTTACAATGAAAACTTTTCGTTGTAAATGCTCCCAGCTAACAGTTTGACATCTATCTTGGTAATCAGTGGGGAAAAAGTTCTTTCAGGCAAAAGTAAAATGTGTTCCAAAGTGATTTTTTGGAGTTGGAAATGCAGATAATCATTTAAATAAATCTTTAGGAGTAAAATGATACATCTATCATTTTAGTTATACATGTATATATACATTTTATTGAAATGTGGATGGACACACCTTTATCAAATTACAGTTTTATTATGTCAACGCTGTTTACATTAACTTCCATTAACTCTGTTGTTATTCATAGTTTAAAATAGGTCACAAAAATTACTTTCATCATTTCTCGATTTTTAAAATAAGTATCAACGTTAGGCTATCCTGCTCCTTTAATGGATCAGTTTAATCCTTAGAAATGTAACTCTTTAAAATCTTCATGTCAAAGATAGCATTATTACTTGAAGAAAGTAAACATAAAAGAACTTTAAAGTTTTTGGTGTCTGTTTCCTTTACTGATTTTAATGGACTTCCAAAACAATCAAGGGCAGTGGGTGGCCTTTTACTTGCAGAAGCAAATTTTTATGTGCATGTGGTTCTTTTTTCATGTTAACTTCTTACCTGACACATATTTGCTCTCTTTGAAAATGATATTTGAAAAAAGAGTATTTGGTAGATTAGTTTATTTAGATGCTAAATAATGGTACATTCTTTTTCAGAGGACAATTTGAAATTCTGCCTTTTACAAATTTCAAATGATTTAAAAACATAGACACATTTATACACACATATTTATTGGTTGTACCAAAAGTTTTGGAAAGGTGTGTCTATCTCCCACTAATGGTTGTATTACCTGCATATTATTAACATTAAAGAACGCGGGTAATTTACTTACGCTTTCATGCATATTTATAGAGTACATTTATGGTACCTAGCTAATACAGCTTATGGTTTTAGCCACCTAATATGTGCCAGGCCCTTGGCTAAATATGTTCAGTATCATATATTATTCAGTCTTCACCAGAACCCTGAGGTAGTTGTACCCTGATGTAGGTATGCTGTTTTTAAACCCATTTATCCAATGAGGACACAGAGACAATAGAACAACTTACCCAAGAACACATTCCTACAAAGCAGTGACTTAAAGATTGAAACTTGCATCTGTCTTACTTTATGTAGAGCCATTGATGCGTAGTAGCATCCTATAAAATTCATCTTGTAGAATTCATCATTTTCTATACTACTACTGTGGTGATGATAGTTTTATCTCCATTGAATTCTGTCAAACGTCTCTCCAGCTTCCTTTTTGGACTCTTCTCTGTTTCCTTTGTTTCAAATGCAGAAAAGAGGCTAAGACTAGAGAGATATGGCATGAGGGTATGAGGAGATACCAAGAAAGCCTGGAGCAAAAATAGCGCTTAGGATAGAAACCAGGAAATACCAATGATGTAATCAAAATTATGCTTTAGCCCATTACAGCCCATTACAGCAAGTAATGGACTCTACTGAGGAAGAACAGAGCAATTGATTGCCACCCTGATTCAAATGCATGATCTCCAGGATTCTTTTGCCAACAGTGGCCTGAGAAGATAGGACATGAAAAGTCATGACCGTTCTCTCAGTGAATTCTTAGCCATATTTTTACTGCCTTCCAGCACCATCTTTTGGAGTTGTGAAGTCTCCAGGTTCATTACTCACCCTATAAAGTAGAATTTCCTGTGAAGTAGATACTATTGTTTCCATTTTGCAGCTGAGAAAAATGAAACTGAGAATGGTCAAATGCTTGAAAGGAAGCATGCTAAGAAGTGGCAGGGACTTGTAACTTGTAAACTAGGTATTCATAAGAACATATCTCTACAGTTTTACAGTTGCCCTTTAATGAGGTTCAAGTTTGCTTTTCTCAGTAAAAGATGTTGATGGATGTTGAAGATATTGATGGGTATTGATTGATTAATATAATGAACTTATAAAGCCCTTAAGAGTGGTCACTGGGATATTCTAGCAAAGTGAATTTTTCTGATAACAGCTACCCTTTCTTAAATGATAGAATTTTATGTATTTTGGGTGGAAGTCTTACAAAAACATATTTCACACTTCTCGTATTTATGATACAACCACAAACACAGTTAACCATTCCTTGATGACTTTGAGATAACATGAAGATTATTTGCTATACATTGACTGATGACTTCACAAGGGCTGTTTGCCTGTCCATCAGATAGTTCTGCATTATTTTTCTGCCTGAGTTCTTAAATCTGGCTTATAAAATGACAGCCTCTGCCCTTGGTATAAAACCGTAGTCTTTGTACCCATCTTTAGCAGCTCTCATCTCCCTTCTAATTTGATGCTTTTAATCAGTGTATTATTGGGAAACCAAATATGGTGGCTTGAAGAATATAGATTTAGCAAGAATAAATAGACTAAGAATAAGGAAGGTCCTGAGAAGTGACCCCATGATTATAGGGTGTGTATGGGCTTTAATCAGAATAAGCACCGTGCAGAAGCTGTTTTGACCATGTTTTGGTTTGTTAGGTTCTGGATAGTTGAAGTTGCTAGAAAAGTGGCCTGTGCATAAATGAGGCACCATATACCCACTTTTTGCTCTGGATGCAGGGGTCATTAGACATGCCAGTAGCTTGAGACAAGTAGGGAATGAATCTAAGTATCAACAGTGTGTTTTGAAGAACTTTTCGTTTATTTAGTTATTAATGACATTGGAGTAGACTGGCAGCTTCCCTGGAGATGGAAGCAGAAGGTTAGAAATGTACTGACGTTGTTAGAGCATTCTCTTCAGTCACCATCCGGTCTGTACCTTTTATATCTGAGATATTGAGAAGCAGTATGCAAAACAGCTGTCTCATTTTGGGGTAGGAACTGATGGTATCCCATTCTCAGGAAAATTTGGATTAATTTTATTGTCATTTTTATTCTCCCTTTTTTAGACCCAAATTTCTTTTTAATATTTTTTTGTAGGTAAATTTTATTGTAAGTAGTTCTAAGTTATTTGATAGCAGAAGTGAATTAAAATAGATAAATGTATACAAAATGAAAAATTATTTATTAATATTCTTTTTTTTTGATGGAACGGACTCATTCTGCCAGAATGATATAAATTAAATGGCTGTCAGCATCCATTTAATGCTGTTGAAGCCCCATATGGGAACAGTTTCAGGTTTTAGACTTGGACTTGGTTGTTTGTACTTACAAAAAGAAGCAGGAAAAGAATTGTACAGGGACATGGGGATATTTATTATATGATTTTCAGAGAAGGCTTTCTTGTATTTGTATTTGTCTCATTAATAATAATGATGATAATGGTGCATTCACACTTATTTTTCTAAATTTACTATACTCTTTGTATTGAAATAGTGAATAAAAATTCAGTATTGAAGTAGTGAATAAACATTTAAGAAGTATTCCAAGTAATAAATGGCATGCATTTATAAAGAATGAGCTATTTAAGCTAAGCCTATGCTTGCTATTCATTAAAATATCAATTCTGTAGTGATGACTTTGGAAAGCCATTGAATTCATAGACATTCAGTAATGGTTACCTAATGATGAAGACAAAGAAGAAAATATTTTCCTTATCTGTAAAGGCTATTGTTTCATAAATTTACGGTGGAATCAAATAAGTAAAATCTGGAGAGAAAATTACTTTTTTATATAAAATAAAGCATGATGAATCTGGACTTTTTGAAATAATTTTATTTTTGATACTGAAGCCTGAAAACTTTTGGTTGGAAAATGTGTTGTGGAAAAAAGATGGATGGAAATATCTGTTTTCAAATTTGAATGAAATCTGTAGTTTTCACATCAAAACATCCTTTCAAATGAAGTATTAAGAACTTTTCTGCCTTAGGAATGCCATTTTTTTTTCCCTCATGAGAAATAAAACTCCACTGATAATTCTCTTCAGTTTAATCTCACAGTATATTTGTGTAGGAAACATTTTTAAAAATATTTCATAAACATCACATAAAACCAATAAGGATTTTCTAATGAAGTCCTAAATGGAAACTTAGATACTTTCAGTTAGATAATTGGACTTGTTAAATTTGGCGGACTTTTATATATTTCAAAAGTTTGTGGGTACAAATACCCATCCTTCCTTCCCTCCTTCCCTCCTTTCTTCCCTTCCTTCCTTCCAGTGTGACATAGTATGTCTTATATGTGTAAATATATACAATTAATTGCAAAACATTATGATTTGAAATTATTATTCTAATTTATGTAAAACAGTAAACTGATTTCCTTTGTGAGAGTTTCTAATATTATAAGCCTCTGAAATATCATTTTGTATGCCAAATACAAAATAATTAATACTTTATTTCAAAATATGTACATTAAGATCAGAAAAATTATTTAAGGAATTTTGTGAATCTATTATTTTTAATAATTTTTAACTAAAATAGTCATCAGAAATATTTTATGGTGTTGCCCTCAGTTAAATATTAGACTAAGATGAGTATTTTATAATACTATTAAAACAGTGGCTTGGTGATTAGGTATAAAAAAATCCTTTTATTTAGACCATTTTTCAACTCATTTTTGGCAAAAAAAATGAGCTCCAGTCTTGCCATTCTATAAAGTTTGATAGTTGTACGAATGATGATGATGATAGTGATGGTGATGATAGAACAACCATCTCAACAACATTTATATATTATTTGAGAATGTTAGCACTGAGATCACATCCACTAATACATTTTTGAATGTATGATCCTTTATTGTTGATTAAACTTGCTTCATGTCCTGTCATTTACAGATTTTTTTCAAAAAAGTCACATTGAATTATCATTAGCAAATTTGCTAATCTTGGAAAGCTTGTGCATTTTGGTAAATACAAAATAATAAAATTTTTCAAATTTTGCTAATTAGTTCTCTCTGCCCCAATTAAGGGTGAAGGCTACTGTTAGAATTTATGAGTAAAATTTAAATTTTGGAACTAATTTGGCTTTTATAGATAGGAAACACTTTATAGAATTAAAAGCAAACAGTGAATTAATGTAAGATATCATTCTAATGTGCAAAAAATATCATAGGCATGGCTATTTTCACCTGTACTCTAATAATGGTTCAAGGAAAAGTGTAAAATATATTTGTGGTTAAAAAAGGTATATGGCAAACAAAAGGATGGGTAGATAATTATGTAATTGAAAAATGAATCAATTCATAAGTTTAGTGCCCAGTAAAATTTTGTCTGTATTTGAAAGAAATGATAAGAAAATAAAATTATTTGTAAAAATTAATAATAAATGGATATTGCCACCTAATTAATATAAGTTCAATATTAAAATCTTGATTGCTTTTCCATTATTTATTAAAATAGATAATAGGTTTCCCTAATTATGTGTTAAAGGAATGCTCTCTTGGAAGACTCATTCTTTGATTTTGAACAAACTATTCATCATATGTTACAGGAAATTCTATTAATGTAACATACATTTTCAATATAAACATTTTAAATGATTTAGAATATATTCAGCTTGGGAAATGATTGGGTTTACCTGACTTCTTTTTACCAGAGAAGGCACACTGATATATTAGAGTGGGAGGCTATATGGTATGTTTAGATAAACTCTCTGCTAAGAATCAGAATGCTCATTCTAGCTCCACTGCAATACCTGATGT
This sequence comes from Choloepus didactylus, assembly GCF_015220235.1. Taxonomy (NCBI): domain Eukaryota; kingdom Metazoa; phylum Chordata; class Mammalia; order Pilosa; family Megalonychidae; genus Choloepus; species Choloepus didactylus. The sequence goes on along the minus strand of NC_051325.1, from coordinate 19,710,390 downwards.
TGGAACACTAGACCTGTGCTTTCCAGTATGGCAGCCACTGGCCACACATGGCTATTAATTATTGAAATATGGCTATCATATATTATATTCTATATCTGAGCTGTACTGCAAATATAAAATGTACACCAGCTTTCAAAGACTTAGTAGGAAAAAAATGAATGTAAAATATCTCAATTTTTTGTGTTTACTATATGTTGAAATGATAATATTTTGAATATATTGGATGGAATAAAAATTAATTTCACTTGCTTCTTTTTACTTTCCTTACTAAGAAATTTAAAATTCCACATGTGGCTTGCATTATATTTCTTTTGGATGGTGCTGCCCTGGACAGTCCCATCATTGCAGGTTATAGTTTTGTTACTGGGACAGAGAAGGCATTAGACTAGAATGATCTTGAAGGCCAATTTAGCTTCAAAGTTCCATTTTTCCCTATGTCTTAGTTGGGTTGCTACTTCTGTTCTGAATATATTTGTATTTTATCCAGCTATGTTTTATTTACCTCGAATGACAACAGCAATGCAGAACGTCTGCATGGTACTTTGCCAAGCATTTGGGAAGATTTGATATCCAGTGTATCAGTCACTCCCATTTTGGTATTTATTCTGACACGGATAAGCTAATTTTTACTTGATGGATTTCAGATATTCTTTGAGATGCTTAAGATCAAATGTTCTGGTCTTAAAGTAAATGTATCTTTTGAACCCGGAGGGAGTTCATTTTACTGCCATTACTCATTTTCCTGACATACCCAGAAGCTATGATAATGGAATTTTTACATTATTGTGCCTTTGTGCTTATAGTTTTTCAGCAAACATTTTAGAGAATTTAATGTAAATGACTTAAGAGAAGACATTTAGGAGATAATAATTCAGTGGGAAACAGGAAACAGGACTTTATTTGTTTAGAGCATTTTCCTACTTTTTGTGAGGTAGGTATGGTAACTGTTCATCTAATGTTAAAATTCATAGCATGATAGTGATTTAGTTAAATAGATAATGACTATAGGGCACTTAAATAAGACTCCATTCTTGTAAAATGGATTTGCTAAAATTACGCAATTCAGTATGTTAGAAATGCAATCTTCAAATTAGATTTTATATGATATTTACTTTTTGGGACATAAATGATTTAAAAAAAAATTTAAGTGGACCGGGAACCTGAAATTACAGACTTTAGGCTTTATCGCCACCACTACCATTTACTAAGTGAATGACTTCGGGGGAAATCAATTCACATCTCGAAGCTTAAATTTGTACTCTTACTAGCTTTTAAGAGTTATAGGCATGAAATAAGATTGTATAATATGTGTGAATCCCCTCTGAAACTCTGTACATGTAAGGTATTTGAGGTGGAGCTACAGTTTTGCCCTGAGAGTATTAAATATATTACTTCATTCCCCCATTCACCAGATGGCAGCGAATAAGGAAACCTGGTCTTGAGCACCAGTTCGCAGTTTGTATTCACCCAGGCAGCTTTACCCTTTGCCTACTTGGATCATCCACTCCTAGCTTTCATCCCTTAGCTCTAGAGACCTGTCATAGGTTTTTTGTTTTAATGGCAGTTTGGATACATGTCTTTTCTCTGACCCAGGTGTTGATTTGTTCCTGCTTCTAGATTCATGCAACACAGCTCTGAGTCAGAGGTAGCTCTATAGTGACCTCAGGTCTGTATATAAATTAAATACAGGACAGGTCTATGGTACCCAAGGATTTCTAGAATACTAGAGAAGGCTTCACTGACATGTCAAATCTAAACTCATTGTAGGTTAAATAAAACCAGGTTGAGCTCTAGATATTTGTCTGTCCTTCAAAGAGCATGATTTTTTAGAGCAGAGAAAGTGGAGAGGTCAGTGGTTATGATTACAACCTGGAGGAGCTTCCAGTTTGAAATCTTGTCACATGAGGGGCGATCAAAATCATGATATGGTCTGAAAGATAATAAAAGTGAAACACATTGAGTTTTGGAGTTTGGGAAACTTGGATGAGCATGTTAATATGGTTGCTGAAGCCATGTCTGATAAATGAAATCCATCTATTAAAAGAAGGGAAGCAGGAAAGGCAAATGAGCTGAATACTAGAAGTCAATAACCTAGTATGCAAGTCCTTCATGACTGATCCCATTTCATTTTATAGGCTTCTTTTCACCTCCTCCCCTTTAACCATGCTAAGGGCCAGAAAACTGAATATATTCCAAGTTCTTTATTATATTTCTCTTTTTCTCTCCTTTTCACATTTTCCTACTTTAGTTCCTCTGCCTAGAAACTCAGTCCCCCCATGGTTAATAGCCTATATCTTGTCTAGTTTTTTAAAACTCATATCATCTTCTACAAAGCCTTGCATCCCCTTTCCCCTCTTCTTTTCCCTCCTTCTGTCTCCCACCAACACAGAAGTAATTCCTCTTTCTTTTTAATTCTCACTTCACTTTTAACATGAATATGTTTTCTTACAGTTTTTTATTCATACCTTATCCTCGTTATTGTTCTCTGTGTATAAGGGGAATATTAACATGCTAGCATAGCACAATATATTTACTATATATGGGATCAACTTGTCATTTTGGGATTGTGTTAAATCTGTAAATCAATTTAGGGAGAATTGGCATCTAAGCAATATTGAGTCCTCTAACCCATGAAGATGGATATCATCACATTTATTTAGGTTTTTGTTTTCTCTCAGCAATGCTTTGTTGTTTTCATTGTGTAGGTCTTGCACATCTTTTGCCAAATTTATGCCTAAATATTGCATATTTTTGTGTTATGATAAGTAGTATAAGTTTTGAAATTTCAGTTTTAGATTTTTGTTTCTAAATATAGGAATACAAGTAATTTTTAAAAATACTGACTTTGGATCCTGAATCCCTACTAAACTTATTTATTAGTTCTGGCAACTTATTTGTAGAATATACATGGTCAATCATGTTGTCTGTCTTTTACGTCTTCCTTCCCTATAGGGATGCCTTTTCTTTCTTTTTCCCTTTTCTTGTCTTATTATAATAGCTAGGGTAGAGTGTTGTGTAAATGTCAATTAATTAAGTAAAGTTGGTTGATAGTCTTATCGTATAGCCGTACTGATTTTTTTCTCTACTTGTTGTATTAAACATTGAGAAGGTGGTGTTGAAATTTTCTACTGTTGTAGATTTGTGCACTTCTCCTTGCAGTTCTATCAATTTTTTTTCTTATATATTGAATCTTTGTTATTAGGTGCATAAATGTTTAGGATTATTATGTCCTCTTGATGGATTGATCCTTACTTCATTATGAAATGACCCTTGTTATTCCTGGTAATATTATTTTCTATGAAATTTATCTTGTTGGATAATAATATAACCACTTCAGGTTTCTTTATTAGAGTTAGAATGGCATATCTTGTGGCATTCTTTTACTTTTAAAACTTTTGTGTCTTTATATTTAAAGGAGATTTATTGTAGGTAGTTTATAGTTTTGATCTTACTTTTAAAAATTCAGTTTGAGAATTGCTGCCATTTGATTGGGGTATTAGACCATTTACATTTAATTAAAATGTTGATATATTTAAATATCATCTCTTGTTTGTTTTCTATTGTTGGCTTATTAGGTATAACTTCTTTTTGTAAGTGCTTGCTTTAGGCTTATAATTTACCCCTATCTACTCTTCACATAATAATATAATTCATGTATATCATAAGTATCTGAAAATATTGTATTTTCATTTCCTCCCTTTTGGCCTTTGTATTATTTTGGTTATGCTCTTTATTTTACATATATTATAAACCCACATAATACATTGTTATAAATCTTGCTATAAGGAGTCAGTTATCTTTTAAAGAGATTTAAAAATAGGAAAAACTCTTGTATATTGTAAAAGAACTCTTGTAAATTGTAAGCCACATTTACAGTTCCCATGGCTCTTCATTCCTTGTGTTCATCCACATTTCTGCCTGGTATTACTTTCTTTCTGCTTGAAGAACTTCTTTTAATATTTCTTTTAGGGCAGTTCTGCTGAATTTTTTCAGCTTTTGATATTTGGAAAATCTTTTTATCTTAAGAAGTCTTTATTTCACCTTTGTTTTTGAAAGATATTTCACTGGGTATAAAAGTTTATGTTGTCAGGCTCTGTTTTTTTTTTTTTCCCCTTCTTTCTTTCAATATTATTAGAGATATTGTTCCACTGTCTTCTGGCCACATTGTTTCCATTGAAAAGTCTGAGCTAATTCTTAATTTTGCTACTCTATTTAAGTTGTGGTTTTCCTCTAGCTACTTTTAAGATTCTCTCTATCATTATATTTATGTAATTTGTGATTTGATTTGGTACAGTTTTCTTCATACTGCTTTTGCTTCTGGTTTGTTAAGCTTCTTGAATCTGTGGGTCTATAATTTTTGTAAAATTTGAAAATTTTCTGATGTTATTTTTCCAATGATTTTCTCTGTTCTCTTGCCTTTTGGAGGCTGTAATACAAACATATTAACATACTTAAAATTGTCTCACAGCTCACTGATGTTTTATTAATTTTTTCTTCAGTTTTTTTTCTTAATTTTATTTTTGATAGCTTCTATTGCTTTGTTTTCAAGTACACTTTTTTATGTAGTGTACTATCTAACTTAATATTTATCCCATTTACTGTACTTTTTATCTCACATATTGTATTTTAAAAAAAAAAAATCGTTCATGTCTTTACTTACCATGCCCAATCTTGTTTTTGTCTTTTTGAACTTATGGAATATAGTTATAAAGATTCTTTTCATGACCTTTTCCATTAATTTTCTCATATATCATTTCATAGTCTGTTGACTGACTGATATTTCTCCTCCTTATGGGTTGTGCTTATTTGCGTCTATATACTGGATGACAGACATTGTGAATTTTACCATGTTGGGTGTTGGGTATTTCTGAGTTCCAACCAGCATCTTGACCTTTGTTCTGGAATGCATTTAAGTTACTTGGAAACACTTTGACTCTTTCAAGGCCTGTTTTTTAAGCTTTGTTGGGCAGGGCAATAGCAGCCTTCATTCTATAGCTAATGTTCCCCACTACTGGGTTTAACACCCTTCTGAGTATTTTACCTGATGCCCAGTAAATTATGAAGTTTCTCAGTTCTAGCTAATTGGAACATAAATTTTCCCTTGACGTGCCTGAGTGCCAGAGATTATTCCTTTCGGGTTGTTCCATCATAAGCATGTTCTGATCAGTACTCAGTGAAAACACAAGGGTATTCTATATAGATCTCTTTACCTTTCCTGTGTAACTCTCCTTTTCAATATTCTGCCAGTCAACTCTAGCTGACTTGCCATATTGGACACTTTATTACGTTTTATCAACCACAAGAAGACTTCGTGTATTTGTCTTGGTTCCTCCTCCTTATGTTGACACTTACTGTTTCTCCACACAGTAAGCTGGGGCAATCCTATCCTCATCTCATTTGTTTCTCTTCTCTCAGAGATCACTATTCTGTACTGCCTGATTCCCTATGTCTGAAAACTATTGTATCACATATGTTGTCTAGTTTTTTTTAGTTGTTTCAGACAGGTGAGTAAATCTGGGCCCTGTTATTTCATCTTGTCCAACAGTGGAAGTCCTATTACAATATATAGACTACATTATGGATAATAAAGATTTATAATAATATCTATTAGTACTGTAATGTTGATGGTCAGTATTCTTTGGTGTGTTAATTTCATAGAATTTGCTATAGGATTTTATCATTGTGAGGACGCAGGCTATATCCAGATGATCTATTCAGACAAATGATTTGGCTGAATTGACCAGTCAACGGAAATACTGAATTTCATCAAAAACCAATTTTGCAGCTCTTGCTTCAAATCAATTAATAGTTTTATTGAATTATCTAAATTGATCAAGTTTATGAATATAAGTGTAGTCTAGTTGTATTATTTCTGCCAAAGGATACGGATGCTGGAAATTCTGCAAATTGTCCATTCCAGTAGGAAATAAAGTTAGGAGAGAATATCAGGATTCTGGTTTACGAGTCACTGCTTAAAAAATAAATAAGGTATTTTTAAAAAATGTGTACACAATATGTTATGGGACTAAAAAGAAGGGAGTCAATCATGGGTAGAGATGGGGGGTAATCAGAGAACACTTCCTGGAAGAAATAACTTTTTAACTGAGAGTATATGGACAAGTCCTAAAGTCAAGGAAGCATAAAGAGAATGACTTTTTTGGGGTGGGGGTGGGTGCTGCAACTCTTTGCCACAATATGGTCTACATGTTTGCGATTATAAAAAATATGGCAGTGACCCAACTATCCATATATAATAGTACAATAATACTTGGAAACAGTAAAGTAATTCCACACCATTGATATGGAATATTGTCATAACATTTTGCCAAGTGAAAAAAACCAAATTGAAGAAGATTATGTGTAATGTGATTTATTGTATATTTATGCATAGAAAGCACCAAGGAAATTAACACTGGTGTGGAGTGAATTGCTGAAGTGTGTGTCATGGGAACACATGCTCAGGCACAACGGAGATTCTCAACAAATGGCCCCTTTATTACTTACACAGCATGGAGGGTCCATGAGAGCCGGGAAAATGTCTCACCATGGCTGGTCTCCCAGGGAGGCCACATTCTCAGATTTGGTTGGTAGATGTCAGTTCCATATGCCCCTCTTCGCATTGGAGATGAGGGACCCTGTGTTGCCTGAGTGCTGGGTATTTATACACCCCAAGGGATGGGGCCCTGCCACTGAGCAATATGCATGTATCAAGCAAACTTTGTGCAGAGTTCCTGCCCTGACAAGCAGCTGGACTGCTTGTTCCTGGTTTTGGGTTCGAGGTACAGTCAGGTCGTTCCATTTTGTGTAGCTTGTTTTTCACTGTTAAAACCTAATGTCTCCCCTAGACTGTGAAACAGAAACATACTAAAATATCTGCACACAGACAAGCAAGAGGGAAGAAGGGGGTTAGGCAAGGGCTGGGAGATGGCTGCTGAGCATGACTTCCCCAGCAACTGGTCACTTTTCAGGTGTGTACTTTAGACGTATAGTGTTGGTGGAAAGAATTTTTATTTTTTGCTTTATGTCCTTTACCTCTCATATTTTGCAATTTGTATATATTACATTCAAAATTTTAAAATAAATACATGCTTACCTGCCTACCTACCTACATTCATAGAAAATATCTTGTCTTTAACGAAACCGAACCTAAATTCAAGTAAGTCACTTTTGTTTCCTCTTGGGCATATTCTGCTTTATTTGACAGCTATCCATTCAGTCAGTGTTTTTATCTGGGTTGACTCAATCCAAGTAAAATAGGCAGTACATTATTTATTTTTTCTTTACAAGTTTCCACCTGCCAGCATTGATGGGCATCATTGTGAAAAGGCAAATCACAGTTGTTTTGCTTGTTCACAAATCTGTTTGTCTATTTTTTCCAATACAAACTTGAGTCTGCCATGATATATGTTAGTTCCATCTTCTTAGTAATCTAGGTTATGATTCTGTTTTGCTTCAGGTTTGTTTCTCCCTTTGCTAGACTATGATATTGAGTATGTATGGGAGATGGCATGTCAATACTGTTACTTCCTGCTTTAGATCCACAAATCAAAGTACCGTCTACCAGCTGTTATCTTCTCTGAACAGGCAGCATGCCAATAAACCAGGATTTTTCTGGTGTATTGTGGGTCCTGTCAATTCTTTTAATATCCTTAGATACAGAAATATTTTCATAGTACATACTATGTGTTAGCTGTTTTCTTTCCATCAGATAACCATTATAGTTAAACTATAACTGTGTGTGTGTATGTCTTATGCTAAATGACTTCTGCTTTGATTTGTGGCCTGGAAGTAAAAATATGGTGTTATGAAATCTGATGGGCAGTAGCTCTCTTCTGTTGGTGTGGTTTTCTAAAACAGTTACATTTTGGTTGTAGTCTGTGCTGTTTCAAGTAGCTTTAAAAATATGGCCCAGAAAGTGTTTTGGAATAATATAAGCCCAAGAGAATTGTGTTTATCCTATTCATTTTCTGCTTGCACTAATTGTTGCTTTTATCCTGATCTTTGTGAACATACTGCTCTAAATGATCTAGCTTGGGTTCTCTTACATTTAACATTCTATGTGAATGATGGTAAAAATGAAAAAGAAGGTTCATGTCTTAGGGGAAATTGTGTGTATGTGTATGTGTTTGTAGGGATGTGTGTGTGTGTGTGTGTGTGTGTGTGAGTTTGCTATAAGGTTAAATCCCAGAAGTGTTTTGATAGTTGTTAAAAGATTTACCTGAGTTATGTCTGAGTTATATAAGGACCCTGAGGTGATGCTCTAACAAAAATGAACAAATCATGCCCTTTCCCTTAGTGTCCTCTTAGGGTTGCCTAGTAAAATCTCAGTGAACCAACAACCAGAATTAAAAAAATAAAGCAAAATCCTTTCCTTTAGAGGAAAAATAGTTACAAAGTCTTGGTGCCTTCAGTTTGATCATGTTGTTAGAATAGTTCCTTTTGCCAGCCACAGAAGATTGGAGTTGTGTTTTCATATCCTAGAAGGAGGAGTCCATATTCTCATTAGAGGAGGAAGCTTCTTGCATAGGAATGTATAGGCTGAAAGGAATTTAAATGACTTTAATAAGGTGAAATACCTGAAGTATGAAAATACTTCAAAATCTAGAGCTCACACAGTTGTCATTTCCTCTTTAAATTTTTTCCTTGTATAAAAATGACAGAATCAGAAGATATTAAGGAAATCCTTATTTTATATTATAATATGGAGGAAACTGTTATTTTATATTGAAGTTTATTCAGGATGAAAAAATTTAAAATTATGCATTAGCTTAAAGAAAAAATGTAGAATTATATATTAGTTTAAATTTCCTTAAAAATAAAAGTGATTGCTTCTAAGGAGTCCCAAAACAATGCTTATTGAGTTATTGGTTCATTGTGCCCCCTAAAAAACTGGCATACTATATCAGTTGGTGATATTTAAGTATTTAAGGAAAAAGGCAAATACTTTTTAGTTTCTTTTGAAAGAATTGATTTAATGACTTCTTTTTAATTCACTTTTATTGAGATATATTCACATACCATACAATCATCCAAAGTCTACAATCAATTGTTCACAGTACCACCATATGGTTGTACGTTCATCACCCCAATCTATTTTTTGAACATTTTCCTTGTACCATAAAAACTAAAAATAAGAATAAAAAATAAAAGTAAAGAAGAACATCCAAAACACCCCAAACCCTATTTTTCATTTAGTTTTTAATCCTCATTTTTTTACTCATCCATCCATACATTGAATAAAGGGAGTGTGATCCATAAGGCTTTCACAATCACACTGTCACCTCTTGTAAGCTACATTGCTATACAATTGTCTTTAAGAGTTAAGGCTACTGGGTTGGAGTTTGATAATTTCAGGTATTTACTTCTAGCTATTCCAATGCAATAAAACCTAAAAAGGGTTATCTATATAGTGTGTAAGAGTGCCCACCAGACTGACCTCTCGACTCCATTTGGAATCCCTCAGCCACTGAAACTTTGTTTAGTTTCATCTCACATCCCCCTTTTGGTCAAGAAAATGTTCTCAATCCCACGGTGTTGGGTCCAGATTCATCCCCGGGAGTCATATTCCCCATTGCCAGGGAGATTTACATTCCTGGGAGTCAGGACCCACATAAGGCAGAGGGCAGTGAGATCATCTGCCAAGGTGGCTTAGCTAGAGAGAGAGGGCCACATCTGAGCAACAAAAAGGTACTCAGGGGGGAGACTCTTAGGCACAATTATAAGTAGGTTTAGCCTTTCCTTTGCAGTAATGAGCTCCATAAGGGCAAGTCCTGTGATTGAGGGCTCAGCACATTAAACTGCCAGTCCCCAATGTTTGTGAGAACATCAGCAACAATCCAGGTGAGGATGCCCAACACCTCTACATTTTCCCCCGGCTCCTCAGGGAGGCCCTACATATATATTTTTATTCTCTGTCCATATTACTTTGGGATGTGTCGCTATTTCACACTAACCTATGGAAACCTACCTGATTTAATGACTTTTACAGAAGCAAAGCATTCTAAAATTGGTTGGTTGGCTTTATTTGCAATAAGAATCAAGGCAAGGTATTGCTATATGTTTCTTTTCTAATAGACCAAAGAATAGAAATGTAAAACTCTTTAGCAAAAGATCAAAATATATTATCTGATTTTAAATGGAAACATATTTCAAATCACTAACCATAAAACTTTTGGAAGATGATTACACAACAAAGGCCAAAATAGAATTTTAGCACCAACAATAAAATTTAAAAGTAAATTTAGTACTGCAAAAACACACCAGAATTTCTGTGTATATTCTTGCCTGTAAAACAGTGCTACAGCTTCATATAGATGAGTCAGATATCCTTTTGTATAGAGTATTAATCCCTTGGAACCAAAAACCTGTGTTGTTCAAAGTACAACAAGTAAGAATTTAGTTTGAAGTGTTCCCAGATGGGTAGTGCTCTCAGATTTCTGGAAAATAGAGAGGAAAGCACTATCAACCAGGCATCAAAGAATCCTCATAAAAATCTCTAGCAAACATGGGCTCACAATCAAAATTCATAATACAAGGCACCCAAAATGCTTCAGATATTGGAATAATCTGATACAGAATGAAAAATATGCTTAATATGATTAAATCATTGGAGGAATTGCAAATAGAACTAAAGAAATTAAAATTACAGTTAAACTGCAGAAAATAAAAACAGAACTACTAGAAATGAAAAGTATAATTAGAATTATAAATTAAATAGACAATAGAATGAATACATCTAAGGAATGAATTAGTGAAATATAGATTTGAAGACATTTCCTATAATGCAGAAGAGAGAGATAAAGAGGTGCAATACATGGAAGAGAAAGTAAAATGAAAGAGAGATTAAGGGACAACAAGGATAGAATTGAAATATACATCTAATTAGATTCCAGAAGGAGATAATAAAAGAGTGGGACAGAGGCTGTATTTGAAAATATTATCACTAAGAACTTTCCAGATGTGATTTGGGAAACACATATATGCAAAACAAGATAGATAAAATGAAATCTAAACCCAGAAACACCTTACTGAAACTGCAGCTTACCAAAGACAGAGAAGATTTCTAAAACAGCCAGAGGAAAAAAACAGATCACCTAACAGTAATTAGAATGACAGCTGGCTTCTCAGAAGCCACTGGTGAAAGCAGAAGCCAGTGTGATTAGTATTTTAAAATGAATACTGTTTTTAGAATTGTATACAATGTAAAAGTATAGAACAACAATGAAGGTAAATTAAAGATATCTTTGGACAAACAAAAATTAAACTTTAAAAAGGTGGATATCAGGAAGAAGGAAAATATTTCTACACTGACAATCTAAAATCATAATAGGAATGTTGAGTAAAAACACTTGTAAAAGTATGTGGAAAAATCTAAATATTGACTTTATTTTTACATATGTCTAATTTTTATGGTTAAACAAAGAGCACTAAAATATTGACTGGTAGTATATATGTCAGAAGAGGGGTGGTTATTGATAAAGCTCTCTAAGGCCCTACCACTGTTTGAAAGGAAGATAAACATACTGCTTAACTTTAGATGTTAGTTAATTATTTATGTTATAATTTCTATTTCTAATTGAAATAATAGAGTACTTAAGTTTCAAACCAGTAAAGGAAATCAAAAGAAAAGAAAAGAACACCCAATCAATGCAAAGAAAGATAAAAAATAAGCAAGAAAAAGCAGGGCAAATATGCACAAAATACTACACCAGAAATAAATCCAAATACATATCAGTAATTAAATACATATGAACTGATTTCACTAATTAAAGGAAAGAGATTGTTAAAAAAATAAACATATGGAAAATTGAAAGTAAAAAAAAAAATAGGATAAATTAAAACAATGATATACCAGGTAAATACCAACAAAAACAGTTGACATATCTATGATGATGTCAGGGAAAAAAAAGATTTTGAATCAAACATTACTAGAGATAAAGAATACTAAACTTTAAGGCATCTAATATAAAGTTCAAATATAGAAAAACAAAAATTCCCAAACCCATTACCATATTGAGATGTTTAAAAACACTAAAGTGTAACTTGATGTTAAGTACTCCGGAGGTGGTTACTTAGTAGGAAGACTTTAATCAGAAGGCTACAAATGACTACTACAAGATTTTAAATGTCTTTATTTCTGATTAGCTTACAAGGTTTTGTTAATGAGTGTTAGAAATTATTTCTTTCCTTAGTGAAATGCATTCAAAATATGTGGGTTGGTTAAAAATATTGTACAGACATCTCCAGTTTAGCCTATTGGAGGGCTTGATCCTGTCCTGGGTTCAGCCATGCTTGGACATTCTGTCACTCCAACCCATTAGACAGTTAGCTGAATGCTGCTGCTGGGATGGAGTTGAATCTGCTCCAACTAAACATCTCATGCAAGATGCTTGTCAGAATGCTTAAATGGGCAGAAATCTGGGGCTTCATTGATTTTACAGAGGAGCCCGTATGACTGTTTTTGGGCCTGCTTACAAATTCATATTTGTATGTATGGTTAAATTCAGTGTCAGTTATTTATAACATACCGTGTACATATTTGTACAGTTATAGTTTTATTGGAGAGGAGACCTATAACCATTACAACTTCCAATAATTATAAGCTACTGATATTTACTACAAACAATGGTAATAATTGTGAAAGATCAATATATTTAGATTAATTCACAACACCATGGCTCCAGTTCATTGACTGAAGTTCAAAATCAAAATAACTTGAGTCATTGATGTTGAATTTTATGAGACTATTTATTCCAAAACAACAGTAATTTGAATCATTACTGTGGATTGTAACTGGCTATATTTTATTTTTTGCAATTTTTGTGTTAATTTCAATGGTAAGGGTATAGGAGTAAAAACCTGATATTTCAATTATATTGCATAATAAGCTAACCAAACTGGACCTGGAGGATAAATTATAAAACATATCATTTTACATACTGTTTCTATGATTTTTCTTTCAATTAGATTTCTGTCTTTCTGATAGGTCTCGCAAAAATAAAAAGAGGCTATCAAGAATAGTGCCAAAGTAACAGATACTCAAACCCAAATGCCATGTCTAACTGGCTTATGTTGACTGACAGAAAATGAGAACATTTATGTTAAAGCAAGAAAAAGTTTTAAAGATTTTAAAGGATATTTTGTTTTGTAGAATTATGAGGACCTGTTTGACAATAATTTGCTTACTTCTGACGTATCTCATAGGAAGAGTCCCAACAATGGTTAGAATATTTTTATTCTTCATCTGAAATAACCTTTTATTTGCATTGAGAATAACAGTAAAAATTCTGTAGGTACCTTTCTGAAATTTGCACTAGTTAAATTATTTAAACATCATTTTTACAATTGGAAAAAATACATGGTTTAGGTCCTGGTTTTGGAGTATTCTAATTTTATATTCTTGTTAGCAAATTGAGAGGTAGATCGAGTTTAGTAGAGAAAAAGATAACTCAGTGGAAAGAATGATGTAAGTGTGGTAAATGATTTTTAGAACCAGGTCAGTACTAGATTGTGTCACTATTATAAGCTCTTTATATACTGAAGCTTCATTTTAGGATTATTTATTCTCCTTCCTTTGAACTCCTACTGCTTTTCCCTCTTAGCATTGTCTGATCAGATATCTTGTCCCTTATCTTTTAAGCTAAATAAATGCTACATTCCTCAAGGACAGGAAGACATTGTGTTTGGCTTTCTTATATGCCCATCTTAGCTAGCACCTTGACTTGCATATAGTAGGTACCTAGTAAATATTTGTTGACTGACTCCTTAAGCCCACCACCTAAGGCTTTGCCATCCTCTCGGTGGTCACTTGGTAAATACTTAAGTGCATCACATATTAATCATTGACCTTTTGGAAACCAAGTGAGATTTCTGGTGACTTTTGCCCTTTGTTTCCTTGTAAGGAAGGTTTCCACCTTCTTAAGTTTTGTGTCCCCTAGCACCTATCCAAAAACCTTTCCCAGAATGGGTTTTAATATAAAGTTGTTGAATTCAAATGCAGACTCTATTTATCATGACAAACTATGTAATACAGACTTGCAAATAGTTTTACAAAGCCTTAATGACCTGCAGATTTTCCACCAATCCTTTAATCAGGATATAATGATATTACATCTGGTGGCAGTGAAAACCACAGCATAAAAAAAAGTACAGCATACAGAACCAATTCTATTAAATACGGATTTGATTTTTATTTAAATTCTTCCTTTTCCTGTTCTTCTTGGTCCCATCTTTGTTTTCTCTTAGGATTTCCTCTGGGGATCTATAGTTATTTCTTTGGCAGGTATCATCTGCTTCCCACCCCCTATCCCCTTGGAGGCTATTCTTACTTTGTGTCACTCTCATAGCTGATGAATACTGTTTTCTGGCTTCATAGAAGGCTTTATGCCCCTTTTTGAAATGAGCTGTCTTTGATTACAAACTTGTTAGTGTGGTCTGACTACTAACATTGATTCCCAGCAGTCAGCAACTTTGTCATATTGCTCAAGATGAGGTTTCGATGTGTCATTTTAATAGATCAAAAGCCATTTTCAGTAAAATCAAATTCCTATGGGAATCATTGTTAAGGATGCTCTCACAATGAAGTAAATTTGTAATGTTTTGGAGATTTCACTTGGAAGGCATTAGGTGACTGCATTTACTGAAACTCAAAAGTTCTAGCTGGATTTTATATTCTGGAAATGCAATTTAAAACTTGTGTGCCTTTATTTAGGCAAATCCTGATTCATAATAATTGAGCTTTATGAGCTTTTTTCATTTAGGCAGACCATAAAAGTTATTGGTTTTGACTGTAAGTAAATATTTTCTCTTTCTTCACATTTCTATGTGTGACCCTAACTAAATTCAGGCTGAGCTGAATTTTTTTTTGTGGTATTGAGATTGAGTCATGTCTCCCACAAAAAAAAATCTTAATCTCTGTTCCTGTGGGTAGGAACACATTGGTAAATAGGACCTTTTGAAGATGCTATTATTAACTAAGATGTAGACTCATTTGTGAATAGGATCTTCTAAGATCCTATTTAGATGAGGCCAAGTTGAGTCAGGGTGGGCTTTAAACTATATGACTGGAGTCCTAATAAGCAAAGGAAGTTCAGGTTTTTTTCAACTAGAAAATGGGGATAGTAATAGTACCTTTTTATAGGATTGTTGGATGAGAGTTAATACATGTGAAAAATGTATGCACTTCGTAATGTGCATAACTCATATTTAGATCTCAGTAAATGCTATTCATTGTCTTTATTATTATGTTGTTGATTTTTATCTTTTGTAGTTGTTAATGTCCCACATTTATTTGGAGATGCTCCTTAGTCTGACATGTGGGACGGATGCAGAAGTACGACTAAAGGTGGCAAAGGTCCCCTTCTTCTTTATTTAAACTTATTAAAGCAGTTTATCTTTAACGTCAGATTTGGATTCACTAGTTAACAAAATAAAAGTCTTGCAGTTGTATGTACCAACTGTCCGTGGGTGGCGGTGTGGGGACCCTCTATAATTACTTAAGTAGGCTCCCTTAAGGGAGGTGGATGCCTTTCCCCAGCCCACAGGTCCTCTTTGTGAGAAGTTCTGGTAAGTAAACTTTTCCACTTTTCTTTAAATTTCCAGTGGCAGTGTTTTGGTTTCCCGGACAGCCCTTTGACTAGGCCTCCCTTAATCACCTTTTATTTATTTATTTTAAATATTTTTTATTGTGAAATATATACATAAATGTGGTAACTTTCAAAGTACAGTTTAACAAGTAGTTATAGAGCAAATTTCAAAGTATGTTATGGGTTACAATTCCACAATTTCAGTTATTTCCCTCTGGCTGTTCTAATACACTAGAGACTAAAAAAATGTCTATATTATGATTAAGTGTTCGTAATCCTTTGTTAAATCCTATCTTGTCTGTTGCTACCTCTCCCTCTCATTTGATCACTGTGTCATTCTTCAGGGATATCTGGGCAGTGAATGTGTTCATATTGAAACTGGGCGTCAACCTTGTGGGGAGGGGATGCGGCTCTTTGATGTTCTTAAAGAGGCTGTTGCCTCTGGGCTTTGGGACTTATCTGGCATAGGAATAATCTGGAGGTTTTAAGTTTCTGAAAAATAAACTTAGTGAGTGATACTTTTATAGAGTCTCTGATAGGGATCTGGGTATTCTTTAGCGTTTTGGGGACTACTGTTGCTTAATCACCTTTTGACTGTGTTGTTGCCTGGGGATCAACTGCTAATATAGCAATCCCTGCTTCAGAGTGACGTAGGACCTGGTAGGAAACCAAAGAAAGCCAAAAGGACAAACATTCTTGTACCTATATTGGCCCATTAGCCATAGATATGGCAATAAAAGCTCTTAGTTGGTTACAGTCTTAATCTCTGTGTGGACTTGTTTTACAGGCACTGGCTACTTCAGATAAAGTAAGTTCTTCCTCTAGAGAGAAACTTGGGTGGTTCCAGAGAAACCGCCTTCATTTGCCTCAGATTCTGACCTAGCAGTAAACTCACCTTAAGGGTGTTTGTTGTTCATATGCCTGAGAGCTAGGCCTCAGTTCAGTCAAAGTAACCCAGTCTGCCTCACTTCTCTATCTTGGCTACACCATTGTATACTGACCCTTCATCCCAGCTGCAATTTCTGCTCATGTCATGCATATCTAGAGCTTAGTCCTGCTGATACCTGATATGAATTTTGAACCTGTTTTGTCCCCTTGACCAAATCTTACTTTGCCTATATCCTTTCTTTACCAATTCTTGCTGTACCCCTCTAGGCCCTGTCCAGTTTCCTAGCTCCTAGTTCCATGCCAATCAAGTGACAGGCCCTCAGTAAATGTTTGTGGAACATAACTGTCAGCTCTCCCAGCGATGGGAGAATGTTTACTTTTTCATGATGATGTATTTGGTTTTGACCTGTGGGATGGTGGCCCCTCAACTGAACTTTTCAATGTTCCATGAGCCCCTCTAAGTGCCAGGCCCTTGCTTGTCACCATATATTCAGAATCTCATTTTATCCTTCCAGCAACCCTAAGCTATCTTATCATTCCTATTTTACATATTAGGCAACTGAGACCCAGAGAAATTAAGTAACTTACCCTAAGTCATCCAGGACAAGTACCTGTTAAAAATGATGGGATTCAAATTCAGGTCTCTCTGCCTGCAGAGCCAGAGATCATAACCTCAGCTGTGCTGTCTTGTATTCCAGACCAGTTGGAAGAGAGGATAGCACTAGGAGTGTGCCATCCACAGGCAGAGCCTGGGTTTCCTCAGCTTACTGCGCCAAGTCTCCACCACACTTGACCTCTCTGCCCAAGTTTCATAGGATGCCTGAGCTGATATTGCTCAGAAGTCACTGACCTCGAGGTTGATGCCCTTCCCTGCTGCTTGGATTGGGGACAGCTTTGTTTTCAGAACGCTCAAAGACATGCTCAAAGACTGGCATGCAGGATGGGAGCTCCCACTGCTGAACTGAATCAGACCTGCCGAATGTTTAGAAGAGCTGTGGACCTTCCCATATGTCCAAGTCATTCACCATTCCTGTGGGAGGTAAAAACCAAGGCTTCCAACTTCAAGTACATACAGCTCTTTGCTTGAGTGCCTTCTCTGGCCACTGAAGCCAGCTCAGCTTGGGAAAACAGAAGGAGCAGGCCAGAAGTCTTGTGGAGTTAATTTCCAGGAGCCCTCAACCTATGACTGAGATGAATTGGTGGATAAATACCCTTGCTTAGTTTCTCTCCAACTGTAGTGTGCATAAGAATCTCTTGGAGAGTTGTTTAAAAATCAGGAGGTCAGGCATGGGGCCCAGATTTGAATTTCTAACAAGCTTCCAAGTGATATTGACCTTGGGACTTCATTTTCAGGTAACAAGGCCCTAGTTTCCTCACCTCTCATTCAGGATAAATCTGAGGTGTATAGTACTCTGTCTTCCAGTGTTCCCTAGCAGGATTGAGTTCCAGTTGCCCATAAATACAATCTGCTTAGTAATAAATACTTTTTTTGTCTCCTCGCCTTTCCATTTTTACTTCCTCACTTTTCTGCTGGTGTTTCCTGTGATCAGCATCTAAATAAACTGTTTGCACTCTCATGTTTGTCTCAGGATCTTGTTCTGGTAGAGCCCAACCTAAGCAGGTGACTCTACCAGCTTCTAGAATCAACAGCTCTGATAAGACAGCAAGACTGTCCCAGTTCTCAGGACTTTGGCTGGCATGAGGTCACCCTCATGGATCTGTTCCAGAAAAGTCTGACTGTGTATGAGGTAGCCCAGGTTGAGGTATTCAGAGCTTTGCCTGTATTGATCTTGACATGTTTGCAGATGAGGGCATAGCTGGCATTCTTCCCTTGGGGATTTGCCAGGACCCTTATTTGAGAGAAAGATACTCATTCCTGCTCTAGAAATCTTAGGACTTCTAAAATCTATGTAAACCACAACTGCCAAGTCCTCTGGGTTAATGTTTTTCTTTAAGAGTGAAAAAGAAATGACTGAAAATCCCCATACTAAAAAGTCCAGCACCACCTAGAATGATTTTGAAGATTCAGTAGAGTGGAGAGGTTGGGAAAGATTGGTCACCTGCATTCACACCTCACTCTGAATTCCTGCTCACAACTGAAGTCTCTTTTGCTCTCCTCCCTGCCAGCTGCTGCGGCCCCCTCTGATTCTCATGACTCCCAAATGTAAACATGGCTCCTTCTTCATGCCCCAAAGCATTACTCCATAATGCTGCTGAGTATGTTAGATTTTCTTGAAAGTCAGAGGTAAAAGATGGGAATTACTTAGAGAATACATATAATTTGGTATCAAAAATCAATCACTAAGGTTTGACACCAATTCCTGCTGTCAGGCCTCACATACTGGGTTGTTATTTCTGTTGGCCCCTAGGACCAACCTCCCTTCACATATTCTCTGAGTTCAAGCCCTTCCTTTTCAGAGCCTCCTTGTATGTCTGTGCAGGCTTTAGCTTATGTGCTTCCAGGGGTTGCAACTCACAGATTGTGATCGGAATGGTGTCCCCTGGAATTTGCACAACTTGAGTCCAAAAGACTCAAACCCTTCCCCGTTAAAGACAGAGCAGTTGACATTTCTGTTATTTTACTATGTAGAGCAATTAAACTTCATTTTCTTTCAACCTGTTTTTTCCATAAGTGCCCAAGATGCTACTACAGCATAACCAAACTCTCAATAAAATACTTTTTCTCAAAACAAAAGAGCAGTTCTTTCATGATGAGGTATTCTGTCTTCCTTCTAAGCTGAAATTACATCTAGCTTCTAAAATTGCAAGTTCTTGGCCTGCTCCCTCTGGTTAGCCCAGCGAAGGCTGACACAAGTTCTGTGTAGGCCTTAATCAAACACACCACTGTGAGGACCTCTATCTCAGCTGTGATCCTGGGCCCTCAGGAAATTCTAATTCCCTCCAGGCTTTTCTGAAGCCTGTTTTTCATCCTGATGTTGCACTACTTCAGAAGCCAGCCTTAGAAAATCTTTTAACTGAAGATGAAACCTTGGCTTTAATGGAAGCAGTTCTTCATAACACTCACCTTCTCAAATAGGCTGATTCCCTTTGCCAATCATTCATAGACGCTACAAAAGAGTTTGAGGTCTAGGCCATTCTTGACCAATGGGAGCAGTTGTAAACCTCAGGTGAAAAGAAGGTTGAACTCCAGAATCCCTAACTTAAGTCCATGTTAGTAACAGTGAGAGGCAGAAGAGCTAAGGTGAAACTCTCAGAGGGACCTAAGTATAGTTACCAGCTCTGTAACCTTGTCCAATTTACTTCTCTGTCTTCTCATCTGTTAAATGGGGATGACAATCCTTACTTCACCGGGCTATTGTGGGGATTAAATGAGCTAATGTTCTAAAGGCCTAACAAGTAATAAGTTCTCAAAAAAAATATTCTATTGTCACTGATCCTCAAAGTCTGTGCCTCTGAGAGTGTGGTATTGTGATATACCCTTGTGGTTTTCCCTAAATAACTTGAATCCCACCCAAGAGAAGGAAAAGCCCATTGAAGGAGAACTCAAACACCCTGAATGGGCATGCGTTGTGCATCCTTCCTGGCAGAACAGTGACCACAGACTGTTAGTAGAGACTGAGGGGCATCCTCCTTTGGAACCCCTGGGGGTCTTGAAACCAATGGCAGAGACTTGGGCTCCCTAGGATGTGACGTTGCCCACAACTGCAGTCACAATCTATCGTTACCACTTTCAGTAGGACTCGGCCAGACCTGCCACACCTACCCTGAATTATCTCAGTAAAATAAAACAGAAATTATTAAGTCCTGAACAACAAATCACATGTAGTTTTAACTAAAGATTGTATTTACGATGCTTTTACTTTCTGGGTAAAAATTAAAATTGAGAATTTCTTAGAAAACATTTTCCAATCTTAAAGGCTGAGTCATTCTTTTATCTGCCTGGTCTTTGTACTCTCTTAATCCTTTTTTGAATCTAAGAATATACTTTTATCTAGGTCTTTCCCTTCTGGCCTTCCCTCTTTATTTCTACCTTTAATATTCTCTTTATAGTGTCTTATTTGGCAGATCCACATCTTCTCTCACTCTCATTGGACAGAGTTATAATGGAAATACTGTGTGTGTCTTGTGCGTGTGTATGCACATGCTAGAATATCTTTCTGTTTTGTTACCAATTATTTACCTAACAGTTGTTCAGTCCTTTTTTGTTTCAGGATAAATGAAAGTTTTAAGCCATTTTCTTCTTTGTCTTCATAAATTGAGGGAGCAATACATCAAAAAAGATGAAATGAACTAATGAATGTAAGGGATTTAACACATAGTAAGTGTTCAATAAATGGTTGTGGTTTTTGTTATAATTATCTGACATTTATGGATATTTTGCATATATCATAATGCTAATATACTTTTCTTAGTGTTGTACATATTAACTACTCAAAAAATTATATTTCAATATATTTTATGAACCTTAAAAATACCTTAGGCTATCTTTGTTTTACTTGCTGTGAATTCTTTTTTTTAATGCAATTTTATCAAGATGTATTTACCAACCATATAATCTATCCAAGTGTATAATCAGTGGCTCACAGTATGATCATATAGTTGTGTATTCATCTCCACAATCAATTTTAGAACATATTCATTACTCCAAAAAAAAATAGTGAAAATGAAAATAAAATAAAAATAAAATAAAAAAGAACACCCAAAAGATCCTATACCCCTTATCTCCCCCCTCCCCCATTATTTCTTTATTTTTCTTTATTCCATTACTCATTTGCCCATACACTGGATCCAGGGAGTGTCAGTCACAAGGCTTTCACAATCACACAGTCACTGATAAAAGCTATTTAGTTATATAATCATCATCAAGAATCAAGGCTACTGTATTATAGTTCAACAGTTGCAGGTATTTCCTTCTAGCTATCCTAATGCACTCCAAACTTAAAGGAATATCTATATAATGCATAAGAATAACCTCCAGAATGACCTCTCAACTCTACTTGAAATCTCTTAGCCACTGAAACTTTGTTTTGTTTCATTTCTTTTCCCCTTTTTGATCTAGAAGGTAGTCTCAATCCCATGATGCTAGGGCCAGGCTCATTCCAGGGAGTCATGTCCCACGTTGCCAGTGAGACTTATACCCCTGGGAGTCTTGTCCCACATAGTGGGGAGGATAGTGAGTTAATTTGCAGAGTTGGCTTAGAGATTCTCTGAATTCTTGAGTGTCACGTGTACCTTAAGGACTGGCTGAATAATAAATGCTTGTGATTAATATACCTTATTAGAGTTGCACCTAGTTAGTCAAATTCATATTAATAGTACAAAATTAAAATATGTACCCTGACAATAATAACAGCAATAACATATAATATTAACTATTTACTGTCTGTCCTAATTATTTTACATACAGTAACTATTTCACCTCGTAAAATGTTGATAGTAATGTTACCCCCATTTTGTAGATGAAACTTCTATGTACAAAAAAAGTTAAGTAATATATATGCCCAAGATCCCAGGTCTTAGTAAGTGGCAGAAGCCAGAACAAAACTCAGCCAATCTGGCTTTTGTGACCAGATTTTTAACCAGCCATTAAACCATATAGATATTGTATGTTACAACGTTTTGTCAGAAGTAAATCAGAAAATAACCTTTCAGATCTTCATAATATGCTGTACTATCACAAAGTTCCAAAAAATAAGAAATCCCGTTGATATGCTGCAGTGAAGATATGCCAAGAAATCCAGTAGATCTTAATGATGCAAGTCATCAGCTTTATTGCTAAGATCTTGAGGGAGTTTGTAGGTCAGGAAGGAAAATTATTCAGGAAGGAGAAAAAATAATACAGTAGGACATTGGGATATTAGAAAAACACACTCCAGCATATACACATATATTAATGCATAATAATGATGATAATACTAATAATTCCCATTTATTGAGTGCTTATTGTATGCCAAGTACATGTCTCCTTAATGCCCCCAGCAAACTTATGAGAAAGGTACTATTACTATCCTTATTTTATCAATGAGGAAACTGAAGCTATTAAAGGGTTGAACTGGTATTGAAACCCAAATAATCCAACTTCAGACCTGTGTTCTTAACCACTTTGTTTTTCTGGCTCCATAAAAATATTTACTTATGTATGAACATAAATAGCAACTTACATATATTATATATACTACATATGATATATAAATAATATATAAAGTTGCAAATTACCTTAAATATACGTTCTTAAAATTAATATTTATAAATTTAGAATTTATTTTTCTCTTATATTTAAACCATGCCCATTTTACTTTAGTCTACAAATGAACTCTATTTGTTGTCACTTGTGCTTCCTAAACTTGAGTATTCTATGAACCCCTTTTAAAGGAATTCTCATGGAACCTTATATTGACCTAAATATGTTTATTGTAATATTAGTGTAAAATATACAAACATAATCAGATAGAAATTCCTTATGCTTACAGCCTCTGAAATTAAAAATGAATAAAAATTGAAACTACAAAAGCAATGAAATTTAAATTAACAATACAAGTTTCATGTGACAAGTTTCAATCACCAATTGAGATATTAATATGGCACAAATTTATACAAAACAGGATCTTTTGATTTCAGCATGGCAGGAATACCATTTACCATGTGACGGAAAGTTCTTTTTTTAACTGTTTCTCTGTGGAAACTATTAGGAAACCTTCATTCACACAAGGGGCAGAGGTAGTGGCCTTGGTGAGAATAGAGCAATTATGTACTCAATGTATGCTTTTGTTTGTTCCTCTTAAATAATGCTGGTTGGTTGGTGCAAATTGATTGTAAATGCACACACACATGTGGACTTGCAGTTAATTGGCAGTGCTTGATCACAAGGGGGTAAGTAATAAGGGGGTCTTCCAGATAACACTAATGAGTTTCTCTTCTATCTATGCTCTCTCCCTAAGGAGTCTCATCCAGAGATGATATATCTAACTGCTTAATGGAAATCTCCACTTAGATTTCTAAATGACGTCTCACAGTTAATTCTAAATCCAATCTCCTATTTTCACTGCCCTGCTCCAAACCTGCTCATCCTGCATTCTTCTCCATCTCACAGAAAGGCAACTCCACTCTTCCTGATGCACAATCCCCAACCCTTGAGTCTCTTGTTCTCACATCTTAAATCCAGTCAGAATGGAAATCCTGTTGGCTTTGAAATATATTTAGAATCTGTACACTTCTCACCTCCATTGCTCTCACCCAGGTCCAAGGCTGTGTCATTTCTGGCATAGATGATTGCAGTAGCCTTCTAATTGGTTTCTTTGCTTTCACCCTCACCTTACTAATAAATGTAGTGCAATATATATTCTGCACAACAATAAAAAATAACCCCCCTGGTAGATTACTGCATCATTCTTCTTCTCAAAATCCTCCAGTGGCTCCCTCTCATGCAGAGTAAAATCCAAAGTCCTTACAATGCCCTACACAGCCCTGCCACTGTGTCTTATTCAGTCTGATTCATCCACACTTGTTGTCAAACCTGCAGGCATAGATCTTCTCAGAGCCTCTGAACCATGATTCCCTTTGCTGGGAATCCTCTTTCCCCAGATAGCCACCTGGTTGATCCTCCCACTTCCTTCTAGCTTCTGCTTAGATGTCACTTTATCATTGAGGCCTTCCATTCTATAAAGAATCCTGATCCCAGCCACCTCCTCTCCACCACAGCACCCTCCTCTGCTTAATATATTTATTTTTTAATATTGCACTTATAACTATATCTATATACTAAATATACATATATATACATATATACTATATATATATATATAATTTGTTTATTATCTATCTTTCTCCATTAGGAGAAGGCATGAACTTTGTTTTTCTTTAATACCTAAAATTGTGCTTTGCACTTAGTAGGTGGGTTATAAGCATTTGGTAAATGAATGAATGAATGTTTACTTTAAAAAAAATTATCATTAGAATAGAAACACAAAAGGAAAAATTGTTGGAGACAGCTTGAAAAATTTTATGCCTGATTGTGACATGAAGACTTAACTGTTGAGCTTTTGTAAAATGTTAAAAATCTTGCTACTGCTTGTTTCATTTTTATCACCCTAACATCCTCTGAATTTTACAGTTGAATATGAACTATGTTTCCCCGAATATTTGCCTGTTAGTCATGGATATTTACAGCTTATTTAAGGGGCAACCTTGGCTGATTGTGTGACCACCAGCACCCTGCTGGGGTGCTAATACAGTTCAGATCCTCTGAGAAAAAGACCGCTTTGTAAATCAGCCACTCCCCTGATTTTCACTTGGAACTCATCCAAATATTGACACTACTTAGTTTGTAAAATTTCCTGAAGTCTGGAGAGGGGAGCTGGCTGAACCAAAGCCCTGATATGCAGTGGAGATTTACATTCAGAGGAAAGTGTCTGTTGAACTGTGTAACAGCTCTCCATGTAGGAAAGTAGAACCGTGTCCAAAGAGCAAATAATGTTGGCTCTTAAATGGATAAGCCGGTGATGCAGGGGAAGAAAGTACAAATTGAAGTTTCAGCAATAGGTGTAAAGCACATTGTCTTTTCCTGGCATTCTTAGGAAAGTAATAAAATAGTGTAATTACATAATTAATATACTGTACTCAAAGTCCAGGTGGAATCCCATAGTTTCTACCTGTTCCTTGCTTGCTTTCTTTTCTTTTATTGGAGGTGTTAAGATCTTTTTTAGGATTTTTAAGGTCTACCTTTCTATTTTTCTATATCTTTAGCTTTTATATCAAAATTCTGTTAATATACAATTAAACCAAGCTTATCTTCACATTCTGCTGTTTTTTCCTAGTGTAAATTGATGACTTATTCAAACTATTTCTGTTATTACAAGCTAAAATATTTATTTTTTTTATTATGTATGTTATAAGAAATAGTACATTTGTAAGTATATAGTGTGTTCTTGTATAATTTATTAATGTGTTATAAATTTGTTTGCACTCCAAGATTGTTATGAAAATAAGGGATGGAGCCATGATTTGATTTTCAAGCATATGAAAAAGACTCTCCTCTTTTCATTGGAAAACAATTCATAAAAACAAGTCATAAAAACTGTAACTCAGTGTTGTAGGAAGTGGCCTATTATAAGCACATATCTTTCCTCCCCTCCTTCCCTCCTTTTCTCCTTCCTTCCCTCCCTCCCTTCTTCTGTTCTTCCTTCCTTGTTTCTGTAGTTACTGACTGAGTGCCAGGCACTAAGGATACAAACCCAGTTCTGGGAATGGTATGAAGGCCAACTGAACAATCCTAGGCTATCTTGGAGTAGTTTCTTGAGACTGCTTTGGAACTCAGTTGAAGTCCCCCTACATTTGGTTGTTCATTTGGGCATGGAGAAGATGAGACTCATTTCCTAGGGTCTAGGCACTCGTGGTTTTTGTCAGGCCAGGTTATTGGATTCATTCCCTAAGGAGATGCAGGGGGTCCTCAAACACTTGTTAACTTGGCGTTAGAGACTTTCAGCCACCTGAACTTTGTCTCTGTTATTTGAAATACCCACCACACATGGGCATACACACACATGCTGTATATAAATGTATGTAGTTTGATGGCTTCTCTCTTTCTAGCTTCTAGACTTGTTCTTTTTTTCCTATTATTCCTTCTCTGACTTACCTGTTTCAGTTTTATAATGCTAAAACTTTATGTTTTATGTTGTAGCCAAATTGTTTTGAATGAAATGTTCTGTATTGATTTAATAAAAAAATATAAAAATAAATGCCTACATGTTGAGAGATCTGAGAAGATAGATCTCTTGGGTTGAAAACTGCCCAAAGATTGGATGCAATAGGAAGATGAAATGTTTTTAATAGAAATTAAATGGGTTGGTTAACTTATTTCCTGTGGACCATTAACTAAACAGAAAATGATAAGAAAGTACTGTCATTACTTAACTGATCACGTATTTCAAAATTTACATGGAGGCCAAGGGTTGCACATCGTATTTTCAGTTTATCCTAGTATTATTTCTCCACATTAATTGTTTTTATTGGTTACATGTAGTGGAGATAGCTGCATAAGAGAGCTCTCTATTTGAAAATGGTATACATTTCAGTAAGAAAAATGTCACGTAAGCATCATAAAATTTTCATGAAGTGACCTGAGAACTGATCGCAAATCAAAAGCAGAGGCAGCACAAGCATAGTTTGGATGCTCGATGCAATTTATCTGCTTGCTTAATTGTAAGCTGCCAGTACAACTAATGCGCAATAACCAGGTCAAGGTCATACAACACATATCAGGGTCTGTAAGGTCGGTCGGTCTGAGGGCCTACACAAGGCAGACAGTACCTCTGACAGTCTGATGCAGCATCAGTGGAGGGTCACAAGCCATGGATGAGAGGCACTCGTCATCTCGTGGTGAGGATGGCAGCAGGCCTCGCAGCACGGCACAGGTGTTGGAGCTGGGCGTCAGAGCGACCAGGAGTCAGTCTGCCTCCACCTGATGCTCACTGAAGTGGCATCTGGACCGGGTTCTTGTGCCTTAGAGGTCTGGTCTTTAATATTTTTAAGGGATTGGATAAGAATCTGGCAGGCATCAGGCCAGTCCACATCATGTCCTGGCAAAAATGAGTAGTTACACTTGTTACAAAAAGCATGTTTTCCTCAATTTGTTTGCATTCTGATTGCGGTCAGCATGTTTACAATGTTTTTGGGATTCCAGCTTATTAATATCATTTCAATGTACAATGAAAAAGTGTCTAGACATTTTAGGGTAGGATGCTAGGCAAAATATTTTATGAAAACTTCGAAGTCTGAATCTCTTATGGGTTTCCCACAGTATAGAAAGAAAATGGTGTTTTTGACTGAACGTGACCCATATTTAAGTTGAGATTGAGTGCTATATAAGTTCTGTTTGGAATCCTGCTTGAAGCTTGTCTATCAGCATCAAGCTCATGGTTCAGAATTTCTAAAAAAGATTTTAGACTGTTAAAAAATACATAGTATGGTAGCATTTAACAGTCCTTGAGAAAATGATAGATGTGAGATATGATGGAGTTTAGAAATTATACCAGCCCCTCTAGTTAGTGTCCCTTTATGTATTATGTTATAAATCAAGAATTTGCAATTTTGACAACTAATTTTTTTTTCTGTCAGCTAAAACTTGACTGAGCCTCTGAAGTAGAAGCAAACTGGAAATGGAGACACTCTGTCTTAAGACACTGATTTATATTTTCCTCTGAATTTTAGTTTGAGTTACTGAATTTGTGTGTCTTTTGTAGGTGATATACTCTGAGGTCAGCAGAAATAGACCCTTCTTCTTTCACATCTGGAATAAAGTAACAACTAAGATAGTTACTTAAAAATAATTATTGGTTCTACAATGAACAAAATAAGCATTATTAATTCATAGCATAGACAGTATTTTAAAATAAACTCATGGTGAAAATCAAGAATTTTTAGCATAGACCTTCAGTAAAGGATCTATTCTACTATACTCATTCCAGTGGATAAGGATATTAGATGGAGACAGGGCAAATTCAGCATGTGCTAAAACTATCCATTTATCTATTTGACTGGGATCTTAGAATCTTCTACTTGAAAAGGACCTTGGAGACCATCTACTCCAACTCCTTTAATTTACAATGAAAGGAATCTTTGGGGAAATATTATTCCCCCAAACTCTTATATTAATAAGTACAACATTGTTTCTCAATCCATTGCCAGGCAAACCTTTATCAGGAATTTAACATTTCCACAAAGGGCCCACAAGTAATTGGCAAAATTCGTGTTCTTATGTGCAGGCAGCTCATAGTATTCAGGAAATAATTTTCCCTGGGAGCGCTCTAACCCATGGAACCTGTCGTCACTAGGAGAACAATTGGAATTCTTTCAGAAGAGGAGACATTTTGGACTTCCATTCCTGAAATTTGCCATTTGTTTGAACCCTCCCTCCTTCCTCTGCTTCTCTTCCTTTCCTTCTTTTCTTCATACCTCCTTTGCCCACATTGTTCCCAAAAGGGGTTGTTAGCTTGGACAAGCTGTTTAATCTTTAAAATAGAAATAACATCACTGTGCCTTCCTGAAGCTATGGGGATAGTCCAGACATTCCTTTGATTTTCTTACTATTCAAGACCTAGAATTCTTTTATTTTTAAGTCTAAGTTCTTAGGATTTTTATATATTTTTGATTATGTTTTAATAAATGTATTTTATATATATAAAGCATATTTTGATAAATATACTATGCCTCTTCATCTAAAGCTCCCTCAAGTTGCTTCAAGTTAAATTAGCCTGTTGATTTCTGGAAACATAGTCTGTTTCCCCAAACTGCCTGGGAATTGATAGGAAAAGTTGGAATCAAATTGTTATTGGGGAAAACATTTCATTGTTAATCTGTTAACCATTTCTCCAAAACCAGTAGATAAATATTGACTTAACGTCATTGTAGATGATTTTAAAAATGTATTTACTGTTTTTAAAATTATCAAATATGACATGTTTTCTGTATAAAATTTGGAAAATACAGTATAATTTAAAGAAAAATATATATAATCAGCATCTAAAGATAACTTTGTCATATATTGGTGTGTTTCCTTCCAGACATTCTTCTTCATGTGGAATTATACTTCATCATGTTTTCTCTGTTTTCTTCCATTAAATCAATATGTCACAAGCATTTTGCCATGTTATTAAATATTCTTCTAAAATGATTTTATTCTGCAAAGTATTACATCATACGGATACATGACAGTTTACTTAACCAATCCCTAATGCTAATGATTTGTGTTGTTTCCAAATTTTGCTATTAGAAATAGTGTTGTGATGTGCATTCTTGCATGTAAATCTATGATAGTTTTCTTAGTACAGATACCTAAAAGTGGAATTAATTGGCCACCTGGTATTCTTTTGAAATGTAGTGCCAAATGGCCCTCCAGAAATGTTTTGCCCATTTACATTTCTTCCCTCAGGAATCATTTACCTGTGTACTGCTAATTTTGTTTATTATCGTTTTTAAAATGTTAGCTTAATTGAACCCCAAATTTTGTTGGCTATATGTTTTTAAAATTTAAAATTTTCAAAAGCCGGGCACTTAAAAAACTGTTTGAGATAGCTGCAGATTCACATGCAGTTGTAAAAAATAATATAGAGAGACCATGTATACCATTCATCCAGTTTCTCCTGGTAGTAATCTCTTATGTAACTGTACTACAATATCACAACCAATAAATCAACATTTTTTTTTAAATTTTATTTTGAAATAAATTCAAACTTACAAGAACAGTTGCAAAAACAATACAAACCCCATACACAGAACTCCAGCATACCCTGTCCCCCCCTCCTATACCCCGATCCACCAACTTTAACATGCTGTCACACCACCATTTCTTTCTTTCCCTCCCTCCCTATCTATCATCCGTCATCTATTGCTCTGTCTTCTGAACATACGAGCGCAAGCGGCACACATCCTTGAACAAACAATATAATTCACATATACATTTCCCATGAACAGGAACATTCTTTTATGCAATCCCATTAAACGTAGCTAAGAATTTCAAGAAATTCAACGTTGATACAAAGCTTACATTCTATATTTCCTTCTTGTTTTTTCTTATGTCCCAACTGTGTCCCTTTGAGCCTGCTCTCCTCCATCGTCAGATCCCATCCAGGATCATCCTTGGCATTTAATTGTCATTATCTATTTAGACTGCCTTTTTTTTTTTTTCAATTGTGGAAACATATATACAGCCTAAATCTTCCCATTCCAACCCCTCCCTAGCATTCCCTTAGTGAGATTAATCACATTTAGAATGTTGCAATGCCATCACCTTCCCACTATCCATTACTAGAAATTTCCCTTCATCCCAAACAGAAACCCTACACTCATTTCTTAACTCCCCATTGCCCCTTCCCCCACTTCTCGTAACCCAGACTCTACTTTTCCTCTCTATGGGTCATATTCTCTGATACTTTCTTTGTGTTTACTGTGGAGCTTAAATTTAACCTCTTATATCTATAACAATCTTGTTTTTTTTTTGATACCAACTTAACTTCAATAGGACACTTAATTATGTTCCTATACTGCTCCATTCCCCCACCTTTATGTAGTTCTTGTCAAAAATTATGTATTTTACACTGAGTCCAAAACCACTGATTTATCATTACAGTTTTTGTATTTTAGATCCTGTAGGAAGTAAATAGTGGAGTTACAGATCAAAAATGCAGTAGTATTGTTATTTATATTTACCATGTGATCTTTACTGGGAATCTTTATTTCTTCATGTGGTTTCAGTCAATTGTTTAGTGTCCCTTCCTTTCAGCCTGCACAATTTCCTTTAGCATTTCTTATAGGACTGATCTACTGGTGATGAAGTCCCTCAGCTTTTGATTATCTGGGAATGTTTTCATCTCCCCCTCATTTTTACCCTCCAGGTGTTTGCGAATTTTCTAAGTCTCTGATGGTTATTGACTTCTATTTGTATTCCACTGTGGCCAGAAAATGTGCTTTGAATAAATTCAATTTTTAAAAAAAATATATTGAGGCTTGTTTTATGTCCCAGCATAAGGTCTATTCTGGAGAAAGATCCATGATCACTAGAGAAGAATGTGTATCCTGGTGATTTGGGATGTAATGTTCTATATATGTCTGTTAAATTTCTCTATATCTCTCTCTCCTTTCTTTGTTTCTCTGTCGGTAGGGCTCCCTTTAGTATCTGAAGTAGGGCAGGTCTTTTATTAGCAAAATCTCTCAGCATTTGTTTGTCTGTGAAAAATTTAAGCTCTCCCTCAAATTTGGAGGAGAGTTTTGCTGGATAAAGTATTTTTGGTTGGAAATTTTTCTCTCTCAGAATTTTAAATATGTCATGCCATTGCCTTCTCGCCTCCATGGTGGTCGCTGAGTAGTCGCTACTTAGTCTTATGTTGTTTCCTTTGTATGTGGTGAATTGCTTTTGTCTTGCTGCTTTCAGAACTTGCTCCTTCTCTCCAGTATTTGACAGTCTGATCAGAATATGTCTTGGAGTGGGTTTATTTGGATTTATTCTATTTGGAGTTTGCTGGGCATTTATGCTATGTGTATTTATATAGTGTAGAAGGTTTGGGAAGTTTTCCCCAACAATTTCTTTGAATACTCTTTCTAGACCTTTACCCTTCTCTTCCCCTTCTGGGACACCAATGAATCTTACATTTGGACATTTTATTTTATCTTTCATATCCCTGAGATCCATTTTGATTTTTTTGATTTTTTCCCCCATTCTTTCTTTTGTTCTTCCATTTTCCGTTCTGTGGTCCTTGAGGATGCTGAGTTGTTGTTGTTCAATTTCCTCTAATCTTGTGCTATGAGTATCCAGAATCTTTTTAATTTGGCCAACAGTTTCTTTTATTTCCATATGATCATCTATTTTTTTAATTTACTCTTGCAATTTCTTCTTTATGCTCTCCTAGGGTCTTCTGTGTGTCCTTTATATCCTGTGCCATGCTGTTCTTCATGTCCTTTATATCCTGTGCCATGCTCTCATTGTTTGTCTTTAGTTCTTTGATTAATTGCACCAAGTACTGTGTGTCTTCTGATCTTTTGATTTGGGTGTTTGGGTTTTGGTTCTCCATATCGTCTGGTTTTATCATATGCTTTAAAATTTTCTGTTGTTTTTGGCCTCTTGGCATTTGCTTTACTTGATAGGGTTCTTTCGGGACATGAAAAATACCAGTCTCTAATTTGTCAGGTCTACAGCTTGGTGGTGTACACTTTCTGTAACTAACCAGTAGACGGCATCCACGAGTCACCTATTCCCCTCAAGTCAGTTCTCCCCAACTTTGTCTTTGCGGTGTGTGGGGATCTGATTCTTGTGGGGTTCAATTGGTGCACTAAGTTTGGGTGTGTTGTTGGTGCTGTCCATCCCAAATGTGGGTCATGTGTCTGAGTGGTTAGGGAGGCAAGGCCACTTTAATAATCAAACCTCCCAGGTGTTCCCAGAGATTTAAGGCTGTTGCAAGAGTCTAAGCCTTCATTTCACAATGAAGTCTTGCCACAAATTGTCTGTGCCGCTGACCCACAAGTCCTTGGCATTGGCATAGGGTCCCTGGGCTTTCTGAGTGGATCTCCCTTCTCAGCCATGCTCTTCCAGGACCTCTGCTGAGGGAAGGCTGTGCCATATCACAAGTACATGCCGACCCTCCAGGGAAGCCCTGGGCCACCAGGCCATGCAGGGGCATTCTCAGCCTACCGTAAAGGTGGTTGAATGGGGCGTGTTAATTTTCCCTTCTTTGCACTGCTCCACCTTCCCAGCTCTGGGACAATTAGCTGTGGGTGCACTAAAGACCACTGTCCACAGCCGATATTGTGGTGTGTGCGTGGTGCTGCGGGACACACTGTCTGTCACACTGGGACCCTCGGCGCAGCTCTGGGCTATGGGTTCGGCCCCGGGCAGGAGCGTCCCCAGCCTGCCAGGAAGATAGCTGCAAGGGGCACAGTTTCTTTCTCCTTTTGGCTCCCCTCTGCCCTCCTGGCTCTGAGACAATCAGCAGCCAGACAATCCTCCATGCCAGACACCAAGGTGTTGGCACAGCCTGCTCCTGCCATGCTTCACTGCGTGGTTCTCACCGTTGTATCCGCAGACGCGCCCGGGTTTTTTGTTTTTTTTTTAGAAAGAACTATTCCATCTGCAAATGCCAACCCATGGTTTCCCCACACTGCAGTGCGGCTGCCAGACTTTCAGCTGGCTCACTCACTCGTTTCAGAATGCAGACTCCCGGTTTCACCAAATGCACGGTCCCTGTGGATTTAGCAGACTTTGTCTGGCTGGTACATCACTGGAACTGGTGTTCTGGGTCACTTTCTGGCTTTTATCTAGTATTTTTCATGGAGGTGTTTTTTTGCCCTGTCTCACCTAGCTGCCATTTTAGGTTCTCCTCCTCAACATTTTTTTTAATGTAGCTAAATTTTTATGTTGTTCCTTTAAGGTAGATTTATGTCCTGCAAATTAATTATACACAAACCAACAA
This sequence comes from Choloepus didactylus, assembly GCF_015220235.1. NCBI lineage: Eukaryota > Metazoa > Chordata > Mammalia > Pilosa > Megalonychidae > Choloepus > Choloepus didactylus. The sequence continues at coordinate 19,677,002 of NC_051325.1, read as the reverse complement.
ACTAAGACAAAAAAATAAAAGAACTTTTGATGCCATTTTAAATGTGGATTTAAAACAGGAAACTTATTTTGTGTGAGTGTATTTCTCCTTGTATAAAATTAGGGAAATATAACAGATCTTCATATCACCTTCATCTTCTCCTGTATTTGTACCTCCTGCTGTTTCCAAGGTTCTAAAATGTGACTTAATTATTGACAGTAATTATTTATAAAGTGAGGTGTCCAAGAGTTTCAGAATTGATATCAATGCAATGGGTAGATTATTATAGTTCTATTTTAATAATGATTTTGGAGAAGCTTTTGAGTAGCCAGACATTAAAGGTGGTTGGCAAATGAATTTCTTCTTGTTTTACAATTTTGATTCCTTTATAATGACAATCCTGTTGTGATGAAATGGATTCTTAGGCTGGATGGATATTGTGATCAGTTTGTGATCTTGCTGTAGGCATGGAAAGTGGGGTATATATACCAATCATTTGCCATCTTTGCTTTAAGTATCCCTTGAGCCCAACTCAGTAATGTCCCCAAATCACTTCTGGACTGCCTTAAATTATCAGCTGTTATGAGATACTTAATTTGAATTGTTTATACCCAAATAAATTGGAGACTATTTTTTCCTATAGATCATTGTAGTTGGGCTAAGATAGGCAATGAAAGGCCAAGTAAAGGGCATATTTAAAAAGTCAAAAGAGCATAGGTTTATCATGTTGAATTCCTTATTTTACAATCTAGATATTTACTTTACTTTGTTCTATTAGTCAACCAATCAGCTTTGGAAATACAAAACAATATGATTCACAAAGCTGTTTTACATACCCATCCTAATTTGTCCTGGATGTTTATTTTGGGCATCTTAAGTAACAGCGATTCCTTCAACTCCTCTTCCTCATTTCCAGTTTGATCAAAGCAACCATTTTCACCCCATATTAGTTGATTATTTTTATATGTATCTACATGTCTCTAAGTTACATCTTTGTAATTTTATTTCCTGAGTTTTCAGTTTTAGGCATTATCTCTTGACATTCCACTATTGAAAAGGGAATTTTTTTCTCTTTTCACCTTTCGCCCCACTGTACTTACTTCACAATACTCATGATTTTTTCCATCCTCCTGCTTTCCTATATAGTTATATCAAATTTACACTATAATTATATTCAGTTTGCCTAATATAACTATGAAAATTCTATTCAGAACAAAGCATATGGTAACTATAATACTTTTTCTATTCCTTCACAGCCTTTGTTTTCCCTGGAGTAAATAATTGCATTTAATATTATTTGCTTGGTTTTCTATATGTGCTTATTGTAAATGCAACCCAAACATTTTATCTGTTGTCTAAATCTCCTCTCAGTATTTGCAATCAAGTCCAGTACTCTTACCATTTTTGTCCTTCTGAAGAGATCTCTTCTGGAGCCTTCTGACTTTTTGCCCTTTGGACTTAGCACAGCTAATTACATGTCATCATCCTCCTAGAGCCCTTCACTGTTATTTGGAGACTTGTCACCTCTCTCCTGTCTTCCTGTGTCCTTTGTCTTCCTCTTTCTTGCTTTATTCTCTCATCTTGGTGGCACACATCTGTATCTTCCCAAGAAACGGTACTTTGGAAAGAAAATTTTCAAGTTATGTTGCATGTGAAAATCTTTGTTTTATTTTTATACTTTCTTGATAGTTTGGCTGACTATAAAAGTATAGGTTGGAAATTATTTTTTCTTTGTATTGTGGAGGAATTGTTTGTATTTCTCCTATTCTACAATTTTGTGGGATTTTCTCTTTTTCACAAAGTCCTAAATTTTATCAATACTGGGCTTTGATATGGGTCTGTTTTTATCCATTGTGATGAGCTTTTTGGGGAGAATTTCAGTTTGCTTCTCATGTTCTTCAACTCCAAGGAATTTTCTGATTTATGCCATAGATTTTTTTTAATTAAATTCAGTTTTATTGAAATATATTTACATGCCATACAATCATCCATGGTGTACAATCAACTGTTCACAATACCATCATATAGTCATTATGCCATTGATTTTTATACCTTCTCTTGTTTTTCTTTGTTTTCTTTCTAGAACTTTAATAGAAATTAACTTTCTTCTTCTTTCTTTCTTTACTTCCCATGCATTCCAGTCTGGCTTCAGCATTCCTCTGCTCTCACTAAAGACAACTCTCTGTTGATAAATCCCATTAGGTATTTTTGATTATCTTACTTGAACTCTTGGTAAATTTGGCACAGACACTATCTCCTTTTAGTTTGCCTACAGCTTTTCTGAAAGTACTGGGTGCTCCCTAAGTTCTATATCCTCTGCTTTCCTTATGATTCTATCTTGTAGGTGATCTCATTTAAGTCCATGACATACATACATATATATATATTTCAGAGATGTGTATCTCTAGTCTAGACTTCCTTCTGATCTGTGTATCTGGCTGTCTCCTTATTATCCTCTTTTGGTTGTCTCCAAGGCACTTCAACGTTAACAGGTACAAAATCAACCTCATAATCCTCTCCCCTTTCTTCTATTCCCTATCCACCATAAACCTGAGTCATTTGTCGTATCTCCTTTTTTGCCTATTCTGCAAATCCAACAAGATTGATTTCACCCCAAAAAAGCTCCTTGTCTCCATTGCCATATTGTCACCCAACTGGCATCCATTCTTGCCCTCCCTCAATTGATTCTCCATATTGCTATGAGAATGCTCTCCTTGAAACACAGTTCTAATAATATCAAGTTTTTGTTTAAAACTCATTGGCCTCCCCCTACATTTTTAAATTTAATTTTGTTTTATTAAGATATATTCACATACCATACAATCATCCATGGTGTACAATCAACTGATCAGAGTACCATCATATAGTTATGCATTCATCACCCCAATCTATTTTTGAGCATTTTCCTTATACCAGAAAGAATCAGAATAAGAATAAAAAATAAAAGTAAAAAAGAACACCCAAATCATCTCCCTCAATCCCACCCTATTTTTCATTTAGTTTTTGTCTCCATTTTTCTACTCATCCATCCATAACACTGGATAAAGGTAGTGCAATCCACAAGGTTTTCACAATCGCACTGTCACCCCTTGTAGGCTACTTTGTTCTACAATCATCTTTAAGAGTCAAGGTTACTGGGTTGCAGTTTGATAGTTTCAGGTATTTACTTCTAGGTATTCCAATACATTAAAACCTAAAGAGCGTTATCTGTATAGTGCATAAGAATGTCCACCAGAGTGACCTCTCGACTCCTTTTGAAATCTCTCAATCACCGAAGCTTCACTTTGTTTCATCTCACACCCTCATTTTGGTCAAGAAGGTGTTCTCAATGCCATGATGCCAGGTCCAAATTCATCCCTGGGAGTCATATCCGGCATTGCCAGGGAGATTTACACCCCTGGGAGTCAGGACCCACGTAGGGGGGAGGGCAGTGAGTTCACCTGCCAAGGTGGCTTAGCTAGAGAGAGAGGGCCACATCTGAGCAACAAAGAGGCACTCAGGGGGAGACTCCTAGGCACAATTATAAGTAGGTTTAGCCTCTCCTTTGCAGTAATGAGCTTCATAAGGGCAGGCCCCAAGATACAGGGCTTGGCATACCAAGCCATCAGTCCTCAGTGTTTGTGAGAACATCAGCAACAATCCAGCTTAGGAAGTCCAACACTTCTGCATTTTTCCCCTGCTCCTCAGGGGAGCCCTGCATATATATTTTTATTCTCCGCACAAATTACTCTGGGATATGTTGCTTTTTCACTCTAACCTTTACAGACCTACTATATCTCACTTCCTATTCAAAGTTCCATGTAATTGTGGTGTTTGAACAAACTGAATGTATAAGTTATATTGTTTAGAAAATATAGATCCTGCACCAAAGAAACATCTCTCCTCTTGGTCTCACATGGAAGTTGAAGTTTTAACACATGGTCACTTTCACTTTCAACCTTTACTCTTTGGCCCTATTTGCCATAGTCTTAATCAGATCTGCTTCACTCATATCTCTAATGGGCTCGTTTTCAGCTTTTTTTTAATTTTTTTAACAGTTGCTTTATACGCTGATACTGACATTCATATCTGCTGAGTGCTAGCACTGAGTTTCGGGTGTCACACAGATACCCAATGTTCCGGGGACCACTCAGGTTATACACAATGGGATTAGCATCTCAGAGTTTGGAGATAGCCATTACAATTCAGGAATACATTCGACTGCTATAAGAGCTTACAATCTAGGGACCATTACAATAATCGTTTCTCTGTTAGGCTGTGCTCTAAGATTTAATTCTGAGTTTACAAATTGTAGTTAGTCCATATTGGTGAGGCATTATAGTGTTTGCCTTGGTTTCTGGCACACTTCACTCAAAATGCTTTCTATAGAATCCATTCACCACGTTGGGTGTCTCGCAGCTTCACTCCTTCTTGTAGCTGCTCAATATTCCCTTAAATGCATACACCACAGTTCACCATTCTGTTCCTCAGTCAATGTACCTTTAGGCCACCTCCACCCTTGCAAATCATGAATGCTGCCTCCATAAACACCAGTATGCAAATCTCCATTCATGTCTCTGCTCTCGGATCTTCCAAGTACATACCCCGTAATGAGGCTGCAGGACCTTATGGCCCCCACATACTTAGCTTCTTGTGGAACCACCACACTGACCTCCAGAAAGGCTACACCATTCTGCCTCTTCATCAACAGTAGATAGGTCCATGTTTTCTCCAGCACTTTTACCCCTATTTATATTTTTTCCTACAATTTTATAGAGATATATCCACATACCATACAATTATCCACAGTGGACATCAGTTGTTCACAATATCATCATATAGTTGTTCATTTATCACCACAGTCAGCACTTGAACAGATTGATTACTATGAAAAAGATTTATTTAGCAAATAATAAAAAGATAATAAAAAGGAAAATAAAATGTCACATAATACAATATAATAGTAAGGACAGACAATCCCACTACTACCAACAATCCCATATCCCTCTCATACACAATTAGCTTTGGTATATTGCCTTTGTTACATTTAATGGAAGCATATTACAATGTTACTGTTGACCATAGACTCCAGTTTGCTTTGATTATGTTTTTTCCCAAATACCATCCCTTTTTCAACACTCTGAATGGTTGACATTCATTTGTTCTCCCACATGTAAAAACATTTTTGTATTTGTACATTTAGTGGCAGTCATTGGCCACTCCAGTTTTTGCCAAGTTATACAGTCCCAGTCTTTATCATCTATCTTTACCTCTGGTCTCATACATTCCCCTATCCCACCTCTTTCAGCTTTACTCACAGACATATTTGTTCTGTGTACTTAGAATATTGTGCTGCCTTCACACAGTATTATGCTATCTATTTCTGGATCTATACAATCAATCCTGCTGAACATTCTGTAGTCCTTCAACATCAAATGCCTGATCTCTCCCCTCTTTCTATCTCCTGGTAGCCTGTGTTATAGCTTTTAATTCTCCAAGTTTGCTTATTAATGTTAGTTCATGTTCATGAGCCCATACAGTATTTGTCCTTTTGTTTCTGGCTAACTTCACTCAACATAATGTCCTCAAGTTTCATCCACCTTGTTATATGTTCCATGTCTTTGTTCTGTCTTACAGCTCCATGATATTCCATCATGTGTATGTATCACAGTCTGTTTATCCACTCATCCATTGATGGATATTTGGGCTGCTTCCATTTCTTGGCAATCATGAATAATGCTGCAATAAACATTGGTTTACAAATGTCCGTTTGTGTCTTAAATTTCAGTTCCTCTGAGTATATACCTGGCAATGTCATAGGTGGGTCATATGGCAAATCTGTACTTAACTTCCTGAGGAACCTCCATACTGTCTTCCAGAGTGGTTGCACCATTCTACATTCCCAACAGCCATGAATAAATGTGCCTCTTTCTCCATGTCCTCTCCAGCACTTGTAATTTTCTGTTTTTTGGATAATGGCCATTCTGGTAAGTGTGAGATTATATCTCATTGTGGTTTTGATTTGAATTTCCCTAATAGCCAGTGAAGTTGAGCATTGTTTTCATATGTTTTTGAGCCATTTGTATTTCCTCTTCAGAAAAGTATCTGTCCAAGTCTTTTGCCCATTTTTTAATTGGGTTGTTTGTCTTTCTGTTGTTGAGTTGTAGGATCGCTTTATATAGTCAGGATATTAAACCCTTATCTGATATGTGGTTTCCAAATATTGTCTCCCATTGTGTAGGCTGCTTTTTTACTTTTCTGCTAAAGTCTTTTGATGTACAAAAGTGTTTGATTTTGAGGTGCTCCCATTTGTTTATTTGTTCTTCGGTTGCTCATGCTTTGGGTGTAAGGTCTAGGAAACCACCTCCTATCACAAGGTCTTTAAGATAGTGCCCTACATTTTCTTCTAAGTGTCCTATAGTCTTAGCGCTAATGTTTAGGTCTTTGATCTGTTTTGAGTTAATTTTTGTATAAGGTGTGAGATAGGGGTCCTGTCTCATGCTTTTGGAAATAGATATCCAGTTCTCCAAACACCATTTATTGAAGAGGTTGCTCTGTCCCAGTTGCTTTGGCTTGACTTCCTTATCAAAGATCAATTGTCCATAGATGCGAAAGTCTATTTCTGAACACTCAGTTCGATTCCATTGGTCGTATCTCTGTCCTTATGCCAGTACCATGCTGTTTTGAGCACTGTAGCTTTGTAATATGCTTCAAAGTCAGGTAGTGTGAGACCTCCCACTTCATTCCCCTTTCTCAAGATATTTTTGGCTATTTGGGGCACCTTGCCCTTCCAAATAAATTTGGTTATTGGTTTTTCTATTTCTGCAAAGTAAGTTGTTGGGATTTTAATTGGTATTGCATTGAATCTATAAATCAGTTTAGGTAGAGTTGACATCATACTTATATTTAGTCTTCCAATCCGTGAACATGGTATGTGCTTCCATTTTTTTAGGTCCTGTTTGATTTCTTTTAGCAGTTTCTTGTAGTTTTCTTTGTATATATCTTTTGTGGCCTTCGTTAACTTTATTCCTAAATACTTGATTCTTTTGGTTGCTATTGTAAATAGAATTTTTTTTTATTTCTTCCTCTTGTTGCACATTACTTGTGTATAAGAACACTACAGATTCTTGCATGTTGATCTTGTAGCTTGCCACTTTGCTGTATTCATTAGTTAGCTCTAATAGCTTTGCTATACATTTTCTTGGATTTTCTACATATAGAATCATGTCATCTGCAAAGAGTGAAAGTTTTACTTCTTCTCCAATTTGTATGCCTTTTATTTCTTTTTCTTGTCTAATTGCTCTAGCTAGAACTTCCAGCACAATGTTGAATAACAATGGTGACGGTGGGCATCCTTGTCTTGTTCCTGTTCTTAGAGGGAAAGCTTTCCGTCTCTCCCCTTTGAGTATGATGTTAGCTGTGGGTTTTTCATATATTGCCTTTATCATATTGAGGAAATTCCCTTCTATTCCTATCCTGTGAAGTGTTTTCATCAAGAAAGTATGTTGAATTTTGTCAAATGCCTTTTCTGCATCGATCAAGATGATCATGTGGTTCTTCTGCTTTGATTTATTGATGTGGTGTGTTACATTAATTGATTTTCTGGTGTTGAAACAGCCTTGCATATCTGGAATAAACCCCACCTTGTTGTGCTGTATAATGCTTTTAATATGCTGCTGGATTCTATTTGCAAGTATTTTGTTGAGGATTTTTGTATCTATATTCATTAAGGTGATTGGTCTCTAATTTTCTTTTTTTTGTAGTATCTTTGATTTTGGTGTTAGGGTGATGTCGGCTTCATAGAATGAGTTGGGTAGCTTTCCCTCCTCTTCAGTTTTTTTGAAGAGTTTGAGCAAGAGTGGTACTAATTCTTCCTTGAATGCTTGGTAGAATTCACATGTGAAGCCATCTGTTCCTGGTCTTTTCTTTCTGGGGAGCTTTTTGATGACTGACTCAATCTCTTTACTTGTGATTGGTTTGTTGAGGTTATCTGTTTCTTCTCAGGTCAATGTTGGTTGCTTATGCTTTTCTAGGAAGTTGTCCATTTCGTGTAAGTTGTCTAGTTTATTAGCATATAGTTGCTCGTAGTGTCTTCTCATTATCTCCTTTATTTCTGCAAGTTCAGTAGTTATGTTTCCTTTCCTGTTTCTGATTGCATTTATTTGCATCTGCTCTCTCTTTTTCTTTTTCTTTTTCTTTTTTTTTGTTAGCCTAGCTAGAGGTCCATCAATTTTGTGATTTTCTCAAAGAACCAGCTTGGTTTTGTTGATTCTCTCTATTGTTTTTTTTTTCTTAGTTGCATTTATTTCTGCTCTAATCTTTGTTATTTTGTTATTTCTCTGTTTGCTTTGGGGTTAGTTTGCTGTTCTTTCTCTATTTCCTCCAGGTGGACAGTTAATTCCTTAATTTTTGCTCTCCTCTTTTAATACAGGCATTTAGGGCAATAAATTTCCCTCTCAGCACCATCTTTGCTGCATCCCATAAGTTTTATATATGTTCTGTTTTCATTGTCTTTTGCCTCGAGGTATTTACTAATTTCTTTTGTAATTTCTTCCTTTACCCACTGGTTTTCTAAGAGTGTGTTGTTTAGTCTCCATATATTTGTAAATTTTACAATCTTCTGCCTGTTATTTATTTCCAACTTTATTCCATTATGATCTGAAAAAGTGTTTTTTATAATATCAAAATTTTAAAATTTGTTGAGACTTTCTTTGTGACCCAACATGTGGTCTATCCTAGAGAATGTTCCATGACTACTTGAGAAAAATGTGTATCCTGCTGTTGTCGGGTGTAGTGTTCTATAAATGTCTGTAAAGTCTAGTTCATTTATCATACAATTCAGCATCTCTGTTTCCTTATTGATCCTCTGTCTAGGTGTTCTATCCATTGATGAGAGCGGTGTTTTGAAATCTCCAACTATTATTGTGGATTTATCTACTTCTTTCAGTGCTCTCAGTGTTTGCCTCATGAATTTTGGGGCACTCTCGCTTGGTGCATAAATATTTATGATTGTTATGTTTTCTTGATGAATTGACCATTTTATTAATATATAGTGTCCTTCTTTGTCTCTTTTAATTGTTTTGCTTTTGAAGTCTAATTTGTCTAATATTAATATATCTACTCCTGCTTTTTTCTGATTGCTGTGTGCAGGAAATATCTTTTTCCAACCTTTCACTTTCAGCCTATTTTTGTCCGTGTGTCTGAAGTGAGTTTCTTGTAGACAGCATATAGATCGGTCCATTTTTTTAAATTCATTCTGCCAGTCTGTATCTTTTTATTGGGGAGTTTAATCCATTAACATGTGGTTTTGTTACTGTAAGGACAGTACTTTCTTCTACCATTTTGTCTTTTGGATTTTATATGTCATGTCTTATTTTTTCCTCTCTCTCTTTTTACCCTTCCTGATAATCTTCATTTCTATACTCTTCTCCAGACTTCTTTCTCCGGTCTTTTCCTATCAGCCTGTAGCCCTTCCTTTAATATTTCTTGTAGCGCCGGTCTCTTATTCACAAACTCTCTCAGTGTCTGTTTGTCTGAAAATATTTTAATCTCTCCCTCATTTTTGAAGGACAGTTTTGCCAGATATAGAATTCTTGGTTTTCAATTCTTCTCTTTCAGTATCTTTAATATGTCATACCATTGTCTTTTTGCCTCCATGGTTTCTGCATTGAAATCCGTACATAGTCTTATCAAGCTTTCCTTGTATATGATGGATTGCTCTTGTCTTGCTGCTTTCAGAATTCTCTCTTTGTCTTTTACATTGGACAATCTGATCATTAAGTGTCTTGGAGTAGGTCTATTGGGTTCTATTCTGTTTGGGGTGTGCTGAACTTCTTAATCTGTAATTTTCTGTCTTTCATATGAGTTGGGAAATTTTCTGTGATTATTTCTTCTTTTATTATTTCTGCCTCCTTTCCCCTCTCTTCTCCCTCTGGGGCAGCCATAACTTGTATATTCGTATGCTTCATGTTGTCAGTCAGCTCCCTAAGACCCTGCTCATATTTTTCCATTCATTTCACCATCTTTTCTTTTGTGTGTATGAATTCAAATGTCTGGTCTTCCAATTCACTGATCCTTTCTTCTGCCTGTTCAAATCTACTCTTCTATCCCTCCATTGTCTTTTTCATCTTATCCATTATGCCCTTCATTCTCATAAGTTCTGCTGTTTGTTTTTTCAAGTTTATGACTTCTTCTTTATGACCATCCAGTGCCTTGCTTATATTCTTCATCTCTTTTGCTATGTCTTCCCTCAGTTCATTGATTTGATTTTTGAAATCATTTAGTAGATTTGTTTGAACATCTTAATTAGTTCTTCCTTCAGTTCATTGAATTGATTTAACATTGTTTGCCTCAACTCCTGTATCTTGATTGAAGTATGAACTATTAGTTTGTTCCTTTGACTTGTCTATATTTTCATGTTTCCTAGTATGGCTTGTTATCTTGGGTTGTTTAGGCATCTGACTTTCTTGATTAGTTCATTCTGGAGCTTGTTTTCTCTCTTTTTCCTGGTGTTTTCTTGTCTGTTGGCTTTGTTCTCTAACCTTTGGTGTTCAGTTCAGCTTATTTTAGGCCTCTAACTTAGGTTCTATTTAGTTGATCCAAGTTTTTCTCCTTTTGTTTTTCTGTTTCTTTCCCTGCCTCTGTGTAGCCTTTTTGTGTGAGGGTCTCCTCAGATATGGTCAACCCCGGTCAGGTTTTCTCAGTCCAGGGAGGCCTAGGTCTCAGGAGGAGGATATGGAGTTTCCTTGAGAATGTGACCCTCCTGTGAAGCCCTTAGACTCTGTGCTTTTCCTATGCTGTCCAGCAGGTGGCTGTTGCCCACTCGCAGCTCCCCAACCAGTGTGAGGAGGTATGGAGCTTTTAGTTCTCCTGGTGACCCTGACCCTGTCAGGGGCATGACTTACTGAAACTGGTTTCTGAATTCCAGCCTCTGGGGTCTGAATTCCCCAAAGGAGGGCTGCCAGTGGAGCTGGGCCACTCCCGTCTTTTCTTGGGAAGTTACAGTCTTTAACAAATATTCTCCACTACTAGACTTACTGCTTTGTCTCTCAGAGCTATCTTAGCTCTTTACTTGCCTGAGCCCAAATTGCAAGTCCTTGAGGCTTTCTGTAATGGGCTTCTTAGAATAGTTATTAAAAAATAAATAAATAAAAAATAAAAAGATTAAAAAAAATGAAAAAAGAAAAAGAAGGGCTCAGTATAGACTATTTACAGTCCTTGCAGTTCTGATGGGCTATTGAGATGCAAAAAGACAAGGAGTTGAGGGCGATTAAGGAACAATCAAGAAACCAGAAAAACTGGCTTTTCAGAGAAGGGCCCTGGCCCCTTGGGTTTGCATTTGTGCCTGAGTCCTGCCCTTCTCTGTATTCTGTTTACCCCAACTTCAAAAGTCTCTTATCTTATCTGATTTTATTTTATTTTATTTTAATTTATTTCAATTTAATTTAATTTAATTTTTTTGCTGTTTTTGCTAGCCCTGTCTGCTCTCTGCCAGGCTGACTGCTCCCAGATTCTCCAGTGTCTGGTCTTAGTTTATCATATGGTTGGAGTTTTCATTCAGCAGTCTGAGTTTGTTAATCAGTGCTGCAATTGCAGTTCTCCCTCATGGTTACCAGCCCTGACAGTCCCTCCTCCCTTGGCATAGTGCCTGGCAGGGAGGGACGTGGGCCCCCTGGCTATAAGAACTTACTGATTTCGCTGATTGCAACTCCTCCACGGGTTCATGAGTGTTGTATGAAGTATGTCCAAACTCAAATTCCTCTGTGGTGTCCGGTCCATGCAGCTCCTGCCTATCTACCAAGTACCCTAAAGGAGTAACTAAAATCCACACCTCACCACTCCGCCATCTTGCCCTGCCCTCCCCTCCCTCTCCTTTTAAAGATAAAAGTCCTTAACGTAGTCTTGCATAGCCTGTCCACCTGTAACCCCTTCTTTCTTTCTTTCCAATTATTTTTTATTTTGATAAATTTCAAAGTACTGCTTGATAAGTAATTATAGAGCAAATTTCAAAGTATAGTATTGGTTACAGTTCCAGAATTTCAGGTATTTCCTTCTTACTGTTCTAACACACTAGAAAGTAAAAAGAAATATCTACATAATGATTCAGTAGTCATAATCATCTGTTGAATCCCAACTTTTCTGTTACAACTCCTCCCTCTCATTTGATCATTCTTTCAATCTTCGGGGATATTTGGGCAATGATCATTCTAACTTCTTCATGTTTAAAAATTTTTTGACCCTTTTTCCTCATTTTGCTTGCTTCATTCACAGTTCTTTACACACACACACATACACAAACACACACAACTTCCTCTTACCCTACTGCTTTTGCACCTGATTTTCTCTTCTATTGTTCGTACTATTCCTTTTGCCTAGGTTGCTCTTTTTTTCTACTCTCAGGTATTAATTCCAAGCCATCCTTCATATTTCAGTTCATAACATCCCCTAAGGAAGCCTCCCAGATTTCCTTGATGGGCCGTATCCCCCTATCATTTGTTCTTGTAGAATTGTATACTTATTATGCCTTTAAGGACTTTCTACGTAATTGTAATTAATTTTATAGTCATGGATGAGATTATTGATTAAGGCCTTTCTCTCCAACTAGACTATAAACCCCATGAATGTAGGGATTGCTTCTCTTTTAACATTGTATTCCTTGGGTTTAACATAGCACATCACTCATTGTAGGTTCTGAAAATATGTGGGTTGAATGAATGAATGAATACTTGATGTCTAACACTAGGCCTAATTTCTTACAATTGCAATATACCATTTTTTCCCTTCTGTCAACTTCTGCTCATCTTCCTCTTCCACCTCTATTATGCAACCTCCCTATTCTGCCTCCACCCAACCTATTTAGTCCCAAATGTACACGCACATTTGCACATACATACTCACAACATATGTCAAGTGGTTCTGTTATCTAGTTGGTCACAAACTTTTGGAAAAGATGCCCTATAATGTATGGCTTTGCCATTTTGCTGTCTAGAGAGCTAGAAATCATGTGTAGAAAGATGGCATGTGCTCCTTTGATTTTTCTATGTCAAATGGTAAATCAAGAAGTGCTTAGGTAAGCCCTGTCTTCTTGAAGGTTTGTAAGAAGTGACTTAGTTCTTCAATTCAATTTTAAGAGTTTTGAAATACCAAATGGCTGAAATAGCAGATTTTATGTTCTCTTCGTGATGGAAGTGGTTGATAGTGTAATGTAAATGTCCTAGAAAACTTGGAAATAGGTTAACAATTCTGTGTTCTTTCTTGTAGCTGTATCCTAATTTTTTGCCATAGTGATAAGCAGACTTTTAGTCTGGCAACTTATTGAAAATGTTAATAAAATAATATCATCTGAGGCAGTTTTGTTTATAATCTCAGATATGATTTAGTAGAAAGCATTAAACAACCATTTTGTAAACTGACAGAGTTCGTTTCCTAATGGGTTGAAGTACAGATGGAAAGAAATACCAAAATGAGTTTATAGTGTTATAATAGCTGATCCTTTTAGACCAGACTGCATTGTCTTCAAGATATATGCTTATTAAATCTTGGCATTCTAATTTGGTATATGACACAAGTGCTATAAACATAACATATGACTGTTGGTTAATAATGTTCAGTCTGTGGCTATTTGACTCTCTCTCACAGATAGGAAGAATCCCTAAGTCTAGTATGTAAAAGGTACTCCTTAATTTTAAGTTCTAGAATAATAAGTAGAAGATTAAATCAAAGTTTGCTGGATGTTTTATAAATTCAAAAGAATGCCTGTGGTGGCCTTTTCAGATTAGGCATATTGGTGTAAATTTTATCTTCATGATATGAATTTTATACTGCTCCCATATTTTTACTAAGATAAATTCATTTTTGTAAGTGAAAGTAAATTATTTAAAAGCAGATAAATTTTTGCAATTAAATATTGGCAATAGGATTGATTTGCAGCAATATTATCATCTCTGAAATAAAGTGATAGTGCCAGTAAGGGTTGTTTGATTATAATCTTCTTACAGGTACTTGTATTGAATTAATGGAGTGTGTATGTTTATTAGCAGTGAAGATAAATATGGTCATTGAAATGGCATGTGAATCATCCAATTCCTAAATTAACTGGAATGAATAAGAACTTTCCATGAGTGAATTTCATTGTATAACCTAATATATTTCTGAATCTATAGGGAGCTTCACGTTGGAGTTGGCTCATAAATATTTTGTTTTTGATGAGGTCATTTTGGTCCTCCAGTAAGTAAACCCCTGAAGAGAAGCCTAATATTGCCCTGGTTACTGAATTTGGTCTAAGTTTAGGACTGTTGCAGTGAGGGGTTAGCTTTTAATATGTAATATTTATTGCTTTAAAAACTAAAGTAAGTACACTTCTTGACCTATTATTAATGAATTGAAAGTTCAGTCTAACCTTTATGAACTGTTTAAGCCAAGCACCTGATAGTATTTCAACTCACTGTAATAGTTCAATTAAAATGAATACCATAGTTAGAGGTTCTGTGATTGTAAGAAAGCACAATGTTCCTATGTTCATGTACTTATTTCTTTTACATTGTGTCAGACCTTTGTAGTTTATGACCTGGATGATTTTTTGTGGCCTTTTACCCATAGTGCTTGATTATTTTTCCCTTGTTCATGGTACCACAAAGTCAAAATTTATATACGTATGAAATAAGATACAAAGCTTATTCTCAAAAAAGTATATGATCTGATAAAAGTATTTAATATCTTTACAAGAATAAGGAAGTAATATAATGGAGTGAGGCCAAGTTTGCTAGACCAGAGAAAGATTCACAGAGGAGTTGTCTTGAACAGGTCCATGGAGTTAGTATATGGGGTTTCTTCCTTGCTGCGGACTCTGCAAGGGCCTGCCTGAGTATAGCTGCAGTTCCTGTAGACAGTTCCTGGCATGCTGATGGTTTCCCACCTCACGACCAGCACCTTTATGTTTCTTTACCTGAGGGCCTTCTCTGGTCCCAGAGGGGTCGGCTTAACTATACTGCAGTTGCCTCGTGGAAACCAGGGGAGTTAACACCTTCAGAAACAACCCTCAAACCCTCAGTCAGAGGGAGATGGGAAGGAATTTATGGATGAAGCTCCTAGCTCCCCAGCCTCCTCTGCATTATGATTCTGTGGTATGATCTACAGGTGTTCCAGAGCTTCCCCAACAGGATTATGTACAAGAGCCTCACAGTGCTATCCTGCTCATTAACAAGGCCATTATTAGGTCTTATCTCTTTCTTTTCTCCTTCCCCATTTCCTCACCTGTACTTCTTGGGATCATTTCTTAAGCGAATGATCTACACCCAAGTCCTTAATCCTAGCACCTGCTTTCGGTGGGGCCCACAGTAAAATGGTTTGGTAGAGATGGAATAAGAGAAGCATGCATAAAGTTGTAAAGATTAAGTACAGCATCAGTGAGTGGCTCAGTTTAACTGAATATTAGGTTTGTGGTTCCAGGGCAATAAAATTGGTTAGGTCGAAAGGAACTATGATGCCAGACTTGAGGATTTAGAGCTTTTCTTCAGGTTTTAGAGATTTACTAAAGGCTTAGCAAAGGGAAGTGACATGACCAGCACTATGCTTCCCTAATAGTAACCTGGCTTTAGTCTTTAAAAGAATCAGAAGTGAGAAGAGACTGAAAGCATGGAGAGCATCTGGAGACCATACTGTGATCTAGCCGAGGAAATGGAGAGGAGGGATGGTAAATGCTACAGTTGACAATTGGATTGATGTGGGTGTCAGGGGGAGAGAAGGGCATTAAACAATAATGCTCATGTTTTTGGCCTCCACTGCTGACTGGCAGGATGGTGATGTTCTGTTCAAAACAGTAAACACTAGAGGATGAACATGATTGAGATAATAACAATGTCAGCTTACATCAGGGGCAAAATCTGTCTGTTGACTATACAATATCTAGTCCTGCATTCTTCCTTTCTTTTTTAGTACCAGAATCCTCATTTTACTCAGGCCCATAATTCAGGCCAGGTAAAAGTTATTTCCCAACTTTTCTTGCAACTAGTGATAATTAGATTGAAATCTAACTGCTGCATAAGCTGCATAAAGGAAACTGGCTCATCTGGAGATGTGCCCCTTTTGCCTTTCCCTTATTCTTCCTTCCTATTGTCTGGAAACATGGAAGTCCAGCAGCAATCTTGGCCCATGATGTGACCTTGAGGATGGAAGCCCTGTGATAGGAGTCTCCATACCAGCTCCAGGTTTCCTACCTCCAAAATTTAATTATATAAGGGAGAAATAAACTTTGTCTTCTTTTAGCTATTGTTACTTTAGATTTTCTTTTACAGACAATTGTACCTAAATGCTAACTGATGATACAGAACGTGAGCATATTGAATTTGAATTAAGAGCAGGATATCCAGGTGGAGATATTCAATAAGCTGTTGGAAATGTAGATAGATAGATAAGTAGGTAGGTAGATAGGTAGATAGATAGATAGATAGATAGATAGATAGATAGATAGATAATAGCAGTTAGCATTTGAGTGATACTTATGTGCCAGTCCCGTATATTTCAGGTAAGGAGGCATAGAGAGGCTTAACAGTCTGCACAAGATAAATCATATGTGGCAGAGCAGGAATTGAAACCCAGATCTGTCTGATTTCCAGAGTGTTAATTATTGTGCTGCCGTGTAGAACAGAACTCAGAATAATGACTCATAAGAATTTAACTTTAAGGGAGAATGAGCTGAGGGAATTCTTTAAAACTACTGAGAACATAGAACTATTTATTTGCATATGTATTTTGCAAAATTAAATTTTGTGTCTTTCAAAGTGTGCACATAGTATACATGGGAACCATAGGACTCAAAAGCAATATTATGTCAATGAAGAAATTCAATTACATGTTTAAATTGTAATAAATGGTTAATTTGGGAGGTTTATTAGTATGTCTCTTATCTTTTTAGAGATGTTTTGTTAGGAATTCTACCAGGTTGTAGCAAATGGAGAGGCCTCAAATAATTTTTAAGTTGGCAAATAATGTAGAAGTTATCCGGTCTAATGCCCTGCTTTCTTAGATGAGAAACTGAGACCTGAAAGAGCCAAGTGACTTGTCAAAGTTGGCTATGAATGTTAGGGACAGAACCAAGATAATAATACAGTCTTTTGATTCCTCTCAAGTTTTCCCACATAACAGGCTGAGGGAAGGTCCATTGTAATTATCTCCAAGTACTCATTGACCCTGATCATCAGATTCTGAAGTGGTTAAATATTACATTTAGAGTACTTTCTACAGCAGAGAGGATAAATCAAACCAGAATCCAGCCATGGTGGCTATGAGTTGCAAGTGAAAATGACTGGATCCATTCCTCTTCTTCAAGGGTGGTGGGGGTGAAAGGCTCATCACAGTGGGTCAAAGAGGGAGAGGGAGGAGAAAAATTGAAGACAGTAAGTGTAGAAAATATTTCAAGGAGTGTTGCTGAAAAGTTGTAAAGAAGCAGAAAGTGGGGAAATGGAGTTGAGAGAGATTTTGAAGAAAAAATTAATAGTATATTTGTATGCTGATGGGAGGAGACAATAGAGAAGGGAAAATTGATGATTCAAGAGAGAAGGAAGAACTGATGACAGTAACGTCCTTGACTTACATTAGGTTAACAAGACTGACATCATCTCTGCCCTCGGGGAGTTAACAATAAAGTCGAGATGAGAGATTTTAAACCAATAATTACAAATAGATTGCGAGTGCCAGAAAGGAAAGGCATGCTATGGGATGTATAACAAAAGGACCTAATTCTGGGAACAGGGATGATGGTAAAGGCAGGGATCAGTGATGCTTTCTCTGAAGAGCTGATATCTAGGCCAAGTGAGAAAATGGTAGGAAACCTTAAATATAAAATTTAAATATAAAGAAGACTCAAAAGAATTTCAGTTTGCCTCATTTGATTTGATAATTCATTGCATTTATTTCATAAGCATTCTATGGTCATTTTTCTCTCTTTGCTTTCTGAGTAATGCCATGTAGTTAAAGAATAGCATTATGAAACTGGAGAACTTTAATTAGAAGTTCCATATCTTCCAGCTAAGTCAATCACATGATTAATTTTGCACTCACTTATCTGCTGTATTTGTAGCTTACTGGCAATAAAAACAAAATGAATAAAACTCAGATCAGCCATTTTTGACAGTTTTAAATATTTAGAAAATCCATAAATTGCCTATAACTTCTAGATGCATGTGTCTTCAGTGATATACGGCAATGGTTAAAAGAACTGTGTATTTTCTGCCATATTATTACATCATTAACTATGTATGAAAGCCATTTTCATAGATAAAACTACATTGGGAACAGAAAAATATCACATGATGAATTTCTCTCAGTATTTAAAATCCTCTGGGAACCACTTTCCCAGATTGCAAAAATGATCTGTCGAACTTCATACGACCAAATCAATTCTCCAGACGCTCCTGCAGAATACTAACAATAAGTCTCGATGAGAGAATATTCAGGTAAACTCGGCATTTTTCTTTCCATTTCAATACATTGCTACCATATGCTAGTTGCTAAATTTTATGTTTCTCTGGTAGTCTTACCTCTTCCAGAAACTTAACAAAAGATGTCTGTTTGGTTTGGCTGGGAATGATCCAAATTGTATCTGGTGAAGACTAACTTTTCTGATTCTGACACTCTGCACTGCTCTCTCTCTTATTGTGTTTTGGTTCCTTTCCAAAATAATTTCTTTGTTGTTTTCCTTTACACATTTTACATTTTGCTTCATCTAAGAAAGTCAGTTTTTCTCTCTACTTTATGCAACATTAGCCACACTAGAAAATTAAATACTTGTTGAGGAAAATAAAAAAAGATCTCATGTTTATTCCTGTAAAATGTCTCAAAAGAAATTACCTGAAGACATTGCTTATTGCACATACACTGCTGGTTATACACAGATTATCATGCATTCACCTGAGGCTTTGTTAAGGATATGTTTTATGTCTCTTTCACCGTGTTTCTTCTTTTGCCACTCTCTATGCTTATTTCATCTTCCTCATTGGAATATAAAATTACAATTTCCTTAAAGGTGAATAGAGCTGTGCACTGCTCCTTCTATTTAAGGAAGTAAACTGGCTCTGTTGCTCTCTAACTAGGAAGTTTTCCCTTTCCACTGGTGGCAGCACACTTATTAAAAATTGAATATGTGTAAAGTGTTTTGACCAGTATGAGCACATAGTGTGCTGGTTTGAAACTGTTATGGACCCTAGAAGAGCCATGATTTTTTAATCCAATCTTGTTGGGTAGAAGTGTTTCCATGGAGATGTGACTCACCCAACTGTGGGTGAGACCTTTGATTAAATTATTTCCATGGAGATGTGACCCTGCCCATTCTGGGTGGGTCTTAATTAGGTCACTGGAGTCCTTTAAGAGAGCTCACAGAAACAAAGAGCTCAGAGAAGCTGAGAGAGACATTTTGGAGAGAAGTGAAGATATATAATCCATAGTTTGCCCCTGGGAGAAGCTAAGAGCCAACACAGACCCAGACACTTCAAGACACTGGGGAATGCAAACAGAAGGACATTTGGAGATGCTAAACTAAGAGATGAAGCCCAGAGTTTGCCCCAGAGAAGCTAAGATGGGACTTCCAGATGCTTAGAGATAAACTCTCCAGGAGAACAAAGCAGAGAGTTGAGAGCAGCTAAGAGAGACAGAAGCCCAGAGACATTTTTTCTGGTATTTTGCATAATGGAAGCATTAGCAAGCTGAAACTCATAGTAGAGTTCAACAAACATTACTTGTCACTGTTCTTGTTGCTATTATTATAATTATTTCACAGCCATGTTGGTAGGAGATGCATTTCTATGGCTATACATTTGTATGCATAAAATTTTCAGTTTCTTTTTATGTTGAAAAACAAGACTTGGTCTCTGAAGGAAATTCTTCCAAGGTACACCCTATGAATGCTAAGTAAAATCCATCAACTCACTCTGTCACTAGAGAGTCATTTACTACAAAAGATAATGGTGGCAGAGTGTCTGGCTTTAGTCAGCTCTAGTTTGAATTGCAGAAATATGCAGTAATCTGGAATATCTGAGGAACAGTGATGCTTACGTTGGCTATGGATAGAAGATCCAGATAAGATCTCATCTGCAAAGTGTCCCAACTGAATAATTTTTAGCATCTGGATTTCAATATATTAAACCCTCTTCATTTACAATAATTCCATAGTGTTTTTTAAGGAAAGAAACAGTGGAAACTGTTGAGTAGGCTCTAAAAATATGGCCTATATTACAGAATATTACTTTTATAAGTTAGCTCCCACATATTCACCTCTTCATTCCATCAACAAATTTTTACTGAGCATCTACTATGGGTTAGACAGACACTGTTCTAGGCACTAGACATGTAGCAATGAATAAAAGAAAGTAGACACTCTCATGGAACTTGTTTTCTACCAAGGGCAGGCAAATACGTGTAAATATGTGAAAGATGGATAGATGGGTGGATGGATGGATGGGTAAATAAGTAAACAATGCTGTTCAAACATGTCAGGCAGTAATACATTCTATGAAATGACGTAAGAGCTAGAAATAAAGGAAGTGAGGAATTAAGCTCTTCAGATAACAATGGTAGAGTATCTAAAGCAGAGAGGACAATAAGTGAGATAGACTTGAGGTAAAAGTGTGGAACAGAAAAGGAGGCCAGTGTAGCTAGAGCAAAGTGAACCAGAAGGAGAGCAGTGAGGGAGCAAATCATAAAAGTCCTTGTATGCCACAATAAGGAGTTTGGATTTTATGTTGCGTGTTCTTTGGCCAGGTAGTCATATTAAACCACCATCTAATCACATGAAGTACAAAGAGGTATTTCTGATAACTGGGTTAAATGGCTCCTTCCATCATGCAAACCTGCCATCTCCCAAGTTTACCATGGAAGAGGGAGAGTATAGAGGATTGTTGTAGGGTGTTTTTATGGAACATACCTGTAAACATACATGACTTCTACTCATATGCACTTGATAACCAGATTTAAGTGCTTGGGAGGCTGGATAATATGACTCATCTGTGTGCCAGGAAGAAGTGGAAACAAGTTTGGTAATGACCAATACAGAGCCTCTGCCACATTTATATTGCCTTTCTTTTTCTCCTTCTCTCCTTATCCATAAGCCTCTGATATGTTATTTCTCTTAGTACTGGAGAGAAGACTACTACTACTACTATAACTGTGGCTCTCTGATTTCTTTCAATTATTTTCCTTAATTCTTATAAACCTGTAAGATAGGTCTGTTATTATCATCATCTTATAGATGAGGAAATTGAAGTATGGTTAAGTTAATGTGTCTGCTGTCACCCAGCTGGTAAAAGTTGAAGCCAAGATTTGAACCTGGCTGTCTATCCCAGAATCTTCCTTCTTAACTGTGACATTGCATTCCCTCCCAAGTTTTGAAGAATTAGAAAAGTCCTACATCATATTGCTTCTCAAGGAGCCAGGGTGAACCTGGAGGGAGCTCTTGGCACCACTATTCCAACTTCAAATAGTCTCAGTTCATTTGCTGATTTGTCCCCATCTTTTATGTTCCCACTACTAACCAGAATTACTCTAGCCCTCCTGGTTCTAGACCAATGACTCTGAACAAAGTGAAAACTTGGAGCAAAGGGTTGAGGTAAAGAATTATGTCCTGTTTGTGTAAGAATTCTTCTCATATCATTTCACGGTAGGTAGTTTTCACATTTCTAATTCTCCTAACCCAAAAATCTTCTACCAAACAGCACTCCAAGAATATAGTAACTATAATTAAATCCCTTGCAAAAAGAGGCACAGAAAGTAACTATAAACAATCCACACATGGATATGTTACCACATGCTAAAGGCCTATAAATTCTGATATAACAGAATGCTATTTTTTTAAATTTTTATGTGAGCCACCAATATACAATAGATATCAGATACCAAAATGAGTTATAAGAAACCAAAATGCAGATTTTCAAAGGAAATATTTAACCACCGGATTCCATACCCACACCAAGGGTATTAAAAAGGGCCAGGTTGTTAGAGATCAGAAAGGATTTTGTGAGGAAGATTTCTTTGGAAAATAGCATATTATTTGCCACCTGCCACTTCCTGGTGAGGGAAGGATATATGTGTGTGTCTGTGTGTGTGTATGTAGTGATTCCCATCATATCCAATCTACAGAGAAAGTCCTCAAAAGAGACTGCACAGAGTTTGTTGTATTCCCTGGTCTTTGGGGAACACATTTAGGTGGGGTCTGATGTCCATCTGAAGTATCTGGCTAAAAGGGTCTGTGAAAATCAAGAAGAGGGCTGTGTTTGGGTAGTAACTCAGAGGGTTAAAGATGTATGAATCCTGGGGATCAGATAATGGAATCCAGGGAAGGAGAGATGACAGTCCTGATTTTTGACTCCCGTCTAAGAGAATCACCTGAAAGGGCCAAGAAACTCCAGCGGAGCCTGTGTGGGGGCCGAGGGAGGATCAGCAGCTGGAGGAATAGAATGCATCCATGTCACTGGGGTTACCATCAAAGGAGCCCAGAAGGGGAGTCTCTGAGAATTCATAAAAATATCAGAGAGAGAAGGGGAGAAGGAGAGAGAGGGAGTATAAACTAGTATAGCCAAGAGAATGTGAAGCAGTTTTACAGAAGGCTCAATTTACCATAATCCATAGCTAGGGGATGAAAGTAGTCTAAGCTTTGAATGAGCATAAAAGTGATGTGTAGTGTATTCAACTGGAACTTTTATTTACTAAATCAAGATTCTTTTTTGTGACTAAGTAACTCTCTATTACCTAAGAGCCACCAGAAATATCATGAAGCCTGCCAGAGTTGTCATCTACTGGTAAGAGAAAAACTTCCCCCTTTGGGAAGGAGGCACTGGGAGGTAAATATAAAGTTGCTTTTGCATTACAGCTCATGAGTCATTGTGCAATGCACTGGTTGTACTTATAATGTAAATATTGCTCTTTAGTAAGTATGGGTTTTCTAATATTGTTAATCTTTAATTCAGTATTGATGTTTGAATATATCATATTTTTGCCTTCTAGAAAGTAATGGAGTTATTACTTAATTCATTGATGGTTGGTTGATATGTATCTTGAATTTCAAATACGTTGAGAATTATTAATAGATCTGTAGATTAATTCTGCCACTAAGACATTCTTTTCTCTGGTACATTTGAAAGTCGCAATTCCAGTTGAAGAGATTGAAGAAACTGTAGGCATTTTCCAAATTTTTACATGGCTGTCAGGTTGCCTTAACTTAGTAGGTTTCTTGTGTGCTTTTATTTTTCCCCTCATCTGAGTCCTTGGAAAAGTACTCTTGTATATTTTAAAAACTTGACAGATTCATTTTCTTTCTGCCTCTCAGCTGAAAACATTGCTCTAAACCATAGAAATGAATAGGAGATTCTTTGAAAACTGGCTTGGCATTGTTTTCAGGATCATGTCATGAAATGGATTAATCAACAGTTTTTTTTTTTTTTTTTTTTTGAGTATCCTCTAAGTTCCCAGTACAATGCTTGACACCGCAAGGATTTGGAATTCAACTCCACTCAATTCAACCCAACTCAATTCAAGAGATTTTTATTGAGTATTATCCCATGTCAGGCACTGTGCTAGGTGCTGAGAAAATTAACTAAAATTGTTAAACTCAAGGCATGTAGTCTAGTTGTAAAGTACATATATAACTCTAATACTGTGTATAGTAGGATGACTCTCAGTAGTAGAAATATAAACAAAGCTGAGTGGTCACAATGATAAGAAAATGATTATTTCTAACTGGAAGGATTAAGGAATTAAAAATAGTAACTGTTATTTTTTTGAGCACCTAAGATAGTCCAGGTATTCTATAAGCCTTATCTGAATTGATACTTGAAAGGACCCCTTAGGGTAGTTATTATATCATCATTTTACTAATGGAAAGTTAAGAGAGCTTTTGCAGCTTGTCCAAGTCACACAGCCAGTAGAGGTCAGAACCAGCAATTGGAATCCACGTCTGCTTTATTTTTAAAGCTGTATTCTTATGAGTGCCACTGTGACAGCTGCAATAGTCAAGTAGAGTCACAGATTCAAGAAGGCAGCTTCCACAGATCAGTGGTAATCTTTTGTGACTGGGCATGGCTTAGGAGGCTTGGAAAGACTGGTTGGAGGCATACTGTGGAAGACCTTGAATTCATGCTAAGAAATTGGGCTTCATTCTAGGTATATAATGAGATGCCAATGAAAATTACATATTTTAAAGAGGACCAACAGACAATGGCAATACTTAATAAAAATTTAAAGAGTTTATAATATTTAAATTCAATGTGCTTTTAAATAGGATGATTTGACTAGAATAAGAAGTCTGTTTTATGGTAAGTAGACAAGGAGGCTAGAGAAGTCAGAAACTCTCCTATTACAGAAGTTCCTAAAATGAGTCAGCATGGACTTTTCAGGAGGTGAATGGGATAATGCAAATGGGTCTTAATTTGGACTTTTCCTAATGCATACCCCAGAGAAGGATTTGGGTGAGGAGTTGATTTGGGAGGTGATCCCATGTGACACTGGAAGCGTATGGTGAAGGGAGACAGGGCAGGGAAGGGAGACAATTAAGGGTGTGTTCCCAGGGCACATGGATTCCACAGCACTCCTGCCTCCAGGTGTGGGCAGCACAGCAGGCTCTGGCGACCAGAGAGTACCCTCAGTGAGAGCCATACAGGTACCGGCCATTGGAAGTGGGGGTGTGTGCCATGAAGTGGTGAGGGCAGAGAGATATGGTAGGGGCATCCACGGCATCTGTTAAGAAGACCAGTCTTGGGGATGAAGAAAACCGACATTTCTGAGTGTCCTTCATGTGCCGTGAATTATGCTGGGCACTTTCATATTTGAGTCTTAAAAATTTCTGCAGAATAGAGAGCCTCTCCAATTTTAAAGGGGACAAAAATCACCCTCAGAAAAGTTTTGTAACTTCTCAAAGATCACATACCTAAGTCATGTTAGAGTTAGAATTGGGAGTTGGATTTCAACCCAGGTATTTCTGAACCAGAAGCCTGTGGGGCTTCCACTCTGTTAATGTAATGGAGCAAACAAAAAGGGATCATGAAAATGGAGAATAGAAATAAATCATGAATTTAGATCATGATCAATTTTTCCTTTAAATATTTATTAAGAAATTGGCTTTTTCCCCCTTATTCTAATTGCACAGGCCAGTTACACTGTTATTTGTAATGTGTTAAATGAAAAAGTTCTTGTTTTGTATTTATTTTGGGGTACATAGTACAGAAAAACCCTTACTATTCTTAAAAATACATTAGTGTTTCTAGTATACTGATGGATAATCCTAAATTTTTAATGCAATCTGTAATAATAATGACAGTATCATCTTATATTATTCTTATGCTATTTCCCATAATACAGAATAAATCAACAATTTAATTTCATTGAGCCCTCATAATAGTACTGTGACATCAGTAAAAGTCTTATTATCACCAATTCATAGACGAGGACACCAGAATTCAGATAAGTGGCTTGTCTGATGTGACTTGGCTCGTTGGTGATAAGGCTGGGTCTAAAGCTGCATTATTTCAGGATTGATTTGTAGAATGCAGGTACAACTTACTTTATACAGTATAGGCAGTACTGGAAAGCTTAATTTTTAGTACTGGGAATCTTATTATTCAAAGCAATCCTACTGTGAATCCTTTGGTAACTTGAATAGCCTGACTTTGGTCCAAATAAGGAGTTTTCATATTTAGCCTGACAGTCATGGATATTTCTGCTGTGTTTGCCTTGTAAATGACTATATTTGCCTCTTAATATACATCTTGCATCTTGGCATTTCCTGTCATGTGATTATAGATGCACCTCAGAGGGCATTTTCCACCTATGGTTACTGCAAACTACTGGAGAATGTGTATGGGTTGGTATCATTTCTCAAGTATTGATTTCAATTACCTTATCTAGGTCCTTAGGACAAGAAGGGAGAAATACAATACCTGATTCTAAAGAAGGGTTTTTAAAGGAAAGATGTTCTTCGCTGAGGATAGCGTTTTTGCAGTTTTAATATGAAAATCACTCTCAACTACATTCACTGATGTTGGTGCTGATGCGGTTATTGCCTTCCTACAGACATTGGACTGTCAAGCCTGCATGTGACTTGTATTTTCATCCTGGAGGATGCTTGCAGTTTGTCAGCGGTTTAGGGACTATGGTTTCTCTCTGATGCTTGTGCCTACTTAGCCCCATGGGCTCAGGGTCCTGGTCTCGAAATGGTGCCATCTATCTCTGATCCCTGCTGTCATTTTTTAATAACCTGCAGCTTTGGGCTGTTTGTGTCGCTTTAAAGTGTTTTTTCCTGCTTACCTTGCATGTGGTTGTTCCAGTTCATCTCATCTTACTATATAAGCAGTTGCTTAGGAATTCTGTTGGAATCTATTTATCTTTGCATTCCTTAACCCCATGAAACTGAGGTATAAGCAACATTGATTGAATGCTCTCAGTACATGGATTCATTGATGTGTTGACTATCAGGGAAGTAAGCTACTTTCATCCTATCTCTTTGTCTTGTTTTACATTACTTTAAAAAGGACTGGATAAAAGTTTTTTAAAAAAAGTACCCACAGATTCATCACCTAAACAATGAAATTAAACAGTTTGCTCTATTTTTTCCAGGAAATTAAAATATATATGTATATATTTATAGCCAATATATATAAAATTTATTTATTCTACTTCTTTTATTTAGCAGTATATGACTGTTATTTCTTAATATTTTAATTATGCATGTTTAGAAAGAATTTCCTTACCTGAATTTACTCAGGTAAACCCCTATTAAGTTATATTTTTAATATTTTGATACGTATCACTAAATTACTTCCCAAAAGTGTCATATAAATTTACATTCTTAGCAATGTATGGGTAGTGCCTATTTCACCAAACCCTGCTCATCCATAGCTATACTTATTAAAACCATTGTTTCTGAAAATCTGCTGGACAAGAAATGCTATCTTTTTATTTTATTTTGCTATATTTTCAAAGCTGTGTATCTCCTATTGTAAATTTTCTGTTTATATTCTTTGTCCATTATTCTATTCATTTATCAGTGGTTTTCTTATTTATAAGTCTTTTTCCTAGTAAATATATCAATCCTCTATTGTAGTGATTACATAGATTCTCCAGGTTTTTCAACATTGACATGTTTTAAATTTTTCTGTAGTCAAATTTATTGACTCTTTTCTTTATGATTCCTTTATTTTCGGCTGCTCAGTGAGAAATGTATTCAGCTGTAAGTAACAGAAATCCTGATAACAGCGACTTTTACAAGGGAGGGGTTTAGTTTTCTCACAGGGGTTGAAGTCTGGTGGTAGCATTGCTTTAGTTTCTCAGTAATATCATTTCAGACCTAGGCTCTTGTTCTCTTTCTGCTTTGCTGTCTTTTATCATTATTGGAAATTTCTGCCCGTAAGCATCCTCTTCACTGAGGAACTCAGGCTCAGGGAAGTTAAGTGGTCTGTCCCTGCTACTCAGCTAATTGGTGGAGCCCTCTGGTCTCCTTTTTCCTCAGTCACTACACAGTTCTGTGTAGTTCCCCCATTTCTTCATCTTGCTGTGCATCATTCATATTTGGACCTTCTAATGGCATATTATATACCTACAAATATGACTCTGCCCTGCACTCCTCCAAGATGTGTCCAGCCAGTATCATGTGCTGGCAATTAACACCTCAGTTTCTCAACTATTTTAAAATAGATGAAACATTTTATGTTTAAATTAACATGAGTAGAATTCAATATCTGCAAAACTGAAAACCTTATGTACTCTCATTATATTTTCAAAGATATAAGAGAACTTTCTGAGAGAAAGAGCCCAAACTTTTAAGATTATGTTGCAGTACTTTTTATTATTTTTAATATTATAGACTAATTCATGGGCAGTATACCTACAAACCTCCTGACATATTTCAGACAGACTACCTTTGATTTGGCAAAGAAAAATATTCTCATCAACCTCTGTAAGTCCTCACTGACAAATCTAAACTAACACATGTGAAATCTGTATCTGCAAAGCACTCAACTTGACCCTGTGGTAACTGAGCTTATAAATTAGGTTGGAGGAAACAAGAGTAATAGATAATATTTGTAAGCCATAAAAGATGTAAGTAGTAGTTGAAAGCAGTACTACTTTAAATGCTGCACAGTAGCACATGTCTAATGGATCATGTTTTCTTAATTTCGCCCATGTTTGAACCAACATCATGATTTTTGCCATTATGATAAACTATACTGATTTATTTAGAATATTTAAATAAATATTAGTTTAATATTTTCTTTAAAATGACTTTAAATTGATTTGGTTTTTGATAGTTAACGTCCTATTAAATAATAGTATCCATGAACTTGTGAGTTTGATCTGCTATCAGTATTTCTTTTTTTTTCTTAAGTTTTATTCTCACACCATACAATCAATGGCTTTTGGTATAATCATGTAGTTATGCATTCACCACCATAATCAATACAAGAACATTCCATTTCATCTGAAAAAAAATCTCATACCTCTTATATCCCCCTATTATTGACATTTAGCTTTGGTATAGTGCTTTGTTACAATTAATGAAAGAATATTACAATGTTACTGTTAACTATAGACCTTAGTTTGCATTAACTGAATTTTTCCCATAACCTCCCTATTACTAACACCTTGTAATAGTGACATATGTTTGTTCTAGCTCATGTAAGAACTGTTACTCCGTACAATTAACCAACATGATTGTCCACTCTAAGTTTTGTTAAGCTGTACAGTCCAGGTTTTATCATCTAGCTTTCCTTCTGGTGGCAAACGTGTCCCTAATCTTCATCTTTCAACCAGCTTTGTTAATTGCATTTAAAATATTCTGTTACCATCACACAGTATTGTGTTATTCATTTCCGAACCTTTGCGGCCAACCTTATTAAACATTTTGTACACCTTAGCATCAATTGCTCAATCTCTGCCCTCTTTTTATCTCCTGATAAGCTATGCTTTCAAATTTAACTCCCTGAGTTTGCTCATTATAGGTAGTTCATATTAGTGAGACCATACAATATTTGTCCTTTTGTTTCTGGCTTATTTTGCTCACACGATGTCCTCAAGGTTCATCCATGTTGTTGTGTGAATCCTGATTTCATTCCTTCTAACAGCTGCATAATATTCTATCATTTGTAGATACTACAGCTTGCTAAAAACATCGGTGTGCAAATGTGTATTCATGTCCCTGCTTTCAGTATGTCTGAGTATTCATCTAGAAATGGGGTTACCAGATCATATGGCAATTCTATAGTTAGCTTTCTGAGAAACTGCCAAACTGCCTTTCAGAGCTGCTGCAACATTCTATATTCCCCAAAACAGTGAATAAATGTACCTGTTTATTCACATCCTCTCCAGCACTTGTAGTTTTCTGGATTTTTTTTTTTTTTATAAAGGCCATTCTAGTAGATGAGAAATGGTACCTCACTGTGATTTTGGTTTGCAATTCCCTAATAGCTAGTGAAGTTGAGCATCTTTTCATATGCTTTTTAGCTATTTGTATTTTTTTCCCTTGGAAAAGGGAATTTTCCAAATTTCCAAATTTTCTAAATCCATGTCTTTGGCCCATTTTTAAATTGAGTTGTTTGTCTTTTCATTGTTGAGTTCTATGATTTCTTTATACATACTGTGTATTAAACCCTTGTCAGATATGAGGCTTCCAAATATATTCTCCCATTGAGTAGGTGGTCTTTTTACTTTCTTGACAAGGTCCTTTGATGCACAAAAGTATTCAATTTTGAGAATATCCCATTTAGCTGTTTCTTCTTTCATTTCTTGTGTTTTGGGTGTAAGGTCTAGGAAACCACCTTCTACTATAAGATCTTAAAGATATTTCCCTACATTTTCTTCTAAGAGTTTTATGCTCTTAGCTCTAATATTTAGGTCTTTGATCCACTTTGAGTTAATTTTTGTATAAGGTGTGAGAGACAAGTCCACTTTCATTCTTTTGGATATGAATATCCAATTCTCCCAGAACCATTTGTTGAGGCTGTTCTGTCCCAGTTGAGTGGACTTGGCTACCTTGTCAAAAATCAATTGGTGAGTAAACAGCCAGGAACATTTTGCAAATAGTCCGCAACAACTGTTTGGGGCACATCCATGACCAGAAACACATTGTACACAAGTCTGGAATTGGTAGAATGGCTGAGATCTCAGCATAAGAACTGTAAGTAAAGCCTGTGCTGAGGCTGGTGCTCATTCCCAATGGCATGGCAGGCTGAGTTGGAACACTACCCTATGTGAAAATGCCACTGTCTACTAGAACCAAGGGAAGGTAGCTCAACCAAGCTCCAACTGCAGTTTTAATTAACAATTTTGGACTATTGATTACAAGCTATGAGCAAGCAGGAAAGGAAACCTGAGGTCTCTCCCAGAAGAGAGGAGATGGGGCTGATGGAAAAAAAATAAATAAAAACAGAGGCATTTGGAGTCAGCTGAGCTCAGAATACTGGAAAAGGGCTGTTTCCCAAGAAAAGGGGCACATAGAACCAGGTACAAATTCTGGCTCTTGACTGGCAAAACTGGGGGGCTGGGGACTGACTATGAAAAGGATATTTCTTTCATTTTTTTTTCCTCTCCTTCTGAGTAGCTCATTAGAGAAAGCCTCAGACATTTTCAGTTGTCAGCACTGAGCCAGGCAAGGGTGGAATTATGATAGAGAGACAAAGGAAGAAGTCAAGTGAAAGAGACAATTCCCTAAAGGAATTTTCTTCCCTAAGAAAAGGGGGAGCAGGTCTAAGCTCAAGTGGCTGCACTTCATCTAAGAATTCAGACCCCAGGGCCTGGGGGAAAAAAAAGCAACAAAACAGAAACAGCTTAAATTTGGCTACTGATTCACCCTCAGTCCCTGGCAGGGGCAGGGTCTGCTGAGAATTAAAGATACCACACATCTTTATGATGGTGGGGAACTGTGGGCTGATAAATGCCACCTGCTGTGTAGGATAGGAAAAGTGCAGAGTCTAGAGACTGCAAAGGAAATCTGACAATCTGTTGGGGCTATCCTCAGGGTAACTTGATACTGACTACATTCTCCTCCTGAGATGTGGGCCCATCTTTTCCAGAAATATCTGATTGGAATAATCAAGGAAACCAGATGCCTAGACAACAAAAAATTACAACTCACATTAGGAAAAATGAACATATGGCCCAATCAAAGGAACAAACTTAACACTTCAAATGAGATACAGGAGTTGAAACAACTAATTACAGATGTTCAAAAATATGCTAAATTAAAAATAAAATCAATGAGTTGAGGGAAGATACAGGAAAACAGATGACAGATATAAAGAAAACATTGGGCAAACATAAGGAAGAACTTGAAAATTTGAAAAAACAATTAGCAGAACTTATGGGAATGAAAGGCACAACAGAAGAGATGAAAAACACAATGGAGACATACAACAGCAGATTTGAAGAGGCAGAAGAAAGGATTCGTGAACTAGAGGACAGGACATCTAAAAGCCTACCCACAAAAGTACAGAGAGGGAAAAGAATGGAAAAATATTAACAGTGACTCAGGGAATTGAATGAAAACATGAAGTGCATGAATATACATGTCATGGATGTCTCAGAAGGAGAAGAGAAGGGAAAAGGGGCAGAAAGAATAATGGAGGAAATAATCACTGAAAATTTCCCATCTCTTATGAAAGACATAAAATTGCAGATCCAAGAAGTGCAGTGTAACCCAAACAGAATACATCTGAGTGCACCTACTCCAAGACACATAGTTATCAGATTAGCAAATGTCAAAGATAAAAGAGAGAATTCTGAAAGCAGCAAGAGAAAAATGATCCATCACATACAAGGGAAGCTTGATAAGACTATGTACAAATTTCTCAGTAGAATCTATGGAAATGAGAAGGCAGTAGTATGATATATTTAAGATACTGAAAGAGAAAAACTGCCACCAAGAATTCTATATATGTCAAAACTGTCCTTCAAAAATGAGGGAGAAGATGGTGGCATAGAGAGGAGTGGAAGCCAAGTAGTCCCCCTGACTAGTAAATAAGCCAGAATAACTGCGGGGGTACAAACATGACTGTCCACTCATCATACACCAGCCTGAATTGGGAGGAACACCCAAGATCACAGCTTAAAATCTGTAAGTAAAAACAGTGGATCTAAACCTCCGGAAGATGGCAGTTAGGAGATATGGCAAAAAAACACCTCCATGAAAAATACTAGATAAAAGCCAGAAAGTCACCGAGAACACCAGTTTCAGCGATGCACCAGCTGGACAAGGTCTGCTAAATCCACAGGCACCATGCACTTGGTGAAACCAGGAGTCTGCGTTCTGAAGCACGTGAGTAAGCATGCTGAATAT
Source organism: Choloepus didactylus (assembly GCF_015220235.1). NCBI lineage: Eukaryota > Metazoa > Chordata > Mammalia > Pilosa > Megalonychidae > Choloepus > Choloepus didactylus. The sequence goes on along the minus strand of NC_051325.1, from coordinate 19,644,739 downwards.
CTGGCAGCCACACTGTGGTGTGGGGAAACTGGGGGTTGGCATTTGGAGTTGGACTAGTTCTTTTTTAAAAACCCAAAAGTGGCTGCAGATATGGCAGCAAGAACCACACAGGGAAGCATGGCAGGAATGGCATCTCCACAACCTGTGAGTACACCTCAGTATCTGGCATGGATGATAGCCTTTCACACACCCACTGTTAATTGTCTTGGAGCTAGGCAGGCAGAAGTTAGCCAAAAGGGGAAAAACCACGCCCCTTATAGCCATCTTCCTGGTGGGCTGGGGATGCTCCTGCCCGGAGCCAGCACCACAGCCCAGAGCTGCGCCAAAAAAACCAGTGCAACAGGAAGTGTTTCCAGCAATGTGTGCACACACTACAATATCTGGCGTGGACAATAGCCTTTCACAAACCTGCAGCTAATTGTCCCAGAGCTAGGAAGGCAGAGCAGTGCTAAAAGAGGGAAATTAACATGCCCCATTCAGCATCCTTTCAGCAGGCTGGGAACGCCCCTACACAGCCCGGCGGCTCAGAACTTCCCTTGAGGGTTGGCTCACACTTGTGATGTAGCACAGCCTTTCCTCAGCAGAGGCCCTAGAAGGGCATGGCTTGGAAGAGGGACCCACTTGGAAATATCAGGGACCATACACCAATACCAAGGACTTGTGGTTCAGTGGCAGAGACAATCTGTGGCAAGACCGAATTGAAGGTTTAGACTCTTGGAACAGCCTTAAATCTCCAGGAACACTTGGGAAGTTTGATTGTTAAAGCCACCCTCACTCCCTAACTGCTAAGCCACACACCCCACATTCAGGGTGGACAGCACCACCTACACATGCAAAACTGGTGCACCAATTGGACCCCACAAGAATCAGACCTCCACACACCACAAAGACAAAGTTGGGGAGAACTGGCTTGAGAGGAATAGGTGGCTCGCAGATACCACTGCTGGTTAGTTAAAGTGTATGCCACCAAGCTATAGATCTGACAAATTAGAGAGAAGTCTTTGAATTAGCATACATATCCTAAAAGAACCCTATCAAGTTAAGCAAATGCCAAGAGGCCAAAAACAACAGAAAATTTTAAAGCATATGAAAAAATCAGACGACATGGATAACCCAAACCCAAACACCCAAATTGAAAGATCAAAGGTGAAGCAGTAATTGGAGCAATTAATCAAAGAACTAAAGACAAACAATGAGAAAATGGCACAGGATATAAAGGACATGAAGAAGAGCATGGAACAGGATATAAAAGACATGAAGAAAAGCCTAGAAGAATATAAAGAAGAAATTGAAAGAGTAAGTTAAAAAATAGATGATCTTATGGAAATGAAAGAAACTGATGACCAAATTAAAATGATTCTGGATACTCATATACAAGACTAGAGGAAGCTGAACAACAAATCAGCAACCTGGAGGATGACAAAAGGGAAAATGAAAGAACAAAAGAAAGAATGGGGAAAAATTCGAAAAAATTGAAATGGACCTCAGGGCTATGATAGATAAAATAAAATGTCCAAATTTAAGACTCATTGTTGTCCCAGAAGGGGAAGAGAAGGGTAAAGATCTAGAAAGAGTTTTCAAAGAAATTGTTGGGGAAAATTTCCCAAACCTTCTACACAACATAAATACACAAAGCATAAATGCCCAGCTAACTCCAAATAGAATAAATCCAAATAAACCCACTCTGAGACATATTCTGATCAGACTGTCAAATACTGAAGAGAAGGAGCAAGTTCTGAAAGCAGCAAGAGAAAAGCAATTCACCATATACAAAGGAAACAACATAAGACTACATAGTGACTACTCTGCACCACCATGGAGGCGAGAAGGCAGTGGCATGACATATTTAAAATTCTGAGAGAGAAAAATTGCCAACCAAGAATTCTTTATCCAGCAAAGCTCTCCTTCAAATTTGAGGGAGAGCTTAAATTTTTTACAGACAAACAAATGCGGAGAGAGTTTGCTAATAAAAGACCTGCCCTACTTGAGATACTAAAAGGAGCCCTACTGACAGAGAAACGAAGAAAGGAGAGAGAGATATGGAGAAAGGTTCCTTAATATTAGATGAAGGTGCCTTTTTTAAGCCATATAATGACCACTGAATATAAGTTTGGTTTTATTATCATCATAGTCATCATAAGACACAACCCTATATTAAATTATTTTTAATTCCATATTTCAGAGAGGAATAAACAGACATTGCAGAATGGTGCCTTTATGAAGGAGAAAACATATGTGATATCACATCCTATTCCATGCTACCATTCCTTTCACTCTATTTCAAGTGGATAACTCATGTTTATGGTATGGCATTCTTTCTGAAACACTAGAAGTCAGAAGATGAAGATACTTGCCTCACTTTTCTGAGTTGCTGATTGTAAATGTGGTCATCTCACTTAACTCATAAGATGACTTCTTAGTTTCCTAATTGATAAAACAAGAATTAGACTAAAAATAATTAAAAATTATTAAATTTAAGTCTGAAAATATAGACTTCTTTTGAAAATCCAAAGGAATACTCTTATACTTTTTGAGACCATTGAAAACTGTGTATTCTCAATTATGTTTTATTGGTTGGTGTAGATGAGATGCCATTGTCTGGAGATAGGCATGGGATATATAGAGCAAAGACAGGGAGCAGTGTTGGTGAAAACGTCTGTTTATATATGGAGAGACATCTGTTATGGTAGTCTTTGAAGCACTAAATTTAAGTGTCAATTATTAACTTCTATTTCATACACCGAAACAAAAGAACATTAATTGTGGACCCAAGATTTGCTATTTATTGCATAGTTAATGGAAAATACTGAACCATTTTAGCTTCTGAGTTCAGATAGAGGGTTTGGCAAAAATAAAAAAAAATAAAAAATAAAAAATAATTACTGTCTGATCCTTAAGCTTGTATAGTTAACAGTGAGAATTCCTCTGAACAAAACAGAATTATCTCAATGCATTAGTTCCATGGTTCAGATAAAAATAATTTGAATAGCAAGGGTTATGTGTAGGCATGTTTGTAAATATATGAAGGAGGAAGAAGGGGAAGTATTGATCTGTATTTAGATTTATTCTACAACCTATGTATGGTAAGAATAATGCAGCAATATCCTCATCTGTAAAATTTATAACACAGCCACTATTTTGTGATATCAAATAAGATGACTATAAAATCTGAAAATTAAATACTATTTTGAAACTTAAAAAAAAATAATAGAAGGGCATACAGGGAAAACTATACCTATTGCAAACTAATTACAGTTAGTGGTATTTTAACATTCTTTCATCAACAGTAACAAATGTACTATACCAATACTATGAGTCAACAATGGAGGGGGGGTAGTTAGGGGTATGGGAGGATTTGAGTTTCCTTTTTCTTGTCTGTTTTCTGGAGTAATGAAAATGTTCTAAAAATTGAAAAAAATTAATTGTGGTGATGGATGCACAGCTGTATGATAGTACTGGGGGCAATTGATTGCTTGTACACTTTGGATCTTTGGATAATTTATGGTATGTGAACAATCTCAATAAATAAAAAATTTTTAAATTAAAAAAAATCATTATCAGTTCTCCAATAGGAATAAACAGTGTTAACAATAAAAAAAATGAGGGAGAGCTTAAAATATTTTCTGACCAACACTGAGAGTTTGTTAACTAGCTAACTGCTGTACTAGAAATACTAACAGAGCACTACATGCAGATGGGAAAAGACAGGAGAGAGAGGTTTGGATCCGAGTGTAGAAATGAAGATTATCAGTAAGGGTAAAAAGAGAGAGAAAAAATAAAAATAAAATAAGATAGGACATATAAAATAAAAAAGACAAAATGGTAGACAGTAGACATTACGTGGAGTGAAATTAGCCAGAAACAAACAATTACTGTATGTTCTCACTAATATGAACTAACATTAATGAGCAAAATTTGTTAATGTTGAGAACACAGTTTATCAGGAGATAGAAAGAGGTTAGGGACTGGGCATTTGATGCTGAAGGAGGAGTACAGAATGTTCAACAGTATTGATTGTATAGATCCAGAAATGGATAGTACAATACTGTGTGATGATAGCACAGTATTGTAAGTACTGTGAAAAAAGATGAGTGTGAGTATGGTTGAAAGAGGAAGGCTAGGGACATGAAAGACACCATAAGGAAAGATAAAAGATAAGGACTGGGATTGTATATCTTGGCAAAACCTAGAGTGATCAATGATGGTGATTAAGTGTACAAATTTAAGAATGTTTTTACATGAGGGAGAACAAATGAATATCAACATTGCAAGGTGTTGAAAATTGTATGGTATTGGGGAAAAATACAATCAATACAAACTAAAGTCTGTAGTTAACAGTAACATTTGCAATTTGCTTCCATTAACTGTAATAAAGGCCATATTCCAAAGCTGAGTATCTGTAAGTGGGGGATATAAGACAGTGGTGTGGGATTCTTGGTGGTGGTGTTTTCTAACTTTTTCATTGTATTTTATTTTCTTTTTAATTTTTCTTCTATCTTTTATTTTTCATTTTTTTCCTCCTCTTCCTCTTTTCAGAAGAAATGCAAATGTACTCATATAAATTGTGGTCATGAATGCATAACTATGTGATTATACTGGGAATCACTGATTGTTTACTTAGGATGGATTGTATGATGTGTGAATCAAACTGTTTAAAAATAAACAGAAGGATACAAGTGCTGGAGAAAAAGTGGAGAGAGGGACATACCTATTTACTGTTTGTGGGGGAGTAGAATGGTGCAGCCCATTTGGAGGGCAGAGTGGTAGAGCCACAGGAAGCTAAGTATCAGGTTGCCATATGGTCCTGCAGCCCTATTATTGTGTATATACTAGGAAGAATGAGATCAGGACACACATGGACATTTGCACACTGGTCTTTATGATGGCAGTATTCACAATTTCAATGGGTGGAGGTGGCGTAAGGGTACATTGACTGATAAATAGAATGGTGAACTGTGGAGTATATATACAATGGAATAGTGAGTGATGACAAGAAGGAGTGAAGTTCTGATGTATGCAACTAAGTGAAAGGACCTGGAGGACGGTATGTTGAGTGAGATAAGCCAGAAATGAAAACACAAACAGTGTAACACCTCACTAATATGGCATTATAGTATGCAAACTCTGTGAATTGAATCTGAGAACATAGGTTTTCAGGGGAAGGCTTATTGTAAAGGTTCCTAGATTGTAAGCTCTTACAGAAGTCACATCTCTTCATGAGTTGTAACAGTTGTTTCTAAATTCTGAGATGCTGAGCTATTTGTTTATAATCTGGTTGGTCCCTGGAATTTCAGGTATCTGTGTGACACCTGAGACTCAGAGTTATAGTTTTGTGGCTATGAATGCCAGCATTACCCTGTACAGCAAATGTTAAGGAAGCTGAAAGATAGATCAGATTTCAATTAGAGATATGAACAAAATGAACTTGGTTAGAACTAAGGTAATTCAGACTACAGGGTAAAAGGTGATACTAATTCTTTTAAAACTTCAACTTCTGTGTGAGACCAAAGGAAGAGATGTTTATTTGGTGCAAAATCTACATCTTCTGTAGCACACTACATAATTTAACTTGTGTGGTCAGGTTATTCAAACATGATAATTTCATGGAACCATGAATAGGGAGGGAGATCTGGTTGGTTTCTACGTCTTAGCATGAGACCCTGATACATCCCAGAGTAATTTGGGCAGAGAATAAAAAGTATTTGCAAAGTCCCCTTGAGGGACTGGGGGAAAATGTAGAAATATTAAATTTCCCCATCTGGGGAATTCATGATATTTTTGCAAGCATTGGGGACTGCCAGTTTAGTAGGCTGAGCCCTCCTTCTTGAGGCCTGCTCTTATAAAGCTTGTTACTGCAAAGGAGAGGCTAAAGCTGCTTATAATTGTACCTGTGTCACACTCAGAACCTCTTTTGTTGCTCAGATGTGGCCTCCCTAAGGCAACTCAGGGGGTTGATTTGCTGCCTTTCCCCCACCCCCCTACATGGGACATAACTCCCAGGGGTGTAAATCTCCCTGGCAACATGGGGCATGGCTCCTGGGGATGAGCCTGCACCTGGCATTGTAGGATTGAGAAAGCCTTCTTGGCCCAAAATGGGGAAGAGAAATGAAACAAAGCAAAGTTTCAGTGGCTGAGCAATTTCAAATGGAGTCAAGGGATCATTCTGGAGGTTATTCTTATGCATTATTTAGATATCCCTTTTAGTTTTTAGTGTATTAGGATAGCTAGAAGGAAATGACTGAAACTGTTGAACTGCAATCCAGTATACTTGATTCTTGAAGATGATCATATAACTATGTACCTTATATTTTGTGACTGTATGATTGTGAAAACCTTGTGCTTCACACTCCTTTTATTCAGTATATGGACAGATTAGTAGAAAAATGGGTACAAAAAGTAAGTGAATATTAGGGGTAAGTGGGGTATGGGATGTTTTGGCTGTTCTTTTTTATTTTTGTTTTTATTTTTATTTTTATTTTTTGTAATAATGAAAATGTTCCAAAATTAATTGTCATCATGAATGAACAACTATATGGTGATAATGTGAACAATTGATTGTATCCTTTGGATGATTGTATGGTGTGTGAATATATTTCAATAAAATTGCATAAAAAAATCAACTGGCTATAGATGAGAGGATGTATTTCTGAACTCACCATTCTAATCAATTAGTCAGTATACAGTCCATCTTGTTGACCATTCAAAGTCAGGTAGTGTGAGACCTCCCACTTCATTCCTCTTTCTCAAGATATTTTTGGCTATTCAGGGCACCCTGCCCTTCCAAATAAATTTAGTTATTGTTTTTTCTATTTCTGCAAAGTAAGTTGTTGGAATTTTGATTGGTATTGCATTGAATCAATACATCAGTTTAGGTAGAATTGCCATCTTAACTATAGTTCGTCTTCCAATCCATGAGCATGGTATGTTCTTCCAATATTTTAGATCCTTCTTGATTTGTTTTAGTAATTTGTTGTAGTTTCCTTTGTATACGTCTTTTGTGCCCTTGGTTAAATTTATTTCTAAATACTTGATTCTTTTGGTTGCTATTGTAAATGGAATTTTTTTTCTTGATTTCCTCCTCCTGTTGCTCATTGTTTGTATATAGGAACACTACTGATTTGCTCTTGTAGCCTGCCAATTTTCTGTATTCATTGATTAGCTCTAGTAACTTTGCTGTAGGTTTTTCTGGATTTTCTACATTTAGGATCATGTCATCTGCAAACAGTGAAAGTTTTACTTCTTCCTCTTCAATTTTTTTTTATTTATTTTTTCTTTTTCTTGTCTAATTGCTCTAGCTAGAACTTCCAGCACAATGTTTAGTAAAAGTGGTGACAGTGGGCATCCCTGTCTTATTCCTGATCTTAGAGTGAAATCTTTCAGTCTTTCCCCATTGAGTATGATGTTAGCTGTGGGTTTTTCATATATTGCCTTTATCATATTGAGAAAGTTCCCTTCTATTCTTATCCTTTGCAGTGTGTTCATTAGGAAAGGATGCTGAATTTTGTCAAATGCCTTTTCTGCATCAATTGAGATGGTCATATGGTTCTTCTGCTTTGATTTATTGATGTTGTGTATTACATTAATTGATTTTCTTGTGTTGAACCAGCCTTGCATACCTGGTACAGATCCCACTTGGTCATGGTGTATAATTCTTTTAATGTGCTGCTGGATTCTGCTTGCAAGTATTTTGTTGAGGATTTTTGCATCTGTATTCATTAGAGAATTTGGTCTGTAATTTTCTCTTCTTCTATTATCTTTTTCTGGCCTTGGTATAAGAGATTGGCTTCATAGAATTAGTGATATAGCATTCCCTCCTCAATTATTTTTTTTGAAGAGTCTGCTCAGGATTGGTCAGTATATAGTCCATCTTGTTGACCATTCAAAGTCAGGTAGTGTGGGGCCTCCCAGTGCATTCTTTGAATGGTCAACAAGGTGGACTGTATAGTGACCAATTGATTAGAATGGTGAGTTCAGATTGCTCAGGATTGTTATAATTCTTCCAGGAATTCTTGGTAGAATTCATCTGTGATGCCATCTGGTCCTGGACTTTCCTTCTTTAGGGAGGTTTTTGATGACTGATTCAATCTCTTTACTTGTAATTGGTTTCTTGAATTTTTTATTTCTTCTAGAATCAGTAGAGGTTATTCATGTGTTTCTATGAAGTTGTCCATTTCATTTTAGTTGTCTAGTTTGTTGGCATACAGTTGCTCATAGTATCATTTATGATCTCTTTTATTTCTGCAGGGTCAGTAGTATTGTCCTCCCTCCCATGTCTAATTTTATTTATTTGAATCCTCTCTTTTTTCTTTGTCAGTGTTGCTAAATGTTGATCAATGCTTTTTATTTTTTTAAAGAACCAACTTCTGGTTTTGTTGATTCTCTCTATTGTTTTTTTGTTCTCAGTTTAATTTCTTTCTGCTCTAATATTTGTTATTTATTTCCTTCTCTTTCTTTGGGGTTAGTTTGGTCTTCTTTTTCTAGTTCCTCCAAGTATGAAGTTGTCTTCAATTTTCACACTTTCTTCTTTTTTAATTTAAATAACTTAGGCAACAAATTTCCTCTCAGCACTGCCTTTGCTGCATCCCCTATGTTTTGATATGTTGTGTTCTTATTTTGATTTGCCTTAAGATATTTACTTAATTTCTCTTGTAATTTCTTCTTTGACCCACTGGTTGTGTTGTTTAGTCACCATCAATTTGTGAATTTTTCAGCTCTCCACCTGTTATGATTTCCAGCTTCATTCCATTATGATCAGATTAGGTGCTTTGTATAATTTCAATCTTTTTAAATTTATTGAGACCTGATTTGTGACTCAACATATGGTCTATCCTTGAGAATGATCCATGAGCACTTTAGAAAAATATGTATTCTACTGCTGTGGGGTACAGTGTTCTGTAAATGTCTGTTAAGTCTAGTTCATTTATCATATTATTCAAGATCTGTTTCCTTATTGATCTTCTGTCTAGATGTTCTCTCCATTAATGAAAGTGGTGTATTGAAGTCTACTACTATTATTGTAGAGGTGTCTATTTTTCCCTGCAGTGTTGTCAGTGTTTGTCTCATGTATTTTGGGGCACCCTGGCTAGTTACATAAATATTTATGATTATTATTTCTTCTTGGTGGATTTCCCCTTTTATTAATATGTAGAATCATTCTTTGTCATTTTTAATGATTTTTCATTTAAAGTATTGTCTAATATTAGTATAATACCCCCACTCTTTTCTAGTTGCTGTTTGCTTGGAATATCTTTTCCCAACCTTTCACTTTCAATCTTTTTTGTCCCTGGGTCTGAAGTGAGTCTCTTGTAGACAGCACACAGATGGATCATGTTTTTAAATCTGTTCCACAAGTCTGTCTCTTTTAATTGGGGAGTTTAATCCATTAAGCTTTAATGCTATTACCATAAAGGCAGTCCTTTCTTCAACCATTTTGTCCTTTGGATTTTAAATGCCATATCTTATTTTTCTCTGTTCTTACCCTTTAGTTACCCTTAGTGATATTCTTCATTTCTACACTCTCCCCCAAACCTCGGTCTTCCATCTTTTCCTATTATCATGTAGCACTCCCTTTAGTATTTAATGTAGACCAGGGGTCTTGTGAATGAACTCTCTCAGTTTTTGTTTATTTTTGAATATTTTAAACTCTCCTTCATTTTTGAAGGACAGTTTTGCCAGACATAGAATTCTTGGTTTACAGTTTTTCTCTTTCAGTATCTTAAATATATTATACCACTGCCTTCACTCCTCCATAGTTTCTGCTGAGAAATCCACACTTTGTCTTACTGAGTTTCCCTTGTATGTGTTGGCTCACTTTTCTCTTGTTGGTTTCAGAATTCTCTCTTTTTCTTTGGCATTTGACAGTCTGATTAGTAACTGGCTTGGAATAAGTTTGTTTGAATTTTCTGTTTGGGGTATGTTGCCCTTCTTGGACCTGTAAATTTTTGTCTTTCCTAAGAGTCTGGAAATTTTAGGCTGTTATTTCCTCAGTTATTCTTTCTGTCCATTCCCCCCCCCCCCTTCTCCTGGGAAACCCATGACACATATATTCAGGCACTTTATGTTTTTATTCAATTCCCTGAGACCCTGCTCAAATTTTTCCATTCTTTTCCCTATCTGTTCTTTTGTGTGTAAGATTTCAGATGTTTTATTCACTGGTTTGCTAATCTTTTCTTCTGCTTCTTCAAATCTGCTGTTGTATGTCTCCATTGTGTGTGTGTGTGTGTGTGTGTGTGTGTGTGTGTTTATCTCTTATATTGTGCCTTTCATTCCCATCAGTTGGGGGGTTTTTTTGCATGCCTCTGAGTTCTTCTTTGTCATCACCCAGTGTCTTTTTTTAATATCCTCCATCTTTTTTTTTTTTTTTTTTTGCCCATTTGCCTTCACCTCACTGAATTGATTTAGAAAATTTGTTTAAACATCATTAATTAGTTGTTTCAACTCCTGTATCCCATCTGAAGTTTTAGTTTGCTCCTTTGGGTCATATCTACATGTTTCTTACTGTGATGTGCAATTTTTTTGCTTGTGTCTGGACATCTAATTTTCTTGATTAATTTATTCTGGAGGTCATTTTCTATCTCTTTCCTAGGGTTTTCTTGTTTTTTGCCTTTGTGCTCTAACTTTTCTTCAACACTTGGTTCAACTTATTCTAGACCTCTAGCATAGCTTGTGTTGAACTAATCAGAATTTTTTCACCTCTTATTTACCTGATTCTTGCCCTTCATATATGGAATTATTTTTGAGATTTCACAATTTTGCAGTTGTTTTGCCCCCAGGAAAAAGCTTTCTCTTCCCTCTTCCTCCTCAGGGAATGGTGATCTGTTTTGTTTGCTTTTAAGTTGCCTCTATATGTTTTTAACACTCCTTTCATTATCTCTAGTGACTTTTGCCTGGAGGGCTGATTCTGAGAAGAGGGTTCCTCTGGAGAGGATCCACCCCGGTCAGTTTTTCCCCAGATAAAATAGGTCTAGGACTCATGAAGGTGGCTCTCTGGGGATGAGACCCAACAGGATGCCAGTCTTTTTTTTAACGATTCCTGATTCTGTGCATTTCCTGTATACCCAGCAGACAGGACTCTTCAGCCTGCTGTTCCCCAGAAGCCTAAGATAGTACTGTGCCTTTAATTCTCAGCTGACTCCACCCCTGTTTGGGCCATGGTTGAGACTGAGGCTGCAGGAAAGTGGGTTGAAACTGTTGCTGTTTTCCCATCCCCTGGGGTCTGTATTCCCTAATTAACAGCCACTACCTGGACAAGTACTTGCCTCCCTCTTTTCTTGGGGAAGAGCCACCATTCAGCACCCTGTTCTGTGCAGGCTCAGAGCGTTTCTCAAGTATCTCTACTTCCACTCCTGCAAGTGTGTGGTTCATACAAAGGCTGTGTGATTCTTTTTGTGGATTGAAACTGTTGCTGGTATCCCAGCCCATGGGACCTAAGTTCTCTAAACAGCTGCCACTTGTGCTGGCCCCTGCCCTCCTGTTCTCTTGGGAAGGACCCACCCTTCAGCGACTTGTCTCCACCTCTGAGAGACTGGTGGGGTCAGTCCACCCTGCTTCTGCCCCTGCCTGGGGCAAGGCTGAAATGAAGGTTGTCAGCTGCCTTCTTTAATGGGCTACTTAAAAAACTGAAGCTTTTCTCAGAACTGGAATCCAGCATCCCGGGTTCGCCAATCAAGAGCTGGAGTCAGTGCCCAGCCCTTTCTCCCTCTTTTCTTGGGACAGAGTCACCCTTCTGCAAACTGAGCTCCTCCACCTCCAGAAGCCTCTGTGTCTATCTGTCCACCCTGCTTCCCCTTCTACTAGGAGCTGCTTCCTCCCTTGCTGGAAGTAAGGCCGAAACAGAACCCACCCAATTCTTTCTTTTTTGGGTGCATTGTAAATTCATCTCTGCTCAGAGCTCGTATCCACCAGTCCGAGTTTGCCAATCATAAGTCGTAATTTGTGCCTGGCTGAGTCCCCCTCCTCCTGATCCTGGGAGAGAGGCCTTCTGTTTTCTGCCATGGAGTGACTCTGAGTCAGCCTGCCATGCCAGTAGGGGATGGGGATGAGCACTGGCCTCCACAGCATGGAAAGATTTACTCACAGCTTTTCCCAGCGATTTATCAGTTTCATTCTTCCAGTCATTCCTGGCTGGTGTACGATGTGCTTCTGGTCTCCAGAGCCCCCCAAACAGTTGTTTCAGTTTCTGGCTTTCTACCGACTGCCCTAGATGATGAACTAAATTCTAGAACTCCCTATGCCTCTGTCTTGGGTCCAGTTACCTGCAAATTCTATATTTCTTTTTAACACACATTAAAATAAATATAAATTGAAATTTTAAAAATGGTCTCTATGTATCATCTAAAATCATCTTATTTCCCACTCTTTGGGAAAAAGTAGTTTAAACAATTACTATGGAGTTTAGAACAATAGATCAAATTTGCAATAACTCTATTAAAATATGTGAATTAAAGCCATAATCAAAATTAGGTCTCAGATATATTTTCTGCCAGGTAATAGCATATTAATAAGGATTTCTTTGGTGTCAGTAGATATTCTATATAATTTAACTTTAAAAAACTGTATTCAAATAACAGCCTTTCATAAGTGTTGAAAAGATGTTAGTTCATTTTTAATCTTTCAATAATAGATCCCAAGAGTGAATAAAGGTTATACATTTTACTTTTATAATCATCTTCACTCAATACACTGGAGTTAGGAATACATTAATATGGCACAGCACATTATTTCTTCTAGGCTGCTTTATAATTTGTTCAGAATGATTGCAAATCTTACTGAAAGCAATTCAGATCCTTCAAAAAGAATTTGTCATTCATCATTAAAGACACATAAGCCTGAAGAAGTATCTTGAGCTAATTTTGAAGAACCATTGAAATATTTGGGAAAGCAGCCTTCTTAACCAACTATAACAAAATTTAGGATTCTGTTTACAGTTACAGATTTCCAGGTTGTATTCATTAGTTCATAAAATCTGAACTATAGATAAAAGGGCAACATTTTAAAATATTAACTATTTGAAGGGAAATATTTATAAAATTTGTTATCCACATCAATGCCTTCTTAAAAAGACAATCCTGAATATAATGAACAATTTCTTTGTGACTCTGGATCGTCATTTATGAACTTTCATTAGTATACTTTATTCCCATCTTTTTATAGTTTTCAGTTTTTCTGTCTCTGATGATAGCGTTATTTTGCAGCCTTTATGCTTCTCTCCCTGATAAGCCTTTCCCTTAACTCTGCCCCTCTTCCAGTTTGCTGCTTCCCATTTTCCAGGACCTCAGAATTAAATAATGGAGTTTGTTTCATGCTGAATGTCAAATAAGAGTGAATGTTGACAGTCTATTAAATGTATCTGTATAGTGTAGAAGGGTGGGGATGTCTGGGGTCTTTTCCTGTTTACTTCTAATTCAGGATGGTATTGTGAGTGGTTGCAGTTGTGAGAGGATTAAAATTTAAGTAAATGGGCTATGTAGTGGATCATTTTCTGGTTTTTGTTTGCTAGTTTTGGTCCTGACGGATGATAACTTTAAAAGTGCTTCATCATCACACTGAGCTTTCTGGTTAGGGCACTTTATACCTTGGATTTGATCAAGGCTGTCCACATTTACCAATGTTTTCCATCTTTGGAGCTGGTGAAGTGAAGACATTCTGTAAATGTTTAGACATTTTAAAAGGCATACCTTTGAACTTTCTGGGACATAGCAAAGAAACGTTCCTTTTCTTCTCCAACTCTGCTGTTTAAAGAGAACTTCTATCTCTGTCAGTGAAGTTCTCTATCTATTTGTACTACTCATCCTACTTGTGCACATATAATAATTGGTTACATGTACTTACTTCCCACATACACACATAGCAATCTCATCCATCGTACTCTCCGCCACTCCCTTGGGGATTAAAAATGTATCCATGAGGAGATCTAGGATGTTGCATTACTAAACACTAAGGAGACCTTCTTTGGCACCTGTGTTGGGGGCACAAATTGGGTAATGGTGATCCATAAGTGGTGTCCACATTAGAGGTGCAAAACATCTTACTGGCAAGAGAAGAAGAAAAGTACTGGAACTACTATTCGTATTTTTATCCCATTTTAAAAGTCAGGGATAATGGAATATTGTGCAGCTGCAGGAAGGAATGAAGTAGTGATGCATGCAATGGTATGAATGAACCTTGAGGACCTTATGTTGACCAAAATAAGTCAAAAACAGAAGGACAATACCGTATAGTCTCACTAATTTGAACTAACTATAATGAGTAAACTCTGAGACTTAAAATCGAGAGCATATGATATCAGGAGACAAAAAGAGGGCAGAGATTGGGCAATTGATGCTTAAGGAGTACAGGATGTTTAATAAGGTTGACTATAATGGTTTGGAAATGAATAGCAAAATACTGTGTGATAGTAACCCAATATTTTAAGGGTAATTAGCAAAGCTGATTGAAAGACGAAGATTAGGGTAATGTATATCACCAGAAAGAAAGCTAAAGGATAAAACCTGGTACTGATAACTTAGCAAAACCCAGAGTGGACAGTGATGGTGGTTAATTGTACAAATATAGGAAAGATTTTACATGAACTACAACAAATGTATGTCACTATTACAAAGTGTTAATAATGGGGCGGTATATGTGAAAAACGCAGTTAATGCAAACTAAGGTCTATAGTTTACAATAACATTGTAATATTCTTTCATTAATTCTAACAAAGGCACTATACCAAGGCTAAATTTCAATATTAGGGGGATATAATAGAGGGATGTGGGATTTTCTTTTTTCCTTCCTTTTGGAAGAAATGGGAATGTTCTCATATAGATTGTGGTAGTGAATGCATAACTATGTGATTATACCATTGATTATACACTTAGCATGGATTTTATGGTGTGTGAATAAAAATATTAAAAAAAAAATCAGGGATAAATAAAACTTTACTAATACTGAATTTCCAAAGCCTCTCATAACTTATTGGAAATGGTGAAGTATCCTAAATGAAGAGTGAGAATTCCACAATCCAAAGGAGTTGACAGAGTGTGACGCTTATTAACTTTCCAATTATTGCAACTTATTGAGATTTATGTGCTACAATATGTCATTAATGTGATTAATTTTATACAATCAAGACAAAAATATTAGGAGCTTTAGAATACTTTTTGATGAGATGAGGAATGACCAAGAAAAAGCTTTTACTTACATTGAGGCCCATAGATTTTCTGATGACAGAATACTTAAAAATGTTGCTTAAAAAAGAATTAACTTACATTTACATAACAGCATGGTTTTGAACTTGGCTAACTTTTTCTGGGACCAGTGGCTGTCAGAAAGCAGTTATTCTTGAAAACTTGAAATATACTTAATCTGTCCAAAAGGCAGTAAATCCATGTTTTAGGAGTAAGTGAAAAATTAACTGCTTTTCTAAATGGCCCATGGAGAGAGCATTCTGAACATAAGAATTTGGAAACGTTTTCATCATTATGTAATCTTGTGGTTAGAAATGATGTGTGTTACTCAAGAGTATTAGCATCCTTAAAAGCTTGGAAATAAAAACTAACTTTTTCAAATATCTACTTTTCTAAACAGTACGTATGTGGGGAGTGGGTTATGGATATATACTACAAAATTTTCTCACCTTTTCTGTACCTTTGACATTTTTTTTTATAATATAATGTTGGAAAATATGAAATCTTCCAAAGTAAGAGTTTCAGTGGATTTTGAGTCTACTTGTTAGAAACTTAATAACATATTATACCTCTTGATTGGTTTCAGAAAACAACCAATTATCATTGGGAAGATATAGCAGCCAGTAGTTGGGTTTGAAAAACAGATAGTATGAATTCATAATCCTAGTCAATGAGGCATTAACTTTTTTCATCTTGGAGTGCCATTAAAAATAAATATCCAAATAACTTTAATATGGAACCCAGACATCTAATGTTTATGTCACAAGAGGTTAAGCAAGACTTAAAAATATGAGAAAATTAAAAATTATTTTATTTTTAAAAATCATTTAAAATATTGTTTATTTTATCTTTGCCTCATTTATAAATTCTATTTTTATGTTAGATGATATACATAGTGGACTGTTAGATGTATATAATATATGTCTATAATGTATATAATTTATACATAATACGAATATTTTTGAGGTTTGTACTTAAACATTTAAAATGGATATGGATACCTGTTAAAAATCACAGTCCTAATTCACCATAGAATTTACCAAAATATTTCTTTTGGCTGATGATGCTTAACTGAAAGATGAGTATGATGGGTTAGATTTGTGTAACTCTTTTATCATTTGCAGAGTGTTCATATTTACTCTGTTCTCAAATATACAGCTTACTTGGAGGAATGAGCAGTATCTTTAAAAAGATTTGTGTCAGGTAGGTAGTAGGGACTTAACACTTTCCTAAATGAGTTGTGTGAATGAGTTACCCTCTGAGACAGCTAGAGCAAGTATTATTATACCAATTTCAAAGAGGAAGAAATTACTTACTAGCTGTAGTCAACAGCTAGTAAGACACAGAGGTAGGACTTGCACTCATTTCTAACTCTGAGTCCAGTGTTTTTCAGCTGTAGCACATTGCTATTGCATAGAATTAGTTGTGACCTTTGTCAAAACTATGTATAGGAGTATTTTTCCATCCTGGATTCTTTATACTAAACATTCATTTCAGAGTCCCTATTTCTTCATCCATCCATTCATCCTTTCATTTCTTCTTTTGGTTATGAAAATGTTTATTGCACATACTGTATGATAAGCCCTGTGAATTAGACATGACTTGCACAGAAATAAGGACTAATCCCTTTACCTTAACAAGGGGTTAGTGATGAATAAACAAATTTGATTCCTTTTTAATTTTAATTATTAATCATTATTTTAAAATAGCATTGCAATTTCAATACTCTTCTGAGGGAGGAGTACTCATATTTCTAGTTTATTTAAGAACATTACTTGTAGAAAAACCAGAGATAGCTTTTTGGTTTCACTCCATTTTCTTCACTTAAGGACCTTAGAATCATACGTCAGTTTGCATACTTTATATATAATGCATATTAATAATGGCAACAAATGTTACAAATATTATACTTTTAAGACTATTCAGAAGATTAAGTATATCTTTGATTCATTCCCCCTCCATATTTATTTTAATGATGATTGGCTTATTACCAAAAGAAGAAGTTATCTAATTTAAGAGCTATGAGTATCATATCAGATATTTGTGAGACCCATTTCTTAATAAAGTTTCCTATTTCCTTTAAGTATTTCCAAAATTAAGGATTCTTTTTACGTGTGCATTTGAAATTATTATTTAGGGCTCAAGCAGAAAATTTTAGATTCAACAGTTTTCCACTAAAAGGAGTTTCTGAAAAATTATGTCATCAGAAAGGGCAGATAATCAGATCTTTCTATAGTCAGAGGGCTGAGAATGCACACGCACAACATACATGAGAGAACTGACTTCCAAAGGGAAAGTGCATGTATTTTTATATTAAAAATCTAACAGGATTATATTTGTATATAAATGACTAAATATGAAATGTATTTATAATGTACCTATATAAATATTATGATCTATAACCAGATTTATATGTGTGCATGTATATATCTGTGTGTGTATGTATGTATGCACATGTCTATGAAATATATGTTCCGTTCAGGACTCAGTTTACTTGCTTTAAAATTTCCTCCTTTAAAATAAAAAAAAAATCTTATACTTGCTCATAATTCTACTAATCTTCATTGCTTTTTTTTAACTTCGGTTTTAGTTTGTCTATATAAATTATAAATATTAAGTTCAAAATCATTATAGGGAATTATTTCATAGATCTGTTTCTAATTATTTTGACACATGGAATCACAACATTATAAGCCTTTTCTCTTTTCAATACTTGGGTTATGGGTTATAAGTGAGATTTAATAGACTTCAGTTACGTTAGTGGGTTTCCAAGGCATTATTGACATTTGGAATGATCTCTCTAAGTGATATCTTTGCTGTTTCTGTAATTGATAGCACTGTTATCATGACTTGTGGCACAGCATTCCAAGCAGAAAAATAAAAGTTCATGCTGATTTTACTAATTTTTGTTTCCTGAAGAGAAAGTAATGGATTAAAGTATAAGAACATTAAAACCGCAACGTGAGTGATAACATCACTAACTGCCCTTAGGAGTACCTCCTGAGATTTCCATGTAGTTTTCTTGAATAAGAAACTACCTTAGGGGAAAATTACTGGGTGGGAGGGACATGAGAAACCTCTTCTAAAATGATTAACTTATTAGAGTAATCTTGAAAACATGTATAAATGGACATTAAAGGCTTTAAAAATACTTATTTCATTATTTTTGTTTAGGAAAGAAATCAAGAAATAAATGAAATTAGCATTATTTTCTTTTTACTCCTTATGATGTTCAGTATCATCTAAATGATTTGGAGTTTGCAAGGCAGCCAACTATTGGTCTAAGTTGAGTTATAAAAACCATTTCCTTAAGTATTAACTTTGGAGATTTTAATTAACATTCAGGAGAGTTTAAAGAAATCTTAAGATTCTGTTGAATAAAGTTCTTCTTTATAATTCTCATTTATTTTAATGTTTTGATTTTCTACTTGTATATAATAATTTAGTTACTGATTGCTGTTTGAAATAAGCATTCTGTTCAATCTTTATAAGGAACATTTAATTTTGTAATGATAAGGATTGTTACATTCATATTTCTGCTTGATTTCTATTTAGCTATGTTTTGCAATGCATTTTAAAAACATTCATTTGTTCATTCATTCTTTTTAAAATTCATATTCTAAGCATTTATAGAATACTTAACTGTAAAGCAGGCATTGTTTTTGACACTTAAAACAATTTCTAGCCTATGTTGAGTAGTTTATATGTGCTAGACACTCTGCTATATGCATTAAATATCTTTTTTAATCCTCACAATCTTATTCTACCAGATAACTCATTTTATTGATAGGGTCACTAGGTAAAATGAGTTGACTATGTCATAATTTTTACCCTTAGCAAGTTCATAATTTAAATGGAGTATGACCCAGAAAAAGTTAAAGTTTTATGGTTTAAATATCAAAGAAAAGCTTGTATTCATGCCATGGACCTTCAGAAGAAGCAATATGTAATTGTGCCTGGGAGAGTCAGAAAAAGAGTTACAAAGGAAACATATTTGAGGTGGGTATAAGGTTAAATAGGAGTTTGCCCAGAGAGTGAAGGCAGAAAGGCTGCTTATACTAAGTCATGGAGCAGTGAAGCATCCAGGTATTTGGTGGTCCTGATGCATTAACTGCCTGTCAGGAGACTCAGAGGTAGCAGTGTGTGTGAGAGAGTGAGTGTGTGCAGGTGTGTGTGAGTGTGTGCATGTGCGCACGTGTGGCCTAGGAGAGTGTGCTGCTGCGTCTGGAGAAGTAGATTGGGACCGTGTATTAAAGAGCCTCACTAAAAAGTTTGGAATGTTAAGATCAATCTGAAAGTGAGCATGAGCCCTGGCTTCTTTATAAGCCTATATTTTTAAGATGTTTTAAAAGTTGTGAGATTAATGACCCCAGAATATCTAAGTAGAACCAGCTGCTGAATGTTTCTCTCTTCTATATCCTTTTGGAGTTTTTATTCTCCTTTAAAAATCATCAATAAAAATATTTTATTTTACTTTATAAAAACAAATTATAAATGCTAAGTTCATTAGAACAAAAGCCTAGGAATGGAAAGATAACATTATCATTTCAAGTTCTTTTAACACTCAATATTGGTGTTTCCTCAATGTCATGCCATCTCATCCTATCTAGTTTTGATTACTAAGCAACTAATCAGGTTTGTAGATTGTATAGGAACCTTAATTCATTACCTTCTCTTTTCTGTAGTCCACTTTTTAATGCTGATTCTGATCTTTTTTCTGTGATTCTGCCAAAGATGAGTAAGGGATGCATAAGGGGAAAGTTGAATATGTGTTTTGGTACAAAGTAGTATTTCTTAGTGAAGGACGGAAGTTTTGGACCAAACTAGATAGTTTGTTCCTCTCTATTTAGTTAATCCACTCTGTTTTTGTGCCTTAGTAACGTATTAAATCAGACTTGTCACTGGCTGCTTTGACTGGTTCGGTGGCAGAATCATTACTAATTGACTGGGGGTTAAACCAGTTCAGCTCAGGTTGATGGCATAATTGAGAATATCTGTCTCTTGGGTACCATTGAGGAGGTAAAGGATATTGACTATTAAGCAATGAGAGTTAAAGTCAGAGTAATCTTTCTGCAATGATTCATCATGTCCAGAGAATTGGCAGGTGGGAAAGACATTATTAGAACTGGACAGAATGAACACTGGAAGGGCCTGGCAGGTAGCATTAGTTAGGTGAATGAGAGATTCAAATGCACAAGAGAGAGGGCAGTATCATGAGATGAAGAAATAGGAAACCTTGAGATTCCAGGGAATTTCCCCCAAACATACAAAGTTAGAATAAAAAAAAAAAAAATCTTGTGGTGACTCCTTGTCCACTAGGAACAATGATCCAGTCGTGTTCTCTAAGAAAATAAGTTCTAAGTGCTCTGTGGGAGGAGTTTTTAAAATTCAGTTTTACTGAGATATATTCACATACCATACAATCATCCACAGTGCACAATCAGCTGTTCACAGTACCATTGTATAGTTGTGCTTCATCACCACAATCAAGTTTTGAACATTTTCACCACTCCAAAATACATAAATAAATAAATAAAAATAAAAGTAAAACAGAACACCTAAAACATCCCATCCCCCCCATCCCACCCTATTTTTCAATTGATTTTTATCCCCATTTTTCCACTCATCTATCCACACACTGGACAAAGGGAGTGTGAGCCACAAGGCCCCCACAATCACAGTCACAACATGTAATATACATAGTTATACAATCGTCTTCAAGAATCAAGGCTACTGGGTTGCAGCTCGACAGTTATCAGGCATTTACTTCCAGCCAACAACCACAAAGGGATATCAATATAGCGCGTAAGAATACCCTCCAGAATGACCTCTCAACTCCACCTGAAACCCCTCAGCCACTGAAACTTTATCTTTTTTCATTTCACTTCCCCCTCTTGGTCAAGAAGACCTTCTCAATCCCAGGATGCCAGGCCCAGGCTCATCCCTGTGAGTCATGTCGCATGTCGTCAGGGAGATTTACACTCCTGGAAGCCGTGACTGTGGCAGTATTTTAGCAGGCTCTCTGGGCAGCAAAACACTGTTCATTGAGTAACCGGTAAACTGTTAGTAAAATTTGAAAATTTAAAGTTAAAATGTTAAGATTTCCCAGGAAACATCTGGCTCTTGTTATTTGCATTATTCAGATCTGTAAGAATAGTTGTGTATCCAAGAATTTGCTTCTTTGCCTCCTCCTTGCATTTTTTAATAGGTCCACTTCTTGCCAAGGTTTTTTTTTTTTTAAGAGAAAACAAAAAGATTTCAGAATATACTGTCCCTCCCTCCCTCCAGCATTGATTCTATAATTTGGCACCATTTTCATTAATGTTACTGTATTTATTTTAATATTATTCATTGGAGGTTTGATGTTTGACTTAAAAATTGAGTTATTAGAATTTTAATTTAAAACAACATTTAATATTTTTAATGAAGGTTTAAAATAGACTAATGTAATGAGATATTGAGGGAGATATTTTTATTGCTCTGGAATTGAAAACCTAGATCCAAAGCTAAGGGCAAAGAAGCATCTGGTGTTCCACATTCTAAAGAGAGCTTCCAATACAGTTATCCTTTCCGCAGCGTAACTTTCCCCATTGTGCTTTCGATATATCATAGGTGGGTGGCATAAGAAATTAAATGGGAATTTTGAGGGAGTTTTGCAGAAGCTGCGGGCAATACATGAAGGCCAGCAGATGACACAGAAAATGTTTAGAAACTCAGAAATGCATAAAATATATGAATAGTGTTGTATGATATCAACATATTTTATCTTTTAATACCATAAATATACACAATTTGTTTTTTAATTTTCATATTTCATATTTTAAATTTCTTTTTCATATACTATTTTTACTTAACATTGACCTACATATAGCCTATAATCAATAACTTAACCCAAAGTTTGCAAGATATTCTAAATACCCCATAAAAGAAAAAGAAAAAAGTTCAGACTTCTCTTGTACAAAGGGAGGGCCGAAAAGTTTTATGCACATTTTCCAGATCGCGGGAGTGCTGTGCCCCTAACCACTGCGATGTGGAAGGAATAACTGTAATTGGTGGTCAAAAACTCCCTCCATTTAATAGTAAATGCCTTCTGAACAGTGGGATCTTCTCTCACCCACTATGGTCACAATTTGGGTTCACTGGAGACAGACTCTGAGATAGAGATTAGCATGCAGGATGTTTATTAGGAAACGTTCTTTCAGTGAAAAACTGTGGAAGAGTGGGGAAGGAAGCACTACTGGGCAGAGACAGAAGTTGAATTGTATTGTACTCTCAAAGAAGTCCTCATTTGAACATATAGGAAGTTGTCTTGTGTTGGCTGGACCTTTATATCCCTACAGGCATCAGTCACTGGGAGAATGGCCAGGACTTTATATCCCCGGGTTATTGGATACGAGCCACCAGGAAGAGGGCAAGACCTTGGGCTAGGGAGCATTCTTCAGCTGAGATTGTCCCTGAAGAAAGTGCCAACTATGGACCATTTCCCACCATCATTGAGCAAGCTCTTTATTACTGAAGGGAGATCTAGCAGTTCACAGATTATCTACCACAATTATATATGCGGACCAGAAATCAATGAAGAAGCAGAGGAAAAATCTTCTGAGTTGGAAGTCATTAGCCTAGAGACAAGTCTTAAGTGTTTCTTCTCACCCTCAATGAAGCCAAGTGAACTACTGCCAAGAGAATCTTTCATAGAAAGTAGTGGTGCCAACAAGCAGGGGAGACTGAAATTTCAATAACTGGATGGAGGTCTGATTGTTCAAGACCCACGTAAGCAGGAGATAAAGATCAAAGGAAAGAGATGGCAAGTCAACTGCATCCCCATCATTGCCACAAGGATGTCTGCACTTCATGTGGGTAAAAAATATACCAATGAGTGTAAGTAATTTCTAAAGCAGTATTGCTGGTATACCAACCATTAGCACAGCCCACCAGGCAAGATAGCCCTTGGAATAAGGAGTGGACCACTAAGGTGGGAACTGAGGGAGAGAGATGGTAAAACATTAGCTGAAGCATATTTCATATGTAAAGAAACTTCCTCTCTGTCCCCCAACAAAAGAATGACTTGAGTTGGGGCAAGAGGCCTTTATATCCAGGACTGTGTTAGTCATTGGTCTGTCTTGGTTTGTCTAGAACAGTCCTGGTTGAAATCTGGGGTCTTGGTATGCTGTCCATGTTAACATTTGATTCAGCAAAAACATCCCACTTGGAACATAAATTATACAGTTACTTCACTTTGCAGAGTCCTCAGAAGAACTCACACAGCAACCCCATGAGAGAGCCAGTGTTTGGAAACCAGCCACACAGATGAATCAGTCTTAGCAAAACAGTGCCAATTTAGTAACAAGCATGTGAACCTACCTATACCAGGCACTGGAAGAGCAAGGGGCCTGGAAGACACGAAGAATAAAAGCATGAATTAAGTCCTCAACTGGATAGTCCTGGGGAAAGGGAAGGGCAATACATTGGCATCTCCTACCTGTGGAGGATGGAAATCCCTTCTTGGGCTGTGTGCTTGTTGTGGCAGGATCCCCTTTGCCAGTGCCCCCTGGCTATCGGGGGTCTCTTGTTGTGGGAGGAAAGTCTCACTCAGTCGCTTGTGGGATCAAGGAATCTACCTGGCCAGGTGTTTGTTGAGGCGGGGTTGTCTTTACTATGCTGCCTGGTTGTCCTGTGTCTTTCCATGGGGCAGGGGAGTCTTGGGCCCTGGGGGAAAGGAAAGCACTTTTCCTTACAACTTATTGTTAGTGGAGCTCCCAATAGACCCCTTACTAGTGCTACTAGGTTCACCTTGTGTTGATATTCCTAGAGAGGAATGAGCCTGCCTGGACACCTTCTGTGGCTAGGTTGTACAACTGGAAACCTGGGCCTGGGTCCTCACCTTCTTTGGGGTGGGCAGTCATAAGACTCCTTGCAACTATGTTGTTCCTCCAGTCCTGGGGTCCCTGACCAGTCCCCTTCCTCCTTATGCCTTTCAGAGTTCTTTGTTGCCTCTTGCATTATTTCCAGAGTTTATAGTTGTGCTTAGTGGAGAAGAACAGGAAGAAATGAATCTATGCCATTTTGTGTGGAAGTCCAAAAGGGCAAAGTTTTGCAAAATATAATACCATAAAAACCAGTCAACTTTTAAAAAATTTATGTCTTTTAAAGGGTCTTCAACATCATGATTGTAACGTTTAAATATTAAATGTAGTTACTGTATCATAAAAATAATAATTTATAGATTTATTGTAATTATCTAATTTAACGTGCCTATTTTATTTACCAGTTTCTTCCTAGCACTTATCCCAGAGCACCCACACATGATGACTGTTTAGCAAACAGTTGTTAAATAATTTAATTTTAATTTATATTTAATGCAAGTGGAAAAAAATGAGGTATAGAGATTTTGGTGACCTGCCCAAAATTACACAATTAATTATTGGTGAAACTGAGGATTTATATTCAAATCTTTTTGTTTTTTTTTAAAGAAATAACAAATCTTTTGCATCTGGAGTACCATATGAGTTCTCTTATTAACTATTGTTACTTCTATTTTATTTCTGATATTTGGATATCTCAGAGTGACATTAGAGATGTACCAACTTTTAGTAAGTATTTCATTATCCTGTGAGATTTTGTTAAATAATAATTTAAAAAGTCTCTGCTGTCAGTAATCAGCATCTCAGCAATGATAATACTTTTGTCTGAGGTTGCTATCGTGCTTTTCAATGCACCTGAATAAAACTAATCTCTACTAAAGAATCCACAGCTGGCCTGATGGAAAAGTAATAACAAAAGTAAATGGTAGTTTTGATATTTTCCAGATCCAAATTATAATTTGCCTCCTGTGTACTGAAAAAAAAGTGGATCTCCTGGAAAATGATTAAACTTGATATTGATAAAATTATATTTTTCCATGTTTTAGAGGAGATAATGTTTTTTTGATATTTGAGGTTGACATAAACATAATAATGTTTATCATATCCTTGAGAAATGTAAATTTTTTCCTTACGTATTAACAGAGGGCATCCAAAATTTGAAATAGAATTATAAGGCTTATGTAATTTAGTAAGGAGGAAAAGTCATTATAGTTTTCATTTGTTACCTCAGGTTATCAACAGATTATTTGATAATGCTAAATTCAAGGATGAGGAGTACTATTGATAGAAAATTTAATGTAAATGAAAACATATGTTTATTTTTATTGTATGCATTTTACTCTGTATGTATATAATCTTAGGTTAGCCAGTTTGCATTTACTTGATGAAAACCAAACTTGAAAGTATTGTTGTTGTGTTTATAAATTGAAACTTTGGCCAAGTCTCAAGCCTTGTTAATTAAGAAGTACATGCTCTTGTTGAAAGCAGTGTATATTTAATCTTCCACATTGCCTAAAATCAATCCGAGAATTTTCATCTTTTTAAAATACCATGGTCTGTTTGTATATTTCTGTATTTGGTTGTGATAATGCACATCATTTTCTCCCTTGATAAGCTTACTAAAGTGTTGTGTCAGCCTCTCCACTGGTTTGGTGATTCAGAGCATGACTTTTTGATAGAAAGAAATCATACAAGAGTTCATTTTTAAATTTTCGTAAGTTGGCCATGTAATAGCCAAATTCGAGGCAAATGGTTAGATCAGAACTGACTGAAGATGCAAGTATTCTGTTAGGATGAATGGAGAGCCGGGTCAGCTCCTCTCTGGGCCAGCGCACAATTGTGTAACAAGAATGTAATGAATTGAAAGAAGAATATTGCTTTAAAATGATGTGTTTAGATTGGAAAAAGGAAAACTGGAAACATGTTCTATTGAATTTTCTATATTTTAGCATAAGTAGAATTGGCACTGCTAGACAAAGTCTTCATGTTATAGTAGTTAACAAAAAGAAATATGGGAAAAAGAAAGAAACATGAATCACATATTTTCCATTCTAAGTTTATTGTGGGGTGGGGATTTGTGTAACTTGGCTTCTCTGTCAGGGATGTGCTTAAGAGTGTGAACTTTGGAATAACATCGTATGGCTTCAAATTCTGGCTCCAACCTGTGATCTTGGACATGTTACCAAATTGTGTCCCAATTTTCTCATCTTTAATAAATAGTACCTACCTTAAAAGTATTGTTGATGAGCTAGTAATATCCAGGCATCTAATAAACACTCAATAAATGCTAACTATTGTTATTTTGGTTAAGATTCAGAGTATGAATGCAAATTTGAGTAATTATGTGATGGTTACTTTTTTTAACATAATTTATTGAATCTTCTTGTGAGATTATCACCATTTAGTAGTTCTTAAAATTGCCTATAAGGCATTTGTTCTGATTTGCTAATGCTGCTATTATGCAAAATACCAGAAATGGATTGGCGTTTATAAAGAGACTTTATTTGGTTACAAATTTACAGCCTGAAGGCCATGAAAATATCCAAATTCAGACTTCAACATGAGTATACCTTCACCGAAGGAAGGCCAATGGTTCCAGAAAACCTCTGTTAGTTGGGAAGGCACATGGCTGGCATCTGCTGATCCCAGGTTGTGTTCCAGCTCCTCTCTCAGGGCCTGTGTGTTCTTCAAAATGTTGCTCTTGGGGCATTTTGTCTTCTCAGCTTCTTCAAAGCAAACTCTGGGCTAGCATCTCCAAAGTGTCAGCAAAAGTCTGCTTTCAACATCCATCTCCAAAATGTCTCTCTAAGCTGCTCTTAGCTCCTTCTGTTTGTAAGCTCTTCTGTAGTAGTCCAGTGATTAAATCGAGACCCATGCTGAATGGGCAGGTCCACACCTCCATGGAAATAATCTAAATCACAGGTATTATCCACAGTTGGGTGCGTCACATCTCCATGGAAACAACCTAATCCAAAGATTCCAACCTAATCAACACTAATAGATCTGCCCCCACAAGATTGCATTAAAGAATATGGTGTTTTGGGGGACATAATATATCCAAACCAGCACAGCATTAGATAAATTAATCCCTAGAGGTAAACCAATGCATTTAAACAAAGGAATTCAATTTAAACTAAATAATATCTGCAAAGAAAAGGCCAAGTATCTGACATTGTTGAGCATTAAAAGGGTTTTAGTACCCAGAAAAAGATTTAATATCTGTGTCAGTTTGGTTATATTATGTCCCCCAGAAAAAGCCATGTTCTTGGATGCAGTCTTGTGAGGGCAGATATATTAGTGTTGATTAGGTTGGAGCCTTTGGATTAGTTTTTTTCCATGGAGATGCGACCCACCCAACTGTGACTGACCCTTTGGTTAGGGTGTGACCTCTGATTGAATGTTTCCATGGAGGTTTGGTCCCGCCCATTCAGCATGGGCCTTGATTAGTTCATAGGAGCCCTATAAAAGCTCAGTCAGAAGGAGCTCACTGCTAGTTGCACATGAGAGACACATTTTGAAGATGGCTGTTGGAAGCTGACACTGACATTTTGGAGAACGCTATTTTGAAATGCAACCTGAGAGCAAGCAGATGCCAGCCACGTGTCTTCCCAGCTAACAGAGGTTTTTGGATGCCATTGGCCACCCTTTAGTGAAGATACCCTGTTGTTGATGCCTTACCTTGTATACTTTATGGCCTTAAGACTATGACTTTGTAATCAAATAAATCCCCTTTATAAAAGCCAATCCATTCTGGTGTTTCGCAAAATGGCACCATCAGCAAACTGGAACAATATCTTCTTGAAATTTATTTTTATTAGAAAAGTTGTATATTTACAGAAAAATCATGCAGAAAATACAGATTTCCCATGTGCTTCCCTCATTTATGCAGTTTTACCTATAGTTAAAAATTTTCATTAGTGTGGTACCTTTATTAAAATTGGAAGAATATTATACTTTAACTGTTAGCTGTAGACCATAGATAACATTCAAGTTCATTGTTTGTGTTGTACAGTCCTGTGTTTGTTTTTGAATATTTTTTCTAGTAACATATATACAACCTAAAATTTCCCCCTTTTTAACCATATCCAAATGCAGTCATACCTTGATACTCAACTGCTTTGAAACTTGTTGAATTTGGTGCTCGACGCATTTTGCTGCAGAAATTTTGTCCCAGTATACATCATTTGTTTAGTACTCGACATGTAAGCTAGAACTTGTCGATGTTGGTTGCTGCATGACTTGCTACCCTTTCCAGCTGAAACAAAGGGTCATGCGTTATTCACATGGTAGCTCTTGCCCTGTGCACGTCCCCTTGTGGTCTTAGCTTATGTGGTGATTTTGTGCTTTTTTTCACATGATGGATCCTAAGAAAATGAGCAGTGATAGTGCTGAGCAGAAAAGAAAATTACTTCACACCACCATTGAGCAAAAAAAAAAGAAGTAATAGGCAACTATGAGAGCGGTATTCGCATTACTGATCTTGATAGGGAGTACGGTATGCCTAGAACAATGGTCTTCACCATCATTAAGAATAAAGATGTGATAAAAAAAGGCTGATATTGTGAAAGGAGTTAGAGCAGTAACAAAGCAGCATTCTAAAACACTCCAGGAAGTTGAAAAGCTATTATTAATTTGGGTAAATGAGAAGCAGTTAGCGAGCAACAGTGTATTGGAAGCCATGATATGTGAAAAAGTGAATGTGCTGAATGCCACTCTTTTGAAAAACAAACCAGGACTGAATGATGACAGTGTTGAAGTTTTTAAGGCCAGGCACGGCTGGTTTGATAATTTTAAAAAGAGGACCGGCATCCATAGTGTTGTGAGGCATGGCGAGGCAGTGAGTGCTAATAAAAAGGCTGCTGATGAATTCACCAGTAAATTTCAAAGACTGTAGAGGCTGAGGATTTTATTCCCTACCAAGTTTTTAACTGTGATGAGACTGGACTTTTTTGGAAAAAAAAAATGCTGCGTAAAACCTACATCACAAAAGAGGAGAAGGCATTACTAGGCCACAAACCAATGAAGGACACGCTCCCTCTATTGTTGTCCATGAATGCTAGTGGGGACTTAAGACTCAAGCCCCTACTACTCTATCATAGTGAAAACCTGCGAATTTTCAAGAAGCATAATGTCATAAAAAGAAAAGTCTTATGTGATGTGGAGCGGAAACAGCAAAGCTTCGGTCACGAGGCAGTTTTTCAACAAGTGGATAAATGAAGTGTTTGGTCCCTCTGTGAAAAAATATTTGCTGGAGAAAGATTTGCCTCTGTAAGCTTTTCTACTTTTGGATAATGTGCCTGCTCACCCTCCAGGCTTGGAGGATGACTTACTGGAGTTCAGCTTCATCACTGTAAGGTTCTTGCCATGCAACACTACTCCTCTCATCCAGCCCATGGACCAGCAGGTCATTTCAAACTTCAAACAGTTGTACACAAAGGTGCTTTTCCAGAGGTGCTTTGAGATCACCTCTGACACCCAGTTGACCCTCACAGAATTCAGGAAGGAACATTTCAATATCCTTTAATACCTTAACCTTATTGATAAGGCCTGGGAAGAAGTCTCTTATAGGTCAATGAATTCAACATGGAAGAATTTGTGGCCAGAAGCTGTGACTTAGAGAGACTTCAAAGGGTTTGAGACTAACCCTAAGCCTGCAGGTACCGAGGGTACATTCGTGCAGGATATTGTACCTTTGGGCCAATCCGTGGATCTGGAGGTTGATGCTGCTGATGTTGAGGAGTTAGTGGAGGAAGATCGTGAAGAGCTCAGCACTGAGGAGCTGCAGGAACTACAGAAGAAGCAGCAACAAGTTGTGGCTGAAGAGATTTCTTCAGGTGAGGAGGAAATAAGAGAAGACATCCCTAATACCTTGATAAAAGAAGTGTGTGCAAAATGGGCAGAAGTTTAGAACTTTGTGGAGAAGTACCATTTGGACAAAGCTCTGACAAGCAGAAATGTGAATTTATTGAAAGACCAAAGAATTTCACATTTTTGAGGAATTCTGAAAGGAAGATAGAAGCAGTCCTCATTGGATACATTTTTAGTGAAGGTGACAAAGAGTGTGTCAGAGCCTGTGGTGCAAGCTAAAAAAAGGCAGAAAAGAGAAAGAACACCTGAAGTGCAAGTGCCCGATGTTCTATGGAGGGGACTCTCCTTCCAAGCAACACTCCATGTAACCTCTCCTCCTCACCACTCTCCCCCCACCATCCCATTAGGCCATGGACTCTTCACAGTACAGGTGAAGTGAAGTTGTTATTTTATTTAATCTAATTATTTATTATTTTTTAGGTGTATTTCTCATGTAATGTAATGATACACAACCATTTTTTTTTTTACATATTGCCTTAAAAATGTGCATTGTCTTCAGCTTGGGAATGCATTATGTTTATTTACATTATTCCTTATGGGAAAAATCTGTTTGGTATTCAACTGTTTTTGGTACTCATTACATCTCCTGGAACCAATTAATGATGAGTATCAAGGTACCACTCTATATAATTCAATCTTATGCTACCATCAGCTTTATTTTCATGATGAAGTCCTTTGAAGTGCAAACATTTTTTATTTTGATGAAGTCCCATTTGTTTATTTTTTCTTTTGTTGTTTGTGCGTTTGCTGTAAAGTCTAAGAAATCATTGCCTAATGGAAGGCCCTGAAGATGCTTCCCTATGTTTTCTTCTTGATGTTTTATAGTTTTTGTTCTTACGGGTCTTTGGTCCATTTTGAGTTAATTTTTGTATATGATGTGAATGAGGGTCTACCTCTATTCTTTTGCATATGGATATCCAGTATATCCAGTACCATTTGTTGAAGAGAGTATTCTTTCCCAATTGTGCTGACTTGGTGCTGTTGTCAAAAATCGATTAGCCATAGATGTGAGGGTTCATTTCTGAATTCTTAATTCAATTCCATTGGTTTATGTGTCTATCTTTGTGCCAGTACCATGCTGTTTTGATTACTATGGCTTTGTAATAATTTTTAAAATTCGGAAGTGTGAGTCCTCCAACTCTTTCTTCTTTTTCAAGATGGCTTTGGTTATTTGATGTCACTCCCTATTTGCTAAGTTTACTGACCTTCTTAAAGCAGAAACCATGGAATTAATTGGCTGTAATTATGGGAATTTATTAGCCTGTCAGTTCTGAGTTTTGAAGCCATGAAAATGTCCAAGTCAAGGCATTGTCAAGAAGATGCTGTCTTTCTGAAGACCAGCTGCTGGTGATCCTGGACTTACATGGCAAGACACATGGCAGCATCTGCTGATCTGTCCCTTCTCTTCTGGGTTTCTTTGCTTTCAGCTTCTTGCTTCACTGGTTTTCTGTCTCTTTGTCTGAATTTCATTCTCTTTTAAAGGATTCCAGTAAGCAGATTAAGATCCAGGATGAATGAAGTGGGTCACACCTTAACCTAAATAACCTCACCAAAAGATTCTACTTATAATATGTCCATACCCACAGGAATGGATTAACTTTAAGAACATACTTTTCTGGGGCTATGTACAGATTCAAACCACCACACTCCCCTTATAAATTTGATGGTTTGCTTTTCCATATCTTCAAAATGACTTTTTGAATAAAAATTCAGTTGGTTTTAAAATTTCTAATTCTGAGATTATTCCCTAAGCTTTCTTTTCCTTAAGTTTGTATCCAGCTAATGATATATATGACAGTGATTTCCTTGCATGCTAGGAGCTAATTAAAACAAAAAAACCAACACCCCACCCCCATAAAAAACAAAAAACACCTTTCACCATCTGCTAATTGGTTCTGCATTGGCTGGTGCTTTCCTTCAGAGTTTAGCCCTGTGGTCAAGAATATTGGCCCAAAGTGAATGTGAAGTGCAGGGTTCTCTGTTTTTGCTGAGCTTGCATCTTATTCTGGGCTTGTGCTTCCTTGTGGTCTCAGGAATGCTCCTGTTTACAGGAATTCAAATGCTCCCTCTAATCCCTATGAAGTGGGCTTTCTCCTCCTCCCCAGTGCCCTACTGTATGACTTAAACCAGGTAATCCTCTGTCCCCATCCAATTTGCCTTAATTGTTTCTTAAACTGCTTTAGCTGTCCATAAGCTGCTTATGCCTGCAGGGCAAGTTCTGAGAGGGTAAAGCAGAGATCATTTTCCTGGTTAAGTCTTTCAGGCTGTCACTTGAAAGACAATTACTGATACACAGGTTCTCCAGTATGTGCATAGGGGTTACTCTGCTCCCTTGGAAGAGAGCTGTGGACCCACAATGGGAGCACAAGATGATCCTCACTGCATTGGGGAGGGGTTGGGGCAGAGTCTGGCAATGATTCTCCTACCATTTTAAAGCTTTGTTTTCTTGTTTTAGCTCTCATCCAATTACTGAAAACTTTTAACTGTTTTCCTGAGTTTTAAGGAAGATGGCTTTGCCAGTTTTTGCGTATTGTTCAAAGATTCCATGGAGGAATGGCACCTTGGATTGTCTTAAATTGCCATCCTGGTTGACTGGAAGCCCTGGTGTTTCCTTTCAATCATTGCATTTTATGTTTCTTCATCCTTACATTGCATTTGATGTCTTATAAAAGCAGTAGGCACTTAATAAGGTGCTTGGCTTACAAAAGTTATGTAAGGGCTGGTTCATAAACAAATGCAAATAGGAAAGTCAGATTTTTTATGGAAACAAGTTATTTAGCTCTGAAATTCATATTGAGCCAAAGCCTTCTTAGATCTGTTTGTGGGTTTTTTGTTTGTTTGTTTGACTGTGTGCCAGTTTGAATGTATTATGTCCCCCCAAAGGCCATTATCGTTGATGTAATCTCGTGTATGCAGACCTATCAGTGTTAATTAGATTGTAATTCTTTGAGTGTTTCCATGGAGGTGTGCCCCACCCAGCTGTGGGTGGTGACTCTGATTGGATGGTTTCCATGGAGGTGTTACCCCGCCAATTCAGGGTGAGTCTAAATTAGATCACTGGAGCCATATAGATGAGCTGACAAATAGAAGGAACTCAGTGCAGATGTGAGTGACATTTTGAAATGCAGCTGTGAGTGACATATTGAAGAGGAGCTACAGCCAAGAGGGACACTTTGAAGAATGCATAGAACTGGGAGAAAGCCATTTTGAAACAAGAACTTTGGAGCAGATGCCAGTCACGTGCCTTCCCAGCTAACAGAGGTTTTCTGGACACCATTGGCCATCCTCCAGTGAAGGTACCTGATTGCTGATGTGTTACCTTGGACACTTTATGGCCTTAAGACTGTAACTGTGTAACCAAATAAACCCCCTTTATAAAAGCCAATCCATTTCTGCTGTTTTGCATCCTGGCAGCATTAGCAAACCAGAACAGTTTGTTTGATTTTTCTTATTCTTCAGACATTCAATCACTGGCTTAAAATGTTCATCACTGATGAATTAGAGGCAACCACAGAAGCATATTTATTCACCCTAGAAGACTCCAAAATCACAGACTTTACATTCTATCTCCACACCAATAACATTTCCAACACTGATCTCCATTACTCAGCCACCAAATATCCATTAATTTGCCCAATCCCCTCAAACACTACTCCTCACAG
Organism: Choloepus didactylus; assembly: GCF_015220235.1. NCBI lineage: Eukaryota > Metazoa > Chordata > Mammalia > Pilosa > Megalonychidae > Choloepus > Choloepus didactylus. The sequence continues at coordinate 19,611,181 of NC_051325.1, read as the reverse complement.
ACATAATAATTCGTGATCTCAACCTCCCAAGTTTTGGAATAAATGGTTTCCCGAGTTTATATTAAATACATTCTCCATCACAAAAGTTCTGGATCTCCTCCAAGCAGTATTGTCTTCCTCATCAAGACTTTTCCCTCTTACATCATGTTTTTATGACTTTTCCATCTTATTTCATGTTTTTGTGGTTATTCCTAAATTGAGTATTTTTTAGCACACTAAGGCTTGTTTTTCACTGAATGATAGGGCATATTGATTACAGACTTAGTGTTTCATTGCTATGTAGTCCACTTATTTTGCTTAAAGGATAAATTACAAATTAAGGCATTCCTACATTGAGTACACAGAATTCCTCACATGTAATTTCTCTGGTTTGCTTATCAGTTAGATTGGTAGATAAGGACTCTCCACTTTCATTAGATTTTTGAGTTGTGTCATATATCAGACCATTCACTAAAGGCCTTGCTACATAGATGACATTGGTACAGATTCTCTCCTGTATGAATTTCCTTATGTTAACTGAAATAGTATGGATAGCTAATGGCACTACCATATAGATTACAAACAGTACTTCTTAAGTCCTTGAGTTCTCTGGTATGTTTAAAGGTTAAGGCTATGTCTGAATTCTCTTCCATATTCGAAATATTGTAGTATGAGTTTTCTCACTTCATCTAAGGTCAGAATATTGACTGAAAGTTTTCCCACACTGATGACATTCACACAGTTTCAATCAAGTTTGAATAATTTCATGTTGTCTAAATTTAGAAAAATTAAGGTTTGTCTATGTAGGTTACATTCTTAAGGCTTCTGTCCACTGTGTGTTCTCTCATGTGACCTGAGGGCAAAACTTTGAAAGATTTCCTGCATGGATGACATTCTTAGGGTTTCTCTCCAGTGTGAATTCTCTCATGTCATCTAAGACCAGAATATTGACTGTAGACTTTCCCACATACATGACATTCATAGGGTTTCTCTCCAGAGTGAGTTCTCCCATGTTGTCTCAGATGACAATGTTGACTGAAGGCTCTCCCACATAGATGGCATTCATGAGGTTTCTCTCCTGTGTGAGTTTTCTCATGTCATCTAAGATCAAAATATTGACTGAAGGCTTTCCCACAAACATGACGTTTATGGGGCTTCTCTCCAGTTGTGAGCTCTCATGTTCTCTTAGGTTAGAACAACAAATGAAGGCTTTCCCACAGGTATGACATTCATAAGGTTTCTCTCCAGTGTGTGTTCTTTCATGTAGTCTACAATAACAGTATTGAGGGAAGGTTTTCCCACAAGTATGGCAATCATATGGTTTCTCTCCAGTGAGTGTTCTCTCATGTTGTCTATGATAAGAATATTGACTGAAGGTTTTCCCACAGGTATGGCATTCCTAGGGTTTCTCTTCAGTGTGGGTTCTTTCATGTCATGTGAGATGATAATATTGACGAAGGCTTTCTCACATAGATGGCATTTATAGGTTTTCTCAACAGTGTGTGATCTTTCATGTCACCTAAGACCAGAGTATTGACTAAAGGCTTTCCCACATAGATGACATTCATGGAGTTTCTCTGCAATGTGAGTCTCCTCATGTTGTCTAAGTTGGAAAAAACTAATGAAAGTTTTCCCACATAGAAGGCATTCATATGGTTTATCTCCAATTTCAGTTGTATTGTCTGTGGCCAGAGCTTTTAATAAAGGTTTTAGCACTTTGAGGACATTAATATGGTTTACTTCTAGTGAGAATCTGTTTAAGTTGATTAAAAGATAACTTGTCACTGAGGTCTTTTCCAAATTGTTTGCTTAAATATGGTTTCTTTCTCATGGGAATTAATGCATGTAGAGTCACTGTGGATCTGAGAGTTGAATCTTCTTGCAAGTAATTACATTGAAAGGAATTCTGAGTATGAGATATCTGCAATGACATGATGTTAGAATTATCTTTCCTGCAGGTAAGTTGCATGAATGTCATTTGTTGTTTTTTACTGTCATTTATCCTGCCTGGATTCTGTTTTTGGAGAAATCCCATTCCTTCTCTCCACACTTCCTCTCCTTGTACCAACTGGGAAAGCACATCTGTTGTGCAGACCTCACATCCTACTGAGACAAGATGATTGATATTCTCCAGCATCACTTCTCTGAACAGCTTTCTTTGGGAAGTGTCTAGCAATGTCCACTCTTTTTGGGTGAAGTCTACAGCTACATCTTTGAAGGTCATTAACTCCTGGTATCCACAGGCAAATGCTGTCAAAGTACTCCTGCCCTGCACCCCCTACCCCTGCGATGCAGGGCCCCAGGGTCTAGGCCAGTCTGCATATGGATCGTCATGCCTTCTGGGGGACCCTCTGCGCCACTGGTCTAGCAAGCAACCTGCCCCGCCAGTAAGGGGGAGGCCTGTGGGAACTGTGGACTCAGGTTGGAGAGCTAGGGTCACTGAAACCATCTTGCGGCCATTGCAGCTGCTTTGCATGCCCCAAGCTACAACTCTCTCTGCAGTCTCAACGTGATCTGGACACTGGCAGAAGCTCCCGGGAATAGCTGTTTGTGGTTTTGATAAATTTCTTTCTAAAAAGTTAATATTTTGTGAACTTCTCTATCCTCCAACTCCTAAAGTATATTTTAAATTTGCAAGAAATTTGATTAGAAAGTAGTGGAAACTTTCTTTCTCTAATCATTTGTAGCCAAATTTTTAGTTTGTTTTGAAGTACCAGACCTGTTACGGTTTGTATGTAGCAAACATGAAAATAAAGTGGTTAAAGAGGCTCAATATCACTTGAGATTGTTTTGTTAATTTTACATTAAAGATGAACATTTGAAAAACTTATGTATTTGAAATCAATCAGAAATTCAGACTGAAGTTCTTTTCAGATGTAAGTGAGAACTTTTCACTGATTGTTTCGGTTTGCTAAAGCTGCTGGAATGCTATATTCCGGAAATGGGTTGGCTTTTTCAATGGAGTTTTATTAGGTTACAAATTTACAGTTCGGAGGCCATGAAAATGTCCAAATTTAGGCCTCAAGAGAAAGATACCTTCTCTGAGGAAAGGTTGCTGGCATCCAGGGTTCCTCTGTCACATGGGAAGGCACGTGGCAATGTCTGCTGGTCCTACTCTCCTGGTTGTGGTTTCAGTGGTTGTCTCCAAATGTCTCTGGGCATTTCTGTCTATGCTCTCCTGCTTTACCTGCCTTTTATCCTCTTAAAGGGGGACCTCTTAAAGACTAAGACCCACCTTGAATAGGCTGGGTGGGTCACATCTCAGTTGAAATAGCCTAAGCAAAAGGTCCCACCCACAATAGGTCTGCCGCCACAAGAATGGATTAAAAGAACATGGTCTTTTCTGGGGTACCTATCAGCTCCAAACCAGCACACTGATATATTTTACATTGAAGTCAAAAGCAGCCCAATGCACTGAAACCTCATTTATGTGTCAAGACATTTTTATTCAGATTACTTGCTGCAGGCATAAAATAATTCTGATATTTTATATGCTCCCCAGGGTATACTTATGAATGTTAAATTTTATCTAATTTTTCCTCTTTTCAATATGCAATTTTTAAATAATTTTATTGAACTCTTAAATTTGAAAAATGCATATGCTCTTTTACTTAGAAATATTTTGGAGGATTTAGTCTATAGAATAAAAGCACCAGTATGAACACATACAAAAAATTTTAATGAGATCATTGTGTGTAAGGACTAAACTGGAAACAACCTAAGTGCCCGTTAATAATTAGTATGGTTTCACTCAAGTTTTGGAATATTATACTATGCTATAAATTATTTACTAGTTTAAGTTGTGATATATTGTTAAATAAGAAAATTATGTTGCATTATATTGTTTATCATAGAATTCCGTGGTTCTTTAAACAGTCATCCCCAGAAGCCTCAATTATGTATATATATTTATATGAACATGAAGAAAAGTAAGGAAGGGAATAGTGGGAAAAAGGAACTGAGGAGATTATCAACTCTTTGTTTAATATACTTCTTGATTCTTTTTTTTTTGAATGAGTACATATTATTTTATATTTTAATTGGTAAAGAAAACACTAGTCTACTACACTGATTGTTCCTCAGATGGAAACATAAGAACAGGAGTCATCCTCCTAACAGTTTTGAAGTAGTTAGTTTGTGAAGGGATGTGAGAGTTATATTAGCCCTAGATGTGATTGTCTCTGTAAACCATATCTGCTTAGTCAACATCCCAGCGGGAAACAGAAGGCACACTCAAATGTGGATAATCCAAGGAGGGTTTATTTACAAAGGGAACAGTACAAAAATATGGGTGGTGTGCTGGTTTGGTTATATTAGGTTCGCCAGAAAAGCCATTTTCTTTAATGCAATCTTGTGGAGCCAGACGTTAGTCTTGATTAGGGTGTGACCTTTTAATTGAATGTTTCCATGAAGTTGTGACCCACTCAACTGTGGGTGAGAACTCTGATTATATTATTTCTATGGAGGTATGGCCCTGCCCATTCAGGGTGGGTCTTGATTAGTTCACTGGAATACTTAATAGAGCTTGAGAACTGGCACTGACACTGACACTGATGCTTGGAGATGCTTGGAGATGCAGACAGAAGGATGTTTAGAGATGCTAAACTAAGAGATGAAGCCCAGAGTTTGTCCTGGAGAAGCTAAAAGAGGACCCCCAGCTGCTTAGAGAGAAATGCCCTGGGAGAAAGAAGCAAGGAAGCACAGGAGCTGTGAGAGAGGAGCAAAGACAGAACCCCAGAGACATTTTGGAGAAAGCCATTTTGAAACACAACCCAGGAGCAGAGGATCAGCAGACGCCAGCTACGTGCCTTCCCAGCTGACAGAGGTGTTCTAGATACCATCGGCTGTTCTTTAGTGAAGGTATCATTTTGTTGATGCCTTAGTCTGTACACTTCTATGGCCTTAGAACTGTAACTCTGTAAACTAATAAATACTCTTTATAAAAGCTAATCCATTTCTGGTACTCTGCATAACGGCAGCATTAGCAAACTGGAACGGGTGGGGTGTAGGAGAACCTCAAGCAAAAACCAGAGGCTACCGATAGCACAGCTAATACCACCGCTAGGTTCAAATTGTTACCAGAATCCAAAAGGAAAGAAAGTCATATTGTTGACTAAACTACCTTGATTAGAACAGTGACCTTTGTTCAAGGACATAGCCCAATTCAACCTTACAGGGACTGAACCAGGGAATTAAAATCCTTGAACTCACTCTTATCCCTTCCACTATCTTCTGCCAGGGCTCCTCACTGACTGAATCCAGCTAGAAACTGGAGAGTAAGAGGATGAAGAGGATAGTAAGAGGACGAGAGTAAGATGAAATCTGTATAGTTTGGCCCACTTGGGCAGAGAACAGGGTAGAAAAGCATAGGGAGTGTCGTTCTTGAGGAGCAAAGAGAAGCTATGTGGCATAAAATATCCAACATTCTTTTTGAACTAAACAATCAAAATAGCACAGAAGGAGAGGGAATGACGCGGCGTCCCTAGCACCCGGGGCTCCCGGGAGCACTCTGCACTGGCGAAGGCCTGTTTTGCAGCGAGATGACCGCTGATGACTCCGACAGCGTCCGCACCAAGTCCCAGGGCAGGGAGGAGAGCGACCTGCCGGTTATCCAGCCGTGCGGGCTGGTGGAGGAGCTCAGCTATGGAAACCCTGCTCTCAAAATCGAGACAGAGATGTTTGAGAAATATGACAATAAACTGGAGCCAAGGGATCAGCGACATCCACTGTTATCAGAAATTAAAATAGCAGCAGCAGAATTTTCACAGGCTATCATTGAGGAAGCTGCTATTCGATGGGCTGAAGTTCAGAAAGCAGTACATGATTTTGAAAAAGACATTCTGAAAATCATATCCAAGAAGAAAGGAAGTATTTTGGCCACTCAGAAAGTGATGAAGTATATTGAGGACATGAATCGCCAGAGGGATAGTATGAAGGATAAATTACATTTGAAAAATGTTTCTCTCAAAGTCCAGAGGAAAAAACTGCTTTTGCAATTGAGGCAGAAAGAAGAGGTGGGCGAGGCCCTGCATGATGTTGATTTTCAGCAGCTGAAGATCGAGAATGCTCAGTTTTTAGAAACGATTGAAGCAGGAATCAAGAACTGATCCAGCTAAAGCTGGCATCCGGAAACACCCTGCAGATTCTCAATGCATACAAAGACCGGGCCAAAGCCGAGGCCTCCAACAAGAAGTTCCGCAAGCAGCTGGCCGAGTTCCGGGCGCCGCAGGTGATGGTGTATGTCCAGGAGAAGATACTAAATGGCGAGCTGGAGAAGAACATTAAGACGTGGGAAAGGAAAGTTGAGATTGCAGAGATGTCCTTAAAAGGCTACCGCAAGGCTTGGAATAAAATGAAAACAACCAATGAGCAGTTGCAGGCAATTTGCCCCCCTGGGAAATAGCCATTAAAGTAATCAGCTCCTTAAAAAAAAAATAGCACAGAAGGGGTAGAAACTTGTTATGAGATGCAAAGTATTGGAATCCTTTTTCTTTGTGGACTTACAGAATTATTTTTTAATTAACCTAAGCCCAAAGGCAATTAAAAAATAATAATCTGAGGATGGCCTTGTTCCTCACTCTCCTTTGTGAATGACTTCGTTTCCTCTACAAACTCCAAAGACGTCTCAGAGTGGAGACATGGTCCTTGTTCTTCCCAAAATAACAAACTTTAGTGGGGGTTTTCTGTTAACTTCTAGTGTGGTGACAGAAGTGACACTATTCAAGGCCATGGACAGGGAATTTACTGAGCCTCAGGATGTTCCAGGCATCATGGAAAGCATTCACACAGGTTATCACTCCTCTCAGCAACATGTACTATGACCTTTATTATGCCAGATTACTGATGAAAAAGCAGAAATTCCTAGAGATTAGATAATCACCTGGAGTGTAAGAAACTTGCTCAAGGTCAGTGATAGCCTCTGGAATTGGACCTAAATGTGCTTGACTCCATTCTGCACAGCCTCATCCTGTTGCAGAATTGCGAGGGAGTCATTATCTGTTACTGTAGCCCTGTCACCTGTCCCTGAAATCTGCCTTTCCCTTTCCTTTCCTCATTCCCCTTTCATTCGTTTCCTTAGTTATGTATTTAACAGCTATTTGTTCAATACCCACTTTGTGCCATGAATTTTGCATAGAACTGTTGATAACAACAAACATGACTTCATGGATTTTACAGTTTAATATGTGTTCTCAGGGAGCAATCCTATGCATTTCCTTTAGCCCTAATTCCTTTTCACTTGAAGTTCTTTGTGTCTCAATCTTCCATCTATTTACTATGACTTAAAAGTATTCTTTTGACTTGTTTGTTTAAAATGTAATCTAAAATAAACTTTTCTTTATGTTACTTGGCATTTCATTATTGGAGAGTAATGAGGATTCCATAATATTACAAGAAGGATGAAATAAGGAAACTATGTAATACTTATATATATATATATTTAAAGGTGCTGTCTGGTTTTATTGAAACAAATAAGCCAGTCTCCCTAAGAAGTGAGCATATGTGAGGGAGCATGTTCAGACTTATGTTTTAAGCAGGCTAAAAATAAATAAGCACATCTTCTGATTTTCAAATTGAGAATTATTTTGTATTCAAAATCTTCTTTGTCGAAGACAAGTTAAAACTGCTGTTCACATGTCTTGTATTACTACAACCACGAAACTAATACACATTTGAACTAACTTTTTTTCTCTGTTTAGACACACTTGTTTACCTTTTGAAAAGCACCAGATTGGATTACTCAAGTAATCCCATTTTTGTAACTGAGCCAGTGTTATCATTCTCAAAATTACAACTGGTTCAAAATACAGTGACAGGAATGACTAGTATGTGGAAGGATGTGAAGATTCCTCTTGTTTTGCATTATTTTCTGGCATGATTGAACTGTGATAAGGTCTGCCTGGTAACACTTTATTCACCCTTTAATAATTAAGGTTAGGAGATCTTCAGTAGGGTAATATTCCAGTCTCCATGTATGTTGTGTTTTGTAACAAATGTAATCACATTTTGGATGTGATTCCTGTGGAAAAAAAAAAAAAAGAAATGTAAAAGTTAAAGGGGTAAGAAGAAGGTGTCCTTAAATATCAAAGTTTGTAGTATTTTATGGTAGGTTCTTCTCCTGAGTCTGATAATAGGCAAGTTAACTAATATCTTTGATCCTCTTTAACTTTCTAGTTTTGTAAAAATGAAGCAGTTGGACCAAATAAGTGTTTTTCCTTCCAAGCTGTAGCATTCTTAGAAGTTATTGAGCATCAGGTTGATAGCTGCTGAAGTGAGGTTGGCAAAACAAGGGCAGCTCTAGCTCCTCCTTCCTACTTCAGCCAGAATAATTCTGTTTTGACTTGTTTTATTTGTTGATAGTCCCTAGTAGGTTTTCCATTTCTTGTTACCTTTTCTCTTATTTATCAACAGAAGGGGTCATTGTATTCTATTTTTGGCTTCAGAGTGGGTTACAGCTTATACAAGCCACACAGATCCCAGAATAATCAGTGGTTTCTTTGAATTCTGTAATATGTATGAAACATAAAGTATTAATAATGTGTTTATGCCTGGTTTATACATGTGAGGCAGTTAAACCTACACTTAATTTTCTCTCTTTTTCAGCTTCAAAGCAGGAAATTATACCATTGTCCAAAACCTCTGGCATTCTGTTGATTTTGTTTAGAAGGTGTAAATCTAGTAAAGTACAAACAGAGGGCTGTTGCCAAATTGATGGCTATATTTGTCTGTATAGATTGTATTTCCACAGCTGTCAGTTGATATGGTTGCTCCCTTATATAACATGGTTCTGTAGTCATGCAAGTGCTTGGGATTTTAATCTTATCAGAATTTTTAGCAGTTCCTAATTTGAATTTCAAAGTAAAGGGGATATAATGTGTACCATTCTAAAGGGTGATATTTCAGCTTTTGTATCTTTTGGGATAACATGTTGTGAGTGAAATTGGTGTTTTATTTAGAACTCCTGGGGAAGTTTTTACCAGCAATCATTTTGACAACCCATGTGCTCTATTGCAGTAAGAAAGCAGAAAAAATAAACTGAACTAGGTGGTCAGGATTCTGTTAGGATGAAAGCAACTATAATTTCCTTTACAGTGATTAAAAGCAAATGAAAACCCTGCACAAATAGTTTTAATCAATGTTTAAAGACTAGCCTCCTAGATTGACAGGTAGTCCTGGGTGGGGGTGGAAATGGAGCAGGAAAACAAATAACTACTATGGAGATAATGGAAATTATTGAGCAACCGGAATAAAAACATTGTTCCAAACACTTACCAGGCCATTTTGGCTCACAGTCATCATGGGTCACCTCTCCCCGCTCTGGATTATTTCGGGAGGAAAAGTGCTTCAAGTGTCTGATACCTTGTCTTGCATTTCTAATAACGTAATGGTATGTATTCCTTTTAGGAACCTCCATTCATGTAAGAATAGTATATAGTAATTTTATTTTTCCTGGTTTGCTGCACAATTTGATTGAAATCTTATTCTAAAGAAGACGCATACACACACAAACATAAACAGAAGAGTATTTTTAGGAAGAAGGTAGTGTAACAATTCATTTATATTTTGAAAAAACAATACAACTGTTTATCTCATTGAGTTAATTTGTTGTTTGAGGAGGGAAAAGTGCAATACACAGATTCATTAATTTGCAGTGGCTCATTTTAGTTTCTCAATGAATCAATCTTTGAGACAATTACTGTAACTTGATTTTTTTTTTCCTGCCATCCTCTAGTAATTAAGGAACATTTTATTTCAGGGAAAAATGAATGAAAATAGTGTCGATTAGTTAGCAGACTCTGAAAAAAGATTTTGAAATCATGCTCAGAAACTTCAAGTATTCCATGTTCCTTTTCTTCTTTTCTTCTTTCTGTGAAACTCTAGGACTAATAGGAGGCATGTAAAGAAATTCCCTCCAGGAAGCTCTGGTTAAGTGTAAGTCTTTAAGAATGGACCTGGCATGATAGCTCCGCATCATAATGCCCCAAAGAGATCATCTGGCTTACGCCATTGACTTCTTTTTATCCTACTATTATTGGTGGTAAAATCTTGATTTTGAGCATGAATTTATTCTTGTGATTTAGCCACAGAGAGATAATAGCAGGATAATTGTTTCCTCCCCTTAGTTTATGCATTCAAAAATTATACATGGTTCTAAGCATAGCACATATACAATTTTGTTGTTTATTAAATTTTCATAGAGTTTGGAGGAGCTCCCTAGTTTAGTAGTTCAATATTTTGGGTGAGATAGAAATTTGCTATATTTCTACATTTCACAGACTATAGAATAGACTATATTTTGAGTCCATTCTAAGAGAATGATAATAGGAATTATGATTTACTTTCATCCAGTCTTGCTCCAAAAGACTTAAGGCAATTCCTTGATTCAGAGTAATTTTTTTAAGAATCAGGATTTACCACTCAGAAGAGAATTTAAGCAATTTTGGAGGCAATGGCTTTACTCTGGTGACATATTAGGAATATGCCAGTTTCACTCTATTTGCTAAAATAATCTATTAATAATAATATTCTTCTGCACCTCCAAATAAGATCTCACCATATTATGGCTTAAGAAATTTATAATACATGATATTATTGGTATATATAGTTACTGGACTGTATGTATTTTATTTTATGCTGCTAGTTTTATTAGTAAATGTTTCCCCATACCACATATCCATCATTCTTCATATTTTTGCAGTTCGGCTATTCCTTCTATATTTTCTACATATGATGATCTCTGTCTTTGTAACATGGTTTTGGTGAAGGGCAATCCATACCAATTTCATTAGTGCCTCATATACCCTGTAGTGGTGAATTACTAGGGCTATAAGGCCACAAAGAGAGAAAGATTGGTTAGGAAAAAATTTGATCTTTGATTTTTCTTTCTCACTCTCACTTTATTCTGTCAGGGTCACATGGACGTATGCATTTGGGTGAATTTGGCCTTAATTGGAAGACCACTCAATAATCCATTACATGGTGTATTTGATAGGACCTTTTCTTTTTTTTAATAGACCTCTTAAATACTTGAAATATGTATGAAAATGTGGTACCATAATTTTATGAATGTTTTCAAAGTTCTCTGAGTATGGTACTTCTCAACTTTGTGTCTTTACCAGTCCCTGTAATTAAATCCCCTGAGAGTGCTAAATAGAATTTCCACATTTGATTTTTTGAGTAACTTGACTTTGTCTCACTGCCTTAGAATTTATACAAAAAGGAATCACTTCAATTTCTTATTCTCTATGCATGCACAACCTGTGAATTTTTGTTCAATTGTCTAGGTGACCTCCTGAAGTATGACCATAAAGCAGATACGACAGAAAGTTAGAATGAAGCAGTCATCAGCTTAGGCATCCCATTTATCCTGCTGATCTTGGTGTTCTCACCTGCACAGTGAAGGAATTAAATCCAATCCAAGGATTCTAATGAATCCTTCTTGAGTGATTCTCAAGGGAATTATATCTGTGGGCCTCTGAGTCAAAGACCCAAATTTTCATGGCAGAAATTAAGCATCTAGCAATACTACATCAGGCCGCTAAAAAAAAAGACAGCATTCCCATTGCAACTTCATTGGGAAAGCAATTGCAAACTGGCAACTATACGTAATAGCCCATCATCTCCTTTCTCATATGGGATGGGGAAGTAGAGATGCAAGATGCAAGATTTTATGTATGTGTGGAAAGATGATAGATAGGTAGTAGATAGATAGATGGATGGATGGATGGATGATAGATTTCATATAGCCCTAATCACTAGGTATTTCTATATAATCTTGAAGAGTTTCTTCAAGTCCTTGATTTTATAGGAAGAACAAGGGTCAAAGTTTGCTTTTTCCACACACTTCAATAAACAAATATCTCTTATATGTCAATAAAGAAATTGAACTAAAGCTGCTAATGATTCTTACTATTAGAAAACTTGTATTAAGAGCTTATTAGTTGTAAGCTGACTGATGAAATGCGGACCTTGTGTTTTAAGGGACTTCCTAACTAAATGAGTTACACCTAAATTTATTGGAGATAATTAAGAAGTTGAGCAACTGTTAATTTTTGATACCTGAAAGTCATTTCCAGACCTATTTCTATTTCTGTAAAATGGAAGAAATTAATATTAATCCACCTGACTAATAAATGTTGAGAATCAGTTATATCGTGTATGGATTGCTTTTTGGAGGTAAAGTAACATTTAAAAATCGTAATAAAAGTTCACTTTTATTCCTCTATTTTTATGTCACTTTTTTTTTAAGAAACATGCTTTGACATTTTTGTCAATAAAGCAAACTTTTTTGAAAAAATTAGAGAATTGAAATTGATAAAATAGAATTAATTTTGATAGATTCTTTAGAAATATCATTATTAGAATAATAGTTATTAGAATCACTTTGGATATATATAAGGAGCTTAGCTGAAGATTCTATCACATGAAGAGTAATGCACATGAAATTATCTTCAGTGTGATAGTGTACTATGTAGAATGCCACAATTTTATAAAATAGTTCTATGTTGATGTTAAAATGCAAAGAGATAGGCTTATCTAGACATGAACACATATACCTGACTTGATAGTTCTCCAGGACTGGAATTCCAGTTCCTACACTGGAATTCTACCCACACCTATTGGACAAATGCCTAGTTAAACAGATGGACCTTAGGCTGTGCTCTCAAAACAGGAAAACTCCCTTTACTGAGCAAAGCTCTGGGTCCTGTATTGTACTACTGTGCCTCCAAGCATGATAATCTGTGAGAAGAGCTGCTATGTATTATTGTTATTGTGTGTTTTTCAAAGTATCTTTTTTTCTTATGAATGGATATGTGAAAATCAGAGGACGATGGATGGAGTCTCAGAGATATGGAAAACCTATAGATAGGAAAGTAGTTCTCATGCAAATATGAAGGTAAAAAATAAGCAGGAGTGTGAAATGCCATGTGGTTTTATAAATGCATGTAGATTAGATTTTAGAAAATGTTTGTGTTAGTCAAAGGACATTTGCTGATCCTGAAATAACCCGCATCCACCAAAGGGTGTGACACCAAAAGAGAATTCTCAAAATCTTATCTACTGCCCCTTCAACAAGTTACCACTTCAACAATTACGAAGTTTGATTCTGGGCAGGACGTTAAGTCCTGACGGCAAATGACTTTTTTGACATCAGAAGTGAGTTTTCTATGGTTGATTAATGGCATTTCCATTCAGTCCGTGTTTGTGACAGAAGCACTGAGGGGAAGGAAGGAGCAGCATTTAGATTGCCCTGTAGTTGGGAGATCATATGGGACAAGTTTTGGTGCTATAATACTGATACATTGAAAAGACCTTCAACATTCATGCAATTTCTCTACACAGAAAGGGAGCTTGTTTGCCATCCACTTTCCTTATATTCCTGCAGGATTTTTTTTTAATGGCAAGAGATAATGCCTAAGAAACATATGAATTTGCAGTAAAGCTCAGTGATTGTATATCGACTTTCATTTTCTGGCTGTTACTCTGACTAGATAAACATAGACATAGCTTGCTTAATACTTCAGCAGAAAACGGCAAGGGAACTTTCTGAAAATTTGACCTCTTGGGAGAAATCCAAATGGAATTGCCTTATTGTTTGCTTATTATTTAGCTTCTATAAATATGTATGCTAGATTAATTGATAATAAATGGTAAGAAATGACACAGCATTGTTTTTGAAAAATGTTTAAAACTGATTTCTTTTCCCTGAATAAAAAGTGAATGCAAAAAGTAACAAGGTTGTTACTACCTGAATATGAGTTAATTCTTGCTGCAGAGTGTTTTGAGATATTTTTGACTGATGGTGTTTAATTTAATTAAAATTGTCATTATACTTTCATGCTACATTATCCTTTGAAATAATTTGAATTGCCTAAATATCATTATTCTACCTCTACTTGATAATATGGAGAACCAAGAAGAATAATTTAGATATAGAATGGAGAGTAAAAGGATCACAATATGTACTTAATTTTAATAAAAGAAAGTGCATTATATAAAAATAGTCATTTGAAGAGAGAAGGAATGAAAATAGTAAAAATTTTAATGTTCATATTATCAGAAAATAGTAATAAAACTCTGTATGAAAGTACATATTTTGTGTGTGTGTATATGTATAAGAGACATGATCATTAACAACTTTTTCTTGAACTACTCTGGCATATTATATTTTTATATATTATATAATGTCTTTTTATTTGTTTGTTTTCTTTTAAACAGCAAATGCCAGCCTTCTTGGAGGAGGAGGGGGTAAGTCTTTGAACATCACTTAACAAAATAGGTTTTTATTGCTACACTAAACACAAGATATTTAGTAAAATCTGTGATACTTAGAGGAAAACTAGTTTTACTCTTTTTGTCAATCTTGAAAATAATAATCTTTCAGAAAATAATTCGCAGTAGAAAGAGTTTGGATTTGTCTACATGCTATTTTAACTGACTTCAAAATACGTGGAATGCTGTTTTTCCTCTTGTCAAACTTTGTATTTCTAACTGTGGCCTGAGCTGTAAAAGCTATAAGCTATTGAGATTACAGAGTCATTTTTAATAGGAATTCTGAAACAACAATAGCATTTGGGGCCCTGTGATTTTACTTTTCACCATAATGACATTCTTTTGCCCTTCATGACTTTGTGACCAGAGAACTTAATATATCAGCCACTTATTGTGAAAAAAAAAAATAAAATAAATGAGTATTTGGCATTTTGTTTTTTCTTTCTGCCTATTTAGTGGAGAAAGAGAAAGAGAGGTCAAAGCAAGATGAGGAAGAGAGAGTTTCCTGTACTGGGAATTTTTTTGAAACTAAAATTTTGTAACTATTTATTATTTTTATTTCTAGCTTGGAAGATGAAAGCTTTCCTAGCCTCAATATATTATAATACATTACGGAAAAAAATTTATACAAATACACAATAGAACGGGGTTCTTTTCAAATCAGGCCTGGAAAGAAAGAGGCTTATTTACACCTCCCCTCTTTCACTCTCCCTCTGGCTCTCTCTTTTCTTATATATAGTTGAAGTAGGTACAATTTTACAGAGCTTTAGGATTTCAAAAAGTTTCCTCAGGAGGTTTCTGCATAATTTTTGTTTGGAAATTAAAAATTATAACCGTTGTTTCTATATAGAATCAATTGCAGTGAAAAAAAAGCAGAATCATGGAAATAGAAATAATCAAAAAGAGTTTAAACTAGAAAGTTCTTTTCATATTAGCACATGTCAATATATGTTCCATTGCAGAGTATTATGAAAGGAAACCTGGGCTATGAAGTTAGACAATGTGTGAAAACTGTGAAAGAGTTACTTAACTTCTTTGAGCTACAGTCTCCTAATCTTTAAAAAATAGGGATCATATTTACTGCCTAAAATGTTTGTTGTGAGAATTAAGTGAAAATTTCTGGTATGTAATAGAGTAGTAGGAGATCAATAAATATTTATTTCTCTTTCCCAAAATTTCTTTGGAAAATATCAATCTACAGGATTTCTCATTATACCATATATATATATATATATATATATATATATATATATATATATATATTTTTTTTTTTTTTTTTGGGGGGGGGTGGGGGGATTTAAAAGGGAAAATTTTTCCTTAGGAGTTGCATTCCCAGTAATATTTTCTTCTAGAACACAATATGTGAAGAAAACCTTGTTAAAATAAATCATCCCTAATGCTGATTTTTTTTAGAAAATCATATTAATATTTTAAGAAACCTAATACTGTAAATAGGATAAGGGAAATTTAGAATTGAGTCTGTATAAACAAATTCATGAAGTTAACAAGAGACAAATTAGCTAGACAGTTAATTTGTGTGTGTGTGTGTGTGTGTTTGTGTGTGTGTGTTTTACCTGATTTGACTAATTACATTAGTTAAGATCACTTTAGCTGCCCATAACAGGGGAAAAAAAACTGCAAAACCATGGTGGCTTAATGAAGATAGAAATTGTGTTTCTGTCTCATGTGAAAGTGGTCTGTATGTAGACTAGAATAGTTGTATGGGAGTTCCATGGTGTCATCAAAGACCTTAGCTCTATTTTTCTGCTCTACCCTCCTAGTGCAAGGCTTCCATACAAAAGGCTGCCTTGTACTCAAGGGTTCATGATAGCTGCTGGAGCTCTTGCCATTATTAATATGGTGTAGGTAAGGAGGAGTAGGGAAAATAAAATATCAGAAAGGCAGGCCCCCAAAGATGTCAGTTTTCTTAAAGCAGCGTTTCCTGAAATCCCACATTATCCTTGATCTTGATCAAATGTTCATTCCTGAAACTTGTAGTCTTTTATTACAGGAAGCAATGTGCCCACCAAAAAATTGGTGTTCCATATTTAAGGAAGAAGGGGAGAGTGGAGGCTGGGGCAGGCAATGAGTAATTCCTACCACAGTGGTCACCTCAATATTGTAGAGCTGCTTTGTTTAAATATGCTTATACATGATTGGTGTGTATAGAATTAACTCTAGTGAATTGGTTTGTATTTCCTTGTGGTTCTTCTATTCTATGTGAGAAGATATATTAAGAATTTTTAGCAAAGTCATTCAAGGAACAGGCCCACTTCGTTTTCTGTTTACCCGAAGTACATACTTTATTGTCCTCCTCTAGATGGTTGATTTTACTAAATGCAGTTATTTGCTATAGTTTCTAATTTCTGAAGTCTAAAATTAGAAACTCAGCATCATCTTAAAGATAAATTACAGATGGCTGTAATTTACTTCATTAAAGTAGGCCATTGACTGGATTAAATTCATTTATGCATTTCTGGAGATCTCAAGATTGCTTTGAAATACATGTCTGATTTTTGGAAAGCTGCATTTAAAAATTAAATTTAAGGAATACTTTTAGCCCTCTCTGAACTGAATTCTGGCCCTCTAATTCTATGGCAATTTTTTTCAATCCTGTCAGTGATAATTGTAATGTAATAGCTGGTAATCATCCAATAAGGAACAATCCAGTTGATATAATTCACTTGTATTTAATCAATGATTCATTTTACTGGCTTGAATTAATATCCCTTCAGAGGCCTCCAAAGGAAATAATTCTTTGATTGATGAAACACTTTGATCAGGAAAATTGGACACTGCATACAAAAATAATAAAAACTACCTTAAATACCATTTTTTCTAGTTCCCCAGAAGGGCTTCTATTTAAGTAGTACTTGATTGTGAAATTTAGACAAAAACAATATATAGAAAATTATATTTATACACCAAAGTTTAGCATTTTGTTACTCTGTGTTGAGAGTTTATAGCCAAGAAGAAAGTTCTCCTAAAAGGATTTTTAAAAATAATCCTAGATCATCCTCTCGGTTCTGATTTTAAAATGAGAGAATTACTTCACATGGGTGAGATTTTTCATTGTTGGGTCAGAGGTCAGTCTTTCTATGAATTTTTGTGTCAATAATGAAGTTCATTGTGAAGAACATTGGTGAGGGGGCCATGTCTACCTAGTCATTTGAGTTAGATATGTAAGATATAACTTAATTGCTCTGATGACTGTGTGGCTGATCTATAGTGACTGCATTCTTCTACGTTAAGATACAAATGGATTTTACCTTTTAGGTAGCCTTTACATTACCTATGTAATGGTGTAATATCAAAAAACCTTTGAAGTTCTATTAATATTTTACAAGTTTTCCATTACTCCATTATTGCCAATACCATTCTGTATAGCGCGTTGTAGATATAAAATTTATTTTCTCATTTAGTCCTTTTATTAGTCACAGTAGGCCATATTACAATGCAGCAACAAAAAAATCTTAAAATCTTAGTGGTTTAATAAAATAAGGTTTATTTCTTGCTCACGTCATAGTCTGAGTAGGAGTGGTGGCTCTTCTTTTCTGAATCTCCTCCAAGTGGTGAACTCAGAGACCCTACCTTGCAGCTTTGCCATGTAGTATGTGGCTGCTCATGCTGTCACAGAACAGGAAGGGAGAGCTGGAGGATCTTGTGTGAAATATTTAAAGACCAGTTTTGGAAATGATTTCTATTACTTCTGCTTATGTTTCATTGGTCAGAATTCAGTTATGTGACCCCTAACCAACCACAAGGAAGCCTGGGGAAAATAGAGTCTTCCAGAGTTCCTGGGAAGAGGAAACAGTACGGTAAATAAATACAGGACATTGACTCTGCCATGGTGCTCAAATGATATCAGTGTTATTATAAGTATTATTATTGTTTTATTATTTTATTGGTTGAACGAAATAGACTTTGGGAGTTTGGGTGACTTCTTTAACATTACACAACTTATTAGGGACAACGTGTGAATGAGAGAACAGGGCTCCTAACTTCCAGGGCTCTTTGCCTTTGTGCTGTGATTTTTAACATACCGTTGCTTTTCAGATTTGCTTTTTCTAAGCACAGGTAAGTAACTAAGTTTACTTCAGGAAAAATGAATGAGAGGACAGGAAAACAAGCAGCTGAGACAAGGATGATGCCTTCTTTGGCTTATTTTCACAAGTCTCAGGCTCTATTGATAATTAGAAGTTGTATACAATGACATTCTCTTATGTTCCTTTTGAATTGCTACCCTGATTCATATACTTTTTTATTTGAAGCTCAGTCTTAGGGAACACTGCATTTTAAATACATGTTCACCTGTCTGTAATAATAATGTTTTACATGCACAAGTTCCTGTGATGTTGATAATTTTGAAATATATAATAAAAGGAATATTGCAGCCAGCATCAAATTATGTCAAGAAGCAGAATTAGAAAGAAAAATAAGAACTAAAGAGCTAATTCCTCAATTCCTTTCAACCTCTTACTTTACATAATGTTTTTTTCCCTTTCATTGACACGGTAGTTAGCATAAAACAGAACCCACTGATAGAACCCAAACAAGACCTTGTTTATGGGATTCATTCTCTCCTCCAGTCTGTCAAAGCTCCAAATGCTGATGCCCAAGACATATTAGACATTTTAATTGACGTTTTCTGACATAGTAGCAATTTAAGATTGGCTTTTTAAAAACAGATTTATTACTAACATTAAAAAAATTAATTAGAGAAGTTGTGGGTTTACAGACCAATCATGCATAAAATATAAGCTTCCCCTATACCACTCTACCACTAACACCTTGCATTGGTGTGGAACTTTTGTTAAAATTGATGATAGCACTTTTTGTCCTTGTACTTTTTTATTAACATTAGTTACCTTTGTTAAAATTGATGGAAATAGTATTATTAACTATCATCTGTAATTTACATTAGGTGTATTTTTTCCATATACCACCTTATTATTAACACCTTGTATTAATGCCATACATTTGTTGTAATTCATGAAACGACATCCTTATACTGCAAACAGTAGTCTATCATATAGAATAGGATTGACTGTGTTACATATTCTTATGCTTTATCTTTTAATTTTTATTCTATTAACATATATAACCTAAAGTTTCCCCTTTTAGCCATGCTCACCTATATAATTCAGTGTTGTTAATTACGCTCACAATAATGTGCTACCATCATCACCATGCATTTCCAAACCTTTATAATCAATCTAAATAGAAATTCTGCACAAATTAGGCATCAGCTACCCTTTCTCTATCCCCATGCTATCCCCTGGTAACCTATATTCTAGATTCTAACTCTGTGAGTTGGCTTATTATAATTAGCTCATATCAGTGAGATCATACAATATTTGTCTTTTGGTGTCTGGCTAATTTCACTCAGCATAATGTCCTCAAGGTTCATACATGTTGCTGCATGCCTGAGGACTTCATTCCTTCTTACGGCTGAATAACATTTCATTGTGTGTATATACCACATTTTGTTTATCCAGTCATCAGTTGATGGACACTTGTGTCACTTCCATCTTTTGGTAATTGTGAGTAATGCCACTGTGAACATCAGTGTGCAAATGTCTGTTTGCATCCCTGCTTTCATTTCTTCTGAGTATATACCTGGCATCAGGATTGCCAGATCATATGGCAGTTTTATACTTAGCATCCTGAGGAATCGCCATATTGTCTTACACAGCAGCTGCACCATTTTACATTCCCACCAGCAGAGAATGAGTGTTTCTATTTCTCTGCATCACCTCTAGCACTTGTAGTTTTCTTATTTTTTAATAGTGCCATTCTAGTAGGTGTGAAATGATACCTCATTTTGGTTTTGATTTCTGTTTCCTATATACCATATTTTCATGTTTTTGTTTTTTTTTTTTTCAGCCATTTGTGTTTCCTCTTTGGAAAAATGTCTATTCAAGTCTTTTTGCCCATTCTACAATTGGGTTGCCTGTCATTTTATTGGGTTGTAGGATTTCTTTATATATTCCGGATATCAAACCCTTATTGAATATGTGGTTTCCAAATATTTTCTCCCATTGAGTAGGTTGTCTTTCCACTTTCATGACAAAGTCTTTTGATATGCAATGGTTTTTAATTTTGAGGAGGTCTCATTTATCTATTTTTTTTTTTGTTGCTTTGGGTGTGAAATTTAAGAAACCACTGCCTAGCAAAAGATCCTAAAGATGTTTCTCTACATTTTCATGTAGGAGTTTTATGGTCTTGGCTCTTATATTTAGGTTTTTGATCCATTTGGAGTTAATTTTTGTATAAGGTTTGAGAGAGGGGTCCTCTTTTATTCTTTTGCATATGGTTATACAGTTCTTACAGCACTATTTGTTGAAGAGACAATTCTTTCCCAATTGAGAGGACTTGTCAACCTTGGTAAATATCAGTTGACCATAGTTGTGAGGGTTTATTTCTGAACTCTGTATTCTATTCCATTAGTCAGTTTGTCTATCCTTATGCCAATACTATGCTGTTTTGACCATTGCAGCTTTAAAAAAAATTTTTATTAGAGAAGTTGTAGGTTTACAGAGTAATCAGGCATAAAATACAGGATTCCCAGATACCTTCCCACCACCAACACTTGCATTGGTAAGGAAAATGTGTTACAGTTCATGATAGCGCTATTTTAAAAAAAAAATTCTACTATTTTTTTTAACAGTAGTTAACATTTGTTACAATTGATGAAAGGTTATTAAAGTAGAACTGTTAACTATTGTCCATAATTTACACAAGGGTATTTCCCCCATATTCCATGCTTATTTTTTTTTCATGCATGTGTTTATTTTATTACTCATCTACCCATACACGGGAAGAGGGGTGTCAGTCACAGGGTATTTAGGATCACACAGTCACAAAATGAGGGCTATGTAATTATACAATCATTGTCAAAGATCAAGGCTCAGTGTAGCTTTAAATATGCTTTACAGTCAGATAGTATGAGTCATCCAACTTCTTTCTTCTTTTTCAAGATGGTTTTGGCTATTCAGGGCCCCTTACCCTTCTAAATAAATTTGATAATTGGCTTTTCCATTTCTGCAAAGAAGTCTGTCAGAATTTTTTTGGGATTGTGTTTAATCTGTAAATCATTTTGGGTAGAACTGACATCTTAATGATATTTAGTCTTTCAATCCATGAACATGAAATGTCCTTCCATTTATTTAGATATTCTTTGATTTCTTTTAGAAATATTTTGTAGTTTTCTGCATACAAGTCCCTTAAATCCTGGTTAGATTTATTCCTAAATATTTGGTTCTTTTAGTTGTTATCGTAAACGGCATTTTTTCTTGATTTCCTACTCAGAGTACTCATTACTAGTGTGTGGGAAACAACACTCATTTTTCACCTTGATCTTGTACCCCACCACATTGTTGAATTTGTTTATTAGTTCTGGTAACTTTGTTGTAGATTTTTTAGGACTTTCTATATATAGGATCATGTCATCTGCAAATAGATTGAGTTTTAACACATGATTTTGTAAGAATGTAATTTTCATCGTGTATACATATATTTATTATGTTTATATGTTGAATCAGTTCTATAATTCTGTACCTAATCTCTGGAATAATTACATAGCAGGACCAGTTTTAAAACTCTTAGTATTAGCAAGTACCACTAAATAAACACTCAGCACCATATGGAATGGATGGGAAGCCATTTGTCTAGAATGAGAACATAATTAAATGTGGGAGCAGAACAGAGATCATATTATGAACCTTTTCCACTTTCAAAGGCTTTTCACTCTCATCATGTGCCTTTAAATGGCCCCAAAGATGGGTAAATTTCAGTGGTCTGGAGTCAGAGGCTGTTCCGTTAGACAGTTCTACTTGCAGAGAGAGTTCCTAATGCTTGCTTATGGGTAATATCCATTTATATGTTAATACAGTTTGTGTGAGGTATACCAAAATGCATGGTGGAAAAGCAGGGGAATCATGAAACTATTTGGTGCCATTCAGTAGATACGATTAGTGTATCTCCACTGACCCATCACCTATTTCTACACAGACACACAAATGCACAGGTGTTCATACATTCATTCATATTCATTTTTTCAGCAAATATTCAATGTGTAACTACTGTGTACAGGTACTGATTATTGATTTGGCAGTAGATATTTCTCTTTCCCTGTGACCAGTCATGGTCTCCATTTGGCTGAATTCTCTAAGCAATTATAATTCCTCACATTCTTTCAGATATTCCAAGGATTCTCCTTGTATGGATCTACTGAACTAAAATAATATTTTATCATCAATAGAACAAGCATCAGATACCTTTTTTTATAAAGGCAGAACAGATATCCTGAAAAGTATTCTTTTCAGAAAAATGTGAATGAGTTGCTACCCAGAATTCCTAACCTGAAAAGGCACATGTTTAATTGTTTGAGTGTGTTTAAGCAGGAATGCTTTAATAAATTACTTCTTAAACATCCACAAGCAGAATGGAGTGTCCTCTCACCTTCCCTCCATATGCAAAACAATTTCCCCCCAGTGTCTATCACTCCATTGCTCAAAATCCCTACCCATGATTCTATGCTTCCCTGTTGTTAAACCTCAAGATCTGGCCAGGCTTAGGACATGCTGGGGGGAATCTAGGATAATAATGGTCAGTAAGGGGCCAAAGCCTGTTAGGATGTTTGGGGTTGCCCTCAGGGGGGTCAGTCAAGGCTGGCTGACAGTAAGTTAGCCCCCTGGCCTATGCTCAGCAGATAGAGGGGTCCCAGCTATGGACCTGAGGAGTAGCAACAGTTTCTCAGTCAGGAGAGAGAGAGCAGCATAGTGAGAGAAACCCAGGGGTTCTCTCCTTGTTAGTTAGGCAGAGACGTAAGATTTAGGAGCAGAGCTGCAGGAAGGGATGTGCTGTTGAACCACAGAAAGTAAGGCTTAAATACTTACTGAATCAGGCAGGATTGATCCTCTGCACTGCAGTCGGTTGAACCTGCCAGAGGAGATCAGGAGGCCCCACATGTAGGAAAGAGAGTGGAAAAGAAAGAGGGGAAGGGAGAAGGGGAAGGTGGAATTCAGGCACTGAGAAGTAGGCCAGGCCTGCCAACATTCAGTTACATCCTTCCTTCCTTCCCTCCCTCCCTTTTTCCTTCCCTCCCTCCCCTCTTCCTTCCCTCCCTCCCTTCCTTCCTTCTGTTTTGTCTTTCTCAGTCAACAGCCTTTATTGATCACCTCTTATGTACTAGTTTTGACATTGAGGTAGCCAAGAGTCTTGCAACTAGGTATAGCCAGGTGTATAAGTATCTATTTATACATTAAATATCTGAATAACTGGAAAAGTTCTCCAAACAGGGAAAATGAAGCAGAGATGAGAAACTCAACATCTCGAAGTGGTCAGGGAAGGTTTTCTAGAAGAGGTGACGTTGGAGCAGTCTTGAAGGCTGTACAGCAGTTTGCCGGAAGAGGAAGGAAATAATCCATCCAGTTTTATTTCCTACTGTTGGATATAGATATCTTGCTCTGCTTTAGCCAGACTCCTCACTGTTCTGAAGTTATATTATCTGTACCTTGGTTAAACATGGTTTCCTCTGACAGTCCAGGCATGTCACTTAAAATGGAGTGAAAAGTGTTAGAGCAGAACTGAAGAGAGGAACTCTGGTGCTGGTGGTGGTTGGCAGCAAAACACAATCAGAGCAACCTGGGCAAAGTGTCTGCTGGTCATCACCAACACAAGCTCTTCCCTGCTATGTCTCCTCCTCTGATTACTGCACCTGCAATTTCAGTCTAGGGACAATCTCTCCAGTTGCCCACGCCAGTGGGATTTCAAGTATGTGTTTTCTTCATTCCACATGTAATAATCCTGGGATAATCCTTATCTAATTCCTATTCTTAGAAGTTTGGCCCAGCCCTGGTTGCCTAAACTTGTCATTAAGATTCCCAGGTGCTTCCTTGTAGACGAAGGGAGCAGGAGCAAACCCAGGCCCTTCTGGCTTGAACTTTTCAACTCTAATGGCCATTCCAGGAACATGCCTTGCTCATTCTACCTCTAACTTTGGTCACTTTTATTCCTCTATTCTACAGGTAAGTTTCAAAGTAATTCATCATATTGTCTGCACCCCCTCTTCCTCTTCTAAGTGAAACTGACCCAACTAAAAGCCTTGTTGAAGCAGCAGCTCTGTACAGATCAAATCTTCTTTCCCATAACTGACTGAACCTGGAAGGGCACATTCCCCAAGAAGGGCAAAATATTCTTGAAAGCGGGGATTTTCTTACTCATCTTTACAGCCTGATTGCATCTGCCATAATGCTTTACATATAGCATATGCTGGATAAATATTTAAATTTTGAGATATTACTATTGCTCATCTGGATTTTCAGCGTACTAAGGTATTCCAGTTTTGACCAGTTTGCTCTGATAAGTGAATTTCTTTATCTTTGGATGGTCTTTAAATAAAAAACAAAACTTTTAAAAAAACTTATAGCAGGCAACCTAGAGATCATATCCATATTTATGCAGGAATTATTTTAATCATTTTATTACTTTTTATTTTTTAAAGGTTTATGAAAGCAGGATCTCATAATTTTCTTTAAATACTCTAATTATATTCTTCTAGCATTAGAGAATAAAGAGAACACGATTTATTTGCATAGATATGGAAATGAAATGCAGAGTATGCATTCCATAGATGACATGGAAAAACAGACTATTTTCTATTCATATTTTGTCATATTGCAGGTTGTTAGCCTGTTATATCGTTCAGTGAGAAATATCATTGTTCTTACTGATTTTTCTTCTTCAAACCTATTGGTAAACCTTTAAAATGCTAACATGCCACTTCATGAAATTTGCCATTCACCAAGGACAAGCCTTAGGAAAAGTTATTAACTAGGTAAGGCTTAACTGTTCAACTTTTGTTCTGTATGCTTGAAAAGCAATGGACAATGAGAATTATGTACAGTATACTCTTAAAATTTTATTTGATTTAGGTTTTTCATTTAAAACAATGCATCAATTTTGTGATACACTTCTAATTTAAAATATAAGGACATAAAAAGGGTAGGTTACTTAGAAATAGAAGCATGGACATTGACACCATAACCTCTATTTTATGTTTCATTAAAATAAATAATCACTTTTTAGGTTCATAATTTTGTGCTCTATTAACAGATAATTGGTTTTCTCGAACATACGGTTCATTTCATTAGCTGTGGGTGTTCCATAAAGTCTTTATGTGATCATTGTGTTAAACTTTCAGAAGAAAAATAAAGAGATTTGTTCTTAAGTTTTCATTTCTTGAATTCATTTTATTTTAAAATCTTAATTGCAGTTAAGTTAAAATTATACCTCTCATTCTTGTTAAATTTTTCGTTGGCTTATGTGAAGAACTACTCTGGTCATTGTGGTAAATGCTTTACTTATTAATAATATAAGCCACTGGGACTTAGAAAATTTTGAACAAAATAGTGATGTCATTCCAAAGAGAAATTGTAAGAAAATGTTTGAAGTGGGGAAACAACCAAGAAGATTGAGGGAAGGACTTTAGATTCTAGAAATAGGGCAAACTGAGGAAAACTGAAAACCTTCCTGTCACTAACACTCAGAAATAATAAATAATATGGAATAAAAATTAATTAAAGTACATCGGTGGGTTTACAAGATAAAATGGAAATCCTCGGTTACCATAAATATAGGGAGACTGAAAACCAAAGTGAACGATGCTATAGCTGCCTTTGTGGTAGCACAGATGGTTATGAGATATTTAGAAACCAGTGGCTTTGGTGCTAGTACTCATTTGGGAATAGAAGATAAGGCCTTGTAAAGTAGGGGGTTAGAACTTAGACTCTCATCTAAAGTCAGGATCCTGAAGGGGCTACATTTTCAATGAAAAGGTGGACTTGAAAATTTTTTTCTACTTGCTCAGGAAGACAAGAGGGAAGGAAGACTACCCGAAAATTCTAAATCCCAGGCATGAAACTGCTATGAGATTGTGAAACTTACAGTACACTTGTGTCTGAGAATCTCAAACCCTAGAAATTAACAGAAATATTGGTCCTCAGGGCTACGATCAGAGGCAAATTCAAAATTCTTGGGAGAATAGGGCCTACTGCTTAGGCCACAGGGGAATCTCATAGAAGAAAAAAACATGCCAAAATGATCTCACTATCAGACATTACAAAACACATGAGGAACTTTAAAGTGGAGAAACCTGACAAACATTACCTCAGTCAGGTGATCAAGGTCACCATCAGTAAAAAATCATGCTGATAGGATGTACCCTTTGTATGATGTGGTGAAAAAGGCAATGAACCTCTGTGGTTTTTCTTCCAAAAATCCATAACTCCAGTCTTAATCATGAGAAGAACATGAAACAAATTTAATAGAGGGGCAGCTAACAAAATACTTGACCAGGTCATCAAAAACAAGGAAAATCTAACTGTCACAGCCAAGAGGAGCCTAAGGAGACACAGCAAACTAAATGTAATGTGGTATCCCGGATGGAATCCTGGAACAGAAAAAGATTTCAGGTTAAACTAAGAAAATCTGAATAAATAATGTATCAAAGATTCATTCAGTAATTGTAACAAATGCACCATACTAATTTAAGATGTTAGTAATAGGGGAAGCTGAGTAGGGGAACTCTCTGTACTTCTCAATTTCTCTATAAATCTAAAAGTGTTCTAAAACTAAGTCTATTTTTTTAAAAAAATGAAGGATCAGTCCAAAATGAATACCAAATATACAAGAGTCATCAGACACAAGGAGCCTCAGGATTAGACTCCCAGGAATGAAACTTGGCTAGATAACAACTCTAAAAGAAAATATAAAAAACAATAAATATGTTTAACTTGATTAAAGGAATGGAAATAATAATCCAAACTCTAAAAAAATTGATTAAATACTATGGGCACAAAGGGCATATGTGACAAATAGAATTCCTAGGAATAAAAAGTGCAGGCTTTGAAATTAAAGACTCTAATAATAGATTTTATAATGTCATGTTAGACATAACTGAAGAGAGAATTAGTGACCTGGAAGAGAGGTTGTGGAAATTTACCCAGAAAGTATCACAGAGATATAAAGAGATGGGAAATATGAAATTTGGGAACACAGACAAGGTAGAGAGGGTGAGAAAATTCAACATATATACAATGGGAATTCCAGAAAATAAGAGATTGTAGAAAAGGCAATATTTGAAGTTAATAGCTGATAATTTTCCTCAACTGCCAGAAACATAAATTATCACAGCAGGCATATACTGATATGTATGGAAGAACAATTTAATCCAGAGGTGGGCAAATTATATTGATGTTGTAAAACATAAAATAGAGAAAAATTTAAAAGACACTGGAAGGATTTCCTACAAGGAAACAACTATTAAACTGACAGCTAACTTATCAGCAACAGTAGATGACAGAAGGCAATAGAGTAATACTTGAGGGAAATTAATGTCAATCTGGAATTATTTTCCATGAAAGCTATCCTTCAAGAGTGAGGCAAAATAGAGACATTTTTGGATAAATATTGAAAAAAAAATTAATCATAGATCCTTGCTGAAAGCACAAGTTAAAAATTTAGAAGTGGAAGCATGGCAATGACACCATAACCACTATTTTATGTTTTGTTGCAAAATACAAAATTGAGTAAGAAGTAAATTCATTTCCTCCCCCCAAAAAGATTGACATAATAAGTCTGTTATATTATCAGTTTATTACTTTTTCAAGTTTTTAGGATTGAAAATTTTAAATACATACAAATGTAGACAGATAGTATAATGAATTCCATTTTCTCATCACATAACTGGAATAATTTTCAACTCAGAGCCAATCTTGTTTTACCCATGCTTCCCTCCACTCAAACACTCAAATTATTTTTCAGAAAATCCAAGAATCATGTCATTCTATCTGTAAATATTTTGATATGTATCACTATAATAGGGACTGTATTTTTCTTTTTATTTTAAAATAACAAAAATGCCATTTTTAAACCTAAAAATATCCAGTCAATAGTCATCAAAATGCCTTTTTTAAACCTAAAAATATCCAATCCATATCCATCAAATATCCATTCAATATTTATATTATCCCTATTATTCTTTTAGTTTTACTTTTACAATATGTTTGATTGAATCTGGATGCAAATAAAGTTTGCTCACTGCTGGGTTTGGGTGTCTTTTATGCGTCTTTTGTGTATGCATTCCCCTCCATATCATATCTGTGTGTTTATGCTGTCAACTGGATACTTTTTTAAGTTCATTTGTTTCCATTTTGCTTTTGAATTTTAGGAATCGCACTTAAAAATTTAGCTTTATAATTGGTAAATATAATTTTTTATTACTTTTGTATGTTTGCTTCATAATTAAATTTATTTAAAAATGTAAAGTTTAAGTCATTCTGTCAAGAAACATTTAGATAAGTAAATCACTATGAAAGATAGGGATAAATAATTTCAAACAACCAAACAAATATAATGGAAGCCTTCTCTTTTTAGAAGTGGAAACTCCTTCACAAAATTCTGGACTTTTATTTAGCTTTTCCACTGTTCGGCTACCTAGATGGGATCTAAATGCTTAGAAGCACAGATTCATATCTAAAAACAAATAATTAGGAAGTACTTCACACTGATGCCAGGATATGCTTATATATCTGCCTAATTATATAGTAGCTATAGCATAAAGCTTGTGCAGTTTATCTACTTGAATTAAAGGTAAAATCTTTTCAAAACTCTAAAAGTGAAAAGTTTATTGAGCTCCAGTTTTAATTATCTATCGCTTATGACCAAGAAGTCTCTAAGTATGACCTCTAAGTACTCTGTAGGAAGTGAAGTTGACGCAAAATACTGCAAGTTAAGCCTCTTGTGTTCTGGAATCACTAGATTATGTTACCTCAGTTGAAAGGGGTGAATAATTTTCTGTACTATGTCTCTTGTGGCTCCACAGAAATACAGTACGGTACAATATCTCTGTAAGCCACTTTTATAATCTGTTCAACTTTAACACTATGAAGAATCCTGTTCTATTATTTGTAACTACCTTCATTTATTCCTGGACTGGAGACCTGCAGTGGGTGTAGGGATGAATGAACTTGGCCAGTTCTCAATGGCAACAAATCTAAGGAGATCCCAGGAGTCTACTCCCAGGCATTGTTGACCCGTGGAGAGGTCTACTCAGAGGGTCCCTTTGCTCTACATGGTCACTTATTCCTGCAGCACTGTTTTGGGCCCAAAGTCATTAATTGTTGCTTTTTCTTCATGAATTAGAACAAATTTATGATTTTGCATCCTAGTTTCATCCTCTGGAAAGATACTTATAATGATACTTAACTACTTTACAGAGGTGGAATAACTGCTCATTGTAAGGTGCTTTTCAAAAAAGTGTTGCATAAATGGATATTACTGTAGTTTTCATTATTATTATCATTGCAGTCTGAAACTGAAGATGAAAGGTGCCAGATAATTGCAAGATATAATGATGTTACATTCAAATAAAGAGGAATAACCTGAAATTTTGGACAACAAAAATCTAAATATCAATGTGTGGTACAAGAGAGTTTCTTTTGAGGGAAGATAATGTAGATAATCTTATTAGCTGTATTTTAATTAACCCCAAATAATCCACAAAGAAATATCTATATTGTATTTACATACAAATATAGATAGAATATTATTGGATCAGTAATTCCTTTCATCTTGTGTGGTAGTAGTGGTATCTGTAAGGAAACTTTCTTTCAAGCATTTAAATGCTTAGAATCATAAATTATATCCTGGAGTATGAGGTGTTTCATCGTCATGCAACATTACCAGGCCAGGAAAGTTGAGCTGAGTACATCCCTCAGGGCAAGACAGGTGCTGATGCAATCTCTCAAAGTACGGAAAGAGGGACCAGAAGCAGCAGCATTTCCCTGTTCAGGCAAATATTTGGCATGCAAAGGAGCAAGAGATCCAACAGAACAGAATCTTTGGCCTGCAGAATGTATATGTCCAGCAGGCAGCCAGGTCTAGAAAAGGAATGCAGTGTAGGAGGAGACTAGCAGAAACTTGTTGGGCACAGAAGGGGAGGGGTTTTGCAACTTGGAGGACAATGGTGTCCTTTTGGGGGCACCTGATGCTGGGTCTGAATGGCAGTGGGGGAGACCTGAGCAACAGTCTGAAGCACTGAGGTTGCTATCCAGACCCCAAGACTGAAAAGGTGACCAAGGTTAACCTCCAGTTCAGAGAGGGTTGAGGCTGTTTTAGTATTTGGCTTTGGGAGCAGGGCTGAATGGAACTTATGCACGGGAATCATTAATGGACTTGGCTATGAACATCTGGGAGGGAGAAGCCAGAAGACTGATAAATGCACAATATTGGGCCATTCTATAGGTAAAGATAAAAAGAGGTGATGTGCAAGGAGTTTGTAGCTAAATCAATTTCTCTGCTTTTGCCATAGGATTATTTCTAGCTATCAGATCCTCTCAGAAATAGCTGCAAGGGGCACAGAACCCCACTCTGGAAGTCAACCAACTTCTGCAACTTCCTAGAGCCTGGGTAAACCCAAAGCCTTGTACTCACAAATGTGTATGATATCCATGTCTGCAGAGTTGGCTTTGCAGGTCATAGAACAAAAGGACATTTGCAAACCAGATTTCATTTCCACTATAATTGAAAAAAGCGTGATTTCCTATTCAGATTTTGTTAAATAAGGAATAATTCTGTATCTCCACTTGTGCAAAACCCCTCCTCTATCCATCAGATAAATACCAACTCTTCCTTCAGAATGCCATTCAGTAATCCTCCTGCAGGCCCCTCTGCATGCCCTAGATGGATTAGGACCACTACCTTCTCAGCTGTGTCTCCATCAAAATTAGTATATTTTGTTCTGTAACTGTGTCTCCTCCTTTTTAGACTGTAGGTTCCTTGATGGCATGGAATGGACGGCATCTGTCTTGTTCATTTGCTGTATCCTCAGAACTCTGCAGAAGGCCTGACATATAGTAAGCACCTATCAGCTATTTGTGGGATGGATGAATAAAGGAATGATAAAAATAACTAACCTTTATGGAGTGCTGGCTCTCTGACATGCACTGTGCTAAAGGTGGTACATGTATTATCTCCTTTATTCCTATCAACAGTCTTAGGAGATGGGTGCTATTATTATTCCTATTTTACAGATGAAAGATTGAAAGGTCAGAGAGGTTTGAAAGACATGATATTGGCACATCCAGTATTTTAATTGAGACTATTGGATTCCACATCCCCATCTTCTAACCATTGCATTATGAACTAATGGATTTAAATTAACCTGGAATTAATTATGGGAATAAAGATGTAGCTACAGATTTATTCAATTCCAAACCTCCCTCTTCTAATTTTTATAGATAATAACTTTTCTTCCCAAATTCCTATGTTTCTTCTTTCTGTCTAATGCTCCTTCCCTGGAAAGAGCTTTATCACTCAGAGTTATTTTTCTGGGATCATCAGTAGTGCTAAACCAGGCATTTCTAGGCTTTTCCATCCTTCTTAAGAAGAGTACCTCAGTTTGAATAAGCTAGAATGATGTCTTTGATTCTTATACTTCATCCTAAGCAAATACTCTGTGAGGTCACAAGTCAAATAAGACATTTCAGTGTAATCTAGTCCCCAGCTCAAGTAAAGGGATTCTAATATCATCCCAGAAGTCTCTACATAATAACTCGGTGATTTCTATCATTGCTAGCTGTATTGACCTCAAAACTTGGCAAAAGGCAAATAAGTGACACCATGTATTGTAATATTGCTGCCTCTTATTACATTAGTAATAGTGATAAGGTATATATAGAATTGATAGTGAATACATTATATTATAGGCATCTAAATTTTGCTTTTTTCACTAAAATTTGAAAAATTTATTCATGTAGATATAGGGGTCATTAATTACGAAAAGATAATTACTACATTATAAGAAGATTAATTACTAAAAAGGTAATTTTGGGTAAGTTTCGTTGAATGGTTTATGCTTTTGAAGTTCAGTTTTATCAATCATTTAACTTTTAGGGAACATACACACCAGTTGTGCAAAAATACATCTCCATTGTCCTGACACAGAAGCATTTTTAGTGAAGAAAGATGGTAACAGTGGGAAGTTTTGAAGTACACATTGTAGGAAAGGCAGTGGTACTAAATCTCAAGTCCCACATGTTTGGATGAGCCAGGGTAATATATCTGGATAACATTCAGGTTGACTCTCTTAAATTCTGTCTAGTACTTCTTTGTATGTATCAGACAACACTTGTTTGGGGCCTAAAAATAGATAAACATTCTTTGGACCCAAGAGTTCAAATATGCCAATGCTTAATTCATCTTAATTCATCCTTTGACAAATAAACACAATGAATTTGATAAAACACCTTGAAAGTTCTTATATTTGGCTATTTTCCTCAGGAAAGGGAGAATAACTCCAACAATAATTATTATCTTAAATGTGCTTTGAATCAGTGGTTCTAAAACTTTAGTGTGCATTAAAATTACCCAGAGGGGTTATTGAAACAGATTACTGGGCCATATTCCCAGAGTTTCTGGTTCACTAGAACTGGGGTAGAGCCCAAGAATTTGCATTTATAACAAGTTTTCTGTTAATGCCAGTGCTGCCAATCTGGGGACCATGCATTGGTGATTACTTCTCAAGGTAAAAGTGATTAAAGAAAGGATTTTATGCTATGGCAGAGTGAGGTGTTTGGCACATCCTCTTTCCAAAGAGTATCTATAAAGCTGGGAAAAAAAACCTGAAAAAAAAATTCAGAACTCTGGAAATCAAATCACAGAATACAAAAGCCTCATGAGAATTTATGCTTGAAAAACTGCTGGACTTCAGGTGCCATCCCCACCCTCCCTATTTGGGTGGTGTGGGCATTTTTCCATGAAGAGGAACGCTATGAGGATCTGCACTTGCGCTGTTTGGTCAAAGGGGACTCATTTGATTTGAAGTGGTGGGAGATAACAGTGCCCAGCAGAGTTGCTGGTGGAAGTGATGATCTCAGCCATATAAAGGACCACATCTTGAGGTTCTGGTTGTGGTTGGGAAAAGCATACTCCTCACTGAGACTGAGCATATGTGCAATGGGGGCCAGAAATGTGCAATGGAGGCCGGAGGTATCCAAGGTTTTTATATGGTACTGGCCAACCCTGAGTTTGCACACATGTGCATACGAGACACAAAAGGCCCCTATGAGTATAAAAGCCAGGCAAGAGTGAATATGGCCTAAACTTTGAATGCACTCCTTTACCCACACAAATATCCTCCGGGAGAGAATGGAAACTTCACTGGCTCAAGGTGTTTGAGCAAAATGACTGGACTGGCTGACAACTAAATGATGAAATAGGAGCAAATTCTAGGAAGGTAGGATCAACAATAAAAATTAAAATTAAAAAAATCTGAGCAAAATACATCTCATCATGGAAGAGACAGTTTATGTATTTTGCCCAAGTAAGTTACTCAACAAAGACACACAAAAAATGGCAACAACAATCTTCAGAGGGAAAATAGATTCCAGGGTTCTTGTGATATCCAAAATATTCAGTTTACAAAAAGCAATTGCAAAAAAATGCAAAGAATCAGGAACCTATGACTGATAGGGAAAAAAAAGTGAAGTAAAAAAAAAACAAACAAAAAAATCAGTCTCTGAGTGGCCCAAGATGTTGGAAGTTAGCAAACAAAGATTCAGCAAAACTATTACAAATGCATTCAAAGAACTAAAGGAAAACATGTTTAAAGAGGTAAAAAAAAGTATGACAACAATGAATCAACAAATAGAAATACTCAATAAGAGCTATAAATTATAAAATTCTGGAGTTGGAGTGCAATAACTGAAATGAAGGTGTCACTTGAGGGTCTCAATAGAAGACTCAGGATGGCAGAAGAAAGAATCAGTAAACTTGAAGATAGAGAACATCCAATCTCAAGAACAGAGAGAGAAGATGGAAGGAAAATGAACAGAGCCTCTGAAAGCTGTGGGACAACAAGAAGCATATCAATATGTATGTCAATGGCAGTCCAATAAAGAGGAGGAAGATGAAGGGACAGACTAAATATTTGAAGAAATAATGGCCAAAATCTTCTTGAAGTTAATGAACACATTAATCTAAATATCTAAGAAGCTCAAAGAACTGTAAGTAGGATAAAATTCACATAACAGTAAAGATATTGAAAAACAAAGACAGATAATTATGAAAGCAGCAAGAGAAAATGAGCAGTCATGTACAGGGGAACATCAATATGAATAATGACTACCTTATCATCTGATAGGATGGAGGCAAGAATGCAGTGGAATGACATATTCAAAACTCTGAAAGAAAGAAATAACTGCCAACCAATAATTCTATGCAGCAAAAGTATACTTAAAAAAATTGATAAACAAAGACTGCAGACTCTAAGAAATACTAAAGGGAGTCCTTCAGGAAAATGACACCTGATAGTAACTTGAAAAAACAGGAAAAAAAACAAAACAAAACACCAGAAGTGATAAATATGTGGCTTGATGTAAAAGACTCTATAAGTATATTTTTCATTTCTTCTCAATTTCTTTAAAACATAAGATTTATAAAACAATAATTATAACACTATGTTGTTTGTTTATAAGATAAACAGATGTATTATATATTACAACAATAGGAAGAATGATGGGAAGGTAATGAAGGTATATTAGAACAAAGTTTCTATATTTTACCAAAATCAAGGTCATATTAATCTGAATTAGATTTTGATAAATTAAGATGCATATTATAATACTTGGAAGTAACCATGAAGACAGTAACAAAAATAATAGTAAAAGAATCAATAAGAAATTAAAACAGTATGTTAAAAATACTTAATGCAAAATAAGATATTACAGGAGGAACATAGGAAAGACAGGAGACATATGGAAAACAAATAGCAAAATGACACATGTAAGTCTAGCCATATCAATAATCTCATTAAATGTGAATCCTCTAAATATCACAATCAAAAAGCAGATAGTATCAGACTACATAAAAATAGTAAGATCTAACTATATTCTATCTACAACAGAAAGACCATAGATTCAAAGATGCAAATAGTTTAAAAGTAAAAGCATGGAAAAAGATATACCATGCAAATAGTAACCATAAGAGAGTTGGAGTAGCTATATAATCAGACAAGTAAGTCTATAGGGAAAGAAATACTCCTAGAGGCAGGAGGGACAATTCATAATGATGAAAAGGTCAGTGCATCCTGACTGATTTAAGTTTTAAATGTATATACACCTAATAACAGATCCTCAAAATACATGAGGGAAACACTAAACAGAATTAAAAGGAGAAATAGAACATTCATCAATAATAGTTGGAGGTTTCAGTATCCTACCTCAAGAATTGCAAGAACAATACACATTAAATCATCAAAGAAATAGAAAATTTGAACAAAACTATCCATGAGCTTGACCAAACTGACAGGTGTAAAACACTTTACCTGGACTGCAGAATGCATATTCTTATGAAGCACACACAAAACATTTTCCAGGACACACCAGATGCTAGACTGACCAAGAAAAAAAAGAAAAAAGTCAAATTATCAACACAAAGAATGAAAGAGGTGGTATCACCACTGAACCTAAAGAAATGTAAAGAATTAAAAGAGAATGACTTTGTTCCAGTTTGCTAAAGCTGCCTATATGCAAAATATCAGAAATGGATTGGCTTTTATAAAGGGGATTTATTAGGTCACAAATTTACAGTTCAAAGGCCATAAAAGTGTCCAAAGTAAGGCATCAACAGAGGATACCTTCACTGAAGAAAGGCCTATGGCATCTGGAACACCTCTGTCAGCTGGGGAGGCATGTGGCTGGAATCTGCTGTTCCTTTGCTCCTGAGTTGTGTTTCAAAATGGCTTTCTCCAAAATATCTCTGGGCTTCTGTCTCTCAGCTTCTTTGAGCTCTCTGCTTGGTTTTCCTGTGGCATTTCTCTCTAAGCATCTGGAAATCCTCCCTTTGCTTCTCCAGGGCAAACTCTGGGCTTCATCTCTTAGCTTAGCATCTCCAAACATCCTTCTGTCTGCATCTCCCAGCATCTCCAAATGTCTGGGTCTGTTTTGGCTCCCGGGGGCAAACTCTGGATTACATATCTTAGCTTTTTCCAAAATGTCTCTCTCAACTTCTCTGAGCTCCTTCTCGCCATGAATTCTCTTAAAGGACTCCAGGGATCTAATTAAGATCCACCCTGAATGGGCGGGGTCACACTTCCATGGAAATGATCTAATCAAAAAGTTTCACCTACAGTTGGATGGGTCACATCTCCAGTGTGCAGCTTGTTCTCAGAGAATTGTGGTTGTGTGTGCCAAACTCTGGTGCCTCCCTGAGGTATATGCTCAGGGGCTTGCCATTTTTTCCTATCTCCAAGTTTTCTCAGGACTTTGAGACACCTCCTGGAAGCATTTCTTGAAAGTACTTAAAGGTAATATACTAGTCACTGCTGCCTGAAGCAAGGGTCAACAGACAAGGCAAGTACCAGACAGACTGAAAAGCCTCAAAATGATCAAACTGGGGAAATAGATACATGTGGAAACAAGGGCTTTGAAAAGGTCCTGCATATACTGGGGAATCTAGAAGGCTACATTCATGCCCAGAAAAGACATTAGAAGACTATTTTCTGCTGACAGAAAACAAAACAAAACAAAACAAAACAATACTGTCAACCAAGAATTTTATATCTGGCAAAACTATCCTTCAAAACTGATGGAGAAATTAAGACATTATCAGATAAAAGTGGGGCATTTGTTGCTAGTAGACCTGCTGTATAGGAAATACTAAAGGGAATCCTTCAAGCTGAAATGAAACAAGAGAAGGTAGTAATTCAAATACATACAATGCAATTAAGATCACTGGCAAATATAACTACATCGGTAAATGTAAAAGCCACTATTATTGTATATTTGGTCTGTAAGTCCTCTTTTTTTTTTCTATATGATTTAAAGGACCAATATTTAAAGCAATAATTAAATATCTATGCTTATGCACACAGAATATATGAAGATATAATTTGTGACAGAAGCAACATAAGGAAGGGGTAGAACTCTGCAGGAGCAGAGGTTTTTTTTAATGTAGTGTTGAAGAAGTTCTTATTAATTTAAATTAGATTGTTATAACTTTAAGATGTTAATTGTAATCCTCTGGGTAACCACTAACTAGAAAATATACAGAAAAGGAAATGAGAAGGGAGTCAGAACAGTACACTAGAAAAAGCTAAATAACCCAAAAGAATGCGGTAACAGAGGAATTGAAAAAAAAATATGATATATGTGGTAAACAAATAGGAAAATGGCAGAAGTAAATCCTTTCTTATCAATAAGTAAATATAAATGGATTAAATTCCAATTAAAATGCAGAGATTTTCAGAATGAATTTTAAAAAATGATCCAACTATGTGCTGTCACTGAGACTCACTTTAGATCCAAAGGCACAAATAGGTTGGCAGTGAAATGATGGAAAATTTTGGTGTAAAAGACAAAGAATGGCATTATGTATTGATATATGGCTTAATTCATTAAGAAGACAGCAATTATAAACATATACACACCAGAACAACAGCTCTTCAAAATATATAAAGCAAATATTTATAGAATTGAAGAAATAGACAGTTCTATAACAATATTTAAGACTTCAATAACCCACTTTTGATAATGAATAGAAAGCTGGACAGAAGATCAATAAGGAGAGAGAAGAATTAAACAAAAATAAGATCAGGAACAAGAAAAGGATGTCTGTTTTTACCACTTCTCTTCACATCATGTAACTGGATGTTTTAGCCAGAGCAAGTAGACAAGAAAAAGAAGTAAAAGGCATTCAAATTGGACAGGAGAAGCAAACTATCTATATTCACAGTTAACATGATCTGTTTTATTGAAAAACCTAAAGACTTCATTAGAGTTAACAAACAAATTCAGTAAAGTTGCAGGATACAAGATCAACACACAAAAACAGTTGTATTTCTATACCCTAACAATGAATAACCAAGAGGAGAAATAAAAATAATGTCATTTGCAATAACATTGAAAAGAGTAACATACGTAGGAATAAATTTAACCAAGGAGGTGCAAGGTTTGTACACTGAAAACTACAAAATATTGCTGAAGGTAATTAAGGAAGACATAAATAAATGGAAGGATATCCCATGTTCTTGGATTGGAAGACCTAATATCTTTGAGGTGACAATACTTCCCGAAGTGATCTGCAAATTAAATGTGATCCCTATAAGAATTATAAGGGCTTCTTTGCAGAAATAGAAAATCCAATTGTGAAATTCATGTGGTTGCAAGGGGCCCTGAATAGCCAAAATAACACTGAAAATGATGAAGGAAGTTGGAGTATTCACATTTCTTGATTTCAAAACTTACTACAAAACTACAAAAATCAAAACATTGTCAACTGTATGATGATACTGTGAACCATTGATTATACACTTTTGATGATTATCTGGTGTGCTGGTTTGAATGTATTATGTCCCCCAGAAAAAGCCATATTCTTTGATGCAATCTTGTGGGGCAGACATATTAGTGGGGATTAAGTTGGAACATTTAGATTAGGTTGTTTGCATGGAAATGTGCCCCACCCAACTGTAGGTGAAAACTCTGATGAGATATTTCCATGGAGGCATGGCCCCACCCATTCAGGGTGGGTCTTGATCAGTGGAGCCATACAAATGAGCTGACGGGCAGAGGGAACTCAGCAGCTATGAGTAACATTTTGAAGTGCAACTGTGAGTGACATTTTGAAGTGCAGCTGTGAGTGACGTTTTGAAGAGGAGCTACCACCAAGAGGAACACTTTGAAGAAAGCACAGGAGCTGCAGATGAGAGACAGTTTGAAGATGGCTGTTGAAAGCAGACTCTTGCACCGGAGAAGCTGAGAGAGGACAAATATCCCAAGTGAACTAAAAGTGACATTTTTGAAGAACTGCAGCCTAGAGAGGAACGTCCTGGGAGAAAGCCATTTTAAGCCAGAACTTCGGAGCAGATGTTAGTCACGTGCCTTCCCAGCTAATAGGGGTTTTCCGGACACCATTGGCCATCCTCCAGTGAAGGTGCCCGATTTTACTGATGTGTTACCTTAAGATGGCCTTAAGACTGTAACTGTGTAACCAAATAAACCCCCTTTTATAAAAGCCAATCCATCTCTGGTGTTTTGCATTCTGGCAGCATTAGCAAACTAGAACAGATTTCAGCAAATGAATATATCTCAATAAAATTGTATTAAAAAAAATCCATGGAACTGCACTACAGTAAACAGTGAGCCATAGGTTAAGCCATGGACTTTAATTCATAGTACAGTTATCAAAATATGCTAGAATGAATTGTAACAAATGTTCACACAATGTATGGGAATCCTGGATTTTATGCATGATAGTTCTGTAAACCCACAATTTCTCTAATAAAAGGGAAAAAAACACTGTGTTACTGGTACAAGCATAGACGGATAGATCATAGAATACAATTAGGAGTCTTGAAGGAATCCTATACATCTATGGCCAGTTGATTTTACACAAGGTTGACTGTTCCACTCACGAGGTAAAGAATAGTCTTTTCAAGAAATGGTACTGGGAAAACTGGATAACCACGTGCAAAAGAATTAAATTGGACTTCTACCTCATGCTATGTACAAAAATTATCTCCAAATGGATCAAGGGCCTACATATAAGAGCAAGACCTATAATACTCTTAGAAGAAAATGTAGGAATAAATCCTCATGACTTTGGATTTAGCAATGGATTCTTAAATATTACACCAAAAGTGGTAGCAATAAAGGAAAAATAGAAAAATTGGACTTCAAAGATTAAAAACTGTTGTGCACCATAACTTATTTTATGAGTAACTCTAAGGGAAAAAAAGAAGGAAAATAGCAAGTGTTGATGATGATTTGGAGAAATTGGAACCCTCATACTTTACTGGTAGGAATGTAAAATGATACAGTTTTTGTGGATATCAGTTTGGTGATTTTTTCAATGAGTTAACCATAAAATTACCCTTTGATCCAGGGGTTTTACTGCAAGGTATAAACCCAACAGAATTTAAAGCAGGTGTTCAAACGAAAACTTGATCAATAATGCTTATATTAACGTTATTCCCATAATAGACCCCCAAAAGTAGAAACAACCCAAATGTCCACTAACTGATAAATGAAAAAGCAAAGTGTGGTATATCCATACAAAAGAATATTATTCAGCCCTAAAAAATGAATGAAGTTCTGGTACATGCCACAAAATGGGTGAACCTCTAAAACATTATCCTACGTGAAAGAACCCAGACATGAAATACTATGAGTCTATTTATATGCATTATTCAGGATAGGCAAATGCTTAGAGGCAGAAAGCAATGTGAATGTAATAAATACTACTGAATTATAAGCTCTAGTATTTGGTTAAAATGGTGACTTATGTGAATTTTCCCACAATAAAATCTTTATATAAGGAAGAACCCAGACACTGGTAGCTTTCCTGGTGAGTTTAATATAATATTTGAAGAAGAAATGCCAATAGTTCATAAACACAGAAAATAGAGGAAGAGTGAGTACTTCCCATCTCATTCTATCAGGTCAGTATTATTTTTATACCAAAGCCAGGTAGAAAACTACAAATCAATATCCCCCATGCACACTGATGGTATTGGTGCCAAATCCAGCAGTATATAAAAGGATCATGCACCTTGTGTGTGGTTGTTTGAATCTGTAAGTACCCCAGAAAAATGGGTTCTTAAATTTAATCCATTCCTGTTCGTATGAACCCATTGTAAGTAGAACATTTTGATGAGGATGCTTCAATTAAGGTGTGACCCATCTCAATCAGGATAGATCTTTGTTCTATTACTGGAGTCCTTTATAAATGGAATGAAATTCAAACAGAGAGAGAGAGAGACAGAGACAGAGAGAGAGACAGAGACAGAGACAGAGACAGAGAGAGAGAACACCAAAAGAAGCAAGAAGCTGAAACAGAATCCAAAGAGAAAGAAGAGACCAGGAGATGCTGCCATGTGACAGAGGAACTGCTCACTCCCATCAGTCAGCCCCAGAATGCCACAGTCTTCAGGGAGAAAGCATTTCTTTGATGATGCCTTGGTTTGCACATTTTCCAGGCCTCAAAACTGTGAGTGAATAAATTCCTATTGTTTAACCTGACCCACTTCATGGTATTTGCTTAAGCAGCCTAGGAAACTAAAACAATGAGCAAGTAGGATCTACGACAGGAATACAAGGTTGGTTTAACATCCCAAAATCATTTTATTATATTAATATATTAATATAATAAAAACAAAAATACATAATAGATGTAGAAAAAGTATTGACAGAATTCATCATGTGTTCTTGATAAAAACTCTGAACAAAGTAGAAATAGGAGAGAACTTCCTCAACCTGATACAGGGCTTTTTTTTTTTTTTTTTTTTTTAAACTAAATCCCATTGCTAACATCGTAGTTAATGGTAAAAGATTGAATGCTTTCCTCTTAATATTGAGAACAAGGAAAAGACGTCTTCCCTCACTACTTCTATTCAACATCATATCGCAGGTTGTAGGTTTTAGCCAGTGCAATAATGCAAAAACAAATAAATAAAAGGAAGGAAGAAACTAATTAATTAACGCACCCAGATTAAATGAAAGAAATAAAGCCATTGTTATTCAAAGCTGTTGCTATCCTGTATGTCAGGTTTCTCGAGGTGTTCTGGACTGGCTTATTCTTTGTTTTGTGGGATGGAACATTGTTGAGTGTTCAGTAACATCACTGGCCACAATATACTAGATGCCAGTGGTACCCCCAGTTGTGATAATCAAAAACATCTCCAAACATTTTCAAATGTGCCCTTTGGGGCAAAATTGCCCAGGTTGAGAACCACTTCTGTATGTAGAAGATCCCATCAAATCCGTGAAAAAAACTGCTAGAACAAATAAATAAATTTAGCAACATCACAGAACATAAGATGTTTATAAAAGTCAATTAGGTTTTTTATAATAGCAACAAAAATTTAAAAATGAAATTAATAAACGATTCTATTTACAATAGAATTAAAAAGAATAAAATAGGAATAAATTTAACAAAAAAAGTGTAAAACACACTGAAGAGTACAAAACATTGGTGATAGAAACTGAACATCTAAATAAATGGAGAAACATTTGTGTTCATGAATTGGGAGACTTATTATTGTCAAGGAGGAAGTTCTCCACAAATTCATCTATAAATTTAACAGAATTTGTATAAAAATTACAACAGGCTTTTTTTTTTTTTTTTTTTTGTAGAAATGAACAGGCTTATTCTAAAATTTATATGCAAATGAAAAATACCTATAATAAAGCAATTTTTAAAAGAAACAAGGTTGAAGGAAATACACACTACCCTAAGTTTAAAACTTACTATATATGTCACAATAATTAAGACAGTATGATATTGGTACAAGAATAGATATATAGATCAATGGAACAGAATGGAGAATCCAGAAATACACCCTTACATTTATGGCCATTTGACTTCTGATGATGGGGCCATGACATTCAAAAGGAGAAAAGATAGTCTTTTCAACAAATGGTGTTGGGGCAATGGATGTCTACAAACAATTAACTTAGATTCTTAACTCACACTATACTCGAAATCATTCAAAGTGGGTCATAGACCTAAATACAAGAGCTAAAACTATAAAACTTCTTTAAGGAAATAGGAGAAAGTCTTCATGACCTAGGGCTATAAAGTTCTTAGATATGACACCAAATTGGGTTTCATCAAAATTGAAAAAAAAAAAACAAAAAATTTTTGCACTTCAAAGATACCATTAAGAAAATGAAAAGATAAATCACAGATCAGAAGAAAATATTTGCAAGTCATTTATCTGAAAAAGGACTTGTATCCACAATGTGTAAAGAACTCTTACAACTCCAAACAGGAAGACTGAAGTTTTAAAAAATGGACAGAGGACCTGAACAGACATGTTATTAAAGAAGATATAGGAATGACTAATAAGCACATGAAAATAGTCTCAAAATCACTAGTCATTAGGGAAATGCATATTAAATGACATTGAGATACCATGCCACACTGCTTAGAATAGCCTCCAAATGGAAGCAATCCGAATGTCCGTAAACTACTGAATGGATAAACAAAATGTGGTATATCCATACGATGAATACTATCTAGCAATAAAATAATGAAGTACTGATACCTGCTACCACATGGATGAACTTATTTCAAGTGAAAGAAGCCAGATGCAAAAGACTATATATTATTTAATTCCATTCATATGAAATTTCCAGAGAAGAAAATTTATATATAGAGAAAGCAGATTAGTGATTGTCTAGAATTGGGAGGGTGAGAGTGGGAATCAACTATAGATTGGCATAAAATAACTTTTTGGGAGGGTGATGGAAATGTTCTAAAACTGGATTGTAGTTTTGGGTGTGCATCTTTACAAATTTACTCAAAAGCATTGAATTGTATACCTATAGTGGGTGAATTTTATGATTTAAAAATCATCAATAAAGGTATTTTAGAAAAGAAACAATGAAAGGAACATGTAGAGGGCGATTAAGGTAGCATGCATGAAGTCCACCTTCAGCTATGCCAGAGATGTGCAACATGGCCGCCAGGGCTGATACAACAATAGCTTAAGTTACCCTCAGCCTTCTTTACGGAAGTAGTTCGCGCCAAAAGTGCTAGTTCGCGCCTAAAATGCTAACCCTACATCTGCCATCCACCCTAGCAACAGCAATCACCAATCCCAGACCGCTACCTGTCCTTATTAGCCACCCCCTCTCCCTCCAGGGCATATATACCCTGCCTCTTCAATAAAGTTTTGCAGCTTGATCAGAATCTTTGTCTTGCTGTCATTCCTCATGTCTCTTGTCCCATACCATTCCTCCCTCACAGGACTCGGAGCTTCCGTTGATCGTCCCGCGGGCCGGGACAGGAACAAAAGCTGTTCTCTTAGACGTGCAGTTTTGTTACATGTGTATTTTTCTTCTTAGTCTGC
This sequence comes from Choloepus didactylus, assembly GCF_015220235.1. Lineage (NCBI taxonomy): Eukaryota > Metazoa > Chordata > Mammalia > Pilosa > Megalonychidae > Choloepus > Choloepus didactylus. Next base: position 19,567,017 of record NC_051325.1, on the reverse strand, counting down.
AAAAATGAGGAATAGTGAATGTAAATCAATTTCAGCCAGATATTGTATATCTTTGTTTAGATGATCAGGAGTTAGATGATGTTTTGAGTGGATCTGGTTATTAAAGGAAGGACATTTTAATGAAAATCACCTCCAAGTAAAGATCATATTCAAAATGCATAGGGTTTGAAGGAAGCTTCTTAGAGGGTTTCATAAGCATTTGGCCCTCTACAGTAGCAAGTAGCTTTTACAAAGAAAATTCAACTACAATATTAAATCAACTTGCACTATATATAAAAAAAAAATAGTTTTACTTTCAATAGGAAACTACAACAGCTTTGAGTAACAGTTTGCTCATTAAGGAATCATACATATTTTTTAGACCCATTGATTCAGTCATGTAATTTTGGTTATTTATGCTCAGGGCAATAATTAGAAGAAAAAGGCAACATTTATTCAACAAATATTTATTGTGTACCTACATATTCCAGGCACTGTTCTAGGCACTAGCAATATATCAGAGAACAAAGCAGATAAAAATCCCTGTCCTTATGAAGCTCACATTTTATTAATTAAGTATATTTATTCATTATAATATATTTTTTTCAATAATTTATTTGGTAATTTTCGACCTTAGACAAGTTGGAAGAATTTCGTTTAACTCCCATATGTCCACAATCCAAATCCTACCATTGGCATTTGACTATATTTGTACCATCACGTCACTAGCCATCTATTTATCCATCCATCAAACTAGTATATTTAAGTTTTAAAAAATGCAAACAACCTAAAGGTCCAATAGTAGGGGATTAGTTAAAAAATTGTTGTGTTTTCACATAGTGGAATCATGTGCAAGCATTCAAATTTATAGTTTTCAGGCTATGGAAAATCCTTGTATTTAATGGTAAGAGAGAATAGCAGAATATAAAGCTAGTGTGCATTTCTTGGGGTGTGATTTCAACACTGTAAAACAACATATACAAATCAAAAGGAGCATGAGGGAATATGAAAAAAAAGAAAAGACTTGATCTGTTAGGGTAGTGGGATTTTAATATCTAATTTTTTCTTCCCTTTATTTTAGTTTTCATTAGTTATTATATTGTTTATCCATTATATACTTTTAAAATGCAAAAATTGGTACAATAAAACTTTTAACTATAATGTGTATGCAAAATTATTCAGCAGTGTAGGGAACAAATTGTATTGTATTGTATAAACTAATTGTATATTAGACATTTACTAGTGCCTGGATGTACAAAGATGAAGGGGTTCCCGCCCATTAGAAGGTCACATGTTGGAGACCAATATAAAAATTTACTATATAATGAAGAATAATTATGTTAAAAATAATTATGTTAAAATTAGGTTAAAAGAGTGGACTCTGACCTGAGTTCCTCATCTCTGAAGTGGTTAAAAGTAATTCCTACCTTTTAGGTTTGTGTGAGGTTTAAATGAGTTAACAAGTTAAATACTTGGACCATTGTCTGACACATTATAAATGTTAAACAAATTTATTATGGTTCAACATATATATGTTGATTTTTTATGATTCTGCAGTATGTTAGATTCTTGTTCAGAAGACTGTTTACCAATTATGTATTTATATGTATTTTCAAATCTGTATACTCTTTATTATATAATACAATGAAGTAAAGGTAAAATAATTATCATGTTTAAAGACTCAGACATTAGAACTGTAGATTTTACTTCAATGTGATCTATTAAAATTCCCTCTTAAAATTTTTTATTGGAAAATCGTAGTTAATATATTCCAACTGCTTAGAAATGTGAGGAAAAATCCATTTCTAACTTAAAAATAATTCAAGACTATTTAAGGGAACAGATTGATTGCCTTAGAAAGTCTTGTGCTTTGTTCTTTTAGCAGTTTGAACTCTTTCAAGGTTCAAGACCTGTGGTCAGATTAAAAGCAATTCATTTGCGCCGTTTAATGTCAATAGAAAACCATATAGAAAGAAAAATGTATTTGGGGTGTTCAGACTATATTGTGTAATTTCTTGGTGAACACAACTATAAATATTTTGTGATGATTAATAAAAAGAAAAATTTATGAATATTTACATGCTTATCTCACAAATCACCAAACTGAAAAGAGAACACCTATTTATTTATTTTTGTATCTTTACTTCCCTCCTATAAAGAATTTGAGGTGGAAAAGTTGCCTGTTTTAGTTCTTCTCTCTCTGAATATTTTAGCATCATTAAATGGTGATAATTTGGATCACATACAAGAATATGATGGAAAGTCTATCATGAAAAAACTTTTCGGAGCGAGTTTTGTCCTGTCTCAGAACTCATAATTGGATTTTGTTTATGGGAAGAAGATGAAGGAAGAAAAGAGACATAAAAATGCAATAACCCCTTTATCTTTACCTGACTCTCCAGTCTGTATTACAGACTATTTCTTTCCTGGAGGGCATGAAGAATTTGTGTGTGGTTTCCCTTCTCTATATAGGGTCCTCTACAAAGAAAATATTCCACTTAGTGAAACGTAAATATTTTTCTGTTCTGTTCTATTCATTGTGTGTTATTTTTATATGAGTTTCATAGGGGAACACTGAAGCTAAAGAGGTGAGCTTTTAATCACCTGACGTTACATGATAAGCACAGGGAGTGGATTGTATGGTGAGACTGGGACCAGTTCCAGAAGAACACGTTGGTAAATGTTTGCTGTAAGCTGGAAGATAATTTAAGCTTACCTACATGATTTTTCTGTTCCTCACCAGCCTTTGAGATGTTTGGAAAGGCAGAATGAAAGAACTTCAGATTTTAACTGTTGGTGAACTGTTTTTCCTTAGAGCTGATGCATTTGATTACTGAGGAAAACTGTTTGAATAATGATGAAGGCAAGAGTTGATAGGAGTGAGGGTGAAGATTATTTTTTTGAGTAAGTACACAAAATATATAGTCTTTTAAGAAAAAAGAAGATTATTCCTAGTCTGGTTAATATCTATAGTCTTTTTGGGATTTTTAAAATCTTGAATATGGCTTTAGGTACCTTCATTGGAGATAATCTGAAATATTTCTTTTGTCTGGTGAATAAAATCTCAAAGATATTTCAGCTTATAAAATTTATTAATTAATTTCAAGTCACACTTGGAATACTTAAAAACACCATATCTGTTGAGTTTGGTTTTTGAAAGAGCACAGCTACAATGGCTTTCCAAATATTTTTCAGATTTTGCAGCGTAAGTATACATTATATAAAGTTGTTGATATTTAAAAAAAAATAGTTGCATATGTTATTGCATGTTTGATTTAATTATCTCCTCTAGGATACAATATTTAAAAATTATGTGCTATGATGAAATTTCATTCTGTGCAGAGCTTTTCATGGAAACTCTACCCTAACTTGTTACATAATGCTTTACCACACAATAAAGAAAAGAGTTAATTTCTTTCAATCTATTTATTATTTAAGGCTTACAGTCAGGGGGGAAAAGCAAGGACTTCAGTTGGGTTTCAGTTGAGATAGAGAGCTAATGGGACAGAGAGATATAGAAAGTTCTAGCTACCAAGAATTCCCAGGGAGGTCAAGAGTGAAGAGGTAAAAATGAAGTTAAAATGCATTAAAAATTATCTATGAAGGTCTGTGGTCTATAATATTAGCTAGAGCAAACAGATTTTTTTTTCACAAAAGGAGGATACATTTAAATAAAAATTAAGTACAAAGGGAATCCTGAGAATGATTTGTAGAAAGTAATACGCAAGTTGTCCTTACTTTCCCAGTCCATGCAGAGAAAGAGAATTGAATTCTTAAAGAGTTTGGTGTTTCCACTGCGAGGGAATGAGAAGATGCAGTGTATGGAAAAAAAACAGAGGCAAGAAAAAGAATCTGTTGAATGGAGGAGGCATTGCTATGTATTAGGGCCATATTAGATGGAATGAATGGAGGAAAAACTGATTAGGGAAAAGTAGAGAAAGGGAAAATGAAAGTGAGTCAAGAAGAGTTGTATTTAATTAATCTGAAAACAATGGAGGCCTATAAATGAGGCCTTGCTGCCCAGAAGCTAGCAAATAGTTCAGAAATGATATTTCCAGGTGGATAAAGCTGTGGACAGAGAGTATGTGTTTGACCTGAGAGGAGTTGCTCTTGTCTGAAGAACAAGTTTGTCCTCCCCATTGCCTCACGTTGCATAGTAGCCTGAGGTGAAAGATCAAAGCTGAAAAAGATCATCTTTGGCGGGTGGGGAGTGATGGAGCTTTTCCTACCTCATGCTTACATTAAGATGTTCTCCCTGTTGCTTTCAAAGCAAAACTATGCCTGTAGCCAGAGAACTAAGTTGTGCCATCTGCATACCTGCCATCATATGCAAATGGCAGTGGATGACAGAATTTCACCTAAGGTCTGGTTGTGCACGGGGAGACTTTCACAGGCTCCAAATGTCTGCTTTTATCGTACACATCGAGAAGCCCATTTCAGGGCTCTGCCAACTTGGCAAGGAGAAGGGTTGGCAAACTTCCCATGCTGGGTTTCTTTTAGTTTGAAGGTTTTTGAAGTGGGTCTGACTGGTGAGTGAGGTTGTGATAAATGCTGTGTGGAGTCCTTGTGAGGTCTGTTATTTGTTGACTGTAAGCTTTTCATCAATTGACATGAATGAGAAGCATCATTCCTTTGCAAGTGAATTCTCTTTTTTATGTTTATTTAAACTTATCTCAGAGACTTCTCAATTGAAACCATAAATTCTCTGAGCAAATACCTGTTTTGACAGAGAACTTTAAAGAAACATGGCAAAAGTTTAAACAGGTCCTAATTGATGGGATTTAAATAGTGTAATAGTAATTAAATAGTTATGTAAATCAAGAAAACGTAAACCACCCTTGCATTTTTTCTTCTTTAATGTCTCTCAGTTTTTTTCTCCCCACAACTCAAAATTCATGAATTAAAGGAATTAAGTGACGGAAATATAATTGTGTTAAATTTCCCAAGAACTTGACACACAATGAAATGTTTTAAAATTACAGTAAATCTACAAATTGAAGTGGGGGCTCATTTCACCACACAGCTTCTTTAAAATGAAATCCCTGAGTAGCATAATGAAATTCCATATAAATAATTGCCGCAGAAGTCAGAAGGAGTGAAATTCTTCCTAAAACTAGATATTTGGGTGTACTTGATTTGGTATGTCTAGATTATTTCTACAATATTAAAACAAAGAGTTTTTACCATTTTCTCATATGGACTAGTTATATATTGTACATCTCTAATAATCTCCATCTTCCTTAATGTTTCTCTATAAGCCACCATTACTTTGTGTAGTTCTTACACAATATGCTTTCAAATTTCTACTCTCTCTCCTTTTCTTGAAAAAAATACTCCCCAAATATATGATATTTTTATTTTGACTTTTGCAACATTCTTATCTGTGGCCTTCCCATCTAACTTCTAAATTCTATTACCTTTATACTTCTCTAAATGCTCTGAGGGATCTCTTCTATTGCCTTTATACTTCTTTAAATGCTCTAAGGGATCTCTTTTTCCTCTGGAGCTTCATTTTCAGCCTCTTTGAATACTTCTGTTATCTTCTTAGATGCTCTAAGGGATCTCTTCTCTTCTTGTTTATTTTGGCCACTTCCTGAATCAATACATTTTTGCCTCATTATCATTTCTTGCCTCCTTTTTGGTTATTATTTTTTCCTTCTTTCTGGTACATTACCTGTCTCTATCCTCAAATTTACTACTGAAATATTCCCTATTGTGGCTAGTCTATGCAATTAAAAATAATATTTTATTGCTTTTGTAAACATGATTCATACTCAATTTATATAAACTCAATTTATGATGAAAGGAATTAAGAAGAAGGCACAAAATATTACTCAAATTGTATCCACCAGAAATATAAATGTTTGGTGGAGAATTCAGAGAAGTTAGCTTTTACACAGTTCCTTCTCTGAAGTAACAGAACAACCCAACAGCAAGCTGATGGGAACTGAGTGTGCTACAGAGAACGCTGATTCTCCTGAGATTCCAAGGAGAGAGAACAGGTACAAGTCTTTATTTTCCTTATGCCTTGTAAGAAACTTAGGAACAAGGCAGAGGAGAAGACTTGACTTTCTCTGAGGGCTGGAATTATATGGCAAAGACATCTAACAGTCCACTGAAATGTGAGCACCCAAGAAATAACAGAATTATCACCAAGGAGCAGCTACTCAGCCAGACTACATTTCCCAGTTTCCTTTGCATCTAGGTGGGGGAACATGTCTAGTTTTACCCAGTGGAATGGGAGAGAAAAATATGGTGTGTTACTTCTAGGCCAAGCCTGTTAAGAAGCAGTTTTGACTTCTCATGCTGTCTTTTCCTGCCTGCTGGCCAGTCGTAGAAGATTCTGAGGACCTGGGGAGTGGCAGAGCCACAACATGAGGGTGTCTGGGTCTCTGAGTCACCATGTGGTGGAGAACTGTCCACCAACCAGAAACAATTACATTGAGCTGCTGCATGAACACAAAATATACTTCCATTGTTTTTATTAGGGATGGCTGCTGATTATCAACAAATGCCTGTTAGATATTTTTTAATGTCGTTATATTGTTTTTCTCCACCTGTATATAAAAACATAAACCTTGTTCCTGTCCTTGTGAAACATTCAGCAAGTGAGGGTTATAAGGCTAAAGTGATTATATCAGGAATGCATTGGATATACTTCATATGAAATTATTTAGCTAAGAGAGGAAGCACAGAGATGAATGAGATCTGGATTTGAGAAGAAAGACCTTCTTAAAGAATCACAAAGCCTAAAGCTGGAGCAAGATAGGACACATTCGTTAATGAAATTACAATTACAAAAGCAAAGAAATGATTAAAGGACTGAAAAAAATATATATGAGAAGTGGTTAAGAAATTATTCAACCTCTGGAAATGAAAGTGAGGGCAACTTTAAATGTAAGAAAATGATACAGAAAATAATTTGTTCTTCACTACAGATAGGAGAAATGACTAAGTTACTAAGTAATTAAAACAAAGAAAATCAGAGCAGTGTGAATTGTTCGTCACTCAAAAGTTTTATCAAAAGAACATTTTGTTCCAGTTCTAAAAATTTCCCATTTTTTTGTTTGAGAGATGTGGAGACCTTTTCTATAACCAAGATGCAGTGACTTTATGGAATATATTCAGAGAAAACAAGTAGCAGTTCTGCTAATTAGTGACCGGTTTTCCCCTAAAATCTTTAGGTGTCCGACACTGTGGGGAATGGGGAGACCAGAACAGGGTAGATTGTTAGAACTTAGAACATCAAAAAAGTGGACAAATTAGGGACTTATTTTAAAAGATGGTGAAATACAAAGGTAATTCATATGTTTAACACTTTCCTTAGAATCCCAGCAAAAATTTTTAAAAAAAGAAAGAAAACAAACTCAAGAAAACAATCAGTTCATTTGCCATGGTTTGCATTTCTGAATTATTTATTTTGATTCATCTCTCAGATAGTTCAGATAGGTTTCGTTGTTTTTGTTTTTAAGAAGAGCTCAAGATCCTACATCGTTCAAGTTCTCTCTTGCTTCCTCTGGAGCTTCATTTTCAGCCTCGTTGAATACTTCTATTTATCGGAATTGACATGCTACAGTGTACATACTCTCCACATCTTAATTCCTCACTCCTTGCTCTCACTCCTCCACCTTCCCTAGTGAACGACCCATTATTTATGACTCAGCTAAAATCCCACGTACTTTATGTAACCTCTACTGACGCTCCCCATGCAGAGCTGTTCCTCCTTTTAGCCCCCATTGCACCCTCAGCTTCCTTTATCTTAGGAACTGTAATGATTTCCTTGTGTTTTGTTTCATTTCGTTTATGAAAATGTGATCAGCCCCATCCTCCTGCCCCACACACAGAAGCTGCTTTTCTCAATCAAAGCCAGCTTTAAACAGGACATTAGCACCCCATGCATGCATGCAGTGTGTGCGCACGCACGCACACACACACACACACACACACACACTGCAATATAGGTGTTACTGAACATTTCCTGGGGAGACAGGGAAGAGTATTAACATCATGTACCACAAAGCAGAGGCTTTATAAAACTGCCGATCAGATACCTCCATTCTTCCCTAAGCAGAATGTTTCATCTTTTTCTTTCTCATACCGTCTTCGCATCCCATGTGGCCTCTAAAACGTGCACTTCATCATCCCTAGCAAGTTAGTTTTCCCCCTAAACTTACATATACTACTCACCAGAGCAAAACTCTATTGTTCCTAAAGCTTTCCTCCTTGGGGACCTCTTCCCTGATCTTAGGTTGCTTATCAAAGTCTTTGTTCCTTGAAAATCCATCTCTCTTTTTCTGCATATTAGTGAATGATAATGAGAAATTATGCTGAAAATAATAGCTAACACTTATGGGTAGTTTACTATATCCTAGGCACTATACCAAGCACTTATTATACACATTTGAGTAAGATTCACTTTATATTGTTATACCTATATGCCTGTCTCCTTCAGAAGACTGTGAGAAACTTCACAGTGATGACTGTATATTATTTTTATCTGTATCCTGAATAGCTGGCAACATGCCTGGCATGTAGTAAGCCCTTATAAATGCCTGTTGGATGAATAAAGAGTGTGCATGTGTATGTGATCTAATTGGTGGTGAGAATATTCAGCCTGCTCATTATACTCTTAGTCATAGTTCTTTTTATCTTTATTTTTTGTTTTCTTCTCACCATGGTTATCCTCTGCCAGTTCACCCTTGTGGTCAGTACAGGCCCTGACTGACACCCTACAATCCATGGATATTGCTAGTTCTTGTATCTGACAGCTTGTTATTCCTTAGAAAATATTTTAATCAGGATTGTCTTTGTTTATACTGAAATGGCTTGTACCTTCAAACTCATCCCTTTTCCTCAGTATGGGTGATGCTGTTGCACTGCGTGAATAATCCAACAGCATCTTCCTGCCAATGCAGACCAAGGTTTTCAGTCTATATTTGGTGGCTCTCCAGGGAGTTAGAGAAGATTCCTCAGGGGCAACCAGGGTAAGGCAGGCAGAATTCCTGCCTCCTACTCCTATTCTAATCAGAGCAGTTCTGCTTTTATCTGTTTTGCATATTCATGTTTTGGGTGAAATGTTGTTATACACAATATATTTGAAAGCCATTGGTTTAAAAAAAAACTTCAAAAAAGCCACAATTGAGGCTGCTACTATTCTTTTTAAAATATCAATATATCCATTAATAACTCACATAATATGCCCTTATCATTGGAAGGATGAGACAGTATAGTTTTATTGCTGAAAACAAAACAAAACAAAACAAAACAAAAATACCCTCGCTCTCTTAAAAACAAACAAAGCCAAAATGCAAGGTTTGGTGCAAGTTTTGGACAGTTACACCAGTAAATCCAGAAGGAAGCTCTTTACCCTGGTTTTGAGGGGCTGATAGCAGTCTATATGGTAGCCATGTAGGTGGGGCACCCCTACTCTATTGGGTTGTCCCTTCAGCTTCTCTGTGGGTACCAGAGGCCTTTGCCCCTTTTGTTTGTAGACCTTCTAATTTATTCTCTCCCCATTAGGACTCCTGCTCCCTTAAAACCCTCTGCTCTTGTCCCCTGCTTATTTTTTCTTCTCTCTATGGTCTTTGGCCCAGGTTGCCCATCATTAATTTCAGTGGATATAATTGAGCAGTTCTTGTCCATTCTGTGGGTAAAGGCAAGAAAACCCACCCTTGTGGATTTAGTCTTAGCATCCAACATTAGAATGCAAGTTCCCAGCTCTACACTATATATTCATTGAGTTCTATCTGCTTTATTCATAGATGTTTCCTTACCTCTTAGAGCAGGGTTTGTTAATTTGGAGCCACTCAGTAAATAATTGTTGAATGAATGAATGAATGAATGAAACCCATATGATACAGTCAGACCTTTTATACTGCCCACATTGAGTATCTCTTTGCCTCATCCTTCTGTGTGTTATTAATTATGCTAAAAAGATTTCTCTGCTTTGAATATAATTATAGAAATCTTCTTTAATACTAGTTTCATAGGTGTCCTTCCTAAAAAAGAAGTGATTTTCCTGCTCCAGAAAATAGGGTTGCTAAAACTCCTTCCACTTTCTTCCCAAGAAGAATCCTTTAAGGCCTCTCAAATAGATGTTTTGCTTTTCCTGCCTGTACAAATCAGGGAGCTCCACCTTCTCCTAACATTTTCTTATCTCCTGTTGGGGATTAAATTATGTCCCCCACAAAATGCATGTTTGGTCCCAAACCCTGGTCCTGTGTGTGTGAACTCATTTGTAAATAGAAGCTTTAAAGATGTTTTCAGTTAAGGTGTGCCCAAATTGAATGAGGTTGTACCCAAACTTAATCCATTAGGGTTGAAGTCCTTATAAGCAAAGGAAATTGGACATGTAAATAGAAACCATAGGAAGCAGTCAGAAGCTGGAAGTCAATGGAACGAGAAAGAGAAAGAAGATCCTGCTATGTGTGTTGCCATGTGATGGAAAAGCCAAGGAACCCCAAAGATTGCTGGCCAGATAAAAGATGATGATCCCAGGAGGAAGCACGCCTTCTACTCTCTGAAATTGTGAGCCAATAAATTCCTCTTGTTAAGCCAACCCATTTATGGTATTTGTTTTAGCAGCTAGGTAATAAAACACCTCCTCTTTTCCTGGGTATACTAGTCTCCTCTTGGGCCTCACTGGGAGCTTCTAGGATTGAACCAGTCATGGGCATTGATTTTAGTGTCTGTTCTCCAGAGGTACAGAAATTCAAGCCTCCAGCTGCACTTTATGCAATAGAAGAGATTGTAAATAGTCCACCTACCAATGTTATATGTGGGGTTGCCTTCCAGAAATTTACTAACTTATGTTTTCTGCATATCTCCAAATTCTGTAGCAAGATCTAATTCTGGATCTCAGATGTTGACACCATATCTGAACACTGTTATGTGTCCATATGTGTTTGTGTATTCACAAGAGTCCAGAGGCTCATTTTCAGGGCTTTTGCTTCCTGCAGTTGCCCTCACATCATTGCCCAGCTGGGGGAATGTGCTCAGTAGTTTATGGTTAAGTTGACAATAGCATTTATCACTCAAAGGAGTGGTATTTATAATTTCTCGAGGGCAGCAGTCATAAAGCAGGACCTATAGTCACTCTGATTATGGCAAAAATCTCCTACTGGAAAATCTTATCACCAACTTATTTCACCAAATATAGTTAAATAATTTCAGAACTACCTCTTTGATGTAGACTGTCACCTTAGGATTCACTTTTCCCGATCTCCGTCCAATGTCCTTCACAATATAATTGTGTGGTCTAAAATCACCCACTCCTCCGAATCATTCATATTCTTTAACCAGTTTCTCTATCGTTAACCTCAGATGTTGGCTAGCGCTCTAGAGATGCCCCAAGCTTTCTCTTGAGCAGAAAGCAGCCAACTGAACAAAGCGAGGTTTTCTTTTCAGACTTATCATAGTAAATAGGGATTTTACTTCCACTTTGCCCCAGTGCCAAATGTGAAGTAGTGGTGGTAAGGTAACACTAAAGGGGAAAGTAGGGAGTGGTGTCAAGCAATCTGTCCTGCCCTGACTCCACCACCTTCGCTGATGCTCCTCAAGTCCTTGACTCTCTCATGAGCTCTCCAGTCCTTCCTCCTGGTCCTGAGTGGCCCACACTGCTTCTCATGCCAGAGGCTCTTTCTCTGCTTTCTCACCCGCTTCATACTCCCATCATGCCACAGGAATAAGCTTGGAATTTGGGGAACTCATTCTCTTCACTTTCTGGCTGAGAGGGATTGGGAAGAGTCCTCATTTATGTGTGTGTCTTTATATATCCAGAATACAACAGAGAAGATGTGGTCTTTGATCCCAATTTAGAATTTAGGATTCTGGATGTATTTTCTCATTGAAACTATTTTAAAACTGGCCATTTGGCTTTAGAATACAATTAGAATTCTTTGGGTATATTGGTGTTTAAAGAGACTTTTGTGAGTTTATCTGTCAACCTATTTACCATGTATAACAATATTTCTAGGCAAAAATCTGAGCTTAGTTCCCCAAGATTGCTTAGATGAAATTTTGAGAATATAGTTCACTTACAATTAGTTCTGTCTATACTCTTTTGGTTGTCATTTGAACCCCTTCAGTTCCAAGTTATTGAAAGTTAGTCATGTTAATGATAATGACCATCACCAATGGTTATTAAACACTCATTATGTGCTAGGCATTGTTCTACATTGTTGTTATTCTCCATAATCTCCCTGTGATGTAAGTACTATTTCTATGTTGCAGATAAAGAAAGTAAGGCAAAGAGAGGAAATGTGAAGATTATGCAATGGGTTAAACAACCAAGCTAAGATTAATGTCCATGCTTTTCAGACCCTAAAATCAACATCTTTCTACTATGCCATGTGGTGTGGTTGCCAGTGCCTGGACGACATATTTCACCATTATTACCATATTGGTGAGCCTATGTTAGATTATAGTAAATTTTAGAGAGCTACTGTAGGCTATTCTGCATCTTTAATGTCATTTAGACATGTTAATTATGACAGACAGATGATAAAGCACTTATAATAACTTTTTAGATCATTTGCATTTCCAAACAGTGATAAAAGAAGATAACAAATAAATCATATATTCACAGTAATTTGAAGTTGCCTATTAACATTCTCCCCTTCTTGTATTGTTTTTCCATTTAATGGAGGCAACACATATATTTGATCCATGTTTGATGACCAGGCTAAATCTACCCCTTTTCTGAGCTCTGAGATATGTGTGAGGAGAACATTTATCACAAAATCGATTTCTCAGGACAGGGCAGTGAGTAAGGATGATGTCAGGATGCTGATAAAAACAAAACAAAAAAATACTTTCATGATGGCTGTAATCAAATACCTTGCAGAGCTTAGAGTACATTAAACTTAGAGTATAATAAAAGTGCAAGGAAAGTCACCAGAATGATTCTTACTCAGTATTTTTCATGTCTCTACCAACTGTGTCTCTTGTGGAATTTAAATTACATAGAAAAAATGTATTTTTTACCTGCTATCTCTAAATCCTTGTTCCCTTTCTCATTACCTTTCTATTTTATTATTCGGTTGAAATAGGATGGGTTAAAGTGACACAAATTCTGCAATTGCAAAAGATATAACTATTCTGGAGAGCGTACTGACTCAATGAAGATCCAGTGTTGTCTTTTAGAATTTCATTTATATTCTGCCCATTCACACTTGTGCTTGCTTGAAAAAAGAAAAAAGATCAGTAATTAAAGGTGCCATCTTGCCTATATGTTTTAAATTGAGCTGTTAGCTATTATTAATGTTGTTGGAATTTTCTCTTCGTAGATAGAAGACTTTAAGTCTGACTTACATTTCTTTTGAGATTGCAATCTTGAGTTCAACCCTTTACAGACATCTCTAACACTCCTTGCATCATCAAATTTCCCAGAATGTACTTACAACCAACCTCTCATTTCATAGGCATCAAAAAAACCAGGTTTCTAGTGGACAACTTGAAAACCACAAATAAAATATACATCAATGGCTTACACTGACAGGACAGGAGAATATGTGAAGATACCAAAGAGAGAATTTCAATAATATAGAAAGAATGCTTTGGGGACAATGACATACCATACATTGTGGAATCAAGAAATTTCAGCAGTTTTGTTTTCTGTGATTTTCACTAAAATAGCTAAGAAAGAGTATATATTTGGAAAACTTTCTTAATGCTCTATTAGCACATCTCAGAATGTCCTAATGTTTTTCACATGTTATTCAGCAGAACCCAGAATATTTGATGGCACACTATTCTGAGTTAAATGAGTATCTCTAAACTTAGTATTATTTTCCATATCCACTTAGGGGGACAATTATTGCAATCATTGTGGTTTAGGAAAAAGGGTAGGTTAAATAAGTATCTTAAGGAAGGCTGAGTAAAATAAACAGCCTGGTTCACCAAGAAAAGGACTTTAATAACAGAAATGAGACGAGGCTCCCTTTAGTCTTGTTTTTTCTCAAATTCATCCTCAATAATTATAATATAAACTAAAACCTTATATAATCTTATTTAACCTTAACGTAAGATAAAATCTGACCTTTCATAAGTTCCATTGCCCTTACAGAATAAAATCCATACTTTCTAACATGATGTACAAAGGACATGCTCCTGATAAATACCATATATGGATTACATATTAGTGGTTGCCTTCTGTTCTGTTGTCCCTGTAGCCTCTTCACTTACCATACCCCCGAGTGTCTGTTACTTCCACTATTCTTGAGTTCCTTGACTTCAGGGATTGTGCATTAAATTATCTTTGTATCTCCTGTACCAAGAACATGTTTAATAAATGTTTATGAGTGAATGAATGAAGAAAATATTCTTCCTTAATCCATCTTAATTGTTTCATATGAGGTTCATAGGGTTAAAGGAAATGACAACCTTTTGAGGTGGCTTTTCAGAGGTAGAATTGTTATCATAAGCACTGTGGAAAAAACTTTTGGTCACTCACCAGGAGTCTAGACTTCTTTCCACATACTGAAGTATAACAATAGTATAGTTCTACTTGAATATAGAAAACAAAAATGTAAATCTGTCTGTGCTTACCCTCTATTCTATTGCCTCCACACCCTCTAACAATGGAGAGGGGAAGGCAGAAATAAAATAGCTGTGTATCTCCTTGACTGTTTTAGTTATTGATACTTTAGATAGGGCTTGTATAATAATAGCTGAAACACAGTTATTTAAAATAACACTGTTTTTTTCCCTTCCACGCTTTTCTGCCTCTACTGCCTATATCTCTAGGTCCAGGTGATAATTCTTGAATAGTTATAATCAATCACATGCGTTCAATAGCTATTTTCGGTGGCTGCTCAGGACAAGGCATGCAGTGTAAGAACCATTAGCCGGTTAGTTAGCCCTTGCTTAGAGAGACGAGATGCTCTATATGAGAACATTTTGTGTACTGAAAAAGCATGTGTATTGATTTTAGGCTTCATGTAACAGAATGTAAGTAATCTGTTTAGAGATTCAGGGAATGTGTGAATACTACCCCAAGGCCCTTGTGGTGTTGTCTTTGTGGGCACAGCAGTCTTCTGTGGCTTGGGTGAAGCTCTAAGGCAGAGAGGCAGATACTGGGAATTACAAGTCCAGGAAAGTGAGAAGGCTCAAGGGATATAGGCTGAGGACCAACAATGACTGCCACATTCCATTATGTCCATAAAACATAATGAAGAGCATACTTGTCAGAGAGCCTGCTAAAATATCGGTTATTGTCGAAAATGGGAATGAGGCACATACACTTTTTTTTTTACTTAGCTCTCAAATGGGGTAATTTCTATAATTGTGTGATTTGTGTATGTATTATCACCAGGTATTTCCCTGCACATTGCTTGCATTCAGGTATTCTATCAAAAGAAAACTAGTTTTTAATTGCTTTAGAAATAGATGCCGTTATGTGCAGGATTTGTTTTGATGCTTAACTTAGAACAGCTTACGAGTTGAAACCTTATGTTTAAGATATTAGCTTTCATTGTTAACCAAGAACATTCTGATGTTACAGCATTGGTTTGCATACTGGTACCTTCCACATTCCAAATTGATCAAGAACATCAAAATATAATTTCTCTTCAATTATTAAGTGTATGTTTAATTTTCTCACTTATGCCTTACATAACAGAATGGCAACTAATTATTAAATCTGAAGAAAGAGAAACATTGAAATCACAAGAATATGGGTCATTTAAGTCCTACAAATATTATATTCTAGAGAAATAAATTTGTATATCCAACAGCAAAATGTGGTTGATAATAATACAGTAGTCTCTTGCCTGGCAAGGTACTCCTTCCATCATTTGTTTGGCTGTTTTCACTCTTTTTTTTCTCCCCAAGAATACAAAGCCATTAGCCAAAACTATATTAATAGTTCTTGAGTTAATTTTATTTTCCGTTTGTAGTTTGAGGGCAGAGAAGGTGCGAAAAGGGAGAATGGAAAGACTTTTTGATGATTTAGACAGGTATTTTTATTAATGGTAACAATAATAGTGGAGATATAATTATATTTGCCTAAAATTTCTAGCTTACTAACTGCTCTCATGTATAATCCTCAGAGCCACAGGTGAGATGAATGGCTCAGAGAAGTTGAACGACCTGCCCCAGGTATAGCCATAAGCTCTCCAGGATCTCAGACACCGAGCTTCCAACCCAGAGAAGGTCACCTCTGTGGAGGGAAGGGTGAGGACCTTACTGAAGTCTCTAAGGAGCAGCAGTTCCTGGTGTGAAATTGTTCTTCCTCCTTCCATATTTCCTCTTCTGAACTTGCCTTATAAAGGATATACCTGGATTTTCTGATTGAAAAATTTCCTCTCAAGGCTCCACCTTCCCTTTGTGACTGGGACTCAGTGATTCAGTCCAAGGAGTTTTTGTTTTTCTCTTTAGCATACAGTGATTTCAGTTTGTGCTCATATATTCATCATTTCTTTACTGAATGGACATTCACTTAGTGCCTACTAAGGGCCTAACCCTGCTTATTATAAAGGACAATGATTTTAAGATGCAAAGTCTAAGAAGCATAACTTTGCTCTTTTTTGCACAAAACAGTCCTGTTGCAACTAACTTTATAGTGTGAAATTTAAGGGCAGCATTTGTACAATATTTAAAAAAATTACTTATTAGTATTACACAAGTGCATGTGTGCTATTTGTTTGTGTTCATTTATAATCATTCTAGTATTTGGGAATGTTGGTTTTCATTAAGTCTTTTTCTTCCCTTACTGCCTTTCCTCTTGGTTAAGAGAGTGGTAGGCTGGATACCTGCTGCTCATATATATGCCACTGGTGGTTTCTCAGAAACTCACTTACTTCACCTTGGTTTAAATATACTTTTCAGAGTACTGAATTACTGTTGTGGACTTGAGGTTTCAGGTCTGACTGACTCATCAGGATTAGGCCTTTGTAGCACGGATTACTGACGTGTGTTGAGCTTTTGGTGTATCCCTATTTCTTCAGCCTTGCATGAGGGGCCAAGAAATGTGAAACCATATTCAATCTTAGAAGAAGCATGTCATGACTTATGAGCCCATATTTTAAAGCAATTTCTTGATTATGAAGACTCTCATAGAGTCACAGGAAAATAAATTAAATGATTGCTACTTTTAGCATTATGGGGGATGTTCCAGTTTGCTAATGCTGCCATTATGCAAAATACCAGAAATGGATTGGCTTTTATAAAGGGGGTTTATTTGGTTACACAGTTACAGTCTTAAGGCCAAGTTAAGGCATCAACAATAGAGTACCTTCACTGGAGAAAGGCTCTTGGCATTGGGAAAACCTCTGTTAGCTGGAAAGGCACGTGACTGGCATCTACTTGCTCCCAGGTTGCGTTTCAAAATGGCGTTCTCCAAAATATTGCTCTTGGATGTTCTGTCCTCTCTTAGCTTCTCTGGAGCAAACTCTGGGCTAGCATAAGTCTGCCTTCAATGGCCATCTCCAAAACGTCTCTCTCAGTTGCTCTCCAAAATGTCAATCACAGCTGCTCTGAGTTCCTTCTGTTTGTCAGCTCCTTTATATGGTTCCAGTTAATTTTATATGGTTCCATTTAATTCAGACCCACCCTGAATGGGTGGGGTAACACCTCCATGGAAATTATCCAATCAAAGGTCTTGCCCACCATTGATTGAGTCACATCTCCATGGAAACAATCAATAGTTTCCAATCTAATCAACACCAATAACGTCTGCCCACACAAGATTGCATCAAAGAACATGGCATTTTGAGGAACATAAAACATCCATACCGGTACAAGGGACTATGTGGTACACCATTCAGTTGTTGAAAAAGAAAAAGAGAATGGAAATGGGAGAAAAATCATGAGGTTGTATTCACCCCTGATTCCTAAACATCTCATATTATGAAATTCTCAATTTTGCCTTTAACCCTAAATAATATATGTTTAGAAGGTTGCATCTTAGATTGATCAATCGATAGATGGTCAGACAGATAAATGGGTGGATAGAATGATACAACAAATGTGGCAAAATGTTAAAAGTTGGTAGATCTGGGTATCTGGGTGGGAGATATGTTAGAGTTCTCAGTATGGATTTTGTATTACTTTTGCAGCTGTACTTCAAGTTTGAAATTATTTCAAAATAAAAAGCTAAAAAACAAACAAAAACTTTCTTACCCTGCTATGTAGCTCTTTCACTAGGAAAAAAAGTTTACTTTCTATGCAAGTATTTTCATTGAAATAGGAATCCTAGTAAAGTGATATTTGAACTTATGTTGAGAGAATTTTACCAGTGTTTGGACATTCATTTTCCAGAAAGTTTAATGTGTCAACATACATACACTGGAGCTCTAAGCAATAGCAACTATGTTTTAACTTCCTTGCAATAGGCTAGCAAATTTTCTGTGTAGCCATTTGATTATTGGCTCCTACAATATTGATTCTTCCTCTGTAGGAGATGCTCTTGTTAAAACTCCTTTTATTTTCAAACAAATACCAGATGAAAGGGAGGGGAATTCAGGTTCTCTTCTTTAAAACCGAAATTATCATTTACACCTGTGTTTCTTGAGGATCACATGACTATCCAACAAAGAAAGCCTAAAACAGAAAAAGGGCAGCACTTCTGTATTAGAACATTGCTGTATCCCGAATGGATATCCTAAATGGAATTACTTTTCATTCAGCGTGAATGGTGAGCAAAGAAGAGTTAAGTGGTAGAAACCCGATGGGGAATCAGGACAGCTTTCCAGGTCTTTTGTGTTTGAGTTTTTATTCTTTGGCTTAAGTTTTGTTTCAAATATGGTGAATTTTAAGAGTGGGAGATACACTGATTTTCAAATATAAATACATACTTCATTCTCTCTTTTGTTTTTATCCATGCTCTTGTTTCCTTCCACTGACATAAAACTTGGCTTATATATAGCAAAGACATTATTTTGTCTACTTAATAAAGGGTATTATGTATCCTTTATGTATTATGACTGGGAAACCAATGGATAATCATGTTGATCATGAATATCTTCAAGTATAGATGTATTTTAGAAGGGCAGGGAGACTAGTTTTATGTTTATTTTTTCTTTTATTGAACACTCTTTGTGCTTAGCCCTCAGGGTCCAAAGATAATTAAAATGATTCCTTCACCCTCAAGGGGTCTGAAGTTAATTGATGTGAGAGGTTGGTTATGAATAGATGAAAAAAAAAAAAAGACAGTTGCTAAACCTTTGAGAATATGCTCTGTTGTCCTTGGAGACAGAATTAGGGCCAGTGGATGAAAGGGGCAAGGAGAGAGATTTTGACATATTATCAGAAAGAACTTGCTAATAACCAAGGCCAACAAAAAATGTAATGAAACCCCACTGGGAGATGGTGAGTACTTCTTAATTAGAAATATTTAAGCAGAGAGTGAATGATTTTATCTCAAAGTGCTGCTACACTGGCTTGGGGGTTGAAGGAAACTCTAAGGTCTCTTTAGAATTTAAGATCAACTCATTCTACTTTTGAATCAGTTAGGAATCTTTATCTTCTTATCCTAGAGGAGTCCTACCAAGAACTTGGGCCTTGCTTTGGTTGGATATCTGGGCAATTGTGGCCTAATAGTTACCAAAGTTGTAAGTAAATAATGAAGAAGAAACAGGGCAGAATTAATTAATTATCCACTGAGATCTCCCTAGCACCCTCCATTTTAGCTGCTGTGACTTCACAAAGACCCAGGCTTTCCTTGGATCAGATGACTAAATTGTACACAAATGATTTGTACCAACAGACTTCAGCAGACTTAAGAGGAACTGCACTTACACTGTATCCTAAGAAGGTAGTTGTAGATTTAAAGTTGTGGAAGGTTTCATTAATTCTTGAAGTGTATATATCCTTATAGATGGAATGTATTAAAGTTAGTACTAATGTAATTTGTTTATGGAGTAGTATTTTCTTATTAGAACCTATGAGACATTTCTGTCTGATAGAAATTCCCTTCTTGATCATTGGAGAGAAACATATCATGGTTTGGCAAAATAGAAGCTGGAGCATGATGATTCTTACAATAAAATCTTTTGAGCTATGGTCATTGGGAGAAATCACTTATAGTTTCATAGAGATGTCACCAAGATGAAATTTGCCACACTGTTCACCAACATGTGTGTTTCTGATGACTTTTGATGATTATCATTTCATGAAATTTTTACTGTTGCCATTTCATAAAAATGCAATCTCTATTAACATTAGTGGAATTTAAATAACCATAATTTTAACCTTTCATTTTTCAAGTGGAGGAATTCATTGGGTACAAAAGAATGAAAAAAAAATTCATAGCATAAACAGAAGAGAATAGAACTTAGTTTTGGATTATACCTGAGGAAGAATAAATAACAGCTTATGAGAATTGGGGAGGTAGAGAATGTATGTGAAATAGCTGGCAATTATTTATTTTATTCTTCATGAGGGAAAGTTTACCTTTATAAATAAGTATTGAAATGGCTAAATGAAAATTATCTTTAGCAGCAAATAGTAGTAGATTATTTTAAGCTTTGAACAAAATCTAAATTATTTGGGCTTAAACTCAGTTGGTAACCTTGTTGTATGTTTGTGCATGTGGGTGTGCACGCACATTTATGAAGTAAGGCACAT
This sequence comes from Choloepus didactylus, assembly GCF_015220235.1. NCBI lineage: Eukaryota > Metazoa > Chordata > Mammalia > Pilosa > Megalonychidae > Choloepus > Choloepus didactylus. Next base: position 19,546,473 of record NC_051325.1, on the reverse strand, counting down.
GTCTTGTATTTGTTCTGCTTCTGACTGAAGGCAGATATTGTTGGGGAACAGATCTATTTGTGAAAACCTTATGAGAATATCCAAAACTGGCAAAAAACTTGGTGCCCATCTGCAGTAAATCAAAATGTACATCTGACTAGGTTGGGGCTTTGTGCCAGTGCTTGTCTCCACATGTTCTGTTTTTAACTGAATTCTGTCAGAATTTTTGGTCAGATAATTAATGTCACAGGCATCTTTTTTTTCGGAAGTATATATCTGTGTGACTGTAAGTGTAATATAAAGGGTCAGGGTATCTTCTTAGCCATGGTATTAGTTACCTTAGGATTCCTCCCACACATTAGTAAGTCTTCTCCATACTACCATCCCCTGCTCCATCTTCCATTCATTTCCATTCCATTCAAGGATTGATTGTTGGGGTAGTGGTTGGATAACGCAGCTCCACTGTGGAAGGGAGCTCACCTGAGTGCTGTGCTATTTGGGGGCATTATAAGGCTTCCTAGCATGGATTCCCCCAAAAGCAAAACCTTAGACTTGAATGTGGTCATTTATTTGATAGGTGATTCCAGGAAGCAGGAGTGAGGGAAAAGAGAGTGAGCCAGCCAAAAAAGGTATTTAATGAACAGGTTAAGGGTATGGGTAATTGTGGCTCAATCCTGCTGGTGATCCTGTGTAAAATAGCCTCTGAATTGTACCGACTAAGGGCAAGGAAGCTGGGGCATTTATCCACTGACCCCATCCCTCATTGGTTGATGGTTGCTCTTGGGGATATTAAATTGTGGTACTGCCAGCCGCCCTGCATGTGGGCTGAGCAGGTAGGGAAGCAGAGAGACATAGGTGACTGGCATGGGAAGCTGTCAGCGTATACAAGAACTCTCATGGCTGCAGATGCACTCAGAGGTAGCCAAGGGGATGAGAAGCATGGAATCAGCAATGTCTGCTCCACGTGGTTTCTACTGAGGAGGAGCTTCAGGGCTCAGTTAATGCAAAGAGTGTCTAATTCTGTTTTCTGTAGTTCGCCCACTCATTTCAAACCAACTGAATAATCAAAAGGAAAAGTTGGAAATGGCACCAGTGGCTCATCATGCTAATCTTCCAGCCTGGTTTGAAGGTAGACAATTCTCACCGTTTGCCCATTCTGGGCATTCTTTCTCAGGATGTAGATGGCTGATAATAGAACTCTTTCAGAAACGTGCATGACATGGCTCCTTACTAGGTCCCAAGTGTCAATTTCTTTGCTTGTTCTTAGGGAGAATTTTGCAAGCATTCAAATTGGATCTCACATCATCTGATCAATTAACATAATAGCAATAATAATAAAATAATAATAGCAACAATTGCCATCTTCATAGAGTGCTTACCATATTCCCAATACCTTTCTAAGCACTATCTCATGTAAATAATCAGAACAGCCCCATGAGGTGGATACTATAATTGTCCCAATTTTAAAACGTGGAAACTGAGGGAGAGAGAAGTTTAGCTACTTGTCCAACGCCACAGACTTAATAAGAGGTTGAACTTACTGTCTGGCTCCAGAGTCCCTTGTGCTCTGGAGCAGACTCACCCCCTTCTCATGTTGCTCAACCCAACTCCTGCCCCCAGGGCAAGGCTAGAATATCTCTGGTCTCTCTGCCCTAAGGCTTGCAAATCAGAAGCTGGGGTAATGGGGGAAAGATGGTAACTAGTCACAAATCTTCCTGCTTTCATACTTATCTCTTCAGTCCAGTCTCCATGCAGCATTCCAAATAATATTTAAAATACACAAGTCAGATCTTGCTGTCACCCCTCCTTAAAACCCTCAAGTGGAGTACCATTACGCTTTGAGCAAAATCCACACTCCTATCCTGGCCTCCAAGAAGCCCGCTACCTATGAGCCTGGCTTTGGCCTGTCTCCAGCCCTCAGCTTCCACCTCTCTACCCCTGACTCTCCCAGCTGTAGCCACACTGCAGCCTTTTCCACTCCTCTCATAGACCGAGCTATTGCTCACTTCGAATCGGTGTGTTTCTCATTCACTTGGCCTGGGATACTTCTCCCTCCCACATGTTGTTATCATTCAGAGGCCAACGCAGACACTCCCTCCTTGGCGATGCCTCTGCTGACCTTACCCCTTCGTCACCACAGGCATCTTTTTTCCATGACCTTCTTCTATTTTCTTCATAGCACGTGTTTTGGTTTGCCAGGGCTGCTGTAACAAAGTGCCATAGACTGGTTGGCTTAAACAACAGTAATTTATTGTCTCACAGTTTTGGTGACAAGAACCGAAATCAAGATATCTGCAGGCCATGATTTCTCTGAAGTCTGTAACGTTCTCGTGGTAGTTTGCCAGCAATCTCTGCTTTTGCCACCCGGCCATCTTTTCTGTGTACGCATTTCTTCCGTTTCTGAGGACTGCAGTCATACTGGGTTAAAGCCCACCCTGATTTAGTTTGGCCTTACTTTAATAACATTCTTTGAAGATTCTGTTTATGAATGGGTTCACATCCACAGGACTGGGGGTTAGGACTTGAACATGTCTTTTTGGGGACATGATTCAATCCGTAACAGGATTATCACAATCTGGAAAAAAAATCTTATTTATTTTTGAGCCCTCATGTTTTTTTTTCTGTCTGGCTGTCCCCCCACCCCGCCACTTCCCATACAAATGTAAGCTCTGTGAAAGTCAGAACTGTGTGTACCTTGTTTCACTGCTGTCTTCCTAGTGCTTAGAACTTCCTGGCACATAAAAAGTACTCAAGAAATATTTGATGTATAACTGCATAACTGATGAGTAAAGGAATGACTGGATGAATGAACAATGGATTAGAAATTCTGTTACTTTACCTTAATTTAGGCAAAATTTGGCAATACTTGAAATCAAGATACATTTCTGGCCAGCTTATGCGGCTGTGTTCAAAATTCTCTCAGATCCATTTTGTGTAATATATTTTGAGCCCAAAACATTTTCTCCTCTCAAAACCCTGCTTTTCTCTTTTACTCAGGGGGTGGAGAAAGCATAATGATTGTTTGCCAGAGAAAGCAACCCCCTCACCCTCAACACACAGGTTGATACCTCTTTTTTTCTTTCCTCATCCTGACATATCAGAACTTCAGAAATATCCTCTTCTGACATCTTCCTTCAACTCCTCCTTTCCCAGGGAAGTGGAGGAGGTAGCAGAGTGGGCGGGTGATGGGAGAAGAAAGTGTTAAGGGAAATGAGGAAAGAACAGGTATGAAAATGATTTGATCCTATCATTCAGTGAAGGAGGGCAATATGGAAGCATGGGTAAGTAGTAGTGAGCCCTTTTAAGAATTGGGCTCCTTTTTTAGTACACCACTCACGCCACAAAGATATTTTATAAACTGCTTATTCAAAATACACGATATCTCATTTTCCCTAGTAAATACATGAATTTTTAAAATGAGAAATATGTATCCAGTATGTGTATCATAAATCTTCTATTTTTTATAAGCTTTGGAAACTGAAAAATAAGACTACTGGTATATTGACAAGTTGCTTCGTTTTCTTTATGATAAATTAGGAACTTGGGTCTTTTTTTTTTTTTGGACCTAAGTACAAAGATAAGTTCTGGAATCAGGTTTTTCCACTGGTTAATGGAGTAGAGGTGGACTGGAAGAAATGTATTAGACTTAATGGCAGCTGTTACTAGTTTCTGAATGCTAACCTAATCTGCACCACATGTGAACATTTTGGGGCTCTTTTATCATCTGGAGTCTTCTTTTAAAAGTTCTTGCAGGCTGTGATAACTCACATAGAATAATGGTTTAGATTCACTTATGTGTAATACTGTAAATATATTCACATACATTTTAAAAGACAAGATGTTATGGGAATGTCCTTAAAAGATAACGTAACCATAGTTTTTGTATTTACCTGAACTTAGTGTAGACTTTCAAAAGTGTCCCAATTTATTACAATTCAGACTCTCAAAGCAAAAATGATGGGGCAACATCTCTATATTGCCCTTGTTTGCATTCAGGACATTTTCAAATTTATCATGTCTGTGAACTTGGTTACTTTTATTACCCCAGATGGTTTTTTACCACATGAGCAATTAATATAATTGGAGACTATGAAATATTTATGTCAAGATGCGAAGCAGTAGAAGTTTCAGTGTGGTGACTTTCAGGCAGTTGACCATATTTCACTGTGTGCTTTCAACCTAACCTTTTCCCTTCCCTTTCTATTTTTTTAAATGTGTATATTAAATAGAAAAGGCAGGAGTTCACAAAGGCTCTGAGAAACAGGCAGTTCCTTGTAAATGTAGTATATTTCTAATTTCCACATATTTCCTTCAAGTGGAATGGCCGGGAGGCACAATTACCTTCAGTCTTGACAGGTATAAAATGGCAAATTCTGCCAGTCTCTGATTGAAATGTTACAATGATTTTTTTTTTTTTTTTTTTTTTTTTTTTTTTTCTGAAACTGGCATGATGGGTGACAAAAGACAGAGATGTTGTTGGGTCTGGTGAAGTTGTTGCTTAATCTGTTTTCCCTATCTTGAGCACCTGAGCAAGAAAATCTTATGTCAAGGTGCATTAGCACCACTGCTATCAGCACCCTTAAAGGACAAGTTCTTTAAATTTCATAGTCACCTCTCCATTTGAAGGGGCACAAGGAAAGAAATTCAGGCCTAACTTCTGAAGATTATATCATGAGTTCATATTTTCATTGTCATTTAGATTTCATTTTCCTGTATGAAAATGGTCTGCCAAATGCCCATAATTAGCCCCACCTTACTCTACTTAGGAATGCATAGAACTTATATGTTCTGTTGTTAAGGGGTATCTTCCTCTGTGTAATCAATGCATTCTGCCAAAAACATAAATCCAAGGTTGCTAATAATATTACATCTTAATTACACAATTGATTCCTCTGAATAATAAGCTTGCAATAAGTCCTTGCTTGTGTTTCATACCCTTAAATCCTGAACAGTGGACTAGTTCTCTAAATTAGGTTTTGTATATACTCTATGTAAGAGTGAGTATTCTTAAAGGGGAGCACACACATATTAGTTTGCATCTGGTGATGTACTTTTTTGAGGTGCATTGGAGACCTTTCCATTTAGTCGGGAGGGTTCTTTCTGCATGTTCCCTTCTCCCCCAGGATATTCTTAGGGCTTGTTCCCTCACTTCCTTTCTCCTCTGTCCGGATGTCCTCTTGTCCAAGAAGACCTTAAATAATCCTCTCATTCTTACCCTGCTTTATTTGTCTCCTATCACTTATAACCATAGGCCTATTATCTGTTGGTCTGTCTTCCCTGAACTTAACTCCTTGAAGCCAGGGACTCTGCCTATTTTATTTATTCTTAGATTTCCAGACCTAGGGAATGTCTTTGGCACAGATACTCAGTAAATATTTATTCAATGGAATAAGTCAACAAAATCATGGCCTTTGGAGGGGATGGTGTCTACAAAACCCCTGATATTACCTGCCTCATTTTGTGTGAATATACATGGGTATATTTTCTAGGGAAAAAGAGACTGTATTATGATTTACTTTTGTTTTCTTATTGTAACTGGTATAGGGCTTACTCTAACTGCTCAAGTCCTTAGGTTTTTCAAAACTGATTAACATATTCTTTAAGTCATTTATTTCTGAGACTCATCTGTTGGCTCAAAGCATGATCTGATCATAAATATTTGTAACTACAGGGATCTGAAAGTCATGAAATAACATGAAACTCTAAGCTAGGGAATGCAGACTGAAGACTTGCAGGCTCAATCTGACTGAACCACATAATATTTTAAAGATTTTTAATTTAATTAACATTTTAGAAATTCAGTATGTTACATATAAAAATCTGATACTAGCCTGTCTTGAATAATCTGAAGGTCTGGCAGTCTTGGACCCACATTCCTGCATGGCATCTGTGAACTGGGGCTAAGTATCTGTATGTGTTAATATGTTGACCCCAGTCTCCACCCCCCCCTTTTTTAATTCAATTTTATTGAGATTGTTCACATACCATACAGTCATCCGAAGTGCACAATAAATTGCCCATGGTACCATCATATAGCTGTGCATCCTTCACCACAATTCTTTTTTCTTCAATTTTTAGAACATTTTCATTACTCCAGAAAAGAAATAAAAACAAAAAAGAAAACTCAAATCCTCCCGTACCCCCCCTCCCCCATTATTGACTCATAGTATTGGTATAGTATATTTGTTACTGTTGATGAAAGAATGTTAAAATACTACCAACTGTAGTACATAGAACCACTCCCTTTTGTTTGTCACTTACCTCACTCCTGTGTTTATTTTAGCAGCATTGTTGGCACTTGGTATGCCATCCTGCTCTAAGCCAAGTTAAATTCCTTAGAATTTAGAATTTCCTTAGAATTCCTTAGAATTTAACTTCATATGCTGATCTATATATAGTTACTGGCATGGAGTTGAAAACATTTATTGAGGTTAAGGGAAAAAAAAGCTGTCTCCTTTGTTTCACTTTAAACATTCTAAATAGTTTGGATTTTTTTTTTTTAAGGAAATGAAAATGAAGCATATATCAAGCATTTATTCTTTACTTCAATCTGGAACTAAATAGTCTATATCTTGATAAAGGTTTGCATGTGTACAAGTATTATCATTTGTCAAAACTCAGTGAATGAACACGTAAGATTTGTGCATTGCATTACATACAAATTTTAGATAAAAATGCAAGCACAACTTTTAGATAAAAATGCAAGCAAATATTGAACTCTAGTTGATCAAATCCATGTGGAAGTCTTTAGGGAGAATTTGCCTAATATCTGAAAATCACTCTGAAATGCCTCAAAAACAGATGAGTTGCTGAATAGATAGAGATATAGATAGATGAATGGATAAGTGATAAAGCAAGCATAGTAAAATAGTAATGGTAGAGTCTAGGTGTTGGATATACGGAGTTCATTGTACGATTCTTTAAACTTTGCTGTATGATTGCAAATTTTCTTAGTAAAATATTGGGGAAAATAATCTGTACCAATATGCAGATAATCTGTACTAATACGACTAATTTGCTTACTGTTTCTGCTTTTTGGAGAGATTTTTTTCAAATTTAATGTAAAAGTTTTTATAATGAATTCATGAAATAGGAAATTACTATAAATTTTAAATTTGGCTTCTCTAAAATTAATTGTAAAAGAGGCTTTTATATTAAAGAAAACTAAGGGTGATTTGGAAACATAATGTTGGATATGTTTATCTTCTGTAGAAAATTGCCCCTTTTACTCCTCATTTTCTTCCTCTTCCCTTTATCTATTTTTGCATGTCTAATATATCTCAAATGGTTTCTCTGACTCCTTTATTTCTGCATCTTTTAAGGTTTTAGAGGTAAGATATGAACTAATTTTAATTGATTATAGTTTCAGTCTACCATTTGTAAGATGAAGCCATTTGGAATATGAATGTTTATACACATTTTTGTAAATAAATTGGTATATCAGCATAACTAATAAGTTTATTTTTCTTTTACATGCTGTTTTCCATAAATCTAGAAATTCTATTGCACAATCATAGATAGGAGGTTTTAGGACTATTAAAAGTAACAATTATAATTATTCAAAATGGAATGGTGGTGTAGGCAATGCCTCAGCTACCCAACCCCAAGCAATAACCTTTACCTTATAATTAAAGGATTGTGCATCATTTGGAAATATTTAAGTTATTGATGGGCAGAAATTGGCTGTTAAATTTCCCAAAAAGCTGTTTCCCTTCTTGTGGAAGAGGACCTCCACTTCTTCTCTGGCAGAGTCGGCAGCACTCACAGTAGGGTGTGCCCAGCGACATGAAGCAGATCTATACTGCAATGCTTATGGTTCCACACTCCAGAATTCTCCTTTTCCCTAGCCACTCTAAATTCAGTGTAACTGTTTTGAAGATATGCAATAATTATATCAAAACACCACTTACATAACAATATCAGATGTCTTTGAAGCACAGGTAATCCCATTGGGAAGACCATAGACCTCAATTCTTCTCATGTTGTGTAATTTCTCTTCCTGACCAAGGAACAACAGTCTCTTTAGCATCCAAGCTGAGCCTTAGATGAACCCAGTTTTTTACATTTTCATATCATTAAAATTTACTGGAATTCAAGTTAGTCAATGCAACCAGTATTCACTAAATACTTTTTAGGCTGGCTCCTGGGAATGCAGATCAGGCATGATCCTTGTCCTCAAGGAGGTCGTGCTCTTATAAAATGCTACTGTGGCAAAAAGGAGACGCAGTCAAATATTTAATTGGATTAAAATACTAAAGTCTTCTGATGACTCTTTTTGAAAGTATTTTTGGGTCCATAAATGTATTTCTGGATAGTTTCTACTGATTAGAGGAAATAAAATTATTTTCTTCTAATATTTTTATAAAATAGGGAAGGCTTCAGTATGTGAATTTTGTTTTTGAATCATTCTAATTTTATTATTTAATGGTGGCAGTATAGTACAGTAGATTGAGCAATTAATCTGTAATCAAACAGATCCGGGGTTCTAAACTTCCTGTATTAATTCTGTGATTTAGATCTCAGCAACTTACCTAAACATCACAAGCTTCTCTTTTTCAGCAATAGATATGGGTAACATAGCTGCCTGTTGTGAGAATTAAAATTTTAATAGAATAATGAATAAAAGTCCCAACCCAGTAAGTGGTAGATACTATTATTATTGTTGCCATGATGATGATGATGGTGATGATGATGATGATGATCTTAATTAACTTATTTTGGTTTCCCTTAGAAGCAACCCAGAGACAAAGATTCTACTCTAAAGAGTTTATGTAGAAAGTAAACCCAGGAACACAGGAAGGGGAGTGAAAAGAGAAGGAAGAAAGCCAATATAGAGGAGGGCAACTGCAGCTTAATGATGCTGGGGAGTTCTGAGAGACAGTGTAGAACATGCACCTCAGAATTGTTAAACACCATTGAGGTAAACGAACTGGGGTATTTATCCATTAACTCCTGCCAGTAATTAGCTGAAGTCTACTTTTAGGGGGCATTGATTCCTTGGCATTTGCATCCTGTCATGTGCATAGGCAGAGTGGTCTTTGGTAGCTAGAGAAAACCCTCAGGCAATGGGAAGTCAGCCTGGTGAGTCCAAATGGTCAGGGCTGAGGGCATATGGACAAAGCACCGATAGCATCTGTATATATGATGATGATGGTGATGATGATGATGATGATGGTGATGATGATGATAGTGATGATACCGCTTGATGTAGGTGGGGGCACTATCTCTCTCTCTGAGTAAATATAAGTGTAGATGAATAAAATAGCAAGAAATCTGTCTAGGAAAATTATGTACTGTGTTCTCTGTCTACCCTTCACTCCCCTTCCCCCAAAGTTTACCTTAGCGGCTTGCAATCATTCTGTACTAGGTCAAGGAATCATTTTTATTGGGTGGAATGGTCCTCTGTATGGGTCTCCTGTCCTGGGTGGTTTTTGTGTACTGGTAGCTGCCCCTTGGCTCTGAGAATCCTGTGTTCATTACTCTGAGCTCACCAATTGGAGCAGTGTACATGTCTCAGCCAGCAACTCTTGGTCTGTGGTGATCTAGTGTCATTATAGCCCATGAGTTCTCTTAATAGTTGTGATTCAACTGTAACCCAAAGCTAATGAGCAGGAAGAAGCAGCTCCACCGCCCCCTTGCATTGTTTGTGGAGATATCCCATCATCTTCCAATTTAATTATGGGATGTGGTTTCTAGGCAGGGGAGCAAGTGAAATCTGCTTTCTGCATTTTGTTTTATTCATAACTGAATCATAGTAATTAAGCAATCATGCAGGGTGTAAGCTTTAACTTTTATGAACGTTGAGATGGTGCATTTCATAACATCTAAATGCTTTGTTTGTTGAAGTTCACTTTTGAGAAGTTGTGGTACTTGTTAGGGAAACATTATTACTTTGAAGATGTGGAGGGGAGAGATAAGGCACTTCTAGAATTACGTATGCTAAAGTAACTACTAACTTTGGGAAGCACCAGAGGTGTTGTATTTAATAAATGTCAGAAGGTATACAAGCTGTAAACCATTATTTACGTAAGTCCAGAAAACATCCCTTATCGATTTTTAAAAATTTTTTTAATTGTGGAATATAACATATATACTTAGTAGTGATAACTTTTCAAGTACAATTTAACAAGAAGAGAGCAAATTTCAAAGAATGCTATGGATTACAGTTCCACCATTTCAGTTCTTTCCTTTTAGCTATTCCAATGCCCCAGCAACTAAGAAAAAGAAAATTATATAGAGATTCGGCATTCATAATCCTTTGTTAAATTCTGTTTTGTCTGTTGCTAACCCTTCCTCTAGTTTAATCCGTTTCCCGATCTTCAGGGATGTCTAGGGAATGATCACCCTAACTTGTTCCTGTTGAAAAGGGGTGTCAACATTATGGGAAAAGGGGACACATCTGGTTGATGTTCTTGAAGAGGCTGTTGCCTCTGGGTTTTGGGACTTAGCTGGCATTGGAGCTCTCTGGAGGATTTAAATTTCTGAAGAATAAACTTAGTGAGTGAAACTTTTATAGAGTCTTAGATAGGGATCTGGATATTCTTTAGGATTTTCGGGATTACTGTTGACTTGGGTTTATTATACTGTGGCCATATGGCATATCTAGCTGAAGCTTGTATAGGAGTAACTCCAGGACAACCTCTCAAATCTATCTGAAATCTCTTAGCCACTGAAACCTTATTTTGTTGCCTTTCTTTCCACTCTTTTGGCCAAAAAGGCATTCTCAACTTCTTGATGCCAGGGTCAGGCTCCTTACTGACTGTTGAAGCATTCAATGCTGTGCATCCACATTGTAGAAATTGGAAGCCATTGCAACTTTCTTGAAATGCACTGAAAATTTGTAGCAAATGGCAATATAAAATAGTTGCTATAACCTTTCTTGTATTGATAGCGTCAAGTATTAAGGTCAACTGTTTCAGTAGATCTGACCTAGTTATAGTAATAAGAATGTTGCTGACTAATATGTGCTTTGCCTAAATAGAATAAAGAATCCTATGGGGAAAAAAGAAGGAAATATTTTGCAAATCTGCTTTCCAACAGTAATTTGAAGATGGGTGATATTTTGCTCCCTTTTCTAAGCAGTTCTCTTATTGTTTTGACTGATTCAAAGAAAAGTAGGGTCAATATTCATTATACATTTTTAGGGAACAAGTTTTGAGACTGCAGAGTGAGAAAATAAAGAAGAGATTACATTTTGCTGTCCACAGTTCCCACCTGTACTTTAAGAGAGATCGTTATCATCATCCCTCCTAGGCCTCTTGCCTTTTTACTCAGTTCTTCCTTCTACCTGGATGGCTTCTCCCTCTTCATTTGGTCCTGGCTCAAGCCTCCCAACTAGTCCACACTACATCTTTTTCTCTGAACTCTTATTGACCATAGAGTTACAATCGTACTGCTCATAATTTAGGTAATCTCAAATCATTACAAATGATAGCCATCATTTTCCAGCAAAATTGTGTGTTTATAGCAACAGCCTCATTTTTATGTCTCTTTGGTTATTCCCTGCATAGTGCTAGCTCATCGTAGGTGTTCACCTGGTAGCTTTCTTTGCTCTGTCCTCCTTTGCACTTTGTACTTCACTCCAGAATTATCAAGCTGCACTGTAATTGCTTGCTATTTCATTTGTCTGTTGCTGCTTAAAAAAAAAAAAAAAAGATACCTCAAAACTTAGTGACTTAAAACAACAATTTGTAATTTCTCATGATTCTATGGATTGTCTGGGTTCAGCTGGGAGATTCTCTTCTTCGGTGGTGTAGCTGAAGTCACTCATTCAGCTGCGTTCATTCAGCTGGGAGCTTGTTGGGTGCTAGAAGGTCCAAGGTGGCTTCTCTTCCTCCAGGGCCTTTCCCCATGAAGCTCTAATCCTTCTGCAGTCTAGCCTGAGGTCTAGGTTGATGAGCTGGGGATGCAGAAGCTGCAGGTGCTCTTTAGGCCTAGATGCAGAAATCCCAAAATGTCACTTCCCCTGCATTGGTCAAAGCAAATTGCAAGGCCAACCCAGATTCAAAATAATGGGAACTAGACTCAACCATTCTCATCTGAGACTATATCAGAGAACAAACTATACCCTTGCTTTCTCAGCAGCACACCATATTAAATAAATATGTAGAATGAGCTGGGATCCATATTTTGGGGGAAGAGAGCAGGAAGAATTGCTTAAGAAGGTAGTGTCCTTAGACAACCCTTTTTAGGTTCTAAAGAATTGGGGTAGCTGGTGGTAGATACCTGAAACTATCAAACTACAACCCAGAACCCATGAATCTCGAAGACAGTTGTATAAAAATGTAGCTTATGAGGGGTTGACAGTGGGATTGGGAAAGCCATAAGGACCACACTCCACTTTGTCTAGTTTATGGATGAATGAGTAGAAAAATAGGGGAAGGAAACAAACAGACAAAGGTACCCAGTGTTCTTTTTTACTTCAATTGCTCTTTTTCACTCTAATTATTATTCTTGTTATTTTTGTGTGTGTGCTAATGAAGGTGTCAGGGATTGATTTAGGTGAGGAATGTACCACTATGTAATGGTACTGTAAACAATCGAAAGTACGATTTGTTTTGTATGACTGCGTGGTATGTGAATATATCTCAATAAAATGAAGATTAAAAAAAAAAAAGAAAAACAGAGGCAAAACAATAAAATAAAATAAAGGAAAAATAGGGTGGGGGGACAATTTGGGTATTCTGTTTTTACTCTTAACTTTTTATTCTTATTTTCACTTTTTTTCTGGTAAAAGGAAAATTTAAAAAGAAATAGATGGGGTGATGAATGAGCAACCATATGATGGCAATGTGATCAATGGATTATATGCTTTGGATGATTGTATGGTATATGAATAAATCTTAATTAAAAAAAAAAACTCAAATGTAAAACCAATCCAAGTTCAATAACCAGTATAGAATAGAAGCTGAAGACAATTGCTGCATCATCATTAAAGTGCCCCTCAACTTTTTTTCATAAAATTGGAAAAATGGAAAATGATAATATTTGTATAGCTCACTGAAGTAATCAGTCAAGGATGCTTCTTGAAGCTTGAGGCTACTAGTCTGGGGGCCCAGTCACCGCAGGCCATCCAGCGGGCTGGGATCTCGTCACACTTGAATCCCATCTCTGTACACCAGAATGTCAACAGCACAATAGTTGGAAAATTCTAGGGAAAAATGGAAACAATGTAAATATGGAGAAATAATTAAATCGGGTGCATCTACTCAAAGATGTTTAATACAAATCTTAAAAAAGAACATTTTTTAAATTATCGTTTTCATATGTTTGTAGTGTGTTAGCTTAAAAAGAACCCTACCGTAATTATACAAGGATAAAGGTAAATACATGTGTTGACAAGACTGTAAAATTAAAATAGTTATGTTTCAAAAAAAAAGAAGGTAGTGTCTTTACATTTTCTTTGACCCCCTTTTAAATGTTCTTTGATGTCCTATTGCCATGAAATAATAATTATATAGGGAAAATTAGACTTGGGAATAGATACTATATGTATCAATTTCCTTTTTTAATTAAAGTTAACAATATGGTTTGCAAACTTGCTTATCAACCTGTCTTATGTAAATAAGTTGTATTTTTACATCAAGCCTTTTCAATTGCTGTCTGCCTTGCTTTTAAAATTGATCATTGCAATTTATTTTAGCTGGGGTAATTATATATGGAAGATGATTTTTGATTATTTTTCACATATTCTCAAGGCAGAATCTAGATTAGTAAATTTTCACCCTTTGCCCAATCCCTGATAAAGAAGTAGGATTTATTCATTCATTCACACATTTATCAAGTTTTTGTCTTTGCCATTCAGTCTGCTAGGTGCTGGAAGTGTAAAAGAGGAATAAAATGTTACCCTTGCCCTTGAAAAACTCATATCTTACAGTTATTCAAATGGAACTATGTTGAAATCTCTTAATTTATAGTCACTGTTAATGACACACAGCATAGTCATCTGACACATACTGGTAGCCACTTTCCACATCAATTCAAACTTAAACTCCATGAAATCGATTTATTTGGCTCCACCTCTAATTTATTGACCTTCCCTTCCCTTCCTTTCCTTAGCTATCTCACCAGTCTTTCTTTAAGGACTAGCTTGGCAATTCCCCTCTTACCACATAGTTTTAACTAAAGTGAGTACTGAGAAAAACAACTCATACTTCTTTATATATCATAATTGTCCCAGGTGACACTATAAGAGATATTTAAGCATCCAGTCTAGAAACGGGAAACAGCAGTTTCACAATGCACCACCTAACCCTGATGGCCACCTCTCATTTGTAGAAAGGAAGATGAGGGCTTTAGGCTATAAATCCACAAAAGCAGGGATAACAATTTTCAACATCTTTGTCATTTTCTCCCTGTAGGATGATATGCACCTTAGTATCTCTGAGGCTCTTTTTTTTTTTTTTTTTTTAAATAAGGCTGTTGACTTACCATGCTTGTCAAAATTTGCTCTAAGATTTTCCTTTTCTCTCTTCACCCTCTTTGTATGCTTTTATCTGCCGTATATTTTGGGCAGAGGTAAGATTTTGCTTAAACAAATGTCTATTGCCCAAACAAAGTTTTCAGATAACTTTAAAGATCCCTCTAAGGGGGGATAGTTCTGTATATGAGAATAGAATGAATAAAGAGAGATAATAAGGAAATTAACTGAAGACCGTTAGACTTGTAAAAACCCAGATAAGTGCATTCTTTCATCAGCCTGTAAGGAAAAGTCTTCTTAAAGCCACCTTTGGCTGTTTTTATGTTTTTGAGAATATAAATTGAAATATATAGGTAGTTAAAGAGTCTTCCACTGTGGAAGGGAAGCAAGGGAAAAATAAGCATCATAAGGTGGCAGGCCAGAGAGTTCCTATTAATATTGAGCACTTTCTTACAGTGGCATGGACTTGCATGGTTTCTCATTGAGGGCAGGAATGTGTCTTATTTATCTTTTGGGTTCCTAGTTCTTTGCACCTTGCTTAGCACAAATAAGATTCTTGGTTACTTTTTGCTGAGTAAATGAGGGAATGAGTGATTGAATAAATAACTAGAAGAAAACATCATGCATAAGGTAGGAAACCTGGAGGAAGCCAACATCACAAGGTGAATTAGGCCTTAAGTGGGAATTGAATGCAAGAAGGCCTAGTAGACAGGGACTGAAGGTGTTGACTGAGAAGCTCTCTATCAGTACTAGCCATTAGTTTTGTTTTGAGGAATAATGATACTATGACTTCCTCATAAAAATCACTTTTAAATGAAGATCTGTAATTGATTTATTATTTTAAAAAAATTAGAACATTTGTAGGTTTACAGAAAAAGCATGTAGGTAGTACGGAGTTCCCATATATCACCCCCCACAGTAATTTACATTGTGTTTTTGAACTGTCCATACTCACTGTCACTCTATCTTTTTATCCAAGAGATATTCAAGTTGGAGGGGAAAAGTGAGATTTTTTTTTTTTTCCTTTTCATCTAGTAGTGTAACTGTGAATAGTTGAATGAATAACTTCCATGATACAATGTCTCCATACATGCAATAAATTGTTCTGTCTTTCTCTCTGTGCAATTTCATCATGAAGATTGTTTTTGGAAACATACAAATTAAGATTAGGTTTATCCTAAGACTCTGATAGAATAAGGTAGTAAAATCAATTTCTTAATGCAATGCATAGTTGTCTAGTATAAATTAAATTAACTTTTGATTCAATAATCCCTTTATTTGTTCTCAAATAGTGATTTAAGTAATAATATTAAATTACACATGGCTGGAAGATAAGTCTTGCTTCCTCAGCAATACATGGATGTCATGAAAATGTTTTCCTTCTCTTGCAGTTGGATCAGATGTAGAACGTAGGTCAAGAATAGTCTCTGTCATACTTCATATTTCCTGACACAGTAAGTTATATTGAGGAAAAGAGAAACGAATTGGTTACTGTTGGCAATAGATTTTTATTTATAAATATGCCAGGTGACCTGGGGTACTGATTGATTGAGGGTGATCAATTCTGCCATTGCAATTGTTATAAATTGCAAAGATGGCTGAAGTGGATCAGGATCTTGTTCACTCATCTTACATAGATATCTCCAGAATAAAAAGGAATGAAGATGTAGTCCTAATTTCAAATAAAACATATGAGTTATATTTTGAATAATTTCCCTGCACAAATTTTGTCTGCAGTACATTCTTATTTGAGACATGACTATGCACTTTAATTATTTTGTAAAGGAATATATGAGAACAGAATTTTATATTTTTGAGTAAAACCAAAATTGCAAAAGATAAAAAAGACAGTTTAATATTCTTTAAGTTAAATTTTAATCAATCTTAAACTTTGAATGAGATTTTTCCTGAGATGTTATCCTTTTTCTGCTGTAAAGTTGCCTACAATTTTACAACATTCTTCTCATGACTGTATATGCATGGATATGTATTGAGTTATTTTAAAGCTGAAACTCCATTTTTGAATGATGAATTGAATTCATTTCCAGGATGGCACTAAATGAATATTGCATTTAATAAAAAGTTTAATTTCTCTAATCCTTTTCAGAGATAAAAGTATATGCTTTTTATCTTTTTCCTCAAAAATTTCTCATCAGGGAGGTCAGAAAGCCTAGTGACGGGCATGCTGAACCTAGTACCAGGACATCTTTGTTTTATTCTTTATTTCACCTGACCTTGGAATGATGCAGTGACCCCTTGAATACTTTCTCAAATATGACTCCTTTTCTCATTCATTTAAATTTCATTGACCTTTGAGTTCTCTGACTTTTATGCTGCCTAACTCGTGTTTCTTTATCTTCATAGTACAGTAAAATATAGATTATTCATATCCTGTGGTTAGGCTGGAGGATAAAACTCATGAGGAAGACACCTTTTTTTTTTTCAGGAAAGTAGTAAGTGACTACACACACCCTCAAAAATAGATGTGGCCAAAAGAAAAGTAGAACGCACATGGAGAAGACATTGGGGTATATAGGTGGGTGGGTAATGCAAACTTTGTTGGGCAACAGGGAAGCTTGTTTAAAATACCTACTCCAAACCAGAATTCTGGGGCATGGGCAGCTAGTTAATGTCCATCAAAGTTGGCATTGCAGGACCTAGTCCAATTTAAACTAAGAAACAGGGAGATATCCCTTCAAACCTTAAATCTTCCACTATCCAAGTTATTGCAAAATTCTGAGGCATGATTTCCCACCCACTATAACGTTTAAGGGAGTATTTGATGATGTAGCCTCTGGACTTTAGTGGCACTAACAATCAGCTGTCCACAGAGCTCAACTCTCAGGAATGGCTTATTGCCCTGGGTTCTGCATAGCTGTTTTGCTCTTCTTAATCCTTTTTTTTTTGCCAGCTTGATATGTTCTGGCTGCTATTAATTTAGATTTCTAATATCCCTCCCATGCCCCTATGTTTTGCCAGTTTTTCTCTTCAGCCCTCAAAGCCAATATTTCTCTTCCCTCAAATGCTGCCTATGAATCATCCATGACTTGTAGCTTACCCTTCGGGAAATACTAAGATTCTCAGAGCTTTGATTTCTCTGTCACTAAATGAGAGCAGTAATGGCTGTTGACATTTCCTTGACTCTGAAGGTGTTGTCAGGCTAGATGAGAGGATGCCTGTTGAATATGGAGCACTGTGCTATTGCCACTTAGAAGATGGAAGCCCAGTAGCAAAACGATTTGCAAGGGCAGGTGTACCCCATCATTGGTGAGCTAGGATTAAAATCTAAGAAAATCTGACTTATTTTTTCAGAGAAAATTAAGTTGGAGAAACGGGGTTTATCATTTCAGGTGTTCCCTTGTCTCTGTAGGCCAAAGAAATAGAATTTATGACAGTAGTTTGATCTTCAGAAACTCTACTTAACCCCAAACTACCCTTCAGTTTAAGAGAATACTGGGGTAAAGGGAGGAATGAACAACTCTTTAATTATGGGGATTCTTCCCCTTATCTGTGAGGGATAAATGTAGGCAAACCTTTACTTTTTATACATATGATTTAAAAATTCCTTTTAATCCTCAAACAACTCTTCATAAAAAATTAGAGAATTAAAATAGCAATTCTGAAGTTTTGTCCTTGAATATATCTTTAGAAAAAGTGTACTTGAAATCTGATGACTTGTAGGGAAAGGTGTATCAGGAAGTTAGAATTTTTATATTTATTCAAAGTAATTATATGTGTGTTTTGAGACCAAGTTTTTTATTTATTTATTTTTTTGTTTGTTTGTTTTTAAACACTTTTGGGAAAGACACTTAGGAAATACAGGTCTGGGGATCCATAATGTTCTTTGGTTGGTATTCTGTATTGCAGAGTTGGGATTTTATCCATTAATAGAATTTGGGGGGATGTCAAAGCAAATCCTGGTGGTCCTGAGATATGTGAACTCTAGCTTCACTGCTTTGTCAGTGCAAAATCATGGGTCAAATATATACTATTTAGCATTTTCTTTGAGCTGATTACTATGAAATTTACTTTATGAGCTTTCATTTAATCCTTTATGAGAATTAGCAGCTTGTCCATGTTATAGACAAGGAAGGTTAGGTTCTAAGACATTAAGTAACTTTACCAAGGTGGAACTTTTACTCTGAATTAGGTTTTATCCTACTCCAAAAGCTCATAGTTCTCTTCTTCCCACAAGGAACATATCCAATCAGCATTCCATCTCAGTGTTTCATCTGTTGGCACCAAGGATAGGATTAGGAAATTCCAAAGAACACTTCTGATATGCCCATAATGCTCTGACTATATTGTGTACTAGCTTACTAAAGGACTAAAAAGTATAAAAAAAAAAACCCAAGTAAAAAGTCTGTGTGTTCTGTATCCCTTTATTAACACACATTCTCCTGTGTGGTTATTCAGTGTGAATGTGTGATCAGTTGGGGCTGTGGGTGGAAGCTGCTACACTTAGTTTTGCCTCAGGTAGAATGCTGACATCAGTTGTAATGAGATTAAAATCTTCTACTCAGCTGTTGTTTGAGATGTTCTTTTGTGTTCTCATCCAACTGTTTTATCTAATTGAAGTGACTTAACCATATAATTATTTTCAAATGTTTACAGTTACTTTTAGATAAATGTAAATGAATGTTTGCCTGCATACAAACAACAACAGGAATGATTTTGTACCTTCATTCAAATATTTTAATCCTCCTATGATATTGTTGGAGGAAACATAAGGGTGTGTCAGTGGAGTGGAAAAGATACAAATGGACATTTCATAATGTTAAAATGAAATATTACTTCCAGTTCCACCAAGATGGAGTAGCCCCATTCCTCCTATGTCCTCCCTCTTAAAACCAGAAAAGTAGACAGAACACAACAGATAAGCATAAAAGTCTCTGAAGGACCAAAGGAGAATGTGGGCTGCCTATGCATTTTGGGACTTGAGGAAGTACATGTTGGTGAGTTCCTTTGGTTTTGTTATGGCCTCCTACATATCCTAGACAAGGTACTGCAAAAGCCTCTAACCCAGATTTGCCATCAGAAACAGTCCACAAAAAACACACCAATGAAGGCCCGTTTTCCTTAGTTAAACAGCTAAGAAAGGGGTGGCCAATAACAGAATTTTTTTAAAAATGCCTGTCAAACACTAATGGAAAAATCACACCTTCCTCCCTCCGTGGTTTTTGTTCTACTAAGCCGGAAGTTGATCTACCTCCCCCGTACCTCAGGCCCTGCAGAATGAGACAACATACTTTGATTCCCTTGCTCAGTGTGTGGGACAGTCCAAGAAGGAGCTAATCTGCTAGCCCATGCCTGGGGAGACAGGTGGCATCTGATTTCTCCTGCTTAGGGAGGGTTGGCGGGGCCAACTAGGGAACTGATCTTTCATTTTCCAGCTTTCTGAAGTAGGCAGTGCTCAGATTCTCCCCAGGTTAGTGTCAGCTGGACCCATCAACAAATTGAACCTCTACCCCCCACCTGGCATCAAGGAAACTGAACAAGGCTGTGTGAAACAGACCTGGTTGGTGCTTCTGTTCCCTCTCTCTCTGTTGTCAGGTGGTCTCAGTGGAGCTGAGCCTCCAACCCTCCTCTGATATTAATGAGATGGAATGAGCTGATGGGAGGTAGGACTAGTTGGTATTTTTCTTCCCCCCATCATGACCCTAGTGTTGTCAGGGCTCAGAGGGAAGCTGATCTTACATCTCATCTCCACTCAGAGGCAATAAGTTGGTGCACTACTCTCACGGGAAAAGTGTCAATGGGGCAGAAAGATGAGCTGAATTTCTACTTATGCATCTGCAATAAGGTAGTGTGAGTCAGTTCCCCATTTTCCCCAGGATGGTGTTCATGAGACCCAGCAGGGAGCTGAACATACACACCCATCAGCCCTCATGCAAGATCTCAATAAGGGTACTGCATTTTAAAAATAAATAAATAATAAGATTACATAGAATACAGAGTCTCATATTATAATATCTGAAATGTCCAGGATACAATACCAAGAACCAGGAAAATCACAACAAGAAAGAGAAAGACAATCAACAAATGCAAATGCTAAGAGAAATAAAATGTCTGAAACATCTGGTAAGGATTTTAAAGTAGCCATCTTAGAAATGCTTCTTAAGCAATTATGAATTCTCTTGAAATAAATGAAAAAAAGATAGAAAATCTTAGCAGATAAATAGAATAAAAAAGAACCAAATGGAAATTATGGAAATGAAAAATACAATCACCTAAATAAAAATCTCACATTATGGACTCAAAAGCAGAGTGGAGGTGACAGAGGATAGAATCAGTGAAGGTGAAGACATATCAATAGAATTTACCCAATCTGGAACCCAGAGGGAAATTAAAACAAACAAACAACAGAGCATCAGGGACCAGTGGGACAAAAACAAAGGGACTCATATTCTTATCACTGGAATCCCATAAATAGAGGAGCAAAAGAGTAAGGCAGAAAATATATTCAAAGAAATAATGACTGAAAACTTCCCCTAAATGGCAAAAGACATAAGCATCCCGATTCAAGAAGCTGAGCATACCTCAAATAGGGTAAACTCAAAGAAATCCACACCAATGCACATCATATTTCAACTCATGAAAATGAAAGATGAAGAAGGGATCTTGAAAGTAACCAGAAAAATGACACATTACTTATAGGGGAATACCAGATCAAATGACAACAGATTTTACATCAGAAACCAAGGAGGCCAGAAAGAGTGGCACATTTTTCAAGTACTGCAAGAAAAGAACTGTCAGTTACAAATTCTATATCTGGTGAAAAATATCTTTCAGGAATGAACAGGAAATAAATTTTAAAAGGAAAACTAAAAAAAAATTTGTGGGTAGCAAACCTACCCTTAAAGAATGATTAAAGGAAGTTGTCTAAGCAGAAAGAAAATGGTAACAGAAGAAATGGAACAGAAGAGAGCTTAGAATGTCATAAAGAAAAAAAGAACATTGAAATGCATAAAACTAAGGGTAAATTTAATAGAACACCCTACCCCTTCTGAGTTCCTTATGGCATATTTGATAATTGAAGCAGATTATAAAACCATCTGACGTAGTGCTCATGGTATGTAGAGGAAATACTTAGGACTATTATATTTTTTATGCAGGGAGTGTAAAGGGGCATAAATGGAAGCAAGGTTTCTGCATTTTACTGAAAGTGGTAAAACACTGATACCAGTAGAATGTGATTAGTTATGTATGCATATCATAAAATCTAGAGCAACCACTAATAACACTATACAAAGCAATATACTAAAACAAACAAACAAAAAACAAGATAAATAAATCAAGATTGAATCTTAAAAATGTTCAAATAGCCCACAGGAAGTTAAGAAGGAAACAGAGGAACAAGAAACAGAGAAAATAAGTAATAAAATGACAGATTTAAGTGCTACTATATCAATAAATTACTATGTTAAATGTAAATGGTCTATGGAAATGCAAAGGACCCAGAATAACCAAAACAATCTTGAAAAAGAAGAACTAGGTTGGAATACTCACATGTTCCAATTTCAAAACTTATTACAAAGCTACAGTAATCAAGAGAGTATGGTTCTGGCATAAGAGGAGACATATATTTCAATGGAATATAAATCAGAGTCCATAAACAAACCATTCCATTGAGGGTCAGCTGATTTTCAACAAGGGTACCAAGACAATTCAATGGGGAAAGAATAACCTTTTCATCAAATGATGCTGGAACAACCAGACATCCAAAATTAAAGAACAAAGTTGTACCCCTTACTTACACCATAAAAAAAAAAAAATAATTCCAAGTGGATAATAGATATATATTAAGAGCTAAAAGTATGAAACTGTAGAAGAAAATGTATGAGTAAATCTTCATGACCTTGGGTTAGGCAAAGCCTTCTTAGGTATGACACCAAAAGCACAAGGACAAGAAAAATTAGGTAAATTGGACTTTATCAAAATTGAAACTTTAATATTTCAAAAGGCACCATTGAAAAAGTGAAAGACAAATCACAGAATGGGAGAAATATTTGCAAATCATATATCTAATGGGTTACCTGTATCCAAATATACAAAGAACACTTAGAACTCAATAATAAAAATACAAATCATCCAATTTTAGATTGAGCAAGGAATATGAATAGTATTTCTCCATAGAAGATATGCACATGGACAATAAGCACATGAAAAGATGTTCAATATCATTAACCATCATGGAAATGTGAATCAAAACCATAATGAGATACCACTTCACACCCACTAGGATGGTTTTTATCAAAAAGACAGATTATAACAGGTGTTTGTGAGAATGTGGAAACATCTGAATCCTCATACATTGCTAGTAGGAATGTAAAATTTTGCAGCTGCTGTGGAAAACAGTGTGGCACTTCCTTAAAACCTTAAATATAGAGTTACCATATGACCCAGCAAGTCAACTCTTAGATGTATCCCAAAAGAAATGAAGACATATATTCACATAAAAACTTCTACATGAATGTTCATAGCAGCATTATTCATATAGCCAAAAAGTGGAAGCAAACCAAATGTCAACTGATGAATGGATGAACAAAATGTGGTATACTTGTGAAATGGAATATTTTTCAGCCCTAAAAAGGAATGAAGTACTGATACATGCTACAACATGGATGAACTTTGGAAACCTTATGCTGTGTGAAAGGAGTCAGTCATAAAATACCACATGTTGTATGGTTCCATTTATAGGAAATGTCCATAATAGGCAAATCTGTAGAGATAGGAAATAGAGTATGGGTTGCTTAGAGCTACGGAGTTTGGAGGAAATGGGGAATAGCTTCTAATGGATATGAGTTTTTTTTAGGGGTGGTGAAAATATTCAGAAATTAACTGTGGTGATAGATGCACGAGTCTTTGAACATACAAAAACCATTGAATATATTTTAAATGCCAATTGTGTGGTATGTGAATCAATAAAACTGCTAAAAGTGTAAATAGTACAAATATACACCATTTACACTATTGGAAAACAGAGATCGGCATAGTGGATTAAAACAAGTAAACAAACATGATCCAACAATATGCTGTTGACAAGAAATTCATTTCAAATTCAACAACATAGGTAGGTTTACATAGAAGGATGGAAAAAGATATACCGTGCAAACATTAATTTTAAAAAAAATACTAGTTTCCATATCAATATCAGATAAACAAGGCTTCAGAGCAAAGGAAATTATTAGAGAGATATTACATAATTATAAAAGTTCAATTCACCAGGAACACATAACAATCTTTTCTTTTTGTCAAAATTCATTTTTATTAATAGAAAATAAACATTTATTCCAGTTTCAAAGTTGTTATGCTTGAAGTTGCTAATAAAAATGAATTTAAAATAATCATTTAATAATTCTGTTTTGACTGACAATGAAACTGTAGCTAAAAAAGAGGATTCAGCACCATTTGCTCATAAGTCTTTCAGAATTTGTTCTTAAAGTTTCTGGAACTTTCCTGTCTGAAAGCAAAGGAATTGCTGAGCCTCATGAGAAAGCCCCTCTGAGACAACCAACGAGAAGTTAAGCAATCATTGTAAAAGGAATCAGTGTACATTTAGCATGGTAACTTGGACTATACAATGATCCTCCTCCACTTTTAACTCAGGAGGGACATGCTTCTAAGCACTGAGGTATGAATAGCCAAAGATTGTTATTTGCTGTTAGAATTGGTCTTTCCAGCTAATAACAGTAAATCTTTGGCACAGAAGCTACTGGTCCTTAATGTCTTGTGATTTTAGGAAATTCTGAAATAGTTTGAATTTAGTTCAATTTATTCAGAAATTAAGCATGTTTAATAAGATTCCCTACTCTGCCAGAGAAAGTGTCTGCTGGTTTAGTATAAAATACATGTATACATGTAGGTAAATCATAGTCTTAAAGCATGCTTAGAATACTGCGTTATTTAAACCAAAATCTGTTTTAACAAAACGTCTATAATTAGAAACAGCTGATGAAGCTAAATCCAAAGTTATGACGGGAAACTCAGTCTCACTTGAAGCTGTGTTGCTCAGAGTCATTCAAAGGCACCCTCTCTCCTCATTCTTTACTTTTTTATTTCAATTGGGGCTAGGACAGAAATTAACATTTCTATATATTTCAGAAGAAAATCCGTAGACGTGTCTAAAAGTCTTAGAAAAAAGAATGTCTGCGCCTCTCTTTCCACATCAGTGAGTAGTAGTGCTCCATCAGAATTTCCTAACAACACAAAGACAAAGTCAAGTCCATACACTTGGTTAGATGTCAAAGGAATGGAGAGTGGAATATTAGGTCAACCCTTAGGCAGAGTTTCTGCTGGCTTTTTACAATATACTGTTCACCAATGTGAGTAAGTGGACTTTGGTGAAAGAATAGTGTTTGGTGGCCAGGACTCTTTTGGGCATTTCTTTCTAAGTGGAATACACAACAGATAAGGGAGTAGAGGAGGTAATACAGGGAAGCTACTCTTTACAGCTCAGAAGGAGTCGATGAAGCCCATATATGCATTCAAGAAGCCCATGGGGTCCTCTAGCTGTGGATAGTGGCTAATGGGGTCATCCAGAATTGACATTGTGGACCATGGTAGCATTTTCCTTTTCAGCTCCAAAAACTCTGGATAAGGACTTACAGGATCCAATGGCCCATAGATACAATGAATGGGAATAATTACAGGGGCAAGAGCTCCCACACAGCGTCTTCTAAACTTCTTCCTTTGACTTTGATGTTCTGTAAGAGACTATCAATGACCAAGTTCCTGTCCTTGTTGGGGATCCCTGCCCACATGTCCCACAGCTTGCTCTCAGAGGGTCGGGTATATGGCCCAAAGACTGGGGTGAGACCTTGAGAGAATGCAAAGAAATTCATTAACATGTGAGGATGGGTGACAACGGGCCTCCATCTTTGAGTTGCTTCTAGAGGAGAGGACGGTAAGTCTCAGGAAATATACCTCCATTTGACAAAGACTCTTTATGGTAAGTCGACCAGATCGATTCTGCTCGTACCTATAGAGCAGCTCCTGAGCAATGATATTTCCATAACCATGCGACAAAAGATTGATCCTATGGTTCTGGAGCCCCAGATGCCACAAAAGCGCCTCCATAATGCTAGCTTACTCAAATATGGAGTAGTGATGTGGTCTCAATTTGTCACTGAAGCCAAAGACTGAGAAATCAAGGGCAATCACTCGATGAAACCTGAGGGTCAGACCTTCCCAAATCTTGTACCAATCATAGCTGGAAGTTGGAAAGCCATGTAAAAGCACAACTATCTCTGGACTCCTTTCAATCACACCCACTAAGTCTTGGTAGAAGATGCACAATCCCTTGTAAGTGAAAAATTTGCCTGAAGACTGCCAAGAGTGTAGAGCGGGGGAAAGCTGAGGGTGTGGGATGTGCAGATACGCAGCAAGCAGGGCCACGCCAGCAGCCCCACCTGGACCCAACATACAACATCCAGCAATTCTACTCCGATTTACTCGAGAAATAAAAACAGATGTCCAAAGGACACAAATGTTGATAGCAGCTTTATTCATAATAAAATCTAGGTCCTTGAAGCCAATGTGAGTCGGTTCTCCTGAACTTCCAAGGACGCTTCAGCCAAGCCCCTGAAACCAGGAAGACAATTATAGCAGGATTTCCTTCAACCAGAAAACTCAGTATCACAAGCCCCAAGCCAACCCCCTGCCCAGGAAGGCCAGAGAGGGAATTTCAAATTGTTGCTCTCGTCAGTGATAAATGGGAAAACCCACATAACAATTTTAAATGTGTATGTTCCAAACAATAGTCTCAAAATACATGGAGCCCATGAGGTTCTTTAAATGCTACTACATCTATAAAAATGGTCTTTAATTACGACATAAACTTAAACCTTGACATTTGTATTGAGCAAGTCTATTTTTCCAAGAAAGCTGCCTTTGTTCTTTTATCCTTAAAATAAAATGATGTTTTAGGTATTGAATTATGTATGCATATTTGTATGTGTGTGTGCATGCATGTGGGTGTGCATGCAGTTACACCTTCTAGACAAACTATGATTCTATAATCATAGAATTTAGTACTACGTGATCATTTCTCATGACTCATTTTTATGACACACACACAGATACACAAATGCAGTCAGTTTAATTCCTAAGTATATGACAATGTTTTGGGTGCTCTAAAGCAGCGTTTTTTAATAATTGGTATGACTGAGAAAGATCTCTAGGCTTACTACCAAAGAGATAGCAATAACTTTAGAAGTAAAGGCAAAATTCAAATTATATTTGGAACCAAGATACCACCTGTTAGGAATACTTACCAAGTGCAGATAACCTGCTATTTCTCTCATCCTCAGAAGTGTAATGATTGGGTGCTTTGAATGTACTCTTCTTAAGGATAACAAATTAAATTTTCATTGTAGCAGGTTCTATTTTTTTTCTAAATCAATAAAATAATATACACATTTTATTTATTTATACAAATAAAGTATAAAGTTTTATGTAAATGCTAGTATCTGGTAATTTTTATCCTATGCACTGGAATAAATAACCTCAAATATGGTCAGCTATGAAGCTAGTACATACCTATATAGCTCTTCCTACACCAACCCTCCTTCTGTTATTTAATCTTTGTTGGTTTACTCTTTGTTTGGAAACCTTAAACATCTAGAATATATTCTCAAATCACTATTACTTGATTTGTCAGCTTCAGGCATTCTCTCCTAACCCTTCCGTATGCGAAATTTAAGTATCGGCACATTTACACTTTTCTGCTTGTTTTCTCTCTAGTTTCTGTTCTTTGTAAGTTCTATTATTATTTCTCAGGCTTATAATATTTGTGTGTTCCATAAATATAATCTCCATAATTGTTTTTCTTGTTATATATTTAAATGGTTTATTTATGTTATATCTGTAAATGGGCTTACCTCCAGACCTTTTACAATGTATTCCCCATTTGACTTGAGTGATTTCTAAAGTTTTGAATCATCCATCATTTGTAGAGATGCTTTGGGAAGCACCAAGATTCTGAGAGGTTTTATTTGTGTCATTTAATGAGGACAATAATAACTGCTATCATTTCCCTCTTTTGCCACTCTGGTGTCAATCAGGGCAGAGGGGTCCTCCTGGAGGCCCCCTATAGCTGCAATTTGGAGCATTTTATTTCCTCTATCTATTCACATTTCTCTTTGTTTAGACCTCCTGAATGTGAAAATAGTTTAATAACATATTTAAGTATTCAAGCTCTACTGCTTAGTTCTTAATTACTAATATTCTCCTGATGTTTCTTGACCAGCCAAAGATTTTTCAAGCATGAAAAGACAACCTTAGAAAAGCGAGACTGTTAGGATTTTGTTAAAAGAACTTTAAACAACTTAGAAACAAACGGTGAGTTTGATGCAGATGCTGAGTAGAAAGAATTGTTTGTTGGGCAGAAAGAATTGCTTGCTGATCACATTCTGTTTCTTTGGAATGGATAACTTCTACACACACACACACACACACACACACACTAATATGCAGACAGCGTTCTGTGGTTGACTATATGTCTGATAAAGGAAGTGCCCATCTCAGGGATTCAGAAGGATAAGAACAGGGAAAACTTAGCCCTATGTGCCTCAAAGTGGCCATATTTTACCCAACTATTTTACCACCCCTGTGGGGCAATATTAATTGATTTCTAATGAATGCCAACACTTTTTTTTTAGCACTAATTCCACAGAATCATCTATTTCCAAGGTTCATATAAAGCAAACAAACTAATAATAAATATTGAATTTTAATTTGTGTTTTTACCTCTATTTCTCTTTCTTCTTATAAATAGACTTCAGAATTTGACCTTGTTAACCTAAAGGAAATTCATTATTTCCATGGAATAAAGACTTATCTATATTCATTTATCTGAAATACCAGGGACTTTAACAGATGGACTGTCAGATTCAAATGAAGTTTTATTGCTTCATGGTAATAATGCAGTAATTAAAATATTGTATAGGTGAATTAACACTTAGACCTCTGGAGTCTTACAGCCTGTCATCCAGAGAGGGGTAAATGGTGAATTTGTAACACTATAGTCAGACCAAGGAACATCTCTGTCTTTTGTTATAATTTATATATATATGAGGAATTATATGTAATCTAAGATAATTATGATATTATTTTTTAAACATTTTATTTGATTTATTTTTAGATTTGCTAACTTGATTAGAAGATGGCCATTTTCAATTTGTTCTAAGTGTCTTGACCTTTGAGAAACTTTAGTTCAATCATAAGTTGCCTTATAATTTTGGACTAGACACTGCTATTAGCTTGGGTAAATTTTTGAAATATTTGCTGAAAAACCCTTTAGTACCCTAACATTTTATATTTTCATGGAGTTTTGAATTTTTAAAAAAGTGACCATGATCTCTATGTTACATTTTGGGGCTTGTTATGGAAATTTTGTACTTCAACTTTCAATACAGTACAGGATTTCTCCATGGATTTTCATTATTCATTTGGGTTGGTAAAATTTTCATTTGATTTCCTAATAGCTAAGAAACAGCATACATCTTGATGGTTTCATCATCATCACCACCATCATTATATTGTCTAAATTTGCATAATTCCTTTTATAAATATTATATTGATGAAGAAGGAACATCACAGTCTGTTGAACATAAAGAGCACTTCATGTGGAATACTTGAAAATAAGAAATCAAAAACTATCATGTAATAGGAAATACATTCTGAAGCATAATTTCTGGTTCTGTTATCTTCTCTACTACAGTTTAAACTGCATTCCTTATGTAGTACGCGAAAAATGAACTTTGCAGTCAGTTGAAAAAGCTGAAACAGTTGGAATGAGAAACAGAAAATTATTTTGATGAGAATTACAAGTCTGGGTCAAGGAAGTAAATCAACCAAAGTGTGAAGCATAATCTTTTTATTTTGTTTTAACAGTCCCTAGCAATAATTTACTGATTTTAACAGGAAACGTATTACTCTACTGCCATCTGGACACTCTGAATAGAAACTTAGCCTCTGGATGAGCAAAAGGCATAATGAGTAGATAGATGTTTTGGCCCAAAAAATCCCGCAAAGAAACAAAAAATCTTTCTTTAATATGCTGGGATTTGGGATGTAAAACCAATGACCCTAATTTTGAAACATCTGCTCCTTTCATGATCTCCTCCAAATGGAAAGAGATTAGGAAATGGCATGTCCTCAAGAACCACTTCGCAGCAATGATCAAATATTTTCATTTTGTCCAAATGTAAAAATGGAGTCAAATTCACTTCTTAGTAAAAACTATATCAGCAACCAGGTAGCTTGCTTTGTTTCTGAATTCAATATTGTCTTGTTTGGCTTGATTTATTTATTTCTACATCCACCTGATTCCAAAAAGAAGAGAGTGATTTTATACTACACAGATAAAGATATAATAAAAAATCTTAATGTTAAGTAATGCATGATAGTGAAGGACAATTACACCAAAATCATTTTTCGCAGATAGCAAGTGCAGATGGCTATAAAAGTTGGGCCTATACTACCCAACCTCGGGTCTACCGGTATACTTTTTGAAATTGGTGACAACTATCTTTTGGATGCATATCCCATTTCTGGAACCAAAGAGAAGTGAGCATGTCAGTAAATCTAGCACTGTAGATCCCCAATTATATGGATTTTTAAATGAATGGGTCTTCTCTTCCTGTATCTAGGTCTCTTGGCTTCCTGGATTGTTTCCATCTTTATCATTTTTTCTTCCCCTCAGGGTAGTGAATTCTGGAAGAAATCCTGTCTCTGGATCTGTTGCCTGTCATGTTCTTGTCAGCTCTCGCCCAGGGGATTATGCTAGATTCTGCTCTGGCATTTCTTTGCCTTGCTTTGGGTGAGACTTTTGGAAAAATGTGGTGCTGTCTGCCTCATTCTGACCGTCTCTGTTCTGCTGTTTGCGAGCACTGTGTCTGCCCCATTCCTCCTAGCTCTGACTTTCCTTGTATCTCAGCATTCACCTAGAATATGTCAGGACCTACAATCACAACCTTAGTTGGACCAGAATGGATTGTGGACCTCTCCCTTGCAGGAGTAGGGTGAAATTGAACTTATTTCTCTCCTTGCTTTTCAGTGCTCCTCATCTTTTTTCCATTAGCACTTATCCTAGGATGCACTACTCCCTCCTCTACCTATATGTGTGAACAGTAGCATGAACCTAAGATACCCCTCCTGCAGGGAGAAAATCCCTGCACAAGCTTCCAGCAAATTTCGAAAGGCAAATCACGAGTTACAAAATTCTGACTATAATGATAACAAATGTAGCAGTTTTACAGGGGAGAAAGCAACCCCTCCAAAGAGAACTGAATTCTTTTTAGATCTTTTTTAGATCTAGGAAAAACTCATTATTTCAATAAAATATATTGAAAGGTTTTGCAATATATTACAATAGCTAATCGAACCATCCTTGTATGTCTGGAAAATATCCCACATGGCAATGGTGTATAATTCTTTTTATATATTGCTGAATTCTATATGTAATAGGATTTTGAGAAGACTTTTGAGGAGTTGTAACATATAAATTCAATTTCCTTAATAGTCACAGAGTAAATCAAATTATTTATTTCATATTGGGTGAGTTGTGGTAGTTTGTGTTTTCTGCATATTTGATCCCCATCTAAGTTGTCAAATTTATATGTGAAGAGTTTTTCATAATATTTTCTTATTATCATTTTGATGTCTGCACGGTCTGGAGTGATATTCCCTGCTTAATTTGTGACGAATGTATCTTCTGTCTGTTAAATTGTATCTTCTGTCTTTTTTCTTCATCAGTCTCTTGCTAGTGATTTGTCAATTTTATTGACTTTTCAAGAAACCAGCTCTTTGTTTCACTGAATTCCTCTACTGTTTTTATGTTTTCAATTTCATTGATTTCTGCTCTTATCTTTAGTATTTCCCTCCTTCTGCTTTCTTTGGGTTTATTTTGCTCTTCTTTTCCTAGAGTCTTGGGCCGGAGTTTAGATCATTGATTTTTGGAACTTTTACGATTTTCCAATGTATGCAGATTTAGTGCAATACATTTCCCTCAACACTGTTCAACTATGTACTCAAAATTTTAAATGTTGAATTTTCATTGTCATTACGTTCTTTTTTTTTTTTTTTTTTTTAATTTCCCTTGAAGGTTCCTCTTTTACCCATGGATTATTTGGAAGTGTTGTTTAGTTTCTGAGTGTTTGAGAATTTCCTTTTTTCAGTTATTTGTTTCTAGTTTGGTGTCATTGTGGTCAGAGTACATAGTCTGAATGATTTCAATTCTTTTGAACTTTTTGTGGTTTGTTTTATGGCTCAGGACATGGTGTATCTTGATATATGTTCCACTGGCATTTGAAAGGATGTGTATCCTGCTGTTGTGTGATGGAATGTTCTACAAATGTAAATTAAATCCTGTTGATGGGGTTAATTAATTATTCTATATCCTAGTTAGTTTTTTGTCTAGTTTTTCTATCAGTTGTTGGGAGACGGTTTTGTAATCTCCAACTATAATTGTGTATTTGCCTATTTCTCCTTCAATTCAATCAGCTTTTATTTTACAGATTTTGCAGCTTTGCTATTTTACATGTACACATTTAGGATTGCTCTGTCTTCTTTGTGGATTAACTATTTTATTATTATATAATGCCCTTCTCTGTCTCTGGTAATGTTCTTTGCTCTCAAGTCTACTTTATCTGGCATTAACATAGCCATTCCTACATTTGTTCAATTAATGTTTGCATGATACATCTTTTTTCATCCTTTTACTTTCAATCTGCCAGTCTCTTTATAGTTGAAATGAGTTTCTTGTAGACAGCATATAGCTGGGCCATGCTTTTTAATCCACTCTGCCCATCTCTAGCTTTCAATTAGTGTATTTAGACCATTTATATTTAATGTAATTATTGATATGTTAGGTCTTCAGTCTTCCATTTCATTTCTTGTTTTCTGTTGTCTTAATTCATTTCTCTGTTCGCCTTTTCCTGCCTTCCTGTGGGTTACTTGTAAAATTTTGAAATTCTATTTTGATGTATCTTTGCTGATTTTGAATGTATTTCTTGGTATAGATTTTTTTTTTTTTTTTTTTTTTTTGCTGGTTGGTCTAGGTGTTACATGATAAAAATATAACTTATAATCAACTGGTGTCACAAGTTGTGAGTCTTAGCTATTTCAAAATTTAAAAAGATTTATAACAATATAAACAATATAGGTTTATAACAATGACAAAATAATAATGCTTTAAAAGTTAAAGTATTGTAATGTTGGCCTACATAAAAGTTAAATGCTTTATTTGGTGTGCCTTCTCTGGCTTACTCCATACCCCAGAAGGTTTACTTTTATTAGCTGTATTCCCTGGGCCCCTCCTCTTCCACATCTCCTGCCACTTATCAAATTCTGTTAATTCCTTTCTCTCTTCTTATCCTCTGCTCCCAAGACCTATCAGAGAAGACAGTTCTCTCTTACTGTTAGAACCTTTGTTAGTTCCCTTAACCTGCATCTCTGGACATAGTCCCTTTTATTTAATTCCTTTCACTTAAGCCCTTTGAGTGTGCCCTCTATTTCCCACCAGGATCCTGATACAATTGGGAAAAGATCGATAAATAAAATGGAGTGATGAATGATAGAATGGGAAAATATTTGTGACAAACAAAGGTCTTCCTAATGTAGAAAGATCTCCTATTAAAGATCAAGAAGACAACAAATGACTAAAGGAAAAAATGGGCAAATAACATGAACAAGCATATCACAGAAGAGAAATTCCAAATGGCCAAAAAACATGTGAAAATATTTCCTTCGTTATAATTAAGAGAAATTCAAATTAAAACAACAGTGAGGTAAGTGTAAAGCACTCATACGCCCTACTGCTGAGAGTTTAGTCAAGTGAAAATTTTCAGCTGATACCCTCTACAATAGTTTCAGACAAAGAGAACTGTTTTGCCTAAGATTATGCCCTCTGCCTGAGGATGGCCTGCATGCCGTGATTCATGATGTGGGGTATAAAAGTCAAACTTCCTTGTCTCCAGGCTGGACAACTCTAAAGGGCTATTTTCCAGGAAAGCCAACCCATAGCATGGCAAGAACATTCAGCATGTAGGGGCCTGTAAGGGGTTTAGGAACTCTCATAATGTGAATTATTGCAATCTCTTTTGGAAAGCAAACTGGTGTAGTTAGAAAGAGAAACACATCCCTTTTGATGTAGCAATCCTAATTTTCAGATTCTGTCTTTCAGGAATAAAAACATGAAAAATGAGGATGAATATATATATATATATATATATATATACACATATATATATATATATATATGTGGAGGAATTGTACATCTATGCCCAGAGGTATTATTATTTTATTAAAAAGAATGAGCTAGATCTTTATTTGGTAGCATAGAAAGTATGCCCAATATTCAGTGATATAATCTTGTATAATAATAAAATAAGAAAAGCAAGTTACAGATGTGTGTTTATGTTTGTGTGTGTGTCCTGCTATAGCTATTGGGACTGCTTTTCAGCCAGAACATGCTTATATGGCCATGCTTGTTTATGGCAATGACCACTTTGATTGGTTGGGTCTTTACACTCATTACACAGTGACTGGTGTTACCTATTTTGACTGTTGCCCCTGACTGTAACGCATGATGTAAGCTGACTGACGATCTTTGAAAGCCTGTTCACGTAGTTGGCTACAGAAAAAAAGCAAGTGAAAATTCAATAAACCACATTTGTGTTCAGATTATTTCAGACATCTGGATGGAAAAGTATTTAATCAGTCATCCAGATATTATATCTGTATAACAAATAGAAATAGGTTAGAATTATAACCAAAACTACTAATTCTATTTGGTAAACTCTACAGACTCTCTCTTTGTGTTAGGAATAGCATATGGATGGAGAGAAAGATTATACATTTTGTAAGTGAATGCTAAGAAAGCAATATTTCTCATTACTGCTCCCATGGGCTTCTGGGGTACTGGGGCATATATTTAGGAGTGTTAAATTCTGAAGTTTAGTAAACAATCTTGTAAAGCATAATGTATACATTATGAAAAAGAGCATTAGGAAAAGAAAGAGATGACATTTTATTAAGGGCTTTAAGCTAGTCGGTGGAGTAATAAGCATACTTTTGCGCTGGATTTATATGATTATTACCTTTTTTCTAAAGAACTCAACACACTAGAAGAATGAAAGAATATTTTGATCTGTTTTATAAAGAAATAGATGATTACTTAAGAAATAAATATATTCAGGTTAGTGTCTGCTCGTTTGTATTTGATATGATCTGACACTGCAGAAGAGCAAAGAATCTCGTTATTACCCAGGTCTTTACAAGAAAGAGTCCCAAATTCATGACATGGCAATTTGTCGCCTTTATTTGGATGGGTTTAGACAAAGCTTGCCTCATTTAGCATTTAGTTCCTTTGACAGTACTTTTTAACATCCTTCTTATTGTTCCTTTTGTGGGTCACTGCAAAGAATTCATGAGGATTTTGTGGTTTAGGGAGCAAGTGAGGCTGTTGTCTAATTTGTTGCAATTGCTTAACTTACTCATATAGTTTAATTTACTCTGAATATGTTCAGCAGCTTAGAAGAAAGGTGTCTGTTCAAACATGAAATCTTTATAATTAGGAAAAAAAAAAAACCATTACATGGGTTTGTGTTATATAAACCTTAGTGAACTTTCTCTCTGCCTAATTTAATTAATCTTTAAATAAAATGGTTTAGGTTTTGTTTTGTTTTGCAAGGAATGATTATGCATTGAAAATTTAGGTGATTCTGAGACATAACATACATCTTCTATGTATGATACCCTTTCCCCCCTTAAATCTCTTCCTACACATCCATTTCTACTTCTGCCTGAGAGAGTGGATTAGCTGGATCATTCCTCATTGTCACATTGACCCCCTCTCTGCAAACTGCTGCAGGCCCAGTTTGCTGTAACTCTCCCAAACCATGGGGGAGTACACAAAATATTCTTCCTCTTTCCAGCCCAGTCTTGGCACTTTGAAGTGTCAAGAAGAGGTAGTCTGGCAGTATGTAAATCTGAAATTCTGTTTTGCTTCAAAAAAAAAAAATGAAATTCTCACTCGGTCATGATTCCCTTTAAACCAGCAATCTTTTCCTATCCTTTGTCTACTTCAGTGCCTTTGCGGTGTCTCATTAGTGGGCTGGTTTTTCTGACATAATGCTTTTTAGGAGTAAGATTTCTGGCTAAATCTGTGGTGCATTTTTAGTGTCAAAATAACATACAGGGAAAATGAAAATAACACTAGAACCTTGAATATTGTTAGCTAACCTTCAGTGAGGTTATTTTTTTCTTTTAAAAAAAAAACTATTAAAACTTTAATTTCACATGATGTTATTTTTGCAGATACCTTGTCTAATATAAATTCAGACATTGAACCATTATTGAAAATGAATTTTTTGTTGGCTAGAGACTGCAACCAGGAAGAGAAACAGAAAACCTCAGATACTAGGGTTATTGTGAGTATTATAGTCTGTAAAGAATAGAAATGCAAAGGAATCTGGATCTTAAACACCATTGTTGAGGGAAACATCTCAGAGCCAGCCATGAAAAATGCAAATAAAAACCTGTGAATGACTAAAATGAAAAAGACAGATAACATCAAGCTTCAGAGCTAGTGGGGTTTTCCTCCTCTGTTGGTGGACATGCCACCACTTCATAAAACTGTTTAGTAATAGAACTAAAGCTAAACATATGCCTACCCTCTGATTCAGCAATCTTACTCCTAGGTATACACCCAACAGAAATGAGTCCGTATGTTCACCAAAGACATGTGCATGAATGTTCATAGCAGCACCACTAGTAGTAGACCCAAATTGGAAACAATCAACAGTAGAATGGATAAATTTATTGTAGTACATTTATTGTGAAAAAATACTATAGAAAAATATGAACCAATCATAAGTACACACAACATGTATGAATATCACAAGCTCAAGGTTGAGTGAAAGAAATGGGATGCAAATGAGTACAGTCTGTATTATTTAATTTATGTGAACTTAAAAATAGATAAACTATCTATGGTGTTACAAGTTAGGGAGGTGGTTATAATTGGTGGATAGGGAAAGAGGAGAAGAAGGCAGGGAGGGTTGGATTTCTGGAGTCCTGGTGATATTCTGTATTTTGCTCTGGGTGATGGTTACCTGGGTATGTTCACTTTGTGATGTGTGCCATTTTTTATGTACATGTTTACATCAATAAAAAATTAAAAGAAAGAAGAAAAAATGTCAGCCATAGAAATGAAGAGGATTGGCAGTATAAAAATGTGGTGTTTCTGTTTTTCATCTGTGAAAAGAGATCAAGAAAGAGCTACATGATTAAAGACTATGAAAATTTGAGAGTCAATGTTTTAAATTTAGCGGCCATGGCTAATTGTTTGAGGGGAATGCACGTCATTTACCACAATGTTTCACATTTTATGATCATTAGAATTATTTAAGTCAAAAATATTGACTCCCAATTCCCTCCTTGGGAGATTTTAGTTTATTCTGTTTAGGTTGGGACCAGGAATCTTTATTTTTAACATACAACTTAGATATTTCTAATGGTTAATCAAAAAATGGAAAACAGAATTATGTGAATTCCTTATTTTTTTATTATTTTTTTTTATAGCAGCTTAGACTGTTCTAACCTGGTTTATTCCTGTTTTTCCTTCCTCTACCCCAATCCTCCCACCTAGCCCCAGTTCTAATTACAGCAGTGATTCTCAAACTTTGGTTTAAACCCATGTTAAAAACACAGACTTTTTTTTGCCTCAACACAACGATTTTCAGTTGCTACATCTGAGAAGAGGCTCAGGCAAGGATATGCATTTTGCATAAGTACCACAGAATGTGCTCCAGTTGGGAAGCAGCTGGTCTCAGAAGTTTGGAAAAAGTTGGGCCTGGGGAAAAGGAATAAGAATGCACTGGCCAAGCAGATATAATTGACTTAGTTTTTCCCCTTTATGATTCACTGGGCTGGTAATCTAACATTGGTTATTGTTAAGTCCTAATAAATACTAAGATCGTAGGAGATGAGGAGTGTGTCTCTGTTCTGATTTGCTAGAGCTGCCATTTTGCAAAATACCAGAAATGGATTGGCTTTTATAAAGGGGATTTATTAGGTTACAAATTTAAAGTTCTAAGGCCATAGAAGTGTCCATTCTAAGGCATCAACAAGAGGATACCTTCCTGAAGAACGGCTGATGGCATCCAGAACACCTCTGTCACCTGGGAAGTCACGTGGCTGACGTCTGCTGGTCCTTTGCTCCTGGGTTGTGTTTCAAAATGGTTCAAAATGGCTTTCTCCAAAATGTCTCTGGGCTTCTGTCTCTCTTAGCTTCTCTCAGCCCTCTGCTTGGTTCTCCTGGGGCATTTCTCTCTAAGCATTTTGGATTCCTCTCTTAGCTTCTCCAAGGCAAACTCTGGGCTTCATCTCTCAGCTTAGCATCTCCAAACATCCTTCTGTCTGCATCTCCAAGCGTCTCCAAGCTTCTGGGTCTGTGTAGGTGC
Organism: Choloepus didactylus; assembly: GCF_015220235.1. Taxonomy (NCBI): domain Eukaryota; kingdom Metazoa; phylum Chordata; class Mammalia; order Pilosa; family Megalonychidae; genus Choloepus; species Choloepus didactylus. The sequence continues at coordinate 19,508,607 of NC_051325.1, read as the reverse complement.
CTTCAGTTTCTGTGGGTCCTGGCTTAGCATATCCCAGGGCATTTTGTCTTCCCTGCTCTCTGTGTGAGCTCTCTTTAAAGGACTCCAGTGATCTAATTAAGACTCACCCAGAATGGGCAGTGCCACACCTCCATGGAAATAATCTAATCAAAAGGTCCTACCCACAGTTCCACAGTTGGGTGAGTTACATCTCCATGGAAACATTCAGTCAAAAAGGTTCCACCCAACAAGATTGGGTTAAAAGGTCATGGCTCTTCTGGGGTCCGTAACAGTTTGAAACCTGCACATTCTCATTTCTTTCTTAGGGGAGATTTCACTGCCTCTGTGAATGTTCTGCTTAACATTATGGAAAGTCACAAAGTCCAGATGATTGAGATTTATTTTTAGCACTGTTTTATTATAATCATTTTTAGAAATTAACCTGGAGAACACTGAGTCTCCTTTTATGTTTCTATTACCTTTAATAAAAATGTAATCTGTTTTGCCAGTCATTAAAGGTTTATTGAGCATCTATTATGTACTTGGCTTCTGAAATGTTATTTGGTTCCTGTCATTTCATGGGCTCTAATTGGAGGCTTGGGAGTAAAAGGGATTCATGCTCTAAATGGTACAAGGTCTCATGCATTTTTGATGTTCCATTCATCAGAATTAGAACATAGATAAGTGTTTGCCTGCTCACAGTTCTTTGATAGGCATTCTATTAAAATTAAAGGTAAATGAATTGTCAGAAATGGTTTAGCTTATAATGGGAATTTACCAGTCCTTGAAAATTGTAATCTTGTGTTCTTTCTCTGGTTAAGGAAGACCAATGTATTCAATCTCCTGGAAACTTTCCTTCCTAATACCTTGTCTTCATGCATTAAGTAGTCCCTTCTGTTATAGAAAAAGGCACTTTATTATGTCAGGAATGCACAGATATATGGGAAGGAAAAGGGGGAAGAAGACTATTATCACTCTATTCAAATGATCAGTCATGTTCAATTAGGAAGTGTTTGCTTAATATGTTTTGTCAGAGAGTGGGATTCCCAGCCTACTGAATTTTTTTTTTTATGTTTGTTTGTTTGTTTTTGTTTTTCCACCAAAATTCTATAGTTCCTATTGGTTCATGAAAGTGCCTTATAAAGGTAGCTAATAAGAGCAGCATTAAGGTATGTTTATTAATTATATTTATTATTTTATGGGCCAGTCATTCCTGGATTTCTGTGTAAGGAAATAAAACTGTGTGAGGTTATCTTAGAGACAAATTGGTGTACATTTTGGGAGGCATTTTGGCATTTCATTTAAATATTTAAAGCCTGGAGCAATTGGGACTTGCAGACATGACTGGTGAGAGAGTAAATTAGTACAACCACTTTGGAAAACTATTTGACAGTATCTACTAAAGCTAAATATATGGCCCAGCATTTCCATTCCTAGGTATATACCTAAGAAAAAAGTGTTAAATAGTCACCAAAAATCTGCACAGGAATCTGCATAGCAGCACTATTTATAATAATCCCCAAATGGAATCTGCTCAAATGCCATTCAATAGTGGAATAGATAAGTAAATTGAATGAGAACAAGCAATCTCTAACTACACACAAAAATATGGGTGACTCTCCCAGACATAATATTATGTGAAAAAAAGTCAGGTACACAAGAGTGCAGACTATGTATTTTCATTTATTCAAAGCACAAAAATACACAAAACTAATCTCTGCTCTTAGAAATCAGGATAGTGGTTACTCTTTGTTTTGGTTTGCTAATGCTGTCAGAATGCAAAACACCAGAAATGTATTGGCTTTTATAAAAGGGGGTTTATTTGGTTACACAGTTACAGTCTTAAGGCCATAAAGTGTCCAAGGTAACACATCAGCAATCAGGTACCTTCACTGGAGGATGGCCAATGGTGTCCAAGAAACCTCTATTAGCTGGGAAGGCACGTGGCTGGCGTCTGCTCCAAAGTCCTGGTTTCAAAATGGCTTTCTCCCAGGACGTTCCTCTCTAGGTTGCAGTTCCTCAAAAATGTCACTCTTAGTTGCTCTTGGGGCGATTTTCCTCTCACAGCTTCTCCGGAGCAGAAGTCTGCTTTCAACGGCTGTCTTCCAACTGTCTCATCATCTGCAGCTCCTCTCTCAGTTCCTGTGCATTCTTCAAAGTGTCCCTCTTGACTGTAGCTCCTCTGCAAAATCTCACTCACAGCTGCACTGAGTTCCCTCTGCCCTTCAGCTCATTTATATGGCTCCACTGATCAAGGCCCACCCTAAATGAGTGGGGCCATGCCTCCATGGAAATATCCAATCAGAGTCATCACCCACAGCTGGGTGGGGCACATCTCCAAAGAAACACTCAAGGAAATCTAATCAAAACTGATAATGTCTGCCCACACAAGATTACATCAAATTTGGGGACACAATACATTCAAACTGGCACACCCTTGGAGATTGTGTTGTGCCTGGAAGGGGAGTATGATCTGGGCTTTGTGGTGACTTATAATTCTCTTTCTTGATGCTAGTTTGAAGAGTGTGTTCAGTTCGTGTAAATTCTCGAGCTGTATGTGTGTGTTCAGTGCTCTTTTATATATGTGTATTATACCCTGATAAAAAAATAAAAATATTCACAGCACAAGTTTGATGCAAATTGGAATCAATTTCCAGTTTCTGTTAGTTTTGTTTACATGTGCCTTTCTTAGAACATGCCTGCCTCAGAGAAAAGTAGAGGAGAGTATAAATATAAACAGTAACACTTAGACATCATGAAGCAGCCTTTTCTGCATAGTTTTTAGTGTGTGCTATGGAGGCAATATAGCCAGGTGGAATAATAAGGATTTTGTATCCCACGACCAGTTTTGAGTTCTGGCTCTGTCCTTGGTAAACTTTGGATTCGTGAGCCCAGTCATTTAACCCCTCTTCAACTTACTTTCCTCTTTTGAGAAATGAATATAAGAATACCTAAGATTACATAGGTCCATTGTAAGACCATGCAGTTATATATTATTTTACATATTGTTTGTTGACTAGAAAACCTATCTTATAAGGGCAGAAGTTTTTGCCTGTTTCATTCATTGCAGTTTGCCAAGTTTCTGGAACGGTGTCTGACTAGTAATCAGCAGTTAGTAAATATTTCGTAGATGAATAAATTGCTAAAACAAGAATACTGAAAGGACTATGAAAATAGAAAATCTATGCACACAGTTTAGCTGCTGCTCTTAATACTGTTGGATTATTATATTAAAGGTCAACAGAAAAACAGAGTCTGGGGCTTTCCTCTTCTGCTTATTGCAGTATAGAATTCAGTTTAATGAAACATTGCCACATCCAACAGAATTTAAACAATGATTTAAATAAATAACAATTATTAAAGTATGACCAAACCTAGCATAGCATGTATGGTATCATCTGCCATTGCCAAGCTTCCAAGGGTGAGGGAATTCATTCATTCACTCTTCATTCATTTTTTATTCCTGTATTTATTAAACATATTTGTTGAGTGACAGCAATGTTAAAGAAAATGGTTTCTGCCACCATGGAACTCACAATCTAGTGGAAACAGACATTAAATGGAAATTTATACAGACAGATTATTCTCCTGTTTTCTTTTCTGTTTGTGGTTTTTGTTTTTTTTTTAACTCTCTGTCATAGCCTCATCTAGCCCTGAGGATAAAAGTAGATATATTGTTTTTTAACAGACAACACTGGTTGTTGAGTTAAGACTATTGTGCATGAAGGATTAGATTAGGCACCAGAGCAGGGATATTTTTTGAGGAATGAACCATAATGGTCAAACCAAAGGCTATTTTATTCAGGTGTCCCTTCCAGGATGAAGGAATCCTGGGTCCTAGAGAATTCTTGTTACAATACTGATATCCTTTTGAAAGTATTGCATATGTCCCAACAGAGTAGACTGTTGAAAAAGTTCCCAAACAGCATTCACCTATTGAGAAATTAGATCTTTACCCAATTTATTTAAAAAAAAAAAATGTATGACTGCTAGTTAAACTTATTCAAAGCCCATCTTTTTAAAATATTATTGTTACTTTTTTTTAATTAGAGAAGTTGTAGGTTTGCATGAAGGTCATGTAAAAATACAAAATTACTGTATACCCTCCTAGTGTTGACACTTTGCATTGGTGTGGTACCTTTGTTGCAATTGATGAAAGCATATTAAAATATTACTGTTAATTATAATCCATAGTTTGCTTTAGGTATATTTTTCCCATCACTCACAATAATGTCCTACCATCACCACTATCCATTTCCAAACATTTGCAATCAACCTGATTAGAAATTATTTGCAAATTAAGCATCAGCTCCCCTATCTCTATCCCTCTTCTATATCCTGATAGCCTATATTCTAGTTTCTAATTCTATGAGTTTGCTTATTATAATTACTTCATATCAATAAGATCATACAATATTTATCCTTTTGTGTCTGACTTATTTCAGTTAACATAGTGTCCTCAAGGTTCATTTGTGTTTTCGCATGCTGGAAGACTTCATTCCTTCTTACAGCTGAATAATAGTCCATCATATGTATATACCACATTTTGTTTATCCATTCTTTGGTTGATGGGCACTTGGGTTGCTTTTGGCAATTGTGAGTTAATGCAGCTGTGAATATGGGTTTGCAAATGTCTGTTTCAGTTCCATGCTTTCAGTTCTTCTGGGTATACACCTAGTAGTGGGATTGCCGGATCATTTAGCAATTCTATACTCAGCTTCCTGAGGAACTACCAAACTGTCTCCCACCAGCAGTGGATGAATGTTCCTATTTCTTCACATCCTCTCCAATACTTGTAGTTTTATGATTTTTAATAATAGCCATTCTAGTAGGTATAAGCTCTTGGTTTTGATATGCATTTCCCTAATAGCTAGAGATGTTGAATGTCTTTTTGTGTAATTTTTAGCCATTTGTATTTCCTCTTTGGAAAAGTATCTATCCATGTTTTTGCCCATTTTTAAATTGTGTTGTTTGTCTTTTTATTCTTGAGTTGTAGAATTTCTTTATATATTCTGGATATTAAGCCCTTATTAGATAGGTGGTTTTCAAATATTTTCTCCCATTGAGTAGGTTTTCTTCTCAATTTCATGATAAAGTCCTTTGATGCACAAAAAGCTTTAATTTTGATAAGGTCCCCGTTATCTATTTTTTTTTTTTTCTTTTGTTGCTTGTCCTTTGGGTATAAATTCTAAGAAAACTTTCCCTACTGCAAGATCTTGAAACTACTTCTCTGCCATATCTTCTAGGAGTTTTATGGTCCTGGCTCTTATATTTAGGTCTTTGATCCATTTTAAGTTTATTTTGTACAAGGTGTGAGATGGGGTCCTCTTTCATTCTTTTCCATCTGGATATCCTGTTCTCCTAGCACCGTTTGTTGAAGAGGCTATTCTGTCCCAGTTGAGTGGACTTGGCAACCTTGACAAATACCAATTGGCATAGATGTGATGATCTATTTCTGAACTCTAACTTTGATTCCATTGGTCAATATGCCTATCCTTGTGCCAATACCATGGTGTTTTGACCACTGTAGCTTTGTGATATGCTTTAAAGTCGGGTAGGATGAGTGCTCCAACTTTGTTCTTCTTTTTCAACTTGTTTTTGGCTATTCAGGGCCCCTTACCCTTCCAAATAAATTTGATAGGTGGCTTTCCATTCTGCAAAGTGGGACGTTGGCATTTTTATTGGGATTGCATTGAATCTGTAAATTAATTTTGGTAGAATTGACATCTTAACAATATTTACTCTTCCAATCCATCAACATCGAATGTTCTTTCATTTATTTAGATCTTCTTTGATTTCTTTTAGCAATGTTTTACAGTTTTCTGTGTACACATCCTTTACATCCTTGGTTATATTTATTCCTAGATATTTAATTATTTTAAATGGCATTTTTTTCTTGATTTCTTATTCAGGTTGCTCACAACTAGTGTATAGAAACACTCCTAATTTTTGAGTTTTGATTTTGTATCCTACCACTTTGCTGAATTTGTTTATTAGCTCTAGTAGCTTTGTTGTAGATATTTTGGGATTTTCTAAATATAGGATCATGTCATCTGCAAACAGTGAAAGTTTTACTTCTTCCTTTCCAATTTTAATGCCTCATTTCTTTTTCTTGCCTATCTACCCTTGCTAGAACTTCTAGCACGATGTTGAATAACAGTGCTGAAAGTAGGCATCTTCCTTTTTCCACATCTTAGAGGGAAAGCTTTTAGTCTTTGACCATTGAAAACAATGTTAGCAGTGGGTTTTTCACATATGCCCTTTATCATGGTGAGAAAGTTTCCTTCTATTCCTGTCTTTCAAAGTGTTTTGATCAAGAAAGGATGCTGGGATTTTGTCAAATGCCTTTTCTGCATCAGTCAAGGTGATCATGTGATTTTCCCCTTTGATTTGTTAATTTTATGTATTAGATTGACAGATTTTCTCATGTTGAACCACCCTTGCATACCTGGGATAAAACCCACTTGATCATGGTGTATAAGTCTTTTAATGTGCTGTTGAATTCTATTTGCAAGTATTTTTTTTTTTTTTTTTTTTGCAACTATATTCATTAGAGAAATCAGTCTGTAATTTTCTTTTCTTATAATATCTTTTCTTGTAATATCTGGCTCTTGTATTAGGGTTGTGTTTGTTTCATAGAATGAGTTAGATAGTGTTCCTTCCTCTTCAATTTTTTGGAAAAGTTTGAGCAGAATTGTTATTAATTCTTCTTAGAATGATTGGTAGAATTCACTAGTGAAACCATCTGGTCCTGAGCTTTTCTTTCTTGGGAGATTTCTGATGACTGATTCAATCTCTTTACTTGTAATTGGTCTGTTGAGGTTTCTATTTCTAATAGAGCCAGTATAGGTTATGCATGTGTTTCAAGTAATTTGCCCATTTCAATTAGGTTGTCTAATTTGTTGGCATAGAAGTTGGCATTTCTGATTTATTTACTTGCATCTTCTCTTGGTTTTTGTCAGCCTACCTAAGTGTTTGCCAGTTTTATTGATCTTCTCAAAAAACAACTTTTGGTTTTGTTGATTCTCTCTGTTGTTTTTATTCTCAATTTCATTTATTTCTCCTCTAATCTTTGTTATTTCTTTCCTTCTGCTTCCTTTGGGATCAGTTTGTTGTTCTTTTTCTAGTTCCTCCAGGTCTTTGATTTTGGCTCTTTCTTCTTTTTTAATGTAGGCACTTAGGGCCTCTCAGCACTTCCTTCACCACAACACATAAGTTTTAATGTGTTGTGTTCTCATTTTTATTTGTCTCAAGATATTTACTGATTTCTCTTGTTGTTTCTTCGACACACTGATTGTTTAAGAGTATGTTGTTTAACCTCCATGTATTTGTGAATTTTCCACTTCCTTTCCTGTTGTTGATATTCAGGTTCATTCCATTACAGTCAGAGAAAGTGCTTTGTGTAATTTCAGTCCTTTTAAAATGTATTGAGATTTGTTTTTGACCCAATATGTGGTCTATCCTGGAGAATGATCCATGGGCATTTGAAAAGAATGTATATTCTGCTGTTATGTGGTGCAATTTTCTGTATATGTCTGTTAGGTCTAGCTCATTAATTGTTTTATTCAAATTCTCTGTTTCCTTATTGATCCTCTGTCTAGATGTTCTATCTATTGATGAGATTGGGGTATTGAAGTCTCTAACTATTATTGTAGAGAAGTCTATTTTTCCCTTAGGTTTGTCAATATTTGCCTAATTTATTTTAGGCACCCTGGTTAGGTGTGTGTATATTTATGGTTGTTTTTTTCTTCTTTGTGGATTGCCCTTTTTATTAATATATAGTGTCCTTCTTTGTCTCATAACAACTTTGCATTCCAGTCTATTTTGTCCATTATTAGTATAGCTACTCCAGCTCTTTTCTGGTTACTATTTGCATGGAATATCTTTTTCCAGCCTTTCACTTGCAACCAATTTGTGTCCTTGGGTTTAAGGTGTGTCTCTTATAGATAGCATATAGATGGATCTTACTTTTTCATCCATTGTGCCAATCTGTGTCTTTGGAGTGGGGAGTTTAATTCATTAATATTCAATATTATTATTGTAAAGGCAGTACTTCAACCATTTTATCCTTGGGCTTTTATATGTCATATCTTATTTTCATTTCTCTTTATACCCCTTTAGTTACCCTTACTGACAATCTTCATTTCTACACTCTCTTCCATGCTTCTCTCTCTGGTCTTTTTCTTTCAGCCACCAGAACTCTCTTTAGTATTTCCTGTAAGGCAAGTCTTTTATTAACAAACTTTGTGAATATTTTAAACTCTCCCTTATTTATTTATTTTTTTTTAATTGGGATTGTTCAGATACTGTGCCGGTCTGAATGTATTGTGTCCCCCAAACACCATTATCTTTGATGTAGTCTTCTGGGGCAGATGTTTTGGTGCTGATTAGATTTGCTTGGAATGTGCCCCACCCAGCTGTGGGTGGTGACTCTGGTGGGATACTCCCATGGAGGTGTGGCCCCACCCATTCAGGGTGGGCCTTGATCAGTGGAGCCATATAAATAAACTGACTCAAAGAGAAGAAACTCATTGCAGCTGTGAGTGACAATTTTGAAGAGGAGCAAGCTTGCTAGAGAGGAACGTCCTGGGAGAAAGCCATTTTGAAACCAGAACTTGGGAGCAGACGCCAGCCACGTGCCTTCCCAGCTAACAGAAGTTTTCTGGACACCATTGGCCATCCTCCAGTGAAGGTACCCAATTACTGATGTGTTACCTTGGACACTTTATGGACTTAAGACTGTAACTGTGTAGCCAAATAAACCCCCTTTTTATAAAAGCCAATCCATCTTTGGTGTTTTGCATTCCGCAGCATTAGCAAACTAGAACAGATACCATACAATTATCCAAAGATCCAAAGTGTACAATCATTTGCCCCTGGTACCCTCAAACAGCTGTGCATATATCACCACACTTAATTTTTGTTCAATTTTTAGAACCTTTTCATTACTCCAGACAAGAAATAAAGTGAAAGATGGAAAAAAAAAAAAAAAGAAAAGGAAACTCGAATCCTCCCATTTCCCTAATCAACCCCCCTCAATTATTGACTCATAGTGTTGGTATAGTACATTTGTTACTGTTTATGAAAGAATGTTGAAACACTACAAACTGTAGAATATAGTTTGCAATAGGTATATATTTCTTCCCTATATGCCCCTCTATTATTAACTTCTAGTTGTATTGTTATACATTTGTTCTGGTTCATGGAAGAGTTTTCTAATATTTGTACAGTTAATCATGGACATTGTCCACCATAGGATTCAATTTTATACATTCCCATCTTTCGACCTCCAACTTTCTTTCTGGTGACATATGCGACTCTGAGCTTCCCGTTTCCACCTCATTCACGTGCCATTCGGCACTGTTAGTTATTCTCACATCTTGCTACTGACACCTCTGTTCATTTCCAAACATTTAAGTTCATCCTAGTTGAACATTCAGCTCATACTAAGCAACCACTCCCCATTCTTAAGCCTCATCCTGTATCTTGGTATCTTATATTTCATGTCTATGAGTTTACATATTATAGTTAGTTCTTATCAGTGAGACCCTGTATTATTTGTCCTTACATGTCTGGCTTATTTCACTCAGTATATTGCCCTTGAGGTTTTGACATCATCTCTTTTTTTTTTTTTTTTAAGATGGTTTTGTTCACACCCCATACATTCCATCCTAAGTAAACAATCAATGGTTCTCTGTATGGTCACAAATTTATGTGTTCACCACCTTCACCACTATCTATATAAGGGCATTTACATTTCTTCCACAAGGCAGGAGGGAGAGTCAAAGAAGGTAGAGAGGGAAAAGAAAGGAAAAAAATGACAGCCAGTAAGTAGCAAAAGGAAAAGCAACCCCAAATCAAAGTAGGGTAAAGAGTCAGACAACACAACCAATGTCAAGTGTCCAACACGCCTTTCCTATTGCCCCCCCCATCTGCATTTACCTTGGTATATCGCCTTTGTTACATTAAAGGAAGCATAATACAATGATTCTGATAGTTACAGTTTCTAGTTTTCATTGATTGCATTCCTCCCCCAATGCTTCCCCATTTTCAACACCTTGCAAGGTTGACATTTGCTTGTTCTCTCTTGTAAAAGAACATATTTGTACATTTTATCACAATTGTTGAACACTCTGGATTTCACCAAGTTACACAGTCCCAGTCTTTATCTTTCCTCCTTTCTTCTGGTGTCTCATATGCTCCCAATCTTCGTCTCTCAACCATATACATAGCTATCTTTGTTCAGTGTACTTACATTGTTGTGCTACCATCTCCCAAATTGTGTTCCAAACCATGCACTCCTGTCTTCTCCTATTACTCTGCAGTGTTCCCTTTAGTATTTCCTGTAGGGCGGGTGTCTTGTTCACAAAGTCTCTCATTGTCTGTTTGTCAGAAAATATTTTGAGCTCTCCCTCATATTTGAAAGACAGCTTTGCTGGATATAGGATTCTTGGTTGTCGGTTTTTTTCTTTCAGTATCTTAAATATATCATACCACTTCCTTCTTGCCTCCATGGTTTCTGCTGAGAGATCTGCACATAGTCTTATTAAGTTTCCTTTGTATGGGATGGATCGCTTTTCTCTTGCTGCTTTCAGGATTCTCTCTTTGTCTTTGACATTTGATAATCTGATTATTAAGTGTCTTGCTGTAGGCCTACTCTGTTTGGAGTATGTTGCGCTTCTTGGATCTGTAATTTTTTGTCTTTCATAAGAGAAGGGAAATTTTCATTGATTATTTCCTCTATTATTGCCTCTGCCCCTTTTCCCTTCTCTTCTCCTCCTGGGACACCAATGATACATAGATTCTTGTACTTTGTTTCATCTTTAAGTTCCCAGAGATGTTGCTCATATTTTTTCATTCTTTTCTCTGTCTGCTCCTTTGCATGTAGGCTTTCAGGTGTTTTGTTCTCCCATTCTTGAGTGTTTTCTTCTGCCTCTTGAGATCTGCTGTTGTATGTTTCTATGGTGTCTTTCATCTCTTGTGTTGTGCCTTTCATTTCCATATATTCTACTGGTTGTTTTTTTGAACTTTCAATGTCTGCCTTATATATGCCCAGTGTTTTCTTTACAGCCTCTATCTTTTTTGTGAAATATTCTCTAAACTCTTTGAATTGATTTAACATTAGTTGTTTAAATTCCTTTATCTCAGTTGAAGTGTACGTTTGTTCCTTTGACTGGGTCATAGCTTTGTTTTTCTTAGTGTAAGTTGTCGTTTTCTGTTGTCTAGGCATCTGACCTCCTAGGCCACCCCAATCAGGTTTTCCCAGATGAGAACAGGCTTAGGTCACAGAAAGAGGTAATATTTCAGTATCTGGTTTCCCTGATGGCTTTTCTTAGAGGATTGAGACACCTGTGCTTTTCTGCCTGGCAAATCCACCTGTCAGCCTGTCACTGCCTGTGTAAGAGGGTGTGGCCTGTGGCTCTCCTCCCCCAGGCTTTGGGGTCTGGTTCCAGAAAGACTTAAAGATGGACAGTAGAGCTGGGCCCCTCCCTTTCCTCTTGGGAAGCTGTGCCCCCTCCAGAGATGTCATTTGCATATCAATAAGTTCTTTGTTTCTGTGACTCTGCTGATTGAAGTGTTTTGGTTTTAAAATGTCTGAGGCTGTCTTTACTGCAAAGCTCTGCAGGCTGAGAACAGCTGAGGTTTTCTCCACAGAGAGAGAAAGTGACAGAAAAACTCCCAGGCTCACCCGTCAGCCAGAGATAGCACTCGATCCTCTGGGCTCCCTGTCCTGAGACAGATATGTCCCCCGACTCTCCCAACGTCAGTTGTCACAAAAGCCTCTGTCTGCTTGTTGAGGATTCACTGTCTGTATTGAGCAGTTAATATTAACACCTCACTTGGAGCTGGGCTGAGAGTGCTGTTCTCTAGCACCGCACGGCTTCTGTGAGGGAGGGGCTCTTGGCTCTCAGCGTGGGTCCGCAGTTTTACTTACAGATTTTATGCTGTGATCTTGGGCATTCCTCCCAATTCAGGTTGGTTGATGATGAGTGGACAGTCACGTTTGTCTCCCTGCTGTTATTCCAGGTTATTTACTAGTTTTTTGGTCATTTATGAATTGTTCTGGGTGGGGGGGGGGACTAAGTCTTCCACTCCTCTCTATGCCACCATCTTCTCTGGTTCCTCCCTTATTTTTGAAGGACTGTTTTGTCAGATAAAGAATTCCTGTCTGGCAGTTTTTCTTTTCAGTACCTTAAATATATCATACCACTGCCCTCTTGCCACCATGGTTTCTGTTGAGAAATCGTCATTTAATTGTATTGTAATTTCCTTGTATGTGACAAATCACTTTTCCCTTGTTGCTTTTAGGATTCACTCTTTATCTTTGACATTTGACGTTCTGATTAATGTGTCTTGGAGTAGGTTTATTAAGATTTATTCTGTTTGGTGTACATTGTGCTTTTTGGACAAGTATATTTATGTCTTTCCTAAGACTTGGGAAATTTTAGGCCATTATTTCCTCAAATATTCCTTCTACCCCTTTTCCCATCTCTTTGTTTACATGATCAAATTTTTTTCAGCTCTTCTTCATCTGATTCTTACCCTGGGTATGCTGTACAATTTTTAAGATTGCACTATTTGTGCAATTGTTCCACCCAAAGGAGAAAGCTTCCTGTCCTCTGTTTCTTCTCCAGGACCCTTGATCTGTTCTATTTGTTTTTGTTTTAGCTTCATTATTATATTTTTCTCTCCTTTTGTTGCCTCTAGCTGCTTTTGCCTGGAGGGAAAATTCTAGGAAGTGGGTCAACCCAGAGGACTTTCCCAAGTCAGTATTTCCCAGCCAAAGCAGGGCCAGGGACTCATGAAAGGGGTGCAGATCAGTTCCAAAGAGCTCTGGGTAGAGGGTTAGGAAAGATACCAAGAAACCTTTTTGACAGCTCCCTGAAGCTGCAGTTTCTTGGTCTGCTCAGCAGATGGTGCTCTTCAGTAAACTTTTCCCCACAGCCCTAGGAAAGCCTGTGTCTTTGAACCTCCACCGCCTTCACCCATGTTGGGGGCAGGGTTGAAACAGTGGTCATGGCAGTCCCTGTTAGGGGTGGGCTAAAATGAGTTCAAACCAAACCCAGTAATCTAAATTCACTGATCAAAAGCCATGATCAGTGCTCAGCATGTCCCTAACAGTTCTTGGAGAAGAGGGCTTTCATGTCTGTCACTGTCCACAGCCGCCAGCCAAAGACCAGACCAAGGTGGCTTACCCCAGGAGTGGGGGGGTCAGTGTCTTCTGCTGCTGCAGAGTGAGTTACTGACAGGTTTTTTTTTTTTTTTTTTTTGCCACAGTTGCTCAGTCTCTTCGTCCACTTTTCCCTGGATGCTGTACAGTACTCCTGGCCTCTAGAGCCCTAGAACAGTTGTTTTAGGCAACTTTCTGCCTGTTCACTAGCTGTTTTTGTGAGACAAATGATTCCTATAGCTCACTACTCCATCTTCTTCCCCTGAAGTTCACAACATAGTCTTAAAGAAACTTAGTATAGATAAAATCATGCTGGACATATCCTTGGATGAGTCTCTTATCTTATACAGTGAGTCCCCTTGACATGCATGGTAGGTTGTATCGTAGGTTCTTGAGATTGTGTCATAGCAGAAACAGCACCAGCTTGGCTTTGAAATTCAGTTAAGTGAAATGGTGGTATGTGTTCTTCTCATTAATAGACCTTGTAGCTGATGTTGTACAGGTTGGGGCAGGTATTGCCAGCGAAGCAGCAGCAGCTCCGCCCTCTCCCATGTTCAGCTGTTTCTCCCAAAGTCTATCTTTACCTTGGTTCATGGGTAGGAGCTGAGATATGGGACTCAGAAGAAGATTCCTGATATTCAGAGGAATGGTTTATTCCGGGCATGTGTATCTCCTATCTCCAGGTTTCATGGCTACTTATCTCCCTAGAAATGTAGTACCACTTCCATCAAGGCTTACCTGAGGGCATGAGTAAACAGCCTCAACCGTGAAGGACTGACCTGCCAAGAAGGGCTTGGTGCCGTCAAGGCCTCATAAGCAATTGGGAGAAGGACATGACTGTCTTTAATAAAATGGTAGTAGTCAAGCATCAGTGTCTGTGAAAATACGGGATATTCTTGAGCCTATTGTTCCTGTTCACGATCTGCATCTCAGCTTTCATTGCCCTTCTGGCTCATACATGGGCTGCTTGCCTGGACTCCCATGTATCTTCTCCCTTTGTCTTGGATTGACCTATTCAGATTTTCATCTGAATTTATTCTGTTGAACCCTATTCTCCTAGCTGCTGTAACCTAGCCATAACTTCTACCCTGCCCTTCATTCATTCATTTGTTCATTCATTCATTCATTTTCTAATAAATGCTAAGGTCTACAGGAACTGTGATCAGAACCTCTGTGCCTTGGTCACTGAACCTGCTGCTTATACCCTGAAGGGCCCATCACAGCCTGTGCATTTTATGCTGACTTGCCCACTGCTGATCTAAGACAGGTAAATTTAGTACATGAAGTTGTTTACTCAGTGTCCTGCTTTTAGGAAGTGATTGACAACTTAAATTATGCATTGTAAAATAAATGTTGTAGAAAAAATATTTATAATACAATACATTATATAAAATAAACAAGCAGTTCTCAAACTTTTTGGTCTAAGTTCTCCTTTGCACTCTTAAAAATGATTGAGCACCCCAAAGGGTTTTGTTTATTTGTGTTACATATAAAAATATTTACTGAATTAGAAATTAAAACTGGAAAATTTAAAGATAAGTATCAGTTTAAAAATAACAACAAACCCATTGTGTTAATGTAAATAGCATATTTTAGTGAAAATAACTATTTTTAAAACTAAAAAAAGAATAGGGTGAGTGACATTGTTTTACATTTTTGCAAAGTACTTTAATCTCTGGCTTAATAGAAGACAGCTAGATTCTCATATCTGTTTCTGCATTTGATCTGTTATAATATCACATGTCAGGTAACCTCTGGAAAACTCCACTTTACACTTGACATTATTGTAAGAATAGTTTTGTCCTTGTGGATTCCCTGAAAAAGTCTCAGGGACCCCCAAAGGTCCCTGGACTACACTGATGTCAGGAACCTTCAATTTTGTTTATTCCATATCACATTACATTTTATCAATTGAATTTCAACAGGTATTCATAGAAGTAATAATTCCATTTTAAATAAGGAAATAATTCATTGATTTCAGGTTACCTACATTTTACAAATAAGTACTAGCAAAAATTATAATTCCCCTATATTTAAAGATTTACTTTTTTTTTTTTTTTTGTAATAAATTTTATTTTGAAATAAGTTCAGTCTTACAGGAACAGTTGCAAAAACAGTACAAACCCCATACATAGAACTCCATCATACCCCAGCCCCCCTCCCCCGATACCCCCATCCGTTACCTTTAAGATCCTGTCACACCACCGTCTCTTTCTTTCCCTCCCTCTCTCCCTCCCTCCCTCCCTAACATCCATCATCTATTGCTCTGTCCTCTGAACATATGAGAGCAGCTGCACATATCTTTGAACAAACAATATAATTCACATATACCTTTCCCATGGACAAGAACATTATTTTATGCAATCTCATTAAACACAGCTAAGAAGTTCAAGAAATTCAACATTGACATAAAGCTTACATTCTACATTTCCTTTTTTTTTTTCTTGTGTCCCATCTGTGTCCCTTTGAACCTCCTCTCCTCCAACCTCAGATCCCATCCAGGATCATCCTTGGCATTTAATTGTCATCTATTTAGACTGTCTTTTTTTTTTTTCAATTGTGGAAAGATAGATACAGCCTAAATCTTCCTATTCCACCCCTCCCTAGCGTTCCATTAGTGGGATTAATCACATTTAGAATGTTGCAATGCTATCTATCACCTTCTGACCATAAGGTTTACTTTTTTTTTTTTTTAATATTCATTTTATTGAGATATATTCACATACCACGCAGTCATACAAAACAAATTGTACATTCGATTGTTCACAGTACCATTACATAGTTGTACATTCATCACCAACATCAATCCCCGACATCCTCATTACCACACACACAAAAATAACCAGAATAATAATTAAAGTGAAAAAGAGCAACTAAAGTAAAAAAGAACACTGGGCGCCCTTGTCTGTTTGTTTGTTTCCTTCCCCCACCTTTCCACTCATCCATCCACAAACCAGACAAAGGGGAGTGTGATCCTCATGGCCCCCCCGATCCCACTGTCCCCCCTCATAAGCCACATTTTTATACAATTGTCTTCGAGATTCATAGGTTCTAGGCTGTAGTTTGATAGTTTCAGGTATCTACCACCAGCTACCCCAATTCATTAGAACCTAAAAAGGGTTGTCTATATTGTGCATAAGAGTGCCCACCAGAGTGACCTCTCGGCATAAGATTTATTTTTAATAAGGAATGTTTTAAATGTGATTTCAAAAAGAAAATGTTTCACACAGGTTAGTGAACTTTGTAATAAAGCTACATTAAGATTACCTGGACAAATATTTATCTGTCTGTTGAATGGATACTTATAATGCTACAGTTAAGTATATAAAACTTGTTGGGAAAGAATTTCATTTCTATTAAAATGCCTGCATGTGTTACTGGCACATAAATAAAGAACTATGTTTATTGTTATATTGGAAGCTTGGGTTATATATAGTTTGCAAAATAATGAATTTTTAATAGGCATGTGATCTTTAATATAACTTGCAGAAGGAAAAGAAACCAGTTCATTGATTTCCTAATTCAGATTTACCATCCCTGCAATTGGTATTTATGAAAGAGAATAAAGGATGTCACCACTTGTTCCTCAAGATGACATAGAAAGGCTTATGTTGCTTGGACAAAGGCTTCAAAATGTGCAGACTCAGGCCCAGGTTTTGATGTGATGTGATGGTCTATCGCAACAGAGCTGCCGCTCTACATGGGTGATTAAAGACAATGGGAGTGAGATGGCATGAACCACAAAGCCCTACTGCCACCTGACAGATTTTTCCGCTGATTCAAGGAATCTCTTAGGAGAGGTCCTTTATGTGAGCCTGGTTCCCTTGCCAGAGTCTATTTCAAAATTTTTATCTCTGCTACTGGATTGCTAGTGTAACTGCCACTTTTAATATACCTCAGAGCTGCTAATGACAAAGCTGCTTTTGGGAGCCAGTTGATTAATTTGGACAATGAAAAATATAGAGGCCCCCAATACAAGAACTCTTTATAGGACTTTCCCTTATTTGGATATAATTTAAAGGTCTAAATCCAAACTAAATCTGACCCTATCCAGTGACTTCTGGGCTTTCTGTTTGCAAACACTGTTATGCAAGGGCTGTCAGAGGTCAAGGAGATAAGAGGTCGCTTTCATTTTTCAAAATTTTTAGTATATAAAAAAAATGAGTAATTGCAAATGCAGTGTTAAAATCTGCATTGTATTTTAAAGGTTTATATTGGAATTTTTTTCCAAAACTTTTGGTATATAATAAGAGTGAGGAAATGCAAATGCTGTGTTAAAATCTAGATTAAATTTTAAGGTTTCTATTTGACAAATTAACATTTTAAACAGAAATATAATATAATCTAACAGGTATTCTCAAGGTAACTGCAGTAATTTACTTAATCATATCTTTAGGTTAAGTTTGTTACTTAAATGTTGTATATCCAGTAGTAGTCATGAGTTTGATGTTGTATAATGAATGCTATTTTCCTTTGATCTAGTCAAAATATTCCAGTTGTCTGTGTCTATCTGGAGATAAAAGCTGAAATGTGAAGCTCTTTTTGGGTGTGTGACTTGACCCAAATAGTCTCCAAATAATGGACTCTGCTGCTCCTTCTTGAAAGAGTGATTTCTCTTTATCAATAATCAGACACTGTTTAAGATAATGTTTTCATGCCTAAGGGCACTGAATGGCCAAATTATTGAATTTTAAGGGAGAAATAGATTTTCAAGTTTAAAAATGTTTTGTGTAAGTAAACTATTCATGAAATTCCCAAATGTACAAAAACGATTTTTAAAATAATATGCTCAACTTTGAGAAATCAACCCTATTTAATATCTGAATATTTATGAATCAATAAATAATTTTATATTGGGAATTACTTCCCTGAATGTGTAAAGCATATACTTCAAAACTATAACTTTTTTAATGTAAAAGGGATTAAAAATTTAACTTAATTTTAATCTAAACTTCAGAATTCTGGTTTTAGAACATGTACTTAGCTTTTAGAATTATGTAAGGAACAGCTTGGAGTTATAATTGGGAAAACCATCCTTTGACTTAGAATCATAGGATTGGAAAGAAAAGCAGAAAAAATAGATGTCTATTCCCTCAGTGTGAACACTCAGGCTAAATGGCTGAATTTAATTCTCCAAGCAAGTTTGCTGTAGAGCTAGATCCAGAACCCAGGATTTTTGAAGTGCGATCTGATGTTCTTTCTATTCTACAACTTTCTGCCTTCTTATAATTTTACATATTCAAAAAATGACATGAAACTTTAAAGGCTCTTACATGAAGGAAGAGAATTATTTGTTTGAATTTTAAAAAGGGGTGCATATATTGCATTTTTATCAACAGCAGCTTTTATCATAAATTGAGAAAAAAAACTAGTGCAAATTTAAATATGTTATAGAAATATATGAGCTATTTTAAATGCCTTTATTTTTCCTAATTTTTTAAAACTTTTCTCTGTAATTTGCCTTTACACATCACAAAATGTTTTATTTTGTTTTGTTTTGTTTTAACAATCTGATGCTGGTTTTCTTTATGCAACTTCTATGCTTCATACAATTTGGAATATTCGGTTATTATTCCTTCACTTAATAGATAAAATGCCTCTGGTAAAATGCTTCAGT
Organism: Choloepus didactylus; assembly: GCF_015220235.1. Classification (NCBI taxonomy): domain Eukaryota; kingdom Metazoa; phylum Chordata; class Mammalia; order Pilosa; family Megalonychidae; genus Choloepus; species Choloepus didactylus. Next base: position 19,489,840 of record NC_051325.1, on the reverse strand, counting down.
TTGATATGAGGCTATGTCGTTTCAGAAAAAAAAAAAAAGAAAATTGTGTGCTTGTTTACTTTTTGTAAGTTACAGGCAGGGATTTTTAGCTTTTTATTTAACCTGGGGATTGATAATCTGGTGATTTTTATTCAGATGACTATCTCTCAGAAATGTTTTGTTTGCTAAAATGTCATTTTTTCCTCAAAGAATCCTATTGAATCTTTTAAAAAACAGTAACTCTGGGGACTCATCCCTCCTTTTAATTTGGAGAATAATTTTGGTAACAATGTATCTAACTATATATGCCTTTGTCTTTATTCACCCAAACTAAAAATATTACAACTGTGGTGTGGATTTTGTTACAAACAGTTTGATTTGTTTTTAAGAGTGCTAGATTTGCTTATGAATAAAACAATGAAAAAGTTTATATCAGATAAAGGTAAATTTATTGAAATCAAAGTTAGATATTGACTTCATGTGGATAATTAGTTTTCTGGAACTTTGCAATTTTATAGGGTGTAGTGTGTGAATCTGGTTTATATGACTTTTCAGCTGTTTCTTGTAAGAATTCCTTTTTCCTTCTCTAAGTTTTCTTGAGTTTAAACGCTCTCCTTACTATGTTTCTTTGAAGTACTTGTGAATTTTATGGATTACTTGTCTTTAAGCTGCTGCTAGCTGAAAGCCCTGCCTCCTACTTTTATCATTTCTTTCTCTTTTAATTCAAGTATCTGCCTACATTAAAAAAAAAAAACACACCTTTTTTTTTTTCTCGCAAGCAACTATATCTGATTATTGATACCCAATCTTTGCTTGATAGGTACAAATGACATTTTTTTTTTAAATCTTCATTTTATTGAGATATATTCACATACCACGCAGTCGTACAAAACAAATTGTACATTCGATTGTTCACAGTACCATTACATAGTTGTACATTCATCACCTAAATCAATCCCTGACACCTTCATTAGCACACACACAAAAATAACAAGAATAATAATTAAAATGAAAAAGAGCAATTGAAGTAAAAAAGAACACTGGGTACCTTTGTCTGTTTGTTTGTTTGTTTGTTTCCTTCCCCTATTTTTCTACTCATCCATCCATAAACTAGACAAAGGGGAGTGTGGTCCTTATGGCTTTCCCAATCCCACTGTCACCCCTCATAAGCTACATTTTTATACAATTGTCTTCGAGATTCATGGGTTCTGGGTTGTAGTTTGTTAGTTTCAGGTATCTACCACCAGCTACCCCAATTCTTTAGAACCTAAAAAGGGTTGTCTAAATTGTGCATAAGAGTGCCCACCAGAGTGACCTCTCGGCTCCTTTTGGAATCTCTCTGCCACTGAAGCTTATTTCATTTCCTTTCACATCCCCCTTTTGGTCAAGAAGATGTTCTCCGTTCCACGATTCGAGGTCTACATTCCTCCCCGGGAGTCATATTCCATGTTGCCAGGGGGATTCACTCCCCTGGGTGCAAATGACATTTTATAGTCATACTGACTATACTTGCTTTTTGTTCTTTTCAGGGAAAAACCATTCCAATATTTGATTAATATTTTTGTAGTTATCACATTTCATTTTTAATAGAAGTGTAGTTTTTCTTGCAAAGATTTAATTTGACTATACTGACTTTCTTTTTTAATAGGTGTATTAAGAAACTTGGGGGGAAAGCCCACTTCAACGTACTGCAATCATCTTGGATTTCAAAATCCACTTTGCATAACTTCTTATACTTGACTTAATATAAAACCTTGATAAAAAGATGAGAAGTAATGTACTCAACCTGTTGGGAGTAAGTAGCTGCATTGTTGATTTAAGCTTGTTGAATGAGTTACCTTGGAATGCTAAAGAGGCAGACCAGCAGGTTTCAGGTGATTAAAGAAAATCCCTCATCTTGGGAAAACTTGAAGGAGCATGATGCTATTTAAGTAGAATCTAATCAGAAAGAAGAAAAGCTTGGAAGTAAAAAGACAGAATGTTTTATGTCATTCGTCTGCAAAGCAACTGAACAAAAGGTTAGCAAGATAATTAAGTGCCTGCTGCTAAGTGGAATTTTTCAAAGCAGGTTGATTAGAGGTCTTCCTTAAAAATAAATAAATAAATAAATAGACATCTAAGTCCAGATAATCTAGCTGAAAAGTCTAACTCAGTTCCATAGACAGAGACCAGTTTTGAAGAAAAAAAATAGACATTAGTATATGTGGCAGATGTTTGTAATGATGAGCTTTATTCCTCAGCAACATCCTTATCAGCCGTGAGTAGTTTTAGCATTAAGAGTATTTAAGTGTGTTTTAAGTTTTTGAAAAACTGAAGTCCATGCAGACTTAGTATGCATTGATTTAGTAGTAAATTCCATTATCTTGCTTACTGCATTTTTGAATTTTATCTGGATAAATAGAATTTGATTCTTTTTTGCCCCTTTGCCTGAAAAATACCAAAAGCAAGTATTAAACATGTGTTATTCCTATTATAAAATGTTATTTGGAACTCTCAAACTTAAATCGGAATGTCATCTCTTATATCTGCATTTTAGTACCCTTTGTATTTCAAGGCATTTATGGTAATGAGGTGAGGAGACTGACACGCCCCAGTTTGTGTTTTGTAAACACATGTTGGCGAAGCCCTGGCTTCTCTTAAGGGGATGATCAGGTCAAAGTACTGATGGCTGTATTACAAGTGAAAATGAAAACTAGGATGTCAGGACCTTTAGGACTTATTTCCTACCAAAGAAAGGAAATTTAAAGCTAACAAGTCATGCCAGTAAAATACCCAGTAGACAGATGGTCTTTTGCCAGTGTTCTTTCATTGTTTCAACATTTTAATGACTTCAAGCTTACTTAGTAATGCATACTTTGAGGGTAAATATCCAGTAGCAGATTGCTTCATCTATTATCAATGAATTTATCTATTCAGTCAGTCAATGCAGAAGTTTTTTTTTCTCCTAAGAACACATTTTAAAAGATGAACTGATCCTCTGGTCACCTGCCAGCCTACTGTGAGCATAAAAAAAGTAACTGCTAGTTTACCTGTGAGCAGAGTTTGCAGGGGCCGATGTTGTGAGTATCAAATTGGAAACCTCTTTGGAAATTTAAACAGTAATGCAGCCCAGACATTCTCAGTTGTAGCATATGATCTAAATACTCAAATTGAAGAAAAAAACATTCTGGATTCAGGGACTTTTTACTTGTGCTTTGTTCAAGCCAGTCGTTCCTCTACTTTAACTGCACTTTAGAATCACCTAAGGAACTTTAAAAAAAAAAATTCCCATGCCCAGGCCACACCCCAGACCAATAAAATCAGAATCTCTATTCTGGGACTTGGGCATCTGTATTTTTAAAGCTCCCTATGTGACTTCAATGCGTCCTTATGATTAAGTTTGAGAACCACTGATTTTGAACACTTGCTATTTCTTCATTCATTGTATTATTTATTTTTCTTGACCTTATTTGAACAAACGCCCTGTGGCATGACTTTTCTCAATTCAGAATAATGGATATAATATTTTCTATTTCAAAATGTCCTTTTTATGGATTTAGTGACATCATAAAGGGCCATGTTTCAGGATTTATATTATTTTTACTTTATTTAAGTATATAAAACCTGGTTACCACGGTTTGACTTATGTGGAAACTTTGGTGGTCAGAGAGAACATTTTAGTATGTGTGTAACACATCTTTTATGCCTAATCTCACATTCTCCCAGCCACTTTTATTTTTTGGCTGAACACAGATATAGGCTGAACTCTTCACCTAAGCTGTGCCCCAAATTATTGTTTTCTCTTCTAGGGCTTGTCTGCTACCTCCTCTTGGGACTCAGCTAGTATAATGCATTTGCATACCTGACATAACCCTTGACCAATGTAGGATGGTAACAAGAGGAAAAATACTCCACTTTTCTGTGTCTCAGATAGACAGTTATGAAGTATATTCTACACATTTCCTGAGAAGGTTCCCAATAACACTGAGCCCCAGTTTCTTACATTAGTAACCAGATCAATTATACACCTTTGGATTGGTTTTCCTCCTTCCTCTTCCTTATTTCCAGGCTCAGGGACTGAAGAACCATGCAACTATAGCAGATGTGCCTGGTTCCTTTGCCACATCCCCTTGGATTCTCCCTGATTTTAGACACGGTTGCAGTGGACACTTATGTGCACACTCAGATTCACCTCAGGCTAACAGTATCCCCCCTCAAGTACAAGCATACCTTTCAGCTTCTTGCCCACATCCTATGCTGTGTTACTGGGGCTTCCTCACCCACATGCTAGTGTGGGCCAGCGGCATGGGGATGTTTATGTTTCAGGGGTAACTATCAACCAGTGGGGGTCAGGAATCCTGGATAAACCCTCCAGCCTCTCATCCTTTAAGGGGGCTTTCCTGATAGGCATCTGTTCTCTCCCCAGGTTGTTCCTGTGAATTAAAGCCCTGCTGTGCCTCACTTATATTGGCTTCTTCCATTTACCCTCATTTTTCATGCAACCTCTCTCCTGCTTCCTGAAATCACCTGCCAAATAAACTAAGTATATCCCTGTTCTTCTCTCAGGTTCTTTTATCAGGGGAACACAAACCAAGGCAATGAGCTTAGAGCAGTTATGTAATCTCTCTGAGTCAATGCTTACTCAATTGTGAGATGGGAATATTAAGACCTGCCTTATGAAGTTGCTGAGGACTGAGTACAATTTATTTAAAGCATTTATTTCTATCCATGTTACATGGTTCACTTTCAAAACTAATAGGTAGACACTAAGAGAAAGACAAATACAAATGGGATACCCAATGTGATATCTATAGAGAAGGCAAAAAAGGAGAGTGGACAGAATTGAGACCTGATACGTGCATGAATTACTGCCCCTCTTTTTCTTCTATCCTTCTGAGGCAACTGCCCCAAGGACTGATCAATTCCTCTGCAGCAGTCATTGCACTTGTGTTACCTGGCATTAGGTCCTCAACTGTTCTGTTCCTTCTTCTCTAATGCATGCTTCCAGATATTAGGGATTCAGCTTAATTTTTATAGTTTGGCTACCTTCTAACTATTCCCATTATGATTTATCCCAATTAGGGAAGTACTCTACTTCCATCAAGGGTTTTCCCCATCTAGCAAGCTCAAGTTGACCCAAATTTTCCGCAAGCACCTGATTTACTCAGCATTATTTGGTTTCAAAATCAGCTCTCCCATAGACAGGACATGCCGGGATAACTGAAGCTTACTTCTTTACATTATGCTCACCTTCTTAGGAGCAAAATATTAAAATCAGCACCATTTTATTTTAATCTAAATATACTAAATTTGGGAAGTGACATCTCTCAAAATTGGTGCATATTTTTCTATGTTCTTTCATTGAATACACTGAGTCTAATTAAAGCTTTTTAAATTTGTGACTTAGGATTATCATAACTAACAATCCAGAGATAGTTTAATGAGAAGCCTGAACTAAAAGTTAGTATTGAGTCCATACAAGTTACTCTATAAATGCTTGTAGAATAAATTATTGAATGACTGAATGAAAGATGGATGGATGCCTCTTCCCTGAGGTTTCTTAACTCGAAAAATTCTGTGATTTTATGATTAATAAATCCCTTTGGGACAGGTCTTCTTTCAGCAAAGTTGCCCTTTGGTCGTCCTCAGCAATGGAAGGGCCTTATGACATCTAAGGGACGTGGTGCAGTCTCTTATGCCAGCCTCACTAGAGCAGCCAGGTTCTGGTTGGGGTGAGGGGGCAGCTTGACCCTGAAATTTACAGTCTCCAGCCAGAAATTTCATATAGGAGGAGCATCTAATTGGAAGGGAGGCTAGCAGATTTGTATTGGAGCTGGCTGTACGTAACATAGATTGCTTTTTTACTTAGCATGGAGGCTTTTTTAGGAAAAGATTAGGATTTATGAAAATTATGTTAACGAGTCATGTGTAATGTATAAATAAATAAGTGAGCACATATTTATTTGTTTTGTATATAAATAATATGTTTAGTCTTTTATTTACAAGGTATTCATTGTATACATTTGCTTAGCTAGGGACTGCCAGTAATCAATATAGAAGATACATATAGTTCTTGACCTCAAATGGCTTACAGAAATGGTTAAATAAGTAAGGTTATCCCTACCAGTGAGAGAATCATCTTTAAAAGGCACCAACCATCCAGTAGAAAAATAGTTATGTGGACAGCTCTTCTTCAAATGCAGGATCTTGTAGATTATAGTGTTAAAATCTTTGAATAGAAAATGCTGATGTTTAGATGCAGTATTTCAGGTATGTGACTTTCTATGTATGTTCTTTTACTTGAGTCAACTGTTATTAAGTCTTTGTAAGTTCAACAATTTAAACAGCATTAAAGACCATGAAGAAAAATGATAGCTGTGTGTTTGTATGCATAAAATCTATGTGATGTAAGGAAAATCAGTACACTAAGTTGGAAAGACTTTTTGATGGCCTATGTGTGCATGTGTGTGGTTGTTTGTTTGCTTTCTCTTAATTCTTTATATTTTAAAGGGCATAAGGGAATACTTACTAGTTGGTTTCCAAAAGGGAAATGTGAATTTACCAAGCAAGAACAGTCAGACTGTGTATATATTTTTCTCTTGCTAAATGTGAACTCGGCACTTGTGAGATCAAGGGAGATAAGGATGCCACTTAGGTGGTAGTGGTTGTTTATGTGCATGGGTGTGTTTTAACCCATGACGAGGGTTTGCATATTCTTTGATTAAATGGATTCTTTATATCCATTTTTAAAATTTCTAGATAAATGGATTCAATCAGTAATACCTTTCTTTAAGTTTCCAAATTCTAGAATGCCATGTGAATGTTGTTGTTAAGCAGAATATACAAAGGAGTCAATACTTTCTGATATAACAATAAAAAAATGCAAGTATCAATTTCAATATCAAAAGGCAAAAAGAAATGCTTACTTAGAAGTCTGCACATAGAATGTCAATTTAGCTTTCTCTGTAGTTAAGTGGTTAGTGACTTGATCAGATTTCCAATGTCACACATTCCTCCAAAATATCCTTAATTGACAATGTTTTGCTCTATACACATATTTTGCTTTTCTTCCTGAAAGTTTGTCAATTACTGAATGATCCATCTTTCCCCCAATGTTTAGATACACCACATTTGTCATATACAGATTTTCATCTATATTGGGGTATATTTCAGGAGTTGTTTATTTATTTATTTTTTCCTGTGCCACTGATTTATCTGCCTATATTGTCTCTGGTTCCAAACTGCTTTAATTATTATAGCCTCATAATATTTGGAAAGGCTTATACCCTTTCATTATTATTCTCTTTCTGAAATTTCCAGGATTTCTGCACAATAGATATTTTTTCCAGGAGATGAATCTTGAAATTATTTCAAGTTCTGAAAAGCTTTAAGTAGATGTTTCATTTTGCAAATTGTTGATGTTTTATTTCGCAGATTAATTTGGGGAAACCAGATAATTTTATAAAATTGAGTTTTATTAGCCACTGATATCTTGTTTTTTCATTCATTTGTATCTTCTTTTATAGCTTTTATTAGAATTTTATATTTTGCTCATTCTTATATTTATTTCTAAGTGATTGCTGGTTTCTTTCACTTTTGTGATTAGAATATTTGTTTCAATAAAATTTTAACTTTTTATATGGTGATATTATTAAATAGTGCATATTATTGTTCCTATATAGACCTACCTTTAAATTCCCTCTTAGTTCTAAAAGTTTTTGTTGGTATTTTTTTCTTGTCAGCCACTATAATGCCTGTAAGTAATCAAAGTTTTGATTCATTTTTGCAATATTTGAATGACTTAATTATTTTCCTATTACATTGGTTAGGACTGGGTTCAGTTTTGTATAGTATCAGATAGTGGTATTCTCACCTAAGTTCTGACACAGAAGAAAATGCTTCTAGTAGTTTACCATAAAAGGTTTTTTAAGTTTTAGACATATTTTTTTCAAATTAAGAAAGTTTCTTATTTTCAAATTTTTTTTCTTTTTATAATATATGCATTTAAGGCCACATACATATCTTCTACATTACACAGAAGATGTTATGAGAAATGAATCTGTAGCACTTTGTAAAAATATGCTTTGGCTTCATCTCGTAGCTTTTGATATGTATGATTCTTTTCGTCATTCATTCTAAAAATAGTTTGAAATCCAATTTTTAGATGCTTTTTTAACCAGAAATTGTTTAAACATTTAAAACATTTTTATGAGTGATTGGATTATATTAGAGTAATATATAGTTGTTTTGTTATTAATTTATAATTGTGTTCCATTGCCTTAGAAAAAAGGTATTGTGTATATTTTTTTTGTTGAGATTTTCTTTGTGTCCTCCTAAACATGTGATTTTCATTATATTTTTGGCTGAAAAGAATGTATTCCTTGATTTGTGTGGCACAGTTCTTGAGCAAATTGTTTTATATATATATAATAATTAGATCAAAGTTGTTGTATTAAGTAGCAAATAGAAGTTAATCTTCTAATCACTTAATTATTCTTATATACTTGAATGACTGATTTCTGAAACAGTGGTACTATGGTCTTCAGTTACTCTTATCAATTGGTAAATTTCTTGTTTCTGCCATGATTACTTCATAGATTTTGAAATAATTGTAGCAAAGCATTTCAGTAAGTGAACTATTTTTTCACTACCATTTTTGTCAAAATAAAACATTTCTCTTGGTTCCATTTTATGCTTTTCACAATGAATTCTATTCTATAAGATAGTGATATTGCTTTTTTTTTGGTATCTTTTTTCAATTATACCATTTCATCCTTTAGTTTCAACCTTTCTGTACCATCTAATTATACATATAGGGCGACCCATTCTAAGAGTCTCTAGCTATTAATAAAATTTAAACATCTACATTTATTATAATGGCTTCCATGTTTGAGCTTATTCCTGACTTATTTTTGGTTTTCCCTGTATTGTTTTCTTCCTCTGGCTTCATTAGATGTGGCTAGCCAGGTAAAATCTATTGTAAGTTCAGAAAGAAAGGTTCTAACAACAACCAACTGGAAAATGGTATATCTGCATTCATTTCATTAACTGCTATATATTGCTGTATGGCATGAATTCTACAGCACTTTATAAAAATGTGCTTTCCTGACATACAACAATGACCCCCCAAAAATACTTACCAGACAAGGTGGGAGGCTATTCAGGCTGAGTTTGGAGGCAGCGAGATTTAAATGAGAGAAGACATTATAATTCTGTGGCATGCCTTAGATAGCACACATTTAACCTCTTAGAATATCCCATCCACTTAACTGGCTATCAGGTAGAATTGCAAACAGAACCCTTTCTGAAAAGGACATATGAATACAAATTCATCCATTCTGAACAATGTGATAGTAGTTTGATTTCACTCTGCCATTTTTTTGCTTCTTTGTCTCATGTATTTCTCTATCTGTGTATTTGAATAGTCATTTTATCTTGAGTGTCCCTGCTTGCCCAGTAGTGCCTTGGCTAAACTTTATTTTATTTCGAATAGCTTGTTACCATTGAACTTCTTTGTGTATGTGTTCCAAATTTAGTACATTTTAATCCAGTTTCTCTTTCATTGCCTTCTTTCCCAAAAGAATACAGGGCTGTTAACAGAACTCTTTGGTCTAGAGATACAAGAGGCTTCACTACAGTTATTATATATCAGTTCTCTTTCTTTGCTCTTTCCCTTTCTCTGTAGTTTCCATTTTGTAAATTACATAGTATAGCTAGATTGGCTTCCTACAAGTATATCTCATAACACCAGAAATTTAAAATATTTCCAGAGATGACTGTTTTAAAAGCTATTTTAGCTGCCACTGTGCTTAAATCTGGCCACCTCTAGTTTCAAGGCAATTTTCAGAACACAAAAACTCGCTGATGAACTGGATATCACTACCCCGTCTGCAAAGGAAGAACATTAACTTAGCACAGTTTGATGTCTAGAAGAAAATGTACAGCCTCATAAAGTTTGAAGAGAGCCTTTTTATGTACTTTAAGCTTCAGTGTAATGCTTTTATAAGACAGGTTTTGGGGACAGGAACAATATTATCTTCACAGACTAGTATTACAACAGCCTTTTGCTACAACAGGCAAACAAATCTGTATTGAAAGCCAAGCAGTATACCAAACAGTATGCTGGGAATTCTAGGGAAAAAAAAAAATATTTGAGATCATGTAATTACCTAATGAATGAGTGTTCATTTAAATGCTGTGGTATTTCCAAGAAGAGTGGACTCAGTGTTTGGTCAGGAATTTAGACTGAATGTGAAGGTGACAAGAAATGATTGGGCAGATAGGAGAAAGGAGGACGACTGGTTAGAGAAAACTGCATGCGGAGGGCCTGGCAAATAGGAATGCAAGCTGCCAGGTCTGGATTCAAGATTGTGTTTGTAGAAGAACTGAAATAAATAAATTTGGTTAGGGAAAGTTGTATTTGTTTTTGGAATTACTTAAGAATTAGGCAAAAAAAAAATGTGTACTTGATGTGGCAATCATTGGAAGTTTAGGACATTTGATTTAGTCAGCTGAAAGAAGGGGACCTTTTAATACAGAAGAAATGCATATTCCTAAGTGTCCCTGGGTATTTCAGGTTCACACCTTTTAAACTTTTGGTTTCATTGTCCTACATAGGTATTTTATTAGCAGTAGCTATACCAGATCCATTTCAATGTTATTAGATTACACAATACTACATTTTTTTCTAGTGTAAGCAATATAAAATAAAATATTCCTTTTTATTGTGCATTTTCTGTCTTTATAATTTTTTTTTTCATATTTAGGTAGACAAAATAGAGTGCTAGCAGGTCGTTACTTAGAGTCTGGCCTTTTGTGATCCTAAAATATTGCTGGGATACATTGAGTGTTAGGTAAATGGTAGATGATAGTTAAAATAGTATTACTCACTATATTAATTATGATAAAAATCCTAGGTCAAAATTTTATTTTAGAGAAATACATTATAGTCTGTGTATCATTTTTCTATAAATAAGGTAAAAATTATGAACATTTGGAGGCAACACAAAACTGTATTTTTCTACCATATCAGCTACTAAATATACCAATGATATCTTTCAAGAATGAAATGTTGAAACTGTTTTAAATAATTTAATCAAGTATATTTTTGTTTTTATTATAATCTTCATATATTCTTATTAGCTTTTTTGCTTCATTAGAGGAAAATATCTACTAAGTCACTTTTAAAAGGAAGGCAGATATATGTAAGAGTACAAATTGTGTACAATAATAAAATGTATATGTGCAAGTAATTTGATTCATACCTTAATTGCTGGTTATATGCAGTGTGAATTAAGAATAAAATAAGGTGAGGGGAGGAGGAATAAGGAATATAATTAACAGACTCAGTACTTTTGGAATAAAGCTGCTTTGATTAACAGCTTTGCAGTGGCAAAACAAGTGTGCTTTGGAAAAACTAAGAATAAACTAAGATTGTGGTACCCTCTTTGGGGTAAAAAGTTATTTATTTTCTTAGTATTTGTTTTTTTTTTTAATCAGAACCGACAGGTAAAGTATATGAAAAAATTTGTGCCAGTATAAGATATTCACATGCTTAATTTCATGAATTTATGCATTGTTAATAAATTTATTTATAAAGTCAAATGTAAGCCAAGCATACGCCTTCTGCTACTATTTTTCTTTGTATCATTCCAGAATTATATGTATATTTAGTATACACACAAAAAAGTAATCATATTGAATATGTTACTTAGTAAATATCTTTTTTTCACTTAACTAAACATCGTGAATGTAGAATTGTTGACTTCCATGAATGGGGTATGATTGCCAGGTGATTTTCAATTCAATATCATCCTTCCATCCATCTAAAACAGTTTTGATAAACATCTTTGGCTCCAGGCATAATACTAGGAACTAGGGCTAGATAACAGGCTCTCACAGACAAGTAAGAATCTCAAGTAGCTAAACAGGTATGTTCAATGAGACCAGATAATTGCTATTAAAGACATGCAAATGAAGATAGTGGAGTACAAAGAAGGAGAAAATAACTCAGCCCAATGGAATGGTAAGGAACTGAGGGGGCCTTCTGCTGACTTTTCCTCTACCCTGGTTCTTCATCCTTGCAGTGTGCTTTTTTCTGTTTTCTTCTGAATAGTATTTTTCTGTGGCCTTTTCTCTTAATTTCTCTCTCACTTTATTTGCATTGGTCTGCTTGTAAATGAAAAAACAAAGAGTTTACAAGGAATTTATGGATGTAATAAAATATGGAGAATACTGTTTTAGGATAAAAACTAATACAAATCTTCCTGGTCCTTTGACAGAACCAAATTTATATGTTGAAATTGTATTAAATTTTCAAAATATTATATATCCACCAAGTTTCCAAAATGTACATCACAATCTGAGTAAGATAATCTTAATATAGACCTTAAAACAGCATAATTTTTATCCTCCTTTTTTTAAAGTAAATGCACATGCAATACTTATTTGTTATAGAAAAATTAGAAAATATGAATAAGTAAACACCCCAAATTCCTCTATTATTTAACTATGCAGTTTTTTGTTTTTTTTCTCTTATGATATATGCATACAAATATTAATAATAAACATATTCATTAAAGATTTCCCTCCAGAAATATTTTGCCAGTATACATCCACACAGATGGCCCTTCCAACACCCTAACTTGATTTCTTGCCCTTTTCACTGTTTACCTTTTTTCTCCCGTCTAACTTAGTTATCTATTTTCACAGTTGCACTCTAGACCTTGTATCACTAGAAATTGTATCACCCCTGGAATCTTATTTGACCATTGGCTTATTTGTTCTGGTAGCCTGGTTACAATTATTTGACTCTATTGAAATAACTAATTCATTGACCCTATCCAGCTCTCACCTGTCTTCATTTCTCTTCTGCTCCAAATTAGATTCTATGGTCCATATTACAACTCCCGTGAAAATATCCTTAACTCCTTGCCTCATTCTCATATTTTCTTATCAAACCCTGTATTGATTGAATCCTGTTTGCCTCCATTTCAATTCCTATTCCCAAACAACTAAATGTGAGTGAAAAAAAAATCTGAGTGAAGCTATTTAAAATTCATGATCAAAAATCTCTAAAGGGCAATCCTACCATAAGCCACATACATTTGATTTCCTACACATTGAAATGATTATTCCATATCTTTCCTTCTCCCACTTGCTATCCATTCAGATGGTGACCTCATGAAATAATATTAACTAACAAAATGACAAAATTCTCACTATCACAAGGAATGAGCACCTATGAATTAACTAAAGCTATTACTTAGGTGAGCTAATTTTTTTGAATGAAGTTTTTCCCTGGCAATTGGTTACTTTATAAAATTATGATTATGACCTATGGAAAATAGAGTTTTGTCTTTCTTCAGTACTTCTACTTATTCTATTTCATCATAAAATTACCAAAAATAGTCTGTATTTCTGTCTTAGTACTATTTTGTTCAGGCATCACAGACAAAATGAAACCGTTTTCCTGATTATTGTTGAAAGTACAGAAAATATTAGTATAAAACGGTCACTTCTAGTTTCCACTCTGGCATGTAACAAAGTTTGGACGTTGTCACTCCCTTCCTCACTACAAGAAAAAATCTGAACAAACTGAAAATAAACTCTTTTTATATCCTTCAGAGATTTGAGGTCACAGGGCAAATCACTACCCCAAAATCTGGAAAGACAGGAAATACAGAGAGTCACAGCCAAAATTTTTTTAAAAATGAACTACAATTGATATAGTAAAAGGGGAGAGAAAACAGAATCAGATAAAATGCTCAATTAAAACCACAAAAGGCAGAAAAAAGAGGGGAAGACACAAACAAACAAACAAACAGAAACGAAGAGTAAGGGCAACAAATAGAAATAATTACAAACATACACATTCTTTTCAAACTCACAGGATACAATCAAGATAGACCACATGCTGGGCCATAAAATGCACCTTAACAAATGTAAAAGAATATAAATAATACAAAGTATGCTCTCAGAACATATGGAATTAAACTAGAAAGCAATAACAGAGAGGTAACTGGGAAATGCCAAAATATTTGGACGTTAAGCAACACATTTCTAGATAACATGTGAGTTAAAGAAGTCTCAAGGTCATTAAAAAAAAAAAATATATATATATATATATATATATATATGTATATATTTGAGTCAAATGAAAACAAAAATACAACTTACCAAAATTTGTGGGACATGAAAAACAGTGCTTAGAGAGGAACTTATAAGCATCAAATGAATATATTAGGCAGAAAGAAAGATCTAAAACCAATAATCTAAGCTTCTACCTTAGGTAACTAGAGAAGAGCAATACAAACCTAATGCAAGCAATAGAAAATAAATAATAAAACTTATATCAGAAGTCAAAGAGATTGAAAACAGGAAATGATAAAGGAAATTAACAAAACCAAAAGTTGGTTCTTTGAAAAAATCAGTATTGATAAACCAGTAGCCAGGCTAACCAACTAAAAAAGAGAGAAGATACAGAATACTAATGTCAGAAATGAAAGTGGGTCCATCAGTACTGATACCATGGACATTAAAATAAAGGAATATTATGGTGATACTATGATAAAGGAACATTATCAATGATTCTGTGCCACAAAATTTAAAAATTAGATTAAATGGACCAATTCCTTGAAAAGCACAGTCTACCAAAACTCACCTTGGAAGAAACAGATAATCTGAATAAGCCTATATCTATTAAAGAAATTGGATAAATAATTAATAACCTCACCCCCCCCCCAAAACACACACACACACACACACACACACACACACACACACACACACACACACAAGATCCAGATGGCTTCACTGGTGAATTTTATGAAAACATTTATGGAAGAAGGGAACTAATTCTCTGTCCGCTCTTCCAGAAAATAGAAGCAGAGAGAAGACTTCCTAACTCATAACTTCCAAACTTCATAATATTGTGTGAAGCCAATATTACCCTTATACCAAAACTAGATAAACACATTACAAGAAAGGAAAACACAGACCTATTTGTTTCATGAATATAGATGCAAAAATCTTCAACAAAATATTAGCAAATTGAATCCAACAGTGTATAAAAAGAGGGATTTATTCTAGTAGGCAAGTTTGGTTCAGCATTCAAAAATCAATTAATATAGCTGATCACATGAACAGACTAAAGATGAAAAATCTTATGATCATATCAATAAATGCTGAAAAAGCATTTCACAAAATCCAACACTCATTCGTGATAAAAACCCTCAGCAAACTAGCAATGGAAGAGAACTTCCTCAACTCTATAAAGAATCTACAGAAAACTACAGTCTATATCATAGTTAATGGTGGGAAATGAGATACTTTCTCCCAAAGATGGAGAGTAAGATAAGGATGACCCTTGTCACTACTCCTGTTTAACCGAGTACTGGAAGTTCTATCTAATTCGATGACAAGAAAGGGAAATAAAAGCTATACAGATTAAGAAGGATGAAATAAAACTTTTTCACAGATGACATGATTGCCTATATAGGAAATCTCAAAGAACTTAGGAAGGCAGAGAAAAAATGTATCTCTGTGGTTAAATGGGAAAAACAAAGAAAAAAGAAAACTAAGAACTCTGTCATGGTCTTTGGTAGAAATGTGTTCCAAGAGAACTTCTAGTGGAAGAACAAAGAGAGATGAGAGGGAATAACTAGTTATTGCCAATCCCTTGGGATTTTTGTATCTCACATTCCCAGTGCCATCCCACAAGGAGACTAAGTTAAACCTGTTATACAAAACAGGTTAAAATAGGGCCTCAAGTGTTGCCTATAAATCATTAAAATTTTCAACCAAATGATTATGTCTATTTTCCCTTTTACGTTGTTATAGTTAGGCTTTCAGAGGTAGCAGAGTATAAAGAAATTGGAATTTGAAGACACGATTTTCATTCCTTCATCTTAACACTTGTTAGCTTTGTGACTTAGACAAATTGTTCAACCTCAGTAAGATTCAGTTTGCCCATCAGTACAATGGGGCTAATAATACCTACTGCATGGTATTGTTTTGAGAATCAAGTGAAATATGTTTATAAACATGATTTGTAACATGTAAAGCCCTACACAGGTGCAGCTTGTCATCACTTGAACATCTCGCATTCAGTTATTTCCATCATGTAAATTAAAATGATTTGAAATTTGGCATTCAGTGTCATGGTTTTAAACAGCCACACTGAAAATTTATAATGAAGTGTCATCTTTTCAAAATGCCTATTTTCTCTCATAAATGTGGTTTGCAAACAATTTCTCCCTTAGTAATCTATAAATATATTTTATTGACATGAGTGTAAAGAAGGCATAAAGGCATTACGTTTGAAGAACAATTTTTGCACACATTCTCTCTCAGGGTATGTAAGGGATATATTCTTAATGAAATTGTATCATTATTGCTTACATACAGTGGATATATTTTCATTACTGTATAAATAAATTACTCTGTAAACATGTGGTTGAAACCAAGTAAGTCTGATGTGAGTCTGAATGAAGGTGATTTGTTGTTCTTGGCTTTCCATTTCGATATAAAACTGTTTCTTAATCTTTTAATTTCCAAATACAATATTGTTTTTTGGAGAAATTTAGAAGGAAGGGACTCCATGGAGTGAGTTGACCTGGAAGTGTTTATTTAGCCCTTGAAAACCATGTGAAAAATATCAAGAAACTTTGTCATCTTCAAATCTGGAATCATTCTGGAAGGCCTACTTTGAAAATTAAGCTTCTAACACTAAACAACTGGCTTACTCAACTATCTTGTTTCAAGGAAAATAGAGAAAGCATGTTGGCTGAAATGAAATATGGTTCATTATTCACTAGCCTTAGGGATAATCACATTTAGGGGAAAGGCTATAATTAGCTCAACTGTTGCTTTTTACTCTATGTGTGGTAAAGTCCAATAGTCTCTCCTTTCAATTTCCTTTTTTGTTTTTAAAGTCTCCTAATATTATTCCCAATTTATCAATTTCAGATTTTGATTTTGAAATTATAAAAGAGAATTTGTAGTATGAAATTATTTAATATTCACTGATATTAACATAAATCAAGAATTTAGTATCTTTAAAACTTATACTTTGGAGCTAACTATTGAACTTTTCATTGTACTTAGTATTTTATTGCACTATGGCTCTTTGTCCAATTGAGTGATTAAAAGTATACTCATCTGACTTAAGTTCTCCAGCATAAACAAATTTATGCTTCTCCGCTTTTGTTTGCTTGCTTTCAACATCCTGTTAAGGACTAGGATTGGAAGTTTATTTTAATAGGAGTTTAAAAGTAATGAACATTACAATCAAACATATGGACATTCACAGAAGCATTTTTGCAAGTAGCATGTTCATCTGCAAAGACGTACTTAATAAGCCTCATGTTCATATTAAAAATTCTTTCCCTTTAAGATCATTTTGCTTAAGTGATATACAAGTTTTCCTCATATTCCTTGTACTATTTCTAGTTCAAAATGTAAAACAAAAGTCTAGTCTTCTTTCCTTTTATGTATTTTTACATTCACAATAGGCATTTTTTCCAGAAGTATTTCTCTTTTTGAGGATTTCAAATTAACTTTCAATATGAATATTCTAATTTTACTGCTATTATTTGAGTAGAGTTGAACTACTGAATTTTAAGTTCTAGAGTCTTTGGTTTAAAAAAAATTTAGAGGTGGTATGTATAGAATGTCAGTTTGTTATGGTATTATGATGTGTTATGTCCAGTGCTTAAGTATATTTTGTTTATATTTTAAATTTGTAACTCTTCATTTTGGTTTAACCAACATTTCTCTGAAGAAACTAAACATATTAATTAATTTACATGTTAATTAACTAATTTTCACTAGGAGTACTTACGGTGAAAATGGTAATAGTCATTTGCTGTGAAGATTTCCTGATGGCCTATGTGTGTATGAGAAAATGGATTAGGGAAAGCAGTTTGGGGCTTAGAAAATACCTTTAATGGAGGAATCCAGGTCTGCTGCTGCCCTGTGATTTCACTTTTTTTTTTTTTATTTCTCTGTGGTGCTAAGACACATGCCACAATTCTTTGGCTAGAATGTTGATATGAAAAATTATATCATATGAACCATCAGTTTGATAGAATGGAGACTGTTATTATACCTTAAGAACATTTTAGGTATATTTATGTCATAATGAGATCAATAAGATAACCTTTTTGGTCTCAGATATATATGATGAAAAGTTTAATTCAAAATACAGATATAAATGGTGATAGCTATATTGAATTGTACCTACTGATAAAAAAAGAATATGTATTTGCATATTGAAGTCAACGAACATCTTCTGAGCCTCTAGAATGTAAACTGTATAGTGATGATGGTAGCACAACATTGTGAATGTAATTAACATCACTGATTTATTTATGTGAATGTGGTTAACAGGGAAAAGTTTAGGTTGTAAATGTTATTAGAATAAAAATTAAAAAAAAAAAGTCTGGGACTGTACAGCACCAAGAGTGAACCCTAATGTAAACTATGGACTATGGTTAATTGTACAATTATAAAAATGTTCTTTCATCAATTGTAACAAATATACCACACTAATGCAAGGTGTTAATAATAGGGTGGTATATAAGGACTATTTTATGCATGATTTTTCTATAAACCTACAACTTCTCTAATAATAATAACAGTAATAATAATATTGTGCTAAAACGTTTTGGGTAATCAAGGTGAGGTGTTTACTATCTAGCAGAGTTCAGGCATATCCAAACAATTATAAAACTGTGTGCTATGTGTGATAGGTATGAAAAAAAGAACTCTAGAAAGCAGAGGAAAGAAATAGAAGGGGGTGGAGGCTGGGATGGTGAAGGCTTCCAGGAGAAATGCACTTATGGTGGGCTCTATTAAAATGATGGTAAGTACTATTAAAACATTGAAAATGGGGGTGGCAGACAAGTGAAGAGAAAACTTTGGTGGGAGATAAGAGAAGAATTACCGGAACACCACATTTGATGAGGCTTTCACATAAATGGAGTAAAAGACATCTGGGGAGCAAATAGCTGGAGCAAAGCCACAAGAGTGGGAAAATGCTGGAAAATTCCTGTTTGGCTGAATGAGAGACGTATAAAAGAGAGATAAGGCTGTAGAAATAAGTTGAGACCAAAACGTAGGGAGCCTAAAATGCTAAACGGAGCTGGTTGAACTCCCTTTGTCGGAAGAGTCTTTCAGGAGCGGCGGATAGGATGGCTTAGAAGTTAGAGAGTGGAAGCTGGGCCGTGCACTATGTGTCAGGAGGTAGTAGTTGAATTCCAGTAGTGCAGGACAGATTTAATAAAATCCTGAACGGGGTAGGCATGGCCATAGTCATGGGAAGGTGGGAGGAGATGCAAGAGGCACTATGGATGAGGAATTGACATTCTTGTCACTGGCTGCAGGTGAGGAGGAGGACAGGGGAGGATCCCACGATGAACTAATGTTTTGAGCCTGTGTGGTGATCAGGGTGGCACTGCTCTCCTCTATGAGGATAGATATCCCTGCTGTAGGAATAGGGTTGTGAATTGAATTAAGGTGTTGGAAGGACAAAGCAGTTGACATTTTCAGCAGTCATTGGGAATTTAGAGTCTAAAGAGCAGGAGAAACTCGGCTATTGAGTCCACCACATTGTCTGGATAGTCAACATGCTGAGAAATTAATATTTTCAGGAACAAATGATTAAAGTTTTGAAAATGTAGCAGGGCCATCAGCATCTATGAAATATACCCCCATAACTTGATGGAACTCCCAGATCTTAGTAATACCATGTAATCTTTCAATGGCATAATTTTCTTAGTTACAAGATTGGGAAAAATAGCACCACTTCTATGCCCATCTCCCAAATTCCAGGATTGTATTAAAGGAATTGTTTTGGTCAAAAGTATACAATAGATGACTGTGTACAAATGTATGTGTACATGCCAGAGAGAAAAAAAGTACAGCAATATTTTTATTTTTTAATTGCACATTATAAGGTGTCATAAATACTAAACTTTACAGTAGTAGTGAACTTTTATAAGCACTTATTCTGTGCCAGGCAAAATTCTAAGTACTGTGCAAGTAATTAATAGTTAACACCATAACATCATATTATCTTCATTTTACAGATGAGGCAACAAAGTTTCAGAGAAATTAAATAACATTTATAAAGCTGGGATTTGAACCCAAGCATTCTGGCTTCAGCACCCAGGCACATAACCATTTGGCCATGTTGCCTTCTTACTGAGTGAGCATTGGCTTCAGTCCATGTTTTATTTTGTTAATGCATTTGCATTCACATGGCCTTCCCTGTCACCCTCCTCTCTAGTCTTTAAGCTTGTGTGGTCTGGATGCACTGCTTTTGCTTCTACACATACCCATTTCCTTGCTCTGAAGGGAAATCAGTTGAGGGCTGGTACCATGTGTTGTACGGGGACAGGCATAGCATGGAAAAAGAGTGAGTGCCTTGGATTTAGTTCAAATATATTTCAAATCCAAGTATTCAGTCTTACTGTGACCTTGGGAAAGTTGCTTACCAATCTGAATCCCTGTTCCTCTGCTGTGAACACCAACTGGTAGAGAGTTAAATGAGATAATACATGTGGAGGGCCTACACAGGTCACAGGGGCCAATTTATCCATTAAGCACAGTAGGCACAGTATATAGAGCCCGCAGTATATTCAGGACTCCATGAAAATGTAATTTCTTTTAATATAGAAAGGGAAATGAACTTCCAGTCTTAATAAAATTGAATATATGGTGTTTATATATTCATTTTTATCTCAACACAGTTGTAAAATACAATTTTTATTATTATTATTTTTTAGAGGGAAGGGGCCCATGGAGGCAAATGTGTCTCAGGCTCATGAAAAGCATAATGTCACCCTGACAATCACTCCTTGATTAGAACCCTTAAACCTCCTTTAATGTCTACAACGTAATGCTTGCACCATTCATTTTGTTGATTGATTCATTAGCCAGCTAATTTCTAGCGCATGTCAATTAAAATAAAATTAAAATTTATATATATGTTCCTTCATTCAAGAAGATTTCGCTAACACCCCCTCCCAAAATAGTAAATTATTTTCTCTTCTGGTCTAGCTAGCTCTGCACCATTTGGTAAATCTTCTCATACCGTATTTAAACTATTTATGGACACATCTATCTCTCCTACTGGACTGTCAAATCTCCTGGAGGGCATGGACTGAATCTCATTGTATCCCAAATAACTAACAGAGTGCATGGCACACAGAAGATTGTTCATAAAAGTTTGGTGAATTAACTTGATTCTGTTTGTAACACTAGCGTTGTATTGCCATCTGTTTGTAAATGTGCTTTGTAACTAAGACTTCACCTAAAACTTGAGACACCTGAAATGAGAAATTGTCCTCTCTCCTGCAAAGTCACCTCCTCTTTATGACTTTTCAATAACTTTCCAGGAGTCCTTTCTACCAGCGTAATTATCTCTTAAAAATTGAAAAGTTAGGTAAGTTTGTCAAGACTTCTTTCCTCCCTTGCTAAATTAATTTAATTAACAAAGGGCTTGTAAAAATAACCAAGGCCCTTTAATATCTTCATGTTTGCATTCTTGTATTACAAAGGTTCTGTGTCCTGCTGACCTAATAGGAACACAGCGTGAGGGTGAGAAATGAGCCTTTAATTCCCTGGTACCAAAGATGGACAAGCATTACCTGATTACAGAGTAGGAGACAACATATGGTAACTACTAGGGTTTAAGCATCTAGCTTTATGGACAATGGCTTTTCTTATGTTACTTTAATATTATTTACAAAAGGTTCATTTCCTCTGAAGAGGAGCAGAACACATAATAAATTATTAGGAAATTGGTTGCTGATTAGTTTTCACCCTGTAGTATTTTTTTAAGAACAAGTACCACTTTGCTTTTCATTTATTTTTCTCTCTCCCATTCTTTGATATATAACTTTCTCAGGCTTGAAGAGGTTTTACCTCTTAATAGCTTGTGGTGCATAGATGAGTGAGGCACCGGAGGGGGAAAAACTGTTTGCAGTTTGAAAAATTGTGGCTGATCGTACCAATTACATCCAAGCTGTTGGGAAAAAGGGTAATTTTTGTTCTTTCTCAATTCTGGTACCGCACAATTGTCTGCAACAAGGTTGGTTACTTGCAGAGATTATTTTTTAGTCTTAATATCACTCTGAAAGAGAAGTGGCTATTTTTAGCTATGGAAACCCAACCTATGCTCATGAACAGAGAATGAAAATTTCAAATATTGGTGTGGTCTAAATACTTGGAGTCTCATGCTTACTGGTTTCTTCAAAAGTTCTTTAAATTCCTAATTGTCAAGGAGGGATGACCGATAAGAAAAAGGGATAATTATTACCTTGGTGTGAGGTAGAATCTACTATTGGCATGGCATTTTTCAGTTGGCGGAATGCTTTCCTATGAATTATTTCTTTTGATGCTTACAACCCCATGAGGAATGTTTTATTATCACCAATATTTTGCAGGTGGGGAAATTGAGGTCTTTGGACTTTAAGTGACTTGGACAAGATAACACAGTTAGTAACTGCCAGAATTAAAATCAAATTCTGGGCCATCTTCTTATTTAAATTCCCTTGTTATGTCTGACATCCTTGCTACTAAGCTCTTTAAGCTAGAAGCTTCCTGCTACAATTGGAGGATAATCATAAACAACCTTTCTCTGACCCTTTCCAGGCTTGCTTCCCTCTGATACCTTATCCACCTTCATTTCTACTGGATCTTAATTCTTGCTTCTGCTCTGACTGGCATAATATGTGTCCCCCCCATTTTTGGAGTTTGGCCTGAAAACAATGTCATTTCTTTCATTTTTCAAATTAATAGCTCAAGCAATTACATTCCAGTGTGGCAGGAAGTTTAGTTTCTCGTTCTTAAGATTTCCCACTCCTCCTTAGTTATTGAGGAATCCTGAAGCCTGCTAAATCCAAAGGGGTTCATTCTATCTTTCACCTGCCAAGTGGAGAAAACATTTAAGTAGAGTCACTGATTCCTGCTGTTGCATGTGGCTGTCAGATGGTGTTGCTGTGGTAGACTGATCCTCCACAGTTCCGTGGCTGATTTCACTGTTGCTTGGTTGTCCTTTTGACAACAGGTCCCTCATCAACTCTCAGGGATACCTCATGTTGGGTACCATAACTCCAGCTCTTTTTATTTCACACTTCTAGATCCAATCATTATCCCCCAAACTGGGGTGTTCTTGTGGCAGCATGGCTGAATCTGGAAGAGCTTCCTGCATAAGCCGCAAGCTGAAATCATCACTCATTCTCAAAAACATGCCTATGTCCAAACCCAAACCTCCATTTGTGATACCCTTTCCTTAAGGCAATTTTATTTTAAGGTCTAGTTGCCCTTTCCTACCACAGGGCTTTGGGGGAGGTCATTCTAATCCATTTTGACAGGTCTTCCAAACGTTGACTTTTAGGGAGCGGGGCTTAGGTTCTTTCTCACAAGAGGATAAGAACATCTTGGTGGATGGCATCTTTAGTCATATTCCAAACCCTCTCCTCCCACCTTCAAAAAAGTTGTCTTCATGTCAAGAGGATACCTTCAAGAGACCTGGACAATCATTGCCCCTACCCCTAGATGTGGAAAGGCTGGTATTATTCTCAAACAAAGCCCCATGGGGCACTCTGCTTCATCTCTGTTGAACATTCCCTCGTCACACACGTTTGTATAATTCCCTCGTCACACAAGTTTGTATAACTGCACATACTTTTCACTTGTTCCGTTACGTACACGGTTACTTCATTTGCTTCTCACAAAACTGAGTTAGGTGGTTATGACACATTTTATTCTCCATAATGTATGGTAGAAAGATTGAAGCTTGTAAAGGTGTGCTTGTCCCAACTAGCCAGAAAGGTGGAAAGGCCAGACTATAAAGTAGGTGTTTTGACCCCAAAGACCACCTAGATTGCACTATACTCTGAAGCCTCTTGTGATCTAATTTGTTCAGTGACTATTTAAAAATTTGTTCAAGAATGTCCTTAGATATCACTACTTTAAGGGCTTTAGATTCTTCTGTGGTTTCCGGGTTTTTTTTTGTTTTTTTTTTTTGGTTTTTAAATTTTCTTTATAAAAAATTCTCCACTAACTCTTGACTCATTGCCTTAATACAACCCATTTTCTAAGAATTAACTTCAAAATCATTGAAATACATTTTTCCAAACAAACAAAAGATGATCAGACTTTTAAAGGAAAACAAATAGGAAAACAATACCTCTAGGGAATATAGAAAACCTCTATTTTAAACCTTATATTTGATTTTGACTTCATCTGGCCATATTTTCAGGGGAAATAGAATGAATCAAAACCAAGGATTGTCAACTGGTTAGACTATATACGTTTGAGTACTTTTAAAGTTGTATATAGATTAGGTACTTGTTATTCTTTATAAGCAGGGGTATAATAACTAGAATAATACTAAACTGCTCCCTCAGTTTAAACAAATGAATATAAAGTCATCATTTTTTATCAATTTAAGTAAAAATATACTACAGTAGTTAGAAAAATGGGCTTTGAAGTAAGAAAAATAAGAGTGATAGAGTCTCAACTTTGCCTTTATTATATGAGTGAATTTAGACAAGTAACTTAAATTCCAAGCCTCAGTTTTCCTATGTCTAAAATTGAGATAATAATACCACATTTCTCATAGGACTCTTGGGAAAATTGTTCAACAAAATATATTTACCATATTTACAAAAGTGCTAGGTATTTTGTGAGTATACAATCAACATCAACTATATTGTCACTACCAAATAAATTAATTAGTACCACTGCAGTTGCAATTACTATTTTACCCTACTAAATTAAAACCCTAAACCTGAAGAGCAAGAGTTAATGTAATTCTGTTCTTACAGAATTATCAGAGATATAATTGTCATTGTTGGGCATACATTAGTTGTATGTCAAGAGGTTATAGCTATGGGGTTATTGTTTTATAAGAGGTTCTTTCTGTACCATTATAATTTCAATTGAGTTAGAACTTACCCAGAAACATAGAGATTTTAAAATTTTATTTAGTTCCCATTTGCTTATAGATTTTTGCTTCCTTTAGCATCAAATACCCTCTCCTGTGCTTTTATTCCCAAGACTTATTGTTGAATTATTTGTTAGTGTAGCTTCGGTTCATGTTACCTACATTATTTTCGCATTCAAATTTATTAATTAAAAAATTCGTAAAAGCAAACCTCTTTTATACAAGTAGTACATGATTATAGTGAAAGAAATAGGTAAGCACATCCACACACAAAAGTTCAAGTAACCCATATTCCCACTATTTGCATTTTGAGATAGCATCTCCTTATCATCTTCTGATTATCACACTTGCTTTAGTAGATTGAAGTCTCTCTGGATTGACACCCTTTTCACCCACCTAACCCCGCTGGTTGCAGCAAGATGGGGAAGGAGAACCTAAGCGGGGTTAATAGGGGCTCTACATCTGTTTCCCAGCCCTGGGTTCCTTTCGTGCAGAGATGGCACCACAGGACTGCTGAGGTAGCATGACTTCACAAATTGACATTTATTTCTACTGTCAACTATTGTCAACTAGAGACAAATAAACTCTGAGGCACTTACATTTTCCAGCTTAGAGGGATTGTAACCCAAGTTCATCCCTTGTGGTTTTACCCCGTGTTCACTGCCTGCCTATCTCCAACTCTGTTCCGCCTTTCCCTACCAAAGTGGAAATAATTTTTTTTTTGAATTTTATTGGTATATGTCTCTCCTCATTGTGCTATTAAAGATTCACAATCCTTTTTCTGAAATTCTGAAATTTGCATTTCAGAATTCAAAAAAGTTTAAGACTAAAAATATTTTCATAATGAAGCTAATATGATGTCTCTTGTTGACAGACTCTCTCAGTTTCTGTTTTATCTGTGAATATTTAAAACTCTCCCTCATTTTTGAAGGACAGTTTTTCCAGATAAGGGATACTTTGTTGGCAGTTTTTCTTTTTCAGTATATTAAATATATTATACCACTGTTTTCTTGCCTCCATGGTTTTTGATGGGAAATTGGAATTTTGTCTTATTGAACATCTCTTACATGTGATGAATCAGTTTTCTCTTGCTGCTTTCTGAATTCTCATTTAACTTTGGCATTTGGCATTCTGATTAGTATGTGTCTCAGAGTAGGTCTATTGGGATTTATTCTGATTTATTCTGTATGTTGCAATTCTTAGACATGTATATCCAAGTTAAGAGTTGGGAAATTTGGGTCCATTTTTTCCTCAAATATTCTTTCTGCCCCTTTTCCCTTCTCTTCTCCTTCTGGGACAACATGACACGTGTGTGTGTGTGCTCCATGCTGTCATTCAATTCCCTGAGACCTGCTCATTTTTCTCCCATTCTTTTCTTTATTGGTTTTTCTGTTTCTTTGATTTTGGATGTTTTGTCTTCTAGTTCACTGATCCTTTCTTTTGCATGTTCAAATCTGCTGTTGTATGTCTCTAGTGTATTTTTAGTTTCTTCTATTGTGCTTTTCATTCCCATAAGTTCTATTATTTTTCTTTGCATGCTTTCAGATTCTTCTTTATGCTCACACAGTGTCTTCTTAATATCCTTTGTCTCTTTATGAATATTTTCTTTCCTCTCCTTGAATTGATTTAGGAAATTTATTTGAACATCTTTGATTAGTTGTTCCAAATTCTGTGTCTCCTTCAACTTTTTAATTTGTTCCTTCTCCATCTGCAGCTGCCAGCCACAGATCATACCAAGGCTGCTTGCCTCAAGGGTGGGGGATGGGTTTCAGCCACTGCCATGGTGCAATTCATTTATGATTTCTTTGTGGCATCTTTTCAGTCTCCCTGACCCACTCTTTCTTAAATGCTGAATAGTGCTCCCCTGGCCTCTAGAGCCCTAGAACCCTTGTTTCAGACAGTTTCTGCCTGTCCAGTAACTGCTTTTGGAGAAGGAGAGTGTCCTGCAGCTCCCTACTCTTCCATCTTCCCCAGAAGTTGACTTCTGAATTTTTATTTCCTACCTGGCATCTATAAATTCCACAGTAACATTG
The DNA here is from genome assembly GCF_015220235.1 of Choloepus didactylus. Classification (NCBI taxonomy): domain Eukaryota; kingdom Metazoa; phylum Chordata; class Mammalia; order Pilosa; family Megalonychidae; genus Choloepus; species Choloepus didactylus. The sequence continues at coordinate 19,462,891 of NC_051325.1, read as the reverse complement.
TTTTGCTATTCTATTGAATAAAGGAACACTGAGGGAAAAGAGAAGCATTTCCCATACCAAGCTGGCCCTACAATGCCAGCTGTACAGACTCAGGCCCAAGAGAAGAATACATACCAGAGTTTCTGAACCTCAGCACTATTAACAGTTTGTTCCAGATAATTCTTTGTTCTGTGTGTGGGTGGAGGCAGTGGGGGAGAGCTACCCAGTGCATTGTAGGTTGTTAGCAGCATCCCAGATCTCTACCCACTAGGTGCCAGTGGCTCTCCTTGGCCTCCTCAGTTGAGAGAAACAAATGTCTCCAGATATTGCCAAATGTTCACTAAGTGCAAAATCCCCCTTTCCCCACATTAAGAACCACTGCTGGAGAGGTAGACCTTGTGTGTTCTGGAGGTTTCTGCAGGGCAGGTAGGAAGAAATGGTACCTTGAGATAGTTTTATGGCTGGGGGTGGGTGTAATCCAGGCCAGCATACCTTTCTGTATTTTACTTTGCAACTCATTCATTCATTCATTCAACTAATATTTATTAATTGCTGATGATGTGCCAGGATAGTACTGGTTTCTGGAATAGTGTTGAGTAACAAAATAAGGTCCTTATTCTCAGGGAGTATGCCTTCTGGTTGGAGTGGGTTGGATGAGGGGAGTGACAAGTGTAAATAATAAGTAAATAATTTTTAAATAGTCATAAATCAGTAAAAATGTATATAAGTAATATAATTTCAAATAGTGAAATGGGCTATAAAGAAAATAAAATAGGTGATTGTACAGAGAGATGGGGGATGGATGGGTGCTACTTTCAATAGGATGACCAGGGAAAGCTTTTCTGAGGAGGTGACATTTGAATTGAGAAAAAGCCAATCATGTGAAGATCCAAGGGGTGTGTATTCCAGGAAAACAAAATTTGATGGCCCTCAGATAAGGATGAGTTAGTTCTGTTTAATGACAGTGAAAAGCCAGTGTGGCTAAAATATAGAAACAAAAAGCAACTTGATTTCATTATAATTGCAGTGAGCTGCCACTAGAAGCTTAAGCAGAATTGACATTTTCTCATTTGAAGTTTTAAAAAGACTATTCTGGAGGCTCTAAGATGGTGGCATAGAGAGGAGTGGAAGCTAGTTAGTCCCCCTGGAACAAATAATAAACAACCAGGAACAACTAGTAAATAATCTGGAATAACTGCAGGAGGACAAATGTGACCATCCACTCATCATACACCAACCTGGATTGGGAGGAATGCCCGAGATTGCAGCATAAAATCTGAAAGTAAAAGCTGCAGCTCTAAGCCAGGAGCCCCCTCCCTCCACAGCCCAAGCTGCAAAAGCCTTGTGGTACCAGAGAGAAGCTCTTTCCCAGCAAGCAAATATAGCTCAGCTGAGCTCCAAATGGGGTTTTAATTAACAAGTGTGGACTGCTCACTACGAGCTACGAATCTCCAACAAGCAGACAGGCTTTTGGTGATGACTGACCTTGAAGAGGACTAGCCCTGACAGGGGATTTCTGTCCCTGTTTCAGCTCACTGGCAAAAGCCTCAGCCATTTTCAATTCCCAGCACTCTGACCGAGACAAGGGTGGAGACAGCACAGGGAGAGTCTATTCAAATGCTAATGAACTATCCCTAGGGGGTTATCTTCCCTAAGAGGAAAGAGGTGAGGCCCAGCTCTACTACCTGCCTTCCATTCAGAACCAGAGCCCAGAGCCTGGGGGAAAACAGCCATGGGCCACCCTTCCTTACACCAGTCTGGAGTTAAAGGCTGACAGGCACAACTTGCTGGGCAGAAAAGTGCAGTGACCTGAGACATCACAGGGTGTACCAATTTTCTAAGACACACCCTCAGGGAAACCAGATACTGAATATTCTTCCTTTTGGGACCTGAGCCCATTCTGGTCTGGGAAAACCTGACTGGGGTAACCAAGGAAACTATGCCTAGACATTAGAAAACTACAACCTACACTAAGAAAAATGAAGGTATGGCTCAGTCAAAGGAACAAACTTATACTTCAACTGAGATGCAGGAATTGAAACAACCAATAATAAGTCAATTCAAAAGTTTGGGGAAGAAGTGGCAAAAGAGATGAGCCATATAATGAAAACACTGGGCGTACATAAGGTAGAAATTGAAAGTTCGAAAAACCAACTGGCAGAATCTGTGGAAATGAAAGCCACAACATAAGAGATGAAAAAGACAATGGAAACATACAACAGCAGATCTCAAGAGGCAGAAGAAAACATTCAGGAACTGGAGAACAAGACACCTGAAAGCCTACACACAAAAGAACAGATAGAGAAAAGAATGGAAAAATATGAGCAACATCTCCAGTAACTTAAGGACAAAATGAAAAGCAAGAATATACATTCATTGGTGTCCCAGAAGGAGAAGAGAAGGGAAAAGAGGCAGAAGCAATAATAGAGGAAATAATCAATGAAAATTTCCCATCTCTTATGAAAGACATAAAATTATGGATCCAAGAAGCACAGCATACCCCAAACAGAATAGATCTGTGTAGGCCTATGCCAAGATATTTAATAATCAGATTATCAAATGTCAAAGATAAAGAGAGAATCCTGAAAGCAGCAAGAGAAAAGCAATCCATCACATATGAAGGAAGGTTGATAAGACTATGTGTGGATTTCTCAATAGAAACCATGGAGGCAAGAAGGAAGTGGGGTGATAGATTTAAGATACTGAAAGAGAAAAACCAAAAACAACCAAGAATCCTATATCCTTCAAATATGAGGGAGAGCTTAAAGTATTGTCTGACAGACAATGACCGAGCTTATGAACAAGATTTGCTCTACAGGAAACACTAAAGGAAGCACTGCAGACAGAAAGGAAAAGACAGGAGTGAGAGGTTTGGAAAACAATTTTGGGAGATAGTAGCACAGCAATGTAAGTACACTGAACAAGGATGACTGTGGGTATGGTTGAAAGAGGAAGGTTGGGACCATGTGAGACACCAGAACAAAAGATGAAGGATAAAGACTGGGACTGTGTAACTCAGGGAAACCTAGGATGCTCAATGATTGTAATAAAAGGTACAAATATGTTTTTACATGAGGGAGAAAAAATGAATGTCAACATTGCAAGGTGTTAAAAATAGGGTGGGATTGGGGGGAAAATATAGTCAGTGCAAACTAGAGACTATAATTTTTGGAAACGTTGTATTATGCTTCCTTTAATGTATCAAAGGCAAATGCATATGGAGAGGTGGGGAATAGGGGAAGGGTATTGGACTCCTGGCACTGGTGACATTGTCTGACTCTTTATTCTACTTTAGGTTAAAGCCATCTTTCCTTTTGTTGTTTTCTAGCTGTTAAGTTGTGTGTTTTTGTTTATTTGTTTGTTTTCTCCCTCTCTTTCTCTTTTCTTTTTCTTTTATCTCTCTGCCTTCTTTGACTCTTCCTCCTTCTTTGTGGAAGAAATGGAGTTGTCCTTAGATAGTGGCAGTGATACTGAATACATAAATACGTGACTATACAGGGAACCAATGATTCTTTACTCAGAATGGAACGTATGGTATGTGAACAAAACCGTCTTAAAAGAAGTGGGTTGATGAAGAATGCTTGAGGGCACTATATTGAGTGAAATAAGAAAGACACATAAAGGCAAATATTGCAGGGTCTCAGCGAGACCCTAATTATAATGTGTAAACTCATAGACATGAAATATAAGTTACCAAGATATAGAATGAGGCTCAAGAATGGGGAGCAGTGGCTTATTATGAGCAGGATGTTCAACTAGGGTGAACTTAAATGTTTGGAAATGGACAGGGGTGATGATAGCATGTTGTGAGAAGGTGGTGGAAAGGTAAGCTCAGAGTCACGTATGTCACCAGAAGGAAAGTTGGAAGTTAAAAGATGGGAATGTATGAAACAGTGAATCATGTGGTGGACAATGTCTGTGATTAACTATACAAATATTAGAAATCTCTCTCATGAACTAGAACAAATGTATGACACTACAATTAGAAGGTAATAATAGAGAGGCATATAGGAAAAAATATATATACCTATTGCAAACTATATACTACAGTTAGTAGTATTTTAACATTCTTTAATCAACAGTAACAAATATACTATACTAAAACTAATCAGTAATGGAGGGGGGCATGGTTAGGGGTATGGGAGGATTTGAATTTCCTTTTTTCATCTTTATTTATTTTCTGGAGTAATGAAAATGTTCTAAAAATTTGAAAAAAAATTAATTGTGTTGATGGATGCACAGCTGTATTATAGTACCATGGGCAATTGATTGTACACTTTGGGTCTTTGGATAGTTGTATGATATGTGAACAATCTCAATTAAAAAAAATTAATAGATATAGATACATATAGACTATTCTGAGGACAGGACTGAAAGCAGGTAAATTCATTAAGAGGTTTTGAAGAAGTAAGACATGTAGTGGTTTGAGTCAGAGTTGTAGCATTAGGAACAAAGAGAAGTGGAGGATTCAGAATCTGTTTTGAAACTGAGCTACTAGTTGTTCTGTTGTGTTGGAAAGAGATGAATCAAGAGGTGAATTCATGGGTTTGTGGCCTGAACAACTGGGTAGGCCATGTTGCCATTTACTGAGAAGGGGAAGTTTTGTTGTGAGACAACTAGGTTTCATATGAGTGTAAGGGGCAGGGGACAGAGACAGGGTGGGAGTGGAGCCTTAAAGGTCACCTTCTGTCCCCTCTTGTGTCCTTCTGCTTTGTGGTTAGCCAATAATTTGGAGTATGCATCTTTTTCAAATGATCTTTTATGAACTTCCTACTTTGAACTTCATTGACTCTGATTTGTATTGCAACCTAAGTTTTGAAATACCAAACACTGAAGCATTGTTCTTTCCTTTGCAAAAATACTTATGAGTATCAAGATTACAAATGACACATTCTCAGTAGATCATGTGTCCAGAGTTGCAGTTTCAGGAAAAGTAAAGGATTTATGTGGAAACATACATCCCCATCTGTCTCCATCTTCCTTGTGATCATTGACTCATGCAGACAACATGGCTGCTGGGCCACGAACCATGGAACAAAATGAAATGTCTTTTGCAACACAGGAAAGAAAATCCTATGAATCAGTGTTTTAACATGTGCAATTAATCAACAAAAATCCTCAAGAATTTAATCCATTTCCAGTGAATATTAGGAAGTTTCTTGTTCCTCTGCCCTCTTATTTCTTAAAGTTAGTCTTAAGCCTGGTATACTGTGGGGACTTAAAACACTCTCTCTTCAAGTTTCAGGAAGCAATAAACAGACTTGTTCTTTAGCCAGATCCAAATGTTGTGCTCCCTGCTTTAGGTTGAGAAAATCTTATTTACCAAACAAATAAACAAAGTCAAAATTAACAGGGTGGATCATTTGCTTTGGAGAAGAGTTTATTGTAGGATGTCTTTAAATAGTGAGCAGCATTAAAGGATTTAAAATATAATTTTATAAAAAAAACTTTTCTGAGATATATCCGTTTAATCTAATACAGACCTTCTGTACTGTGTTGGATGTAAATGTCTTAAGTTAATGCATAGATAAAGTTGCCATGGAGATTTTGACTTCATTTTCCAAGAAAATACAATATAATCTTTCGTTTCATTTCCCTCAATGAATAAAATATATGTCACTGTTAAGTTTCTCCTGTTCTTTATGTGAGTTCTCCTGGCAGTTTTCTATTCTACCTGGAGTTTCTTCTTTACCCACTGATTAATTTATTTCTCAGGCTGACAATAGTGTTGGGATAAGCTCATAAATAGTTATTCTTTGAATTCTGAAAAGGAAATCTTTTATGCATGAGTAAGTACAGTGTTTACTTGTGGATATTGTATTTAGGTCAAAATACACATTTTCTCTTTCTTATTATCTACTTTAAATGATTCTGGAAAAACATAATGATGGATTTTAATCAGTAAAGTATAATATTGTTTGAGGGTTGGCTTTTTTTTTTGTGCCTAAGAGCAAGATAATATGTGTGAAATCCTACATTAATAATAATAATAATATTATTATAATAAAAGTTGAAAATTGAATTTGGGTGAAAATGCTTTGAAATTGCTAAAAGTTTGCATATATGAGGTGTTTTTATTATTATTGTTATTATTTTTTGTGATTATTAAGGTGTGCTAGATAATGATTGGTTTGTAATCCAAAAATTAGGTAATAAAGACAACTTATAGTTAATTCTACACTTGGAGTCTTATATTAAGAAGCATTTCTTATAAGTGCTTTTTTAGGAGTTTCATAGAAGTCTTTGGTGGAATTGCTTTGCTTCTAGACTTACATTCTTAAAATACTTGTGTTCAGATTTTTCATAATATGTAGTATATGGTGTGGTGGTGAAGAATATGGCCTGGGCTGCCAAAATGCCTGGGATCATATATAGCCATTTTGTGCCTGTGTTTTCTTTATGTGTAAAATGACAATACTAATAGTATTCTGAGAATTAAATGAGCTAATATAAGTAAAAAGTAAATATAATTAAAACAATGAGCTAATATAAGTCTGGCACATAGTGAAAAACAAACATCAGGGTTTTTCTTCATTATGCCCAGAGATCAGCAATGACCTGTTGTTTTCATCATAATTTGCCTAATTATTAACATCCCATAAAATAGAAAAGTTAAGGTACATAATAAAAACAAAACCAAACCAGGAGTTGGCCTTTAAAAGGGAAAAAAAAGCAGCATCTTGAATCCATGCTCTACCCAAGGGTCGGGCTCAGTGCTTGACAAAGAGTAGGCCCTCTGCAAACCTGGGTCCACTTATTGACTGTCTAGGATTCCCGTCAATGAAAACAAAGGACATCACTGCTATGTTCTTAAGAAATCTGTGTAGCATTTTTATTTTATATTTGGTCTTTAACCTTGGTAGAATGAGAAACTTTTGAAGATATAGTATTATGGCTGAAATATTATGATATTTTAATACATACTCTTTAGTTCATTCAGCTAATATTTTCTATGTTCTTAGCAACCTTTTAAAATGTATGGTTCCAAATTATGTAGTGGATTAGTCAGGTTCTCATCTGATATTTGAAATGTATACATTGTCAATTTTCCAAAAAAGCAAAAGTTAGGAGATTTTTTATGGGAAATGAAGTAGAATTATCCTTTTTTTTTTTCTCTCTCTTTTTTTAATTCTTGCCTGCCTTGGATTTTGTGGTTTTAATCAAACCAGCATTTAAAAATACTGGGCTCTGTCTGTTAGGAACTGAGTGTTGTTTATAGAGATTTTTAGGTGCAAATTATCTAGCCAGATGTTTAAACACCAAGGGGAAACAAGTTAAATACAATTAACACAGTTCTCATTTATCAAGTACTTAATTCTCAGCAGTAGGCCACAAAATCCGGCTTTTGATTCCCATAATATATAAAGAAATAACTATTTAGATAACAAAATGAAAAATAGAAAAGCCCAATTTTGAAATATAAAGTATGCAAAATTAGGAAACATTCTATTTTTTTCAGATGGCTTCCTCAATTTTGGTTCTTGACTGAATCATTGCATTTTATGGATGCTGGAACAGATACAATATTGCATTGTAATTTTAACCTAGGTAAATCTTATCAGTGGATTATTGGCCTATGGAAATACACACTCACACACACATACAAGTATAAAAATAAAATTGCATAATGTTGCATTGTTTCAGTTGCAAAAATACAACTCATCTCTTACATAGTTGATTGTAATATTGTGTTAAATGTGGAAATGTGGATATATTTTAATATGTTTAGTATGCTATGAGGTAGGGTGTCCCAAGATAATAGTGCTAGAAACTACAAAGGTCTTAAATATTTATTATGTCAAATTTTAAAATGTTATTTATAATTTTTAAAAATTATAACAATAATGTAATTATAGAAAGTTTGTGTTTGGAGACAGAGAATAAAAAGTCAGGCACTAACTAACAGAAATCATTTGTCCCTTACATTGACATCTGCCTATCATGATCTATTCATTTATTGTGATCTATCCGACTATCTATCCATCCATCCACCTACTTATCTGCCCATCCAGCTATCCTTCCATTTATCTTTCAGTCATCCATCTATCTATCATGATCTTTCTATATGTATCTCCCATTGTAATTGCAATTTTGCATCTTATCCCTTATAAGCATTTACAGAGTTGTTTTACATATTCTGAGGTATATTGCTAAAGTTCTGAGTTCTTAAGTCTTCCTGAAGAATAACAAAAATAATAATTTGAGTTTTACAAGTCTCTTTTAAGACCTAGGGAATCATTCCCAATATTAATTTTGAGCCTAATTTTCAATAGGGCATTAAAAGCAGTAGAACAGTAGAAATTGTATTAGTGTAAGAACCAGGAGTTTATGTTCAAGTCCCAATTCTGACAACATGAAGGGCTTGAACCTTGGTTATTACAGTCTCTTGCACTTCTCTTGTTTGAAGCATGTTGGTGATACTTGTGCTTATATGAGAAATGCACCATGATAATAAGTTATGACCCATGTGCTTGACCTAAAACCATGTTCTAAGCTGAACAGAGATTTTATAGATATGCTTTCTTAGGCTTTTATTGCTTTATCATAGAATGACTGTGTTTTGGTCAGAGAGATGCTTGTGTTTCTTCTCTTTATTAATGTATATGAGGAACAACAGAAGGTAATAGGGATGACTGGGAAGGAGAAAACCAGACCTTAGTAAGTGGGGATGAGAGTAGTGGAGAAGAAAGCAATTTCACAATCCAATTATTTATTTGATAGCATTTTAAGTATGGGGCTAAGAAAACCTTTTTAAGTATGGAGATAAGAAAACGTTAGTAAGAAAAAGAGAGAGCAATGTATTAAAGAGACAAAAAAATTACAGTGGAGAAAGGATACTCCCAAAGTTTTCCTCTGGTTCACATGGCTTCCATTTTTCCTCTTTCTTTGCCTGTGCTCTTTGTTTCTGGATCTGAAGGAGGGAGTATTGTAAAGTATGGTAAAGGCAAGCTTCCCACCAGAATTTCCTCTGAAAGACCCCTCATACTGAATTTGCCTAGGGTCTCTGGGGTCATCTAGGACACCAGTCTGAGTTTCTGCGCATGCTCAGATTACACCGGCCTGCACAACAAGCTCAAAAGGAGAAGAAGCTGAGGAGGCTCACAAGTTTTGGGTGGGTTTCAGTATCCTAAAATTATTTATACATAATCATTTTTGTAGCTATGAACAATAGGAGTTTTCAGAAACTACATTCCATTTGTGTTACAAAACAATTAAATAATAATTCACTTTGCCATAAGTTGCAGAGTGCTAAGCAAACATCATGTTTATTTACGTAGCTTATTTTCACCCCATCTGCCTATATAAACTCATCATTGTCCTTCACTCCTCTCAATTTATTAAATGAGATTTCCTTCTTACTGTAATATTTAGGGTAAAAGTATCATCCACATGTCAGAAGTAGCTGTTGTTGTTTGCTACCACCCTAGAGGCTTGCCAGTTTTCAAATAATAAATTAATGTAAAAGCATGTTCAACATTAATTTGTTTTCTTTTCATTCTGTCTCTGTGAACGAGGCAGCATGGTGTAGTGATTAAGAGCCATGTATTTGGAGCCTGAGTTTCAGGGTTTGAATTCTAACTCCACACTTGTCTTAGTTTCCTAGGGCTGCTGTAAAAAGTGACCACAAACTTGGTGGCTTAAAACAGAAATTTATTGTCTCTCAGTTCTGGAGGCTAGAAGTCTGAAATTAAGGTGTTGGCAGGACCATATTCTCTGAAATCTGTAGGGAAGTATCCTTTCTTGCCAGCTTCTGGTAGTTTGCTGGCCATCCTTGCATTTCTTGGCTTACAGTTGCAGCCCTTCAGCCTCTTCCTGCATCACTGCATAGCCTCCTTCTCCATGTGTCTGTCTGTGACTCTCCCCCCTTCCTATAAGGACGCTAGTCATATTGGATTAAGGGCCCACCTCACTCTAGTAACAACCTCATTTTAACTAAATTCCGATCTGCAATGACCCTATTTTCAAATAAGGTCACATTCACAAGTGCCATATATTTAGTGGGAACATAATTCAGTCTATAACAACACCTAACCAACTGTGTGACTTTGGACAAGTTACTTCACTTTTCTGTGTCTTAATTTCTTTGTCTATAAAATGATGATAATTATAGTAACTTCCTCTAATGTTATGAAGATTAAATGAGTTAATTTAGGCTAAGCACTAAGAACAGTATTGGAGCATATAAGCTCTTCATAATTCAGTGTTTCTCAGCATTGGTGACATTAGAATCACCTGGGGAGTTTAATGCCCAGGCTCCACACCTACCCAATTAAATCAGAATACTTGGAGGTGGTACCAGGTATCAGTAGACTTTAAACTCCCTAGGTGATTCCAATGAGCAGTCAAAGTTAGGAACCATGGCCATAAATACTAGCTGTAATTAGCCTGCTGATGAAATTATAAACTTTCTAAGGGCAAGGAGCATTTTACTTCTTTTTATACCCTCTTCCCCATAGCATCTAGCTCAGCACCTTAATTGTAACTAATGCTCACTAATGCTCATTAAATACTTATCAATTAAGGAAAACATGTTGATGATTCTTTAGGTGTGTAAAGACCTTGCAGTACTGTAGAGGTGCTAATTTTAAGAATTAATTATTCATTCCCTCATTTATTCATTTGTATATGCGACACATTTTTGGATCTCGATACGCCATGCTAGACAATGCAGGTAGATAGAGATAAAAAAAAATGCAGTCCCTGCCCTGAAGAGTTGATAATTTGTGTATGTGAATGACATGATGATTGGGAGCATGAGTAAATACTTACAAGACTAATAGACCATGTTTAAGTGCTATGTTGCAATCTGGGTTCCTTAGGAAGCACATGCATGATCAACACATATATGTTTGACGGAGCATGCAGGATCAACACATATGTGTGTAATGGGAAGGGGAGAGGAGCAGAAATGTGACTGGGCAGGGAGAAATTAAAAATTAAATTAAATTTCTATATAACCCAGCAGAGGCCTCAGCCAATCTGCAAGGAGCTCTGGGGCTGGGATGGCTTTTAGCATTGACTCAAGTTGGGCTGAGGGGACCTGGTGTTTATTCCTCCCTATTGATCAGTAAGTAGATATCCTGCTAGTGGTGTAGTGACTGTGGGTGAGACAGGTTTCTTTAGCTGAGGCAGTCCCCAAATAGAGCTGCCAGATCAGGGCGTCTTCTACCAGCACACACAGTGGCTAGGGGAATGTGTCCATCTCTAAAGGGAGATTTGGGCATACCATCACTGTCTCTACCGCATGTGGTAAAAGAGATTAACAAAAAACCCAGGCTCAAAGAATAAAGAGATACCATTTATGTAGACAGAAGGAGAAGAGCCAGGGGGAGAATGAGGGATTGTTTTCTGAAGGGGACACCAGTGCAATTTGATCTTTTAAGATGGGTAAGGTTTCGATAGGCTGAGATGAAGATCAGGGTTTCCCAGAAACAGAAAACATGGAAATGAATGTGGTGTAATAGGAAGTACAGATTTTTTCAGAGGCTGGTGGTTGTAGAAGGCCAGGCAAAACAGCTTAGACTTAATTTAATTGCTATTTAGAAGCAGTGTGCTTTAGAAAGATTCATCTGGTGGCAATATGGAGAAATAGGAGGGGGCTGAGTTTGGGATCCTGTAGATTGTGGAGCAAACCAATGAACCAGTAAACCACGACCCAACTTGAGGGAGCACCTGAGCCAGGCACGAGGGCAGAGCACTGAACTGCAAAGGGTGTGTGGAAGCAGGAGGCGGTGTACATGTGCAGCTGAGAGCGTTTGACAGCTGAACGAATGTCAGCTGTATGTTTTTGAGGTGATATGGGTGGTCACGCTGTGGGGGATGGCCTAAAGTGAGGAAAGGAATAGTGAAGGAGAAGAGGGCTAAGAAAGGACAGTGGCTTCAATTCATTATTAGAAAAGAAGGAGACAGATGTGACCAAAGTTTTGAGTATTGCTTTGGAACTACATGAAGTAGATTGTCAAGGATGACCTGAAGGGTCTAGTCTTGTATTGCTATCTGCGGCTTTACTACAACATCAGGAGATTTTGTCCCAGCGATGAAAAAAAAAAAAAAAAAAGGTGAGTCATCTGAGCCCCAGTCAGTCAGAGTGCTGTCCTAAATGGTACTAGGCAAAAATATGAAATAGCTAACATTTGTCCTCAAAATGCCAGCCATTGGCATTCTCCACTTTTCTAGCCATCCCTTTCAGGCTTGCAGTGTGCTTACTCTGCCCCCATTTTCCCTTTTCCTTGTCAAAACCAGTCATTTCCACCCCAGTGTTGGTTTCTGCAATTACCTGTCACCTACTCTTGAAGTGCCTTTTGTTGCAGAATTAAGTGTAAGCCTTTTTTAATGAACTTTGGTGAATAGCTGAAAGAAGTATTTTGAGCAAGAGAGCTTCTGAGCTCCTGAAAATGATGTTAAGTTTAAGGTCATCCCATAGTGATTTAATTTCCACGTCCAACATTTTCAGGATACAAATGGACAATTAAGGGATACTTGTAGATTCTTAACCTTGGAAGGAGGTCCTGGAATGATATAAACACTGCCTTACGGGGGGCTCAGCTGTAGGAGACTATATACCTTAATACTGTTATAATTTCTTTTCTCCCTCACAAAAATGAAATGGATGAACTGATCATCCTGTAATTTGTCATTATGAAAGAACTTTTCCTACTTCATCTTAATGTCTAGGGTGTTCATTTAAGAAAACTTAAATGAGCCTTATTTCAAAATGAGCTTCACTGTAATATCATTAGTTCTCAACTAGTCACTTTGTGAAGTTCTGGAACTATGCACACTCCTTCCAGGCTAAAACCTTGGGAGGAAGTAATTGAAGTATAGACACTTGAGGGTCTCAATTTTATTGCTTTGCAAAGAAATTTCCATTTAGAATTTATCTGGTTATGGTCCCTAAATATTTCTCAGCAGAGGATAAATCAAGCTTGTTTGGAAGTTTCTAGTCACATACCGTGCGGTTCTGTTACCTGAGCCACCTGGTTTGATGTTGTCAGCCAGAGCACTCCCAGCTGTGATTAGAACACAGCCTTGGTTTGGATGGCAACCTACTCCCCTTGTTTCTCTCCCTTTCTCATTTTTTAAACTCTCAGGTTCAATGCACGTTTTCAAAATGATTTATATTTCATCCTAAGTCATTAGTGTGTGTTTCCAAGTGCCCAATCTTTCCCGTTTTATTGGTGAATGTTTATAAGAGACCTCTTGGAGTAATGACTCCTTGGGATAATTTATCATTCCCCTGCCTCCAGTATCAGTGATGAGCTTATATATGAGACTTTACCTTACTCTGTCTTTAAAACAAATTTTGTCTATGATTAGTCAGTAACATCCTGTACCTGATCCATGGGTGAACACAAACCACTCTACTTATTAGCAAAGATGGATGTGCTACATTCCTGTTTTTGTTTGTTTTTTTTTTTTTTTGCGAGAATTGTTCTTTTATCTGAAGACAAAGAAACCATAAACAAGACTCATTTAGTTTGCTTCAAAGATGCTTGTTAGTACCCATATTAGAAGTTCCATTAAAGAGGTATTAAATAACTTTTTTTGAAGAATTAGTTCTTTTTTAAGAACTAATTCACTCAAGTACTTCTCCCATCCATTTTCCATGCCTAGTAAAAGAAAATAAAATTTATTTTCTTTACTCAGTAACAGAGTCAAGGTGCTATGAGTGCTGAATTTGAATTCAGCCTGTTACTGAGACTCTGAGCCCTTATGGATGATGTTAGGAGAGCCTTCTCAAAATGCCTTCATTTGAAGCCTAACAAAAATGAGGACCAGGTGCTTTGGTGGCTATTTGTGCTTGTGATGAGTTGGAGCAAAATAGGCTCACAAGTCTAGTTGCTGAGGGTACCCATTAAGAGAAGTCAGCACCCTTCTTTTAGGCAAAGAAGAATGTCATCATGATGAAAGCAATAAGGTGACTAACAACCTGAGTAATTAAGGCAACTAACAACCTGAGTAATTAAATAATTTAAGCAAGGCCACAAAATGAGCTTACAATGCCCTCTCCCCACCATGATAACTGTTTTCTTCACCAAAGTTTCCCAAGTGCCTAAAATAATGGCCAACACTTAAAAGACCCCATTCATTTATTTATAAAGGAATGACGAGCAGAACCAAGGGAAAAAGGGAATTAATAACAGCAGTTGTCTTCCTCTAAGGCAGATTTTTTTTATATCACCTAATGTTACCTAACTTTTTTTTTTTTTTTTTTTTTTTGAGAGGCAGCAGAGTAGCATGGTTAAGCAATTAAGTTCTAGAACAAGCCTGCCTGTGTTCAAATTCCTGCTCCATGGTTTAATAGCTGTGTGATGTTTGGCAAGTTATTTGCCTCTCTGTGCTGCAATATTCTTGTCTGTATGGTAGAAATAATAATAAAACACACCTCATATGTAGCTAAAAACCTAGTACATGGTTGGCATTCAACGTGTTAGCTGTCACATTGGGGATGGGTAGTTAATGGAGTCTAGTGTAACTCACAGGGATCCTCCCATGAAGCAGGTCTGGCTTTTGGCAAGTGCTTCTTAAACAATCGAAATCACAGGGACTTAGCATGTGCCTCAGAATACTTGCACCTTCACATCTCTCCTTCCTCACATTCCATTTGAGTTTCCAGATTTCTTCAACTACAAAAGTTTAACAGAAACCACGAGGAAACCTTGCAAGTGTGGATACTCTCAAATGGCAAATAACTGAGCTCTTGAAAATAAGGCAATGAGCTGCCCAGCTCAGCCACTCATTAGCATCTGTCCTAGCAAAATTATTCAAGTTCTTTGAGCCTGTTTCCTCATCTTTAAATTAAGTAAATAATATTGGGTAAAAGAGTAAATAATATAGTATGTATATGTAAAAAGCCAAGTGAATCATAGGGATGTAATAAATGATAAGTTTAATTAATAATTATTATAGTAATAAAGACTCGGGATCCAAGAAATTGGAAAGAAAAACAATGCTCATTACTGTGTAAAGATACCATTATTTAATTAGCTTGCCTCTTCAGAAATTAACAAGATGGACAGGTTTTTAGTTAACACGTGTCATGTCAGTGTTTTGTCTTAAGAGCAATAACTTTGTTCTTGGAACTTTTTATCCCTTATCCAAGAGATTGCTAAAATGATAGCGTAATTTCAGAGACATCTCTGATTCCAAAGCCTCACTCTGACCAGGCTACTTACAGTAGGCTTTCAATGTTTAAAAATAAAATAAATTTAAAGAAAAGGAAAGAAACATAGAAAAGAAGAGAGGGCATGGGGAGAATTAGACATAATGGATATTGGGGCCAATTTTTGTCACCCTCCCTGAAGCCCTTATCTTCCATTCCTTTTGGAGCTTGTTCATAATGAAGTTTTTCAGTTGACTTTAGCAAAGGAAATATGTATATCATCAATTCATGCTGTCTTGTAAGATGATGTACTAGTCAGGACTGGCCAGGTTAGCTTACAGTAACAAACAATTCCAGAATCTCATGATTTAAAACAACAAAAAGTTTATTTCTTGTTCATGCTACACATCCATTGTTGATTGGATGGGAGCTCTACTCTACCTCATCCTTACACAGGCACACGATCCCACAGAGCCTCCACCATTTGAAACATCACTAGTTATCATAACGCTTGGGAGAATAGATGGGCAAATTTTGATTAAACTGTTATTGTGTCACTTAAATGCATATCTCTTTGGCCAAAAATCTTAGCACTGATGCTTGTCACTTTAAGGCTGAGGATAGGCTAGAAAGAGAATGGGTCAAATATTTGGGGACCAGAAGGGTAAATAGTCATTATTGTAATTCACATAGATTCCAGTTTTGTTTCTGGGCACATGGTAGGACTGCACTTCTCTGCCCACTTGAATTAGGCATGATTATGTGATTTTCAATGGCGATGACGCATGAGTGACGATGACGTGTAACATGTTGAAACTTTAAGATCTGGAGTGCAGTTAGCCATATTCTTTCCTCTTGCCAGAGTGACCCAGTTACTTATGGCTTTGTAAGCCTGGGTCTCCAAGTGAAGACAAAATGAAGCAGAGCCCCCCACCAATAGGACATGTAGTATATAAAATAAGTAATAAATTTGTGTTATGTCATTGTGATTTTAGAGTTATTGCTGCAGCATATCCTCGCCTATTCTGATTCAGATAGGCAATATATTAGGATACACTTCCCAAAGTTCAAAAATAGTTTTCTTTTATTCATTTAGATTTATATATACTCAATGTTAAAGAGTCCAGGGGCAATTTTTTTTACTAAGTATTGTAGGGAAAAAACAAACAAACATACAAATTAGGCAGTTCTGGTTGGTTCTTTGACTAGTGGCAGTGATGCTGGTGTTAGTGACTAGTCATATTTGAGAGCAAGGAGGCCATATTAATTACAGCTGTAGGATAGAGTCGGGCTGTCAGCTACTTTCCTACTAAAAACTAGAGCATCATTTAGTGATCCATTGAAGAAACATCTGGACTAATGATAGTGAGGTTGGAGACCGAATGACATTCTTAATATGCTGGCTTTTCCTTTTCTTTTTATTTGATTTAAATGAGTTTATTATGTACTTAGATACCTTTAAAAGGCAGATTCATAATTTCATAATTTCTTAACCTTGTTTTATACAAATCAATGACGTTAGAAGTATACCATTGCAGGTGGGTATAACAATGGGTTTGTAGTCCAATCAGATAGTTTGTGGACCTCAAGGCTTTCCACAGCCTCTGCCAACCTGGAAGGACAGAGAGCTTTATGAACCATGGTACAGATCCTGCTACTGATTCATTATGTGTCCTTGGGCAAGGCACTTAATCACTTTGGATCTCAGTTTCCTCTTCTTCAAAATGAGGATAATAATACTGACATAAGTCATAGGGATGTTGTGTGGATAAAGTAACTAATGATTGTAAAATGCTTTGAAAGTGCAAAGTGTTGCATAATCAGTAAGTGCTATTATTAAGAAGTATTATTAATGTGTTGTGTTTAATTTCTTTTATGGGCTTCTCTGTGCTTTGAAGTTAGCATCCTCATGGATTGTGGGGTTGGGATAAGTTTACAGAAGTGCTGCTCAAGTCCCTTTTCTGCCTGTAGAAAATATTCAGTAGCTAGGGTAATCACCATTATGAAAAGTATCTCTTCAAGGTAAAAAAGATAGGAAATGATCTTCCTTTTAAAAAACGGAAATTACTCTAACTTTAAAAGTATCAACCTATTCTTTAAAACCTCATACAGCCCTATATTTCAGTAAAACCTAACAATGTGCAAAATTTGAAACTTCAGGCATTTTCTGCTTCAGCATAAGATAGTAAATGCTCTTGCTCAGATAACCTTAAATCAGCTGAACCAGCTTTTCCTAATTTTCCCACAGTGTTTGCTTCAAGGTTGAAAATAAGCAAGGTATCCTCCTGAGGAAAGAAAGTCTGGTGTGTGGCTCTGTTTTGGATTTGCAAAAAGCTAAAACTCCAACCCAAATTAATTTTCATTTGCTTTATAGACTTTCTTTTGGGAAATGTGTTTCTAGGTCCATAAAAACAAAGCTGTTGTTTTGAAGTCAAGTTTATACCATGTTTATAGATGACTACATGGTACAGCTAAACAACATTGGCTTTGAAGTGAAAAGACCGTGGTCAACCTTGGGAAGTTTCCTTGATAGCCATATGAGTTTTGACAAATTAATTTAACATCTGCCTCAGTTTCCATATGAATGTGTGCAGTGGAAAAAATTCCTGCTTATCTAACAGAGCTCTGGAAAGCGTTAAAGATGGAAAAAAAATTTGAAAAATGTTTTGTAAATGAAAAGAGCTATTTAAATGATATTATTTTTGTTGATATATTGATGTATCTTACATTTAATGTTCTTGAGTTCGTGAGCCCCCCACACATATTTTCATACAAAAAATAAAGGTCAAGAAACTCAAATAATTTCCTCGAACCTTTATAAAATCCATGTCTTTCATCTTATATCCTATAGAATGAGGAGAAAGAAGTTGATATGCATGTCTTTCCTTTCGATGTTGCCCTTATAAGAAGGTCAGACTTGTCTCAGATATTTGAATGGGCATCTTTGGCCATTGGTTTTGCAACTATTGTACATCCCGTTTTTTGTTTTTTTTTTTTAATTCTGTGTCAGGCATGTATGGCATTATACTTTAAAACTACTCATAACTAGGAATACAAGAGAAATTTGTTTATTATGCAAAAGAGTAAAACTCTCCCCAAAGTTATCCCATGTTTAAGTCTAAGTCACAAAAAGAGTTTTAGAAATTGATCTTGTTGTTTTACCATAGGGGATAAACATATCAATAAAATTCTGAAAGACTAGAAGTTTTCAGAGCCTAGCCTTCTAGGATCAGAGTATTCAAATACTTAGGCCTATTCTTGAGGCACCATTATTTTCTACCAAATATTCCACTTCTTATGATGGCCTAACTCTTTGCAAGAACAAATCTCGGAATCCATTTATTTACTCTCCTAAAAAATTTGACCTCATGAAATTACAGTTGACATACCAGAGCTGTTTATCCTCTCAGTGATACCAAAAAAAGAGGGTATTTATCAGAGTTTGTAAGGTTTGTCTCTTATTTTTAAGCCCATTGGCATGTTAACTATAATGGATGCTCTGATGAACCATCCAGCTTCCCTTTTCAGAACCTCCTGGGAGTGTTGTCTGTTGATGACTCACAGCTAAATCCCTTTACTGGGTTTGACTTCTGTTGAAGAGATCTTCCCTTCCAAGGTCATGTCTGCCTCTCTGAGGCTAGCCCACACCCAGTAAGTGGTCATATGGAAAGTACAAAGTCATAACCCCTCGTCTTGATGGAAAACAGCTCTGAAGGTTTGTCCCAACATCATAGGTTTTTGAAGGATTGGCCAAGGCCTCTTTGGCAACTGACCAATAGTTTAATTTCTTTTCTTGACCAATTTCCAGGCCAGAAGACCAATATCTAGGATCAGTTTCCAACATAACTGGCCAGGGAAGTACTAGATCTGCTATGGGAAGAAACCCAAAAAGCTTTAAGTCATAGCCAGTGTATACTGACTAGGAACTGGGAACATTATATGGGACTAGATCCATCAAATGATGGATCAAAGGAACTGAATAAGGGAGAGTTTATTAACATGGGAGGACTCTCCCATGATATAGAATTTAACACCCTGGCAGGGGCTTTGGGAGATGGCATTAACATATTGCTAGGATGGCTCCTGGAAGTTGGAAAAAAGTGAAGGCCCACACCAAGAGGAGACTTCCAGAGTTGTTATGACAGACAGTAGATGAAGGAATCAAAAAGCTCAGAGAAGTTGGCTTTGTAGAGAAGATATACAGAAGACTAGAAAACTAACCAGATGGCCGTGTAATGCAGGAGGACTTGGAGGAGGCTCCATTTACCAAATGATAATGAAAACATTGGTGAGAGGAGAACCATCATCACTGAGAAACCCAGTGGTAGATATCCTCTGTTGGCCAAGGCTAACTGCAAAGTTGCCATTACAGAATTGGACTCTGAAAGCAATGGGGATGAGATGGGCACTAGTTTGACCCTTACAAAAAGCAGATAAGCCCGGTGAATGACAGAGGACTACCAAAAACTCTACCAAGTCTCAGGTACATGGGATGTGACAGTTGATTTGGTGAATGCATTCTTTCCCATTCCTATCAGGGAGGTGGAGTGAAGCCCTTTGCATTTGCTTGGATTAGATAGTAGTACGCATTTATGTTCTTGCCCCAGGGCTATGCTCTCTGAAAGGACCTGGACAGTCTGGACATTCCAACAAATATCACACTTGTCTATTATATTGATGACATCAGTATTATCAGATTGATTAGCCAGAAGTGGCAAGCCTTGGTAAGGCATGTGTGATCTGGAGGGTGGGAGATAAGCTCTATGGAAATTCAGGTGCCCTCTACATCAATAAAGATTTTAGGAATCTGAGGCATGCTGGGACATTGTCTCCAAAGTAAAGGACAAATTACTGCAACTCAGAACCCTCTTTATTTTCTGGAGGTAGCATATTCCATACTTGGAAATACTGTTCCAACCTTTTTACTGAGACATAAAAGCCTGCAGCTTTGAGTGGGACTTAGAACAGAAAAGAGCTCTGCAACAAGTTCCTGCCACAGTGCAAGCAACTCTACCATGGAGCCTTTCAATCAGGCTGATCCTATGGTAAGTGCAATGGGAAAATAACTAAATAGATCCCTAGGGTGTGGATTCAATTCCATGCCATCTGTAGCAAATAAATATATACCTATTGAAAAATAACCCCTAGTGTGCTACTGGGACTTGGTCGAATGTAACATTTAACCATGAAATATCAAGTGACCATGTGTTTAATGCTGCCCTTCATGTACTGTGTTCTGTTTAAAACAAGAAGTCTTGGGCTGATGGGCCCAGCAGCAATCCATTGTAAGCCGGAAGTGATGCATCTGGACCAACCAGGACCAGAGGTCCCAAGCATATTGCAGGGGCAGGTGGCCCAGTTCCTCATATCAGTCACCACATTTGCACCAGCACAGTTTCCTCTGATTGAACTAATGGCTGCATTGTGGGAGGGGAGCCCTTCCCAGCTGAGGAAGTTGGTAAAAGGGCAAGCTTGATTCATGAATGAGCCAGCCAGCCAGAAATAATGCTTCTGCTGTTCCACTGGCCCATTCAGAAGTGTCCTTGAATGACGAGATTGATGAGAAACTCTCCCAATGGGCAGATCTTTGGGCATTGCACCTGGTAATCCCTTTGTGTGAAAAAATCAGTATTTTTTTTCACACAAAACTGTCTGTTCAGTTGGTTAGGGACCTAGAATGAGAAAGATTGAAAGATCAGGAATGAGTGGATCTGGGAAATGGCATATAGATGGACTTATCAAGTAGGCATGATGTATGAATATCTTTGTTATATGTTAATGCCTAATAGAAGTCATCCACTGTGGAAGAAGCATTAAAAATAAAATAGAAAGAATGATTGAGTAGGTAGTTTTTAGCCAGCCTCTGTAAATGGCCACTCCAGTGCCAGTACAATGATTGAATGAATGGAGTAGCCCTGGTGACCAGGATAGAGTTCATGAATGGGCCAAACAGCATGGGCTCCCTCTCACCAATGGTGATCTAGCTCAGCTGTTGCTGAATTCCTAGCCTTCCAGCAACAAAGCTCAACCTTGAGCCCTTGATATGGCACCATCCCTCTATTAGAACAGACAGCTACTTGGAGACAAATCGATAACTTAAACATCCTTCCTCCCTGGAAAAGACATTGATTTATCTTGACTGGAATTGATGTGTATTTTATCATGGGCTCTGCCTTTCTTGCTGTCTGGGGCTCATCCAACATCACTATTTAAGGGCTTCAGATTATCTGATCTGCCAACACAGTGTATGCATTAACATTGCCTTAGATCAAGGGGCCCACTTTCTAGCAAGGCGGGTGGAGGAGTGGGTACAGGCCCATAGAATCCTACAGATCATGTCATATCCACATCTATTAGAAGCTGTCAGCCTGAAAAAGCCATGGAATTGCCTTTTGAAGTTGAGGTGCCATTGTGGGATAATACCTGCAAGAAACTGGCTGAAACATGGTACTCTGTGAGGAAGGGTGCCATCTTCCTAGATATAGTATATACCTTAAAAACTATGACCATTCTACAGTGCTGTATCCCTAATAGTAGACAATATAGGTCCAGGAGCCAAGGGAATGGAAATAGGAGTAATCCCAATTACCATCTCTCCTAGTGATCCACTTGGGGAAATTTGTGCTTTCCATTTCCACACATTTAAACTCTGTTTGTCTACAACTTCTGGTTTCCGGAGGGGGAATGCTTCCACTAGCAGACATGGTAAGAGTCCCATTAAACTCTAAGGCACAGCTGCTACTTGCTCATTTCAGGCTTCTTATGTCAAGAGACCAGAAGACAAGGAAAATGGTTACCATTCTTGCAGGAGCAATAAACCCTATCATCAGGAATAAGTTGCACATTGGGGGAAAGGAAGAATATGTTTGGTACCCATTGGTTCTACTTAGTACACCCCTGTAAAATAGAACAAGTGTAGTATCCATGATCTGAGTCAGGCATGGTGTCCAGGTGACAAGGGACAACACAGAGATGAAGGTCTCTGTTTTCCCACCAGTAAGCCACTTGGACTAGCAGAGGTGCTAGCTGAAATGAAGGGAATGGAGAATGAATAGTAGAGAAAGGAGACCATGAGTATCAGTTGCAACCTTGAGACCACCTGAATGGGGCTATAGTTTGTCTCACTAACATTCCTTTTGTAAATTTCTCCAGGAAGAGATACAAACCAGAATCCTAGGGGTGCTGATCCCAGATGGTGAGAACTTAACAGATGAAGCAAGGGGATCTGAGTAACCCAAGGAATGGACTGGAATGGATTGTGTCCTGCCTAGATAATCCCTTTGGGAATGAGGTATTCATTCCCTCAGCTGCTGGATGTGTTGACTATGGTTGATTGTAAACTGGGTCCCTCTGTGGAAATTCATCTCTTCTGAAAGGAGCTGTCTCACCGAAGTCATGGCTTCTCCCCAGCAGTCTGCATTTAATGATTTATTGGCACACAGGTACAAAAGCTCATCCCCATTGCCTTCATGGGTGGTAACTCCGAAGAGCCATCCAAACTTCAGAGGTCCCTGGAGGATCGATTGGGGTCTTTGTTGCAACCACATTGCAATTCAGCTTCTGTTCAGTCCTTCTTCTCTCACTCCCTTAAAGGTGTTGTTTCTGAGACCACTCAATAAACCCAGGCACACAATTCTTCGCCTTAGAGTCTGTTCATGGAGGAACAGAACCTAGGACTTTGTCCTCAACATCAAAATACAATTTAATTAAAAATATTACATTGAAGGAGATGACAAATCCATATTATTATCACATTCTATTCAAGCATTCCCTTTACATATTTTGATTCTTAAGGCCTATGTCCTTTATTCATTCCCATTGATTCAACAATTAAAGAATGCCTACTATGTATTAGACACTTAGCCTTACGTTTTGGTTCAATGGCATATAATGCAAGACTCTTGACCCTAAGGATCTGATGTTTGAGAGAATCAGTTAAATAAATAGACAATTAAATATTCTGTTATTAATAGGGTGTGGCATGGGAGCCCAGAGGTGATGCATCTAATTTAGATTATTGAGAAGGGCAACAGAGAGGAAAATCTGTAAGGTTTTCTAAAAGAAGTGTCTGAATTCAGTCTTCCAGATAAAAAGAAATTATTTAGGCATAGAACAGAATATGTTCAAAGAGAGGGAACAGCTTGAGGTGAGATAAGAACAGGTATGGAGGTGGAAGGCACTTCCTTAGGACAAGGTCATGGGGGTGGTAGAGATTAGTGAGAAGTAGGGAAGCTGTTGGTATCCATTGACAAACCTTAGTCAGGGGAGTAACATTGTCAGAGTTTTATTTTGGAATTATTACTGTAGTATAGTGAAAGTATAGAGAATAGATTAAGAGGAGACCAGTCAGGAGTTCATTGCAGCAATCTAGCTGAAAAATGAAGGCTTGAACTAAGGTAGTGGTCAGGGAGATAAAGAAAATAAAATGATGGATTCTGAGATAGGAAGGAAGTTGAATAAAAGTGGTTGATGTATTGAATGCCAGGATTTGGAGACATTAAAGATGTCCCTAGGTATCTATCAGGTTTGAGTAGCTAGAATTGCCATTCACCAAAATAAGATGGGGGAATGCAGGGGGTGGGGGGTGAAATGTGTGAATGTGTTTGTGTGTACTGGGGGGAATGCAGAAAGGGTGAGATATGATGACTTCTTTGATATTTCTTTTGAGAAACTTTAAGAGATCCTAAGGAAGTTGGATGTGCAGAAGAGAGAGTTGGGCTTAGAAGCCCACAGCATATCAACAGCTAAAATCACATTGTTCTCGTCCAAGGAGCAGATGTAGGGTGGGGAGAAAATGGAACTGAAGACAATTCCATTTCCAAAGATACTGACAAGGGCTATCTGTGTTCATCATCCTCTCTGTTAGGATCTTGAGTTATAAGATACTAGTTAGTGTTGTCTCTTATCAAGGATACTAATCCAATGTTCCTTAATCTTTCCCCATAGTTCTAATCCTAAATTTCTTTGGAATTTTGACCAAGCTTTCTATATTCTCATTTGGCATATGGACCCAGAATTGGATTCATTATATTTATTGTTGTCATTTTCAACAAGACCAGAATTAAGAAGGCTTCCTAGGATAGCATATGCACCTCTGCCCCAGAAAACAGGAGCACCCACTTCTGACTTCCTAAATTAGGTGCCCCAAAGGCAATTCCTACATGTCATAGGAGACTTGTGTATTAAAAACTACAATGCCGATCTTGACCAAAGCAACACGATGGGACACGTGTTTAAAAGTAACTGGTTTTGCATACTTGGCCCATTTGAGTAAGAAATGCATTTAATTACTATTTACCCTTTTATAAATGTATCTGCCTCTCCAATAAACAAAAAGATTTTAAACAAAAAGTGAAAAGTCCCTCAAATAGGATCCAGAACACAATGCACAGGCTCTCCACTTGTGAGAATTAGCTGTTGTGCTTCTTTACTTGAAAACCAAACTTTGTTTAAACCTTAAAAGCAGATGGCACAACAATTAGCTTTAATAATCTAAGATAATTTTTATTCAACTTCTTTATTTATTTTGGGCAATGTTAAGTGAGTTTTAAATCTCTTTTTACCTGTAATGAATATATAATAAATATGCAGATTATTTCAGTTGCATGTATTGGTTCTGAAACTATAGAAAAGATGGCCTTTCCAAGTCTTGAGTGGCTGATTTAATCTTTTCTTCCCTGACTCCCCCTTTACATTTTCTTCTGAAATGTACTGTGAATTAGCTTGGAGTTGGGGCCTTCTCCTCCAGCCATGCCCCCTTTCTTCTTATCATGACAAATCCCAGTCCATCTTTTCATTTTCTGGCCAATTGTAACTTCTTTAATGTTCAACTCTAAAACTCTACAGTTTCTTCCCATTTTTTTTGTGTGTCACAAACAGACATATAGTGGTAACTTGGTACTCGACTGCTTTAAGACTTGTCGAATTTGGTACTTGATGCATTTTGACTTGAAAATTTTGTCCCAGTACTCGTCGTTTGTTTGGTGCTCGATGCGCAAGCAGTGGTTGCCTTCTGACTCCTTACCGTTTCCAACCGAAACAAAGGGTCACGGTTTGTCACGCAGTAGCTCTTACCCTGTGCAGATCCCCTTGTGATCTTATCTTAGCTTCTGTGGTCACTTTGTGTATTTTTGTGCTTTTTTTTCTCATCATGGGTCCTAAGAAAATGAGCAGTGATAGTGATGAGCAGAAAAGAAAATTACTTCTCACCACCATTGAGCAAAAAATAAGAAATAATAGGCCATTATTAGAGCAGTATTTGCATTATTGACCTTGCTAGGGAGTACGGTATGCCTAGAACAACAGTTTCCCCCATTATTAAGAATAAAGAAGCAATCGAAAAAGCTGATGTTGAGAAGTTAGTGGAGGAAGATTGTGAAGAGCTCAGCACTGAGGAGCTGCAGGGACTACAGAAGAAGCAGCAACAAGAGCTGGCTGAAGAGGTTTCTTCAGGTGAGGCAGAGATAAGGAAGATGTCCCCAGTTCCTTGATAAAAGAAATGTGTGCAAAATGGGCAGAAGTCCAAAACTCTGTGGAGAAGTACCATATCTGGACAAAACTCTGACAAGCAGAAATGTGAATTTATTGAATGACCAAAGAATTCAACATTTTTGAGGAATTCTTGAAAGAAGACAGAAGCAGTCCTCACTGGATAAGTTTTTAGTGAATGTGACAAAGAATGTCAGAGCCTGTGGTGCAAGTTGAAAAAAGGCAGAGAAGAGAAAGAACTCCTGAAGTGCAAGTGCCCGATGTTCTATGGAGGGGACTCTCCTTCCAAGCAACACTCCATGTAAACTCTCCTCCTCACCACTCTCCCCCCACCATCCCATTAGGCCATGGACTCTTCTCAATACAGGTAAAGTGAAGTTTTTATTTAATCTAAATATTTATTAATTTTTAGGTTTATTTCTCATGTAAAGTAATGATAAAAACCATATCTTGTTACATATTGTCTTAAAATTGTCATTGTCTTTGGTTTGGGAATGCATTAAATTTATTTACATTGTTCCTTATGGGTAAAATTTGTTAGGTACTCGTCGTTTTTGGCACTCGCCGTGCCTCCCGGAACCAATTAACGACGAGTACCGAGGTACCATTGTTTTATATATATATGTAAATACAAAAATACATACATACACACGCACATATATGGTAACCCTTTAACGATTCACAACCCATGAGTTGGTTCTGTTATTATCCTCCCGTGAAGGATGAGAAATTAGAGGAAAGGGAAGGTTAACTCACCTGGGGTCTTGTGGCTAAAAAATGGCAAGGCTAGGATTGGCAGTTTGGCTGTTGAGCCGATTCTCTTAACCATCCTGTTATCCTGCCTTTCAGTAGTGTTAGCTTTAAAGCAATATGAGATATCCAGTGTTCTACAGAATCAGTTTGGGGATTTGGGCAAGAATAGAGTAGAAAAAAGGAGACATTCTTCACAGGTGGCTGAGATTAAAAGAGCCCAAGCATCTATGCAGATTTCTAGAACATGGACTCCAAGAGAAGAAAGAAAAACATGTGATCTTTCTGCTTAAACTTGTTGCACAGTAGAGAAGATAATTCTAACTACCTAAACTTGTTTGAAGCTTTAGGAAGTAGGCCTTAGAGACTCAGAAACCAAGTAAAATGAATTAAAATTAACAATTGTTCTCTAAAAATTCATGTAACTCTTAGCAATGATTTAAGTCTTTTAAACAACCTAAATTATGTATGCAGATTACCTCTAATTATAATGTCTTTCCCTCTAGATTATTAAACTCTTACAAAATAGGATTTTAATTAGTTCATGCCAACCTGAATGCCTTGTGTTTGAGTAGAATTGTACTCATCATCAAGAAAGTAAATTCAGTAGACATTTATAAGCATTTCAAGAAGATAGACTAACAAAATATAAATCTGAAACAGTATTGTTATGCATGTTGGAAAGAAATTTATATTGTCTAATCTCTATTAAAGCATGTTTGGGAGATCCTTTCAAGGAGATGATTTTCTGATCTTTATTTGAATCCAAAAATTTTATATACTACCTTACATGTAGATTTTTTACATTTACTCACTTAAGAATATAATTCACTTAGAGAATCATTTTTGCAGTGTGATTTGTCCACCTCATGGTTAGCTAGTTTGAGATTATCAGTGCATTCCTACTTGTCTTTTATTTTTTTAATTGCTATCAGCCTTTTAAAAAGTATATGGGAGTCTTCATGAACTTGACTGTCATTAACACTGTTCTCTGTATTTAATTTTAGCATGTGCGCTACTGGAATAAGTAAGCCAATTAGAGTCTTAGATAATGACTACCTAAACAGGCAAAAATTTCAATTATTTCTTTAAAATGTTAAATATAATATTTATTTTGTAATTTATTGCATGGCATTTTAATTTCAAAACTGTATTTTCCCTGTGATTCAAAGGCCCTTTTCACTGGCTTTTCATTTAAGATGAAGTGATTCAAGTATAAGGATATTGATTTTATTATTCATCTAATTGAAGCCCAGAGAGAATGGTAACGGGGCCATACTGAATTATGAATGATGCCATTGCTCTCCATTAAGGGTGGCCGTTCAAAATCTCATTGAACAAGGGAGAATTCTGGCAAAAATCAGGTCTTCATTTTATCTTAATCTATTTAGAATTCAATTTAAATATTATGTGTCTGAAGTCAGGGTTAAAAGCTATGAACATTTAAGAAAATATTAAGAGAGTTAATATCAAAAAACGTGTTTTCTTCATAAAATTCTTTGATTATATGGTTGAATAGGTAAAAACAAGTTTGTAAAATACAGCAGATATGGGAAATTATATGAAATTACTCAACTATATAATTCATGCAAGAAAAAATATATTTAGAAAGGATGCCTATCTTATTTTCTTAAGTACATAATGATAAGGGTTCCCTCTCCCCCGTTGAGTCCCTTTCCTACATATGTGACTTATTTTTGTTGTTTTTATATTATGATTGATAGCATCTCAAAACCAACTTGCTTTTGTTAATTTGTGACATTCTCTCTTTTTTTTTTCCCCTTCTACCAAGGTAATAATAACTATTTACTGGTTTCTGATATTAAACTTATCAATAGATCAATAAATACAGAAATAGTGATAAGTCTATGGCTTTCTGTACTTTATATAGTACAAAAGACTTTGAGGAGTTCACAGTTTATTTGGGGAAATAATAAAACCATAAAATAGATATTAAAATGATAAGTGAAAATAATCACATTACAATATTCTCTCATCACAGTCACAGACCTCCAGATGCATTTCACCAATTATGGTCATTTTTACAAAACAAAAAAACAAAAAACAACAGTAATGCCTGCTAAATACAACAGACCTTCATCATGATTCAAGGGAAATAGTAGTGGAGAAGGGTAAGCATGTATCATTTTCCCATGAAAAAGAAAAAGGGCTTGATTAACCCTTTCTTAGAGTGTTTTTGGGGAGTTGCATTAAATATATGTATTAATTTGAGCAATGTTGACACTTCAGAATGCTGAAGCAGCCTTTAACAGATATGATTTTTTCCTATTTATTCAAGACTGTTTTTATGTTTTCTGGTTGAAATATTTTTAAAATTTCTTCCTATATAGTATTTTTAACATTTTTTTAATTGTGAAATATAACATATATACAGAAAAGTGAAAACTTCCAAAGAATGATTTAAAAAGTTACAGAGCAAGTTTCAAATAATGTTATGGGTTACAGTTCCACTATTTCAGTTATTTCCTTATTGTGAAGTATACCATATACCGAAAAATGGTAACTTTCAAAGTACGATTTAACAAGTACTTATAGAGCAAATTTCAAAGAATGTTATGGGTTGTAGTTCCACAATTTCAGTTATTTTCTTATTCTGAAATATATATATAGAAATGTGATAACTTTCAAAGTGTAGTTTGACAAGTAGCTGTAGAGCAAATTTCAAAGCGTGTTATATGTTACAGTTCTACCACATCAGGTATTTCCTTCTAGCTATTCTAGTACCCCAGAGACTAAAAAATAAATTATTTATATAAAGATTCACTATCAGTAATCCTTTGTTAAATCCTATCTTGTCAATTACTACCTCTCTCTCTTATTTGACCACTGTCTCAATCTTCAGGGATATAGGGCCAGTGACCAACCTGACTTGTTCATATTGAAAAGGGGTGTCTACGTTATGGGGAAAGGGGGTGAATCTGGTTGATATTCTTGGAGAGGCTGTTGTCTCAGGGTTTTGGGACTTATCTGGCATAGGAACACTCTAGGGGATTTAAGTTACTGTAAAGTAAACTTAGCGAGTGTTCTAGTTTGCTAATGCTGCCAGAATGCAAAATACCAGAGATGGATCGGCTTTTAAAAAAGGGGGTTTATTTGGTTACACAGTTAGTCTTAAGGCCATAAAGTGTCCAACGGTAAACACATCAGCAATCGGGTACCTTCACTTCAGGATGGCCAATGGCGTCTGGAAAACCTCTGTCAGCTGGGAAGGCACGTGGCTGGCGTCTGCTCCAAAGTTCTGGTTTCAAAATGGCTTTCTCCCAGGATGTTCCTCTCTATGCTTCAGCTTCTCTCCAAAATGTCACTCTCAGTTGCTCTTGGGGTGTTCGTCCTCTCTTAGCTTCTCCAGAGCAAAAGTCTGCATTCAAAGGCTGTCTCCAAAATGTCTCTGTAAGCTGAAGCTCCTCTCTCAGTTCCAGTGCATTCTTCAAAGTGTCCCTCTTGGCTGAAGCTCCTCTTCAAAACATCACTCACAGCTGCACTGAGTTCTTTCTGTTATGTCAGCTCATTTATACGGCTCCCCTGATCAACTTAGACCCACCCCAAATGGGCGGAGCAACACCTCCATGGAAATATTTCAATCAGAGTCATCACCCACAGCTGGGTGGGGTGCATTCCAAAGAAACACTCAAAGAATTACAATCTAATCAACACTGATAACATCTGCCCACACAAGATTACATCAAAGATAATAGCATTTGGGGGACACAATATATTCAGACTGGCACAGTGAGTAAAACTTTTATAGAATCTCAGATAGGGACCTAGGTATTTAATATTTTCGGGACTACTGTTGGTTAGGGTTTGGCATACTGTGGGCATTTGAAATATCTAGCTGGAGCTTGCATAAGAGAAACATCCAGGATAGCCTCTCGACACTATTTGAAATCTCTTAGCCACTGAAACCTTATTTTGTTACCTTTCTTTTCCATCTTTTGGTCAAGAAGGTGTTCTCAATTCCTGGATACCAGGGCCAGGCTCATTCCTGGAGTCATGTCCCATGTCACCAGAGAGATTCACTCCCCTGGGAGTCATGTCCCACGTAGGGGGGAGGGTAATGAATTTATTTGTCAAGTTGGACTTAGAGAGAGAAAGTCCACATCTATGCAATGAAAGAGGTTCTCTGGAGGTGACTCCTAGGC
Source organism: Choloepus didactylus (assembly GCF_015220235.1). Lineage (NCBI taxonomy): Eukaryota > Metazoa > Chordata > Mammalia > Pilosa > Megalonychidae > Choloepus > Choloepus didactylus. The sequence continues at coordinate 19,432,408 of NC_051325.1, read as the reverse complement.
ATAATTACACGTAGGCTTAGCCTCCCCTCAAGATCGAGGGCTTGACTTATTAATTTGGGGGTTCCTAATTTCACATAACATATATTCTGTCCAAGATAAACAGTGTCTCACATTATCTTCACTTAGTTGAGCAATCATCATAACTCTCAATTTTAAGTATTATCATAACCCAAAACACCCAAAACTCTTATCAACACCTAGTTATTTATCCCTAGTGTTAGTGTGGTACTGGTAAAGTATGCATATTAAATGTAGTCTATAATATGCAATATGTAGTTTTTCCCACATACATTCTGTTGTTAACTCTTTGTACCAGTGTTGTACCTTAGAAGTAGATCATGCAAGCACTTGTGGGATACATACCTTTAAACAAGCCCTTTCAACCATGTTCACCTTCAATGCTGCACTGATACTTATAATCCCATGAATGAACTCTCACCACCTCTGTTCATTCCCATACCTTTAAGGTTCACCCTAATTAACATATCTGTAGATATTAGGTAATGATCCCCCCTTCACTAGCTTCTGACTATCTCTAGTTCCTCTATAGTCTACATTATATGACACTGATTTTACGTTGTTCAGGGAGTTCATATTAGTGATAACATACAATATCTCTCCTTTTGTGTCTGACTTATTTTACACAGCATTATGTCTTCAGAGTTCATCCATGTTGTCATATGTTTACAAACTCATTCCTTCTTACTGGTACACAGTATTCCATTGTATGTGAATACCACATTTTCTTTATCCACTTGTCCATTGAAGGACACTTGGGTTGTTTTCACCTCTTGGCAATTATGAACAGTGCCACTATGAACATCAGTGTGCAAATGTCTGTTCATGTCACTGCTTTCAGATCTTCTGGGTATATACCGAGAAGTAAAATTGCTGGATTGTACGGTAATTCAATATCTAGTTTTCTGAAGGAACCTCCAAACTGTCTTCCACAGTGGCTGTAACATTTTACATTCCCACTAGCAAGGAATAAGAGTTCCCATTTCTCCACATCCTCTCCAGCATTTGTAATTTCCTGTTTGTTTAATGGCAGCCATTCTTAGTGGTGTAAGATGATACATCATTGTGATCTTGATTAGCATTTCCCCAATAGCTAGTGAAGATGAACATTTTTTCATGTTTCTTAGCCATTTGTATTTCCTCTTTGGAAAAATATCTTTTCATATGTTTTGCCCATTTGATAATTGGGCTTTTTGTACTGTTGTTGTTGAGGTGTAGGATTTCTTTATATATGCAGGATATCAGTCTCTTATCAGAAATATGGTTTCCAAATATATTCTCCCATTGAGTTGGCTGCCTCTTCATCTTTATGATAAGGTCCTTTGACATACAGAAGCTTTTGATTTTGAGGAGTTCTCATGTATCTATTTTTTCTTTCATTGCTTGTGCTTTGGGTATATGGTCTAAGCAGCTACCTCCTAATACTAGGTCTTGAAGATGTTTCCCTACATTATATTTTAGAAGTTTTATGATTCTGTCACTTATATTGAGGGTTTTTTTAAATTCAATTTTATTGAGATATATTCATATACCATACAATCATCCAAAGTGTACAATCAGTTTGTTCACAATACCATCAAATAGTTGTGCATTCATCTCCCAATCTATTTTTTGAACATTTTCCTTGTACCAGAAAAAGTGAAAATAAGAATAAAAAATAAAAGTAAAGAAGAACACCCAAAACACCCCCCTCCAACCCTATTTTTCATTTAGTTTTTTTTGTCCCAATTTTTCCACTCATCCATCCACACACTGGATAAAGGGAGTGTGATCCATAAGGCTTTCACAATCACACTGTCGCCTCTTGTAAGCTACATTGCTATACAATCGTCTTTAAGAGTCAAGGCTACTGGGCTGCAGTTTGATATTTTCAGGTATTTACTTCTAGCTATTCCAATGCATTAAAACCTAAAACGGGTTATCTATACAGTGCATAAGAATGCCCACCAGAGTGACCTCAACATTTTAAATCTCTCAGCCACTGTATATTGAGGTTTTTGATCCCCTTTGAGTTAATTTTTGTATAGGGTGTGAAGTAGGGGTCCTCTTTCATTCTTTTGGTTATGGATATCCAGTTCTCCCAGACCCATTGCTGAAGACACCGTTCTGTCCCAGTTTGGTGGATTTGGGGGCCTTATCAACAATCAGTTTACCATAGATCTGGGGGTCTGTTTCCAAACTGTCTATTCAATTCCATTGATCAATATGTCGATCTTTGTGCCAGAACCATGCTGTTTTGACAGCTGTGGGTTTATAGTAGGCTTTAAAGTCAGGAAGTGTAAGTCTTCCCACTTTGTTCTTCCTTTTTAGAATGTTTTGGCAATTTGAGGCCCCTTTTTTCCAAATAAATTTGATAGCTAGTTTTTCTTGGTCTGCAAAATAGGTTGGTGTAATTTTGATTGGATTTGCATTGAATCTGTGTGTCATTTTGGGTAGAATTGACATCTTAATGACATTTAGCCTTTCTATCCTTGAACATGGACTAACTTTCCATCTATTTATGTCCTCTTTGATTTTTTTTAGTGAAGTTTTATAAGTTTCCATGTAGAGGTCTTTTACATCCTTGGTTAAGTTTATTCCTAGGTACTTAATTTTTTAAGTTGCTATTGTGAATGGATTTTTTTTTTCTTGAGTTTTTTCAGTTAGGTCATTTGTGGTGTATAGGAGCATTACTGAATTTTGCACATTAATCTTGTGTCCTGCCACTACTTGAATTTGCTTATTAGCTCAAGTAGCTTTGTTGTTGATATCTCAGGATTTTCCAAATATAAGATCATATCATCTGCAAATAATGACAGTTTTACTTCTTCCTTTCCAATTTGGATGCCTTTAATTTCTTTGTCTTGCCTGATTGCTCTTGCTAGAACTTCTGGAAAAATGTTGAACAATAGTGGTGACAGTGGGCATCCTTGTCTCATTCCTGATTTTAGGGCAAAGACTTTCCATCTCTCACTGTTGAGTACTATGCTGGCTGCAGTTTTTTCATACATGCCCTTTATCATATTAAGGAATTTTCCTTCAGTTCCTACCTTTTGAAGTGATTTTATCAAAAAAGGATACTGAATTTTGTTGAATAGTTTTTCAGCATCTATCAAGATGATCATTTCATTTTTCCCTTTTGATTTGTTGATGTGTTTTGTTACCTTGATTGATTTTCTTATGTTGAACCACCCTTGCATGCCTAGAATGAACCCCACTTGGTCATGGTTTACAATTCTTTTAATATGTCTTTGAATTTGATTTCCAAGTATTTTGTTGAGTATTTTTGTTTCTGTATTCATTAGGGAGATTGGCCTGTAGTTTTCCTTTCTTGTAGTATCTTTATCTGGTTTTGGTATTAGGGTGATGTTAGCTACATAAAATGAGTTAGGTAGTGTTCCATTTTCTTCAATTTTTTGAAAGAATTTGAGCAGGAATGGTATTCCACCATATTCCCAGAAACCTTGGTTTCTCCATGTCTCAGCAGTGTCCCTATCACTATTAATTAGTTAGAAATGCAGAATCTCTGGGTACAGCTCCAACGTTCTTTTTTTTGTTTGTTTTAGTCTGGAAATTAAGAAGGTAGTGGCTAGATAAAAGTTTTGTTGTCCAATCCAGAGAGATACTTCTTTAAAAGCATAGGAAATGAATTTAAATAATTTAGAAATTTTTTGAAGCTTGGTGTCCCTAACTCTAAATAATTTTTGAAAAGAATGTTGCTAGGAAGAAAATTTTAATGCAAAATAAATGAAAAATATTTTGAGAAAAATAATCTTAAATTTCTTTGACTTTTGAAAATCATTATCTTGATCATCATTTAAGCATATGTTGATATTTTTCATTTACATGGAAGAAATTACATTTGTGTTTGTATTCAGTTCCTGTGGCTTCTGTAACAAATTACCACAAACTTGGTGGTTTACAACAAATGAAATTCATTTTCTCGTAGTTCTGGAGGCTAGAAATTTGAGATCAGTATCACTGGGCTGAAATCAAGGTGTCAGAAGGGCCACATTCCCTCCAAGGGCTCCAGAGGAGAAGCCATTTTTTTCCTCTTCCAGTTTCTGGTGGCTGCCAGGATTCCTTGGCTTGTGGCTACATTGTACCAGTCTCTGCTTTTGTGGTCACATTGCCTTCTCCTCTTCTTCCTGTGCCAGATTTCCTTGTGTGTCTCTTATAACGACATTTGTGTTTGCATTTAGAGCCCACCCAGATAATTCAGGATAATCTCCCTATCTCAATAGCCTTAACATAATCACACCTGCAAAGACACACTTTTTTTTCCATATAAGGTAACATTCACAGATTCCAAGGATTAGAAACTGGTATCTTTGGCGGACATTATTCAGGCTACTACAGTAATATTTAGTCATATGTAATCTTCCTTCAAAAGGATTTAAAGCCAATGAGAAAAGCTATTTCACTAAACTACGTGAGTTAGTGGTAAAAATAAAATCCTTCTGCCCCCAGCCAGTGCTGCATTTACCTGCTAACATTTCTACCAGGAGGGCCTGTCTTCATATAAACTAAATTCAAATAAACATAGAAAACCAAATTCATCATCTTTTTACCTGAGCCAGCAACTCCTCTTGGCTCCTAGCTCTGATAGCAGAGACATCATTATCCCAGTTATCCAGGCTTGACATGTTAGTCATCTCTGGCTCCTGCTCCCTTGTCTCCCACATACTGTCCTTAAATGATCTTTCCCTCAAGTTTCACACTCTGAGAACTTCACCAGTCTTATAAACCCATTGAGACCACCCTCATCCATGACATTTTAATTTAAAGACTATCCAAACTGGTCCCCCATGTCCAGTTATCTCCTATTCCATTCTTTCTCATACCCACCAGAATAATATTCCTTCACAAATACATTTTTGTCTCCTTATTACATGCAAGGTTTAATATTCCTGCACAAATACATTTCTGTCTCCTTATTACATGTGAGGTTAAATGCAAATGCCTTAGTCTGCCTCTACGTGGCCCCAATTTATTTCTTTATGCTTATTTCTGATGCCTTTTTCACTTGACCCCTTGACTCCAGGTAAACTGCTATGTTCAAAGCCCCCCGAATATGTGTTTTATTTTCCCATCTCTGTCTTTGAATCCTCTTTCCCCTTCCTGACATACTTTATCCCATCTTGGCCTTTCAAAAGTCTACTCACCTTTCAAGACCCATCTGAATTGTGGCCTGAAGTAAGGCTTTGTCTTTCACACCCAAAAGTGATGTCTGTAATAGTACCCACTTGAATTGTACTTACAAATGAACATATCATCATTTTGGAGGTGGTTAGCATTTAATGGAGAGGTATTATGCCTTATTCTTTGTTATATTTCTTTATAGTGCTTTATACATAGTAGGCATTTAATAAATATTTCTCAAATGAATTTTTTAAGTCCACAACTTGAAATAAGTTGGCACTCCTTCATTGACTTGCAGATTCCTCTTTCCCTCCCCTATACTGTTCTGATCACCTATTGCTTATAATCCTTGCAGCTGTTTCTCATGCCTCTCCATCTGGCCACAATTTTGACTCTCTCCTTGTTATGTTCCCTCCCTGCTGAGTGTTCAAATTCATTTTCACATATTGTCCCATTGGCAGAATTGTTCAGCAGACTTGGGCAAACCAGAACTTCGTGAGAGAGTTCTACATAACATGCCTGGAGGGCTGTAAATTTTGTGGTAGTATGGGGTGATAACAGTCCAGAGGACAGGCCTCTGGTTTTCAGGATGGAAAGCATTTTGTTTTCAAGATAACCAAAATAGACATAGCATGTAGCAGTAAAAATCCCTAGATGTGCTCTCTTTTTAGTCTGGAATTATGTGTTTGCCTGAGACTAACAGCTCTGGACATGAAGCTATGGCCTTGAGTTATAATTCTTGCAGGAAAGACAATAAAATTTTACATCCATGTCAGCCCCTAAAGTCCTCACCATTACCTCTTTGTGGTCTGCAGCTTTTGCTCTAGCCTACTGTTCCAAGCAGATCTGAAAAGTTAACATTTTAGTCAACAATCCTCTGAAAAATATTTATCAAGTGCAAAGTGCGCTGTGCAAAATGCAATGAGGATGTGGAGGTGAAGATGTTATGGCCTGCATCTTCAAGGAACTATGTCTTTATATTTAGTAGGAAAACAAAAACAATGTCTTTATATTTAGTAGGAAATCATAAAGAGAGTGTTTATCACAAATAAAATATTGCAAATATTACAGTTTTACAATGAGTACTGACTTACATCTGTCTTTTTCTAGGATCATAGCTACCAGTACAGTAGTCTGGGATTTGTAGTAGCATTACCATTTATTTGTTGTTATTGTTGCATATTATTGTTTGACTTTTCCCCAAAGCTGTCATTCCACTTGTCATAGTATGGGCTAGGAGTTGCTTCACTAAGCCTCCTCAAAGTTCCCACAGAGTCAGATTTGTACTTAGAAAAGTCACTAAAATGCTGTTTTCCAACTTTCCAAAGATCAGAAGCAATACTGACCACAATCATAGTAGGTAAAGCTCACTAGCTCACTGTTGCTAAGTTCTTTGTGCTCAAAAAAGATTACCCCTAACAGAATAGTCTCCAGATTGAACTCCTTTGCAATATAAACAAAGGTTAAAAAAAAAACCAAAAAACAAAAACATAAAATGATAAATTGTGCTAGCAATTTTTATTTATTAGTAGATTATAACAATTACTTTCTGCCTGAGGGATTTATCATTACAAAAGACTCAAGACCTTATTTCAGTCTTTTGACCAATCCTTTATTAAGAAGGATACTTTTTCATGTATGTAGCCCCTTTTTTATATTGTAGTCTTGATTTAGGATGAAGTCTTGAATAACAATGATTAAATAAATGATGACTGTTAATTTGGTGCCAAATCCTTTGAAAAATCAAAAAGATGAGTGCAAAGCCAAACAATATAAAATTAATCCTCATGTAATACTGGAATAAAAATTTAGGGCTGTTATGATAAATAGTAATAAATGATGAGTTTTCCCCAATTATATGAGACAAATTTAACAGAATATGAAATTTTAAGAACATGTTTACAAACTAAATTCATTTAAAATTCAGTAGAAAAAGAATGGAATTTGATTTATTTATGTTTTCCTTTACTGCATTTATTATTTTTTAAATACTACAAAAATTTGTTTCCAAGTTTCATTTATCTTCACATTTACTTGATGTAATTCCATTGCTTATTACAATACATAGGGCTTTTCTTCTTTAAAAACAAGAATCCTATTAAAATGTGTCATTTTAATGTAATAATTAACGGAGTTGACATTCAACTGCGTTTTATTTTTCATAACAGAAGTTGTATCAGAAGTTCCTTGTAATCCAGAAAAATTTGGGAATCAGTGATACGGCAGATAGGTGCTTTTTACCCCTCTGTCAGTTCATTTGTAAAAGTGAGATGAAATGTTCTCTAAATAGGTATCTGTTCATCCCCTTTACTGTTTTCAGAAAAGGAAGTAATTACTATGACCTGAAATTATGCATAGTTCTCCCCACCTCACCCTCTTTACTCCACTCATGAGAGAGCCTGAAGGTTCCTCACCTTTACACCCGCCCACACCCACCCCTTGCAAATAAATAAAGCCTGATTATTCTGAGAGCCACAATTGTTCTTTTTTTTTTTTATCTTCATTTTATTGAGATATATTCACATACCACGCAGTCATACAAAACAAATCGTACTTTCGATTGTTCACAGTACCATTACATAGTTGTACATTCATCACCCAAATCAATCCCTGACACCTTCATTAGCACACACACAAAAATAACAAGAATAATAATTAGAGTGAAAAAGAGCAATTGAAGTAAAAAAGAACACTGGGTACCTTTGTCTGTTTGTTTCCTTCCCCTATTTTTCTACTCATCCATCCATAAACTAGACAAAGTGGAGTGTGGTCCTTATGGCTTTCCCAATCCCATTGTCACCCCTCATAAGCTACATTTTTATACAACTGTCTTCGAGATTCATGGGTTCTGGGTTGTAGTTTGATAGTTTCAGGTATCCACCACCAGCTACCCCAATTCTTTAGAACCTAAAAAGGCTTGTCTAAAGTGTGCGTAAGAGTGCCCACCAGAGTGACCTCTCGGCTCCTTTTGGATTCTCTCTGCCACTGAAGCTTATTTCATTTCCTTTCACATCCCCCTTTTGGTCAAGAAGATGTTCTCCGTCCCACGATGCCAGGTCTACATTCCTCCCCGGGAGTCATATTCCACGTTGCCAGGGAGATTCACTCCCCTGGGTGTCTGATCCCACGTAGTGGGGAGGGCAGTGATTTCACCTTTCAAGTTGGCTTAGCTAGAGAGACAGGGCCACATAGAGCAACAGAGGCATTCGGGAGGAGGCTCTTAGGCACAACCATAGGGAGGCCTAGCCTCTCCTTTGCAGCAACTGTCTTCCCAAGGGTAAAACCTGTGGTAGAGGGCTCAACCCATCAAACCACCAGTCCCCTATGTCTGTGGTCATGTTAGCAACCATGGAGGTGGGGTAGGCGAATACCCCTGCATTCTCCACAGGCTCCTCAAGGGGGCACTGCATCTTTTTTTTTTCTTTTTTTTTTTTTTTTTTTTTATTTTATCTTCATTTTATTGAGATATATTCACATACCACGCAGTCATACAAAACAAATCGTACTTTCGATTGTTTACAGTACCATTACATAGTTGTACATTCATCACCTAAATCAATCCCTGACACCTTCATTAGCACACACACAAAATTAACAAGAATAATAATTAGAGTGAAAAAGAGCAATTCAAGTAATAAAGAACACTGGGTACCTTTGTCTGTTTGTTTCCTTCCCCTATTTTTCTACTCATCCATCCATAAACTAGACAAAGTGGAGTGTGGTCCTTATGGCTTTCCCAATCCCATTGTCACCCCTCATAAGCTACATTTTTATACAACTGTCTTCGAGATTCATGGGTTCTGGGTTGTAGTTTGATAGTTTCAGGTATCCACCACCAGCTACCCCAATTCTTTGGAACCTAAAAAGGGTTGTCTAACGTGTGCGTGAGAGTGCCCACCAGAGTGACCTCTGGGCTCCTTTTGGAATCTCTCTGCCACTGAAGCTTATTTCATTTCCTTTCACATCCCCCTTTTGGTCAAGAAGATGTTCTCCGTCCCACGATGCCGGGTCTACATTCCTCCCCAGGAGTCATATTCCACGTTGCCAGGGAGATTCACTCCCCTGGGTGTCTGATCCCACGTAGCGGGGAGGGCAGTGCTTTCACCTTTCAAGTTGGCTTAGCCAGAGAGAGAGGGCCACATCTGAGCAACAAAGAGGCATTCGGGAGGAGGCTCTTAGGCACAACCATAGGGAGGCCTAGCCTCTCCTTTGCAGCAACCGTCTTCCCAAGGGTAAAACCTATGGTAGAGGGCTCAACCCATCAAACCACCAGTCCCCTATGTCTGTGGTCATGTTAGCAACCATCGAGGTGGGGTAGGCGAATACCCCTGCATTCTCCACAGGCTCCTCAAGGGGGCACTACATCTTTTTTTTTCCTTGTTTTTCTTTTTTTTTTTTTAACTTTCCCTTCTTTTTTAAATCAACTGTATGAAAAAAAAGTTAAAAAGAAAACAAACATACAATAAAAGAACATTTCAAAGAGACCATAACAAGGGAGTAAGAAAAAGACAACTAACCTAAGATAACTGCTTAACTTCCAACATGTTCCTACTTTACCCCAAGAAAGTTACCTAATATAGCAACATTTCTGTGAACTTGCTCCTACTATATCCATCAGAAATTAACAGATCATAGTCATTCCTGGGCATCCCCAGAACATTAAATAGCTTATCTGTTCTTCTTGGATTATTGTTCCCCCTTCCTTAATTGCTCTCCATTGCTAGATCCCCTACATTCTACATTATAGGCCATTTGTTTTACATTTTTCAAAGTTGACATTAGTGGTAGCATATAATATTTCTCTTTTTGTGCCTGGCTTATTTCGCTTAGCATTATGTCTTCAAGGTTCATCCATGTTGTCATATGTTTCACGGGATCGTTCCTTCTTAGTGCCGCGTAGTATTCCATCATGTGTATATACCACATTTTATTTATCCACTCATCTGTTGAAGGACATTTGGGTTGTTTCCATCTCTTGGCAATTGTGAATAATGCTGCTATGAACATTGGCGTGCAGATATCTGTTCGTGTCACTGCTTTCCGATCTTCCGGGTATATACCGAGAAGTGCAATCGCCGGATCGAATGGTAACTCTATATCTAGTTTTCTAAGGAACTGCCAGACTGACTTCCAGAGTGGCTGAACCATTATACAGTCCCACCAACAGTGAATAAGAGTTCCAATTTCTCCACATCCCCTCCAGCATTTGTAGTTTCCTGTTTGTTTGATGGCAGCCATTCTAACCGGTGTTAGATGGTATCTCATTGTGGTCTTAATTTGCATCTCTCTAATAGCTAGTGAAGCTGAACATTTTTTCATGTGTTTCTTGGCCATTTGTATTTCCTCTTCAGAGAACTGTCTTTTCATATCTTTTGCCCATTTTATAATTGGGCCGACTGTACTATTGTCCTTGAGTTGTAGGATTTCTTTATATACGCAAGATATCAGTCTTTTGTCAGATACATGGTTTCCAAAAATTTTTTCCCATTGAGTTGGCTGCCTCTTTACCTTTTTGAGAAATTCCTTTGAGGTGCAGAAACTTCTAAGCTTGAGGAGTTCCCATTTATCTATTTTCTCTTTTGTTGCTTGTGCTTTGGGTGTAAAGTCTAGGAAGTGGCCGCCTAATACAAGGTCTTGAAGATGTTTTCCTACATTATCTTCTAGGAGTTTTATGGTACTTTCTTTTATATTGAGATCTTTGGTCCATTTTGAGTTAATTTTTGTGTAGGGGGGTGAGGTAGGGGTCCTCTTTCATTCTTTTGGATATGGATATCCAACTCTCCCAGCCCCATTTGTTGAAAAGACCATTATGACTCAGTTCAGTGACTTTGGGGGCCTTATCAAAGATCAGTCGGCCATAGATCTGAGGGTCTATCTCCGAATTCTCAATTCGATTCCACTGATCTATATGTCTATCTTTGTGCCAGTACCATGCTGTTTTGGCAACTGTGGCTTTATAATAAGCTTCAAAGTCAGGGAGTGTAAGTCCTCCCACTTGGTTTTTCTTTTTTAGAGTGTCTTTAGCAATTCGAGGCATCTTCCCTTTCCAAATAAATGTGATAACTAGCTTTTCCAAGTCTGCAAAGTAGGTTGTTGGAATTTTGATTGGGATTGCACTGAATCTGTAGATGAGTTTGGGTAGAATTGACATCTTAATGACATTTAGTCTTCCTATCCATGAACATGGAATATTTTTCCATCTTTTAAGGTCCCCTTCTATTTCTTTTAGTAGAGTTATGTAGTTTTCTTTGTGTAGGTCTTTTACATCTTTGGTTAAGTTTATTCCTAGGTACTTGATTTTTTTAGTTGCTATTGAAAATGGTATTTGTTTCTTGAGTGTCTCTTCAGTTTGTTCATTTCTAGCATATAGAAACATTACTGACTTATGTGCATTAACCTTGTATCCCGCTACTTTGCTAAATTTGTTTATTAGCTCTAGTAGCTGTATCGTCGATTTCTCAGGGTTTTCTAGATATAAGATCATATCATCTGCAAACAATGACAGTTTTATTTCTTCTTTTCCAATTTGGATGCCTTTTATTTCTTTGTCTTGCCGGATTGCCCTGGCTAGCACTTCCAGCACAATGTTGTATAACAATGGTGACAGCGGGCATCCTTGTCTTGTTCCTGATCTTAGAGGGAAGGCTTTCAGTCTCTCACCATTGAGTACTATGCTGGCTGTGGGTTTTTCATATATGCTCTTTATCATGTTGAGGAAGTTTCCTTCAATTCCTACCTTTTGAAGTGTTTTTATCAAAAAGGGATGTTGGATTTTGTCAAATGCTTTTTCAGCATCTATTGAGATGATCAATTGATTTTTCCCTTTTGACTTGTTAATGTGTTGTAATACATTGATTGATTTTCTTATGTTGAACCATCCTTGCATGCCTGGAATAAACCCCACTTGGTCATGGTGTATGATTTTTTTAATGTGTCTTTGGATTTGATTTGCAAGTACTTTGTTGAGGATTTTTGCATCTATATTCATTAGGGAGATTGGCCGGTAGTTTTCCTTTTTTGTAGCATGTTTGCCTGGTTTTGGTATTAGATTGATGTTAGCTTCATAAAATGAGTTAGGTAGTGTTCCATTTTCTTCAATGTTTTGAAAGAGTTTGAGTAAGATTGGTATCAGTTCTTTCTGGAAAGTTTGGTAGAATTCCCCTGTGAAGCCATCTGGCCCTGGACATTTATTTGTGGGAAGATTTTTGATGACTAATTGGATCTCTTTGCTTGTGATGTGTTGGTTGAGGTCTTCTATTTCTTCTCTGGTCAGTCTAGGTTGTTCATATGTTTCCAGGAAATTGTCCATTTCCTCTACATTATCCAGTTTGTTGCCATACAGTTGTTCATAGTATCCTCTTATAATTTTTTTAATTTCTTCAGGATCTGCAGTTATGTCACCTTTTTCATTCATTATTTTGTTTATATGGGTATTCTCTCTTTTTGATTTTGTCAGTCTAGCTATGGGCTTGTCAATCTTGTTGATCTTCTCAAAGAACCAACTTTTGGTGATATTTATCCTCTCTATTGTTTTTTTTGTTCTCTATGTCATTTATTTCTGCTTTAATCCTTGTTATTTCTTTTCTTCTACTTGGTTTAGGATTGGTTTGCTGTTCATTTTCTAGCTTCTTCAGTTGATCCATTAGTTCTTTGATTTTGGCTCTTTCTTCCTTTTTAATATATACGTTTAGTGCTATAAATTTCCCCCTCAGCACTGCTTTTGCTGCATCCCATAGGTTTTGGTATGTTGTGTTCTCATTTTCATTTGTCTCTATATATTTAGCAATTTCTCTTGCTATTTCTTCTTTAACCCACTGATTGTTTAGGAGTGTATTGTTTAACCTCCAGGTATTTGTGAATTTTCTAAGTCTCTGATGGTTATTGACTTCTAATTGTATTCCATTGTGGTCAGAGAATGTGCTTTGAATAATTTCAATCTTTTTAAATTTATTGAGGCTTGTTTTATGTCCCAGCATATGATCTATTCTGGAGAAAGTTCCATGAGCACTAGAAAAGTATGTGTATCCTGGTGATTTGGGATGTAATGTCCTGTATATGTCTGTTAAATCTAATTCATTTATCAGATTGTTTAGGTTTTCAATTTCCTTATTGGTCTTCTGTCTGGTTGATCTATCTATAGGAGAGAGTGATGTGTTGAAGTCTCCCACAATTATTGTGGAAATATCAATTGCTTCCTTTAGTTTTGCCAGTGTTTCTCTCATGTATTTTGTGGCACCTTGGTTGGGTGCATAGACATTTACGACTGTTATTTCTTCTTGCTGAATTGCCCCTTTTATTAGTACGTAGTGGCCTTCTTTGTCTCTCAAAAGATCCCTGCATTTGAAGTCTATTTTATCTGAGATTAATATTGCTACACCTGCTTTCTTTTGGCTGTAGCTTGCGTGGAATATTTTTTTCCATCCTTTCACTTTCAGTTTCTTTGTGTCCCTGTGTGTAAGATGAGTCTCTTGTATGCAACATATTGATGGTTCATTTTTTTTGATCCATTCTGCGAATCTATATCTTTTAATTGGGGAGTTTAATCCATTTACATTCAACGTTATAACCGTGAAGGCATTTCTTGAATCAGCCATCTTATCCTTTGGTTTATGTTTGTCATATTTTTCCCCTCTGTCTATTAATATCCTTTATTGTACCCATACCGAATCTCTTTAGTACTGAACCTTTCTCCAAGTCTCTCTGTCCTTTCTTTGTTTCTCTGTCTGTAGGGCTCCCTTGAGTATCTCCAGTAGGGCAGGTCTCTTGTTAGCAAATTCTCTCAGCATTTGTTTGTCTGTGAAAAATTTAAGCTCTCCCTCAAATTTGAAGGAGAGCTTTGCTGGATAAAGTATTCTTGGCTGGAAATTTTTCTCACTCAGAATTTTAAATATATCGTGCCACTGCCTTCTCACCTCCATGGTGGCTGCTGAGTAGTCACTACTTAGTCTTATGCTGTTTCCTTTGTATGTGGTGAATTGCTTTTCTCTTGCTGCTTTCAGAACTTCCTCCTTCTCTTCTGTGTTTGACAGTGTGATCAGTATATGTCTCGGAGTGGTTTTATTTGGATTTATTCTATTTGGAGTTCGCTGAGCATTTATGATTTGTGTATTTATGTTGTTTAGAAGATTTGGGAAGTTTTCCCCAACAATTTCTTTGAATACTCTTCCTAGACCTTTACCCTTTTCTTCCCCTTCTGGGACACCAATGAGTCTTATATTTGGACGTTTCATATTATCTATCATATCCCTGAGGTCCATTTCGATTTTTTCAATTTTTTTCCCCATTCTTTCTTTTATGCTTTCATTTTCCATTCTGTCATCTTCCAGGTCACTGATTCGTTGTTCAACTTCCTCTAGTCTTGTACTATGAGTGTCCAGAATCTTTTTAATTTGGTCAACAGTTTCTTTAATTTCCATAAGATCATCCATTTTGTTATTTAGTCTTGCAAGGTCTTCTTTATGCTCTTCTAGGGTCTTCTTGATTTCCTTTATCTCCCGTACTATGGTCTCATTGTTCATCTTTAGTTCTTTGAGTAGCTGCTCTAGGTGCTGTGTCTCTTCTGGTCTTTTGATTTGGGTGCTTGGGCTTGGGTTATCCATATCGTCTGTTTTTTTCATATGCTTTATAATTTTCTGTTGTTTTTGGCCTTGTGGCATTTGCTGGACTTGATAGGGTTCTTTTAGGATTTGTAGACCAATTGAAGTCCTTACCTCTAATTTATCAGATCTACAGCTTCGTGGAGTACACTTTCTCTAACTAACCAGCAGGTGGCGTCCACGAGCCACCTGTTCTCCACAAGCCAGTTCTCCCCTGCTTAGCCTTTTTGGTGAGTTGGGGAGTGAGTCTTGTGGGGTCCAATTGGTGTACCAAGCTTGCGTGTGTAGTTGGTGTTGCCTGCCCTGTATATGGGGCGTGTTTCTGGGCAGTCAGGGAGGGGAAGTGGCCCTAACAATCAAATCTCCCTGGTGATCCTAGAGTTGTAAAGCTGCTGCAATAGTCTAATCCTTCAGTTCAGTCCTGCCACAGTTTGTCTCTGCCACTGACCCACAAGTCCTTGGTATTGGCGTATGGCTCCTGAGACTTGCAAGTGGGCCCCTCTTCCAGGCCATGCACCCCGGGTCCTCTGTTGAGGGATGACTGTGCTATGTCACAGGTGAGTGCCGTCCCCCCAGGGCAGTTCTGGGCTGCTGGGCTGTGTAGGGAGGCTCCCAGCCTGCTGAAATGATGGCTGAATGGGGCTTTGTTAATTCACACTGCTCTACCTTCCCAACTCTGGGACAATCAGCTGAGGTTGCAGGGACAGCTAATGTCCACGCCCAGTTTTGTGGTGTGTGCCTGTTATTTGAAGCACTTCCGTCACACTGGGTTGTCTGGGGCAGTTCTGGGCTATGGGGCTGGCGATGGGCAGGAGTGTTTCCTGTCCACCAGGATGGTGGCTGTGAGCGGACCCCCCCCCCTTTTCTTGGGAAGTTGTGGTGTTTAGTGAATTTTCTCAGCCACTGGATTATTGCGTTTTGTCTCAGAGCTCTCCTAGTTCTGCTCTTGACTTGACCTGCCCAAATAGCAAGTCTTTGAAGCTTTCTGTATTGGGCTTCTTAGAGTAATTGTTTTAGAAAAAGAAAAAAGGATTAAAAAAAAACAAAAACAAAAACAAACAAACAAAAAAAAAACGGGCCCTCCTCAGTGATCTAATGGGTTATTGAAATGCTAAGGGACAAAGTAACCAGGGCTATTAAGGAAAGGTCCACAGGGCAGAGAGATCAGCTTTTCTTCAGGATTTGCATATGCGCCTCAGGGCCCTTCCCCTTTCTATGTTCACCAGAACTCCAAAAATCCTCCGCTTTTATTTTGGAGTTTTTCGTGTTGTTTTTTTTCTATGCCTGTCTCCTCTCTGCTGGGCTGGCTGCTCTCAGATTCTCTGGTGTCTGGTCTCAGTCTATCTATGGTTGGAGTTTAGATCAGTAGAATGAGTTTCCAATAAGGGCTGCCGCTGCAGTTCTCCCTTCTCCTTCCCGGAGCTGACAGCCCCTCCTCCCACGGGACTGAGCCTGGCAGGGAGGGGCGCGGGTCCCCTGGCCGCAAAAACTTACAGATTTTGCTGATCTCAGCAGTTCCACGTTTTCATGAGTGTTGTATGAAGTATGCCCAAAGTCAGATTGCTCTGTGGTGTCCAGTCCACGCAGTTCCTGGCTTTCTACCTACTTTCCTGGAGGAGTAACTGCACCGGGAGCCGGTCCGCCGCCCCGGGCTCCGGAAGCCGCGGCTGCGCTGGTCTGGGCCGGAGTGAACTCAGCCCTTGTCCTCAGGAAGGCTCCGCACCAGGAATCAGCAGAAGGGGGAGTACCATAGGCGGTGGCAGAGCCTAGGCGGCGGGAGGAGGTGGAGAAGGACCCGGGGTTCTCCGCTCTCAGGAGATCCCCCCTCTTCCTGGCCGCTCTGCAACAGCCGCCACAGATCCCACAATTGTTCTAAAGCTAAGCAATACCTATAGTAGATATTTTGAAGGGAAGCAGTGAAAATGAAGCAAAGAGGGAAAGGATATAAAAGAGTATTTTTCTCCTGTGGAATTCCATTTATCTAGAATTAAGAAAGGGCTGGGGGATTAACCCCCCCGCCCCACCCCTTTCCTCTCTGTCTCTCCTCTTTCTTTCAGTGGGAACCACTGCAGCATTTATACTCACACCACTGACTGAGAACCATGCCTTACTGGGGCTCCAGGGGAAACAGCTGCAAGGTTGAGACAAACAAGGCAAGAGTGATTTTGGAATGACAAATGGGAGCTCTATAGAAGAGAGGAAATGATGCATAGAGATTTTTTTTATCCACCACCAGGTTGACTAGATGCCTGGGCTTCTTACTATTCGTGTGTTCTGCACCTGTGCTCAGAATGTTTTTTTATGTTATATATTTCTTCAAGGAAAAAGGGGGTTAAGTACAAAATGTTGTAGGACTTTTTCCAGGGTACTGTACAAGTATTTTTTTTTTTAATCATCTACTAAGTATATAGATTGTACCATGTGTCACAGAGATACAAAAATGAATAAGCTATGGTTCCCATTCTATTTGGAGAAGAACATCAAAAGCAGATACATTAAAGATAAGGTTAAAAATGGAAAATAACAAGTGTCAGAGAGGATGTGGAGAAATTCAAACTCTAGTGCATTGTTGGTGGGAATGTAAAATGGTGCAACCACTGTGGAAACCAATACAGTGGTTCCTCAAAAAGTTAAATATAGAATTACCATATGACCCAGAATCCCACTTCTAGGTGTATATCCAAAGAAAGTAAAAACAGGGTCACAAACAGATACTTGTGTACCAATGTTTGTAGCAGCATTATTCACAATAGCCTAAAGCTGGAAACAACCCAACTGCCCATCAACAAATGAATGGATAGAGAAAATGTCACATGCACAAAGGTTATTAATTACCCATAAGAAAAGGAAGTTGGAGACATGCTGCAACATGGAAGAACCTTGAAAACATTCTCAGTGAAATAAGCAAGACACATAAGGTCAAGTATTTTATGATATCACTTATAAGAGGTGACTAGAAATAGCAAATTCGAAGAGAAAGATTAGTTGAATACTGATTATGAGAAAGGAGGAAATGAGAAGGGGGGAAAGGGAATGTGTGTTTGTAAAAAATAAAAGATTATGTGTATATATATATATATACATATATATATATATATGTGTATATATATATATATATATATATATATATGATAAAATTATGAGAACCCAGAGGAAGGAAACATTTACTCTGATAGGTTCTACTTAGATAAATGTACAGAATAGTGAAAAGGTAAAATGGATATGAAGACTGATGTGAAGCCTGTGGTGACCATCTGTTTGTGTCATGGTTTGTATCTAGGGACAAGAGCTGGAGTTCAAAGATGGGGGAGCCCACTTGATCAATAAGCATTCAGAACAAGTTATATTTCAATCCTGGGAACAATAGGGGGTCAGAATAATAAAGGTAGGAATTCAGGATGAGAAAAGTAGATCAGTACCCAAGATATAGAATAATGATTCTAGATGAGAAAGAATAGAATCACTGATGTGAGATGGCTTTGCATTCTCAGACAGGATAGAGTTTTTAAATATAATCCATCCATTAGAAAATGAGCAGGAGGGAGGAGAAATGAGATGAGGAGTAGGGAGGGAGGATAAAGAAGTTGAAATGGGTTTCCATCACACACTGGTGCAGTTGCCTTTTTATACTGGTTTGAAAGATTAGCTTGCCTTAACTTACATGTTTCTAATAGGCAACTCTATCAGTATACCTCAACTCCCTGCTTTAAAAAGAAGAAATCTGCTCTGTGGTGGATATTAGTCAACTTTTGGAAGTGTTCTTCAGATACTTGTCAGTGTTCCAGTTGATCCCCAAGATGTGTAAGCTCTGCTCACGTTGGCAGTCCCACTGCTGATTTATTACCATGGCATAATGGGTAGCCATGTTAAGAAGACTGGGTAAAATATTAAAATGAACACTAGGGAAAATAAATACATGTGAGGCTTGTAAGCTGTCACCTTCCTCTGTATCTCTATGTTCTCCAATACCCTGAGGGCCTAATCATGCCTTCCATGTAGTTTTACATGCTTAGACTCTACTTCATTATGATTTGCCAATTCCCTGTTGCTCACACTGTACTATAGCAACAGTCTTTGTCACTTTAGAATTGGTGTCTAGGTGGCTGTTGTCATATTATGTCCATTTTTAGATGGTCCGTAAATGCACTGAGGATGATGTGTGGTTTCCTGATAGTGCAGATTTTTTTTTCTAGTTTTGTATTTCTGGTGGAAGAAAAATTTGCTGTCTTCTTTGACAACAGGATAAGAAGAGATTGCAATCTCATTTCCCTCTCGGTATTGTCTATTTTGGCAATATCATGAATATGCAACATTTTAGGTAGATGACTTCCAAAAATGTTTCCCATCAACCCCGTCAGGATTTTGGAAGTCAGGGAACAACTTTTTTTCAATTGTGATTTTCTGTAATTTCATTTTTTCTTTCTGGAGTTCATTTTTGCCCATAACGCAAAACTAGGAGGAAAAGGAAGCTCAATTCCTTATTATTTTTAGTTTGATATAGATGGTGGTCCATCAGTAGAATTCGGCAATGGGATTTTTTTTCTATTAGTAGCAGAACTTATTATTTTTTAAACTCAAATTCTATCTATCATGAGTCAGTGCCTAAATTTAGGGTATCATGTGATTCTTTTTTTTATCTGATTGCATTTCACATATATAAATATATTACATTGAAAGGAGGAGGAAAAGGCACATTGTCTGTGCCTTGTAAACCTTTCTTTCCTACCTTATCCCGTTTTCTCCTCAGTTCCTAGCATTCTTATAGGAAAAGTAAGAAAAGAAATTGAGAAATATATTAGACATTTCAGAATGTGTCTCACTTAATTAGAACTAAGAAAAGAAATGAAATTATTTCAAACATACTTGACATTTTCTCTGCTCCTTTCTTCCCTACTTTAAGCTGTCACTTCAATGGTTCTTACTGAGAACCCCAGTTTAGGCTTCTCTGGAATTATACTTCTACTAGATTACTTGTATGAGGGAGCTCAGCATAGGGGTTGAGAACATAGACTTGGAAGTGAGATAGCTTGGCTCCAAACCTAATTTAGCAAGGATTAATATGACCTTGAACAACTTCCTTAACCTCTAAGTTCCCTAGTTTACTTATCTGAATAATGGCGATAATAAAAACAATATTCATTTTTATCAGGTTATTGTAAGAAGTGAATGAGTGAATATATTTAAAGTATTTAGAACAGCAATAACATTAGTAGGCTTGCATATACATGATGGATAAGGCCTACATACATACATAATTTATATCCAGACTCGTATTTTAGGGCTGGATCACCGGTCATCTTATCCACCAATGGTGTTCATAGTTTTAGGTTTGTAGCAGCACTGCTCATTTGCTTCTAAACCAATCCCCTGGGTTTCCTGCCTGATGTAGGGCTGTTAAGAAGTGTAAATGAGTCTAAGTAAACCATGATGGTTAAGTTCATTTGTCAACTTGGCTAGGTTATAGTGTCTAGTTATTTGGGCAGACAAGCACTGGCCTGATTGTTACTGTGTGGCTTTTTTTATGGGTTTAAATCATGACTGCTTCTATGGCCGATTACATCTATAGTCAATTTAGGAGATTGCCTTCAACAATGAGAAAAGTCTCATCTAGTCAGCTGAAGGCTTTAAAGGGAGAACTGATGATTTCAGCAGTCAGAAGGGTAAATTTCCATCTTTACTTCAGTCGGCCAGCTTCTCCTGGGGAATACGTCAAAAGTCTTCACCAGAGGCGGGGCAAGATGGTAGACTGGTGAGCTGTATGTTTTAGTTACTCCTCCAGGAAAGTAGGTAAAAAGCCAGGAACTGCGTGGACTGGACACCACAGAGCAATCTGTCTTTGGGCATACTTCATACAACACTCATGAAAACGTGGAACTGCTGAGATCAGCGAAATCTGTAAGTTTTTGCGGCCAGGGGACCCGCGCCCCTCCCTGCCAGGCTCAGTCCCGGGGGAGGAGGGGCTGTCAGCTCCAGGAAGGAGAAGGGAGAATTGCAGTGGCTGCTCTTACCGGAAACTCATTCTACTGATTCAAACTCCAACCATAGATAGACTGAGGCCAGACACCAGAGACTCTGAGAGCAGCCAGCCCAGCAGAGAGGAGACAGGCATAGAAAAAAAACAACACGAAAAACTCCAAAATAAAAGCAGAGGATTTTTGGAGTTCTGGTGAACACAGAAAGGGGAAGGGCGGAGATCAGGCCTTGAGGCGCATATGCAAATCCCGAAGCAAGGCTGATCTCTCTGCCCTGGGCACTTTTCCTTAATGGCCCTGGTTGCTTTGTCTATTAGCATTTCAATAACCCATTAGATCTCTGAGGTGGGCCGTTTTTTTTTTTTGTTTTTTTTTTTTAAATCCTTTTTGCTTTTTCTAAAACAATTACTCTAAGAAGCTCAATACAGAAAGCTTCAAAGAATTGAAATTTGGGCACGTCAAGTCAAGAGCAGAACTAAGAGAGCTCTGAGACAAAAGGCAATAATCCAGTGGCTGAGAAAATTCACTAAACAACACAACTTCCCAAGAAAAGGGGGGTGTCCGCTCACAGCCACCATCCTGGTGGACAGGAAACACTCCTGCCCATCGCCAGCCCCATAGCCCAGAGCTGCCCCAGACAACCCAGTGTGACGGAAGTGCTTCAAATAACAGGCACACACCACAAAACTGGGCGTGGACATTAGCCTTCCCTGCAACCTCAGCTGAATGTCCCAGAGCTGGGAAGGGGGAGCAGTGTGAATTAACAGAGCCCCATTCAGCCATCATTTGAGCAGACTGGGAGCCTCCCAACACAGCCCAGCAGCCCAGAACTGCCCTGGGGGGACGGCACTCACCTGCGACATAGCACAGTCATCCCTCAACAGAGGACCCCGGGGTGCACAGCCTGGAAGAGGGGCCCACTTGCAAGTCTCAGGAGCCATACGCCAATACCAAAGACTTGTGGGTCAGTGGCAGAGACAAACTGTGGCAGGACTGAACTGAAGGATTAGACTATTGCAGCAGCTTTAAAACTCTAGGATCATCAGGGAGATTTGATTGTTAGGGCCACCCCCCCCTCCCCGACTGCCCAGAAACACGCCCCACATACAGGGCAGGCAACACCAACTACACACGCAAGCTTGGGACACCAATTGGGCCCCACAAGACTCACTCCCCCACTCACCAAAAAGGCTAAGCAGGGGAGATCTGGCTTGGGGAGAACAGGTGGCTCGTGGACGCCACCTGCTGGTTAGTTAGAGAAAGTGTACTCCACGAAGCTGTAGATCTGATAAATTAGAGATAAGGACTTCAACTGGTCTACAAACCCTAAAAGAACCCTATCAAGGTCAGCAAATGCCACGAGGCCAAAAACAACAGAAAATTATAAAGCATATGAAAAAACCAGACGATATGGATAACCCAAGCCCAAGCACCCAAATCAAAAGACCAGAAGAGACACACCTAGAGCAGCTACTCAAAGAACTAAAGATGAACAATGAGACCCTAGTACGGGATATGAAGGAAATCAAGAAGACCCTAGAAGAGCATAAAGAAGACATTGCAAGACTAAATCAAAAAATGGATGATCTTATGGAAATTAAAGAAACTGTTGACCAAATTAAAAAGATTCTGGACACTCATAGTACAAGACTAGAGGAAGTTGAACAACGAATCAGTGACCTGGAAGATGACAGAATGGAAAATGAAAACATAAAAGAAAGAATGGGGAAAAAAATTGAAAAAACTCGAAATGGACCTCAGGGATATGATAGATAATATGAAACGTCCGAATATAAGACTCATTGGTGTCCCAGAAGGGGAAGAAAAGGGTAAAGGTCTAGGAAGAGTATTCAAAGAAATTGTTGGGGAAAACTTCCCAAATCTTCTAAACAACATAAATACACAAATCATAAATGCTCAGCGAACTCCAAATAGAATAAATCCAAAAAAACCCACTCCGAGACATATACTGATCACACTGTCAAACATAGAAGAGAAGGAGCAAGTTCTGAAAGCAGCAAGAGAAAAGCAATTCACCACATACAAAGGAAACAGCATAAGACTAAGTAGTGACTACTCAGCAGCCACCATGGAGGCGAGAAGGCAGTGGCACGATATATTTAAAATTCTGAGTGAGAGGAATTTCCAGCCAAGAATACTTTATCCAGCAAAGCTCTCCCTCAAATTTGAAGGAGAGCTTAAATTTTTCACAGACAAAGAAATGCTGAGAGAATTTGCTAACAAGAGACCTGCCCTACTGGAGATACTAAAGGGAGCCCTACAGACAGAGAAACAAAGACAGGACAGAGAGACTTGGAGAAAGGTTCAGTACTAAAGAGATTCGGTATGGGTACAATAAAGGATATTAATAGAGAGAGGGAAAAATATGGCAAACATAATCCAAAGGATAAGATGGCCGATTCAAGAAATGCCTTCACGGTTTTAACGTTGAATGTAAATGGATTAAACTCCCCAATTAAAAGATATAGATTCGCAGAATGGATCAAAAAAAATGAACCATCAATATGTTGCATACAAGAGACTCATCTTAGACACAGGGACACAAAGAAACTGAAAGTGAAAGGATGGAAAAAAATATTTCATGCAAGCTACAGCCAAAAGAAAGCAGGTGTAGCAATATTAATCTCAGATAAAATAGACTTCAAATGCAGGGATGTTTTGAGAGACAAAGAAGGCCACTACATACTAATAAAAGGGGCAATTCAGCAAGAAGAAATAACAATCGTAAATGTCTATGCACCCAATCAAGGTGCCACAAAATACATGAGAGAAACATTGGCAAAACTAAAGGAAGCAATTGATGTTTCCACAATAATTGTGGGAGACTTCAACACAACACTCTCTCCTATAGATAGATCAACCAGACAGAAGACCAATAAGGAAATTGAAAACCTAAACAATCTGATAAATGAATTAGATTTAACAGACATATACAGGACATTACATCCCAAATCACCAGGATACACATACTTTTCTAGTGCTCACGGAACTTTCTCCAGAATAGATCATATACTGGGACATAAAACAAGCCTCAATAAATTTAAAAAGATTGAAATTATTCAAAGCACATTCTCTGACCACAATGGAATACAATTAGAAGTCAATAACCATCAGAGACTTAGAAAATTCACAAATACCTGGAGGTTAAACAACACACTCCTAAACAATCAGTGGGTTAAAGAAGAAATAGCAAGAGAAATTGCTAAATATATAGAGACGAATGAAAATGAGAACACAACATACCAAAACCTATGGGATGCAGCAAAAGCAGTGCTAAGGGGGAAATTTATAGCACTAAACGCATATATTAAAAAGGAAGAAAGAGCCAAAATCAAAGAACTAATGGATCAACTGAAGAAGCTAGAAAATGAACAGCAAACCAATCCTAAACCAAGTAGAAGAAAAGAAATAACAAGGATTAAAGCAGAAATAAATGACATAGAGAACAAAAAAACAATAGAAAGGATAAATATCACCAAAAGTTGGTTCTTTGAGAAGATCAACAAGATTGACAAGCCCCTAGCTAGACTGACAAAATCAAAAAGAGAGAAGACCCATATAAACAAAATAATGAATGAAAAAGGTGACATAACTGCAGATCCTGAAGAAATTAAAAAAATTATAAGAGGATATTATGAACAACTGTATGGCAACAAACTGGATAATGTAGAAGAAATGGACAATTTCCTGGAAACATATGAACAACCTAGACTGACCAGAGAAGAAATAGAAGACCTCAACCAACCCATCACAAGCAAAGAGATCCAATCAGTCATCAAAAATCTTCCCACAAATAAATGCCCAGGGCCAGATGGCTACACAGGGGAATTCTACCAAACTTTCCAGAAAGAACTGACACCAATCTTACTCAAACTCTTTCAAAACATTGAAAAAAATGGAACACTACCTAATTCATTTTATGAAGCTAACATCAATCTAATACCAAAACCAGGCAAAGATGCTACAAAAAAGGAAAACTACCGGCCAATCTCCCTAATGAATATAGATGCAAAAATCCTCAACAAAATACTTGCAAATCGAATCCAAAGACACATTAAAAAAATCATACACCATGACCAAGTGGGGTTCATTCCAGGCATGCAAGGATGGTTCAACATAAGAAAAACAATCAATGTATTACAACACATTAAAAACTCGAAAGGGAAAAATCAATTGATCATCTCAATAGATGCTGAAAAAGCATTTGACAAAATCCAACATCCGTTTTTGATAAAAACACTTCAAAAGGTAGGAATTGAAGGAAACTTCCTCAACATGATAAAGAGCATATATGAAAAACCCACAGCCAGCATAGTACTCAATGGTGAGAGACTGAAAGCCTTCCCTCTAAGATCAGGAACAAGACAAGGATGCCCGCTGTCACCACTGTTATTCAACATTGTGCTGGAAGTGCTAGCCAGGGCAATCCGGCAAGACAAAGAAATAAAAGGCATCCAAATTGGAAAAGAAGAAGTAAAACTGTCATTGTTTGCAGATGACATGATCTTATATCTAGAAAACCCTGAGAAATCAACGATACACCTACTAGAGGTAATAAACAAATTTAGCAAAGTAGCGGGATACAAGATTAATGCACATAAGTCAGTAATGTTTCTATATGCTAGAAATGAACAAACTGAAGAGACACTCAAGAAAAAGATACCATTTTCAATAGCAACTAAAAAAATCAAGTACCTAGGAATAAACTTAACCAAAGATGTAAAAGACCTATACAAAGAAAACTACATAACTCTACTAAAAGAAATAGAAGGGGACCTTAAAAGATGGAAAAATATTCCATGTTCATGGATAGGAAGGCTAAATGTCATTAAGATGTCAATTCTACCCAAACTCATCTACAGATTCAATGCAATCCCAATCAAAATTCCAACAACCTACTTTGCAGACTTGGAAAAGCTAGTTATCAAATTTATTTGGAAAGGGAAGATGCCTCGAATTGCTAAAGATACTTTAAAAAAGAAAAACGAAGTGGGAGGACTTACACTCCCTGACTTTGAAGCTTATTATAAAGCCACAGTTGCCAAAACAGCATGGTACTGGCACAAAGATAGACATATAGATCAATGGAATCGAATTGAGAATTCAGAGATAGACCCTCAGATCTATGGCCGACTGATCTTTGATAAGGCCCCCAAAGTCACCGAACTGAGCCATAATGGTCTTTTCAACAAATGGGGCTGGGAGAGTTGGATATCCATATCCAAAAGAATGAAAGAGGACCCCTACCTCACCCCCTACACAAAAATTAACTCAAAATGGACCAAAGATCTCAATATAAAAGAAAGTACCATTAAACTCCTAGAAGATAATGTAGGAAAACACCTTCAAGACCTTGTATTAGGAGGCCACTTCCTAGACTTTACACCCAAAGCACAAGCAACAAAAGAGAAAATAGATAAATGGGAACTCCTCAAGCTTAGAAGTTTCTGCACCTCAAAGGAATTTCTCAAAAAGGTAAAGAGGCAGCCAACTCAATGGGAAAAAATTTTTGGAAACCATGTATCTGACAAAAGACTGATATCTTGCATATACAAAGAAATCCTACAACTCAATGACAATAGTACAGTCGGCCCAATTATAAAATGGGCAAAAGATATGAAAAGACAGTTCTCTGAAGAGGAAATACAAATGGCCAAGAAACACATGAAAAAATGTTCAGCTTCACTAGCTATTAGAGAGATGCAAATGAAGACCACAATGAGATACCATCTAACACCGGTTAGAATGGCTGCCATTAAACAAACAGGAAACTACAAATGCTGGAGGGGATGTGGAGAAATTGGAACTCTTATTCATTGTTGGTGGGACTGTATAATGGTTCAGCCACTCTGGAAGTCAGTCTGGCAGTTCCTTAGAAAACTAGAGATAGAGCTACCATTCGATCCAGCGATTGCACTTCTCGGGATATACCCGGAAGATCGGAAAGCAGTGACACGAACAGATATCTGCACGCCAATGTTCATAGCAGCATTATTCACAATTGCCAAGAGATGGAAACAACCCAAATGTCCATCAACAGATGAGTGGATAAATAAAATGTGGTATATACACACGATGGAATACTACGCGGCAGTAAGAAGGAATGATCTGGTGAAACATATGACAACATGGATGAACCTTGAAGACATAATGCTGAGCGAAATAAGCCAGGCACAAAAAGAGAAATATTATATGCTACCACTAATGTGAACTTTGAAAAATGTAAAACAAATGGTTTATAATGTAGAATGTAGGGAAACTAGCAGTAGAGAGCAATTAAGGAAGGGGGAACAATAATCCAAGAAGAACAGATAAGCTATTTAACGTTCTGGGGATGCCCAGAAATGACTATGGTCTGTTAATTTCTGATGGATGTAGTAGGAACAAGTTCACTGAAATGTTGCTATAGTATGTAACTTTCTTGGGGTAAAGTAGGAACATGTTGGAAGTTAAGCAGTTATCTTAGGTTAGTTGTCTTTTTCTTACTCCCTTGCTATGGTCTCTTTGAAATGTTCTTTTATTGTATGTTTGTTTTTTTTTGTTTTCTTTTTAACTTTTTTTTTTCATACAGTTGATTTGAAAAAAGAAGGGAAAGTTAAAAAAAAAAAAAAAAGAAAAAAGACAAACAAGGAAAAAAAAAAAAAAAAAAAAAAACAAAAAAAAAAAACGATGTAGTGCCCCCTTGAGGAGCCTGTGGAGAATGCAGGGGTATTCGCCTACCCCACCTCCATGGTTGCTAACATGACCACAGACATAGGGGACTGGTGGTTTGATGGGTTGAGCCCTCTACCATAAGTTTTACCCTTGGGAAGACGGTTGCTGCAAAGGAGAGGCTAGGCCTCCCTGTATTTGTGCCTAAGAGTCTCCTCCTGAATGCCTCTTTGTTGCTCAGATGTGGCCCTCTCTCTCTGGCTAAGCCAACTTGAAAGGTGAAATCACTGCCCTCCCCCCTACGTGGGATCAGACACCCAGGGAAGTGAATCTCCCTGGCAACGTGGAATATGACTCCCGGGGAGGAATGTAGACCCGGCATCGTGGGATGGAGAACATCTTCTTGACCAAAAGGGGGATGTGAAAGGAAATGAAATAAGCTTCAGTGGCAGAGAGATTCCAAAACGAGCCGAGAGATCACTCTGGTGGGCACTCTTACGCACACTTTAGACAACCTTTTTTAGGTTCTAAAGAATTGGGGTAGCTGGTGGTGGATACCTGAAACTATTAAACTACAACCCAGAACCCATGAATCTCGAAGACAGTTGTATAAAAATGTAGCTTATGAGGGGTGACAGTGGGATTGGGAATGCCATAAGGACCAAACTCCACTTTGTCTAGTTTATGGATCGATGTGTAGAAAAGTAGGGGAAGCAAACAAACAGACAAAGGTACCTAGTGTTCTTTTTTACTTCGATTGCTCTTTTTCACTCTAATTATTATTCTTGTTATTTTTGTGTGTGTGCTAATGAAGGTGTCAGGGATTGATTTAGGTGATGAATGTACAACTATGTAATGGTACTGTAAACAATCGAAAGTACAATTTGTTTTGTATGACTGTGTGGTATGTGAATATATCTCAATAAAATGATGATTAAAAAAAAAAAAAAAAAAAAAAAAAAAAAAAGTATTCACCAGAGTTCCCAACTTGTGGCCTGCACTACGGAATTTAGACTTGCCCATTCCCATAGTCACGTGAGCCAATTTCTAGAATAAATCTCATAATATTTATATTTATACATGTTGGTTCTGTTTCCCTGAAGAACCCTGACTAATAACAGCAACCTTTTTTTTTTTCCGATTGAGTAAACTTAGAATTTTTTAATAGATAGAGTTCATCTCTGAAAGGCCTTGCCACATCATTGACAGCCAGGCACCTTCTTGAATTTACCCAGTTCCTTCATTCCATGCTCAGTTTTATGTAATTAAGTCAACTCTGGTCTTTTCTGTTTATTATTATTTAGCCAACTATCCTAGAAGGTTCTGATAGAATTAATTCCTGTGGCTCGGGATATTACTTTAATCAGTTTACTTTCAATGACCTATGTATGGGCAGGCAGGACTGTGGTTTAGTTCAACAGCATCACGATTCACTTACATAGTTCAGAGGGGATTTTTCCACCATTTTTTCTTGTTCAGAAGCTGATTACAGAATAGCTATCCTTCCGTAAGAAGTCTAATGGCTCTTCTAATTTTCTTGCAGTTCACAGCCCTTGAGTCAACTGCAACTGTACACTCTCAAAAGTAGGATTTACTGAGCTATCACTCAAATTCCTCCTTGATTTAAGTTCTTAGTTTCAAGATCTCTTCCATGTTAGGAATGAAACATCAACATTTACTTGTAGAGCATTACACAGAGCTCAAGTCAATCTAATGGGGAACACATTCATATTAGTCACTGTTCTCTGGACAAACAGAATTGACAGGATATATATGTGAACATTATATTTATTATAAGAATTGATTCACGTGATTGTGGAGATTGGCAAGCCCAAATTTCAGAGGACAGGCCATCAGCAGGGAACTTGGATGAAGGTTTGCAGTGAATTCCCCAGGAGAAGCTGGCTGGCTGAAGTAGAGATAGAAATTCTTTCTGATTGCTGAAATCATAAGTTCCCCCTTTAAGGCCTTCAACTGATTGGATGAGGAGATTTCACTCATTGCTAAAGGCAGTTTCCTTTGTTGATTTTAGATGTAATCAGCCATAGATGCAATCAGTTGACTAATGATTTAAATCCACAAAATAGCCTCACAGTAACAATAAGGCCAGTGCTCGCTTGACAAAACCTGACTCCATGACACATGAAATTAAACATCGCAGCAACTTTTTACAAGCTCACAGTAGGTGTTACTTCTTGCCACTGCCCAAGGCAAGTGGCCCAAGTAGGGTTGTAAATCTTTCTTCTTTCACTCAACACACAGGTTCTAGCAAGGGTTTCCTAATTTATGTGTGTTTGTATGCCACTGACTTCCTTAAGAGTTAGCTATGCACCTTCTTCAGAATATTTTAAGTGCATAACAGAAAATGCAAAGAATTACTTAGGAAATCAATTATATCGAAATACATGTATCAAAATTTTAAAATATATTTGTGAAATAGTAGTTTGTGTGCTTTCATATTAACACATTAAATAATAAGAGCTAACAGAAGGTCAAAAAATTACTGTAATTTCTGAGTAGTGATGTGGTGGGTGTAAATGATAGTTTCAGATCCCTGTAATAACTGGAATGTAATAGGAAAATATTTGTGATTTCCACTGGTGAAAAAGTCATAGGTTCTCTTAAAACCACTTTGATTTTTTTTCCACATACACAAGTGAAAGAAATGATAAGTTTTGGTGAAAGTTTAGTTAAAATAAGGATTTTTTTCCATCCAAGTTCATAGACCCTAAGTCCTTGAGGATGCAGAGATAAATGAGTCTCATTTCCCATTTTCAAGTTGTGAAGAGTCTAGTGGGAAATTAAGTGGCAGGGCTAAAGATTACCCAGAGGTAGGGGCTCTACGACCCCGATAATCTCCATCAGCCTTCCAATTCAACCCATATTTAAGGTAATATTAAGAAGAAAGAATGAAATTTTAATTTAGATATGAATACAATCATCTTTAGAAAACATTATTATTTTTACTGCTGTATAACACAAAATTCAAATAAAACTTTCTGTGGGAATACTTCTTAACACAACTCCCCTTGCTCTGCTTTCAAAGTACCATTGCTAACCACTGCCATCTGCCCCCCTCCACCCATTCTCCCATATGGATGTTCTGGAGCCTTCACTGGGTAAAAGCTAAAAGCAAATGGGTAAATTTCATTACAATTTCTTTAGAGTATTGTTAAGTCAGTGCAATGCTGGGAACTCAGTGGTGAAGCGACTGGGTAACTGTTACAAGGTGGTCATATGGGCAGTTAGTAAACCTGAAGGGTTCACAATTCTAGAACTTATATAATTGTGAGCTAATCTGACAACACAGCTGGTGTTTTTGTTTTTGTTTTTTTCTAATGCAAGTGGAATCGGTATGTTGTGGCAAGATTGTAATAAGCTTATGATTCATTTAGTCCATCTGAAATTAAGACTATCTTGATGAACTTTTGGGGCACTCAAGAATTTAAAAATTTTTTTAAGTAAAGCAAGATGTTATGATATTTCATTGTTGATACTTTATTCATATTTTATATCATTTTGTAATTTACTTTTGTTGAAATGAAATGGAATAGCCATTCACACTAACTTCATGGTGTTAATGTTTGTACTGGTTTCCCATGGCTTATATGCTGTTTTACATATGTAGGCCTATGAAACAGCACCTCTGGGGACTCTGTGCCCTTGGTTCGCACCTAATACCCTCAGCTTCTCCCCCAGTGCCTGAAACATGGCGTTCATTAAATATTTGTTGAATGAATATATGGGTGAGCGGATGGAGATGGATGAATGGGTGTGTAGCTTCAGTCTCTCATCTGTGAAATGAGAATAATGGTGTCTATGTGATGGGATTGTTGTGAGGATTAAAAGTGATAATACATGTAAACTACTTAGAGTGGCTAGCATTAAGTGCTAAATAAATTACAGCTTCAATAAAATACAGAGTTTCTGGTTCTTCTATGTATATATGTATATATATATAGAGAGAGATATAGAGAGAAAAATTATAGAGAAATATATGTATAGAAAAATATATATATAGATATATATATATATATATATATGTAGGCAACCATTTTGAGTCTAAGAAACAATAGAAGTGAATTTGGATTGCAGTTTTGCAGTTTTGTATTCTTTGTATGTAGAAAATGATGTTTTCTCATGAGGCAATGGCTTTCCTTTCATGACCAACAGCCTGTTGCAGCTGCTAACAACTGTTAGTAATGCTGGAAGTGGTCTGTTAGCCAGAAGGCTTTGATTGATAAATGTGAATGCTGAGCTTCAAAGACCCATTACAGAGTGGTTATTTTTCTTTTTTTGGAGTTACCTGTGAAAATTAAAATTTTAATAGGTAGATCCATCCGTATTTAATTAAAAAAATTACTTTTATAGTTTAGCATTCCAATGACATTTCATGCATACAGATTATTAGATAATTTCTATGCTACTATCTCACCCCAGTGTAGATTAATAAGTCCTTATTGTAACTTCCCAAAATTCTCTAGGTAAATGTCTTAACAAATCATAATTCTATTTTTCTTTATCAAATATGCAAGAAATGAAATATATTATTACAAGATTTAGAATTAATGCTTATATTGCAGAAAATTGATGCTATTTATAGACTGCCCATGGAACATATTGTATTCCTCACCTTCCCAATTTTT
The DNA here is from genome assembly GCF_015220235.1 of Choloepus didactylus. Taxonomy (NCBI): domain Eukaryota; kingdom Metazoa; phylum Chordata; class Mammalia; order Pilosa; family Megalonychidae; genus Choloepus; species Choloepus didactylus. The sequence goes on along the minus strand of NC_051325.1, from coordinate 19,400,383 downwards.
GGGCTACATAAGCAGAATTATATCACTCTTGTATTCACATGTCATTCCTGTTTGTTTGAGTATGGAATGGGTGACCAGAAACTAACCAACCAACAACAAGTGCCATGGAGAAAGGTAAAGCCATAGATGGAGGCATAAAGAGGAAAAAAGGCCAATACGATGAAAGAAAGAAAGAAAGGAAAGAAAGAAAGAAAGAAAGAGAAAAACACTACATTCTAATGATGATTTTAGACTTATATATTGAGCAATATTTAGAAACAGCCAAAATATATTCTTTTCACAGGAATAATGATTGCTTTAGAGTCACTGCTTGTCAGTGATAAATAGCTTCGTTTAAAAACAAAATCCAACTTCTTGAAATTGTGTTACTCTTTGATGCTGTTTTTGGTCATTATCACATTTGCCATCACTCTAAGATTAAATGTAACTATTAAGCTCTTTGGATGTTTATTTTCTAGGTCTTTTTTGAGTATTAAATGTATTAGCCATATCTAAAAAATGAATTTAACATGTCTGTTGAATTTGTAGGTATAGTTGCATGAATGTGTGGTGTAGTCTAGACAGCCTTTTCATTTTCTGATACATCTTTTTACGTCCCATACATTTTCATAAACTGTAATTTTTTTTCTCTTCTATATCTTAAGAGAATAAAATGTTGGGAACATAAAACTAACTTGGAAGACTGTCAAAATATAACTAAAGTCATATAATGGCTAGCTTTTCATTTAATTTGATTTGGGTGTAATTAATTTGTAATCTTTAAAAAAAAACTTTTTAATTTGCTAAAATAGATCTTGATATACCTTTATCACCCAATTACAAGATTATTTAGCTACGGTATTGCCATGTGTAAGATTTCTAGAGTGTTGCTAATAATGCAGTGCTTTCACTTTCAGGGGAAAAACTCTGACATTAAATTATTTACTTGGCATTTGGGTAGAAATACAGTGAATATTGGTTGCATTTGAAGGATTCTTTCAAATGTACTTGGTGCTCAAGAAGGTTTTAAATGGAACACAGAAGAGACAGTAATAACAGAGTGATCACATTCTCTCTATAATTTATTTTAATGCCATCACAGGGAATTCAAAGCAGATAAAACATCTCCATTTACAGAGACCAAATGTGCAGAAATGGATTGTCATAATTCTACATAAATCGATAATACATACTCTCTGGCACATTTTTTTATTAGAAATCACTTAAAAAATAATTTATATTATATACTAGGTAAATATACATTCATAGCCTTAAGATTTCTTGCAATGTTAGTTTCCCCTTGATGAATTACAATGTAATTTTCTAGCCAACTAATTTCACTCAGGAAACTAATGACTGGAGCAAAAGTCTAATCAGCTGCCAATCAGTGTTCCTTGAAGCACAGAGTGTCAAGTATTGAAGCAATTTTTACAACTCATAAAAGCACTTATGTTCCATGATATGTCATAAAACCTGTGATGAAAATCTCAAGTTGTTGAAGCTTCCGTATTGCTCGTGTTTTTTTCCCAAACAGCTTTCACATTTAACCAAATTTTTCATTAATATTCAAGTTTATTAATATAGTGCAATTATATGATGCATTAAAGTACCATTATATTACCCTGCTATATCAGGATAATTAACTATATATAAATGTCAGCTACAGAACTCAGTGGATTCATCATAAAAGTTGTAGTGGTGGGATTTTTTTCTTCCCCAGGAAAAAAAATCAGTCTTTTTCCTGATAATGTTAGAGTAGATTTTTGTTTTTATATTATAGAAATAATGAAGCAGCACACTTCACTTTCACCCTTTGCATCATTTATGTTGTCATCAAGTCTTTATTCCTAACATAATGGTATATAGTTTCATGGAAAGTAACCACAAGAAGTCATTAATTCATTTGTCATTTATCATTTTAGTACTAGAAAGTAGTTACTTTCCTTTTGTTGCTTTAAAAGCAGTTTTGAAGGTACTGTGTATTATTACATTTCTTCACCATGGAACCCTCCTTTCTATTAAATCACAGCCATTGTATATATGTGTTTATGTGTTTCTTCATCTGTCTTCATACATACAAAGATGTGTGGGTATTTGGGTTGTTATTCATTGAGAGAGGGGGAGTGTGTTTCTACACATCTAACTATTTGCAGTCAACCTTTGTGGTATTCCTTCTTCTAACGTTTTTTTTTTTTTTTTTTTTTTTTAATTCAGTTTTATTGAAATATATTCACAAACCATACAGTCATCCATGGTATACAATCAACTGTTCACAGTATGATCATATAGTTATGCGTTCATCACCACAATCTATTTCTGAACATTTTCCTTACATCAGAAAGAATCAGAATAAGAATAAAAAAATAAAAGTGAAAAGAGAATACCCAAACCATCCCCCCATTCCACCCTATTTGTCATTTAGTTTTTACTCCCATTTTTCTACTGATTTTTTTTCAATTTTTTAACTTTGTTTATCAAAAAATTAAAAACAAACAGGCAAACAACAACCAAAAAAACCCCACAACATTTCAAACAAAGCAATGGATTAAGGAAAACAAATAACCTAAAATAACTACTTTGCTTCCAATATGTTCCTACCATACCCCAAGAAAATTAATAAACCATGTCCAAACAGAGGAGTAAGAAAAACAAATAATCTAAAATAGCTACATTGCTTCCAACATGTTCCTACCATACCCCAAGAAAATTAACAACCCCTAAGAAAACAAAGGAATAGGAGAAAAAAAAAACATAAAATAACTCTATTGCTTCCAACATGATCTTACTATATCCAAGAAAGTTTACAAACCATAATCATTCCTGAGCATTCCCATAACATTGAGATTACCCTCCATAGTTTATCTGTTCTTATTAGATTATCATTCCCCCTCCCCTAATTGGTATCTCTAGGTCCCCTACATTCTACAGTATAAAACATTCTACATTTTTCACAGAATTCACATTAGTGGTAACATACAATATCTCTCTTTTTGTGCCTGGCTCATTTTGCTCAGCATTATGTCTTTTTTTTTTTTTTTTTTTTTTTAATCTTCATTTTATTGAGATATATTCATATACCACGCAGTCATACAAAAAAATCGTACTTTCGATTGTTCACAGTACCATTACATAGTTGTACATTCATCACCCAAATCAATCCCTGACACCTTCATTAGCACACACACAAGAATAACAAGATTAATAATTAGAGTGAAAAAGAGCAATTGAAGTAAAAAAGAACACTGGGTACCTTTGTCTGTTTGTTTCCTTCCCCTATTTTTCTACTCATCCATCCATAAACTAGACAAAGTGGAGTGTGGTCCTTATGGCTTTCCCAATCCCCTTGTCACCCCACATAAGCTACATTTTTATACAACTGTCTTTGAGATTCATGGGTTCTGGGTTGTAGTTTGATAGTTTCAGGTATCCACCACCAGCTACCCCAATTCTTTAGAACCTAAAAAGGGTTGTCTAAAGTGTGCGTAAGAGTGCCCACCACAGTGACCTCTCGGCTCCTTTTGGATTCTCTCTGCCACTGAAGCTTATTTCATTTCCTTTCACATATCCCTTTTGGTCAAGAAGATGTTCTCCGTCCCATGATGCTAGGTCTACATTCCTCCCCGGGAGTCATATTCCACGTTGCCAGGGAGATTCACTCCCCTGGGTGTCTGATCCCACGTAGGGGGGAAGGCAGTGATTTCACCTTTCAAGTTGGCTTAGCTAGAGAGACAGGGCCACATCTGAGCAACAAAGAGGCATTCGGGAGGAGGCTCTTAGGCACAACCATAGGGAGGCCTAGCCTCTCCTTTACAGCAACCATCTTCCCAAGGGTAAAACCTGTGGTAGAGGGCTCAACCCATCAAACCACCAGTCCCCTATGTCTGTGGTCATGTTAGCAACCATGGAGGTGGGGTAGGCAAATACCCCTGCATGCTCCACAGGCTCCTCAAGGGGGCACTGCATCTTTTTTTTTTTCCTTGTTTTTTGTTTATTTTTTTTTTAACTTTCCCTTCTTTTTTAAATCAACTCTATGAAAAAAAAGTTAAAAAGAAAACAAACATACAATAAAAGAACATTTCAAAGAGACCATAACAAGGGAGTAAGAAAAAGACAACTAACCTAAGATAACTGCTTAACTTCGAACATGTTCCTACTTTACCCCAAGAAAGTTACCTAATATAGCAACATTTCTGTGAACTTGCTCCTACTATATCCATCAGAAATTAACAGATCATAGTCATTCCTGGGCATCCCCAGAACGTTAAATAGCTTATCTGTTCTTCTTGGATTATTGTTCCCCCTTCCTTAATTGCTCTCTATTGCTAGTTCCCCTACATTCTACATATAAGCCATTTGTTTTATATTTTTCAAAGTTCACATTAGTGGTAGCATATAATATTTCTCTTTTTGTGCCTGGCTTATTTCGCTTAGCATTATGTCTTCAAGGTTCATCCATGTTATCATATGTTTCACGAGATCGTTCCTTCTTACTGCCGCGTAGTATTCCATCGTGTGTATATACCACATTTTATTTATCCACTCATCTGTTGAAGGACATTTGGGTTGTTTCCATCTTTTGGCAATTGTGAATAATGCTGCTATGAACATTGGCGTGCAGATATCTGTTCGTGTCACTGCTTTCCGATCTTCCGGGTATATACCGAGAAGTGCAATCGCTGGATCGAATGGTAACTCTATATCTAGTTTTCTAAGGAACTGCCAGACTGACTTCCAGAGTGGCTGAACCATTATACAGTCCCACCAACAGTGAATAAGAGTTCCAATTTCTCCACATCCCCTCCAGCATTTGTAGTTTCCTGTTTGTTTAATGGCAGCCGTTCTAACCGGTGTTAGATGGTATCTCATTGTGGTCTTAATTTGCATCTCTCTAATAGCTAGTGAAGCTGAACATTTTTTCATGTGTTTCTTGGCCATTTGTATTTCCTCTTCAGAGAACTGTCTTTTCATATCTTTTGCCCATTTTATAATTGGGCCTACTGTACTATTGACATTGAGTTGTAGGATTTCTTTATATATGCAAGATATCAGTCTTTTGTCAGATACATGGTTTCCAAAAATTTTTCCCATTGAGTTGGCTGCCTCTTTACCTTTTTGAGAAATTCCTTTGAGGTGCAGAAACTTCTAAGCTTGAGGAGTTCCCATTTATCTATTTTCTCTTTTGTTGCTTGTGCTTTGGGTGTAAAGTCTAGGAAGTGGCCGCCTAATACAAGGTCTTGAAGATGTTTTCCTACATTATCTTCTAGGAGTTTTATGGTACTTTCTTTTATATTGAGATCTTTGGTCCATTTTGAGTTAATTTTTGTGTAGGGGGTGAGGGAGGGGTCCTCTTTCATTCTTTTGGATATGGATATCCAACTCTCCCAGCCCCATTTGTTGAAAAGACCATTATGACTCAGTTCAGTGACTTTGGGGGCCTTATCAAAGATCAGTCGGCCATAGATCTGAGGGTCTATCTCTGAATTCTCAATTCAATTCCATTGATCTATATGTCTATCTTTGTGCCAGTACCATGCTGTTTTGGCAACTGTGGCTTTATAATAAGCTTCAAAGTCAGGGAGTGTAAGTCCTCCCACTTCGTTTTTCTTTTTTAGAGTGTCTTTAGCAATTCAAGGCATCTTCCCTTTCCAAATAAATTTGATAACTAGCTTTTCCAAGTCTGCAAAGTAGGTTGTTGGAATTTTGATTGGGATTGCATTGAATCTGTAGATGAGTTTGGGTAGAATTGACATCTTAATGACATTTAGTCTTCCTATCCATGAACATGGAATATTTTTCCATCTTTTAAGGTCCCCTTCTATTTCTTTTGGTAGAGTTATGTAGTTTTCTTTGTATAGGTCTTTTACATCTTTGGTTAAGTTTATTCCTAGGTACTTGATTTTTTTAGTTGTTATTGAAAATGGTATCTTTTTCTTGAGTGTCTCTTCAGTTTGTACATTTCTAGCATATAGAAACATTACTGACTTATGTGCATTAACCTTGTATCCCGCTACTTTGCTAAATTTGTTTATTAGCTCTAGTAGCTGTATCGTCGATTTCTCAGGGTTTTCTAGATATAAGATCATATCATCTGCAAACAATGACAGTTTTACTTCTTCTTTTCCAATTTGGATGCCTTTTATTTCTTTGTCTTGCCGGATTGCCCTGGCTAGCACTTCCAGCACAATGTTGAATAACAGTGGTGATAGCGGGCATCCTTGTCTTGTTCCTGATCTTAGAGGGAAGGCTTTCAGTCTCTCACCATTGAGTACTATGCTGGCTGTGGGTTTTTCATATATGCTCTTTATCATGTTGAGGAAGTTTCCTTCAATTCCTACCTTTTGAAGTGTTTTTATCAAAAAGGGATGTTGGATTTTGTCAAATGCTTTTTCAGCATCTATTGAGATGATCAATTGATTTTTCCCTTTTGACTTGTTAATGTGTTGTAATACATTGATTGATTTTCTTATGTTGAACCATCCTTGCATGCCTGGAATGAACCCCACTTGGTCATGGGGTATGATTTTTTTAATGTGTCTTTGGATTCGATTTGCAAGTATTTTGTTGAGGATTTTTGCATCTATATTCATTAGGGAGATTGGCCGGTAGTTTTCCATTTTTGTAGCATCTTTGCCTGGTTTTGGTATTAGATTGATGTTAGCTTCATAAAATGAGTTAGGTAGTGTTCCATTTTCTTCAATGTTTTGAAAGAGTTTGAGTAAGATTGGTGTCAGTTCTTTCTGGAAAGTTTGGTAGAATTCCCCTGTGAAGCCATCTGGCCCTGGGCATTTATTTGTGGGAAGATTTTTGATGACTGATTGGATCTCTTTGCTTGTGATGGGTTGGTTGAGGTCTTCTATTTCTTCTCTGGTCAGTCTAGGTTGTTCATAAGTTTCCAGGAAATTGTCCATTTCCTCTACATTATCCAGTTTGTTGCCATACAGTTGTTGATAGTATCCTCTTATAATTTTTTTAATTTCTTCAGGATCTGCAGTTATGTCCCCTTTTTCATTCATTATTTTGTTTATATGGGTCTTCTCTCTTTTTGATTTTGTCAGTCTAGCTAGGGGCTTGTCAATCTTGTTGATCTTCTCAAAGAACCAACTTTTGGTGATATTTATCCTCTCTATTGTTTTTTTGTTCTCTATGTCATTTATTTCTGCTTTAATCCTTGTTATTTCTTTTCTTGTACTTGGTTTAGGATTGGTTTGCTGTTCATTTTCTAGCTTCTTCAGTTGATCCATTAGTTCTTTGATTTTGGCTCTTTCTTCCTTTTTAATATATGCGTTTAGTGCTATAAATTTCCCCCTTAGCACTGCTTTTGCTGCATCCCATAGGTTTTGGTATGTTGTGTTCTCATTTTCATTCGTCTCTATATATTTAGCAATTTCTCTTGCTATTTCTTCTTTAACCCACTGATTGTTCAGGAGTGTGTTGTTTAACCTACAGGTATTTGTGAATTTTCTAAGTCTCTGATGGTTATTGACTTCTAATTGTGTTCCATTGTGGTCAGAGAATGTGCTTTGAATAATGTCAATCTTTTTAAATTTATTGAGGCTTGTTTTATGTCCCAGCATATGATCTATTCTGGAGAAAGTTCCATGAGGACTAGAAAGGTATGTGTATCCTGGTGATTTGGGATGTAATGTCCTGTATATGTCTGTTAAATCTAATTCATTTATCAGATTGTTTAGGTTTTCAATTTCCTTATTGGTCTTCTGTCTGGTTGATCTATCTATAGGAGAGAGTGATGTGTTGAAGTCTCCCACAACTATTGTGGAAACATCAATTGCTTCCTTTAGTTTTGCCAGTGTTTCTCTCATGTATTTTGTGGCACCTTGGTTGGGTGCATAGACATTTACGATTGTTATTTCTTCTTGCTGAATTGCCCCTTTTATTAGTATTTAGTGCCCTTCTTTGTCTCTCAAAACATCCCTGCATTTGAAGTCTATTTTATCTGAGATTAATATTGCTACACCTGCTTTCTTTTGGCTGTATCTTGCATGAAATATTTTTTTCCATCCTTTCACTTTCAGTTTCTTTGTGTCCCTGTGTCTAAGATGAGTCTCTTGTATGCAACATATTGATGGTTCATTTTTTTTGATCCATTCTGCGAATCTATATCTTTTAATTGGGGAGTTTAATCCATTTACATTCAACGTTATAACCGTGAAGGCATTTCTTGAATCAGCCATCTTATCCTTTGGTTTATGTTTGTCATATTTTTCCCCTCTGTCTATTAATATCCTTTATTGTACCCATACCGAATCTCTTTAGTACTGAACCTTTCTCCAAGTCTCTCTATCCTTTCTTTGTTTCTCTGTCTGTAGGGCTCCCTTGAGTATCTCCAGTAGGGCAGGTCTCTTGTTAGCAAATTCTCTCAGCATTTGTTTGTCTGTGAAAAATTTAAGCTCTCCCTCAAATTTGAAGGAGAGCTTTGCTGGATAAAGTATTCTTGGCTGGAAATTTTTCTCACTCAGAATTTTAAATATATCGTGCCCCTGCCTTCTCACCTCCATGGTGGCTGCTGAGTAGTCACTACTTAGTCTTATGCTGTTTCCTTTGTATGTGGTGAATTGCTTTTCTCTTGCTGCTTTCAGAACTTGCTCCTTCTCTTCTGTGTTTGATAGTGTGATCAGTATATGTCTCGGAGTGGGTTTATTTGGATTTATTCTATTTGGAGTTCGCTGAGCATTTATGATTTGTTTATTTATGTTGTTTAGAAGATTTGGGAAGTTTTCCCCAACAATTTCTTTGAATACTCTTCCTAGACCTTTACCCTTTTCTTCCCCTTCTGGGACACCAATGAGTCTTATATTTGGACGTTTCATATTATCTATCATATCCCTGAGGTCCATTTTGATTTTTTCAATTTTTTTCCCCATTCTTTCTTTTATGCTTTCATTTTCCATTCTGTCATCTTCCAGGTCACTGATTCGTTGTTCAACTTCCTCTAGTCTTGTACTATGAGTGTCCAGAATCTTTTTAATTTGGTCAACAGTTTCTTTAATTTCCATAAGATCATCCATTTTTTTTATTTAGTCTTGCAATGTCTTCTTTATGCTCTTCTAGGTTCTTCTTGATTTCCTTTATCTCCCATACTATGGTCTCATTGTTCATCTTTAGTTCTTTGAGTAGCTGCTCTAGGTGCTGTGTCTCTTCTGGTCTTTTGATTTGGGTGCTTGGTCTTGGGTTATCCATATCGTCTGGTTTTTTCATATGCTTTATAATTTTCTGTTGTTTTTGGCCTCGTGGCATTTGCTGAACTTGATAAGGTTCTTTTAGGATTTGTAGACCAATTGAAGTCCTTATCTCTAATTTATCAGATCTACAGCTTCGTGGAGTACACTTTCTCTAACCAGCAGGTGGCATCCACGAGCCACCTGTTCTCCACAAGCCAGTTCTCCCCTGCTTAGCCTTTTTGGTGAGTTGGGGAGTGAGTCTTGTGGGGTCCAATTGGTGTACCAAGCTTGCGTGTGTAGTTGGTGTTGCCTGCCCTGTGTATGGGGCGTGTTTCTGGGCAGTCAGGGAGGGGGGGTGGCTCTAACAATCAAATCTCCCTGGTGATCCTAGAGTTTTAAAGCTGCTGCAATAGTCTAATCCTTCAGTTCAGTCCCGCCACAGTTTGTCTCTGCCACTGACCCACAAGTCCTTGGTATTGGCGTATGGCTCCTGAGACTTGCAAGTGGGCCCCTCTTCCAGGCCGTGCACCCCGGGTCCTCTGTTGAGGGATGACTGTGCTATGTCACAGGTGAGTGCTGTCCCCCCAGGGCAGTTCTTGGCTGCTGGGCTGTGTAGGGAGGCTCCCAGTCTGCTGAAATGATGGCTGAATGGGGCTTTGTTAATTCACACTGCTCTACCTTCCCAACTCTGGGACAATCAGCTGAGGTTGCAGGGAAGGCTCATGTCCACGCCCAGTTTTGTGGTGTGTGCCTGTTATTTGAAGCACTTCCGTCACACTGGGTTGTCTGGGGCAGTTCTGGGCTATGGGGCTGGCGATGGGCAGGAGTGTTTCCTGTCCACCAGGATGATGGCTGTGAGCGGACACCCCCCTTTTCTTGGGAAGTTGTGGTGTTTAGTGAATTTTCTGAGCCACTGGATTATTGCGTTTTGTCTCAGAGCTCTCCTAGTTCTGCTCTTGACTTGATCTGCCCAAAAGCAAGTCTTTGAAGCTTTCTGTATTGGGCTTCTTAGAGTAATTGATTTATAAAAACAAAAAAGGATTAAAAAAAAAAAAAAAAAAAACAAAAAACAAAAAAAAAAACCGGGCCCTCCTCAGAGATCTAATGGGTTATTGAAATGCTAAGAGACAAAGCAACCAGGGCCATTAAGGAAAGGTCCACAGGGCAGAGAGATCAGCTTTTCTTCGGGATTTGCATATGCGCCTCAGGGCCCTTCCCCTTTCTATGTTCACCAGAACTCCAAAAATCCTCAGCTTTTATTTTGGAGTTTTTCGTGTTGTTTTTTTTTCTATGCCTGTCTCCTCTCTGCTGGGCTGGCTGCTCTCAGATTCTCTGGTGTCTGGTCTCAGTCTATCTATGGTTGGAGTTTGGATCAGTAGAATGAGTTTCCGATAAGGGCTGCCACTGCAGTTCTCCCTTCTCCTTCCCGGAGCTGACAGCCCCTCCTCCCCCGGGACTGAGCCTGGCAGGGAGGGGCGCGGGTCCCCTGGGCACAAAAACTTACAGATTTTGCTGATCTCAGCAGTTCCACGTTTTCATGGGTGTTGTATGAAGTATGCCCAAAGTCAGATTGCTCTGTGGTGTCCAGTCCACGCAGTTCCTGGCTTTCTACCTACTTTCCTGGAGGAGTAACTAAAACATACAGCTCACCAGTCTGCCATCTTGCCCCGCCCCTCTCTTCTAACGTTTTTATCTTGCTGGCATACCTCATTCATGATCATAATAAAGTAATCAGAATTTTCCCTCTAAAACATGTTGAGAGTATCCTAGTTGAAATGCATCACTCTCACACGTGATGGCCTTGACTATAAAACCATTAGTTACTAATTCAGGAGGATTTATTTGGCCTTTCTTGAGTCCTCTGAAAAATCTATTTGTGAAAAAAGAACATACTGTATGATCCCCAGGGTTCTTGGAGCTGAGAACTCAAGGATGTAGATTAAGTTACCCAGTGTGTTTAATCATATGAATTTTTATTTCAGCGGCTGATGCTTTCCCCTCTCATTTCAGGGGAGGCAGAAATCACAGATGAAACTTACTGGTAAAGTTCTTGGGTACACATTTAAAATTTTCTCAGTTACCTTAATGGTGACATGATGATACAAAGGACAATATTTTGCTACCCAGATAAATGCTAACCATTTCTAAAATATGTGAAAATCTTTCAATGCATCCAAATATGAAGTTGTCATAACTAACATCTTCTCAGTCTCAGTATCTGCATCACTATTGTTATTCAGGTCAAGAATCCAGGGAAAAGACAGACTAAGTTCTCATGGGATCCCTTGATTCCTCACAAGAATCCCAGCATTCCAGGTTGTTAATTCCATTTCTGAACACACCCTGGCTATTAGAACCTCACTCACAAGTGATGACAACCCTGTAAATTATTCCTGCCCCTCTTGACTCATAGGCGATGCTCCAGGTCTGCGGACATCATCCTGAGCTACTTCTCATTATTCAGGCACCACTGTCCCTGTTAATTTTTTTGCCTGTGTCCTGGTATTTGCCGCTTTAAGGACTAACCTGCATGGTTACTCTTCTCTCAGCAAGGCAACACCGTATTTTCCTCCCTGAGTCAGAAAACTCATGTCCACCTCTTTCTCCCAAGAGTTACTATTGTATCCTACCCAGGTAGGGCAAAAATGTGTTTCATTAGACCAGGAACCTCCAGAGGTAATGCCCAAGTTTTGTTTATCTTTGCCTCCATAGTGCCTGGTATATAGTGCTTAACACATATGAGCATTACTGGGTGTTGACTGCTTAGAATAATAATAGCTAATATTTAGGTGACATTAGAAATGGATAGAGCAGTCATACACGTAAAGGTTCTAGTTCAAAATCTCTGCATGGTTATATCCATGGGGAGTGGTGGGGCCGCTTCTAAAGACCAGAATGGTTTTTCTATGTTGGATGACTTATTGTACAATAAAGTAGTTCACAACTCTATGTAAATCCAATGTGTCAATATCTATGATACAAATTAAATATATTAATTAGGTCATTAGTATAATTTACTAAATTATTTATCTAGGACTCCTAACTAAAAGTACCCATATGATATTTAAAATATGGTTTACTTTCAATATAGTCTTTTAAAATTTCTTTATTCAATTTTTTTTTTTTAATTTGACAAGATGAACCATGTTCAATGTGACATATGAAATTAAACCAAGGAGTACAAAGATGTCACTGCTAAGGTAACAGGAACTAGCAGTCTAATATGAATCTTCCTACTTCTCTCCTTTTGCTCATTTAAATATATATATGAAACTCTCTCATACACACAGGATATTTTGTTTTGCTTTATAGAAATGGAGTCATACTTATTACTCTGCAACTTACTTTATTCACTCAAGAGTATATGATCATTCCTTCAGATCACTTGGTAGAGATCCATGTATTGTTTTTAATAACTAAGTAGGATTCTATTGTTTGTACCATTATATATTCAACCAAAAGCATCTATATTCATCTGCTGTTCTAGGAGTTTAAGCTCCTGTCTCTCATCTGGAAAACAGAGAAAGATAGAAGTCCACAGCTTCTCCTCAAAATGCAATGTGTGAAGGGTCAGTGGGAAAACCCTTGAATTTAATGTGCTTTCTTAGCACTAGTTAGAAGAACTAGAATCCTATGGATATTTATAAACTCCACTGAGGATCAGACTCCTCCACTTAACATTCAAGGCCCTCCATACTCAAGCTCCCACCTCCCTGCCCAGTTTTATTTGAGAAATGTTTACTTTTTAGGATGTGGGTAAAATAAAAGGAATTAGCAATTTATGTTCCAATATTCAGCACATCTTTTTCCTGTCATGATCTCAGATAGTTTTGCCATGAAGCTTGTGTGGTGTGGTAAAGAGAAAAAAATTTATGTATTTGTGAGGATAGGCCAGTGGACCTGGTCCCAAAGAAGGCACAAGCCAATTTTCCTCAGCTGTAGATTGGCACTGATATCCAAGGGGTTTATTCTCATGGGCAGGAATGTCTGAACAGTGAAAATTTAAGCTTTAAGGATAAGACAGCTTCATAGGTTGTAGGGAGGTCCATTTCGATTGAATCATGACCACAGCCATGGTGAGGAGGTCCTGAAAAGAAAGAGTTTGCTTCTGCCAGAAAGGAGAACCAGAGTCTTAGCCAAGTGAGCCAAGGTTTAGGACAGAACTGCAGTTGTCCCATGGAAGTAGAATTCTAACAAAGAACTGGGGTTGAAGCTCAGTCATAGGGTGGGGAAAGTATATTGGGGGTTAGTCTCCAAGCTGCAGCTCCATAAGTACACAGGCCCTGGAAGGTTTGCCCTAGGCGCACTGGATAGTGGGTGTAAGGTGCAAAGGCTAATGCCAGCACTCTCCTTTGTTAGAACGCCACATCTAATATTTACCTAAGCTTGGTTCACACTGAGTCACTGGCTGGATGGGGCTGGGCTATAGGTTGCATATCCTGAGTTCTTGCATCTGGGTCCAAGTGAGGCATGCAGAGACTGATAACAACTTGTTTTTACAGTGCTTTCTGCAGATTGAAGCCTTGAGTTGAGCAAATAACTGTTCCCAGAAAAGTGAAATCCACACATTCAGGATGGGGGCAGAAGGTAAAAAGGGAAATTTTGTCACCTCTTTACAGCACCTGAACATACATCCTTCTGTCAATTCAGAGTGGATTTGTTCCAAGTGCTTGGATGCCTGAGATATGCAGAAATCTGAGTCTCCCAAGGCTGATTGCTAGTTTGCTATGTCTTCCTACTTGGAAAGGAATGGATTGGGTGTGCCTGTGATTTACTAATAGTTGGAGTGTGGAAAGCAAAGCTTAAGCACCTTGTCATATAAACATGTCCTGATCTGACTGTTGGCTGTCAATACTGACTTCCTATTTCCTTCAGGTCTAATTATTGCTATCCAACTCTATCTATTCCCTTACCCTAGAATGGGAAAACAACATTGGTAATTATCTCCTCACCTCTTTTTCTAACTTTTAAAAAATAAAGGTGGAGATCAGAATCTAATGTATAGTTACCAACGGTTCTCAACGATGGGAAGGTCAGAGTTCCACTGTCCAAAATTAGTAATTATTATTTTTCTTATGGGTTAAAAAATCAGGTGGAACCAAACTTTTTTTTTTTTGGTCTTTCAGTTTTCACATAGACATAACAGCATACCCCTAAATGTTCTTCTGTTGTCACAAATCCCTAATGGAGATTGGTTCTTTTTTTTTTAATTCAGTTTTATTCAGATATATTCACATACCATACAATCATCCATGGTGTACAATCAATTGTTCACAGTACCATCTTATAGTTGTGCATTCATCACCCCAATCTATTTTTGAACATTTTCCTTACACCAGAAAGAATCAGAATCAGAATAAAAAATAAAATTAAAAATAATAAAAAGAACACCCAAACCACCCCTCCCATCCCACCCTATTTTTCATGTAGGTTTTGTCCCCATTTTTCTACTCTTCCTTCCATACACTGGATAAAGGGAGTGCGATCCACAGGGTTTTCACAGTCACACTGTTACCCCTTGTAATCTACATTGTTATACAATCATCTTCAAGAGTCAAGGCTACTGGGTTGGAGTTTGGTAGTTTCAGGTATTTACTTCTAGCTACTCCAATATATTAAAACCTAAAATATCTTATCTATATAGTTGTATTAGTTAGGGTTCTCCTTGGAAACAGAATCAATGAGAGATGTCTCTGATTATCAAATTGTAAAAGTGACTCACGCAACTGCGGGAGCGCACGAGTCCAAATTCTGCAGAGCTGTCAACAAGCTGTCAACTCCAAGGAAGACGTCCGACGAACTCCTCATGAAATGAACCGACAACTTTGACGAACTCCTCAGGAAACGAACCAGCAACTTAGACGAGCTCCCCAGGAAATGCTTCACTGAGCAGCCGAAGAAGAAGTGAAGATTCTCTAACCGTCCCGCTTATAAGCCTTCAACTGATCACCCGGACCAAATCCAGCCAATTGCATTCTCTCATTGTGGAAGCACGCCCCTTGATGAGTCATCAGTCAGCCGCAGTCAATTGACTGATGATCCAACAAACCGGCTGATCACCCAGACCAAATCCAGCCAATTGCATTCTCTCACTGTGGAAGCACGCCCCTTGATGAGTCATCAATCAGCTGCAGTCAATTGACTGATGATCTGACAAACCAGCCCGTTGATTTATTAACCAGCCTCAAATATCCTCATAGCAATCGTCAGGCCAGTGCCTGCTTGACCAGACAGCTAGGCCACCTAGCCAAGTTGACACATGAACCCAACCATCACAGTCCACCCCTTGTCAACTTGGCAGTTGTACACATTACCTAAAACCATACCTTCAAAACGAACGTTACAGCTTATGCCATATGATAAGGGGATAAGACAGAGAAGAAAACAAAAATATTTTCTTTACAGACAAATACAAACATACAAAATGAGGAGGAAATATTCATTTCATCATAGTCCTCATTTCTGTAACTGGTCACGTGGCCGTAGTTCATATTTATCACGACTTTCTTCCACTACCCATTCCATGTTCCCTTTACCCTCAGCAAGCACTTCAGCTGGCCGTGGTTCTTTGCCTGGTGGGGTGACCCAAACCTTCATTCCTGAAGTTTCTTGGCCATTGGTAGTCCTGCCTGGATTGGGTTGTTGCAGTTTTCCATTGACTTGAATCACGGGGCATGGTAGTACTAAGAGACACCCTAGGGGATCTCCTGTATTCCAGGAAAACTCTTCTTTACTTCCATTGTGTAGTTGCAGTGCTATTTCCCCTTGATAGTCAGGATCAATCACCCCAGCCAGTACAGTAATCCCTTACTTGCCTGTTGATTCAGAGGCATAAGAAGCCCAAAGTGGCCAGGTGGCAGTCTTAACTTTCTGTTCAGTGGGATTATTGTTGTGTTTCCTGGTGGAAGCACTCCTCCTTTTGGAACCAAGACTTGTAGACCAGCAGAGCTTAAACTTGCAGGGACAGGAAGCAAAAATTTCCCTAGTGTATCACTAGGAGTGATAGTGAGTGGTGCTACTCCTGTTTCCACCCCTTGATTCCTGGATCCATGCATCCTGGCTATGGGAGAAACAGCACCATAGAGTGGACGCTGATTCAGAGCATACACAGCCTCCTGGAGAACACTGCCCCAACCCTGCAAGGTATTGCCACCTAGTTGGCGCCGTAATTGAGTCTTCAATAGGCCATTCCACTGTTCTATCAACCCAGCTGCTTCTGGATGATGGGGAACATGGTAAGACCACAGAATTCCATGATCATGTGCCCATCCCCTCACTTCATTTGCTGTGAAGTGGGTTCCTTGGTCCGAAGCAATGCTGTGTGGAATACCATGACAGTGGATGAGGCATTCTGTAAGTCCACGTATCGTAGTTTTGGCAGAAGCATGTCATGCAGGGAAGGCAAACCCATATCCGGAGTATGTGTCTATTCCAGTAAGAACAAATCGCTGCCCTTTCCATGATGGAAGTGGTCCGATGTAATCAACCTGCCACCAGGTAGTAGGCTGATCACCTCGGGGAATGGTGCCATATTGGGGACTGAGTGTGGGTCTCTGCTGCTGGCAAATTGGACACTCAGCAGTGGCTGTGGCCAGGTCAGCCTTGGTGAGTGGAAGTCCATGTTGCTGAGCCCATGCATAACCTCCATCCCTACCACCATGACCACTTTGTTCATGAGCCCATTGGGCAATGACAGGAGTTGCTGGGGAAAGAGGCTGATTGGTATCCACCAAACGGGTCATTTTATCCACTTGGTTATTAAAACCTTCTTCTGCTGAAGTCACCCTCTGGTGAGCATTCACATGGGACACAAATATCTTCATGTTGTTTGCCCACTCAGAAAGGTCTATCCACTTACCCCTTCCCCAGACTTCTTTGTCACCAATCTTCCAATCATGTTCCTTCCAAGTCCCTGACCATCCAGCCAAACCATTAGCAACAGCCCAGGAATCAGTATACAGATGCACCTCTGGCCAGTTCTCCTTCCAAGCAAAGTGAACAACCAGGTGCACTGCTCGAAGTTCTGCCCACTGGGAGGATTTCCCCTCACCACTGTCCTTCAGGGATATCCCAGAAAGGGGCTGCAGTGCTGCAGCTGTCCACTTTCTGGTGGTGCCTGCATATCATGCAGAACCATCTGTAAACCAGGCCCGAGTCTTCTCTTCCTCAGTCAACTGACTGTAAGGAACTCCCCAAGATGCCATAGCTGTGGGCTGGGCAAGAGAAGGTAAGGTGGAAGGAGTGGGGGCCATGGGCATTTGGGCCACTTCCTCATGTAACTTACTTGTACCTTCAGGACCTGCTTGAGCTCTATCTCGTATATACCATTTCCATTTTATGATGGAGTGCTGCTGTGCACGCCCCTTGATGAGTCATCAGTCAGCTGCAGTCAATTGACTGATGATCCAACAAACCAGCCCGTTGGTTTATTAACCAGCCTCAAATATCCTCACAGCAATCGTCAGGCCAGTGCCTGCTTGACCAGACAGCTAGGCCACCTAGCCAAGTTGACACATGAACCCCACCATCACAATAGTGCATACAGATGTCCACCATAGTGACCTCTCGACTCCATTTGAAATCTCTCAGCCACTGAAGCTTTATTTCGTTTCATTTCGCATCACCCTTTTGGTCAAGAAGATGTTCTCAATCCCATGCTGCTGGGTCCAGATTCATCCCCGGGAGTCATATCCTGTATTGCCAGAGAGATTTACACCCCTGGGAGTCAGGTCCCATGTAGGGGGGAGGGCAGTGAGGTCACCCGCCAAGGTGGCTCAGTTAGAGAGAGAGGGCCACTCAGGGGGAGACTCTAAGGCACAATTATAAGCAGGTTTAGCCTCTCCTTACAGCAACCAGCTTCATAGGGGCCAGTCCCAAAACAGAGGGCTCAGCACATCAAGATGTCAGTCCCCAGTGTTTGTGAGAACATCGGCAACAATCCAGGTGAGGAAGTCCAACACCTCTGCATTCTCCCTCAGCTCTTCAGGGGGTCCCCCAAATATATATTTTTATTCTCCACCCAAATTACTTTAGGAGGTGTTGCTATTTCATTCTAGAGAATGGTTTTTATTCTGCTATTTTAAAAACAAGGAAACCAGAAATAATATAATCTATCATGTAGATAGATATATAGAAACAGATATCATCATTCCTCCTCCTCCCCCCTCCGTCTCCCAATATATAGTCTTCCAGCTTGCTGTTTTCTAGGACTCCTAGACCTTCCTCACCAATCTATGAGATTTCTTAAGGGACAGATGCAAACCCATTCCACTGTGCAACAAATTTGCTATTAATAGACCTTCACACCATATACAAAACTACAGCCTTTAGTTCAGTTTACAGAAGCAGTTCTGAATGAAACACTGGAATGAAAAGTGAGCTCATTCCTTTGGTCATTGATAAGCATTCACTGCCAAGACAATGGGTAGGTAAGGCATAAGCGCTATTTCCATACCGAGAACTGAAAATTACATGGTGTAGAAACGAGATAAGTGGAACAGAAAAGTACAGTGTAAAAGAGATGAGTTTCTATAGCCACATGACAGAACACTGGGCTTAGAGGATAAGTTAAGAGAGGTTAAGTCCAAAATAAGGTCAGATGAGTTTGGAAAGTACTGGATTAAATGTCATTAAATAGGTCTCTTTCCTGCAGGGTTGTTCACTACGGCAGTGTGCAAAATGAAAATCCAAAACAGGAACAGCATATGCTGCATTTCCCAAATTGAAAAGGCTAAGAAAAAAAAAGCCCCGGGAATGAGTTCAGGATGGGAAGAGAACTAGTTTACAAGGTCTTACAGAGAGGAAATCGACACCTCCACACAACTGGTAATAATTGGACCCTGATTTCAACACACATAAGAAGGGAACAGAGGAAGAGAGGTGGGGTCAGGGCCACAAATTTTGCCTTTGCCTGGAGCCTGTTTTCCAAATCCTTGTTCATCAAAGCTGAAGTCAACAGAGGGTATACAGGACTAATAAATGATGGGGATGGGGCACAAGGATCAGAAATCCTAGATTGTTTGACTCCAAACCTTAGTCCTGAACTTACTGGCTATACGGAAATAAAGCCAAGAAATGAATGTAGCATATGTAATAATATATCAGGAAGCCAAAGTGTGAGACAGCTGCATGCTATAGGTCTAATTCCTATATCAGGACACCTCTGTAGATCCTCTCGGCGTCACCTATCTCTTATCCCAGCCACAGCTCTGGTGACCAGCTCTGGGGCTCCAACTAGATTCCTGCAGGTACAATTTTCCAGCACCTCACCAAATTCTATTCCCACCCTGGATTTCTGTGCTGATGCTGTTGACATTTTCTAGAGAACTTTTAGCTGTTTTACAGACTGTGTTTCTTTATTAACCAAGTAATTATGAAGTTGTAAAAATATTCCTATTATAATAAATCCCTGTAGAGTTTCTAATAGGGGCCTGGTTATATGGTAGATAACTGCAGTTTAAAAAGTCCGAAAAATAATCCGATTATTGGACAGATACTAGGCAGGGATATGGAGAGACTCTACCAGGGTGGGCCACCTATATTTTGTGAACATTTTCTTGCCTAAAATTTTATTTTCCTACCATTGTTTCTTTTAATTATTTCACATAAAAGTTGAGACAGTTGTTTGTTGGGGATCCCCATTCAGACATTTCTCTCCTAACCTAAAGCATGATTAACCAAAAAATTGTGACTTTCAGTATTCTGGTTATAGTATTAATTTTACATGTTTCAAAATTATGGTGGAAAGGAACTTTGTCATAATATTTTATCTTAGGCATGAGCAACATCTTTTTCTTTTCAAACTATGAGATGGCCACAGCATTAATTTATTAATCTATCATTCAAACACATCATTTATTCCACTGAAATTCTACTTTTTCTTATCTAATTTTTCCACCTTTTTAGTATCAGGGGAAGGAGTATCACATTATTTGACAATTGAGTTTAATAATAGGACACTAACTTAGTAACTAAAACTTTTGTAAGTTGAAAACAAGAACAACCATACCAGATTTACATACACATGACTCAAGAACAGTAGAGATGTTAGCAAATAGATGGGTTTTATGTGCCACATAATGAGGACCTGGGCTCTATCAGATCACCAGATTGAAGGAATACCAAAGCTGGGGACTTTTCACCACAAATGACTACAAGATTATCTAAATATATAATTGAGGATGATGGTTCTTATCTGTTTGCTTGTCCTTGGCAAGGTCTTCATGGATGCAGATGACCTTCTCATTTCCCTCAATCCTAATAGGTATCTCCTCACTGAAAAAGAATTAGACTTACAGCAATGTGACTGTTTCACTCTTTGGCTTCCTGACATGATATGTTACCCTATATGCATTCCTTGCCCTTATGACAGTATAGCAATATGATCAGGACTAAAAGTTTAGAGTCAAACAATCTAGGATTTCCAATCTCTGCCCCATCATTTATTAGCCCTCTAAACCCTCGGTTCAGTTGCTTAAACTCGCTGAGTCTTGGCTTTCACATACATAAAATGGGGATCTTATTACTCACATCACAAGATCACTGTGGAGTTTAAATGATTTAATGTGTTGTAGCAGACCCTGTCAGGGTCCTGCCCATGTTCCATGGGTTGTTACACACCTGGTTTACACATCTTGGATGCTACTTACCAAGAACACTTCTGACATCTTGACTTTATGGCTGCAAGAGCGTGCTTGGCTCAGTCACAAGAAAAATTGGAAGTCTCCAAAAGTAATGCGCCCAAGGGCAGCTCTTTATTTGGAATACCTCTGAGGCATGGTCTACACATTTCCCCAGAGTTCCCCAGCAGGGATGAGCTCCAATTGCCCTTAGACATTGCTTGCTTGACAGCACCTCCTTCCTTTTCTTTCCTTGTGTCATTTCCCCTTTCCTTAACCATTTGCCTGGGATCACCTTTCAAATAAATTACTTGCACTCAAAACCTTGTCTCAGGGTCTGGTTCTGGTAGAACCCAAAACAAGATATAAAAACAGCACAGTGTCTGGCACATAATAAATGATAATTATGATTAATTTCAGAAGACATATTTAGTATGTAAGAAAACAAAGATGTACACTTTTGAAAATCTCTCTCATGGCTGCCACATCTATTACTCTTATTTTTCACTGTTTCTCCTGTTCAAAAAAAAAAAAGAAATCAGTCTTTGAAAACTTGTTTTCTATTTGAAAAGCATGAACAATTTTAGCAGGCAAATTTGGGTGATGACCTCACCTGCCTTGTAAAATAAAATTCTCTGTCACCTATTTTGGTCTGGCAGTTCATCTGAACAAAGACAGAATTTTGAATATGTAGGTAAGAAAAATTGTATTATGTCTGATGGCATCGTAGAAAAGCAAGAGCTCTCTATTTCATCAAAGGGGCTCCATTTTCCACATTTAGTGAACACTGAACATTGATAAAGTGTTATGATAAACTAACTATAACACCTTTGGAGGCCAAGAGTTTCAGAAAAAAGCAACAATAACATCTTAGGCAAAATGGAAAGCATTAGATTCACACCTGTAGTTCATTAATTTGGACCAAGGGTTAGATTTCACAGAAACCAATTACTGGGATGGATTGAGTTCTTT
This sequence comes from Choloepus didactylus, assembly GCF_015220235.1. Taxonomy (NCBI): domain Eukaryota; kingdom Metazoa; phylum Chordata; class Mammalia; order Pilosa; family Megalonychidae; genus Choloepus; species Choloepus didactylus. The sequence continues at coordinate 19,378,635 of NC_051325.1, read as the reverse complement.
CATATAGAGGTTTTTTTTTTTTTTTTTTAAGTATAAGGCCTTGTTGAATATTTTCTCTGACTATAGTTGCCCTCAGCAATATCTAGAACTGGTGGACATAGATTACTTCAGTATTTCTTTCTTTGGAGACTGACAAGAGAGTGGTTAGCTATTTATTACAACTTCTAAAAATTACATTAGAAGAAAGCCTACTTCCATCTACCTCTTCTCTATTCTAAAAGAATGTATATCTACTGTCAATGGAATAACAGTGTGATCAATGTATTAATTGTCTCTCTAATACAAAGCTTATGCATAAGTCCAAAAGTGCCTGCTATATATGTGTGGTTTTGAGTATCTGCTTGTGTGTGTGTGTGTGTGTGTGTGTTCATGACTGTTTTATTTCTTCATCTGTTCAATTGTTAACAGTTATCTATTTACACACAAACCTTTAGGGATAAATGACTTAAGACAGAAATCAAAAATGGGTGGATCTGGGTGTTAAAATTACTTTACTCTTCTGAAGCATCATTTCTTACAAATTTCAGTAACGTTATTGCTAAGCTATAAGAAAAGAGGAACTTTTTTTTTTTGCTTATTTTTGCCTTGAGTCTGTTTTTACATTTTCACACATACTTTAATATCCCTTGTCTTTGCCTTTTCTTCTTAATGAAGCAATGTTTTTATGTGTTAACTTTCAGAGCTCATATTGTTGATAACATAATAATCAAGGAGGAATTAACCCCATGCAATTAATCAATAAAACTCTATTGGCCTGCTTCATTCAAAATGGTTGTTGTAGTGAGCATTTTAGCTATAATGAGTTAATTCGCTTTATATAAAATGATGGAGGCTGTCTTAAATCCAAAAGGTCTAAGATGCCTTTCATTTTCTGAAAATCATTTATCTCTCTTGCTTAATACATATAAGCTGGAAACATGGAATTGGACGAGCTTTAGGGTCATCTGCCTCCTTCTATAAATGAGGAAATCAAGGCCCAGAGGGTTTGCAAGACATAGCTAAGTAAGGAGCAAGACTGGAAGTAGAGCCCACTTCTCCCATAGCTAGTCTATTTTTCTTTAGTCTGCCTCTTCATTCATCCTTGGGTGTTTTGTGGCATTTCTGCAGGGAACTAGAAGGTCCTTTCCTCATTGTGTCTGATGTAGTAGGGTCATGGAAGTCATGAAATATTGGAGCAAGGAGGGATTTCAGATATCACCTGCCTCTGTCTCACTCATACTGTGGAGGAGGAAACTGACTCCAGAGAGTTGAGATGGTAAAGAAATGCATACATCCAATTTGTGACCCTATGTGGCCACTCTAACTTTAAAAGGATGAGTGTGTGTGTGTGTGTGTGTGTGTGTGCGTGCGCGCGCATGTCAAACCTGCTTTCAAAGCACATGCTGGACTGTTCCCTCACCCAAGCGTGAGAGTGAATTTGTAACACCAGATACAGCAGTCAGTTCATTTCCATCTGGCACCAATACAAGTGCCCTAGTTCATTTACACATTTCCCTCTCTGCGATACAAGTTAGCTGGTTTATTTATATATCTCTGCTGAAATAGGCAATGATATGGAGAAAAAGCTAGTCATATTTTATTATAATAACTTCAGTAGCCCTTCACTGGAATTATGATTAAAATGTGTACCTCAGGGTTGTTGCTAGGGAAATAGTCAGTCAATGAACCTGGTGCCAGACCAGGGACTGTTCTGGCTGATGCAAGAGTTGTCATTACTGTAGGATTATGTTATTGTCATCAGTTTATTTTCTAGTACTTTTGGTAGGGTCCTTTGGTGTTTTCAGCTTGAAAATTGCCATCTCTGCTCCATTTTCTCTGTGATGTTTTGGATTTCTTTGTTTCCTAGATCATGGGTGGGAGTGAAGACTTGCATGTATATCCACCGTTATAAATCTCACAACCTCCTCACATGGCTTGTGTATGTACTTGTAATGTTTGTAATACAACACACTCTCTCACACATACACGTACACACATAGACACACAAACTCTCACTATCGGGGGAATGTCTACTGGTCTTGCCATATTGTTATTTCAGATATTTGTGCTTTATTTTACATTTTCCAACAGATTAGCATATCCAACAGATTAGCATTATGGATTTTTAAATTCATGTAACAAAGAATATTTACATAGTTTTGAATATATTGATTCAAAATCATTAAAAGATATATCCAGTAAGGTACAGTTCTTCATTCAGTTTTTCAAGTTAGCATCCATTTCCAAGTATGTTATCACTTATTCATTAATTGAAGCCCTTTAATTTTATATTCTGCTCTTGGCAATTGTGTTCATTTGATGCTTGTTATAGGCACTTTACACAAGTAAATAAAATCAGATGAAAACTCTAAGCGACAGCTGGAAATAAACCAGTAGTTTTTGTTTGGATTTGGCAGAATGAAGCACTGCGGGGCAATGCAGGGAGAAATACCAGCCAGAACTCTTACATACTGTGAGAAGAGATTACATATCTCTGGGGTTTTGGCCTTCTAATTACCAGGGTTTTTTTCCTCTGTCCATGAAGAGTGCCACCTGCGTGGTTGGGTGGACATATAATACAATTAAATCATAATCACAAGGGTAATGGTATACGTAACTTCTGGTTTAGCTGTGATAAGAAAACCTTAAACCTGGAATACATAAAACAATATGGAACAATCTGAAAAGGCTCTTTGAGAGGCTTATTCATGTTGTTGTTTTTAGTTTCCCTTTACTAGCATTTAGTTCAAGTACCTGATAATTCTAGGGAATTGTCAGTCTTTATCAGACCACCAAAGGAGCAACAAAGTTCTGCCAATAAACAAAGCCAGTGGCTTGTAATAACTTGCTTCTGACTTCTAAGTTTCTAACACTCATTTTGGTGAGCAGATGTCTTCCAAAATGTGTATGTGGTTTAGCATCCTGGAACTTATTTCTCTCCCTTTCTGAGAGAGTATGGACATTGTTTATTAAAAGAGACTGTAAGTACCTGATAATTTCAATAACATATTTACAGTAACAGCATTTTAATGTTATTAAGAGTGAATCATCTATTTGTATACTACTCTTTCAACAAATAATTTCACTCTATAATAAGGGAAAAAGATTTTTAAGATTTGAAATTCTTGTTGCAAGGCTGTTTAAAATTAGTCATTTGTGTCTAATTATCTACTTTAATTATAATTTTGCCAGCCAATAATTTTCATGCTCTGATTAAATGTTCCTTTCTTTCAAGTTGTACCCGCTTTGGAGAATGAGGTTAAACCATAGCATATGAAGCCCTTAAAATTACTTATAGATAGATATCATGATCTCAGAAACTTAAATCACCTCAATGCTTTCTGGAATAAGGCCAGTAATGGAGGAAGAAGAGGAGAGAAGTGTTTTGTTTTGTTTTCCTTAATTTGATTTCTTCTTTCAGCAGAGGAACTGTACTCTTACAACCAGAAGGAGTCTGTGTTATACTACTGGATATATATCTTGCTCAGGGAATTAGGCCCAGTCATAACTCAGCATGTTAAAATAAGGACAATACCTTTAGCCTAGATTCTTAAAATCTATATTTTAAGACCATCTTAAAACAGTGGTTCTCAGTCTTTAGCATAATCAGAATCACCTGGAAGGCTTGTTAAAATTCAGGTTGCCGGATCCTACCTCCAGTGTTTCTCATTCAGTAGGCCTGGGACTGGGCCCCAAATTTGGCATTTCTCACAAGTCCCAGGTGATGCTGTTGTAGTTGGCTCATGGGACCACACTTTGAGAACCAGTACCTCAGGCCCCTATAAGAGAATAAACCAACCACAGTAAATCCATATGGTGGGATATGATGTAGCCAGTAAACAATGCATTTGAATAATGTTTAATGATTTAGGAAATGACTGAAAATGGTAAGGGAAAAAAAGGCAAGAAAAAATTATATATGTGCTATAATCCCAATTATAAATATGCATCTTAAAAGATTGGTTGGAAATACATATGTGTAAATAGATTCATATATGCATGTATGGATCCATTAAGAAATTTACCACATATTAAGAGAAGTTATTTCTGGATTATGGAAGTATGGATAATTTTGTACTTTTATTTTTCTCTCTCTCCACATTTTCTACAAGTTATACACAATACATATATGATCAGAAAAAAAATAAGAAACATCTTTAGAAGAATGCTTGTTGAACTAGTAATTCTTTAATCTATACCCTCTTCTTCTTTTCTAAATATCTTGTAGCGCTGTTGTAATTTCAGACCTTCTCACTGGCTAAAGGCAAACATTGTCTTCCATGTCTTCCTCGGGAGCTTTCCCTCAGCAACCACCAAACAATTACTTGGTTTCTTTTTTAGTGCAGTTCCAATTGTGTCAGAAGTTAGGACAAGGAATGGTAACTGCCCATTGACTAGCAAATCACATAATTATACTTTTAAAATTTCCCCTATTTTTTCTGTCTACCCCCACTTGCCTCAGGTTACAACTCAACAAATTCTGTGTGGATCTAAACACTACTGGGGAAAAGGGTCTGGCTAACACTGAGCACTGTATATGCTCAAAGCATAAGAAATTCTGCTCTCCCTTTGGAGACAAACTTCACACAGAGCTCCTTAAAATAAAGCCAACAAAATCATATAAAACAAAATAAAACATACCATTACAATTATAGCCATTTCTTTTGGTGTTTCTACTCTAATAACTTTCTCCTAGATATCTTTGCTTTGTATTATTGTCTCAGAGTTTTTAACAAACAAACTAAATAAAGCATCCTAAAAGCACTTGAAAAAACCTTGATTTGAAGGTGCTTTGCTATGAGAGTCTGTCTTCCATACATAGGCAAAGTCTTTGCACTTCTTAAAATGTTATTCTGAAGAAGGGAATAGAGGCAGCCAGGGAGGAAGAGATGATGATAACATGGACTTGGGAGAATGCAGGGGAGACACAGAAGAGTGGGCAGATTTCAGAGTAAAAAGGTTCCCTTTAAAATTGCGCATGCCTCCGATGGTGATTCCTGGGTTGAAGCCCATGGAAACCTCTATTCTCCAAGTCAGATTGGAGCATTTGTGTTGATGAAGATGAAGGTGACAGCAGAAAATTACTTGGGGCACAAAATAAAAAAATGCTGTGATCACAGCCCCATCTTATTTCAATGACTATCTGGACTAAATGTTCTTCAAGTGATTAATGAACCCACAGCTGCTGCTCTGGCCTATAGTCTAAAATCAGAAGATAAAATCATTGCTGTGTTTGATTTAGATGGTGGAACTTTCAATATTTCCATTCTGGAAATTCAGAAAGGAATGTTTGAGGTAAAATCCACCAATGGAGATATTTTCTTAGGTGGTGAAGAGGTCTATGAGGCTTTGCTTCAACAACACTGTGAAGGAGTTCAAGATGAAGACGGGTGGATTTGGCCAAAGACAATATGGTGCTTCAAAGGGTGTGAGAAGCTGCTGAGAAGGCCAAATGTAAACTCTTCCTCATCTGTGCAGACTGACATCAACTTGCCATATCTTACAATGATGCTTCTGAACCCAAGTATTTGAACATGAAGCTGACCTGGGCTCAGTTTGAGGGGAATGTCATTGATCTAATCAGGAGGACTGTTGCCCCATGCCAGAAAGCCATGCAAGATGCAGAAGTTGGCAAGAGTGACATAGGAAAAGGGATTCTTGTTGGAGGCATGACTAGGCTGCCCAAAGTGCAGCAGACAGTGCAGGATCTTTTTGGCCAAGCCCCAAGTAAAGTCATAAATCTTGATGAGGCTGTGGCCATTGGAGCTCCATCCAGCGAGACATGTTGGCTGGTGACATCCCAGATGTGTTGCTCCTGGATCTCGTTCCCCTGTCTCTGGGTATTGAAACTCTGGATGGGGTCTTTACTAAACTTATTAATGGGAACACTACTATTCCAACCAAGAAGAGCCAGGTGTTCTCTACAGCTGCTGATGGACGAACTCAAGAGGAGATTAAAGTATGTCAAGGTGAGAGAGAGATGGATGGAGACAACAGTCCTGGACAAGTTACTTTGATTGGAATTCCACCAGCCCCTCATGGTGTCCCTCAGGTTGATGTTACATTTGACACTGATGCCAATGGGATTATTCATGTTTCTGCCAAAGATAAGGGCACAGGATGTGAGCAGCAGATTGTGATCCAATCTTCTGGTGGGTTAAGCAAAGATATTGAAAATACGGTTAAAAATGCAGAGAAGTTTGCTGAGGAAGACTGGAAAAAGAAGGAATGAGCTGAAGCAGTTAATATGGCCAAAGGAATCATTCGTGACACAGAAAATAAGATGGAAGACTTCAAGAATTGATTGCCTGCAGATGAGCACAACAAGCTAAAAGAAGAGATTTCCAAGATAAGGGAGCTCCTGGCTCGAAAAGATAGTGAAACAGGAGAAAACATAAGACAGGCAGCATCTTCCCATCAGCAAGTGTCACTGAAGCTCTTCAAAATGGCGTACAAAAAGATGGCATCTGAGCGAGAAGGCTCTGGAAGTTCTGGCTCCGGGGAACATAAAGAACAAAAGGAAGAAAAACAATAATAGTTGCAGTGAACTTTGGACTAGTAAATAGTATTCTATATTATATATATAATATATATGTGTGTGTGTGTATGTGTGTGTGTAAATTTAGTGACCATTAGCTAATGATCATTTAATGAATGATAATTCCAACAATACGAAGTTGACGATGTTCTCTCCCTAGCCTATCATTTTCCACCTGCATGTAAAAGCAGAGAGGACAATTTATTGATCATTATAAAGACTTAACATTGTTTCTTGCTGAGGTGGCCATGTTTTTATGATTTGAAACATGTCCCACACAACAATGAAGGTAGTCAGTCATAGAAGTGGAATGAGACCATTTGGGAGTGAGATCCTCCTTCTTAGCTGAGTACTGCTCTACTGTCCTTTATATACATGTGGTCCTTCTACTGAAGCCTTGCAAGGCAAGCCAGCCATGCCTTATTGGGAAGTGGGGCAAGGGAAGCCAAATCTATAGACAACTGAGCTATTTGTTAGTTACAGCTTTTAAAATAAGGTAATAATGAGGCTCCCTAACTTTCCTGAGCCATACTTTTCTAGCTGTCTTATAGCCTGTGTGTCTGGCACCTACACCCTTGATAATTGTTCCTTTTGATCCATTCTGGATTAAAAATCTTTTGAAAAGCAAAAGATAAATGAAAAAAATTTAAAAGCATGTGAACAGGGGGCCTGGTTTGAGAGAATAAAGGTTACAACCTGTCCTGTCTGTTGAGACAGTGATTTTAATTACATTTAATTCCCATTTGCACTGCATGTAACTTGATCCACTCATTGGTTTGAAAGCATATTGATAAATATAGCCATGGCTTAACCTCTTGCCCTTCAACTTGTCTAGAATTGCATCCAGGCTTAAGTGAGTTTGCCACATTTAGATGCCATACTTTGTTACTGATGAGAAAGTATTGAGATCCTTGCTAGATAGCAGAGCCTTTGTTTTTTCTAGAGAAAAGTCCATGTTCCATTATAAAAATGAACAAATACATAGCTTGTTGCAAAAGGCTTTCAAGATATTGGCTTTTAGTCAAACTATAACAGCCTGAAAAACTTCAATATAGCCATGCTTTTCACATACATGTTATAGCTTTTCTCCTTCACAAATGCTTATGAATGGAATTTTTTTTTATTACCTCTTCAGTTAGGTCATTCCCAGTGTATAGGAGCATTACTGATTTACGTGCATTAATTTTATATCCTGCCACTCTGCTGAATTTTTTTATTAGCTCAAGTAGCTTTGTCATTGAATTCTCAGGATTTTCCAAATATAAGATCATATCATCTGCAAATAATGACAGTTTTACTTCTTCCTTTCCAATTTGGATGCCTTTTATTTCTTTGTCTTGGTGAATTGCTCTTGCTAGAACTTCTAGTACAATGTTGAATAACAGAGGTGACCGTGGGCATCTTTGTCTCATTCCCGATCTTAGGGAGAAGGCTTTTAGCCTCTCAACATTGAGTACTATGCTGGCTGTGGGTTCTTCAAATATGGCCTTTATCATACTGAGGAAGGTTCCCTCAGTTCCTACCTTTTGAAGTGTTTTTATCAAAAAGGAACGTTGAATTTTGTCAAATGCTTTTTCAGTGTCTATCGAAATGATCATTCAATTTTTCCCTTTTGATTTGTTAATGTGTTGAATTACATTAATTGATTTTCTTATGCTGAACCACCCTTGCATGCCAGGAATGAACTGCACTTGGTCGTGGTGTATAATTTCACCACATGGGCTTAGGATGGTGGCCATCTGGATTTAGAGCCAAGCCTGCAAAGTAGGTTGCTGGAATTTTGATTGGAATTGCGTTGAATCTGTAGGGTAGAAGTGACATCTTAACGATGTTTAGTCTTCCTATCCCTGAGCACGGAATAGCTTTTTCCACCTATTTAGGTCCCTTTTGATCTCTTTTGGTAAAATTTTGTAATTTTCTGTGTGAGGGTCTTTTATGTCCTTGGTTACGTTTATTCCTAAGTACTTGATTTTTTTCAGTTGCTATTTTGAATGGAATTTTTTTTTTATTACCTCTTCACATAGGTCATTGCTAGCGTATAGGAACATTATTGATTTATTTGCATTAATCTTATATCCTGCCATTCTGCTGAATTTTTTTATTAGCTCAAGTAGCAATGTTGTTGAATTCTTAGGATCATAAATGCTTTAAAAATTTCTAATAAATATTTTTGTAAAGAAACTTATTTGTTAATTAGTAAATAATTATCAAAAATACACATAGTATCTGATACTGTACTAGGCACATGTGTGGTATCATCCAGTTGAATTGGGGAACACATTTTCAAACAGGCATTTTTAAAATATGTTTTTCCAGAAATAGGGATACAGTAGAAATTTAAAATATTGACATGCTTTTATTAACAAATATGTGAATCTCAGCAATGAAAGAAAATTGATAATCTTAATCTCTTAAAAACACGTTTTCCTTCTTTTCTGGGTCTTAGTATTTGCTTCCAAGTGACATGGAATTGACTACTTTTTCTGGTCACAGGAACAAGATGGGAGGGTGTCAAATCTGGTGGCAAAGAAGTTTAAAAAAATATTTGAAAAAATAAGCATTAATGAAGAACAATTATTCTGATAAGAAATCATCTTCCATAAATCATTCAACTCCATGCCAGCTTTATATACAGTTATGCAGGATTGGATTCTGGTCCAGAAAAAAAAAAGGGACAATCAGCAAGGTAGAGTCGGATGGTAGGGTTGTACTAATATCAATTTCCTGACATGGAGTGTGATAAGGTGGTTATGGAGGGAGTATCCTATCTTTGGGAAAATACAAATTGGAATATTTAAGGGTGATGTGACATCAGGTCTTTGCTCTCAAACCATTCAGAAAAAGACTGATAATTAAAAAGAGAACAGATTATGACATAATCTGAAATATGTGACGTGGTAAAATATTAACAGTTGAAGAATCTAGGTGAAGGGGAGAAGGAGATATAGGTATTCTTTATGCTGGCTTTACAACTTGTCTGTAAGTTTAAAATTATTTTCAGAATAAATTCAAAAAGATCATACATTATAGAGTTAAACTTTAGTGGTTGCAATATCTCTCAGATTCTTTATATCATGGTATGTAGTTTCATTCTTTATGTCATGGCATTTAGTTTTATAGCTAAACAATTTGTACAAACTCTTTATCATATAACATTTTAAGTAGACAATTTAATTTTGACTTTGAATAAAGAAAACACTAAAAGAATTGTTTTTATTTCCCCTATCATTTTGTGTTTTATGACCGTTAACAGGAAATATGCACGGCTATCTATTTTTGCCAATGAATTGACCTTTTTATTTGCTATACTTTTTCTGCTTTTCTAGTTCTAGGATATATGTTAAGGGACTTTATTGCTATGACATTGTCTTTTTTTACTCCCCTAATGGGCAACACAATTTTGGTTTCTAGATTCTCCTTGTCCATTACAAAAAGGGAGAGTAGATGATTGTTGGTTTCACAAAAATCACAATATATGAAAAACAAAACCTTATATATTTTTTCTCACATGTGCGTCAAATACCAGGGTTCTGGCTCATGAGTCAGGAAGAAAACAGAAAGAGACAACTGGAGTCCTTCCTAGTTCTTCTGGTACAGCCAAAATCCTGATATTCAGGCATATTTACAAGACCCATGTTTCAATAAGCCCTTATGTGCTTTGAGTGGGCTGAAAAGAATGTGAAATAATTTCACATGACAACTTTTTAAGAAGGCTGGATGAGGAACATGGCATCCTCACTGAAAGAGAAAATCCATTTTGGTTGTATAATAGCCATTGCTGTCATTTCTTTTGGTTAGGCATGCAATAACATTGGAAAATTTACTCTGGAACTTTTGTAGACTATTATCAACACATACTAGTATAGGGGCTATGAGTTCCCTCACCACTATAGAGTTGTAATATCTGCAGGTTATATACATTATCTTCACATGGAGCCAAGGCCAGCTCTTGACCTCTTAGATTCCCCTCTCAACCAAAGCCAGTGCAAAAGCAAACCTGCTTTCAGATAAAATGATGGGGCTAATGGAGACTACAATAGCCACCATTTGATGAGAATTACCATGTCCTCTGTGCCTTACTACGACCTTTCAATTTAAGAATTATGTTCATTTTACAAACAGAAGAAGCTGAGGCTCAAGGGCTAAGCAGCTTGCCTAGCATCACAATTAGTAGTGGCAGACAAATGTGTCCCTCCTATTTATCTCTAAAACCAGTGGTGCCTTTTTCACAAATTCTTCCTGAAGTCAGAGGAGTAATAAATGATATTGGTGTGGCAGAGAGAAGTCATATGAGGACAGCATTAGCATTTTGACTAGATTTTGAGCCAGATTTTGCTGGCTGCAGTGAATAGGAGAAACACTGGAATGGTCTAGAGAAATTTATTAGGTATCAATTATTACACGTGACTTTGATGCCATTTTGTTAAAAGCTCTGTCTTCTTTGTATTTCTATCCTCAGTGTTTACTGGTTCCTATCATGTGCTAGGTATCTGGGGAGTCTTTGTTAAATATAAGAGTGAATAAATGAGCTATTAGAAGAGTAGCTTATTGAATGGCACCTCACTGATATTAGTGACTAGAATTAACTGATTGAATAGTTAGGGGGGAATTAACAGTTAACAGTTAAGATTTCAAGAGTGGCTTATTTTTTTTTTTAAGTGCAATATGGATGTAGAGGGTAGGGACAGAAAGTTTTATTGTACTAAGAATTGGGAAACTATGTTTTTTTAAAAGATACTAATCCCTGACATATGAATTACATTTTTAAGCATTACTGTTTAATAAAGGAATAGGCATATAAAAGTAGCGATTATCTTCTTTCTTCCTCTAGTTTCCAATTGCCTGTATTTTTGGTTTTCCTTAGTTGGAAATGATAGGTTCCACTGGGATTATGCATGCTGATTTTATCACACTTAAGTCTCACATTGTTTTCTTTCATTATCAAGCCATTCTCATCCAATTTCAATCATTTGGGAATAATTTTCATGGGCCAAAATTAGTATATTAGACTTTTTTTTTACCTCAAGCCATCTTTCCTAGCATAATTATCTTATATGTATCCATCCTCTGAATTTCATTTTCTCCCAGAGCCATTAAGCCTGGTATTCAAATATTCCAGGGCATTTGTATCTCTCCATTCAAAAACACTTCCATTTACATTCCCCCATGATTGTGGAGAATCAACCACTCTATATGAATTTGGAAGCATCATTTTCTTCAGCCTCCTGGTATTGAAATGATTTTCTATCATCAGTTGTTATATTCATTTTCAGCAGAAACTCTCAAAATTGTCATTAGGCTATTTGCCAACAGGAGACATGCTCTCTTAAAAGTCCTTAAAAATAAAAAACTGGATTCCTTTTCTACAGAACAAAAATTAATGCTAGCCACAAACAGTCCATAAGATCTCAGTTTACAGCAACTCCCATTAAGAGTTAGGAAGCAAATATGCACCGGTATGATTGGTGAAGCAATGATGTCCCAAACCGAATTCATTATTAAGTTCTGGTATCACATGCAGTTGTTACATTAGAATGAAATAACACCAACAACAATAAAAATTAACTTTCTCCAGATATTATGCATGTAAATTCTTTACTACCTAGCAAAAAAAAAAAAAAAAAAAAATACTGTAGCATTATTTTCCCTAAACAGATCATGTATCTGAATTAATTTCTGAAAACATTCTTAGCAGGAAAATTAATAAAGAGTTGGCATTCTGTATCCCTTCACCTTTGATTCTTGTGCAGCAGAGCTTAGAGTACATTCTCCTCCCTGTCTCTCGTTTACCTTCTGTAAATTTGAGTCACTGCAGAATTTTTTTAGCAACATCTTGTTTCTAGACATTGCTTCATTTGCGATCTTAAAGAACATTAAAAAATTTAGAGTATTTTTTAAAAAGATAAAGACTCCACACAAGTGATATAGCTAAGTCCAAACTGTAGAATTTATGTCCCTATCATTTGACTTTTTGGGTTTTCTTTCTTTATATTTCAGTTTCAGAGAGTGTGTGTGAAATACTGGATACTAATTATTAAAGTGTGTGATGGCAGAAGGATAAAATGCTTTCTTAGCAGGCTCTTTAAAAATCGTCGCTGCAGAGGCAAGATTACTCTTGTTTCATCCTGACAGGGATGGTGGATTTAATAGGTTCCCTGGAGCTTTTCATCACATTATAACTCTTTTTGTGATGGTCAGTTTGGGATCCATGTTATATGACCTGACTTTCAACTCGTTTGAACTGCTCTCAGGCTGTACAGGAATTGAAGGCTACTGGATAGTTCTGTTGATTTCCAGTTGGGAAAACAACGATCTGCCTGAAAACTTCTGACAAGGTCCAGAATTGTGCTCTTTATAGCAAAACTGAGTCAGACTGTTACCTGGAAGCATCTTTACCTGCTTAAAATAAAGTAATACAGCTGGAATGCCTTATCATAATATAAATCTGTGTTGCTTTGGTCTACAATAACATCAAGTCTATCTCTTGCCATCATTTATTCCCTGAGATTGATGCTGTTATCACGTCGACAGTGCTCCCTTTGCAGTTTGCTTTATTGCTAGTCAGCACTCCTGCAGAAATCACAATGTCTCCTAAATGTTCTCCTCAGACCCAGTGTGTGGTATTTAAATTAAGGGAGCTCAGACATGTCTTGAAAGGGACTGAAGTATTACATCTAGCCTCGCCAATCCACTGATTAAAATTCTTGCCAAGTGTTACATTATACACGGCCTCCTTATTTGGCTGTAAATTTCATTGCTTATTTTTCCAGGATAAGAAAGTTTGTACTTTTTATTTCATAAGCTTACATACTAAACACAGCTTTCTTCAAAACCGTTTGAGGTGTTGGATTCATGTGTTGTGTTAAATATAGGGCTCCTTTGTGGAGGAAAGCACACGAGGCTCATTTTAACTTCTCCCACAAGTATTTTAGATGGGGCAAAATGTTTCCGCTGGGGAAAAAGAAAATAGACATTTTGATGAGCTGCAGGGTTACCCAAGCCTTGGCTTTAGCTTCTGTGAACTCTCTTTCCTTAGAAACTGAAGAATGAACAAAATTTTCATTATTAGCACAGAGAGACCCATTTACAACCACTCCCCCGCCCTCAAATCACCACCACTGATTTTGCTTCTGTATTTTTGTCTTTTAGTGTGTTAGTATATGAGTCAGCACTCCCACCAAGTAGACTGTTCCCTAGCAGGACGTTGGAAGGTGTCCACTCAGCTGCCATTCTGGGGAGGGACCCAGAGTCTCTGAGAGGGGGTAAATAGGTCTAGGAGGAGGTGAAAAAAGTGCTTTGGACCAGGCGACTGGGCCTGGACTTGGAATAAGGGGAAGCAAAATTAAGTTTTGCTCCACATGCTTTTGGAAATGTGTTTTCCTTTGACAGTGTCTCCTAAATGTTCTCCCCAGACCCAGTGTGTGGTACTTTCAGACATGTCTTGAAAGGAACTGAAGTATTGCATCTAGCCTTGTCAATCCACTGATTCAGATTATTGCCCAGTGTTAATTATACATGGCCTCCTTATTTTTTTTTAAGGTTAACAATCATTTAATGCATTAACATTTTCACTTATAAATGTACAATTTGCATATATAGGGCAAAACTAAGTTCTGTGGTCATAACAATACTTGCAGGAGGACACCTTTTAGGGTCTGGGAGTGGGGGCATCCAGTGATATTCAAAAAACATAGACCTGGTATATGGGGACAATATGTTCCACTTTAGGTCTGATTATTTAGCACTAAGAACTTCCCATAGGCTCCATTTGGCAAATTGCTGCTTTTGTCTCCTAAAGAAAAAATTGCTATTCTTTTGTTTTTCTTAAGAAGAAACATGCCCTGGAAAAATCTTTCTCAACCCATGTATTTAGAAATATTTTTAAATAAGTACATGGAAATGCAACTTTATAAAAATGTCAGGTTCTCATATCAGCTTAGGTCATATATTTTAATACTAGGATTTAATTTGGTACGTGGTACTTTTATGCTTAGATAATTTTTTACTAAATTATTTCCATGAGAATTTGGTTTTTTAAGGGTAAAAACTTCACCTTTATAGGTGCACATGTGGACTTTTTTTTACTGGAAAGAAATATCCAAGTTTCAGCAAAATGATAAATTATTATTAACCCCATTTGGTAGAGTTTTCAATTAAAAAAAAGTGAAGTTATGAAATACAGGGGGAAAAAGGTACTCTTTTGCTAAAAATTGGTCTCTAATTAGTGAAGCCCACCTTTCTCTTTAATCAGAAAAAAAAAGTCAAAAAAGAAAGAATAATTTTATTGCTTGACAGAACTTTCAAAACAGTTTTTGCCCCTAACTTTTTCTTCACATAAGATTATCTTTTAGCACTCCGCTTGAAAGTAAATAATAGAAGAGAAGATCAATGATTGGGTTAGGGCAAGAAATGCCATTTCCATGTGTACCTTGGAGGAAAGAACTGCTGGTTAGTTATCTTCTCCCCAAAGATACACTGAGTCACTAGGCCTTTTAAAACTATGAAAAGCAAAGCAGATGGCAAAGGGTTTACCAAAAACAAAGTTTCCTTTTATGTGTATGTCAATATTTTATATGTTCACAAATATATACATACTAGGTAGGCTTTCATCATTTTCTTTTGACATCCAGGTGAAACTTCAGAGAGCTTTCTTTCCCCCCACTGAAGATTTTAATCCTCTGTCATCTCACCTAAAACCATTAGAAATTCTATAAGTGGGATGGGAGTATGAGCCATAAAACTGCATATTTACTTCTTCCTAGGAAGAAAACGAGGAGAAGAGATCCTATAATGTGACTGAAGCCTAAAAGCTAAATTCCTTGAGGAAAGATTACATTTCTTCATAGGTCTCAAGACTGTGGTAAAACAAATGAGATTGTCGTGGAGGCACCTGTTAATATTGACCTACATCAGCCTTAGTTCTGAACTTGCATGGGGAGTTTCTGGGAGAAGTGGAAGTATTTAGTTGTTTCATTTCTTAGTGCTTGGACAGAGAGAGGTTTCCCTATTCCTCTGTTTCTGCCTGACCTAGTCTCTATTAAGAAGCATTTCATAGAAACAAGGGTGCAATCTGTGCCTTTAAGCCAGACGACGCCACATACTAGAAGCAGGTCCATGGCTGCTCTGAGAATACAGTTATTATTCTATTATTCTTTACTTAAGATCAAAGTTTCCATTACTGCATAGACTTTTTTTACACTGGTTTTGAGGATTATTTTAAGGAACTGTTCTTTCAAGGGATATAGTATTAAGGCCTACCTTTTCATATTTCCTTGAGGAGGGATCTCTGCTTGGATGGAGGAATGAGGATGCCCTTGAATAAGAAATGAGTTGCATTTTTTCTTCCCAAGCAAACTTGCCAAAAAAACAAACAACAGTAATAACAACAACAAGACCACAAAAAACAAACAAACAAAAAAAAACATGTATATTACCGAGCTTTCAAGGGACCCTTACAGAATACCAAAGATATCTTCAATTTAGTAGCATCTTACAGTACTCTTCACCAGATGATATAACCTCACCTAAACTCTCTTAACTTTGATTGTAAATTTACTCCTCACTCAGAATGTCTCTGTAGGTTTCCAGAAAAATATGCCCCTCATTGTCTTCTCTGGATGCTTCAGTAGCATCTACCTTAAGTAAATCTAGCTTATTGTTGACGGAAATCTCTCCCCCTGGTGGGAGATGAAGAAATGTGAGCTATTTTAAGGTCACATGACTGCCCCAGCTTGGCAAATTCAATGTTCTTTAGCTGCCATTCCATCTTTAGTGGTATGGTCAAAACTGCCCTGGCCCCTGCAGGATTCTGTTGGGGATTTTGGCCACTATGGTGCTCCCTTTCCAGTGTTTCTCAGCTCAGAATACCCTAGTAATTAACACTTCTTTTAATGTTCAAAGAGACCTCCTCATCCAAAATTTCAAGGAACTTATCTCACCTAAATTAAAGTATACCTTACAACATTTAGAAATGACATTAAGCTCCAAGTTACAGAGCCCTTACTCCCATCCCTGATAGTGACTGACACAAGACAGAAGTTTATTTTTTAGTTAATTTTTTTAAATCTCATCCAATCAGAAGTCTGAAGGTAGGTAGTTCAGGGTTAGGGTGACACCACCACAAATGACGTCAGGAATTTACACACTTAGCACACCAGCATGCTGCTTTCATACTCACGCTTACGGTTGGCTGCTGGAGACTGACCTCTGTGTTCAAGTTCCCCACAGTAGAGTTGAAGACTGGGAAAGACAAAAAAAGAGATCTGTGTGAGTGACTCTTCTGAATGCACTTTCCTGGAAGCCCACCCAGTGGCATCTTCTGCCACCTAATTGGCACCTATCCCTTTGACATCTTTGAGAGAAATGCTCGCCAGAGATTTTTAGTTGGGCTTATAGCTATCCCCATCAATATAGGGATTCTGTTAGAAAGGGAAATGATAATTGACCGTGGGGGAGCAACCAGCAATGTAGGTCATAATGACCTTTTTGGTTGGGGATTTCTTTAAGGGAGGTGTGGATGTGGGGAAGGAAATACATGGACTACATCTTAAAATAATTTGTTTGCTATGAAGTTAGCATCAACTAAATGTGTCTTTATCATAGTCTGAGCAGAATTTTAACTAACTTGACTTTCTCTCCCTCTAACCTAATGATGGGATAGAGTTCATTGATTCATACTTTTTACAAAAAAAAAAAAAAATCGTGTGTGTGAGAGGGACTCTGTTATAAATATTTCTGAGAAATTTTATTTTGTTCTCATTTGGGAATTCAAGTTCAACAAAAGAAACAGAATCACTGTTTCTTGGGCATCCACACAAGTAGTTTGGTCTTAGAGTCTAGAAGATAGATGTGTCTCCTGGTTTTTAAAGTTTCCCTAATTTTTTGGATCAGGGATGAATGAAGTAAGCTAGGTGTGTGACCCATAACTGAAAATTACTCCAGGTTCCTGAGCTAAGAAATGTGTAAATATTTATTGTACTACACTTATCCCATGGAAACACAGCCTAAATCTCATCTTCAAATTGACCGGCAAGATCAGGAGGTTCTTAACAGAAGATAATTTTTAAGTCAGCCGAAGTCAGCTCTCAAATCGCTAAACCAAAATCTTTGCATCTGTGAAGCTTCGAGATGTGGATCTTCTTGTCATTGTACTGTATTTTCTCACAGATACTTCTCCTCCCTAAAGGGAGCAACGATGCTATTCATTATGTGACACATAAAAATGCTGGCTATAGGTAACCTCTAGTGGAATCAACTTTTCATCTGATTACTTCAGATGTATTGTATTCCTTTCCCCAAGAGTTTAGGACAACTATTTAACCATAATCCTTTGTGTCTGTACTTTGAGAGTGGATTATTGCTTTGTATGTTTTCTATGATGCCGCTGCTGCTGCTACTCATGGCTAAATATATCAATTAACTTTTTTTGCATTACAAAACATCCTCAAATTTCAGTGGCTTAAAACAACAACTGTTTATTTAACTTAAAATGCTATAGATTTGTCGTAGAGCTAGGCAGTTCTGGGCTCAGCTGGGTTCACTCAGGTGTCTGTAGTCTTTTGCCAGGAACTGGGGGAACTGGCTGGTCTAGGAAAGCCTCATTTGGGATAGCTCATCTTAGCTCCACATGGCCTGTCATCCTTCAGTAGGCTAGCCTGGGCTTGTTTACCTGGGGGCTGAGCAGGGTTCCAAGAGTGTGACCAGAAGCAGGAAAGACCCCTAGAGGCTTAGGACTGTAACTGGCACAGAGTCATTTCTGCCTCATTCTGTTTGACAAAACATATTGCCAAGTCAGCTTAGATTCAAGGAGTGGGGAAACAGGCTCCATCTCTTGATAGGAGGAGCTTCAGAGTCACATTGCCAAGGACATACACGCAGAGATGGGAATAATTGTAATAGAGACAGGGAGTTTGATTCTACAGTCCTCTTAGCTACAAATCTGTTGGCTCCAAAAAATTTTGATTGCACATCTCTCTCGGTACAAATTTTTTGAGTATGCACTTTTATGTATGTGTGTTTTATTTATAAATTGTATATAAGTACCACTGTCAAGATGAGTTAAGTATTAGTAAACTTTAACTTCATTCTTATCTTTGTAGATAAAAATGCAAATGTCAATAAAAATTTGGATATTTTCTTCCTTATTCTATATAAATGCCTTGTGGCCTACTTTAGAGAGAATGTACCAAGGATCTCCTCATGCCTAAGGCAATTCGTGATCACCATATGTATGTTTGAATGAAGAAATGTTTAATCAAAACTGTAGTTGCTACTGGAGTTCAGTACAGTTTTAATTAATATTGTCTGCTTTCAGTGCAAACTGTTAAGGACGGAGACTCTTTGGATATTTGATTAAGTCTTGGGGAATGTGAGGACATGACTCTAAATTTAAAGGGAATCTTTTGAGTTTTAAGAGTCAGGACTCATGGTTTTATGTATCCAGTGAATGCCTTGACTACTCCTCACAGGCTCGGCTACTCACTATTCTCTGGAGCTTTGTCAAGAAAAGAAAGCAAGCTAGTATGGGGAAGCGATTCTGAAAATTCTCAATTGACAGTGTGTATCTATATTATTAGGGGAGATTATTATATGCAGTTTCTGGGGCCCCACTACTAGAGAGACTAATTCTGCAGATTTGTGGTTGGACTAGGAACCTGCATTTTTATCAGGGTCTCCAAGTAATACTGACCACACTTTGAGAGCCATAAAATCTGAATTCATATCTGCCACTGAAGAAGTGGATGACTTTGGGCAAGTCATCTGTTCTTGTAGTAATTGAATTTCTTCAGCTATGAAATGGGGAAAGTAATACAGACCCAGACCACCTTGCACAATTGTTATGAGAATTAAATATGTAATTAATTTTGTCAAAAGGGCTTTATAAAATATAAGATATTAACATGTGACACATTCCCAAAAAATATTTGTTGATCTATGAAAAGATTTATTCTCCATATTGAAAAATTCCAAGTATTATACATTACTTTTGGTCAGTGGAAACATGGCTCTGGGCTTCCCTATCCTCTTCACTTGGATTCAAGAGAAAGGACCACGGTTTATACTTTTTTGCATGAATGGAAGTAGGAGAGAACAGTAGCTAAAAATATGGACTTTATGGAGAAGTTAATAAATCCTACCTTTAAATGAGATAACATAGCCAACATTTATTCCTACTTGTATTTTCCAGGCATTATTCAAAGTTCTCATCATTTAATAACTAATTTATTCCCCGAAAATCCAACGAGTGTGACTTGAGTCCTATGAGGGCCCCCATTTTACAGAACAGAAAATCAAGGCATAGGGAGCTAAGATGATGGCACTAAGACTCAAACCTCTGCCAAACTTCAGAATCCTCCTCCTTCTACTTTTCTACACTGCCTTTTGTGAAGTGAAGGCTTGTAAGCCACTTAGTACCCTAGCAGGCAGACAGCAAACCCTTAAAAGATGTGACATTTTATTATATTATTATTATTGCTATTATTTGATGGGATCAAATTCTTTCAGAATACTTTGTGCAAGGTAGTTGCTTAAATAAATTTATGTTGATTTGATTTGTAAAGAACCTGTTGTATCCTCTTGGACTTCTAGGAGATATATTCAATGAGAGAAGGCTCTTATTTTTCAGAATAATATGATTCATGTGACTGCTTTCAGATTAAGTTACTGTCTCTTATTTACAAAAGAAGACTAAATGAATATGTACAGATCTAAGAACTTCAAAATCCTCCTTGCAAAAAACTGTTTAGAAAATTGTCTTTGTAAGATTAGGAAGAGACCTCATAGGATAAATTTCTAAAGTAACTGGATTCTGCTAAATGGTACTTTTAGTATTTTTCAAAACACCTGTTTAGAACTCTTTGCTGATTCTTCCTTTGCTAGCTATGACATTCATTGGTCCACAGTATCTGAGATGAGCTCTGGTTCAGTGCTTTGTGGCTTATTTTTTCTCTTCCTTTCTCTGGATCAATTTGTTCATTCATTTTTAAGTGGGGCAGATTTACCGGAGGAATGTCAGGTAGGCAGATTGGAATCTATGGGGGAAAAAATAAATCTTAAGGTTAAAAATTGTGATGTGATTTCATGTCCCATCTATTTTGTCTTTATCTTAGCTATTTAAATAGTGGACTAAGATTATTCTACAATAAAAAATATGATTAAAAAAGTTTTCAAACCCTTAAAACCCCCAATAATGCTGACTAAAGTGAGAAACAATTCCTCCAAAGCAAAACTGAAACCCATCACTCTCGGACCATCCAATTCTCCAGGCTACATTCTAAGTAAACCTAACTAAGATGACCTAACAAAATATGCAAAAATTCTTCTCATTTTAGCCTTTGTTAGATAACTGGAAGAAATATGTTGGGGAGTCAAAAGCCTTAGTCTTCTGCCTGCAAGCAATTTGGCCTGGCTGTCAGGATGGGAAATGACAGGTGTGTCCCTGCAGCAGAAAGTCTTTGAAGAAGCAGCAGCCAGATACCCCTTAGTCCTGACAAAGAACAGCCCTGTGAATGATCTCAGTGTTCATACCAAAACTGCTGACCATACCTCAGGTAGTTTCTATGGAGTGCTTGGCCTTTATCTTCTGTTCGTCTGGTTTCTGTCACAAAGAAAGTGGGACAGCTGTGAATTAGTAAGAGAGGCTGTCTTTGGGTGTTCACTGAGTCTTCAGAGTCCAGCATGATTAAGGACTTTGAAACATACTTAGGAAAATGAAGTTGGCCAAGATAATGTGTTCTTTCCAGTAGTAAAATCAGAATTTTTTGCATGAAAATTTTAAAAATTGTAGTATCAAACTGAAAGAAAATTACCATTATGGTATTTACAACAGAAAAAAACTGCTATAATAAACATATCAAATCTCAGTAGCTTTAGACAATAAAGGCTTATTTGTCACTCAGTTCAAAGTCCAGTGTGGGTTGTGAAGGTGGGGATGGGGCTCAGCCCCATGCAGTCATTCAGTGACTCAGGCATTTTCCATCCAGTTGCCACATCATTTTCTGTTGCATTGGAGGCTTGCATCCTCTGCATCCAGCCTGTAGACAATGAAAGATCCTGTGAAGGATTGTGGGGGAGATTTTTAGGGGCTGGCCATAGAAGGAGTTACATCACTTTTACTCATATTCCTCTGAACAGAACTTAGTCTCATGACTCCACATAACTACAAGAAGGCCAGGAAGTACTATTAGCTACATGCCCAGGAAGAAAAATAAATGGGCTTTCATAAAGACATAGTGGTGGTTCTAGTTTGCTAGTGCTGCCGGAATGCAAAACACCAGAAATGGATTGGCTTTTATAAAAGGGGGTTTATTTGGTTACACAGTTACAGTCTTAAGGCTATAAAGTGTCTGAGGCAATGCACGGACAATCAGGTACCTTCACTGAAGAATGGCCAATGGTGTCCAGAAAACCTCTGTTAGCTGGGAAGGCACGTGGCTGGCGTCTGCTCCAAGTTCTGGTTTCAAAATGGCTTTCTCCTAGGACGTTCCTCTCTAGGCTTCAGCTTCTTTCCAAAATGTCACTCTCAGTTGCTCTTGGGGCGCTTGTCCTCTCTTAGCTTCTCCGGAGCAAAAGTCTGCTTTCAACGGCTGTCTTCAAACTGTCTCTCATCTTCAGCTACTCTCTCAGCTTCTCTGCATTCTTCAAAGCGTCCCCCTCAGCTGCACTTCAAAATGTCACTCACAGCTGCACTGAGTTCCTTCTGTTTGTCAGCTCATTTATATGGCTCCACTGATCAAAGCCCACCCTGAATGGGTGGGGTCACACCTCCATGGAAATTATCTCATCAGTGTTATCGCCTACAGTTGGGTGGGGCGCATTTCCATGCAAACTACCTAATCCAAACATTCCAACTTAATCCCTGCTAATATGTCTGGGTGTTGGAATTAGCAGACAGGGACTTTGAAATGACTATGAGAAATCTGTTAAGGAATTTACATGAAAAGATGGATATAATTCTCTACATGCATCCCCCATCCCACCAGAGAACCTGTTGTTCATCATTTACCAGTGCACCACTTTTCAAACTCTTCTGCTTACCACACAAACAAAATACACACACATACACAGGCACAGAGAAAGCATCATGTTCGAAGGATTGGACACTGTGGGTTATTTGGCATATGTGTTTTCCTTCATGGGGCTGTGATGATTTCCAAGATGAACAAATTGAATTCATTTTCTCTCCCCATCTAAAGTTTCATATTTATTTCCCAAAGGCCAAATACAAGCTAACTTTTTTCTTTTTTCATTTTTCTTTAGTGGATGGCTGTATTCACAGAGCAGCTGGCCCCTGTTTACTAGCTGAATGTCGTAACCTGAATGGCTGTGATACTGGGCATGCAAAAATCACATGTGGCTATGACCTTCCTGCAAAATGTAAGTGCAACTTTCTGAACACTGTTTCAAAATCAGATGAGAATCTTTAGCTTGTTTTATTCCTCAAATGAATACTTTGAAAAGAAAAAGGAAGTGGTGATATTTGATTAAATGCTCTTATATTCAGATTTTGAATGTGGTAAAAAAAAAAAATGTGTTTCCCAAATAGGAATCCAAATATATATACATATATGTATATGTATATGTGTGTGTGTTTACTATAGATGATTTTTGGTCTACTGCAGGGCATCTCAGAAACAGGGAAATAAAAATATGAGCAAAATATATATTAAAGTATTTAAGTGCCCTGGAATGACAGCTTCTAGAAATGATGCCTATTTCTTATTCCTTGTTCAGCTTTCTTGATTGTGGATGTGTTTAGAGCAAAGGAGATCAAAGTGATGTATTGTGTTTTCAGCTGCCATGTAAAGGCTGATTGGCAATTACAGCCAAGGCATCTGTCACACTTTGTTTTTAGGAAAAGCCAATGGAATGTGGTTGTCAGTGTGAGAATGTATTTGCTCTTTGAATGTAGAATGGTCAAAATTTCCCTTCAATTTAAATAGAGAGAAGTATTGCATTTGATTGACCTTGTTGCTTAGTTGTTTAGCCAACTGGAGGGTGCAGTTTGGAATAAAAATACTGAGAGAGAAGTTGGTTAAGGCCGCAGCTTTATTATCACATATCCCCAGGGCCTGGGATGGAGGTAGAGGGTTTCATTGTACTGTTTATGGTACGCATTGACCTGGAAATTAGGACTTACATTTATTGCTTATCCCATTCACCTGCTTTGTATGATGTTGCCTGGTTTATGAATACATTCTATTAACAACAAAGTGGTTTTTATTTTTGTTTCTGCATTGAAGAAGACAGACTAAAACATTATAACTCAATCTACAGGTTCTTATTTGGACACTGTATAGACAGGTGGTATAAGAAATAATTTCTCATGGATATATGTGAATGGAGAGGTCATGTCTCATATTAGAAAGATTACTTTAAAGTATATTTAAATTTGAGTGTTTGTAATAAATAGTGATACGTGAAATAGTGTTTTTATAAGCATTATAATACTGCATTCTAGATTGCTCACAGTGGGTTACTGGTGAAAGCATATAAATTATATACTGTTTAATTTTTCCTTTAATGACTTCTCACTTCTTTTTCTTTGTGTTTTTTCCTTGTGTAAAGGAGTCAAACCATTTGCAAAATGGTCACTCACTCCTATTTCGAACGTTATGTTTATATCAAATGAAGCCCTGTGTGCATAATGGTGTTTAGAGCAGCTCTCCCCTCTGGCTCAGAGAGCCTGTGATCTGAGTATTAAAGGTGTTTTCCCTTTCCAGGATTAGATGGTTCTGTGTTTCAGGTATTGAACTTTTTGCCAGTTTAACACCATGCTACCTTTGTGATGTAGCTAACCTATCACACCCTGAGAACAAGCTGATGGTTAATTTTAGGCTTGTGTCTACGCTGAAATGAAGTGTAATGGGCCTGCTATCCTACTGATTCACTACTTTTGTTCTTACATGGATCTGCCAATGCAGGTTGCTTTTATACTCATTTCTGTTTCTGTATATGTACATTTGGAGCACCATGAAAACACAAATAAAAACTTCTTCAACTATGGGATTTCTGGAAAGAGATAACCTCAGAATTACTAAATATGACCAAATAAAATGGTGCATCTAATGTGTGGGTTGACATTGTGATAATGTTTTCAATTTGTTTGTTCCTGTTTGGCATTCCTCTGAATAAGCTCTTCAGTTTCCTTTGAATGTCATGATTATTGAGGGCATGCACGGTACCAAGCACTGGGGTTCAAAGATGAACAAGCCAATACTTGCCATTGAGGATGTCCCATGATTGAGTCTAATCTTTGAGCTATGCTTGGCTTTCTTGGTCATCCCTAGGCAAGTGGTGTTTTATGAGAGGACTCTAGGCTTGGAAAGTCAGTCTACAGGAATTGGTGCAGGATCCGTGTGTGCTGAGATATTGAGGTCTGGCACATACTCAAGTCACTGTGCATAGCCCACAGGGCAGGTCCAGTAGAAAGCCATCCAACAGAATAGAAATTGCCAGACTGCAGTGGCACTGCCACCTCATGAAAGTTACAGACATGGAATCCTTGTGAATTAGACTTGGTGATTCTATATATTTAAAAAGATTTAACAATTTATATTAAAAACATAGAGTAAAACAATACAAAAATAAGTAATAATAGTTTCCATTTACATGCTACTTTATAGAATTTCGTGGTATTCTCACAAATCCTTTTATTTTAAATTATTTTTTATCAATATATGTGTTCATTTTCCCTTGTCTTATCCCTCAGAGATGTTTTTCTTTCTCATCAATTTGGTTCATCCATTTCAAAGTCATTAACAATCCACAGATGCGCTTTTGTAGTGAGAGAATGAAAAGGGAACTCATTACATACTGTTTGGGTCATTTTCCCTCTCCATATTTAATAATTCCATGACAGTTTGACAGCAGAGACTAGTTCCTATCTGTCCTCTGTGGCACTGGGTTTATCAGTATAGGGGCACTAAAGTCAGTCATCCAGCCACAAGTGATAATATCTTTATGCATCAGCAATTTGTTTGGAAAATGCTATTGTCTGGGTTACAGGCAAACTGGATAGTTTTGGATAGGTCTTTGCTTCTTTTATGTTTGCTAAATTAATCTATTCATAAATGGTTGTATTTGAATTAATTATATTTGTAGTCTGTGTTCTGTGACTCATCATGATTGATGAAACGATAAGCCCCAGAGATTTAGTTTATTTTTCTCTACTTTGGTTGTTTTGAATTTCTTTTGGTTTAGGGATGTCCCGTCATTCTTTTAAAAAACAATTTTAAGACTGGAGAGAATTCTGGCCAATATTTCATTTGTAGTCATTGCCAAGGAAATGATTTAGGATGGGGATAAAGGACTGTTTATGTCATTGGACTTTTTGAGGATCTTTTCTTTTACAATATTAGATTTTCTGTATTCATAATAAAATTTAGATACTTCTATAGACTTTAGAGGTGTGTTGACATGTGGGTGGTCTCTGTTCATGCTGTCGTCATTCCACCAGATGGTAAACTTCAGGAGGGTGAGGTTTGTCCATCTCAGTCACAGTTCTAATGTCAATGACAGGCATAGGGTCTCCATAAATATGTGTGGAATTAACAGGAATGAATGAATGATCAAATGAATGAATCATTACAGGTCCTTTTCACATTTTCACCTGGAAAGCAGATTTGTACTGTTGCCCTTACTTCTAATACTCTCCCTCCATCGATCCATTCTGCACAGTCTTCATAGATTAATATTCTTAAATCCAGAGTTTTTATAATGGTCTACAAAACTCTACATACTGTGACCTTCTTTCCCTCTCTGACATCATCTTCTACACTTCCCCTCACTCATGCATGCTGCTTTGCTGTTTCTAAATGCCTTTGCTTTTTTCTTCCCTCTGCCTGGAATTCCATTTGTGTAGATACTTAAATGACTTGCTCCCTCACCTACTTTCAGTCTTTGCCCAAATATAACCTTCTCCAATATGGCCCCAACCAACCTATTTATAATTGCTTCTCTGCTTTATTTATAATTGCTAACCTGTAGCATTTAACCTTCTAATATACTATGTCATTTACTTTTTTTCTTTTGATTATTGTCTATCTCCCCCAACCAGAGTGAGGGCAGAGATTTTTTGTATCTTTTTAATTTATTGCTGATCCATATAGCTTAGAAAAATGCCTGACGCACAATATGTTGGGCCCCCAAAAAGTTGTTGAATGAATGAGTAAAGCCCAACCCTATGCCTATGCAAAATCCTTCAAGGCATTTTTCCTTAAACACAGACTTGTTAGCTTGATATCTTAGGCCTTCCGTGTTACCTTTATTACTATATGCAGCTACTTCCAGTCTTTAATATGGTCTGAATTGTACACAATAGTGTGATTGTGCATGGGGTCTATATTTGGGACTGTCTAGAAAGCTCCTTCTTTGCTCCTTTTCACCTGTCTTCCATATTAAGTTAAAATATCACTGCTGCCATGAAACAAGTGTTCCATCATCATCTCAGCTAAAAGCTCCCTCTTTTTTCTTCAAACCCAGAATTTTTCATGTTGATACTTGGAGGACACTTTCCACATACTACCTTTTAATTTTATATATGCAAAATTCCACTTTCCTAGCAGAGTCCCTTTTATATAATGGGCACTAGAGGTGGGGTATAAAAGAAAAGTTATGCTAATATTCCAAAGAAATGATGAAATTACAGCTAATTATCCATTGAGTTTTTTCAAATTATATTTTATCATGAATGTAATTCCAAAGTCTCCTAAGAAATTTACTACTAATGGAGCTTCCCCTAAATAGGAAAAAATAAAAATAAAGAAACCATATCTATTTTATTTAATGATTTTCAGCATAGCTCATATGTCTATTCTATTTCTTGAAAATGTTCCACTTTTAGGCTTTAGGGCTGAATAAGCATTAAAGATAAATGGAAAAAATATTAAATCTGGGTATATGAAATGGTGGAATCTGTTTCCTTTCTTCCCTCTATTTAACCTTTAGGGGACATCAAAGGATAATATTAGTATCCAGCTCACAGTTTTCCATTAATCATTTGAAAGGAAACTCTAGGGTAAGAGACCATAGCATAATATGTTTGAATATCATAGAGTGGTATGAATCAGAAGCCTTCTTCTCTTCCCAGGTGCAATAATAATCAAATGATCGTAGCTTAAAAGCTACTGTTGATAATAATTAGTACTTCTCTCATGCCCTTCATCAAGAAATCATAGTACTCTAAAACACTAGCTCATCAGTCCTTTTGAAATTTGTATGAAGAAGCAACATGGCAAATGATGATTCCTCCTACACAAGGAGAAATTCAGGTACAGAGAGGTTAAGTCTCTTGCTCCCAATAACATACTAAGTCGATAACAGAGGCATGGCAGTGGTCCAGGACTCCTGAGCTAGTGAGAGAATCGATGACAGGTATCAGCCAGTCTCATTACCTGTTTTTGTAAAACCATTTTTTTGGAACATGGCCATACCCATTTGTTTATATATTGTGTATGGTTGCTTTACATGCATAGCTGACTAGTTTTAATGGACTGTATGGCCCACAAAATCTAAAACCTTTCCTAGCTGGCCCTTAAGAGGTTTGCCTATCTCTGATCTATGGCAATACCACATTTTACTAAAGAAGAAGCTGAAATTCAGAGAAGTAAAATTTAATTTAATGTCTTGAATTGAACGTAAGTGGTTTATTCAGATCACTACTGACAAAAGTGGGACCAAATTACGTTCCGTCTATCTCTTGGATAGTCCTTGCTTCTGTTGCCTCAGTAGAACATCACCTTGGGAGGAAGATCTGAAGCCTTTCAGACTTTGTTCCAGTACAAATTATAAGGCCATTTTGAAAGGGAAAAAAAAAAAAAAAAAAAAAAAAAAAAAAAAAAAAAAAAAAAAAAAAAACATGCCTGGAATAATTGGTCATTTTTCTCAATAGGGCCAGAACTGGAAAGTGAGTAAGTCAAATCTCGAATGGGAGAGTTAATTCAAACCACCAGAGTATTAGGCAATAAATCTTTATTCCTTGGTTCATCAAAAAATGTTTTAACAGTGCTGAAAGGGGGCCTGTAGTCCTGAGGAAATTCTGTTGCCAGAGTCGGTAATGTGTAAAATGGCTCTGACTTAGTCCTCTGCGATGTGCAGCCTGATTTTGGCCACAGTGGGCTCACGGCGGGTGTTTGATTGGGGAGGGCTGGGGAGAGGAGTGCTGGTAAGAGTGTGACTCTGCTGGGCTTTGATGGAGACCTGAGGGCCCTCGTGAGACCCTTCCATCATCAAATGGCTCATATTACATAAAGTGGAAAATGGATTGTGGAGAACATAAAATCATCTTTCTTCCTGAAGAGGAAGACAAGCTTTTTCTTCCTAAAATCTACTCTGATTGGCTCATTTTTCTTAAGTGATTTAGGAATTCAGTTTCTATATTATTTCTTCATAATATCTACCCCTTTCATTTATGTTAAGCAGTTTCATACGTATTATCTCCTCAGTCATCGCCATGATAAATGTAGAAGTAAGAATAAGAGAGAGAGATTAAAAACTCAGAGTAGTGAGTCTCAGAATATGGTTCCTGAAGCAGCAGCAGCAGCAGCAGCACCTTGAAACTTGTTAGAGAATCAAATTCTCAGCCCTCCACCACAGACCTATTGAATCAGAAACTGTGATTTAACAAGCCCTCTAGGTGAGTTGCCACTGTAGTAAGCCAACCAAGAAGACCGTCAAGATGGGACTATTTAATTCCAGAAATATGCAGAGCTAGTCCTGCTGCTATTTTCAGCATCTTTGTTATTCCATCATCAAAAACGTTGCTTACTCAAAGACTCTATCATTTTAAGAAAGCACCAGGAGGAAAATTTGATTAAATTATTCACATGCCACTCAGAAAACCTACCCTTAGATTATTTTCTTTCATTTTCTTTTTTGTTTCTTCCATTATGTTAAACTAAATTCCATTCCCAAGTGGCTATGTAATGAGACAACTAAATGATTCTAATACTAAATAGTGCCTTTTAAAAATATTTACAGTTGGAACCAGGTAGTATTTGCATATATTATATTATGAGTGTAGAATATTCTCCTGTCCTTTTCTGGAATGGTTTGGCATTTTAGCAGGCCTTCAGAAGACTGTCCATACCTTATTTGTTCTTATGTGATCAATAGGAAATAAGCACATAAATCAATTCTGGGTAATAATGTAAATGGGATCTTGAAGGCAATTCCTGCCGTGAAATAAGTAGTTAGCAGCGACACTGGCATTAACCACAGTGGGGGTAATCAGCCTTTGGATGTGTTTAATCAGAGTTATCAGCTAAGACTTTAAAAAGAGCCACTGTTGTGCAGGGGTAATCATTTTCAGGATTTAAAAGATGAATATTTGAAGCTGTTCTCATAAATTAAAGCCATCAGAATGGCTTTGAGTAATTTAGGATGCTTTGAGGTCAGGCCCTAGCGAACAGGAAAGGTTAATCTCAGAACCACAGTAGTTAATGTGCAGGGATTGCAGAAAACATTTATTGAAATAAGTAGCAAATGATAGTCAAATGAAGAGTTTTTCTCCCATACTAAGATGTTCCTTGAGCTATTACTAACATAAATGATTTGATTTAAAAAGGAGGTAATAGAACATTTTATAAATTTAATAATTATCCATTGTTCCAGTTTGCTGAAGCTGCTGTTAAGCAAAATCGATTGGCTTTTATAAAGGGGATTTATTAGGTTACAAATGTACAGTTCTAAAGCCATAAAAGTGTCCAAAGTAAGGCATCAACAAAAGGATACCTTCACTGAAGAAAGGCCAGTGGTGTCCGGAACACCTCTGTCAGCTGGGAAGGTACATGGCTGGCATCTGTTGGTCCTTTGCTCCCAGGTTGCGTTTCAAAATGGCTTTCTCCAAATTGTCTTTGGCCTTCTGTCTCTCTTAGCTTCTCTCAGCTCTCTGCTTAGTTCTCCTGGGGTGTTTCTCTCTAATCATTTTGGAGTCCTCTCTTAGCTTCTCCTGGGGCAAACTCTGGGCTTCATCTCTTAGCTTAGCATCACCAAACGTCCTTCTGTCTGCATCTTCAAGCGTCTCCAATCTTCAGCATCTGTGTTGGCTCCTGAGCTCTCTTAAGTACTCCAGTGAACTAATCAAGACCCACCCAGAATGGGCTGTTACATTTAATCATGGATCATAAAATCAAGAAATGCAACCATACCCTTTCATCATACTTTTGTCATAGACAGTATACTAGGTGGGAAAAACTTAGTGTTATAAATAGACATTTCTGTCACTATGTGTATTTTTAAAAAAACAGATTAGTCAATTATGGTCAAAGAGAATCTAGAGGCCAGCTTCATATGGAAGCACTGGCAGGAAAACCACACAAACCAAACACACAATTGGGTAGTCATATTTATCTGGTCTTTCTTAAGTATTATTTAGTCTTTACTCTTGCCACTTGCATACTTTCTACAGATAGGAATTGTTGATTGAGTAGTCATATTTATCTGGTCTTTCTTAAGCATTATTTAGTCTTTAGACTTGCCACTTGCATACTTTTGACAGATAGGAATTGTTTTCATTTTTAAGGGAAAATTTATTCAGCTTCTCTTCTGTGTTGACGCTGCAAGCCAAGTGAAGCAGAGGTAACTACCTATTTACATTTGTAGTGATGCCCTTCTAAATGTGTTTGCTGTACTAGTTGGTGTGTTCCCCATTAGCACCTTCATTTTTCAGAACCACCTAGAGTTTACTCCATTTCTAATCACCGGTTATTTGTGAAATCCCTGTAATTTCCTAAGGCTTTCTGAGACTTTCTCCTTCCTACCTGTGACATTTTGAGGAAAGATTTATTTCCCCTCTGTGTTTGTTCTGCTTAGTGAAGATCATCAGAAACAGCCTTAACTATATCTGTGCAAATTCTCTCTCAAATTGTGTCTGTATTGTATTTTGGAGTCCAGTTATCCATTTGAAGGTCTTTGATCAGCAAAAGACTAAATTAGGAATCCCTGTATTGGAAATTCATTGCAGATATTCAGTTTTTGCTTTCTTATATCATGGCACATGATGCCAACCTCTTATCTTTCCTTACATGGACAATTGATTTTGTTTCTGCTTTAAAGTTACTCATGCTTGGTACATTATATCATAGACATTCTAGCATCTTTCGTGTATTCTCTCAGTTTATTCTCCTTATGCTGAGGACGGATTTCCTTCTGCATTATAGTATGTTTTATGAGTATGGAATTCAGGGATTTTTCCAGTGTGTGGATCTCTTTGGGAATACAGTCTGGGAGAGTTTGGGCCTTAGAGATCCCTGAGGATATCTACAAGGAGGCATCATGGAGGGGCAGGCAAAAGAAAGCCAACTGCTGCAGTGAGTAGACCAGCAGGATGAGACTTTACTTCTCTGTGGGTCCAGGACATGTCCTACCTGATGTTCTAAAATTAGCAGAAATTATTTTGGTTATCTTCATCCTAATAATATCCTCTGCATGATTAAGTGGGTGGATGAGAAGAATGATGGAAGACTGAGATATCCCACATCAAAATGGATCCTTTAAGAATGGTAAGCACTCTGCATTTTGAAGATGCATAATTAGCATATCAATTCTTATAGCTATATGCATAAGGAGGGGGAAATTTAGAGGACTAAACATCAAGAAACAGTTAATACTTCAAATCTTTCTTAGGATTCTCTGTTGTTTGAAAGAGCAGTGTTTCTCTATACCAAATTAATTGGTTGTCACGGCACCAAACCTGTTACCTTAAACATATTAATTACACTCTGGCTTCCTCTCATTTATGACTATTCTGAGATTAACCATCATTTTTCTTTTACCACTCCATTTAGAAATGATGAGATCAATACTTTAAAGCTTGTATGTGAGATGTTTTTACTTATTATTCAACATACTAAATTAGAAACTTTTTTCATTACTGTCCTTGAGGACATACATTTGGTACCGTGAAGCTTTTCTTAAGAGTCACACAATTATAATATTTTAAAACTTGAAAGAACCTAGAAATCACTTGTTAACAACTGAAGCCAATTTCTCCCATGAGGAACTAGGCAAATATTTTATCCTGTTGTTTAAGACTGTGTAATTTGAATCTAATAATCTCTGGTACCTAGTAGGTGATCATAAGTTTTCATTCTTTCAGCAAACGCTGATTCACTTCCTAACATGTGCCAAGTATTTTGCTTTCCTTTTGGAAAAGTATGCTGTGCAAAATGGATATATACTTTGCTCTCATGGAGTTAAGTTTAGTCAAACTTAAATGAATTGTGACTTGCCCAAGATCACACAGATATTTAAGTGAGAAAACCTTGATAAGAATCCTGAGTATTGGGTTCTTAATCTCTGTTCTTTTTTTCTTTTCCATTGGGATTTTGTTTGGGGACTCTTATAATGAAAATATGTGCTGGTGTTGGCCTTCTTGCCTCATGCTTCCTTGGGGTTTTACTACACAGTGGCCAGTTGGAATGGTCAATGGATTCTGACATATTTGCACCCCAGTATGGGGAGGAGAGATGTGGTATTCCTCTGCCTACTAAGGTAAAATGACTCTGAAAATCTTATACTAACTTGGTATCAGAGGCACAGGCCTTTTTTGATTGGGATCTAGTGTATCATCTGCCTCACATTATTTTCTAATAACATATAGAGCACATTCCTAAAATGGCTATGGAAGAGTGTTACTTTTCATAATATTATTTAAGGACAATGTAGACAGTGATTTGTAAACCTTTTTTCAATAATTAACCATGATTTGATATCCATATATTTTAGGAAGAAAAACTTTTGAATCTCTAGTTCGTAAATCTACATGTCAAACATGCATTGTTGTACAATATGAAGTTAATTAAACATAGGCTAATTCATTATCTATGGTTTTATTCTGTATATTTTCCTTTGCTGCTCCTTTTTAAAATAAGCTTGACACTTATCTGTCAATGCACATGCACCAAGTTATAGTTTGCCTGGACATAAAATACTTAGATGGGGGTGGTGCTGGAGTAATCCTTAGCTAATTGTCCAGTGTTATTGTCTCCCTACATTTTGTTGTTGTTGTTTCCTCTTGCTTTGATTTATTTATTTTTAAGGCTTTGTAACTGCCTGTCAAAGTTTTGTTAAGCTATTTGATTGATTGACTTGTAGTATAGTCCATTTTAAAGATGGAATTTGGAGCCATCTGAAGTCAGAGTCAATAGACTAGAAGTACTTAAATAGATGACTTTCCCATCTAGAATCCTCTTCTTTTTGATAACCACACAGTGTAAAATGGTTAGGAACATAGATGCTGAAGCCTAACTTTGTGGTTCAAATTTGAGCTCT
Organism: Choloepus didactylus; assembly: GCF_015220235.1. Lineage (NCBI taxonomy): Eukaryota > Metazoa > Chordata > Mammalia > Pilosa > Megalonychidae > Choloepus > Choloepus didactylus. Next base: position 19,344,848 of record NC_051325.1, on the reverse strand, counting down.
GGATTTGGGCAAGTATGTAAGTTCTTTGTGCCTCTGCTTTGCCATCTGGAAAGGGGGATAAGAATAGTCCCACATCCTCACAGGAATTTTGCCTGCCTCAAAGAAAACAGTGAATAAGTTTAGCTGTTTTTCAGTAAGGTCAGCCTGACCATCCATCTAAAGTGTCACCCGATTATTTTCTATCCCCTTGCCCCATTTTATTTGATGCCATGACCCCTATCATCATCCGAAATTATTTTATGTATTTATTGATTTGTGTCTTGAATGTTTCTTCCACTAGAATGTGATCTTCAGGAAGTCAGGGAATTCACTTTGTTAACTGCTATATCCCCAGATCCTAGGATGGTTCACAAAAAGACTTGTGAATGAATGAAGGATGTGCACAGAAAACTTTATTTTTAATTATTAGCAGAGGTTCTAGAAGAACCAGACTAAGAATACGTTTAGTTTATATCTTGTTTATTTGGTTCTTCTGGTAATTTGGCTAATCGTTACATAAAATCCAGAGAAATAGCATCAGTGTGTGGGAAGATCAAGACCACATTTGACTTTCTGCATATCTACTAGGAATATTTTAGGTATACTGCATATCCTTTTCCTATTTTTCAAAACTCTGTAGTCTAAGTAGTAGTGTCTACATGAAATAAATCAGGGAGGAAGAGGTTTAAAGCACTTTAATTACTTGGGAACCATGTCCTCATCTGCTTAACTAAAAGCCAGTGATTGACAGTGAGGTCCTTTCCAACTGATTGAGAGTCTATGTTCAAAGATGATTTTCAAGTTCAATTTATTGTTAAACCTCATTAAAATGAAAAGATAATTTTATGGGTTTGAAATATGCTATGTCTGACTTTCTGATTGAGACTACTGGTCCAAGTGCTTACAACTTACATGTTGTAAATGTGTTAAAAGGGAAATATTGATGTGTGTTTCCTCTGTGTTCAAAACTGTTCAGATTTTATGGGGAATAATAAAGCTTTACAACTTGTTCTTTCACAAGGACTATGCTAGGAACCTTACAGCAACATGAGAAATCTATTTATTATTTTGTGTCAGAGCAAGCTGGGCCATCTTCTCTTAATAGTCCCATAGGGTAGAAAAGGAAATAGTGTGATCGTTATTGGTTAGAAAATGTTAACTTGAAAGAACTAGAGTTTTCTTTTATTACGAGGAAGGTAATCAGAAATCTTACAACTTGAACTATATTTGTACAGAAACATTCTTAAACATATATGCTAATAATATGTACTGCTGTACTACTTGAAAACCAATTTATATCCCATAAATGCCCAGATTCACAACAAAACTTGAAATCTAGAAGCAACTTAGATACAATGCAATTTAATAGAAAATGAAGTTGGAGTTATCTTCTTATATTAAAAGAGCAGCAGGGGTAATCTTTAAGACATAAGCTTTCACCATATTTGCTTGGTGTAATAACAACCATGCACTATAGTTGGAGGTAAACTTGTTTTCAGTATCTTTATATTCATATTAAGATCTTGGATGCTGTTTTTAAGGGAAGTGCCACATTGAGTTAGATTTCATGATATTATAAACTGAGATTTATAGAACAATTTAGTTCTATAAATAAATCTAGCATAAGGTAAAACAAAAGTTTCATTTGTGAAGCTGAATATCACTCAGCAATTCACTTATGTGTGTTCATAAATGAGTACACTTGTTCTTTTTCAGTTAAACCATATGGTATTTGTTTATTTATTTATTTTTGTGTGATTGATATACCAGATAGCCAAAGCCCTTGCTTAGTACCTGGGGAAATAAAGGGATCTGTGATGTGTGCATTTATTTTGTGCCATTTTATCCATGTGTTGTACAAAATCCCTTTAAATGGGGGAACTAAATTGCTTATAGTAGTAAAACACATTTCCCACTGTGAATGTTGGTACTTTTTGATGCAGAGCTGATTTGGGCTCTCATACACTCATACTCTACATAGCAAAATATGCATTTAGCTTTCAAAACAGAAACCGGCACTACTGGAGCTGTGGAGGTGAGCCTGCTCACCAAAGAAGCCTCTCTCCTTCTTCCTTTTGGGAGGAAGGGCTTTTTATTGATGACCTTGAGGCTGCCATCTTCAGACTCGCAGTCTGCTTTTCAGTTAATTAAGAATAGGGTCTGTAGCATGGCAAAAATTTGAGACCCTGACCCATCTTTCTTACTTCCCTTCTGTGAAGGTGTGTCTGAGGTCATGAGGCATACAGTGTAAAGATGGGCACTAAATGCACTGAAGCACCGATTTTTAAACATATGCCAAGTATAAGTGGGAAGCAACGTCTTTAGTCTTACTTTTGCAATGGACAAGACAGAAAGCAAACAAATAATGATTTCTGTAGCCACAGAGCACTCAGCTTTCTAGTCTGCCTTTTGTATTTCTGTATGGCATTGCTATCTACATTATCTACATAGATACTGTGTTCCACCCATGACTTTCCAGTAATTCAAATACTGGCTTACATGATTGTTCATTTTCTCTTTGCTTTCATTCTATCTTCATGTGTCTAAATTGGAGGTTTTTAAAGGTCTTTTACATTCTCTGTATCAACCCCTAAAAATCTAGACTTTTAAACAGTGTTGCTGGACTCTCTTGATCATTCTGTCCTTCAAGTTTACTTCATGGGTGAGGCCAGTTGACTGAGAAGGCCTCTTGGTCCTTTTAGACAGGACCCACAGGAGAACGCTTGTGCTGAATTGTGCTGCATAGTAATGGTATTATAATGAGTTTTTAACTTATGAGTTGAGTGAGTGGGAACTTTGTTGTTGACAGTTCATTACTGTTATATGCTGTAAAGCAACACTTGGTGCTGTATAAATCCTTCTAGACCACATTTTTTTTATATCTTTACCACAGAAATACCCATAAGCCAGATGCCCTATGGTTTTGGGTGTTTAAAATTGCACAATTTCCTCATGTAGTGTGGACTATACTATTTCTTGGCCTTTTCATTCAACATTCTATTTTTGAAACCTCTCCATATTGATCCATTCCCTATGATTCATTCTTAGTTGCTGTATTTAATTCTCCTAGATATGCCACATTTGCTTTATTCATTTTCCTACCAATGGGCAAGTAGTTGGTCTCCATTTTTTCCTATTATAAACAATGATGAAAGGAACATTTTTTGATACAGATTGTCTCACATCCATGTGCCTACTGAAGTGGGTTTGCTGTTTGGGAGATGTTGTGCAGTAAAACCTAGAAACAAACATAAAACAGCAACGAATGTGGGGAGAGGCGAATATGTAAGCACTACATATGGGAATTCAAGAAAGGAATCAAAGCAAGGACATTTACTGTGATTATGAGACAATAATTAGTAAATTCTACTGCTAATAGATAGTCCAAGTCTGTACTTTATGAAGTCTCTGTTACAAATATTAGGTTTCTGTGAGGTTTAATAAAGAGAACTCTGGGCTAAGAGTCAAGTCTTGGATTTTCTCCCTACCTGTGCTCTGAGCTGTGTGCCCTAAAAGATTACATTAGTGGTCTCTGAATCTTTTTCTCACCTGAAGATGAGAATTTGGAGTAGTAGGTAATTTTTTAAAAAAGATTTCTTTCAGCATTATTTTACCTGAGTTAAGGCTAGGTTAAGTTTTTTCTTTAATGCTAACACATGTTTCCAACATTGAATAAATGACAGGCCTAAGTCTCCATAACCCAGTTAGACTGCTATTCTGCTGCCCCTGAATATAATGCCCGTTCCTAATTCCCAGTGTTTGCTCTTACTGATTCCCTCAGCTTTTTATGTTTTCTCTACTGTATAAATGACCCAGCTCTCTTGCTTCTTGGTTGGGACAATTTGGAAGCATGTGGTCCTCAAGATCCCCAGTGGTAACTGGCTTGATAACAGCAATGTTTATTGCCCCTTTCCCTCTCTTGGGTCACTTCTCCACCCCTGACTACTGTTTTCTGAAGTCACCTGGGCTTCTCATTGCAGGGCCTACTCTCTGGACAAACCTAAAAGAAGATACCAACTATGCAAACCCGGCCTGTTGTCAACCTCTAGTCCAGTTCCACAGGCTTCACTAGGTCTTCCTGGTCTCAGACTCATGGGGCTGCTCTGTGTTGTCATACCGTTTGTCATTTAAACCAATTAATGAGAGGCTGATGTGATTATCTTCCAGGTTCTTACCTTTTGTATCTCTCCTCCTCCTGATGAACTGCCCAAAGCCAGGAACTCTGTTTGTTTTGTTTTGTTTTGTTTTCATTTTTAATGCCCCTCAGTGCCTAGCACAGAATTAATGCAGAATATGTGCAGGTAGTAAATCTTCATCTTCATTGAATAAATAATTTAGTCCATACCTCCAGGCCTTATTTTGTGGATGCCGGCCATCTCTTGTCTCTTCTTGGATTTCTTTGCCTTTTAATTAACTTCCCATTAGGCTTGTGGTTATTGGTGACCTCCTGAGGGCCTGACAGTCCAAAGGTTACAGACCAGGCCATCCGTTTTGTTATAGAGAGGATATAAAGAAATGCTCTCTCTGCCACACTTCCAGAACATTTCAGCCAAATTGGCAGAAATAAGTAGGAATAACAATGCATTCAGAAGTAGCAATTAGAATTTTTTATTTCTATCTAATGCTTTAAGTCTAAGTTTATCCATAGCTTTGATATTTACTTTATTTCCCCATAAGATGAAACATATATATATATATATATATAATCTTGTAAATATATATATATTATATTGTGTGTGTGAATATATATAAATATATATATTTGGATATAATCAGCCTGGGTGAAATAAAAATAAAATAAAATAAAATAACTGCTTTTTTATTCTCTATTTTATTTTGGTTAAATATCTCAAATAGTTAAAAACAGAGACAAGATTCAAGTCAGTGAAACTGACAGCTTTTGGTTTTGTTTAGCAAATGACTGTTTCCGATCAACTTCAATGCTTTCCCTCCATTCTTTATTGTCTTTGTGAAATGAGGACCAATGCTTGTGGCCTTTCATGTCCAAAACTTTCAGTTCCCGAGGGCATTATTACTTATTTCAAGAATTTAAAAACTGAGGAAACTTTTATTCCCTTCAGACAGGGAAACATTCTATTTATTTGGTTGGACCTGTTTGGTGAGTGCTGATTTTGTAAAATATTTTCCAAAAAGCCTACTTCACAAATTTAGTTCTTTTCAAACTGCACAAAACCTGCTTGGGCAGACAATCCTTCTCCATTTGTTCTGCTTTATTCCTCCTGAATTGACATTACCACTATCCCTCCAGTTGTCTCCAGAATTTCATCATAGCTTATCTCTTCTTGTTGGCAGAAAGCAAGCAGAGCTGAGACTGCAGGGCACAATTGCTGAAAAGTTCCCCTTTCAATTCAGCCCTCATTCTAATCTTATTTGGTGCTGCTGTGGAAAACAGTTTGCCTAAAATTTGGTGGCTAAATAAATAATGTCTTACACATACAGTTCATGAAATAGGAGACAGTAATCTAGGAACTAAAATTAAAATCCAAGGCACTAATTCCCATTGCTTCCTTTCCCTCCTTCGCTCTTTACTCTCCATTTTCTCCTTTATGGTCAGCTTTATAGGGCTGGCAGGGGTAAAAGAATGGGATCTCAGATTTTTAAATGTGTTTACTCCTTTCTGCTTGAAACGTGTGACATTGCAGAATCAAGCACAATTCCAGTTGTTTCCTAAAAGGCTGAGATGGCAGCCACGTGGGATAAGCTTGTGGTGTCTGGAAAGCTTCGAAGGAGAGCTTAGACAGCAAAACGGCACTGAGACAACCGTTAGTCCAGGCTACGACAGGAGTGGGCTTCAACTACTTTCTTAAGGTGTGCTGAGTCAAACTAAGTAATGCTAGTTCTAAATACAAAAATTTGAATAAAATTAGATTTTACATGGGTGTTACATCTTTCTTTGTTTTGGAATTGATTTTTTTTTTTTTTTGTTAGAAGTTTCAGGTTTACAGAAAAATCATGCACAAAATACCTAACATTTCCCTAGAGGAACCTCAGTTTTCCTTCTGAAGGTATAAAAGTGAGAACTGTGTTTCTATAAGGTAGAAAAAATTATCATTTCTGTCCTGCCTCCCTAGAAGACAAAAAACAGTGCTGTCTTGATACTTGGTTTTTATTCTAGCTCTTTGTACTGAGGCTCTCCCCAGGCTTGTGAAGTTTGTTTCCTCCTTGAGGCTTATCTGCCACAGGCCAAAGATCATGGTGAATTCCCTGGCTGCCTACTTCTGGGAGTATCACATTCAGCAGGCTCATTTTCATTTTTGTTTGAAAACTCATAACCATTGGCTATAACTACAAGTACATCAATATCATAGGGAAGAAATTCACCTCAACTATTCAACAAAGCCTTGGACCCAAAGTAAAGAGACCAATTAGCCTATCATTTTATTTTAGCAGCACACACTTAGAGAAAATATTGTATATATTATCTTAAATCCTACATTAAAATAATGCTAACAATGTTTGCATTAATAAAAATGCTCTTATATCTAACAGAAACTTCCAAATATAGAGAGGCAATATAGCCTAGTGGTTAAGAACTCTCTGGATCTGGAAATTTTGGTTTAAACCTTGCCTTTCCATTGAACTAGTTTTATGTGCTTAGGAAATTACTGAGCTCTGGGTTTCAGTTTCTTTATCTGTAAAATAGACATAATAATAGTAACTGACTGATAGAATTGTTTGTTCTAAGATTTCAGTGATATGACATGTGAGACACTCAGCACAGTACCTGAAACTTGGTAAGCATTTATCAATATTAGCTAGTTAAAGCATTCAACCGCTTTCCTGTTTATTATGTTTAATCTTGCTGACAGCCTTGAAGTGTAATATAGGCCAGAAGTCAGCAAACATTTTCTGTAAAGGGCCTAATAGTAAATATTTTCAGCTTTGCAAGTCATACAGTTTCCCTTGCTACTAATCGACTGCTGTTATAGTATGAAAGCAGCTCCAATAAAAATGAATGGGTGTGTCTCTGTTCCAATAAACCTTTATTTTCAAAAACAGGTGGCAAGCTAGATTTGGCCCAAGGACCATAGTTTGATGATTCCTGGCAGCTCTCTATCTGCCAGGGTCTCTATTTTGTAAAGTAGAACAGGAGGCAGAGAGGTTAGAAGATTGCCTGTGAGCCCACTGCTAGTTAGTGGAATATGTCAGAGAACTATCCAGGTTTGCTAACATTTAGTTCTGGGCTTTTCTGCATAACTTTTTATGATGATCATTTTTTATCTGGTAGTCATTTGCAGTGTCTGAGATAGTAGATGTGTCTGCTTTATAGGTTAGTGTGTGAGGTTTATATGGACAGTCTGCTTTTATTTAGTTTTATGGCCACAAACTTCAACTCTAAAAATCAAGACAACTTTCTTGCTAATGTGCAAGTCGGTCATAAGAAGAAATGTGCCAACCAAAAGGGGGATGTGAAAGGAAATGAAATAAGCTTCAGTGGCAGAGAGATTCCAAAACGAGCCGAGAGATCACTCTGGTGGGCACTCTTACGCACACTTTAGACAACCTTTTTTAGGTTCTAAAGAATTGGGGTAGCTGGTGGTGGATACCTGAAACTATTAAACTACAACCCAGAACCCATGAATCTCGAAGACAGTTGTATAAAAATGTAGCTTATGAGGGGTGACAGTGGGATTGGGAATGCCATAAGGACCAAACTCCACTTTGTCTAGTTTATGGATCGATGTGTAGAAAAGTAGGGGAAGCAAACAAACAGACAAAGGTACCTAGTGTTCTTTTTTACTTCAATTGCTCTTTTTCACTCTAATTATTATTCTTGTTATTTTTGTGTGTGTGCTAATGAAGGTGTCAGGGATTGATTTAGGTGATGAATGTACAACTATGTAATGGTACTGTAAACAATCGAAAGTACAATTTGTTTTGTATGACTGCGTGGTATGTGAATATATCTCAATAAAATGATGATTAAAAAAAAAAAAAAAAAAAAAAAAAAAAGAAGAAATGTGCCAAATTAAATGTCTTTATCAATCTTAAACAAGGACTAGAAATGTATCACCTCAACGCATTTCTTTATACTTCTTTCTACAAGCTTGGTAAAACTAAAAGTATATTTTTGCAGTAGAAAATGTATTCTTGAGTTCTGAATCTTTAAGACAAAGGGTTAATTTGGAAGATATGGATCAAAACCCTGGGGGGAAAAACTGCTAAAGTGCTTTTATGAAATAAGCTCTGGTTTTACAGTAATTTTAGTTGTAAAAGGCATCCCTGGGGAGGGGCATAAAGGTTTGTGGCTTGAGCATAGTCTTTTACACATGCTTCTAGGATACACACGCACACTCACCCTCTCCCTCCCCACTCCCTCTCCCCACCCCTACCCCAACCGCACCCCCCAGGTAAAGGAAGGACGGTTTGGAGGTGCCTAAATGCAAAGGTCATGCACTAAACTTTAACTCTACTCTTTAAAGTTTGCCATAGGCTATTATTTTGATCTAATTTATATGTATTTAGATTCAAATTTAATAGGCTTTGCATTAAGTTTCTCAATTCACTACAAATTAGAAGCAATTAATAGGGAAAGGGGTATTGCTGGATAAAGGCTTACTGGCTGAGAAATGAAAGTTGACCTTTTGCTACTGAAGGGAGTAGCCATAAACTGAAAAATCATATGATGATACCATGTTGAATCAGTTATTAAGAAAAGGTTAATCCATATACACTGCACTCTGGTTATTAAGACAGAGGCAAATGTATTGTCTTTTAGGGTTATATTTCTTTATAGTTGTTCCAACATGTTTCAACCCTTGATGTATAAATTTCAGTTTTATGGAAAATTCACTCGGACCTAACACCTCCTCATCTGATATTAAAAAATATATAGTTTCCACATGTTCATATATATGTTCTAGTCTAAAGTGTGTCTTTTGAATGAGTAGTAATTTCACATTTTCAAATATATCCATTTGATCAGCTAATTTTTCCTTATTTATATCTTTATTCCTGAAAAAACAGAATTAGAAATAGCTCTTTACTCAGCTGCATGATATAAAGTCTAATGTAAAGAAAACTGGTTTAGGGCAAATATGGGGACAGCAGCATTCAGAAGATAATTGACAACTTGATGAAGCAAACTACCTCAAATACATTTATGGGTGAGGAAGTGAGAAAAGAAGACCTTGACTGGCCAAACCAGAGGCTTCATTTGTATTTGCTTGACAAAAATGAATACCACAATCAATAGGAAAACAGAGCATGTGCTTATTGCTGGTGATGAAGTCCTGCCCATCTGAAGATGGGCTGGTGACAGGCAACAAATATTCAAAAAGATCCTTTAACTGGAATTTCAAAAAGTGCAGTTTAATGCTTTAAATAACACTTAAAAATAATCAAGTTAATAGTAAGGGTGCAGTAAATATTTGGTTTACAATGTCATCTTGCATAATGGAAAAAAAGATAAGCTTGGGGCTAATTGTCACATATGTAGAATTCCTAAAATAGTTATGTGTCAATAAATACTCATAGAAGAGTAGCTCAAGTTTCAGATTTTTCCATGTTGCTGACTGAGCCTCCTTTTGGGAGAAATTTGAAAGTTAAGGTGTCTTTTAACAGGACTGAGAAATTCAGGGTTTATTTGGCATACTGGATTTTGCCTTTGTTTCTACATCTTTTGTATACTCCCTCCTCATTACCATTTTGTATAATGTTGTTTTGCCCATAAGACACAACTTATTACAGTTCTGTATTATTTAGTTTCTTTTGGCTACCTTTACCTACCCACTCATATACTGCCTGTATTTAAAAATCTTCCTGAACAAATAAACGCAACTGAGTTGGATCAACATTTTTCCTAATTGATAATCCACTTTCCACCTCCACAGCCAGGTATACAATCATTTCTAAAAGTAAAGTTCTCATAGGCTCCTTTCTTGAGGGTTCACATTCTCACGACAGCAGTTTCTGCCTTCTGTGTGAGAAGATTTTACATCAGCGTCTCCCAATTGGAAAGACTTTCCTGCTAAATGCGTTGGGGTTAAAATTGAGAGAGTGTGTGCCATCATTTTTATCTTTTCCTAAATTAGCCCCAAGTTTAGTACCAGATTGTAAACGCAAGCTGAGTCTTGTTTGTACTCTAAGAATTGAGAAAGTTGCTCAGATTTCTCTGGAGTTTTGTTCCTGGATTTTTGTTCAGAATAGACAACTATCTTTGATTTATTGGAGTCTCTTGGTAAAGCATAATTATGACTTTTAAGAGAATCCTTTTGAACTCCATTTCAGCTTTTCTATATTGAAGGAAAAGAGGGATAAATCATGTTTCCATCTTTGTTCTGCAATTCTTCAGAAATAATTTCTCAGAGTTGTTGAAGTTAGATATACCCAAGTTAATCATTAGCTCATATAGGTTTCACAAAAGCAGGGTCTATAAATTGTTAGTCATGTTGATAAAGTTCATTTTTCCTGAAGCATTGAAAGATATTATTAATCCTAAAGACTAGGTGATAGTTTATATGTTACCAAAGACTTTAAAAATATAATTAGTCTCCCTGTTACAAATGGGGCCCATATTTGTTATGACTTCATTTCATTTTCAGAATTGACCTGGTATTTACCTGCAGAGTCAATGAACTATATGGGAGCCCTATCTTCAGCCCCACCCTCTGGCAGTTTTTTTTCCCATTTCTCATAACTCTTCCAACTTTCCTCTCTGAAGTATTTCCACTTGACTTACAGAAACAGTTGCATTGTTCTTTTGCCCAAATCCCAAGCATTCCCTGGAGAGCTGTTTTCGCTTTCTGTAGAGCACTTACAGTTTATCTCTATAAGAGAATGGTTTTGAGTTTGGCACTTAGTCTATTTATTTTTCATTCTAATAGGAATCACTTTGGAGCTAGCTAAGCCACTGTTAGTTGGCTTCTTAAGTGCTGCCCAGACCTCTTCCATTTGTATGAAACACTCACTTTTTCATGTCAAAGGTTTAATGAAACTAGAGAAGAGAACTCTTTAAAATAACAATAATAATGAAAGATTCTAATAGATTCAGACAAACTTCACATATATCTTTTCAAGGTTGGGTCAATTTAATGAAAATTTTGAGAGTTTTATTTATTTATTTTTAATATGCTCCCAAGTTAAAGTCACATACATTAGTTGAACATATATCTCTTTGTGTTGGAAATACACATCTATTTCATGCCTGCAATTCTATGTAGGGATAATATTTTCAGTAAGGGAAATTATGTGGCAGAATGCCAGTGATACATAAAAATTTGTATGCATTATTAAAGATAACTTAAAGAAGACAGGAGCCAAAGTGGACTTTGTTTTAGGGTCTTAAAAGCAGCTATGAAACAGTGCTTGGCTTATTTTTACATGACATTAATTAGTGCACATCTAAAAGGTGATAAATATAAATAGATGCTGAAAATTGGAACTGTTTTCTTAATGTTCCTGATAGGTGTTGAATGCCCTACATACCTACATTTCTTAAGTGAATAGTCATTGTTGAGACATTTAGAGAAGCTAATATCAGATGGGGCCAATCTTGTTTTGACTATTTTACCACACCTCAAATATACAAAGGTTACAAATAAACATGATGCCATGCCTCCAGACTTTGCACTGATTCTAATAGATTTTAACAAGAAAGGCCAACCTTTCTTGTTTCTTGGGCATTCAGAGACTTTTTGTGAGCTTGAATTGTCAGTATCTCCTAATCTCCCAACTGTTTTTTTCCCTTTATTTCTAATCTTACTCAGTTAGACTATTGGGGAGAGAATACAATGGGGGGATTAATAGCTCAGTCCAGAAATGTTTGCTTACTGGACAATAGAAAAGGGAATTTGGTAGAAGTTCTTATCCTTCCTGTTTACATTCAGTAAAGTAACCAGTATATTGAGAGGGTTGTCAATAGTGGCTGTATTTTTCAAATTGTGATTGCCAAAGTCTTATTGTTAGGTGTTCATCAAAAAATGAAAAAGAGGGAGAAAGAAGAAGAGAAAGAGAAAAAAAGAAAAAAAGATATTGTTTTGATCAGTCAGTGTACTCCATTCACAAAATGGAACAAAAAGAAATGTGTGTGTGTGTGTGTGTGTGTGTGTGCTTGTGGGCTTGTGGGTGTGTTTGAGTATGCATGTGCAAGTGTCTGCATGTAAGGGCAGGGGATGATAAGAAGAGTTAGGGAGAAAGTGCTCACTTTTTATCAATTCCATTGATCAGACAGCTTGCTAGTTGCTTCCTCAGACTTTAATTAGATTTTTATATATAGTCTAATACAGGTAGGCACAACTATCCCCATTTTTCAGATAAGGACATAGAATCTTAGGGAAATGAGGGGCTGACTTAAGATCTTTTAGAAATAAGTGGTTGAGCTAGGATTTGACTTCAGATTTTTTTTTCTCTTTTTTTTCTTTTTTTTTGTCTCTCCCAAACCTCTTTTTCCTTCATTGGCCAATCCAGGTTGTCATTGGAAATTTAGAGTAGACAACACTCTAGCAAACTCTAGCAGTTTTGCTCCCTGAACTGATGTTATTTAATTTATTTTGTAAGTCTTTTAATATAATTATCCAGTGTCCTCCAAAACCCTTCCCTACTGACATGGGTAAAGATGAAGCATATATCAGAGCAAATTTTAAGCAAAACTTATTACTAAATATTTACTAAGTACAAAGCATTGCACAGGTGCTGAGAAATGTGCAAAGCAATATGTAACATAGTGTCTGCCACCAGGGCCTTATTAACTAGACAAAGAGACAAAACATACATTTATGAAAAGCTAAAAAAATTACTATTATCGATTAATAATTTGGTTTAACAAAACAAGGCATAATTGCCAAATAACAAGAAATGCATATGGAAGACTTTAAAAGATTCATATGGGGATCTCAGTAGCCTAGGAATTCTTAATAAAAGACAAGGAAGGGATTTAAGCTGGAAGGGAAAGGATGGGCAAGATTTAGAAGATGAGGACAAAGATGAGAGGTTAATTCTGGCATAAACAAAAGCATAATGAAAGGCAGGACAGGAGGAGGCAGAGGATATCCCAAATATGTTGGAGGACACAAGCAACAACAGGGAGGTAAGTAGACCACTTTGAAAAGAGTTGGACTTTGTACAGGCAGGATTGAAGACACGACATAAAAAATAGTTTGAGATCAGGTATTCAGTCTTTGGGGACATGGAAAACAGATGTAAACAGGAAAATGAAATAATCAGAGTTGTGCTTTAAGAAGATTATTCAGGCAGCAAGGTGCAGTATAGAGGACTGATGTCTACAAGTAAAAAGTGAGGCAACAATGTCTACAAGTAAAGAGCGAGGTCCTGCAGTGGAGCCAGACCAAGTACTGGATGTGTATACTTCTTGCCCCTGCCGCCCAGGCATGTAATAGCCCCTAACTCATCTATCCAAATCTACTTTTGCCTCCATGTGGTCAGTCCTCCACAGTGCAGCCAGAGTTACCTTTCCACTACATCAATTGCCTGTAACTCCCTGCAAGAGATCTCAACTTGGCTTACAGAGATATTCTTACTCACCCCTGCCTTGCACCATTTAATGCAGCCTACAAGATTTACCCATCTCTCTGGTCTCATCTTCCACCTTGCTCATATAATTTAATCTTGCTCTCCAATCTGTAGGTACTTTTGCCTATTTTTCCCCCTCTATTCTTTGTGCTTACTATGATGCTCCCTGTAGGGTCTTTGTATTTGCTGGTCCCCTTCTTGGAATGCTCCTCTTTTCCCTCACTGCCTTGTTAATCCCTGTGTATCCTTCAAATCAGCCCAATCTTATTTCCACAGGGAACTCCTTGACTAAGCCAAATCCCCCTATCGAAGGGTCTCATAGCCCTGTGTATTTCTCCTTTGCAGCATGTATTACGTAAGCAATTTTTACATTTTATTTATCTAATTATTTGACAAATGTCTGTTTTCCCCAGCAACCACAGATTAGTTTTGCTCTCTACTTAGTTCCAGAATGTAGCATACAATCTAGCCCATGACAGATTTTCAATAGATACATAGTTTAAAAAATACCTATGGTAAAATCCAAGATGGTTTGAAAATTTCTGTATTTGAGGACACCTCTTCAGTTTTTAAAGCCTTTAAAGTAAGGTTCAGGGTCTGAGAACCAAAAGGAATTGTTTTTGTTGTGGTTTTTAAGTCAATGAATACAAACAGGAGGTGCAAAAACATGAAATTAAGCAACTTGGGATTCATGTAAAGACAATCCAGCTGCAACTGCATTATTCAGGACCTTTTTACTACAGAAACAGAAAAATGGTAATTAACCAATCAGTATGAAATGTCAGTTTGAGAGGAAGGCAATGCAAAACTCTCTAAATCATCCAAACACCGTGAAATCAGTTTCACTCTGATTTCCAGCCCTACTCAGTTGCTGTGAGAACTCACTTTCATAACTAGCTCTATGAACACTTCCTATTCATGCAAGTACAGTTCTTTCTGAAAGATGGATTCTATAATGATATGAGGGAGTTTTCCTTCAGTCCACCTCCAGTTTTTCGAAAGGAATAAAGCCACGAGATAAGAGTCATGCTCTTAAACATTTATTTCACTTTCCCTCTATTTATATTTCTTTTCATGATCCGAAAAGAAGAAATGTCTATGTGAGGTGGCAGTTGTCTCAGGACATGTATCTGTGGTGTATGCTAAATTAAAGTTCAGCTTTTTAAGCCTGATCTTTATTTTGTTTTTCAATAGTTTGCTGGCAAAAAAAAAAAAAAAAAAAGGAAAAGAAAAGAAATAAAAAAGACCTTGCTTCATTACCCTTGCGATGTGGAGCAGAACTGGTAGGATGATCACAGGGGAGTGAGCAGGCTTCAATGTTTCTTAAAAAGACCATTTCAGTTTCATTGGCAGAGCGACCCCATACTGTGCTCCAGCCAATTCTTAATTCCTTCTGTTGTTGGTTCTGAGGGGCAAGCTTTTGTGGGGAAGGATTATTTGTTTCCTTAAAATCCACCAGTGGTTCTTTTCCCTCCCGCCTTTTCCCCTTTCTTTTGTGGCCTGGAACAATACAATGTTAGTGATTCAGTTTCTGATTTGTAGAAAATCCATCTATGCTTGGAAAAATGTAGTTAAATTTAATACTGCAGCTCTAGGCGAGATAGAAGTGAAGATGGCTTAACACGTGAAGTGGGTAAAAAATGTGTAATTGAAACAGTATGATGTTGATGAGCCAGTATGTGAGGCTGTCAGGAGCCATTATAATACGCTGATGAACGATACCAGCCTCCTCGTTCTGCTGTATGCAAATGCTACATTATTTTTGGTGGGGGAAAGGAGTGTAGCATATTAATTGGCTTTCTAGAGATATAGGTGAGGACTTTTCAGTTTTGCTTTCTGGAAAGAAATTTGCATTATATCCTTAAACCATTTTAAAATCATAAGAATCAACTGATATCTTTAAGAAATGAAAAATTTTTCATTCCTTAATTTAAATTCAAATCTAAAACAGTTTGAGTATTTTCACATTATAACCATTCTCTCTAAAATTGCAGATTTTTTGTAAACTAGTCTGCATTCGAAGCCCTCTAGTTTTGTACAATTAATCAGAATAGTTAATTTAATAAAAGTAGTATAATTTATTTTCTATATTTTGAATTTTATAGTCATTTGCATAACTGACCAGTATGTTTCTTTGTACAATGATCAGCAAGTTATCCAGAATGTGTTTTCCATGTGTCCATCTGTCTGTCTTTCTTTCTGCAGAGGGGTATTTGTGTGCTTGTGTACGTGTGTGTGCTGGGAGTACATGGTTGGTAAGAGGAAATATTAATGAACTTTCAAATATCCTTTTCCTTTAAAAATTGGAATGTTCTTTTAAAAAGTGATCATTAGAAAACCTTATAAAATATATACAATGTCTTTGCTTTTTAATTGCCAAGTTATTAGCAGGCTGCTGTGTTGAGTAACTTTCATATGTTTTTTTGGTTAACATTTCCAAACACACGATATCACTGTTCCTTAATTAAGGAGTGCCTAACCTTTTGTAGAGAAAGGATTAAAATTTCATTTCCCTCAAGTCTTAAAGTGACCATCAAGGGGATAAGGAAAGGAGGTTTAGGGAGATGAGGAAGGATTAGAGAAAAGTGATAGACCTGATCCTTAAATCACTGGGATATTGGGAGCTGAATTTCAGGTAACTGCCTTGTTCCTGGAAAGCCTGGGACGGACTAGAGAAGAAGGGGGTGTCTTCAGGCCCTTTGACCTTCTGGAAGTGACCATGATTTCAACAGAGGATAGCCGAGCCAGGGGAGAAAGGAGAGTGATGGGCAAAGCAAGAGGGAGTAATTATTGTCCGTAAACACACAATCCAAGATTATGGTACCTTTCAAAAAAGATATCTATGTCTATGTCTGCAAATATATCCATCAAAACATATATACATTAATTAATATATATTAATATGTTGGCATGAAGTATGGAAACAGTATGCATGTGCTTCAAACATCAGTCATAATACTGTGAGACATAGGTAGAAGTTGTTTAGTACTTCCCTTGTATCTAGTAGTGCAGCCCCCACACTGCCACATCCTGTTTATTCCCCTGAAATACAATGTGTCTATGCCTTTGGGGCTGATGGGAGGTGCCAATCATGCAGCCATACATCCTAGGGATTTATAGGGTCTGGGTTCTTAGTCAACACAGATCTTGAATGCCTGGATAGGGAAACTTTGTTCAGGAATTTAAATTATCAGGAAACAGAGTGGCTTGACACATTCATTCTTGATATTTGAGTTTAAAAGCAATAATTGCTAGATGCAAAATTTTGTGTTTTGGAAACTCTTCCAGAAAATGATAAAATAGGTAATATAGTTCTGCAGTGAGAACACTGTCTCACCACAGGGGGGAAAATTCAGCTCTGATGTGTGTTTCTTTAGTCTAGGTTTATTATTCTTCCTTGTGTTTTAGTTTCCTCATTGCTAAAGCAAATACCTTGTAGTGGGTTGGCTTAAACAATGGGAATTTATTGGCTCACATTTTTGAAGCTAGGAGAAGTCCAAAATCAAGATGTCATCAAGGTGATGTTTTCTCTTAGAGGGCTGTGGTGTTCTGGGGCTGGCTGCTGGTGACCCTTGGTCCTTGGCTTTTCTGTCACATGGCAGTGCACAGGACAGACTCTCCTGACTTCTCCCTTCTCTGATGTTCAGCTTCTGGCTACATCTTCTGGCTTTCTGTCTCTTTCTCTCTCTGTGAGATTCCTTATGAAGTCTTTAGTAATAGGATTAAGACCCATCTTGATCAAATTGGGCCACACCTTAACTGAAGTAACCTCATCAAAAGGTCCTAATTAAAAGAATTCACACCCACAGGAATGGATTAAGTTTAAGAACCTGTTTTTCTGGAGTACTTAGCTCCAAACCACCACACCTTGTCTTTGTTTTCTTTAATTAACTATAAATAGTGCAGTAAATGGTAGAGTGTTTCAAGGATATTTATATATTTTACGCTTATGTGTCATTTATTTTATGTTTGAATCTCAGTATTTCTTATGTATTAAAAGAAAACACACTTTCTGATCTCTCCCTACTTGGAAGTCTCATTTAATAGTCTTCTTTGCCCCTCCTAGTTCTTCTTATAATCTTGATATAGTTTAAAAATTTCTGAATTCTCACTTACTGGATTTGTTCCTATAGCCCCTCTTCCCATTACATTTTTCTCGGTATTGAGGCAAAAGGCATAGGAAATAGAAATTTTGCAAGTATGGGGGGCCTGATCTATTAAAAACCTTCTGATTTTTTAGATACTCATTATCATTAACTAAAGAGAAATGACAATAAATTAGTAACAAATTTAATTAAAATACCCTGAAATGTGGGCTTCTTAAGAAAAGAAAAAGACTGCCACAATGCTTCCCAAATCTCTGGCAATATTGTCTGTCTGAGAGAAAGAAAGGGAAAATCTGAATTGCAGGTCGATACCAGTTGATTGGTGTTTTAAACATTATGTCTAATTTGAGGCCTATGTTTGATGACTAAAGAACTCTTATTCCAGAGACAGTGACTCTGCCCACCCCCTGCCCCCTCCAATGAGGGCATAACCCATAGACACCTTCAGTGGGGAGAGGAAGGGTCATAGAGAAAGAAATCCTGTAGGTGGAAGGGAATAGGGATGGAAGGGATGGATGCTGGCAGACTTTCATCTCCCTGAGAAAGACTTCTTTGAAAGGCAATTGCATATAATATAAAGCTGAGCATGTTATGCTAAATAAACAAACAAAAAAAAAACACTTTTTGTTAATATTTCTTCTCAAAAACAGTGATCAGTACACAATGGAACTATTAATTTGGTATTTGCAAAACTTGGTTCTTGGTAAAACCACAAAGTTTATATGCTATGACTATATACCTGATTGCTATTTAGACTAAATTGCAGTACTTCTGTTTTATTGGATTAATATGTCTTAGAAGTCAAAGCTATGCTTTGAATGAACAAGTACTTTTTGTTTAGGCAAGTAAGTAAATTGAAATAGATGCATTTCCACGTTTTAAGCCCTTGACATACATGGCTTGGAAAAGGTCTCCACCCAACCAAGGTGTTGAACATTCATCATGAGTAATTTGCTGTTTTAGGTGATACAATTGTCATATCACAGTCATTTCCTCCTGTAGTTAGCATTTTAGCCTCAAGGCAGTACATTTAGCTTGATTCATCTCCCAGCTGCCAAGCAACTTCTTTTAAACAATTTACAAATTGCTGGATGCATCTACACATATACATAATGAATTGATTAGTATTAGATGAAAAATGTGCTAAAGTAAATTGAAAGTTAAAACTCACGGGTGAATTTACTTTTAGTCCAATCTAGAAGATGTGTATAAAATAAATCTTTCAATTCTATAAAGAATGTCTGTGGGGAAAGTACAATTAACGCCAACTCAAGCATGAGAATTAATGTCTATCGTCTATTATTTTATTGCCTAGATTATTGCAAAAGCTTGTGAGTGTAGACTCTAAAAGTTCATCCTTCATGGAGCTTCTGGAGTTGCCTTCCTTCAAAAGGTTGCTTCTTTATTCAAATGTTTTGATGGCATCTCATGTCATTAGAATAAAGTTGAAATTCCTAAACTTGACACTCAAGACTCTCTTAAATTTAGACCAAAGTTACCTTTTTCACCTCATGAATCATTAAGCCACCCCAGACAATTTCACCAAGAGAGATTTTTCCTTCTCATCTCCATGCCTTCCTTCATGTGCATAACCTTGCAATTCCCTTCTCTCTAATCCTCCCCTTCTTTTAAAGGTCAGTGTGGTAAAAAGAACATAGACTTGGGTCCCTGATAGACCAAAATTCTAAACTGGGTCTTCACCTCACTGGCTAGGTAACCTTGGTGCAACCACTTCTCCCCTCTGCGACTCAGTTCCCAACTCTGTAAAGGTGTGTTAATCAATTATTGGTACAATAATGTCACATGACAAGCAACCGCAGAAATTTAGAATCTATTGTTATTTGTCTTTTTAGTAAAATACATCTGGAGTAGCCTATATCCAGCCTTTGTATCTTCTCATCAACCCTAAGGTTTCTCATAAGCTCAAGCAGAACTTAATTGCCATTTAATAGAACCATATTGGTCCTAAACCTGGTGATACAAACAAAGCCAATACAATACAATGCTAAATAATATACCAAAAAGCATACAATAACAAGACTGCAAGCTAACTGGAAACTGAGTTGTACACTATATGAATATAATCTTTTATCTAAATGCTCACATTTCCTTAGGGCAAAGGTAATAGAAATAGCTTTGGCATATAAATGATATATAATTTCTTGACTGGTATGTGAGATGACCATGCAGACATTACACGTAAGAAACATTTTGCCTCCTCACCTTGTTTGTCATTCTTCCTAGTATTCCTGTCAATCACACTGTAGAGCGTCCACAATCCTCCTGCATCTGAATCAAGTTAGTTTGCTGATGCCAGGTCTTTTCTCTATTTCTGAGTAGCATTTTCTGCATAGAGATTTTTTGAGTGATAATAGTGGGTTTAATCTTTTGCACAGCAAATATAGATAATTTTTATATCTGATCAAATTCCATTAATAAGAACTTTATGTCATAAGAAATGACTTATCAGCTTTTATCAGTATGACTTTGTTCTCAAAAATATTTGGTGAGAGCACTGTCTTGTACAACCCCCTCTTAGCTTTGCATTATAACACAACACCTCACTTTTAATTCTCTTGGCTTTTAACATTTTAAAAAAGAGGCTGAAAATAAAAAAAATTTCAATACTTCTGTTGCCATTGTCATACAGAAGTAGAATAAGGAAAAGCACACAAAAGCACGTTTTTGTGTACTTTCTTCTTAGCATGGTGATAAGTGGAAAGACTATTATATAAGATTTCTAGAGCTGCCATAAAAACAAAGTACCACAAACAGGAATGTATTGTCTCACAGCTCTGGAGGCTGGAAGTCTGAAATCAAGGTATCGGTAGGGCCCTGCACCCTCTGAAACCTGTAAAGGGGAATGCTTCCTTGACTCTTCTAGCTTCTGAGGGTTTGCTGGCAGTCACTGGTGTTCCTTTCCTGCAGGTGCAGCTCTTCAATCTCTGCCTCCATTATCACATGGCATTCTGTCACCTTGTGTCTTTCTATTTCTCCTCTCCCTTTCTTATAAGGACTCCAATCATATGGGATTAAGTGCCAATACTACTGCATTATGACTGCATCTTTTTTTTTTTTTAATTAAATTCAGTTTTATTGAAATACATTCACACACCATACAATCATCCATGATATACAATCCACTGTCCACAGTATAACATAGTTATGCGTTCATCACCACAATCTATCTCTGAACATTTTCCTTACATCAGAAAGAACCAGAACAAGAATAAAAAATAAAAGTGAAAAAAGAACACCCCAATCATCCCCCCCTCCCACCCCGTTTGTCCTTTAGTTTTTATCCCCATTCCTCCACTCATCCATACACTAGATAAAGGGGGTGTGATCCACAAGGTCTTCACAATCACACTGTCACCCCTTGTAATCTACATTATTATATAATTGTCTTCAGGAGTCCAGACTGCTGGGTTGGAGTTTGGTAGTTTCAGGTATTTACTTCTAGCTATTCCAATACATTAAAGCCTAAGAGGTGTTATCTATATAATGCATAAGAATGTCCACCAGAGTGACCTCTCGACTCCATTTGGAATCTCTCAGCCACTGAAACTATTTTGTCTCATTTTGCATCCCCCTTTTGGTTAAGAAGATACTCTCAGTCCCACGATGCTGGCTCCACATTCATCCCCGGGAGTCATTCTCTGCGTTGCCAGGGAGATTTACACCCCTGGGAGTCGGGTCCCACGTAGAGGGGAGGGCAGCGAGTTCACCTGTGGAGATGGCTCAGTTAGAGAGAGAGAGGGCCACATCTGAGCAACAAAGAGGTACTCAGGGGGAGACTCTTAGGCACCATTACATACAAGTTAAGACTCTCCTTTGTGGTAATGAGCTTCATAAGGGCAAGTCCCATGCTCGAGGGCTCAGCACATCAAACCGCCAGTCCCAATGTTTGTGACAACATCAACACCAGTCCAGGCGAGGATGTCCAACACATCCGCACCTTCCCCCAGATCCTCGGGGCTGGGGAGGGGGAGGCTGTAAATATATTTTTTATTATCTGCCCAAATTACTCTAGGATGTATGACTGCATCTTATCTAATGCCATCTGCAGCAACCCTATTGCCAAATAAGGTAGTGGTCTGAGGTACTTGGCATTAGGACTTCAACGTATCTTTTAGAGGGACACAATTCTACCCGTAACGACTAGCAATCAGAGGTCCTGCATCCTGGCACTAATTAGCTGGGCCCCAGTTTCTTCATCAGGAGCATGATTTAGATAGATTGTATTGGTTTTTATATATCCTTTTCGATTATGAAATTTTGCAACTGTATGCATTGAAAATGAGGGGATTAGGAGGAGAAGGCAGAAGAGATGAAATATTAAATGATAACTATCTTTGTGCTGTTGCCAGTCACTGCTTTGGAATCTAGCATGAAAGCTAATATCCCTTCCTTATCACTATTATTATTATTGTAAGGATTTAAAATATATTTACTTCCTCTTGGTGAAGATTTGGTATTTCTTTATTACTTGAATTTTTCCTTTATGGTACTTAAATATATTTTTCCTTAGAAAGCTTGGCTAGAATTTGTCATCCAGCAAGCTGAAGTCTCACTATAAAATGTATCAAAATAATTTGCGAATGCTTTGCTTTAAATGCCTATTGTCTCCTGAGTAATTTTAGCAGACTTCCCTCCTATACATTGGGTGGTACATTTTAATGACTATTACTATTTTGATGCTGTTCAGCTTTTTTCATATATACATATAAATATCTCTTGGTCTGCAGGTCATTGTGACTCTGATGCCAAATTGTATACATATGTATTAAATGTAGCGTCATTCTCATAATGGAAACATTACTGAACATAACCACTCTTCTGTGGTTTCCATGTGAAAGGAATTATGTTCTATTGTAATCTGTCGTCTTTTAGTTTTCCTATGAGAAAGTCTGATAATTGTTTCCTGTTGTTTAAACTGTTGGATACCTCTTACTAGGCGTGTGTGGAAAATGAGACCTAAGGTAATTTTTCTTTCCTTTCTTCTTTACATATTTGCACAGTATAAATATTAAGAATTAGGTCTCCGAATAATTCATACATGCTGAGTCTTTAAAAAAAAAAAAGATTCTCTGTACAAATGGATACACAAAGTTGTTCTTAGACTAAGGTTATTTATTTATTTATTTATTTTCAAATTCCTATTCACTTACCCAGATGAAGAGGAAGTTTGGTTTACTGGTTAAAAGGGTAAGCTCCGGGGTATAGTGGTTAAAAGCATACGCTCTAGGATCAGACTGCTTCATTTCAATATTAATCTCTGCTTTTATTGGCTTGAACAAGTTGTGTAATTACCTTAAGGCTCAGTTTCATCATCTTCATAATGGGGATGATAATAGTGACCATAATTTATTTCATACAACAAAAGTATATTAAAAGCCTACTAAGTGTTAGTTGCTCCTCAAAATGCTAGAGGTGCCCCATAAGACAAAATCCCTATTCTTGTCTTTTACTGAGAGGGAAATAAACAATATAAAAAGAAATAGTCATGAGATATCAGTGGTTACTCTGATAAAATAGTGACGGAGTACTGTTTTAGGCTAGATGGTTTAGAAGTCCTTTCTGAAGGGGATATATTTGAGCTGAGAATTGAAGGTGGAGAAGACAAGGGGTCCTAGAACTGGGGCCAGTGGTACATCAACATGTAGAGGTGAGATGGAAGAGAGATCAGCCAAGGAAAATAAGAACTCATGGGAGCTGAGGTAGGAGCAAAATGAGAATGTAACTTTGCCTATACATGTTAGTATCTTATTTGGTCTCCTTAGAATACTGAAACAAATAGTTTGAGGGATGTTCCAAGGAAATTCTGGTAAGGAAGTGGGTTAGTGAGACAGGGAAGGGGAAGAAGCCAGTTAAGGACATGTTATCAAGCAGATTACCATTGCAGAAAATGGGGCCTCAATCTAGCTAATGGCCTCTAGGGAATAGTATAGAAAACACCTCAGAGTTGCCCCACACAAGGGGTGAGGAAGCTGGAGTATTTATCCTCCAACTCCCATTTGACTTTAGCTGAGGGCTGCTCTTGTGCTATTCACTCACTGGCACTTGGGGTGGGAGTGGGGTTGCGGATGCTGGTGGTGGGACACCCTAGTGTGCACCAGAAAGAGTGCTGAACAGACATGGCTGAGCACCAGTAGGGTCAGTACAGCTAGCTGTTACTCTTATCATGTCCCTTAATTGACTGGCCCTAATCATTTTGCTTTTCTTCTTTGAGATACAGTAGAAATGAAAAATAATCCAATTGGTAAAATTGAATTAGTAAACTCGGAGTTAATTCACAATTCTTCATTAATAACATAGCCATACCTAGAGATATGACTAACTAGTTGAAGCATATTAACCAATGGCTAAATAATTCTTATATTATTGATCTGATGTAGCAGTGAGTTTTAAGGCATGTTCTTCAATTGCCAAAGACACCAAATACACTAAATATGAAGGTAAACATATATGACCTCAGTGTTTTGAAATATCAGAATAAGAATTCCTACGACACAGTACCTTGAAATTCTGTACCTTTTTTCCAAAAAAACTGAAAGGTTATACTTGGTGCTTTCCAAGACACCTTGTACACAAAATCATTTGATCTAACTCCTGGTAGGTTAGTGAGTGAAGAGATTAGTGTCAGAAGTGAAACTGAATTGCTTTTAAGCTTCTTAACAGAGTTAGTGGCAATGCTGAGAACAAAACTTAGGTTTATTAGCATCTGATCTGGTTTCCTTTGCACTCTACCATAATGGAAATGCTAAAATGATTACATGGTGCTTACTGTGTGTCAGATACTGCCCTAAGCACTTCACAAAATTAGCTAATTTAATCCTCAGAACAACATTTTGATTTAGATACTGTTATTATCCCTATTTTACCCACTGAGGTACAAAGTTTAATGGTCCAGTTCATAGCTCATAAGTGACAAGGCAGGGGTTCAAACCCCGTGGCTGTATCTAGAGTCCATTCTTCTCTAATCATTCCATTACACAATTTATGTAGCAGTAAGAGGCCATGTTCTTCTCACCTGGCTATATGAGTTGTTTGACCAGACTGCACACAGGGTTTGTTTGGCAAATTTCCCATAAATATACTACCGTAATCATTATTCTAGAGCTTAAAAAAACCTTACCACCAGCCACCTTATTTTTAATTGAAATAATTGGTGTCCCTTCTCTTTTAATCTTTTTGGTATAGTTTTACATGACTAATTTTTCATATATTCTAATAGACAATCCATTATTAGTGTAATTTTTTCTCTTTTGTGAATTCTTATGCATTTCATTAGGTTTAAAAATGTGTAGGACACCAAGAGACACATCTACCAATAAACTTCCATTAAAAATCTGATTAAAGAAGGTCTGCCAGGAGGATACTTTGTGTTCTGGAGAGGAAGCTGTATGGACCCCACTCTTCCCCAAGAATAATCTACAATATTTCATTTTTTTATGTGCCTTAGAAAGATGTCACTATTTTATCATTCTCCGACTCTAATCAGTCTACCTCCTGTTTGGTCTCCTTTGTTGCTAGCTGCCCACAGCAGCAACTGGTTAATCATGAGTCACAGAGTAATTTCAAATATGTTATATCATTTGATCTCAGTAAGATTTTTTATATTAGGTAGATCTATAAGGAGATCACTTTCATAACAAAAGAGTATCCGATATCCCAACTTAAGGTGAAGGGACTGCTTTTGGCACTCCTTCCAGATCCTTCCCCATATGGAAGTACTCTCTCGTCCCATTTAGCCCTATGATATTATGATTACTTCTCCAATGCCACTTTGTATTGGGGACTATTTTAAATCTATGGGAGGGAGTGGATTTAAAGGCTTTTACAAAATTCTTTCAGAGTCCATGAATTTCAAAAGTAGGAGGTGCTTAACTTATTGGCCCCCAAATTCTGTTTCCACTTACATCTATGTTAAAGTAGAGCCACAAAAGAAATGAGGACCCGGTATTTCTTCCCTTATTTAAAATGTCAAGTTTCTATGTCCTGAAAGTTAGTACCAGATTTTATGTCTGTGTGTTAGTTGTTGGGATTTTTTTCCCCCAGATGAGAAGAAAATGAAGTATTCTGGTAATTTAAAGTTACTTATGGCAAATTCCTGTAATTCTAATCACTTACAGATGTAGCAATTTATATTTTTTTAGAGTTTTAATTTATAAGTGAATAAAACTGTGAGCAAGTGAATTAAACTAAAGTCCTTATATTTTAAACATTCTTTTTCAAAGTACTTTAAAAATAAACTCTCTTAAGCGCTTCCTATGTGAATTATATTTTCTTTATTTTTCTGATTTTGGTCCTGAGATATGCAGTTTTACATGGTGTGCCAGTTTGAATGTATTGTGTCCCCCAAATGCCGTTATCTTTGTGGTCTTGTGGGACAGATGTTTTGGTGCTGGGTAGATTTGCTTGGAATGTGCCCCACCCAGCTGTGGGTGGTGACTTTGGTGGGATACTCCCATGGAGGTGGGACCCCACCCATTAAGGGTGGGCGTTGATCAGTGGAGCCATATAAAACATGCTGACTCAAAGAGACTGAAGGGAGTGCAGCTATGAGTGACGTTTTTAAGAGGAGCAAGCTTGCTAGAGAGGCACATCCCGGGAGAAAGCCATTTTGAAACCAGAACTTTGGAGCAGACGCCAGCCATGTGCCTTCCCAGCTAACAGAGGTTTTCCGGACGCCATTGGCCATTTCCACTGAAGGTAACCGATTGCTGATGTGTTACCTTGGACGTTTTGTGGCCTTAAGACTGTAACTGTGTAGTGAAATAAACCCTCATTTTATAAAAGCCTATCCATCTCTGGTGTTTTGCATTCTGCAGCATTAGCAAACTAGAACACATGGTATACATAATAGCTAAAAATTAAAGATTGAATACCCAAGCCTTTCTTTAATGTCTGCTTTGTCTTCTGGCTGCAGCCAGTTTCCATTAGGAAACCTTAGGGATCATGTGAAACTCTTTCACTCTGCCTGTGTTAGAAGTAGCCAGAGGTGAGCTCCAGTTATATTTGGAATCATTCAGAGGCTCATATTAATTTCCGTAAAGACTCTGGCCAATACAGTAATTTCAGTTTGGTAAAATTAGGTTTTTTGTTCAAAATTACATATGTGTTTTATTCTTGATTTTTTTACCATCCTATAAAAGTAGAAAAACATGAGGATAAGCATGAGAAACTAATTGTTACATTATTATAAAGTTCTGTTATATTATTTCTCACATAGAAAATAAATGAAATTATAAAATTAGTATCTACCCATTTTAATTTCCTGGGCTACTCAAGCAAATACCAGAAGTGGGTCAGCTTAGACAATGGGGATTTATTAGCTCACAGTTTTGAGGCTAAAAGAAAGTCCAAACCAGGAGATGCTTTATTCCCAAAAACTGGCATTCTGGAGCCAGATGCTGGTGATCCTTGTTCCTTGGCTCCAGTCACATTCCAATGCACATGGCAATGCACATGGCGATTTCTCCTGGCCTCTCTGCTTTCTTCAGGGTGTCGTGGAATTTTAGCTTCTTGTGGCTTTCTCTCTCTGTGCCTGAATTTCATTCCACTTATAAAATGAGTTTAATTCCACTTATGAAGGAATGAATTTCATTCCAATTATAACGGCCTCCATTAATAGGATTAAGACCCTTTCTGATTGATGTGGGCCACACCTTACCTGAAGTGACCTCATAACAATGGTTTCACAACCACAGGAATGGATTAAGTTTAATAACTTGTTTTTCTGGGGGACGTACAGCTCTGAACCACCACACTACCACTGTGTTTTCATCTAAGAGACATAAATGAAACATTATGGTTAGTAGATGATGTGACTTCTAGAAAGGTGCAAAAACATTTAGATTAGATTTAACTCATAGACACATGACTGCATTTATAGCTGCCACTTAGATGAATTTCTAATAAACTGTATCTCCTTAGAGTTTTCTCAGGAAAATGCAGGTCAGCATAGTTGATTTTAGCCTTCCTATAGTTTAAAATGACTGGTACAGAAGTACTTGATAAAATGTAAAAATGATATGCTTTTGAACTATTACTATGAATTTTACATCTGCTAAGAATACTACTGATCATTATAAGTTAAAACAAAGATCTACCCTATTAGTAGAATTTCCATATCAACATGCTACTGTATATATTTGAAACCAAGGAACTTCTACTTCGATTATATGGCTGAGTACATTTCCTAAAAAAAAAAATTCTCTTGTTAAAAGCACTTAAAATATTTTATCTCACATCTTTAATAACTACTTAAAATATATGGTGAGCTCCCAAGGTTAAAACACTGAGACCAGTAATCTGGATATGTCCAAGAACATTGATGTCCTATGGCCTGGGCAATCCTCCACATCCATATACGGAGAGGAACCAAGGCCCACTACGCATGCCGTTGGAAAAATTTGTCACCACCACTTGACCTTCTCATGGATTAGAAGTGCACATTTACACTACTTACTTGTCTGACACCTCCCAAGCTAAATATTTAGTTGAACATACCGTTGGATGACTTACAGAAGCAAGTCAAAATCCTCATTAGAGGTATATACTCTGAATACAAATCTCAAAGAATTTTATGGATAAAGTTAAAATTTCCATGAACTCAATATAAAAAATCCCTAGTGGTCAGGGAACCAATGGAAATCACCATGGTCAGGGATAAACATAACAATAAAGGTAGAGTCATAGTATTGGAATCATCAGGTAAGAATGTAAATGTTTATTAAGGTGAATAAAATAAAATAAATTTTTATTGAGGGATGATCAAAAATTATTAAGCAAATTTTAAAAGACTCAAATAGAAGTTTAGCAATTAAAAATAATACACAAAAAAAGTCACTGCATGGGTTGAACAATTAAGAACTAGCAAACTGGAAGATCCAAAGAATTGTAGCATAAATAGGCAAATAGATGGAAAATATAAGAGCCAGAATAAGAGATGTAGAGGGTAGGGTAAGCAGGTTAACAAACATCTAAATGGAATTCCAGAAGGAGAGAATAAAGAACATAGAGAATACTGATATTTGAAATACAATGGCTGAGAATTTTCTAGAATTGATGAAAGGCATAAATCCTTCAATTCAGGAACAGTAAGCAATCCCAAGCAAGATAAATAAGAAGAAATCCAGACCTAAAACACTGAAGCTCAACTGTAGAACTCCAAAGTCAAGAATAAAATACTAAAAGCAGCCATTGAGAAAGGACAAGTTAGTTACATGAACAAACACCATTAGACTGGCAGATCTTTCTCAAAGCATCAGTGAAAGACAGACAATCTTAGAATAAAAGCTTTAAAGTGCTGTGTACAGTAGCTATCAAACTAAATTTATAAATCCAGTGAAAATGTTTTTCAAGAATGAGAATGAAGGAAAGATACTTTACAGAAAAATAAAATGTGAGGAAATTTACCAAGAGCAGACCCTTACTGAAGAGATTTCTGTTTGATGTGTGTTGAGAAGAAAAATAACCCTAGAAGGGAAGGTTCAAGTATGAGAAAAAATGGTGAGAAAAAAAATTAGTAAATATGTAGGTGACTCTCATTAAATATTAACTGTATAAAACAATAATAGCATCTATTTGTAGAGCTCAAAAAAAAAACAGATAAAATGAAATAGATATTGGTCAAAAGTTGCATGTAAGCTGAAAAGAAGGCAATCAGAATTGAATTTTTTAAAAAGGTCATTGTATATTCCTCATAAAGATCTGGTTTACCTTTAAATGTTGCTAAATTAAGTATGCATATTATATTTTCTTGGGTAAAAGGTAAAAGAATAGAAATTGTATATCACCAAAAGCCTTTATCCATGCACACAGACATGCACACACACAGATATAAACCCATTAATTGTTAATTGTGGATCAAAGTATTGACTCCTGTAATTTCAGGCACTATTCTCTATTTATCCCCTTGAAAGCCTTGGATACAATAAAAGAAATGCAAAAATAGTGATCCTGCCTGGTGATCAAACAAGTCATAAGTTTAACAATATAAAGATGCCTTTGAAAGAAGCATTTTAAGGAAAAGAGAACCTTCTTGTTCTACCTGAGAGGGAACCTTGCTGTACTGAGCCCATGTCTGTCCTGGTAGTACAGAATTATGCAACAAATTCAGATTTTTCCATTATTAGGGAGACAATTCTTTTTTTTTTTTTTTGCTAATGAAAAATAACTTAAGTCCTCAAATCAACTTTTTCAAGCATGATCCACTATCCCTTAGAGACTTGGCAACCTTACCAATGTCCCACATAGTAGTGACACAAATCTCTACCTAAATGACCTCAAAGGGACAGAGAGATGTCATTAATGTGATAATTTATTTTGAAGAAATAAATATGGAAACCATAATATGATACTTCTCTAATCATTTGCAAGGAATCTGCTAATAGTTAACTACTTTAGGTGGATCCATCCCTATATAGTTTTTTGATCTTCTAAAGCAACAATTCTTAGTGTTATGTGGGGACATCTAGGGGTCCCAAGGCCCTTTCATGGTGTCCATGAGGTCAATAGTATTTTCTAAATAATACTAAGCTGTTATTTGTCCTTTGTTTCCACTCTCATTCTCTAACAAGTATATGGCATTTTCCAGAGGCTACATGAGAGGTGATACCATAATAATGAATACAGAAGCAGATATGAGAATCCAGCTATCTTATTTTTAACCCAGACATTAAATATTTTTGGAAAAATATAAAATGATTGCATTTTTATCACTAGATTTTTTTTTTTTGTTTTTAAAAATGATTATTTTTTGTAAAGTATATGGTATTTGTTTTAATTTATGATGGATTATTTTAAGTGAAGTAATTAATATTTTGAAATTTTCTCTGTTTATTTCCAATATGGAAATATCTATAGATATAAGGCACAGAAACTAAAACACTTTGAGGACTTCATTAATTTTTAAGCATGTTAAAAGGGTTCTGAGAGCACAAGTTTGAGAAGCACTGTTGTAAAGCCACAGAGGGTGAATATCTATAGTTAGGTGATAACTGGACTAGTCATGGAGGAGCACCAGGGCATGGAGGAGACCAGGACGTCAGTCACTTCATCATGTTCCTATGTAATCTTTAAGTGTGTGTGTGCGTGTGTGTGTGCATGCACGCACATGTGTGTGTGTTTGGTGGAAGATGTTTCTAGAATTTCTTGAGCAAACTTTGAGTGCAGATGGTACAAACCATCTGTAATCTTCTGTAGACTTTCCTTGTGGTCAGTTAGAGCCCCAAATGTTTTCATAGCTCCAACCTTGAACTGATATTTTAGGATAGACACTAATAAATATACGGGATCTACTGGGAAGGCAGAGAGCATTTTCAGATTTATGAGAATCTGTAGTCTCCCTAAGGCCGGGTAAGTCATGAGTAGCACAAGTAGTTTTATGCAAAGTTGACAATATCATGAGATATAAACCTTTGCTTTGGAATTTTACCAGACATTAAAATGGCATTATAAAGGAAAGTCAATGTTTTAGCCTGTATCTCAGGAGGAATTTTGTACTTCTGATTAATTCACTTCTGATTCGTACTTTTGTTACTTCACTTTGACTGAGCTCTGGAAATGCACCCCCCTTCCCCCCCAGAAAACTTGGGTGACCTCTTTACATTCTTCTGACGTCTGGCTCATTCACTTTTTTTTCCCCTTCAATCCTTGATTAAATCTTCTTGGCCCCTAGGAGTTCTTATTCCTTATGTAGCCAGTCATGCACTTTGTCCTCTTGTTAAGGAATGAATTAACAAGCTTAACTCCCTCTTTGAAGAAGAGTTTGGAATGCCTTTCTGGTGAAAATTAATATTCAATTACCAAGGCTGTCATTTCACCAAATAGAAGAAGAAAAGACAGCATAGCCATACTTGAGATAATTGAAATTGAATTTCAGTTTGTAATAAACCTCCATGACTCTAGCTTTGGGGGAAATTTTTAAGGTCTACTTTCTTAGGAAAGTGAGTATTTTTTTTTTTTTTTTCTCCTGCAGATTTATTTAAAAATGTTTAAAAGACTATTTTAGCTTACTGCTTTGAAAGAACATAGGCTAAGTGGTCCTTCTTGCACTGGACTTTGGAATTTCAGACACATCTTATTTAGCTAAAAAATGCATAGCATTTATCTTTCCTTGGCATTAAATAAGCCCTCCAAAGGGCAATAAATATAATACTTCTGCAGACTGCATCCTTTAATATTTTGTAATAATCCTGTGATACTTTATAGGGCTAGTAGTTGGATATATAAGAGATATTCAGGCGACTGCATGGGTTTTTCATCACAGAATATGCTGAACAGTCTGTGTCGCTTAATTGTATAATGGAAGTATTTTATAGTTAATAATAATTTAAATGTCAAAAAGAAACCTTGTGTGGGGGAAATAACAAATTGATTATTTAACAGTAAGTGGAGAAAAATCATAACATAGAGTATAAAGGGAATCAATCCAAAGATTGACTCCCAGGAGACTTAAAATCTTTGGCATCTGCATTTTACTTTTGTTTCTCTGAGAACTTGGAATAAGCAATTGACTTCCAGAAGCAATTAAAGAAGTTAATTATAAAATAGCTGTCTTTTTTCAAATCCAAGGTAAAATTACAAACAAGGTCAAGTTTATCCAAGGCTGATGTTGACCTGCCAGACTAAAACAGAACTTACCTGGGAGTCCCTCAGAGGATGCAGTGTTTTCTATTTTGACTCGAGGACTTAATTGCTGTGCAATCTTGGGCTCACTGCTTAACTTCTCAGGGTCTTAGTTTCCTCATCTGTATATTCAGGATGATCATACTTGTGCCACATATTTCACAGGACTTTTTTGAGAAAATATCAGAAATGTATGTACAAGTGCTTTCAAAAATTACCTATGTTACTGATTTTAAATAGGTATTATTATTATTGTTATTGTTATTATTATTAAGCACTGTGCCCTCCAGTTTCTCACATTCTAGCACATCTTAAAAACTGCTCAGACTCTGGAATCCTATCTTTTCTTTTTCTTTTCCCGGACAGAACTTAAACCTGCTCTTACAATGCCTAGTAATTATTTTATATTAAAGTTCATATTAAGAACTACTAGGGCCTTGTTACTGTCTTCACACAGGCAAAAAACCTGGTTTTTGTTAATAATACCTTTTTAAAAATGAAGTGTTTTGATACCACATAGCCAAAGCAATATTGAAAAAGAAGAACAAAGTTGGAAGACTAACAATTCCCAGTATTAAAACCAACTACAAAGCTACAGTAGTTAAAATACAGTATTGGCATAAGAGTAGAGAGATAAAGGATGTTCAGTGGAATAGAATTGAGAGCCTACAAAAAGCCCATACATCTATGGTCAATTGATTTTCAACAAATAGGCCAAGACCATCCAACGGAGAAAAGAATAATCTCTTCAACAAATGGTGCTGGGAAAATTGCATA
This sequence comes from Choloepus didactylus, assembly GCF_015220235.1. NCBI lineage: Eukaryota > Metazoa > Chordata > Mammalia > Pilosa > Megalonychidae > Choloepus > Choloepus didactylus. The sequence goes on along the minus strand of NC_051325.1, from coordinate 19,311,858 downwards.
TCCATATGCAAAAGAATGAAATTGGAACCTTATCTCACACAATACAAAAAGTAACTCAAAATCAATCAAATACATACATATAAGAGCTAAAACTGTATAGCTCTTTTCCCTTTACCTAGGGATAAGTCTTTATGACCTTGGAATTGGCAATGGATTCTGAATTGTGACACCAAAAGCCCAAGTAACAGAAGAAAAAACAAATAGATTAATTGGATATCATCAAAGCTAAAAACTTTTGTTTACCAAAGGACACTATAAAGAAAGTAAAGTAACAACCCACAGAATGAGAGAAAATATTTGCAAATCACATACCTGGCAGAATATATAAATAATATATATATATATGTGTGTATATATATATATATATCCAGAATATATAAATAATACTTACAACTCAGAAAACAAAACAAAACAAAACAAAAAAGACAACTGGATTAAAAATTGGGCAAAGGACATGAATAGACATTCCTCCAAAGAAGATAAAAATGGGAAACAAATATATGAAAATATGCTTACCATCAATAATCATCAGGGACATGAAAGCCAGATTCATAGTAAGATATCACGTCACAGAAAAAGAAAAAAAGGAAAATATCAAGTGTTGACAAGGATTTGGAGAAACTGGAGCCCTTAAACATTGCTGGTGAGACTGTACAATAGTGCAGCTCTGTGGGAAAAAGTTTAGCAGTTCCTCAATAAGTTAAACAGAATTAACCATATGACCCAGCAGTTCCACTCCTAGTTAAATACAAAACAAAAACAACCTGAAAACAGGTGTTCAAATAAAAAGCATAGCAGCTTGATTTGCAATAGCTAAAAGGTGGAAGCAGCCCAAAAATCCATCAGCTGATGAATCAATAAACAAAATGTAGTATAAACATATGATGGAAAGCAAAAAGAAAAAATATACAGTGAAATATTATTCAGTCATAAAGAGGAATGAAGTTCTGATACATGCTACAACATGGATGAACCTTGAGGACGTCATACTGAGTTAAATAAGCCAGTCACAAGAGACCACATATTTTATGGCTCCATTCATATGAAATGTCTAGAATAGGCAAATTCATAGAGACAGAAAGCAGATTAATGCTTTCTAGGAACTTGGGTGTGGAGAAATGGGGAGGGCCTATTTAATGGGTATGAGGTTTCCTTTTGGGATAACAAAAATGTTTTGGAACTAGATAGTGGTGAAGGTTGTGTACCATTGTGAGTGGGCTAGACATCATTGAATTGCACACTTTAACAAATAGTACCTTGTTTTCTCCATGGAATACCTTCATAAGTGATATGATATAAGTGATAATCATAGGTAATAATGGAGCACTCACTATTTGACAGATGTTATTCTAAGTGTTTTGCATGGATTTACTAATTTAGACACCATTAGGACAACTCTGTGAAATAGGTACTCTTCCTCTTTCTTTTAAATGAGGAAACCAAAGCACAGAAAGGCTAAGTGAATTGCCTAAGCTGATACACTTAAAAAATGGTTAATAAGGGATTTGATTCTAAACGGTCTGCTTCCAAAGCCAAAGCTGTTATCTAATACATGGTATTGTCTCCTCTGTAGTAAATGGGATCACATAGATACCTCTTAGGTGTGCTTTTTAATAGAAGATTTTAAGAAAATTATATGGCAAAATCTATTTTGATGTTGTCTTTCTATAGCTATCTAAAGCTGAAAATAAAAAGCATTTCTTTAGGGAAACTGAAATCCCCTGGACTATGCTTGATGTTAACAAAAGAGCAATACATGCTAGAAATTACTTATTTATTTTGTTGTCCCTCTAAGCATTCATGGTCAGTTTTACTTCCACTTCTGATGATAGTCACAATTTATGGTTTTTTTTTTTTTTTCAGCTATTTGCACACAGTACTTTGATTTTCTGATAGTTATTGCGTTTATTTTTGTTCTAAAAAATGTTCTTCTTTCATCTCTTGAATTGTGGTTGAAATTTAGGGATGAAGATGTTGCTTTTTGGTATTTGAGGGGAATATTTTAAAATTCAGCTTCTGAAAGCTGTAATTCTGAAGGCAAACCATTTATAAAAGGTAAAATAGAATTAAGGCAGAATAATTCAAAAATATTTTTCAAGGTGAAAATGTCAAAGGCCTGAAATAGGATATTAAAGCACTCCTTTCTGATCATAAAGATAACTTTGGTCATAGAATAAAGCTGTATTTGGTGACTGCCTTAAGCTTCAAGGTGGCCTCATCAATTCTTTTTAAAGTGCCCACTTTCAATTTCATCCACACTATCTGAAAAACAAGAAACAAAGTGAAACAAAATGCATCCCACACATCAGTCTCTAGCCCCTTGCTCCTTCCCCTCTTTTATTTTTCCTTCTCACTGTAATATAAATGCCATGAGGGCTGGAGCTAAGTGCCTGTTATTCTTCTGTGAGTCATCAGTGCCTAGAACAATACTTGACCCATGTACACATTTGATACATTTTGAATGGATAAATGAATGAATTTATTTCTTAACTTCTTCAGTCTATTTCTATAAATAGTAAGGGAACTTTAAATAAAAATATCTGTTTAACTCATTTCCAAATAATTTTAAAACACCACAAATAGAATTAAAAAGAAATAATGAACTAAAGACATTAAAAGTCTAAGAGAATAGTTAAAAATATAATTCAAGAAAATTTCCTTGAAATAAAAGAAGTCTTGAATTTATATATTGAAAAGGCATACCATGTGCCAGGCAAAATACCCCAGTGTAGTCAGCACTGAGGCATAGCCTAATAACGTTATTAGAGTTTGAAGATAGCAAGTGAATGCTATGGCAACAAAACAAAAAGATCAAGTCACACTTAAAAGGAAAACTATTGTGGTGGCTTCAGATTTGGTGGTAAAATTTAGTTGACAACTACTAACACATACTTTAGGAAAGAAAGTGTGAACCTGGAATTGATATCTGGCCAACAAGTCTTTCAAGTGCAAAGGCTACTATCAGTTTTAAAAATCATACAAAAATTAGGGTATATTTTTTAATGAGCTTTTCTTCAAGAAACTACCAGTGGTGACTGTCAACATTAATGTACAATCATATTAGCTGGGGATGTTGCTGTAAGGCAGATTCTAATTCTGTATGCCTGGGGCAGGGTCTAATATCCTGTATATCTAATAATGTCCCCAGATGCTGATGGTGCTGCCCCAGAGGCCACACCCTGCTTAGGAAGACAGAGTGTACATATTTCAGCCATGTTAGAGATAACTGGAATAACTACTGTAAAAGCAGTGGCAATGAGTCCTAAATGCATTACCTGTGGAAGTAGGATTCAAAGAGTTATGGGATTAAGGTGACAGAACAAAATGTAAATATCACACATATTGACAATATAGAAGTGACACAACTAACAAAACTTGAGGGTAGTAGAAGGAAAGATGGGAGACAGAATAAGTTGATTAAATTTTCTCACAGTCTCAATATTAACAGCTGGGAGAAAAATATATTTAAAACTAACATGAGGAAATCAACACAAAGAAAGACCATACTTAGAAAAAAAATGAGTGCTAGAGGAGAGAGAAGAAAGAAGAGAGGAAACACAGAGTTATCACTATTCATAGTAAGGAATTAATAGATGCTATCTAAAGAAATAGTGTTATGATACAAAATAATAATGGCAAAGTTATGCAAAAAACAAAAAAAGTGTTTAAAAATATCAAAAGGACTGTACCCAAATAACAAAATAAATAGGGCATATATTTAAACAAACCATAAAAACAGAAAAGATAACATATAATAAAATTAATATCAAATATCTGCTATAACAGTAATTGTAAATGTGAAGAAACAACACAGAAATGCAAACAAAAAGAAAGCAGGGGTTGCAATCTTAATATTGAACAAAGCATAATCTAGGACAAAAAACATTAAATACAACAAAGAAACAATATTATAAAACCATAGGGTGCAATTCAAAATGGAAATGAAACAATTACAAATATCTATAGACCCAAAAACATACTAGCATTATTCATAAAGAAAAAAATTATAGGTGATTGAAGGAGAAATAGACCAAAATATGCTTGTTGTAATAAAATTTAAGTCACTTCTCTGTTATGACAAACCAATAGGACAAAAATTAGGTAAGAATATAAACGACCTCAATAACTTAATTATTAAAGTATACCATTAATTTATCTTATTTTCAAATAGGGAACTTTATGAATATTAACCATATATTAAATAAAAAACCAAACTTCAGTAAATCAAGAAGAAAAAATAATAGTACAGATACCAAGAAAAATAAGCTTTCCCTCTGGAAATTTAGAAGCTGTTCCTTAACAAGGAAATACAACCCAAAATTGCAATAACAAATAAATCTAGACTATATCAATGAAAGCACCATACATCAAAACCTAAGACATACAGCTAGATCTCTGCTTAGAGGAAATAATAAAGCCTTAAGTATTTATATCAACACAAAATAAAAATTAAAACAAAATAATTAAACAACTAAATCAAAAAGTAAGAAAGCAAACCAACAATGACAATGAAACCGCAGGAAATTACAAGGAAGTAAACTGTGAAGACAAAAGCAGAGACTGAGTTAGAAAACAGAAAGCAGTTGAACTAATAAATGCATATTTGGTTCTTCAGAGGAAAATAAACAAAAAACAATAAACACTATGTTCCGGTTTGCTTATGCTGCCTTTTTTGCAAAACACCAGAAATGGATGGGCTTTTATAAAGGCTGTTTATTTGGTTACAAAGTTATAGTCTTAAGGCCATAAAGTGTCCAAGGAAAGTCATCAACAATCAGGTACCTTCACTGAAGGATGGCCAATGGTGTCCCCAAACCTCTGTTAGCTGGGAAGGCACATCGGTGATGTCTGCTCCAGAGTTCTGGTTTCAAAATGGCTTTCTCCAGGATGTTCCTCTCTAGGCCACAGCTCCTCTTCAAAATGTCACTCTCAGTTGCTCTTGGGGCATTTGTCCTCTCTTAGCTTCTCCAGAGCAAGAGTCTGCTTTCAACAGCCATCTTCAAACTGTGTCTCATCTGCAGCTACTCTCTGAGCTTCTGTGCATTCTTCAAAGTGTCCATCTTGGCTGTAGCAAGCTCGCTCCTTCTGTCTGAGCTTATATAGGGCCCCAGTGAACTAATCAAGGCCCATGCTGAATGGGAGGGGCCACACCTCCATGGAAATTATCTAATCAGGGTTGTCACCTTCAGTTGGGTGGGTCACATCTCCATGGAAACACTCAAAGACTTACAATCTAATCAACACTAATACATCTGCCTCCACAAGATTACATCAAAGAACATGGTGTTTTGGGGGGCATAATACATCCAAACCGGCACATACTACCTTTAAATTTAAGAACAAAAAAAAAAAAAAAAGAAAAGAAAAGAAAAGAAAGAATGCAAATTAAGTAATGATAAGGAAGAACTTCCTACAGAAAAGAAGTAGTTAAAATAACCACAAGAGGCTACCTTGGTCAGTTCTTGACAAATAAAATTTAAAATCTGGATTAATTTGTTAATTGTCTAGAAATAACTTACTAAAACTGATCCCAGGAAAGGTATAAAATCTAAAAGGGCAAGATGTCTTGGAAAACAAATAATTTGTGGGCTTCCTCTTAAGTATCAAACCCAGATGTTTCTATAGGGTAGTTCTACCAACACTTTCAAGAACAGATACTTTCTATAATAAGAAATATGCCAGGGGAGAAACTAAGATGGCGGCTAGGTGAGACAGGGCGAAGGAGCACCTCCATGAGAAACACTAGATAAGGACCAGAGAGTGACCCAGAATACCAGTTACAGTGATGCACCAGCTGGACGAGGTCTGCTAGTTCCCAGGGGCCGTATACTTGGTGAAACTGGGAGTCCGCATTCTAAAACGAGTGAGTAAGCTGGCTGGAAGTCCTGCAGCCGTGCAGTGATCTGGGGAAGCCAAGGTTTGGCGTCTGGAGACTGATGGGCTCTTTTAATAAAAAAAAATAAAAGGGAAAAACCCAGGAGCGGCTGCAGCTACAATTGTGGGAACCACGCAGTAAAACACAGCAAGAGGGGGCTGGGCCGGCCTCTTAGAGTCTGGCCTGGAAGGTAGCCCGCTGCAGATATCCCTGGGGCCGGGGGAATGGAGGGGAGAGCCAGAAGCCGAAAGAAACCCCGCGGCTAGCAGCTCGCTCCTGGGAGGGCTGGATAAACTCCTGCCTGGATCCATGCCCACAGCCCAGAACCCACCAGTTGTCCCAGAGCTGGGAAGGAGGAACTGTGTGAGGAGGAGGGTGTGGTGATGCCCCGTTTGGCCATTTTTGCATCAGGCTGAAAGCGAGCCGGCACAGCCTGGCGGCCTGGGGCTGCCCTTGAGGGACGGCATGCAGTGGTGACGTAGCACGGCATTCCCTCGGCAGGGCTCCTGGAGGATCGTGGCTGGGTGGGGGGACCCGCTCGGAGAATCCAGGGACACTACGCCAAGTCCAGTGGTTTGTGGGACAGCAAGAGAGAGGGGCTGGGGCTGAAATGAAATGAAGGCTTGGACTCTTGCAGTGGCCTTGAATCTCCGGGAAACAGGGGGATTTGAATATTGAGGCTGTCCTTCCTCCCTGGCTACCTGTACAAGTGCCCCGCATTCAGGGCAGAGGGCTCCAGCAACACACCCAGACTGAGTTCTCTGGCTGGACTCCACAAGAATCATTTCCCCACACACTGCGGGGACAAGGTGGAGAACTGACTTGAGAGGTATAGGTGACTCACAGACGCCATCTGATGGTTAGTTAGAGAAAGTGTACATCACCAAACTGTGTTTCTGAAAAATTAGATAGGTTTTTTTTACAAATTGAAAGAACCCTGTCGAGCAGAGCAAATGCCAAGAGGCCAAAAAACAACAGAAAATCTCAATGTATATGATAAAATCAGACGGTATGGAGAATCCAACTCCAAACACACAAATCAAGTTATCAGAAGAAACAAGTTCCTCGCGGAATTAATCAAAGAAATACAATTGAGGAACAAAAACATGGCAAAGGATTTAAAGGACATCAAGAAGACCATGGCCCAAGATATAAGCGACATAAAGAAGACCCTAGAAGAGCATAAAGAAGACATTGCAAGAGTAAATAAAAAAATAGAAGATCTCATGGAAATAAAAGAAACTGTTGGCCAAATTAAAACGACTCTGGATATTCACAATACAAGACTAGAGGAAGGCGAACAACATCTCAGTGTCCTAGAAGCCCAAAGAACAGAAAATGAAAGAAGAAAAGAAAGAATGGAGAAAAAAATAAAAAAAAATCGAAATGGATCTCAGGGATAAGATAGATAAAATAAAACGTCCAAACTTAAGACTCATTGGTGTCCCAGAAGGGGGAGAGAAGGGTAAAGGTCTAGAAAGAGTATTCAAAGAAATTGTTGGGGAAAACTTCCCCAACCTTCTACACAATATAAATACACAAAGCATAAATGCCCAGCAAACTCCAAATAGAATAGATCCAAATAAACCCACTCCAAGACATGTTCTAATCAGACTCTCAAATACTGAAGAGAAGGAGCAAGTTCTGAAAGCAGCAAGAGAAAAGCAATTCACCACATACAAAGGAAACAACTTAAGACTAAGTTGTGACTACTCAGCGGCCACCATGGAGGCGAGAAGGCAGTGGCATGACATACTTAAAATACTGAGAGAGAAAAATTTCCAACCAAGAATACTTTATCCAGCAAAACTCTCCTTCAAATTTGAGGGAGAGCTTAAATTTTTCACAGACAAACAAATGCTGAGAGACTTTGCCAATAAAAGACCTGCCCTACTTCAGATTCTTAAGGGAGCCCTACCAACAGAGAAACAACAGAAAGGAGAAAGAGATGTAGAGAATTTTAACAGAAATATATAGTACCTTACATCCCAAAGCACCGGGACGCTCATTTTTCTCTAGTGGTCACGGATCTTTCTCCAGAAGGGACCATAAGCTGGGACATAAAACAAGCCTCAAGAAATTAAAAAAAAAAAAAAAAAAAAAAAAAAAATTGAATATATTCAAAGCACATTCTCCAACCTCAATGGAATACAAATAGAAGTCAATAATTTTTGAACTGTAACTCCACTGTTTACTTCCTACATGATATAAATTACACAAACTCTAATGACAAATCAGTGGTTTTGAACTCAATGTAAAATATGTAATTTTAGACAACTACATAAAGGTGGGGGAATGGAGGAGTATAGGAACATAGTTTATGTGTCGTATTGAAGTGAAGGTGGTATCAAAGAAAAACAAGATTGATATGGATTTAAGAGGTAAATTTTAACCCTCACAGCAAACACAAAGAAATTATCGGAGAATATAACCATAGAGATGAAATGTAGAGTTTGGGTTAAGAGAAAAGGGGGAAGGGGCAATGGGGAGTTAAGAAATGAGTGTAGGGTTGCTGTTTGAGGTGAAGGGAAATTTCTCGTAATGGATGGTGGGAAAGAGCATTACAACATTCTAAAGGTGATTAATCCCACTAATGGAAGGCTAGGGAGGGGGTGGAATGGGAAGATTTAGGCTGTATGTATGTTTCCACAACTGAAAAAAAATAAAATTAAAAAAAAGACAGTCTAAATAGATGATGATTGAATGCCAAGGAAGAACTTGTGTGGGATTGGAGGATAGAGGACAGGTGGCCCAAAGGAACACAGTTGAGACATAAGGTAAAGGAAATATAGAATGTAAGCTTTGTATCATTGTTGAATCTCTTGTACTTCTTACGTGGGCTTAATGGGATTGCACAAAAGAATGTTCTTGTTCATGGGAAGTGTATACGTGAATTATAGTGTATGTTCAAGGATGTGTGCAGCTAGCTCTCATATGTTCAGAAGACAGAGCAATAGATGATGGATGATAGATAGGGAGGGAGGGAAAGAAATAGCGATGTGATAGCATGTTAAGGTTGGTGGATTGAGCTATTGGGGGACGGGGGTCAGGGTATGATGGAATTCTTTGTATGGGGTTAGTATTGTTTTTGCAACTGTTCCTATAACTTTGAATTTATTTCAAAATAAAAAAAAAGAAATATGCAGAGCCAATGTGAATAAAACTTTGAAAGAACATAAAAGGACATTAAAGGACATGAAAGATAATTTGAACAATTGATAAAATGTGTAGTAGTTTTAGATAGTAGACTCAATGTTATAAAAATGCCAATTCTCCCTAATTTAATTTAAAATATGGTCTGATCCTGTTAAATATATTAGTGACAATTTTTTTTTTATCAGACAAATGAATTCTGAAGTCCATACAGGAAAATAAACAATCAAGAATAGTTAGGAGAACTAGAGAGAAGAGCAACAAGGTGATCCAGATCTACTTAATATATGATATCAGTGTGGACAGTGAAGGGTCCCACAGCCTGATGAAATTGAAGAGAAATTCCAGAAATGCACACAGGGATTTGTTATATGATAAAGGAAGCATCTTAATTAAGTGGGGGAAAATACAGGTATTTAGACAGCTAAGTAACCACTGAAAAAATATGTTTGAATCCAGAGCTTATATATCTTATAATGTTGGATAGGATAAACTTCAAATGAACCTCAGTTTTAAATGTTAAAAACAATGAAGGAACAAAAGTATTTTAGGAAAACATGGAAAATGTCTTAATAAGTTTTGAATGGAGGAAACCTTACTATGAATCAAAAGCCAGAATTCACAAAAGAAAAGAATTCTCCTAAATATTAATGAGAGAAGACACAAAAAAGAGTTGACAGAAAAGAAAATACAAATTTCCTTTAAACGTATCATCCTCATTGACAATAAGAGTGGAGATACCATTTTTTAAACCTGAGAAGGGCTAAAAATATAATAGTTTCATAATGCATTCTGTTAGCAAATCTCAATCAGTACTCGTGGAGAGCGTTAATTATTAAAACCTTCATAGGACAATTTGTTAATAGCTATGAAAATACAAATGCATTCCATCTTATGAAATGGCAATTTTATTTCTGGAAATTCAACTGTTCAGTAGAGCTGATAATCAGATTATGAGCACCAGTATGACCACAAGTTGTTAAATACTTTGTTAATCTGAACTAAAGATATATTTGCACACAAGTGAAGTAATATATGTATAATGTTAATCATTTCAGCACTTTTTTTCAGGTGCAAATGTTGGGACAAAGCCAGATATCAATCAGTAGAGGACTGGTCAAATAAATTATGGTACAAACATACAAGGGAATACCATGCAGCTATAAATTTTTTAAAAAATGAGAAATCTTTCTAAGTATTTGTATGGAAATAACTATAAACTTTATTATTAAATGGAAAAAGAAAAGTATAACATGGTGTGTATTGTATGCTACCTTTTGTGGAAAATAAGGGATAAACTAATTTTATATATATATGTGTATGTTCATATTTACTTATATATTCATAGATAAAGTCTAGAAGTCTATATATTAAACAAAACAATGTTACTTATGGTGGAAATGAGGTGGAAAGTGGGTGAAGAAGCACAAGTTTTTTATTGTCTTCTCTTTATTTATATAATATTGATATAAAATAATTTGTAAAACCTGCAAATGTGTTATCTACTCGAAGTTTAAATATTAAAAAATCTAGAAAAAAGTGGAATGCACAGAAAGCATGTTTTGGTTTCAAGGAAATAAAAATAAATGCATACTTTTTTTGTGGGATATTTGTCAAAAATATATTTAGGTTAAAAGATAAGGATATATGGAAATATTTATTGCTCGGTATATAATTGCACTGTTGTTTACACTGACAGATTATTGGAAGCATCCTAAAGACTGATACAACCACACAATGAAAAGCCCATCAATAGTTAAAATGATGTTGAAATATAATACTTAAAGATAAGGAAATGTATTCATGGCATATCATTAATAGGCTGGGGGTGGCTTACGAAGCAACTTAGATAATGATATTTAAAATAAGATTTCATATCCATAAAATATCTTTAAATAGAAAATTTGGAAAGCATGCTGTTCTGGTTTGCTAAAGCTGCCATTATGCAAAATACCTGAAATAGATTGGCTTTTATAAAGGGGATTTATTAGGTTACAAATTTACAGTTCTGAGGCCTTAAAAGTGACCAAACTAAGGTACCAACAAGAGGATACATTCGTTGAAGAATGGCCATTGGTGACTGGAACACCTCTGTCAGCTGGGAAGGCATGTGACTGGCGTCTGCTGGTCCTTTGCTTCCGGGTTGCATTTCAAAATGGCTTTCTCCAAAATGTCTCTGGGCTTCTGTCTCTTTTAGCTTCTCTCACTCTCTGCTTGGTTCTCCTATGGCGTTTCTCTCTAAGCATCTGGGAGTCCTCTCTTAGCTTCTCCAGGGCAAACTCTGGGCTTCATCTTTTAGCTCAGAATCTCCAAACATCCTTCTGTCTGCATGTCCAAGCATCTCCAAGTATCAGCTTCTGTGTTGGCTGCCACACATCTATGAGTCATATCTCCAAGGAAACACTCAATCAAAAATTTCCACCCTAATCAAAATCTAATAAGTCTGCCCCCACAGGATTGCATTAAAGAACATGGCTTCTCTGGGGGACATAATATATCCAAACTGGCACACATTCATACAAGTTCTTTCACACATAGAGTGAAAAGAACCAGAAAAAGAGCCAGAAAAACATTCACTGATTGTTGATAGTGGTTCTCTCAGGGTAGTAATGGGTAAGTTTTTTTTGTTTTTTTTGTTTTTTTTGTTTTTTTTTTTTCTGGTCTCTGAAGTTCTTCTAATAAATACTTTAATTACAGAAACAAAAACAAACAAAAAAACCTCTTCAACATTTATTCAAGGCTTTGAATGGGCCATGAACTATATTAAGCATTTAGTGAGCAAAAATTTCACAAAACCACACAAGGTAGGTTTTATTAACCATTTTACAAATGGAAAACCTGAGGCTCAGCGAGACTAAATAACTTGTCTAATATTGCACCACTAGTCAGTATTAGATGCAGAACTCAAACCCAAGTCTGACTGCATCCAATGCTTATTCCTTGATCACCCTGCCAAATAATTCACGGAAACACTGTTTACAAATTGCAAAATATCTTTCCCACTAGCTCTTTTTTCATGGGTTAAATCCTTGCCTTGGTTATCATAACTTATGTTTCTATGGTGTTCTAATAATGTTTAACCATTCTCTAGTAGTAATTTAAATTAAACCATCTTACTTATGTGAATTATTTAATGTTTTTTTTTTTTTTAACAGATAAAATATGTTAATTTGTGTAAATGGTCTTCTGGGTGCAGATGTTCATACTGAAAATAGGCTTATCTTAAAAGCTGCCTGTCTTTCATTTGAGGCTCCTTTTATGTATGCATAGTTTATTTTTCTAATGCTACCTCAATATAGGAATACTTTTAAGGAGGCATTTGTGGCTAAATGAAAAAAAAAAAGCTCTCTTGGCTTTGGTAAATATTAATGAATTCGTAGAAAATCTTGTTACTGAAATGCCGCACTCTTTGAGATTTTTTTTTTTTTCTGCCACATTGGCCCTTTGTGGACCCTACTGCTTTGTTGTGGATTAGCATACTGGGTTGTATGTGCTATTGTGAGTTCTGCTTCAGCTCCTTTATGTGTGCTGACAGAAGGCTCACCTTGGTCTATTATCAGGAGAATCTTGGCATCTTAATAATATATTGGATTTCAGCAAAGAAAAAAGCAAATCATTCAGAAATAATTAATCTGACTTATTCGTTTCAAAGCTTCATTACAAAATGGACAGTGTTCATTAATGGTCATGTATATATTGTCATCATTAACAAAGAGAAATCCAACTTTTATTAATTTTTAAGTGAGGAGAAATTCAGAATTTGAATTATGTATGTCAGTATTCATACTTACATGATGTATGTGTAAAATTATTGGAGCACATGTGCAATTTGATTTAGGCATGATGTATCTTGTCCACACATGCAAATATTTTTAAAAGTCTTTTTTACTTTTAAGCAGTGATCTTTTTAAATTGTATTGAGTCAGAGAACTCAGAGAATATAATTCTGGGGTTATTATTACCTCATTGGTCATCCTTTAACAGCTGTGTTGTGAATGGTGGTATTACTATGTACATCAGGAATTCACCTATTTACTGACTTTATTCTACTGTACATAGCACTGAAATGTAGAAGAAATGAAGACAGTTTCCTTGATGACAGAATATAGGCATGACCAAAATTACCTCAAATAATGTTTTTAAAAAAAGTTTGTCATTCTTAGTTTTAACTCTATTAATTCAAGAGATTGTGTGAGCTTATAAGGAAATTATTTAGCCACACAGCTCTCTTGGCTTTGGTAAATATTAATGAGTCTGTAGAAATGTAATATGTGAGTCTGGTTACAAGAGATCATAAATTCACATCCAGTTTTTTTTTTTAAATGGGCCCATGTAATTAAAAAAAAATCAGGTGAAATAAAGCAGTTGCTTGAAAACATTTTATAGATAAGAGAAAAATGAATCATGCACTTTCAATAGTTATTACTAATCTTTCATTGCACACTTCTTCATCTACTTTCTCAGTGGTTCAATATACCATATATTTTTACTGTCATGAAGAGAGAAAAACTGACAAGAATTCAAGAATATAACAGGTGTATTTGGAAACATGGGCACAGAAATAATCCACTTTAAGTCTCTGCTCCAAAACCTTGCTTAAATTTTGTTCACAATGATTTGAATAAGGGTTTAGGGTCTTTTACAAAACAGCTTCTGGAAGAAGTTTAATCAGAGCCAATTTTGAGCTAAGGTTGTTGCTGGCTAATTTCCAATTGTTTATAAACCGAGTGTGAATTCCGTGAGAAACCACTTCAATAGTTTGAGAAAGAAGGAGGCAATTCCTAAGAATGATTTCCTAATCTGAGAAGCAGAGCTGACTGCAGGGAGAAATTTTAATAACTTCTAAAACTGCAGAAATACAGAATCTTGATGCCATTTCTCCAAGGTTGTATTCATGGTGAATTAGATAATAGACATCTAATGAAAGTCTGGAAAATACAAACAAGATCAGGTTTAGCTTTGATTATTAACAGTTTGTGTAAGGAAAATAGTACCTAATATAAACTGTAATAAATTCACTTCAAAGATTCTCTACTCAATTCAGCTGTATTATTAAAATTTTACTTTTATTTTTTTACAAGAGATAAAATCATGGCTGAAATCTGAATTGTTAGATGTATTGCTTTCTTATGTTAAGGTGCCTGGCCCTGGACCCCAATTCAAGGTAAAGTGTTTAAAAGGGGGAAAAGAGTTCTAAGATATTAAAACTGTACTATAAAGTTCTAAAGTTATGGAAACTTTATTTTAAAAGTTTGACTTGGATTAAGAAAATCCATCATAAAACCCAGCATTTACACAGAGGATTCATAAGGAGATGATCACTGATTTTACAGCTAGATTCTTTAGTTTTGCGAAAGCTTTTCTTTTCTTTTTTTTTTTAACATAGCTAACTCCTCCAATGCAGTTCAATATGATTTGGTATTTAGAAATTTTATGTAGACATAGCTTTTGATAACATGTTGGGGTAGTCAGAATAAAGAATTTCCAAAAATGCCTATGCCCTAATCCCTGGAAATTTTGAATATTGCTTTATATAGGCAAGGGGACTTTGCAGATGCAATAGAGATTAAGGACCTTGAGATGGGGAAATTATTCTGGATTATTTGGGTGGGCTGAATCTAAATCATGTAAGTCCTTAAAAGCAGAGAACCTTTCTTTACTGTGGTCAGAAGGTGGTCCAACTAGGGAAAACAGACACAGAGAGATGCAGTGTTGCTGGCTTTAGACATGGAGGAAGGGGACCTTGAGAAGGAATGTAGGCAGTCTCTACAAGTTGGAAAAGGCAAGGAAACAGATTCTCCCTGAGAGCCTCCAGAAAAGAACGTAGCTCTGCCAAAAGCTTGATTTAGCCCAGTGAGACCTGTGTTGGAATTCTAAACCACAGAGCTCCAAAATAATAAATCTGTGTTGTTTAAGCCACTAAATTTGTGTTAATTTGTTATGGAACCATAGAAAACTAATTCATGGTGTGGTAGGCTGAACAATGGCTCCCCCAAATACATCCATGTTCCAACCCCCAGAACCTTGAATCTTACCTTATATATTAAAAGGGACTTTGCAGATGTGCTTGAGATAAAGATCTTGAGATGGAGAGATGATCCTGGATTATCTGGGTGGACTGGTTGTAATCACAATGGTCCTTACAAGAGGGACTAAGGAGGACAAGGTGATATGATGATGGAAGCAGAGATTGGAGTCATGCGCTTTGAAGATGGAATAAAGGACCAGAAGCTAAGTTATTTTAGGTGGCCAGTAGAAGCTGAAAAAGCAAGGAAATGGTTCTCTCTTTAGAGCTGCCATAAGGAACTAGCCCTGCTAACACCTTGACAAGCCCTGCCTTCACCTAGCCCAGAAACTGATTTTGAACTGCTGATCTCCAGAATTATTAACAAATAAACCTGCATTGTTTTATACCACTAAATTTTGGGAATTTGTTACAGCAGCCATAGTAAACAAATACATACATGTTTAGAAGAGTGCCTGGCTCATTGTAAGTGCTCAACATAGGTGTTTGTCATTATATGTACTGGATTATTTTATTCCAGTTCAGTGTTTGCTGTGCTGCATCTGCATAGCTGTATGATGTTGAAGCAGATGTCTTACTTCACTGGGACTTTTGAGTCAAGTGGTCAAAATCAGAGCTTCAAAAAAGGAAACCAGAGATTCTGATGGAAACTTACTAATGGGAAATTTCCTGAAAAAAAAAATAAATAAGAAACATGGGCACAACCCCTTCTGGTCTCTTGGAGAGTTGTATATTAATTTTTCAGGCTCTGAAAGATCACAGTTTGAAGACATCTTGGCCAGATGATTTATGTCCCTTCTAGCTCTAAAATTACAGCATCAGAGCTCATCCTTTCATATGAGGAAGATGATATTATGCCCATGAAATACAACAGCTAGCAGGCTCCTGTGGGGATGGAAACAATGACTTGGTCCCTTTCACCACGAACTCAGTCAACTGAAATAACCATTCAGGCTTCCCGGCTGCTTTCAGCTTTTCACTATCGGGGGTTTGTCCTTTACATCTTGACAGAAGAACCCCTGCATTTATCTTCTGTTGTGGTCATGCGTGTTTGGTGAATCATATTTTTTCTTTCCAGAAGAACTGGCATGTAAGAATTAAAAACGAAAATGAGATTTAATAGCACTTGTAAAAGTAAGATAAATTTCCAGCCCTTTTACAAGGGTTTCTTTTCTTGCCAAACAGTTTGACCTAAAAGGTACTCACTAAGTGTAGCTTATAATACCCTTATTTGGATTAAGGTTGATGAAATTTACGTTTTGTGAACCATGACATTTGCATTGGGAAGGCGTGTGTATGTGTGTCTGTGTTCAGTCTATAACGTGTAAGTATACATGATAGAACCTATATCTGCCTCATATATTTCATTCTGCTACACTCATGCTTAGTTATTTGACAGATACCTTTATCTCCCATGGCCTCATGTAAAGTAATGAATCAAATTTTACCGTTGCTAAAACTAATTTGAGGTCTTCTGGGAATGCTTACCCTTTTCAATTCAGTACTAAGTATCAGTATGCTACCCTTGTGTCGTGAAAGAGTTAATACAGATTTCAGAAAAGGGGTCTAATTTACTGACTAACGATATTTTTTCATAAGAAGCACTTGGCTTTGTGGAAAAGACTTTCATCTTTCTGCTCTGTTGGTTAATTCAATTGAATTTTCATCCAATCTACATTGTTTCATTATAATTACAGCCAGTCCCTCATCTTACAAAAAACCTGTTCTGTTCCAAAATCTCATTTGTGGGTTGGTTACTTGGAACTTTGAAGGTACTTTTCAGTAGAAAAATAAAAGCTACAAATGTTGGGTGTGTTCCTGGAATAGCCCACAAAAGCCAGCCGAGCCCTTCGTGTGCCCATGGCACTCATGCTGAAAGCAAGACTGACCAACAGGGGCAGCAGAGAATATGGTTGGAGCATGCTTTTCAGGATCCAAGCTGGGAGGCCTAGAGACCATTCTTTTACTGCAGTCCTGCCAGTAACACAGTGGACTTTCCTATCTTTGCTTCCCCAGCATAAGTGGATGGGAAATTAAGACGTGGCCTGATATCATCCAGCAGCAGTCTCACATTGCTTGGAGTAGGGGTTGGAATAGAAGGTGGAACACTTGAGAGACAGGTTGAGGGTATGAAGAGTCAGAATTGTTTGTAGGTCATGAAGGTGTGGGGGGGAGGTTAGGATGAGGAGTAGGGAGAAAGGTTGAGAGCTAGGTGAGTGGGTGGGTAAAGACCGGAAGCTAGTTTAGGTTTAAAGGCTCCTGCACCCCTCGCTCCCTCTCACAATTAGGTACAGATTCCTATTCAACCAGGTAGGATTGCTTGGTAAAAAGGTGGAATTCACCAGTGGTTACAAGAAGCAACCCACTTTTTATGCCATCCCTTTTTGCCTCTGAGACTCTTGCTGAGGTGGATGGTGGGAGGACCAAGGGAGAATCTCAGAAAAGTGATTGAGGGTGTTTGTGGAGGTGTGACAGAGGTCCTCCTCAGGCAGTGGCATAGAAAGGTTTGCCACTTTGGTTTGCCTCTGCCCTCAGTCCTGCTGGCACAATGGGGTAGATTTTGAGGGACATGAGAAGGGCTAAGAGTTTGAGGGTCTCAGTAGTAGAGAAAGTGAACTCCTTGCAGCAAGCATGAAAGCAGAGGGATGCTTCCTGCATTTCTATTAGGGCAATATCCATATGTTAATCAGAGATCAGACCAACCTAGACTTCTTGCATCTGGCTTCACCTGTAGAGATTCCAGAGAATTTTCTTGGGAGGAAGGGAAGCAACTCTCAAATATTTATTTGGAGCAAAGCACATGACTTTCTAAGGCAAGCTCTGTAATTTTAGAGGTGAGATTTGGTGCAAGGCATACCAGATATATGAGACTCTCATAGAGAGCCCCAGGTAAGGCTGCTCCTCCCTGTCTTTGGTGTTATTCTTTATCTCCTTCACCTAGTTAATTCCACTCATCACTTAGCATGTTGTTTGCTCAAGGAAGCCTTTCCTGAACATCTTGCCCACTTAGACTGGGTCAGGCTTTGAAATACAAACACTCCCGTGACATAGATTACTGCTGCTTTTTATTATTTGTCACGACTGTAAATTTGCTACTCATTGTAGAACGAGTTGTTAAATGATAGTCTCCTCCACTAGAAAATAATCTCCGTCAAGGCCAGGACTTGGCAGTAACCACTGAGTCGAAGTGCCTAGCACAGTGCCTGACATTTGGTTACTGCTCAGTAAATATTTGTTATGAACTATTGAGAAGCAGAAAGCATGTGTCCAGCATGTCTGTGTGAAGTGGAGTCACCGTTAACGCATGCATTTAGCTATTAAAAAACCCAAGTAGATATATTAGTTTCCTAGGGCTGCCATAACAATTTACCACTAACTGGGTAAATTAAAACAGAAATTTCTTTCAGAGTTAGGGAGGCCCAAAATGAAGGTGTTAGTAGGACCGTGCTCTCTCGGAAGGCTCTAGTGGGGAATTCTTCCTGGCCTCTTCCAGCTTCTGGTGGCCTCACATGTTCCTTGGTTTGGGGCTGCTTGACTCCAAGTCTGCTTTCATCTTCCCATGCCCATGCATCGCTCCTGCTTTTCTCTCAATTATCTACCTTTCTCTCATAAGGATACCTATCATTGGGTTTAGGGCACACCCTTAATCTAGGATGACCTTAAGATCCTTTATTAATTATACCTGAAAAGTCCTTTTTTCCAAATAAGATCACATTCACGGCTTGTGGGAGTTAAGACCTGGACATATCATTTTTGGGGGCACTATTGAACTCACTCGAATAGGGAACAGAGGAGATTCAATAATTATTAAATAAAAGAAAATGACTTAAATATCTTGTTGCTTGGTACAAGGATGGACACTAGCAAGTCTTTAAATTATCTCAAGAAGTTTGTCTATTTCTGTGTTTAAAATGTACCACTTGTCTACCCAGTTTCCAAAATAGCATTTTGAGTTGAATTGCCTTTTACTATTTTAAGGTGAGAGAGTTGCCTCTGGCTTGCTGCAGTGAGCAGGTCGTGGTGCTTGGGCAGGGGGCAGGAATAGCTGGTAGTAACAGTCACCATCTCTGCCATCCATGCTCCATGACTGTCCCAGCAGCTAAGGAAAAGCTAGATGCACCCGTAGAAAGCAGGGCTGCAGAGATGAATAATGGGGCAGTATGGGTTTTGGAACTTGAGATCAGCTACCCCAACTCATTAATTTATAGGAATTCATATGCTTCACAAAGGAACTTCTTTAGCTATCAGATCTCTTATCTCTTATGATTCCATTCATTTATTTTTTTCCCCTTTGGGGTTTGTCTCATACAAACGACACGACATAATGACACAAGCACTACTACCACAGTGCTTATTTCTTTTTACCTGTGGAGAAAGTGCCCTATAGCCCATACCACTTGAATGTTAAATGTCCCAGCATCTCTGCAGCCCATGTATCATGTACTCTATAATGAAAATATGCTTAAATCCCCACCCCTTGTATTTGCCATCAGAGCGTGAGCAAGTGTTGACTTGACAAAGCACTCAGATTGTCTCAGTGCCCTGGAGACAATTTGATGTGAATTATGCAGCTTAGATTTACTAATAGAATTTTAGAAAGAAAGAAAAAAAAAAAAAAGAGAGAGGGAAAGGGAGGGAGAGAGAGCGACGGAAGGAGAGGAAAGGAGAGGGAGGGAGAGGGAGAGAGTGAGAGAGAGAGAGGAAGGAAGGAAGGGAGGAAGGGAAAAGAAAAGAAAAGAAAAGAAAATGCCATTCAGATACAGGTCACCAGAAGATTAGAAATATTATATTTAACTAGAGTAAATCTCAAAGATTAATCTCCATATTGCCTTGAATTTCAGAAAAACACCACAAATGTAAGATGTGAACAATGAATAGAGTACTATTGCATAATTTTATCCAAATTAAAGGTAGGAATTTGCAACTAAATTTGTAATTCAGAAAATGTCAATAAAACATGAATTCTAAATTGTCTGTTTATTCCTTTCTTAAATACTGATTCCATTTCAGTAATATGAGAATGCTTCATTTAATCTTATATAACCTGCAAAATAGGTTTTTAGCATTATTTCTGATCAGGAGTAAACATTAATTTTTCTAACAGAAATTGGTATCTTGGGGGAAATTTTATTATTTATTATTATTAATATAATAGACTTTTAAAAGTAATATGTTTTTTATGAGAAATCTGAGCATTTTGCTAGCTTTGGAAATTATCCTTATTGTATACCTCTTAATTTTATATTTTATAAAAGGGTCCTACTTTTAGAATAATAAAACATACTATGTATATCTTATCATATTGTGCAAACATATTTGGAATTTTTATGGAATTAATTTAGAAACTGTAAAATAATAGGAAGTTTGCAGTGACTTTCTAAAAGTTACTGAAAACTGTTGATGTTGCATCCAAATATTGTTATGCTACATTAAATTTTACTCTTCAAAATTCCACTCTCAGTAGAATAGTAAAATATTTTGTCTACTGTTGTCAGAATTTGTAATATTCTAATCAATTATTTTATAATTAACTGAAATAATCATTGTATAATTAAATACAGGTCAAGATTAAAATCGATTATTTTATCTTTTAAAAACAGCCTTATAAATGAATAACAAATAACTAATCTAGCTGATGACAGATGAATCTGATTTTTCTTATTTGTCTTCATTTTAATTTTACAATTTTTAACCTTCTATTTGGTCTATTAGACCCCATATATAAGGTGCAATTGGAGTTTTTCTTTCTCCCCCTAGTCAGGCCTTTCATTGAAGAATGGTAGGATCTTTTATCAGTAAGATGACACTTAAGAGTATATTCTGCCAAACTTTAACTGAACTTGAATTTCGTATTTGTGAAGTAATCCCAACATTCCTCAGATTCCCTTACAAAGCCTTGTAGCCTCACCCTCCGCATATATCATCATTAATATGATTTCTATACCATGTTTTCTAACCTCTCAAATGACATCAATTATATCTTCCTTTTTTTATTTTGGAAATTCATTTTCTCTCTCTTTTGGGGGATCCTTCCTATTGCTTTTTGACTCATGATTAAGCATTAACCATTTGAGACACCCAGGTATGTGCTTCTCCCACTACTCTGTCTCTTTCCTTCTCTCCATAGCCAAGTTGAACTACACCAAATAGTTGCCTATATCATCAAACCAGGAGAGAGCTTTTTAGTCAATGTGTCAGTTTTCTGTTTCCAGGACAAGGCTGCATAATAAGCAATGACAAAATTTGAGGGGCAAATAATAGTAAGCACTTACGCAGTTCTTGCATCTGTGCATCAACTGGACCACTGGGCTCTGTTCCACTGCCTCCCTTCCTTCGAGGACCCACTGGCTAGATCAGGCATGTCCTTTCTTGTGGTGATTGCAGAAGCACAAGAAGGTGAGTGGAAATGCTTAGAATCTGCATGACCTCAATTCTATCTCTTCCTTTTGGCCAAAGCAAGTGACTTAGCCAAATAAATTCAAATGAGAAAGTATATTCCTTCTCTTTTAGTGAGGAAACTACAAAGTCATATGGTAAAGAATGTTGATGCATAGGAAGGTGAAGGATTGGGGTCGATAAACAATCGACCATGGCAATCTTACATATGTTCACAGTAGCAATGAGATCTTTTCCTCTTTTGGGGAATACTCTCTTTTTTCAGCTTCCATGGTAAAACATTCCCTTGATTTTCACCCCGTCTTTTTGGCCTACCCTATTCGGTCTCCTTTGCCAATCTATCCTCCTCAAGACTTGGTTGGAATTTCTCAAGACCTTGTGCTACACTTTTTTATTTATTTTTAAATTTTTATTCATTAGTTAATATCATCCATGTTAATGGGTTTTGTTGTCACTGAAATAAAGATGTATCAGAAATGCTTAAATTTCTCCTCTGAGTCCAGAATCACGTGTGTGTGTGTGTGTGTGTGTGAGTGTGTGTGAGATAACTGTGAGACAGCTCAGATTCAACCTAAATTTAAAGCATTCCTAATATTTATCCATTCCATCTCTAACTTACTCAGTGCTCCTTAGCTCAGTGAATGGCACCACATCCATTGAATTATACAAGCCAGAAAACTAGGAGTCATCCTTGACACTCTTTCAGCTACAGCAATAATTTCATCATTAAGCCCTATTAGTTCTATTGCCTAAATTGCTCTGGAATCCATCTGCTTCTTTCTATCACTATGTTTCCCCCCGCAAACTAATCTGCCATCATCTCTCACCTGGACTATTGTAATAATTTCTGAACCTCATCCCTTCTTGCCCCCATCTCATCTGTTCTCTGTGCTGCAGTCAGAATGATCTTATTGAAAAGTAAGTCTAATTATCTCCCCTTCTTTTCAAAACACTTCAGTGAATTCCCATTGAATAGAGATAAAACACACCTAACAGATCTATATGTTTCTGCCACTATCTCATGCTACGTTTAACTGTTTTAATTTGAAGTTACTCCAAAAGCATATTGTGAAACAAAGATTATGTAAGTACTCTATATGGAAGGTGAAACCAGGAAACAAGAGTGAGGGAACAGAAGACTAGGCAGAAAAAAGAAAAAGCCATTATGAGTGCTTTACTGAGATTGTCACTATAGGTAATGGTGGGTTGATTCTACAGGTCTCTGGGAAGTTTCTAGGACAGGACCCAGAATTATATGCCTGAGGAATGGGCAGTTAGTGCCATGTATCCACTAGCTCACCCATGGTGTATAAGTCCCCTACATTTGGGAGCTACACCTGTGCACGTCCATCCCATCTTTGCCTAGTTAACTCCTACTCATGTTTCATATCCCACTTCATTCCTGCAGCAGAGAACCCCTCCCCTAAAACAAAAAAAATTTCTTCCAGCTTCCTTAACCCGACCAAATGTCTCTACCATGCACTTGTACACCACCGCCTATACCTCCTTTTGTAGTGCTGAGTTTAGTGAAGAGTTTGCATTTTGAATTAATAAGATCTTGCTGCCCCTGTACTGCAAAGCTTGAGAGGACTAGGGGCAATGTCTGCTTTTGCTCATATTTTCTTACCAACCAGCAACCAACTCTATTATTGACATGATAATATGTGTTCAATATATTTTCAATGAATGTATAAGTGTGTGTGTGTGTGCATGTATGTGCACGTATGTTTGCATGTATGTATGTGCATGTATGTTTGCATGCATGCATATTTATGGTGAGAAACTGAATTGTCAGGGCTTAAATAAGGTTACTATTAATAGAAGAAAAGAGTATAATTTTAATCAAATTGCTTGTTCTATTTTTATGTATTGCTTTCTTCTAGTCCTTATATAGTCAGATTTTACTAGATGCACTCTGTTTAAAAGCAAGCATATTGAGAAAAGAAGAAAACGTAACTCTTATTTTAAGTCATCTTGATTGATCTCACAGCTAATAGTATTGATAGCACTTTCCTAAAGAAAGTAGTCACTGTGCAAAGATTACCAGGCCCTAGAAGACAGTCCTTTACAATCCTGCATTAATCACTGGAGAAGAGCTTCACATTTAACAGTGCTGGGCAATTTGAGGAGTTGGGTACTTAAAACAAAACAAAACAAAACATATATCCTATAAATTTCATGTTCCAAATCATACATTTCTTCTCAAACTGGAAACTGTAATTTTATAACAGGAAGCGTGTTGCAAAAATAAATCAGTTTTCAGTCTCTGGTTTCATGCTGATGTAAGATATCAAGCAAACATGGACTGGAGGGGCAGGTGGAAATCTACACAAAATATTTTTTAATGAAAATGAAATACTTCATGAAGGTAAGCTACCAGAAGCACATTATCAATATTCAATACATGCTTTCTGTATTTCTAGTTATCGTGTTGCACTTCATGTGACCCAGCATTAATTCAACAAATACTGATTGGACACTTGGCATATGGAGATAATATAGTGCTTCTGGTGAATAGGACGTGCAGGGTCTCCACCATCACAGAGCTTTTGATATAGTTGGCGTTATAAGCAGCAAAACTATTTCTCTGTTCTCTGAAATCATCTGCCAAGTCCATCATATCCTGATCATTTTTTTTTTTTTTTTTTTTTATTGCATGGGGTATAACCCAGAGCAATATGCTTCCAATTTGGTCTCAGACCTCAACCACTAGGAGATTGTGAATGGATGGATCATGAAGGTCATTGTATCTGTGAACCTTTCCCTGTCTATTAGTGGTAGCTAATATTCAGTTTCTCTCATGTTGCTTAGGGGCGGAAGGGACAAGGTGGTGATGGAGGAAGGGAGTAGGATACATAATATTTAGTGGGTGTAGAGTATTTCTTTTCATTGGTAGTTGTCACAGGTATATAAAGGGCTGTAATTGAAAATGGCTTGTAAAGCCATGAATTGAAGTCTTTGGGGCTCTAAAACAGTTGCCCCAAGAATGCTCTGCTCCATAGAGTAAGCATTGAGAAAAATATTTCGTTTGGCTTATTGTACATTTGAAATTGGAGAATATCTATCATTCTATGTTCCACAAACTCCTGCATGCAAGACATTTTTATGTACAGTGTGTTTTCTTGAGGGATGCCAGAAGGTGGCCCAATGGGAATTTAAGAGATACTACAATTTTTGCTAAGTATACAACCTGAAGAAATTTCCTTTTTTTTCCTTGCACATTAGTGTGCATTAAAAGGTTTACAGGTACCATAACCTTAAAAATGGCTCATAGTAACAATAAGCAAAGGCCATGCCACTTTGTCCCAAGGGAATACTGGCATACTTTCTGTTAGTTGACAATTGCTAAGTAATATATGCAACAGGTTTTGCCTTGGTGGGGTAACAACTATGGTTTAGGATACATTTTCCAATCTCTGTTATCAGAGATCATCCTTCTTAATTAAGACATATGGAGGAACTAGAGTGATGTGTGCTGGAGCCCAGACTATCAGAGGTAGACAATCCATTTTCTTCTGTTGCTCTTGCACACTAACCTTGGGCTATTTCTGATGACACCATCAGCCATCTTCCACTTTGGGCCATTTCTGATGAGGTTACCATCAACCATGTTCTCATCATTCCTTCTCTGGGGCATTTGGATGAGGTCAACTCATGGGGCACATTTCTTGCCTCATGTACTTAATAATTCCATAATTGCTCTTTAAATCAGACTGCCTAACAACTTCTCATGTTTATGTTTTTCACTTGTAAATAAAATTGCCTGAGAATTGCACCCTTTATGAATATTGGCTGCAATGAATTTTGATTAATAAAATCTAATTACTCAGTGACTTTATAGTCTTGTCTCCCAGGAAAACAGACTTAGGTTTTGGGATGGTTACTTAGGTTGCTTTTGAGAGGATCAAAATTTAGTACAAGGTGTGGCGTATGAATATTATTGCCAAAATGAATAAATCAGAAAAAATCAAAACTATTTTAATGGTGAGAACAGAACTGGTTATTATATTATTATATTATTCTTTGTAATTATATATACATTATTTTTCCTTTGGGGGAAAACACAGTTCTAAGGATCTTAGAGACTTCTGGGTCAGCATGTATGAATTTAAGAGGAAATTAATATTTCATCAACAGGACAGGTCTCAAAACACCTATGATTGCCCATTTCTATACCTAACAGTTTTTGTATATTATACTCAATTTAATCAATTTTGCTTACTAGATATTCCTGTATTTTTAAAAATTATCTTGTAAGACTTACTAGCATCAAGGGTCATTAAGGAAAGTTTAATTTAGTTAATTCATTCTGTTTTCTAAATGCATTACCCTTGTCTTTACCACTCTTTGGCAATCCTTCAGTGTTTTTCCGTTTCACTTAGGAAAATAACCCAAGAATCTTACTGAGACTTTTGTAGCCCTGTGCAATTTGGCCTCTACCCA
Organism: Choloepus didactylus; assembly: GCF_015220235.1. NCBI lineage: Eukaryota > Metazoa > Chordata > Mammalia > Pilosa > Megalonychidae > Choloepus > Choloepus didactylus. Next base: position 19,285,966 of record NC_051325.1, on the reverse strand, counting down.
AGTCTATCTCTTGCTTCTCCCTGCCCCACTAAACTCCAGCCACTTTGGCTCCCACTAATTCCTAAAATACATCAAGCTCTTTCCTACCTCCAGGTCTTACTACTTTCTGTTCCCTTTCCTAGGTTGCTCTTTGCATAGTTGACTTCTGTAAGTTTGAATTTAAGTATAAGCCTTCCTCAGAGTGGCCTTGTCTAACCACCTATCCAAAGTCAACATCCTGTGTTAGCTTCTCACAGGATCCATTTATTTTCTTCTTTGCATTTAACATGGTATGTGGTTTTAAAAAGTGTGTTGGCCTCTCCCACTAGGCTATGAGCTTCATGACGATAGGGGCATTATCTATCCTCTTTATTAATTATATTCCTGGTACTCAAAGTGTAGTTGGCAAAAAAAAAAAAAAAAAATTATGATAGATGAATTGTAACTAGAAGTTGGAAGCCTTATCAGTTCCTTCATGGTTAATTACTGACCTAGTTCCTAAGCTTGATCTGATGAGGCTTTAACCCACATGCTCTCAGCTGTATGAAAATATTTCTTACAAATATAAATTCTGATCTTGACAATATTATACTAGATACGTATAAATTTATCACAAAATACAGCATTTTTGAATTAAATATCACAAAGAAAATAATGTTGTCTTTTATAGTTTGGTTTCTTTCATTTGTTTTCCTTATCATGGTGGAAATAAGGAAGTAATACAAAGTTTTAGGACAACATAGCAAATGAATAATGCAGTTAAGATTTTAAAAGGAAATCTCTTTCTTTCAGTGACAGAGTACATTAAACCATATTTTATTGTATTTCACTTCTCTGTAGCAAATTGAAAAACAAAACAAAAAGGCACTGTTAGATAAATTTGAAATTCGAAGTCATAATACACTGAGATATACCTCAGGAATTTAAAAGAGTGCATACCATTTAATTTCAAGGGATTAAAAAATACCAATTTGAATCATAATGTTCTTATTTCCTCAGGTATTCATCTTGTTAAAGAAAATAGAGTCAATATAGCTCTTTTAAAAAATATATATAAACTTCCCTTATTTCAGATATATTGAAAGAGGAAAATAAACAGAGGAATTTTGAATTTCTAGTGCCTCTTTTATGTGTTTGTTTTTGTTTAACCAGCAGAACACTTGTTCCAGCAAATTTATGTAGCATTAACTGTTACTGATTTAACAAGTATTTTTATATCATTTATCATTTTAGGATAATTCCAACACTTATTTATTATGGAAAGCAGAAGTAATCTGCATAGGTTGTTCAATGGCAATTTCCTCCCAAGAATGTTCCCCTAAGTTCCACTGCTTATTAATACACAAAGTCCTGTATTTCCCCAGCCACATTAAGTAGCTGGATGCAGGTATGTGAATTTAGTGATACTCAGTATAGTTCAAAGCGTGGACAGAATATTTTTGTAAGACTGACTGGAAGATAATTAGTTCACATATTATAGATGCTCTAAAGCAGTTCGTGACTAAATCCTTTGAGGGACACATTACTTGGATAGCACTTTGGAAAAGTGGGCTTTGGAGTGCTGCTGTCTACTTGTGTAGACAGGATTTGAGTCATGGCACTATGGATCCCATCATTGGGATTATTCTAATGATATTACTGAAGATGCTGAGTAGCTCCCTAGATTTCAGTATTAGAAATAGTAGTTGTTATCCTTAGTTACTGATTTGTGTTTGCTTTTAAATACTATGATTCTTTTAATTGATCTTTTTTCTCTCTTTAGGTTGGCTTCTAGAATTTTTAGAACCAAATTTGGGGGCTCTCATGTTGTCCTAGTATTTCATGGCATATATCTGTTGGACGAATCTATCTACTCTCACCATCTTACTTTCCCTCTCCTTATCTCCTTTTTCTTGCTTATATTGAATTCATTGTATCTTGCTTAATTATATACTTTTATTAAGATAACTTAAATTCCTTTTTGGAACGAGGTAAGTTACTAATTCATTAATTGCTGTATAGATTGCTGTCTGGCTTATTGTAAATTTCAAGTCATTAGCACAACAAGAGAATTTATAAAGTATTTTTGATATGCTATTAAGCATATCAAACTAGACTTTGAGAAGGTCTTACATTGTTCATTATCTTAATGCATCTTATATTTGTGTTAATTTCCTTAAACAATTTCAACTTGATAGAAAGCTGCTGAGAGATTTTAAAGATAAAATAAGAGTTTTTGATAGCATAACTTACCTAATACAAAAATTAATTAATGATCTTGAAAATGACACCTCTAAAGTTTAGATAGGTATTCCACATCATCATTTGCATAACAATATCTTAATATGCTTTATCTTCATATTCATACAGTCTCTAACATACAAAGGTGTTTTTAAAAATTAAGTTATTTAGAGCTCAGAGTACATTTTTATGAACAATCAACTTTCTAAATTGTGGCTAGGATCTTTAGTTGGCCCATAAAAATCTGTTTCACCCATAGTATAGACAGAAAAATATTAATTTATAGTGAGCAATTATAGAAAATGCTATTTTACATCTTAAATTAGGAAAAAAAAACCCTCAAGATTTAATTTATTTGAATTTTTCCTAAGACAAAAATGGTTTAATTTGAAGATCAGGATGTTGATACACAAGTTCATGCAGGATCTAGAAAGAAATTCTGGATATATTTAAAGGGATTAGGGATTATTGTACTGTGCAATTTCTCTTCGCAATATGTTATCTTTCCCTTCTTGTTGTAAGTATGTCATTAGTTTTAAATACTTTTCACTTTATCAATCACAATGAAGTTCTCTTTCAACTTAAAAACGGAATGAGTAACAGAGGAGAGGAAGAGCAAAAGGTAGAGAATAAGTGAATTGATATTCCTGAGGCAAGCAGAAAAGAGCTGAGGAGGAGAATAAGACCTGTTGTTAAGGGGACGTATCGTGGGTATGAGATTGATTTATTTATACCCCTCATGAGAGATATAGAGGGTTCATGTATTGCACAGAACTCTCTTAATGGGATAAGAAGTGCTGGTGAAGAGCTGTTGGATAACAGAGGTCTCCGTATCACCAATAATTGCAGAAGTCCAAAGAGTCAAGTTGGGGACAGGGTAACTTGGAGGCAGGGTAGGGATCATGAGCAGATGACTATTTTTTCCTTTTGAGGTGTTTACAGGTTGGATGTTTGTAATCTGGGAAATGCTTGTATTTATAATCTTTAGCTTTAACTTACACTGGGCATAATTGATATTATAAGCATACAGAAATTATTTAAGATTTTCTTTTAAGTGTGAAGAGCTGGGAATAAGGGCTTGGTACATAGTAAAAAATCAATTAATGCTAATTCTTATTATTTTCTGGCATTTAATACAATTATCACTGTGAATTATTCTTTCTCATTATTTATTACTACCAAATTAACTTCTAAATTATAAGTTAAATGATTTTTAAAACATAACACAATGTGGCTTTCTTTAGTCCCTCCACCCAAATTCCGTTCAGAACTTCCCTCCCTCCCAGGTCTTTTAATCTTTGTCCTTGGGTCTCTCTTCTGCTGCATCATGCTGAGGTCTCTCTTATCCCTCTCCCCAAATGAATAGACATCCTTTATACGTCTCTATCCCCCCTCAAAGTCCCACACTTTTCCTCACCTTCTCTTTACTGCCTAATAACTAAAGACTGGTGTCTTTGCTTCTTATCACCTTTTGCTACTAATGTAATCTCAGCTCTTCAAAATAGGGCTCAGTTCCTTGAACTGTACTGAAATTGCTCTTATGGAAGCAACTAAAGATCTCCTTTGTACGGAATTCCATGGTCTTTTCTCTGATTTTACTGTCTTGGATGACTTTGCAACGAAGGCTGTCAGCTACCCTCTTCCCAAAACTCTTCCTCATGGTTTCTGTGACACCTCCTCTCACAACTCAGTCAACTGAAACCCCACACTTTCAAGTTCCATCTCATATGCTTGCTTCTGTGGGAGACTTTCTCTGGTTTTCCCAGCTGTCTTCCAATACCTTTTTGTCTTTATTTCTGTTGGAAAGCCTGTTTTCTTCATTAATTTAGACTTATTTGGGTGCTGTAAAGATCTCTGCTGTGGAGCCTGAGAATGGAGTTCTTAAGAATAGGACATTGTCTTTAAATGTCTGCAAAAACCACTCAGCAAGCAAATTCCTAGAAACATTTGCTGAGGATTGCCTTTCTTTTTGGATGTGATCTAGGGAGACCCTTTGTAGTGCATTATTAACAGTTGGGTCACAATATCTATTGTTGAGGGAAAAGATTGACAAACTTCGAATAATTGCCAGCATCATGCTGGTAACTGTGCTCCATTTTTGGTAAATACTCAGGATTTTTTACATTTATTTCAATGGCTTTGCTGCCCCTTTATCCAAAGTAGTTCTCACCTAAACTTGTTTTTTTATTCCCAGGATCCTCATTATGAGATGGCTGTTTCAGCTCATTGATATGCTAGCACAAGACTGTGTGTGCTGAATCCTGACACTTGTTTTATATTCCTTAGGTTCCTCTCCTGGGGTGTTTTTTCTGACTGCTGTATTAAGGCAGCCGATTTGAAATGCAGTTTACACCTGATAGGGCTGTAGATGCTTATTTTGAAAATATGCTTGTTGCCCTCGGATCTAAGGTGCCCATTAGAGTCCCAAAGCACAAACCCAGGAACTCCTTACTTTGTAAGCCCAGGAGCTACCATGTATTAGAAGAAGGTTTTATCAATAATGTAGACAAATCAACAAATACTTATGTATCCTGTAACTGGTAAATTGCACCAACATGAATCACCACCGTGTTCCCCAAATCTCTTCTCATCCCACCATAGGCAGATCTATTTATGTGACATTGTTGAATATTGTCTCTGGTGATGGATGTAAACCAAGGGCTGGCTATTCTCTGTCCTTTCAGGACCTCAGCTAGTTATCGTTGCCTCCTGCTGACAAGGCTGCTCCCCTTCTTGACTGGACTTTTCTTAGCTGTGCGTGGCATCCACAGTCTACCCCATGGAGAGATGGACTGTCCTCTCCATGCTAGTCAGGGATGACACAGCAATCTCAGCACAAGCCCCTACTCAGACCAGCACGTAGGACATCAGGGATTCCCTCCTCTTGAACTTATCTCTCCTCAAGTGTCTACAAGCTTAGAAGACTCTCCCAGGAGTGGAATTACGGTGTCTTTTCACAGAGTGACGGCAGATGTTTTCTTCTCCTTCTGCTCTTTTGGAATCAGAATAGCTAATGGCCCTGACTCAACTTATAGGATAGAAAAAAAAAAAAAATCAGACTAAACCAAAACAACACAACAAAACCCACCTACTCAGATGTCATTTTTAAAAATCTCTTGACCATAGGGAAGGAGTGCTTGGAAGGAGTGCTCTACAGTAGTCAGTAGTTCCCTGGTGTTGCAGTGCCTGGGTTGTTATAGAAGTCACCCTCTTAAATGACAGACAGAGAGGTGAACAAAGCACAGAATGGTGTAGGAAGTGCAATTACATTAGAGAACAGAAAAATAATAGAGCACAGAGCAGGGGTAGAATGTGCTTCACAGGATGGGTTTAGGACCAGATTTGAACCTGGAAATAGATATTAAGGAATGAATAGAAGTCAAAGAAATGATATATAAGAGATCTTTGTGTTATTCATATAACTTTTCTGTAATTTACAAAATGATTTTAAAATAAAAAGTCAACAAAAAATCACCAAGAAAGTGGGGTAAATGTAGAGGAAAGCCATTCACAGCTTATATAAAAAAGAATAGACTGAGGGAGAGGATAGGAGGTGGGGAGTGTGTGGAGGGGCTGTGGTCCAGGTGAGAGGTGTTGGAAGTCTGTACAAAGGAGGTAGCAGGAGGACAGTTCCTGAGATAGTAGACTAAGTCAAGGACTTAGTCACTGGTGGGATATGGAGAGAAGAAAAAAAAAGTGTTAAAGGTTTGGACAAGTTAAGAGAAGAAGGAATCCAGGAGAAAGAGCAGATCTAAAGGGAAGTGGAAGGAACTGTTCTGAGCAGCCTGTATTTGAGATGCCTGTTGGATTCCCGAGAGAAGGTATCTTGTAGGTAGTTATAGATACAAACCCACACTTGGGAGAAAGATAAGATATAGCCTGTAGATATGGATTTGAAAGTCTTTAATATAGTCAGAGTTTTCTTTCTTCCTTTCTTTCTTTCTTTCTTTCTTTCTTTCTTTCTTTCTTTCTTTCTTTCTTTTTTACAGTGCTACAGTCAGTCATTTCTTTCTAGAAATAGGGTTGGTTAGGTATTGAGTAAAGGCCACAATTGAGGCAAATGTGGAGGCAGTGATGTTGATAGTGGAATATAGTGAATCAGACTGCAACATTTTGGCCTGCTTGATATCTTTGTTTTATTATCAATTAAACTGAGTAACCAGAGCAAATGAGCTGTCAGTTTAGGCTAGAACATACCACAATCACAGAAGATAGTGAATTTAAATAGATTTGCAGGTATTTCATCTGTTAAATGACAGCTCATGTCTTACTAGCCAATAGTTCTTGAGGTCAAAGCTGTTTTTAAGAAAAATTGTCTTATCATGAGGCCAGTTGGGGACTTGAATAACTAATTCCCCTCGAATAGATTCATTTGGAGTTTCTTAACTTGGTATCTATCGCAAACCTCATATGCGCTCATGTGTATTTTCTTGGGATTGTGCTGAATATTTCCAGTTGCCTCTCCCTTTTCACACCCTGACATATATCCAAGATCCATTCTCTGACCTAATCTATGCCCCCTCTGATGTATTTAGACTGCATTATCTGGGCTCCCTTGCCATTTGATTTATGGTAGGGTTTAGCCAATAATAGGTACTAGCAGGAATGAAACAAAAGAGAAAGGTGGGAGTACTGCCTCCCAGTTTTGGACTGCATTTCTTGCAGGGGCTGCATTTCTTTAATATTTCAGCTCCTATCCAGCGGCCCCTCCTTTTTAGAGCCAGTACTCATAAGCCTCCAAAGAGACCATCACCGCCCTTGTATTGTCAGTCCTGGGGTGAGAACTGCTTTCTGCTGTTGCTAGGCTTTTTGGAGCCTTGACATATCTTGAAATCTACCCACACCTTCTAAGGAGTCCCTCTGTTACCGTCTCTGCACCATCTGAGGTGGGTTGCTTATTGCCAGACCTGACTAATATGTTATCCAGGTGTCGTTTTTCATTTTTGATACTCTGGTACACACTAATATCAGGAGGAAAAAAACCCAAAAAACTGGCAGGCCATGGGAATGGTTGACCTCACCCGCGAAGAGTGTATCCTATGGACTACACCATGTGAGGACTGTGAAGTTCCTTAACAGATCCTTCGTCTAGCATAAAACAGTTTCTAAGGTCTGGGTGACAAGAAGTTATCATTACCACACAACCTAGGTGAAACTCTACCCCAGACGCATTGCCCCAAATCCCTGGGCCTGGCCATAAATACTGCTGAGCTTAGAAGGGGAGGGAAAATTGTGTGTTCAGAATGAGTGCAAATTATATGTGAATATGTCCAATGGCATAAGAAAGGCTGAATGTTATACTGATAACCTGAACATTCTTCTTGTGTTTTAGATATTTGTTCTACTTTTGGGGGGGGGGGTGGAATTAGGATGAATTTTTTGATAGCCAAGAAACCTAGGAATGTCTTAGCATTGCTCAGCTAAAACTGTTCTTCTTGGCAGAGCTCCCAAAAGAGAGTTCTGCCAGCAAAGGCTGTGAAACAGGAATCCAAGTGCTACTGTAATGACTGAGCCAGTACCTAGCCGTCTAGTGAAAGCTGATGAGCCAGTGCAAGTTTCATTCAAGACTTAGCAGGGTCTCCTGCTCTCTTCAACTTAAGTCTACAAATCAAGGAAATGGACTATGTGTTTGTACCTTGTAAGAAACAGTAACCCCACCTATCAGAAAATATGACTCAATCAATATCTCACTTCTAATAATCAGACTAACAACTCCTTTCTCACTCCATCCACCACCCCCCATGAGACACAGGAATTGGTAGAAATAGATCTGGTATGAGGAGAGGGGCTAAAAGCTCCTTTTCCCTGTATTCTTGTCAGTCTCCCACCTACCATATTTTCGTTACAGTTATACTTCATCAACATATTTTTATCTGCCTGACTTTTTGTTGAAAATGGAAGCATCAGATAACCTAGGGCCATATACCTTGTATGACAAAGCCCACAAATGTAGCCAAAGCCATCTTTAAATGTAGCCAAGTCAATAATTCACCAGAAGTTGGCAAGTAGGATTGTTTGTGATGGTGAGAATGGACGTGCTCACCTCTTTTCTCTTCCATGGGAATCGGGAAATAAAATATTAGATTTTGAAGAGACCCTAGAAAACATTTTTTTTAAATTTTTCACTTATTTAAAAAATGCCTAGAGACCTATATTCAAGCATAATCTTGAAAACTAATCAATATGTGAAACAGGTCTAGCTCTGAGTGAAGTTAGTTGGAAACCTGAGTCCAGATGGGAATGCCCATTGCTTCTTCCCATGGTCGCTGCTGTGTGGACCCCTGGGAACACCTAGTGCTTCATGAAGCCCAATTTAAAACCTTCAGTCTAAGGTGCCACAGAAGTTAAATGATCTGACCTGCTCACAGAAGACAAATGCCCTAGCTTGCTGGAAAGCCTCCTGGACATAGGAACCTGTCTCTCAATCCACCGTAGTTTGCCTTTTCCCCCACTGCCTCTTCAAATCTACAACATTAGATTCAAAAATCACATATCTGACACCTCATTCAGCACTGCTATGCTACTGATTTACTATAGAGCTATTCACCTAAGACAAGGTATTTTTGTATTTAAAATGGTGTGTGTGTGCGTGTGCATGTGTGTGTGTACCCTGAAATTTGTAGTGATTCTGGATTTTCCTGATGGGTCAGTTCTGTAGAGGGAGTGCTGGCCTGCACTTTTAGCTGATGTGTGTTTGGCCATCCTCTGTATTGTACTACCTCATTTAGAATGATTCCACTAAGTTATTCATTTACTGTGCCACGGGCCCTCTTTCTGTCATTACTGCTGCTCCAGTGAATAATTTTCACCCTTATTCCCTGAAACATGAGTGGCAAAAGGCAAGTTTTATGGCAGCTCCAGAAAGAAAAAGAGGAAAAGAGAGTGAAGTTCAGAGAGCAATTAGAGATTTATAGAAGTCCTTTGACATATGAGGGTTATTGTAAACTTCACTGTAGCCCAGGAGGTGTGAGCAATAATTGTGTGGACGATAGCTGGGAAGAAAACTATTGGCTGGAGGCAAATCTCAGCTTCAGTGGAAATGGAGAGAAAAGAAAAGTCGTTGCTTATGCTTGATATAAAGAAGACATAGTCATCAAGACTGTACTTCAAAGACCCCACATAGGATAGATTAGTTCTAACAGTTCAAGGAACTTGCTCTTTAAGCTAAATGGTGTACTCACTTATCAGTTCAGATAAGGATACAGTGATCAACGCAAAGGAAAGCAAGATATTTTTTCCATTTGTGTTATCATATACTCAGAACAATTTTCAGCTCTAACAGTTTTCAGCACAATCATAATTGTGGGCTTAAACAATACAGATTATGTCATCTTACCTGGACTGTAAATGATAATGAAATGTCTCCCCATAAGTCTTTGGTATAGCTACTGACTCTATAAGAAATACAATAGGTATGGTCAAGATTTATCCAGAATCAGACTAAGCATATAAGGATTGTTTTCTTTTTCTTTTAAAGGAAAACACTAGCTGATACCAGTTGAAGGTGAAGGTGATGAAAGATGGAGAAAAACTTTAGAAATGCAAGTGAGGAAGTAATGTGCCAATCTCCCTTTAGTTAGGAGTTTTGGCTGACCAAAAACCTGAAGGAAATATATACATGAATAGAGGAGTGGGTTTGACTCCTGGTTCCACTCTGTATTCTTCAAAAACTCAGTCTTACTGATCCTCAGTTTCCCCTTCAGTTCAATTGGGGTAACCATACCTAGCTGACTTACCTCTGGGGGTTACCGTGAGTACCCACTGAGATAATGTATGTGAAAGTGCCCTATAAACTCAGGACCTGATATTAAGTTGATTTCCCTGTTCTCAGATGGACCACGTGGAGCCCCAAGGACTTAGCCAGATGGGAACCTTTCTTCTTTTAAGGGAATGTTTGATTGCTTATCTTACCAGGTGAACAAACGTCGAGATTAGAAAGTGCTAGTAACTGTAACTTTTTCACCAACATTTCCTAAGGAGTACCTAGAACTTATTTCTCAAAAAAAGAAGTAAGGGAGTCAGGTCCCTCTACATTTTGAAATTCAGGAAAAGAATAAAGGGGAAGTTTGAGTTTGACTGGGACCAAGGGACAGAGTTTAAGCTAGGTCTTAATCTATTATTAATAATAAAGCCTTAATAAGCTTCAGTGGCAGAGAGATTCCAAAAGGAGCCGAGGGGTCACTCTGGTGGGCACTCTTACGCACACTTTAGACAACCCTTTTTAGGTTCTAAAGAATTGGGGTAGCTGGTGGTGGATACCTGAAACTATCAGCCTACAACCCAGAACCCATGAATCTCGAAGACAATTGTATAAAAATGTAGCTTATGAGGGGTGACAATGGGATTGGGAAAGCCATAAGGACCACACTCCACTTTGTCTAGTTTATGGATGGATGAGTAGAAAAATAGGGGAAGGAAACAAACAGACAAAGGTACCCAGTGTTCTTTTTTACTTCAATTGCTCTTTTTTCACTCTAATTATTATTCTTGTTATTTGTGTGTGTGTGCTAATGAAGGTGTCAGGGCTTGATTTAGGTGATGAATGTACAACTATGTAATGGTACTGTAAACAATCGAAAGTACGATTTGTTTTGTATGACTGCGTGGTATGTGAATATATCTCAATAAAATGAAGATTAAAAAAAAAATAATAAAGCCTTAGAACCTACTTAAAAAATGATCTCCTAGAATATGAGGTGGTGCCCTTAAGGCTTAAACAGTTGATGAGCTTACACAAAACAGTATATTTTCCCCCATCAGAAAGCTTCCCTCTCAGTGCAGTTAGAAAAGTGAAGATAGTCATTCTTCATGTAACATAAATATTAAATGGAATTGGTCCGTTGTGGGGTCAGGGTTTTCTTTGAGCTCCTTAGCGCACAGAGGTAGTTCTTATATAATGTTTTCTGTTAGTCCATCTAATTTCCTTACCCAGCTGTGATGTAGAAGCTTTTCTGTCTTGTCAGGAAGAGAAATTTACACTTGACTTATTTACTTTTGACAAAACAGTTCCTGTTTTAACACCTATTTGAAAGTGTAAAAACATTTCTTTTTGTTGTTGGGAGTGGGGGTGAATTATTCATACAATTTTCTTGCTTTAAACCAGAACATTGATACATTATTCTTTAAATATCTGTCAGAAAGGTTTTCAGTTTTAACTCTTAGTTCATGGTCCTTTCCTGCACAAGATCAAGTCACTGGATTTGCATCAGAGGCTAAATGCTCAGTGATTCTTGGTACTATTTAACTACCAGTAAAATGAATTTGGTTTTTCTTACCATTTTGGGTCAGCCTTATACCCACATCTGGTTTGAGGTCTCTTTCTCAAAGCCCATAGAAACACCTAAGAACAGCACACAATAAAGCATTTTTGGAGTGCAAGCATGCCATACTTGTATTTGTAGCAATTAATTTCAAGTATATGCAAAACTTCTAGTATAAGAAATGATCAGAAACTTAATTAAATGTCCAACATAGGGAATAATTGAGAAAATTTTGAATGGTTAATTACAATTAGCCATTTAAAATGATGGTGTAAAAATTATGTTTATTGACATGAAAGTCATTCGATATAATTCTAAATAAGAGAAAAAAGGTTGCAGACAGTAAGATATGTTTCTTTTGGAAGAAACATATATTTTATTTATCTAAATTTTTAAAAATGCATAGAAAATGCTCTGAAGGACACACACCAAAATGTTAACAGTGTTTATCTCTAGGTAGTAGGATTGTGGGTAATGTTCACTTTTTCTTTTTGCTGTATTTTGGATTAGTCCATAGCAAACATATATTAATAGTATCATAAAAAGTGAGAAAAATATTTTAAATAATTTTATTCTTCAAAGAGAAGACTAAAGGAGATGGAGGTGGTGAAAATTTGAATGTGGGTGGTTTATCTTGACTTTCAGATTTCTCTTTTAAGCTTTGTCCAAAAAATTAAGCCTTGAAATATAAGCTTGTAAACTGTAGTCGTTCTGCATATGTTTACCTGAAGTTCAGATATCTCTTGTGGAGTCACACTTTTTGAGTAAGTGATCCCTTACATTTATAGTCTAATCTTTCCTTTTTTAATTTTTTGCATTTTTTGGTCAAACCATTATGGTGTTCACTCTAGAGCATAAGATATGTGTTCATGAAATAATAGTTAAATGTATTGGGGCTGACCGTGATCCAGGCCTATTCTGAATACTTTACATGTATTTACTTACTCAATCCTCACCATAACAGGTAGGACTATTATTTTCTTTATTTTATAGATGAAGAAACTGAAGCCCAGGGAAGTTAAGTCGTCTGTCCAACATCATATAACCTGGTGGTAGATCTGTGATTCACATCAAGCAGGCTGACTCCAGATCCTTACAGATACATGTCACATATGCTCCACTACATTTTAATATTTGCCAATGATAGGTTTAATTAATATGTCCATTTTAAATGAAAGGAAACTTCAAAATACCATATTAGAGTATTACCTATGGAAGCACAAAGTAGGTATTATTGTTTTTGAAAGAACAAAAATCCCAAAAGGGTTTTATTTTCACAAATGGCCTGTTAAGAGCTTCAGAAATTTCAGTTTATAGTTTCTTCTCTTTTGATAACATATATGTGACACATTTTGTATGACTGCCACAGTATACCTTACCCTGAAATCAATCTTCTTGTGCCACCAATTAATTCAATATTTGCTTTCTTTAGATTATTTATTCAATCTCCTTATTATCTGCGTAGAATAAATAATTGCGCTTTTTTGGTATGTATCTCATAAAATAACCAGAACCCGCAATCTTATTTTATATTTTCAAAGGTTCAATTCAATATCATGCCACATCTTCTTTTTAGGAAAGACAGTTATCAAAAGCATCTCAGGTTTAGACTTTCACTGCTTAATGCCAAGGTTCAAATACTAGGAAAAGAAATTTAATGCTTACAAAAATCTCATTGTTAATGATATTTCAAAACAACTTGACAGCCTAGAAGGAGACAACACATGTTTTCACACTTTAATGTTTAAAATCTTTTAACTATCTTCACACCAATTTCTTTCCCAAACATAAAAAATGTATTATTTTCCCTTTACTATTACCATTTTCTCTTTTCCATATCTATATCTTTTTTTCTTGGCTCCTTCCTTTTTCCCTTTCTTTCTATTTCTCTTAATCTTGTTAATTTTTCTTTCTGATAGTTCTTTTTAATCCATCCATTATTAATAATTTAGCTGAAGATAATATATGCAAAAATTGGTTTTAAAGAATTTTAAAATTAACTATAGTTTTTAGGACAATGAATAATATTTTCTGAGAATAAAAATGGAGAAGCCATGTTAGAATTCCCAAAAGGATGTAAAAATGAGATTTCACTTTTATAAGGAAAGATTGTATTCCAATTTCTGATAACAAAAAACTGACTAAAAAATGGCTGATACAAATTGTTTTTGTTTTGTTGCTGTTTTTGTCCTTTGCTTTTTCTTCATACGACAATACGGCCAATTTCTGACATTACTTTAGCAGCTCAGTGATATCAAGCTCGCTGGTTCCCTTGGCCTTTCCTTCCTAGTGGCGGGATGGTTGTTGCTGTTTCAGCTATAATACCCACATTAAAGGGAGAATGAAACAAAGCACATTTATCAAGGGAGCAAAACTTACCTAGAAATCCTCGGCAGAGTTATAGCTCATTGCCACAGCTGTGCTACAGGACCACCTCAAGCTACACAGAAGGCCAGAGAATATATTTTAGCCACTAAGACTGCCACATGAATCAAAATCAGGGTTCTCTGGGAAAATGGATTTCAGACAGATACTAGTTAACTATTTCAGTGTTATAAATTACTCCAAATCCAGAGGTTTAAGACAACAAACATTTATTATCTCATAGTTTCTGTGAATCAGGAGTTTAGGAGCAGGTTAGCTACTGTGGCTTAGGCTCAGGGTCTCTTGTGAAGTTGCATTCAGGATGTCAGCAGGGCTGCGGGCATCTGAAGGCCAGACTGATGCTGGAGGATCCACTCCCAAGATGGCCGACTCAGATGGCTGTTGACAGGAGGCTTCAGTTTCTCACCACATGGGCCTCGCCATTGGCTGCTTGAGTGTTCTCACGTGGCACCTGGCCTCCCCTAGAGTGAGTGATCCAAGAGACAGAGAACAAGGCTGAGGCCACAATGGCTTTTATGACCTAGTCTCCCAATTAGCACATGGTCACTTCCACTTTTATTCCATTCATTAGGAATGAGTGAATAAGTCCAGACGATACACAATGGGTAGGGAATTAGGCTCCACTTCTTGAAGGGAGGAGTAGCAAAGAATTTGTAGACATCATTTAAAACCACAATAGTAGAAAGCAGAAGACACTAGACAGTCTGCCCACAGTATAGTCAATTCAAGCAAAAATAAATCCTTTGTCACAGCATACCTTAAGTGAATGTGGTTTTGCACATCCACTCACCAGGGTTCCCAACTCAAATTTTAACTGCTCTAATGTATAGTTGAAATTTTTGTACTCTAAAAGTCTTAAATTAAGTATGGTACCCATATTAATGTGTACATAGATTGGAGTGTGTTTATGTGATACAGCTATACTTCTACACCACCCTTCTGGATGTCTCTTCTTAATATGCATCAGTGAGAAGCCAAAGAACCACCTGCTGATAAAGCATAATTAGTTTTTTATCCAAATGAATCTCATGGGACTTAGTAAATGGAATTTTTATAAACTATAGGTGTAATCTTCATTACATAAAGTTGGTTGATTGCTGTTTTTTTAACATAAGTTATCATTTTATTTATTGTAAGCTAGCATTATTATAGAAGAAAAACTTTCAAAGGTCTTAGAAAAGATTATTAGAAGACTGTCCTAGTCTGCTAATGCTGCAGAATGCAAAACACCAGAGATGGATAGGCTTTTATAAAATGGGGGTTTATTTCACTACACAGTTACAGTCTTAAGGCCACAAAGCATCCAAGGTAACACCTCAGCAATTGGGTACCTTCACCGGAGGAAAACCTCTGTTAGCTAGGAAGGCAGCTGGCGTCTGCTCCAAAGCTCCGGCCTCAAAACGACTTTCTCCCAGGACGTTCCTTTCTAGCAAGCTTGCTTCTCTTCAAAACATCACTCCCAGCTGCACTCTCTTTCTTCCCCCCGAGTCAGCTCATTTATATAGCTCCAACGATCAAGGCCCACCCCAAATGGGCGGGGCCACGCCTCCATGGGAACATCTCATCAGAATCATTGCCCACAGCTGGGTGGGGCACATTCCAAGCAAATCCAACCATCACCAAAACGCCTGCCCCACACAAGACCACAAAGATAATGGCATTTGGGGGACACAATACACTCAAACCGGCACAAAGACTTAAAGGAAAAAAAAAAACGGTGGTGTTAAGAACCATAAGTTCTTACATGTGTACACTTTTTAGGAACCTGAACTTAGAACATCTAATTTCTTAGGTCATACTTGCCAATGAAAGATTTTTTCTAACAGTGCTCTATAACCTTTTAGAAATTTGCCAACAAGGTGATGATACTCCTTGACAGTCTGCTAGTCTGCTAAAAGTGTCAGAGCTCAGGATGTCTTCTTTTTAATTGCCATATTCAAGATCTAATTATTTTCTCCATGTCAGGGCAAGAAGAAAATCATTAAACATCAGTGAGTAAAGGGATAGAGTCTTCTTGAATTCTGTTTTAAATTAGCTCCCCTTGCATAGTTGTGGCTGTGGCTAAGTTTTAAGCATCCCCCTCTCAGTTCTTTCAGAGGTCATATAAAATATAAAGGAAGACTGCAGAACTCTTGTAGGCTTTAAAGAGAAGGAAAGACAATGGATGAAAAGGCCATTATTAAATTGAGACTTATAGACTGTTAAGAGTTTATTAAGCTCAAAGTGTCAAAATATTCTATAAAGGAGTAATATGTAAGTCAAACTACACATATGGTGAAAGTTGTCATTTGAATAAGTGGCATAGAAATATGCAGTGCTGGACAGATTTCACACTTCTGAATCCTCAGAGTTTAGGCACTCACATTTCTTTTAAACCATTTTGCTGCTTTATAAATTACTTATTACACTGCTTTTCACAATTATATTGTTTTCTACAATTCTCAGCTATTTTATAGAACTACCACCATGACTGAACTTTCTCAAAAGCAAGGCAGAAGGCTAAGAAATTACAAATATTTTGCTCTGTAAGAGTTTGTGTGTATATATGTATATAGGTCTATAATGCAATCTTTAATTTGATAGCATGCTAAATAAATTATATGTCTGTGTGTTTGTGTGAGTATAAAAGGATAACACATCTAAGATTGTTTTTCATACATTATCTCATTTAATCTTTATGATATGTTCCACATTTATTAATAGAGAAACTGAGGCTTGAGCCTAAGTCTTTCTATCATTACAGGCCATTCATGTAAGCTTATAGTGACTTTATTTTTCCTTACACTATAGAAAAGCCCCATCAATCTGCAGACATTGATTACACTTAATTTTATATGGGTCCATGGGGAAAAAAAATGAAACCTGAAGTTTGATATCAACCTTTGAAAGCTCCAAGAGCAAGGAGGAGACAGGGTTACTTCTGTGATCACATTGCTGATCCCAATAGGCAAATCATAGTCACTATGTGTCCCTGGAGTACAGCCAGTCTGGCAGCCTTGCTGTTGGGCTGGGTAGAACTGAGCCACATGTGTGTGGGAGCGAGGAGCCAGATATTGCCATGCCTGTCCAACAGTCAGTATTTCACAGACTGACTAAAGAATGCAGGTTGAATGGCACAGAACCTACTGAGGAAAAATAAATATCAAGGGTGAAAGCCATTGATGTCTCAAACAGCAACAGAGAGAGGATTTCCTAGAGTCAAAGAATGGAGTCACATAAGCCCATGATCTGGACTCAAGGTGACCACAAGTCACCAGTGTAAGTGAACTTCCAAATCTTGGTTCTTCTGATTTGGGATGAATAGTTTACCGTGTTTGAGCCTCAGTGTCCACATTTTCAGAATGGGGATTATAGTGTTCTCTCATAGGGTTGTAGGTGAGTATGACTGAGATAATGTTTATTAGGAACCTCAGTGTCATAATAGAGGTAATAACAGAGATGATGATGACGACGACGATGACAACAATTACATAATAATACCTTCGCAGCCACATATGGTAGGAACATTGGCCCAGTGGTCCTCAGAGAGGCTGTGTCAGATTTGCCATTGAAGTCTCTGCTTAAACTTGTGATCATGTTGATTTGATGAACCCATTATATATCTCACTACGATGCAGGCATTTCTCCTTGCTTTTCCCAAGATCTTTTTGGAAATGATCATGCAGTTCATTTTGTAAACTTTACCATTTTTAAGAACTTTTTTATGGAATATAATACACATACAGGAATGTGTATATATAAGACATACAGCTTCATGAAATTCTACCAACTGAACACAATTTTGTGACCAGCACCCAATCGAGAAACAGGGCATTTCCTCCAGTCACTTCAATTTCCTAAGAGTGTAATCTGAGCCATAATAGATTAGTTTGGGCTGCTTTTGAGAATTTATAGAAATAGAGTCATACACTTATATCCTAGTTCTTTCAGTCAACGTTACATCTATAACATTCATCCATGTTTGTGTATAGCAGCATTTTGTTCTTTTTAAATTGCTAGTTAGTATTCTATTGTGTGAATATACCAAAATTTATCCATTTCCCTATTGATGGGCATTTCAGTAGTTTCCAGTTTGGAGTGATTATGAATAGAGATTCTATAAACATTCATGTGCATGCCTTTCAGTGTACAAATAGATGCATTTCTGCTGGGTATAAACCTAGCATGCAGAGGTTTAGCATCTTTTGAAAGCATGTGTACCAATTTACACCCCCATCAGCAGTATACTGGGTGGGTCTTAACAATTATTGCTTATTAGAGATTATTTTCTCTGTGTTGTGATTACTTTTAGAGCATCCAAATGAGCAAAATGAGGTTATACTTAGGGCTGGCCCTTGTGGGCACAAGATCCTGTAAGGATAGCTGAGAGCAGGACATGCCCTTCATATGTGTGAAAGGCTAAAGTGCTATCAGAACCATGCGTTTCTGCTTCTGTTTTATGGCTTGATATGTTTTGATGGCAGTCTTTAACAGCTGTGCATTTATTTTTTTAATGGTGCTCTTGGAAACTGAAACGACTTTGAAAGCATCCCGATTCATTTAGACCACACAAGTAAGAAGAGGCATATTAGATAACACAAATATGGTTTAGAGTGGCGCCAGAGAACAAAAAGGTGGGGAAAACCAACAACTTATTAGGTAACTAGCAGACCCAGGCATGAAATTTAGTAATATGCTATTTAAACATAAAAGGCTAAGAATAAAAACTTGTTTGAAACTGTAGACGTGTCTGACAGGTAGTATAAGGAATGTGTGAGTTTTTGCACTGACATCCCCCCATACCAAGAGCAGTTTCAGCTTATCATGTGGTCACTTTTAGCAATGAGGAAAAGAAAGCGTTCTAAGTATGAAATCTTGTGTTAATTCAAACCATTCACAAGCCTCTGTTTTTCAGGGAAAATCATGTTGAAATCACAAGCCAGTAGGAACAAAACATTCAATAATGGATTGTGCCTCTATTGAACTAGAGGTCTTACATACTCTTTTCCCGCTTTATCCTCAAACCCTGTCAGTTATGTATTTTCACTATTCTACTTCCCACAGATCAGTCTCAGAGATGCTAAGTAATTTGTCCATGTTCCCAAAGTTTGCAAATTACAGCACCATTTTCAAATCCAGCTTCATCTGATTCTTTACTGCCTTATGTTACCAGAGAGACAAAAAGAAATTAGTTGTACATTTGGTGGTAAACAGCAGCCAAACCGTAGAAGTTCTTTGGTAGACATTACAAATGCGCTTTCAGTCTCTACCATTTCCACTCTCAGGCAGGAGCAGTTGAATGTCAGTTGCCTCTTTCACCTTCTGCTATCTTAGAAAGGCAAGCCAAGCCTAGACAAATCACCGGGTCTTTCTTGTTCTCCCATCACCCTGTCTGTATCCCTCTGTTCCCTTATGTTTTAATTTTCTAACCCTTTCCCCTCCCATCCAATGGCCTTATCTGTATAATGGGCCCTCATCCGGTCCATAGCTCTTCACTAAGGCATCCTACAGATCCTGAAACTAAGGCATGTGCCTCTCATACAGGGGGCAAAGTGTGGAATTTATAGTAGTTTGGGTGAACAACTTCAGTGCGGGCAGGTCTTCTGAGGCCTCATGAGAATCACATCAGAACCATCTAACTATGTTGTTTTTGAGAGTGAGGGCAAGCTTTCTCACTTAGAGAACTTTATTGCAAAACTCAAGCTTAAAGGAGGTACAAACTGGTAGGCTGCATGAGGAAAGTGTTTTATTTCCTAATCAGCACTTGAATGACAGAGTTGGAAAGTGCTTTCAAGATCATGCAATCCAGACACCTCATTTAATGACTGAAGATCAAAAAAGGTCAAATCCAAGAATGCCCAAGTAGGAAGGAGTCAGGGTTAGAATGAAAATCTCCTGATTCACAGCACAGTTCTTATTTCACTATATCATGTAATTTGATTTTCTAAATTTTGTTATTAGAATCTTATAGAAAGTAAAATTAAGCAAATGATGGTAGCTGATTAAGTTAAGTCACCCAAGAGAAGCTTCATTTCCAGCATCAACCAGGAGTGTAATATTGGATTGGGCAAGATTACAAGTGGAAGGAAAAAAAAAAGTTACACTTGTTCTACCAAAAGTCATCATCACATGCTTCATTCTAAGAGCTGAGTGTGCGTAAAGTGATTTTGCCACTCACATGTACTCAGCAATTAATTTCTCTTTCTAAATCAGGACTGTGGTCATATAATTTGTCAATTTTGTGCTTTCTCTGTTTGTAAAAATTCAGATTTTTTTTCATCCCTTGGTAGACACATTACACCTTTTACCTTTCACAAGGAAATTGAAATGATTGTATCTGATTGTAATATACTCACATGCCAAGATCACATTTTCATTTTCTCTGATTTCTACTGAGAATCTGTAAAAGAGCCTTTGGATCTTTGTCATCATCTCTAGGTCCTCCTCCAACCCAGCATTCACAGCAAATGCCAACACAAGGCATTTAGTCAGCAGGTCATAATGGCCTTATAGTTCTGTTATTCAAAATGGAATTTAACTTGGAACTTCTCATATTGTTTCATATACCAATAAACCCAGTTTTATTACTTATGGTGGGTGCTACACTGTTAAGCAGTATGGTAAAAATAAAATTATCTTTACCAAATGCTCTGTAACAAAAAAATGTTTAATGAATTGATGAGTATACGTTTTTAAATAATGTACTAATCTTTATATTCTCTTACGTTTATCTTCCTTATGTTTATCTACCTTAGATCATTTATGTTAAAACTTTATAATATTTTAAATAATTGCTAGTCAGTATTCATTAGATCATTATTCTGCATTTGGTTTCATTGCCCATATATTAACAAATACAATAAAGATAATAGCATATGCAATTTGATTGTTTGCTATGGGCCAGGCATTACCTCATATGATCCTCACTTAAACCTTGTGAGATAAGGATCATTATCCTCTTTTTACAGATGAAGAAACTGAGGCTCAGAAAGGTTGAGTCATTGTCCTGATGTCACACATAATGAAGTGGTTGAATTCATAAGTAAAACTACCTGATTTCAAGGCTCTCCTAATGGTGAGAGCACATTATCCTGTCTTTGGAAATGGGTGGCCTTTCTTCTTTGTTCCATATTCAAATGAACTATTTTATCTACAGGTCAAAATAAGAAAAAAAGAAAAAATTAAAAAAAAATGATTCATAATGTAATTGCCAGTGAATTGATAAATAGCGATGAAACCAAAGCATAAATATTACAGAAAAGCAAGAGGATGTGTTAGTCAAAATCTATTCAGATGATGGCAATAGGCTTTTTCACAAAATCTGGCATCTTTAACACATTTTCAGGAAAACTGAATTTTATCCAGTCAAGTACCAAAACTTATAAAGAAGGGATTTTAATGGAAATCTTTCTAAAATATTCTATGGACATCCCTGTGTATTTAGACAGGTGACCCAAGGGCATCACTTGAAAAATGCAGAATTTTACTCTGTGGCAGAAAACCTCTGGGTCTGCTTTTATTTATTTTCAGCTCTCCTCTCTTGATGTTGTTTTGTCTTGTGTTTGAATGTTCCCTTAATTGCTTCTCTCCCTTCTAATGTGCTATGGGTTGACAAACTATATAATACAGTTTTGGAAAAAAAATCCAACCATGTGTGGAGTGACTGGTTTTCTTGGGAAAAAATTAAGAGAGGAAAGTGGAACTTCAGTTATGGTTTTTTTGGAAACTGGAGAAAATTTACAATTTTGAACTATTTATTTATTTATATCCTTCCTCATTCACTACACATAAATGCATATGTAATAAAATAATGGTAAATATGCATAATGAAAAAAAAATCAGGACTGGAAATGTAAAAATAAGAACAAATATAAAGGGGCTTTATGGCAGCCAAACCAAACAGTCATACTTAGTCATGATTTTTACTATCATAGAAGATAATGCATAACAGGGTAACGGTATTTTCCCTTGGGCTAAGTACTAAAAGAATGTCTCAAAGGAAATATCCTTTTTAAAAATTTCCTGAGTTCAAGGCTGTATTGAGGTGAGCAAAAAATTCTTAATTCTGAGTAGCGTTCTCAATGAAATCATAATATCCCCAATGAGCAATAATTGAACAATTATTATATGAAAAATCTGTAACTAAAAGAATGGAGCACAGAGGTTTGCCCTTAGGGCTTTATCATCTTGTTAGAAAACAAAGACAAAACTTGTAGGGATAGCTAACTGAAGTTTGAGTGTGCTGTCATTACTGAATTCATGTTAGCAGTAGATATAACACTCTCTACCAAGTTATCAATTTCATAACAGATATATTATTGAGGGCTCCTCAGATGCCTACAAGGACATTAACATCACCAAAAACAGTCGAAATATATCATCTTCCATTGTGGCGGATGCTGCCCTGTGCTACATATATACCTCTCTCAGGACTAAAGGATTCATTCCCCAGTGTTGCCGACTCATAGCCCTCAGCTCTCAGCCCCCTTCAAAATTTCCTTTGCCAGGGCAGCCCACATAACAATGGCCGGCCAGTGCACAGTATAAAGGCCCAGTTCCTTCTCCTCAATTTGGAATACCTCTCAAGTGTCCCTTAGCTTCAGAGTTCCCGATGGCACATGTGAGAGCTTGTGGTTGACTGCAGCACAGCCCAGCTTCTCTCTCTGGCTGATCCTGCTTCCTTCACTTCCTCCATAGTTGTTAATCTCTGGATCACTCCATAATAAACTTCATATACTACAATATCCATCCCAGAGTCTGTTTCCCTGGAAAACTGGCCTGCCACAACCTTGTCAAGTCCTTAGTGTAAGCCACTAAGAATTCTGCTCAAGGGCAATTACAGTCTAGTGTAAAAGACAAGACACAAGCAGTGCATACTAGGTCAGAAGGCTGAGGACCAAATGAACCATTCAGGTTCTGAATACTACTATGTCTCAGGAGTCAGGGAGGTTTCTCAGAGCTGGGGTAGCCAAGAAAGGCTTCCCCTCTCAGAATACTAACAACTCAACACCACTGATTTTTCCATGTTTGTTGGTAACAATTCAGAAGATCATATTCTTACACTGTTACCTTTCTGAAATCTCTTTTTAAATCTTAATGATCTCTATGAATGCAGAATAAGTAGCAGTAGTCCACAAAGGCAATAAAGAATGCAATTGTGTGTACTACACTGGAACTCTGTTCAGTTGCTGCCTTTCTCAATTATCATGGCACTTTTCACTTTTAAGAAACTAATATACAGTCATGTGACTAAGTAATGTTTTTCCCCTTTAAATATTAATCTCAAACATCTCTTGTTCTGTTGTATCTTACATCTTGCCATCTCTGTTCACTGTAACTTATAGTCCTCATAGTTCTACTTTTTCTCTACTTACAAGTGATTACTTACTTATATGTGGTCCCACTTATATGGGGTTTAAAAGGAAAGCCTTTGAGATTCATGGTGATAACAGTACTTTAATGAGATCCTGCCATTCTCGTCATCACTTTTACTGCTTGGATCTTGTTGAGTTTCCACAGAAGCAAAGTCTGAGACTTCAAGGATTTGAGTTGAGAGCAGGTAGTTATGTGGGAGGTGATCCTAGACAGGGGAGTAGGAAAGTGAGATACAGAAGAGATAACTTATTACTGTGGCAACTGCAGCTTAACCCATGGGAGAAGTCTGGTAGCCCCTGTAGAACGTGTGCATCAGAATTATCCATCCAAGGGGCAAAGGGGCTGGGCTCACGACAGCTCAAGACAGTCATGCGTAAGAACTACTCCCTTTGGGCGTTAATTCCTCAGCACTTCCAGCACTTGATTTCCCAAGTACATCAGCAAAGCAGGCTCTGGAAGCCAGAGAAAGTCCTAAGGTCAAAAAAAAAAAAAAAAAAAAGGCTGGTGACAGAAGTCAGACTGGTAGACAGTGGGTACAGAACCGTTAAGAGCAAGGGAATATGGGTGGAGCCCCAAAGTATCAACTATTCTGGCTAATTAAAGGAAACCCAGGTTGCAATCGTATAGGTTGGTTGGTTATGTTCTTCATCACTCTCACATCCAGTCAGTCACCAGTTTCTGTTGCTGCTGCCTTCTTGCTACCTCAGGAGCAACCCCCCCCCCCCACCACACACTCACACTTTCTTTTCTATTTATTTATTTTTTTAGCTTTCTAGTCATATGTCTGCTTTCTCGTCGCTGAGCATGTCCCAAGAGTTCTCATTTCTGAGCCTTTTTCTAGGTTGGAGGTTGGGACCCTTGCTGAGATATCTTTCTCCTTCTGTACAGTATATTCCCGTTGAAGTCCTTCTTCAAAGCCCACCTTCTCCTAGATGCTTTACCCCTCTCCCTGTCCTTTAGTTTGTGTTACTTCCTTTTAGCTCAGTCTGCCTTGTATTAGTTATGTTAATAGGCATCTCTTTCCCACTAGATTGTGAACTCCTGAAGGGCAGGTGTTGGTATTCAATTACTATGACACCCACTGCGATGTTTTGCATGTAATGGGTATTTAATAAATGCTTGTTGAATCAAATTGAATAATTCAAATCTGTGGTAAGTTGGAAAGTATGCTGTTTTGAGGGGGCCACCTGATTCAGTTACCTGGATAGGGAAAACATACCCTGGATTTTTCTAACAGCTGGAACTCAAGCTGTCATTAAAATTAAAGTTCTTTATTATACTCTTGTGTTGTTATCGAAATAATACTCCCTGTGCCTTGGAGCAGTAGATGTAATAGCCTCCCTTAGTTATAATTTTGTGACATCAGACATCAAGCAGTTGGGAAATTGCAAGTACTGGCAATATAACTTTACATATAGTATATCATTACAAATGAGAAAACAAGGCCTGTGGGCAGGGATGCTCTGTAGCATAGTTTTCTGAGAAGAAAGAAAACACAATGGAATGACAGTAAAGTTTTGTAAAAGGCATTTTTTCCTTAAAAGAGTCAGTGCCCATATAGTTACCCTTTCATAGTTTCAGTTAACATCCACATGGCAATACACTAAAACAAACACACTGCTTCTCTCTTGCACCTGCCTTCCTCCCTCCCTTCCTCCTTCTCTCTCTCTCTCTCTCTCTCTCTCTCTCTCTCTCTCTCACACACACACACACACACACACACACACACACGCATACACACACAAGCATGCACAAAATTCTGAGAGAGATCTTTTTAAGACTCTGGGCAGACACTGGCCACTGCTAAGTCTGGACTTGGAAAATCTGCCTAAATATTCTCCCTGTCCACCCACCCACGCACACATATTTCTACCTTTTGCACCCTTCTGTAAACTGAATCTAATTTAAATGAGCAGGAAAGACAGCCTTTAATGGGATAGAAATAAGAAGAAAGACCACCTGTGGGTTTAAGTGAATTCAAGTAAAGTCATACTTCAGGAGGAGAGAGAGGGCCGGCCAGGTCTGAGCCTTGGCATTGAGGCAGAGGACCCTGGGTAAGCTTTATAAAGTCAGTCCTCATGAAATCTGTTCTAGTTTGCTAATGCTGCCAGAATGCAAAACACCGGAAATGGATCAGCTTTTATAAAGGGGGTTTATTTGGTTACACAGTTACAGTCTTAAGGCCATAAAGTGTCTAAGGTAACACATCAGCAATCGGGTACCTTCACTGGAGGATGGCCAATGGTGTCCAGAAAACCTCTGTTACCTGGGAAGGCACGTGGCTGGTGTCTGCTCCAAAGTTCTGGTTTCAAAATGGCTTTCTCCCAGGACGTTCCTCTCCAGGCTGCAGTTCCTCAAAAATGTCACTCTTAGTTGCACTTAGAGTATTTGTCCTCTCTCAGCTTCTCCGGAGCAAGGATCTACTTTCAATGGCCGTCTTCAAAATGTCTGTAAGCTGAAGCTCCTCTCTCAGTTCCAGTGCATTCTTCAAAGTGTCCCTCTTGGCTGTAGCAGCTTGCTCCTTCTGTCTGATCTTATATAGTGCTCCAGTAATTTAATTCAGACCCACCCTGAATAGGTAGGCCAACACCTCCATGGAAATTATCCAGAGTCATCACCCACAGCTGGGTGGAGTGCATCTCTAAAGAAACACTCAATGAATTACAATCTAATCAACACTGATAACGTCTGCCCACACAAGATTACATCAAAGATAATGGCATTTGGGGGACACAACATATTAAAACCGGCACAAAATCCTTCTACTCTCTCACCTGCCCACGCCCTTCCAACTCCTCATCCCACATCACGCTCAGGTATACACTGTACCAGTTAGGTGTAGGTAGCCTGTAGTAATAAAAACCCAAATTGCTGTGACTTACATATAGTACAGGATTATTTGGGGTGGGGGGGTTGATCTTGTTTTTTTTGTTTGTTTGTTTGTTTGCTTGTTTTTATTGCTGATTTTTTTTTTTTTTTTTAATCTCATGTAAAAGAAGCCCAGAAGGAGGCAGGTCAGGGGTGATATGGAAGTTCCGTGATCATTAGGGAGTTAGGCCCCTTTTATCATTTTTCTCTGTTGGCATCTGTTTTCCATCTTCAGCATGGCCTCGTGGTCATAGGTGACTCGCTGGAGCTTCATCAGTTACCTCGGTGTTTCTAGCAGGAAAAAGGAGCAAGGGGGAAGGAGTGAAGATCAGAAACAAAGCTCCTTTAGTTGATCAGCTCCCTTTGAAGAATTTTCCTAAAACTCTGCCCATTACTTTCTCTTACATCTCATTAGTCACCTCTATCTCAAAGTGAGACTGGGAAATGCATTTTAGTATGTGGGCTCCTTGCTCAGGTTTTCTTTCTTAAGGAAAAGGGAGAGTAGGTAATGGGTAGGTAACATTCATGGGACCTATACAATACTGCTTCTGTGTAGATGCTAATGTAGATCGGGCTGCAAAAGGTTAGTGAAAATATGCTTTAAGACCCTTAAAAGTCTCTGTGAAATCCCATGTGCTGATACTGCTTGGCTCACTCAGAGAGACAGGAAAAAAAAAAAAAAGAGAGAAGTTAATGATGAGAACTGAAACTTTCTGAAGTAGTTGAAATCTCTTTTGGGGATGGCTTGAGTTTGCTTTTCAGCATCTGGAATCCTAAGCACTGGGTCAGGACAGCAAAAATCCTTTATTAACATGTCTTAAATCCTCCTAATAGCCCTGACTATTTCTTCCCTTAGGGAGAGGCTGGCCTGGAAGGAAGCAAGTATCATTATTCTCTTTTGATGGCCAAAGTTGTCTTTTTGTTCATTCTCAGCTTTCAAAAAAAGTTTATTTGAATCCACTTTTAGATGCTTAGGAATTCATTATGTGGAGGGGGAAAAAAAGATTTGAGTGGTCTTTGTTGGGAATGGAGACTGGGAAGTACATGGATGAACTTTATGCTTTTAAAGCTTTAACTATTGCAAATTCTGGGATTGCAGTAGGGCTCAGTGCACTGAAATGCACAGCATTTATTAGAGAGGAATGCCTAGTGCTTCCTCGTGGTCATCGCCTACCTCTTCAGAGCTTTCAATCTGGAATTTCCCATTTCATTTTCAGTAAGAATGTAAAGCTGAATGCTGTGCTCTTGGGTACCTGATTGTATTCTTTCTGTCCTCTCAAACCCCCAAATAGGTACAAAATGAGGCTCTTGGGACAAGGCAACAGCTAAGATGGGGAAGGTATTGAACCCACAGGACCCTCAGGACAGCCATCACTGGGAAGTTCAATTGATTATAGGCAATTTCTAGGGAGGTAAAAGGTTGCAGATGTAAGTTTTCCACAGATCATTTACCTCTAATATCTTTCCTAGCTATTAAGGTACACATATAACGATAATCATAGCTGTCAGGTATTTATTGATGTCCTTATATTTGATCTGTCATATCTAATATGATCTAAATTGAATAGATCATTTGATCTCATACAAAATGTCTATTAAAGGGACGGTTAATCCTTAAAGTTTTGATAATTGAAGTGTACTCATCAATCTTCTCTCAAATACCCTTTACATATTAAATAATCATTTTTTAAAACATTTCTAAAAAAAGTCATTGAATATATTCTAAGGATGAAAAAATATAAGTAAAGGTTTATATTAAATTCTGACTTATCCTCAAAGACCCACAAAAAGGAACATCTGTCATTGTTAGGGAGCGTGCAGCCTTTTCTCCCCGCCTGGGGCAAGTTCAAAGTTGATAGTGAGTTCACTTGGAGATATGTGATATGAAGTCAAAGCAAAGGTGGGTTGACAGGACAGGCAGGATAAGGTTTACCAAGGAGTCTTGGCCCCTATCATCTGTTCCTTGATCTCACCTGAAACAAAATCCTTGTTCTGCTTATCTTCCTAATTATGTAGGAGATTTAAGTAGTAACTGATGCTGTGTGTAGAGTGAGTACTATAGACATAACATCAAGCCCCGTTTGACTTCTCATGTCAGGGGGCCATGGACCCTTTGAGAGACCCTCTAGTGAGGACGTCCTTGTCATTTTCGGAACAGTTTATGGGGGGGACAGAATTATTACTCTTTACAGCACTTCACTACCTTTGAGGGATATAGGGACTGTTCTTCTTCAGATAACATTTTCCCTAAATAGTATTGCCCTAAAGAAATGCTTCAGAGCCTCTTCTCTGGAATTCTTGGACCACATGAATGGAGGCATTTGATAGGGAGAACAGAGAAGCTTTCCAAGATCTCTTTATATCTCGACTTTTCCACCCACTTTGTAATATATTTACCTAGAAGGGCTTTTCACTAATTTAATGAAAAGCCTAGCCCATTCTCTGATTGCCAAGTCCAAGAATCAAGAAGTATATATTTTCTAAATATTGAAATATAGTATAGCCTATAAAAAAATAAGGAAAATTTGTACTGATTTGGAAAAATCTTCCAGGATTTATTAAGCACCAAGGAGTGGGATAGGTTGTAGAGCATTTATAATATGATCCCTTTTCTAAAAGATGGGTAGGTAGATAGATGGATGGACAGAGTAAACCCATCAAGGTGACTTAATGCAATACCTGAGGTTAGACAGTATTTGCAAGAAACTGATTATGGATTTCTTTATAGAGATGGACTGATGGGGAAGAGAGGATTTTGGTTATCTATTCTTAAGTGCTGTTTGATTTGATAAAGGAAATATGAACAGAGTTTATCAAAATGGTGAAATATTGGAACACTTTAATTTTCTTCTTTTTATACTTTTCTGTATTAAACAACAAATCAGTTTTATTTTTAAAGATATCCTTATTATATTTACTTATTTTTATTAAAAGATGCTGTGTTAAAAATTCATATAACTTTTTTTCAACTCATTTATTGAAAAATTGAGGTCTACACCAAAAACTGAATGACATTAAGTTTTCATGTAATTATGCAGCTAGGGAGGAAATAAAAGAAAAGAAATAGAAATGCAGTTAAACTTTGCCATATGTATTTGATGTGCCTAAACTAAGTTATAATAAAAGCACCTCTGATTTTCATTAATTAGATATAGGTGTTCTGATGGAGAAAAGGATGAAAACAGAAAGAAACAAGATCATTTGCAGCTTCACCCTGAATCCAGAACAGCCCCCCAAAGACTAAACACATACTGCTGGAGAAACACCTCATTATCCTGTGGATTAATCAGGAACCACAAATTTTAATGCAAACTTATAAACCATCCAGTCTCATTTCCATTAGGAATATAACTGTATTTGCCTCTCTGACATTTCGTAAATATAATGATGAGAAATACAAATTAAAGTGTTCAAAATTGAAAAGAGAAAAAAATGTGGTTTTGAAATAGAAAAGAAAACCATACATGCAAATGAAATTTTGATTGGATTTTTATTAGAAGCAAAATAGAGATAGTCAACTGATTACTAGGGATGTTAAATTGTGGTTTATCTACTTACACGTTTATTTGAATAAACCTAGACAATATATCAAATATTTAAATAATAAAACCAATATTTCCCTTTTATTTCAATTGGCAAGTGTTTTCTCCTTAAGTGCATCTTTTAGATATATGCTTGTTCTTGGTTTAGAAATAAAAACTGCATTTAAAATTATTTTGCTAGGTTTTCTAAGCTTCAAATATGATGCAGCCATCAGTGTACTCAATAAATATCAGGTGATAATTTGTTTCATTAAAACCACATATTTCCGAGCCCATATAATATTTTATTGCTTTTGGCCAAAGGATATTCCAAGGCACAGGGCGAAGTGCAGGTTACTGTGTTAGAATTATGAGTAGGTTATGAGTTGGAAAGAGTTGCTGAAAAGAATCATACAGAACATTTCTGAGGTACTTCCTTAAAGACAGTATAACCAAGCTGGCCTTAAGAGCCACAATTGAAGTTGCTCTGTTTTAAAAAAGAACACATTGTTTACACCCAGTAGGACTAGTCAAACGACATTCAGTAAAGCAGTGACAGTTTGTGTTGTAGCACTTGAGGGATTAATTAATGTCTGTGAATAGTATAGGCCAGACATAAATGTAATGGTGAGTGTTGTATGTATATGTGTGTGTGTGTGTGTGCGTGTGTGTGTATACCAGTTATATATCACTTTACCTCACTCAAAGACCCTATGGACCAAAATTTAAAGCAGCCACTGTCAAGCAATTGCCTAGTGGAGTTTGCAGAGATAGTTCAGTTTTAAGAATGAGTTTTTAAGTGGAAGTTAGGTCCCAGACCGTCAAAATAATACTTACATAACCCACTGGTTGCGAGTTGCCCCCAGGGGTTTCCTCTTTGGACTTCCAGGTTGCATCTTTGTGCAAGCTCTGAGGGTGCCAGAGAAAGGCAGAGAAGAAGACATACCTGACTGGTTTCCTGTGTGAGAAATAGCAACTGGGAAGTGTTCTTAGTTGCAGGTTTGTATGGTTGATCCAAAGGGCTGTGAGGCAGAGCTCAGTGTTTTCTATTGTAGACAGTGTTCCCCTTTTAGACAAACCCCTGTAAGACTTTAGGTATGACTATATGCATTTATTTGCCCAGAATATAATAAATAAATTAACAAATTAGGCCTATGTTGTGCAAATAAATCAGCTTAATAAATAAAAGAAGCCATTTTTGGGGGGGACCGGTCCACTGAATCACGCACCCAGATATCTGGGGTTTAAATTTGGACCCTGAGCATGCACTTTGAGACTAGGAAATGTGCCAACCCTGTACTCCAACAGTCCTTTAGGTCTGTAGAGTGCTTCATGGTTTAGGAAGTGCTTTCATGAGCACACTTTGTATCCTTACAAAAGATGGGACATTTACAGAGGAGTTATTATTCCTATTTTCCAGCAGAAAAAACTAACACCCAGGATCAACTTGGAGGAAAACTACAGATCTCAGAATCAGGATACCTGGCTACTGTCCCTCGTTTTCCCTTATGGTCTTGTCTGGATATGTAATCTCTCTCTGGTTCACAGTCTTCCTGTGGAAGATAAGGGAGTAGACAAAATGACTGTGATTTTGGAATATTCTGAAGTGATGATCAGGAATGTGAATCAAACACTTTTGAATCTCAGCATTGTTTCCACCATGCCCTCAGGTTCTACCTCTAGCATCCATAAATTCAGCATATACTAAATATATGTGTGTGTGTGTGTATGTATGTATGTATACACACACACACATATATATTTAAAGGCTGTAGACTAAAATTAGTATAATAATCAAAGTCTTTCAGAAAGCATATAAACATTGTATAAAAAGAAATGTACCTGCACATTTCCTTGGTAAATATTTCAAAATAGAATCTTCTCTAATTTTGAAATCTTAATAGTAATCAATTCATTGGACTCCATTGATATCATTAAGATTTTACAGAATCTTTTGATATTCCCAATAGAAAACACTTATATTTCTTGACACTAAGAAATTCGTTGTATCATATCATGCATCAGATACTTTGAGAATTAACTTAGGGAATTGTTTATTATCATGGAATGGCAGTCACTTTCTCTCTGTATGTAATCCATTAGATTATTGGGTTGGCTTTGATTTGTTCTGTGTTAATTGCAGATATGCACACATATGTTTTAATGCAGAACGTGTTATTTCCCCCTTCAACTATTTCTGTCTTCTACTCAACTACAACAAACATAACCCCACACACCAATGCCAGTGGGGCAAGTTATCTCTGTTCTTTCTTTGCTTTAAGATTTTAATTTCATTCATTATTTTGGACTGAATGCTAGTTAGGAATGGCCGTCAAAGATTCAAGCTGTTTATCAGAGTATGAAAGATTATTTGGTGATCTGCCAAAACCCTCTTATTCAGAAGAGGAAACTTTTCTGCCAAATGAAAGAATCAGACACATAAAACAGATTTTCTGAACTGATATCACAGCTCTGTGGAGTCATCAGGGCAAAGTGCCTGCTCCTCAAAACATTGTGATTACCCCGTGTGCAATGAGAACTCGGGCTGTCACCTTGAACAGTGGTGTTCCCACCCTCCACGTTAGACTAACATCCTAGATTTATCATCATTTTTGAAATTCCACCTGCAAAGTTGATTCAGTTTATTTCTCCTCTTTCAGTGTTATACTAGTAAGCAGACGGGTCTCTTATTTATTACAAAGATGTTATCACTAAATGGTAGCCATGAAGGTGTGTTACCTTTGTAACAAAAATGTTACCAGAATAATTTACCTATGCCAATATCATAAAGGCTATCAAATGAAACTTATTTTAGTTTTGAAAAAAAAGTTTTCTTTTGTTTATTCACTCACCCATTCAAACATTTATTGGGCAGCTATGTTGTATACCTTTCTCTCTTGGTTGTAATAAGGAGTACGAAAGTAAATAAGTGAGAACAGCCTGGTTTAATGGAGAACGAGGGCACAGGAGATCTAAAAACGTTATTAAATTCTCACCTAGTCATGTATAAATTTTGTGACCTTGGTTTTTACCTTCTACTTTATCTTCTCTTTACTTTGTTTGTGTATGTGTGTGTGTGTGCGTGCATGTAATGGGATTAACAGGTTACCGTGTGGTTTGGAAATGAAACATTTTATGCACCTTGCAAAGAGCTCAATAAAAGCAGAGTGACAATATAAGTAATAGTTCTCAGCATCATGGCAGTATTAATAAGACCTAGCCTGTGTCCTGAATGGGTTTACATTTTATGGGTATAATTTAAGTGATGCCTAACATAAAAACCTCTAATTTAAAATATATTGATACTTAGTTTTCCCACCCACCCACCCTCACTTCCACACACATACTGTTTTTCCTAACTCATTCCACCTTTTAGTTCACTCACTGGCTGCATTCCCTGTCTTGTTCTGTGTCATCCAGGGTCTAGTCAGGAAAGTGGAATCCTCAGTAGTTATGTCAACGGAGAAAATTTAATATTGGGAATTGATTATACAGCTATTGGAGGGCTACAGAAGCACAAAGAGAATTGTTAACTAGCAGCAATCCTAGGAGTGGGGGAACAAATTAATGAGGTTAGCTTCATCAGCTCTGAGAAGCTCAAAGGAAGAGCCCCTAAAAGCTTAGGCTTAGACCTGGGAGGGGAGGTGCTGCCCAGCTGGTTCTGATATCTCATGGGCTTGAGGAGGGTCCTTGAGGAGGGTCCTCAAGCAGGTACCTCTGAGGGGAGACAAGAAGGCTTGTTTTGGGAGTGCCAAAAATGGAAGCTGAGGCGAGTTGCTGCTGCCAGGGTGAAGAAATATTGCTGGGGCTACACCAATAGAAAGGATGAGTGAAAAAGGAAGGAGCCAGTCTCCTCCCCTTCTCCTGCCTGTCAGTCCTCCTAATGCCTGCCAGTTTCCTTCTAGTGCCCCTATTGGCAGTACTTGACAGGGAGCCAGGTGGTTAAGAGAATATATAGCTTCACAGCATCACAGAGCTGGGGATCAGAAGAGTGGAGTTGGGGCGGAGAGACTATAGCTAATCAACCAGCATAGATATGTCTTAGCCGAGTAACTCCTTTTGCCTTGATTTGTGGAATGAAAATCTCCCAACAGACCTGAGAGTCCACTGGCATTTTTGGTTTACTCTAATGTGGCAAGTTTACCTTTGAAGAGAACCAAATTCAAGTGAATGTTGAGAGTAAATATTTGTGGTTATATCCTCAAATTTCCGGGATTAAAATTCCTTTGAGGAAAAGAGAGAACATTGACTTTCCTTGCATAGCATATCACCAGTCAAGATCACCTTCTTAATAGATGACTTCTGTTATTCTTTTATGATTCTTAAACAACAAATCTCCATATAATTCTGTTGGTTTCTAACAAGGGATATGTCTAAACATCAAAAATATTTCTCATTTACTCAAATCAAAATTAATATGAACCTGTCATCCTTCTGCAGTTAATTGTTGGAAAGATGACCATCAGCTTAATAGATGATTAGAGTCATCACATTACCATCAGGACATTTTTTTTTTTTTTCATTAACAGTACTATTTTAATATTCTTTCATCAATTGTAACAAAGGTATCTACTGTTAAAAAAAATAGTACAATGATTAAAAAGTGCTATCATCAATTGTAACAAAAGGTCCACACCATTGCAAGGTGTTGGTGGTGGGGCAGTGTACGGGAATCCTGTATTTTATGTATGATTGTTCTGTAAACCCACAACTTCTCTAATTAAAAAAACAAAACAAAACAAAAAAAACAAAGGAGATACCAGTTACTACTCTGCTCATGCATCATTTCTTTAGGTGAAGGGATTATTTTTGTGTTCAGATTCTAATATTGTTTAAAACTGAGGTTTAGCTTTATTTTATTTTATTTTTATTTAGATGCAAGAGTGCTATCTTGAACATCTTAGGCAAACGTCAAGATAGATGTATGAGCTATAATAGTGAAAAATGAAGCAAGCTGGATAAATACATACATAGCCAGATAGATAGATGACTGACAGATAGATAGATAGGTAGATAGATAGATAGACAGGTAGATGATGACCATCAGGACATTTTATATGTGATTAAACAGTTATGAAATGTTACAAATTATCCAAGGAATTTTAAATCTGAGATATATCCTGGTTTACTTGGTTTCAATTAGAAGAATTAAAAGACTTTATAACCTCTGTAAGAAAATGTTGAAGATGACTTTTGATAAGGTATGGCACAAGTTTGTGTTCCTTGAATAAAGGTATCTGTTTGATTTTAGAATTTATTTCTAATATTAAATAAAAGGTCTCATTTGTGGATTTTTTATTCATTAATATATATATTTACTAAGAGTCTCTTCAGTGCCAGGCACTGAGGTTTCAGAGGGAACAGGACCCAAATGTCCCAGTGTGCAGGGATCACATATTCTAGTGATGACAAGGAGAAAGATAATGAGCAAGCAAACACTGAAAAAAATGTGGAAATGCTATCAAGGATGAAAAAAACCTGGGTTATGTTTGTGATGGTATTTAGGTATGTAGTCAGGAAAGTCTTATTGAAGAGATGCTATTTGAGAGGAGAACTGAAGAATGAAAAGGAAGAAGGCAACCATGTGAAAGAAATTTTAAGCAGAGGTAGGAACAAATGTGGCATTTTCAAGGTGCAAAAATAGAAGCCACTGCGGCTAATGCCCAGTGAGCATAGATAGGAGGATCCAGCCTCAGATATGGTGGTTGTGTAAGCTGAATTATAGTTTTAAAAGGTCACTCTGGTAACTATGGAAAGTGGATTCTAGAGGGTAACAGTGGAAGCAAGGAGACAGTGAGGAGAAGAAAGCCACAATCTAGGCAAGAGATGATGGTGATGGTTTTATATATGCTTTGTAGTAGTAGTCTCCAAAGGAATAGCTGATGAATTGGATTTGAGAGTTGGCAGATGGGTAAAGAGGGGTAGGGAGAAGATTCAATATGCTTCCTATGGATTGGATTAAGTAACTGAGTGGATGTGGATGTCATTATGGATCTGGTGAAAACAGAGAAAAATGAACCATTGGAAGGGTGGAAGAAAAGTGAATCTCATTTTAAACCCATAGGATATTTGAAAGTACAGATATCAGATAAGCAGTTGAATTGGTTGGAAATCACAGCAGAGGTCAAAGCCAGTAAAAGAAATTGGTAGTTTGTTTTTATGTTTTCTTTAATTGTCATGTGGCAAGAAAGCCATGTGCTGGATGGATTCACCTAGGGAGAGAATTTGGATGTTAAAGAGAAGAGGAGCCAAGATTTTGAAGGATGGGGAAGTAGGAGGAGTCATTACCTTCAGCTGGGTGGGACCTCCTGGGAGGAAGAAAAGCAGAAATTGAACCTTGGGGAAATCAAGAGAGGAGAGCAATGCATGACTGAAGGAGCAAACTATTAAGTGCTGCAGGGAAATCCATGGGTAAAAGGGGAGGGAAGTGTGTGTTGGATTTGACCACATCAGGGCTTACAGTGACCTTGACGAGAAGACTTTCATATTATATGTAATTCAAGTTTTATGAGCCTCAGGTGGTTGATAGGAAGGAATAATAATCACCACAATGTTTGTCAGGTCCAAGGAAGAATTGTTTGCTGACTTACAGCATTTTCACTTAGGGGATAACATTTGATGTAAGTGGTTCTGAAAGGTTTTCTGCCTCCTCTGTGATTGGAATCCATAACTGGAAATTGATCCACTGTAGTAACAGGAATGCTATCTCCCTGTTTAATCTCTCAGGCTTTTTCTCTGTGGGGCACTCTCAGAAAAGGACCAAGAATTGTTTTAGTGCAACCAGACTGGGAAAACTAGCAATTACCAATGTATGAAAAATAAGAGTTGTTTCATCTGAATAATAAGATTCTTTTTAGAATGTTAGAGTAATGCCTTTTATATGAGAGGTTTCATCTTCATTCAATGTCAATATAAGTCACTTGAGCTACAAAGTTCAATAAAGTTTACTTATTCAAGGATACTCTGTACAGAAAATCTAGTGTTTGTGGATGTCATCAAATTACTTCCTTATTGGAGGGCAACCTGGATTTGTCTGCTTTTGTTTTAGTTTATAAGGACACAGCATCTGTCTTCTCTTAACTCTGTTCTTTTTTTGGGGGGGAAAGATCATCCCACTGCACCCTTGGAATGCAGAATTTTAGGGAAGAAATGTGACCTTCATAGTCTCATGTGCATAGTTTGCTTTTTCACATGTAGCACTCATCTCATGTGCACATATTTATAGTATATATTCTATGTAAAAGTTCTACCAAATTTGAAAACTAAATTTTTGTTCACTACAAATTCAGTCTTAAATTTTTGGAAGGGATATCCTGGTGTTTCCTTGTCCCAGCAAACCTTAGGCAAACCTTAGGCAAACCTTAGGCAAACATTAGGCTAAACCTTAGGCTAAACCTTAGGATTAGTCACATATAATCCATATAGTTCTTTATATATTCTCTTAGTTACCTCAGGTCTAAGATGTCTGACACAAGCCCATGATATTTCTCCATAAGTCTTCTCCTCTTGCATGTTCCTTATCACAGTGCATGACATCATCAAGGAGGTCAAGCCAAAATCTCGATCCCTCTCTCTTCCTTACTGCCATGGCCAACCCATCACCCTGATCTGTCTGTTTTGCCTTCCAAATATCTTCCAAATACTTCTCTCCGTAGTCACTGCCCTGTCACCTTCCCAGACCAAGCTACCATCATAACTCACCTAGACTATTGTGATATCCTTCTAAATTGTCTCCATACGTTCAACTTATTCTTCAGACCAGAGTCAGAATGCTGTTTTCAAAATAAATTAAAATGTGATCATATTATTCCTCTACTTAAAACCCTTTAATGACCTCCTATTTTCATTGGGACAACCACCACCATCTTTAACTTGGTCTTCCAGGCTTGTATCACCTGGCCCCAGCAGCTCTCTCCGGTCTCACCTTGTAGCACTCTACTCCTCTCTGTGGTCTTCTTTCTCTCTTGACATGGCATGACCCTTCCCCCTCAGGGCCTGTGTGTCAGCTGTGCCACCTACTGAGGATCCTCTCCCTCCCCTCTCTTTCTCACCTACTTAAGGCACTTACTTGTGCTTAAGATGTCAACTCCAATGGCATTGCCTCATGAAGTATCCCTCAGTCCCCAGAATCAGTCCCTCCTTCTTGTAGCACTGGTTTCCTTTCAATAGCACTTAGAATAGCTGTAGTTTTTTTTTTTTTGCTTTTGTTTTTAATCCATTTGTATGATTATTTGATTATTATCTGTTTCTGCCTATAGACTTTAAGTTCCAGGAGGGTCTGCTCTCATTCACCTTGTATTCCTAGCACTTAATGCCAGGAACATTCAATAAGCATTTGTAGAATGAATTAATGAGTGAATGGTCTTGAGAGGACTGCATAAAGATATAAGGTTGACTTGGTGTATCTTAATACCAAGACTCAAATCCTACTGAGTTAAGATTAAAGTTGATTTTCTATTAACTTGCTATATATAGATTGATGTGTAATTAATAATGTCAGACTGTGGGGCTTCATGGAAAAGTAATTATTTTCAGATATTTTTATAGCATTTACTATTTTTACTGTTCAAAATTGTATTACTCTAGCATTAGTAGTTTGCAAAGCCCACCATAAACCTTATTTCATTTACTTTAAATGAATTTAACATAAAAATACAATCGCAAACAATGCCTTATGTATAAACGTGAAGCAAACTTTACTATAAATATACTGAACAGGAGTCTAAATTCTTCTGTATGTTCTTAAGCTTTCAGTTTTTCTATAATTTCTCAGTTTGGTTTTATCCTGTTAATTTTGCAGCACGATTCTGTTTTGGAAAGGTCATGTTGTTAATTTAAAAAAAAAAAATTATTATTATTTTCTATTTGAGGCTGAAGTCTCTACCAAAAAGGGATATTCATCATTTGGAACATGAGGATGATTGGCAGGTACATTATTGATTAAAGAAAGACTTTTTTGTCTCATTATTGGATTTTGAGGTCAAACTCCAATAGTGTGTTAGGTCAACAGTAACTACTAATATTTCACTGGCACTCATTACATTATGGGAACACAATAAAAATTATTCATACGAATCCAAGCACATATAATTTAGGAAATAAACTGAATTCAGTGTCCTGACAAATCCTGTCATTTCCTTAAAGCCTTGTTTATTTAAGATGATATACAGTTACAGCCACATAAATGAGGAAAATATGGTATCTTTGTAATGTTACATTTTAATAACTTAGAAATGTTGGGTTATTTATCAGTTTACTGAACTTTTACTCAAAGTTAATTTTTAACTATGATTTGAATTAAATCATTCTGTTAAAAAGCTCTCATTTTCAGACATTTTATTACTAAAAATTTAATAATGGGTACGTTGGGACAGATTTTCTGGAGAACAAATGATTAATTTAACAGTGTATATGAAGATCTCTTAACATGTTCCCTAATGTAATAATTCCTCTTTTAGAAATTTACCTACAGGAAATAATTAGAGAAGGAGTCCTTTTACGATTGGAAAAAAAGTATTTTTTATCCTTCAAAGATTTGTCATTTGTATACACATATGAAAACACGTTGATTTTGAAGAAATGAAATCATTTTTTTCTTGCATCCCAAATCAACTTGATGAAGCCCTGACTTATTAACATTTTATTCAGGAAATCCCAGCACAATCTTAATATTAAAACAGTAGGAAGTGATAGTAATTTTGATTGCCATTGTGACCATTTTAAAGAAATGGATAGTCCAAATATTGTGCTTTCTTTTAGGAAATTGCTTAAGTTTATGGTTCAAAGTTGTTGAGGTTTTTTTCAGTCACTTTAAGATTAGCCTGTTAGATTTTGGGTTCTACATTGACAATGAAAACGTCCCCATTACACAACAGGGTAACATTTTTAAATAAAGGTAGAATTAGACTTGTTGGCCTTTCTGGAATGTTTAAGTTTAAAATAATAATTTAAATGTCTTTATGGGTTTCCTTAACAGTTGCTTTGAGGTGATAGTAGCCACTCTTCCCAGCCAGCTCCTGGGGCAGACTGGCTCCTACGTTACGTGCATTAGGTATGGAGATGGAACACCAAGACTCTTATCCATGTGACTGCAGGGACCTTGCTCCCTGGGTTAGATCTCACATGGGGCCCTGCTTGCTGATACATTTGCAAAAAAAAAAAAAAAAAAAAAAAAAAAAACCCATTAACTAATAGGGTCAAGGGGTTAATGGAAGAAATATCCTCGTCTTCCTATTATCTTGCAGTGTTTTGCTGGGAGCTGAAGAAAGATAACACTTTTCTCCCCCAATTTTTTCTGGTAGTTTTAAAAATGGCGACTTCATGTTTCCGTGACTAAATAAAAGATTAAATGCTAATATGGAAAGCTTTAGAAATGTCCTTAGTTAAGTTGACAGTTCAGACATGCATTCCATCACAGCCACCCTTGCTGAGGTCACTGAATGGCACCCAGTAACAAAAACATGGAAGAAGGTACCTTAATGATTTCTTTATACCCACATCTTAAGAGTCGTAGGCAAATGAGTCATTCTACACAACAAGGAGGGAAAATTTCATAAAACTTCAAAAGAGAGAAATGAAACTATGTTAACTTCAAAAGAATTCTGTGTTTAAAAGAGAGGATTCAACTACTCAGATTGGTATCCCCCATATTCCATAAATATACATGTATACATAAATATACGTGTGCTAAATAAATTCTTATTCATTACAACCATGTTGCTGATTATAGATGGAATTATTGACTGAATTAATTTGCCCATATTTTGTAACCTGAAACTAATGGAAATCTTACTTAGCTAAGGTTACTCCTGCCATTTTTCTCTAGAAACAATATATTACATCACCTAACTGTTCCAATATAATGTGGCCAAAGAGATTAGGTTGCACAATGCAATATAAGAGTTTCTGGAAGTTTTTCTCTTGGATGTAAATGCTCCACTGGGGGCTTTTCCCAGGAATGCAACCGATCAGAGGATTCTGCAGATTAATTAAAACAAGTCTGTTCAGGATGCAATAAGCATAGTATTGTTAAGCATGTTGGGAAACTTGTCTACTTCTTTATCTCTGAATGCTAGAATACCTTTGTAATTTCATTTGGAGGTTAGTAGTAGCCATGGTTATAGTTACCAACCCAGAGTCATCTTGAATTGAAGTAATATCAGCCTATTTAATTGCCCTGCTCTGCCAACAAACTCAGATTGTGCTGGTTTGATTTAACACAGTTTGGCTGGTGGATTTGACTCATTTTACTAATTAAATCTGCCAAAACAGTTAACACATGTGGTTAGAGTCCTCCTTTCCACCTGTAATTTAGCTTGACAACACATGTATGAGTTTTCTCTTCTCAATGTTTACACTAAGGGGATTTTTAGAACATAATTTTCTAATTCTCTTGAAATTCTAACTTCAAACTAAGTAGCCAATAGAAGGGGGGAAATGTAATTCCATCGCTGTTTAAAATAATTAAAAAATGGAAAAGCTGCTGAAAAACTTGGCAACAATGTGGTAGATTTTTCTTTCAGATTAATAAATGGAGAACATATTTTAAATAGGTTTTCCAAGGTTATTGTTAGGCTGTGATAAGTGAACTTCCTTATCACTTCCATGGCATGAGAGCACGGCACTGAACATGAGCTGATGCTTTTCTCAAAAGAGAAAAATTAAAAAAGAAGCTACCCTGTGTCTATGAAACATGACCCATGGCCTCCGTCCCTTTAGTCTCATGCACTTACTCATTAAACCATCTGTTTAACATCTCTAGTGGTCAGTGTTTGTGCAGACTGCACATTCACAAACCTGTTAAAAAGATCAATGTTAATGTTTTGCCCCCAGGGATTTTTTTTAAAGACCTCTTTCTGTGTTTTGTTTGATTTACATATTCCTCACATCGAAAGGTTTTCATACAGTAATAGCTACAATGATAATGAATATAACCCATACTTGGTTATAGCAACCAAGCAATTTGTAGTTATGATGATAATGTATGTTAACCATCTGCTAATGGCTAAAAGAAAAAAAGAAACATATTTAGTTTTCTGAGAGGAGTTTCCCATAAGCTCACCAATAAACCAGTCATCTGTGCAGACAGCCACTATTTGGTGGCTGTTTCTTTCCTCTTTTCTTGCTTTAGACACTTTTCAAAATACATTATTGGGACCAAGATTCCTTGGTTTCTGGCAGCCCTAAGTGTCACCACTTATTCCACAGTGCCAGGTCCACCAGATGCTGTCTGGAAAAGTTAGAGGGTGCATGTCTCTCTCACTACCGTTGTGTTCCTTTCCAGGGCCACAGCTTACCTCACCATGGGACAGGCAGAGGCTTCTCTGGGCATGGACTAGTGGGGAGAGGGAGAACAGTAGGATCAGTCCACTCAGGGTACAGAGAATGGCAGGGTGCCTTGTTTATAGAGAATTTAGAACAATAATACACTAGACGAAGATTGGTATTGCTTTTTAGTATCACCGCTTGCTGGCAAATCTAAACAATGTCAAGAAAAAAGAAAATAGTCTCCCCTGCTAGGACAACCCATACCAACCACCCTCCTTTTTGGTATAATGCTGTTTATAGATGCTCGTCTAGTATGAATTTTCTCCCAGGAGGATCCTCAGCCTTATGTATATAATCTTTTGGCAGGCCAACCTGGCAATGAGTTAGATCTGACCTAGCTGTAGGCTCAGATCCACCTACAGGTGTATGCTGAAAATTTCTTTTCTTTCTTTCATATTCTCTCCCTCTCTTTTTTTTTCTTTTGTTCTTTTTTGTTTTTCTTTTAGAACCCCAATCTCTTTGAAAGTCACAGTATTTCCTTGTGCTGCAAGCTAGACATTAGGGTTAGCATAGTTTAGTGGGCAAATGACCTGGTTCCCAGTCCTGCTCCTCCAACCCCCTCCAGCTGTGTGACTGTAAAGAAGTCATTTGCCTTCTTCAACCATGTTGCTTCATCTGTGACATAAAAGTGATACTGAATTTGATCTCTAATAGCTTCCGACTGGACATTTCTTTTATTCTATGAAACAAACAAAAAAAAAAGAAGCAGAAATGCAAATGATTAACAAATATGGAACATCACTTGCTTTTCTAGTTCAGAATCCAGTTCTATTTTTCTGATTGTTTTCCTTTTGACTTACCAAAAGATGAAAATCTTAGCAACCTTTCTTTTAAATTGCACCTGCTAAGGGCACGGCTGATCAGTATCTGTGGTGTAGAGGACTTCAGCATAAGGTTCTAGAAACATCAGCGGCAAAACGGAATTAATTATATATGTCCCTATCAAATTACAGAACTTGTGAGTGGTTGACAAGGGCATCTTGGCCCATGAACCATGACATCACAACACTGCACTGACTGCTATTTCTACAGAAGATACTGGAGGTGGCATGTTCTTTGATTTTCCTTTTAGTATGTGATCAGATGAGCACTTGCTATTACTGTGCAAACAGTTTCTGACCATGGAAGTCAGGAATCTAGATAACTAATGAGGAGTCATGAGGCAAAACTTGGAGGAAAAAGAATAGGGTATGGTTTTAACTTGCTCCTGGACATCTTTACAGTAATTGAGTTTCCAGTTTATATTTAAACACCTTTATTAAAGGAAGACAATGATCTGGGGCACCTTGTAGTCATTGTTAAGTATTCCTTTCTGCTATATAATTTTAGAAAAAAGTTCAGAATAAAAAATGCCATTAAAATTTTCACTGTCTAGTACACACCATTAGATATGTGCTTACACAAGGATTCACACCCACAAAAGGATGCCTTTTCATTTTGACTCCTACTACACATTCTGAGAATACAGTGGTGATGTAAATATAAATTGTAGCAACAATATTTTAAAACCAAAAAAAAAAGGTGTATTTTTTATAGGGTAATGATTAAACAAGATAATAATTATCCCAGCTGAAATCCTTTTACGTTTGTATTCCAAATATATGTGTGCCTCTGTCTCTGTGTCTCTCTCTGTTTTTTTCTTTCTCTCTGTCTCTCTCTTTCTCTCTACACTCACACACCATACAGACACACCCATACACACACATACCCCTGGTGATTTAAGAAC
This sequence comes from Choloepus didactylus, assembly GCF_015220235.1. NCBI lineage: Eukaryota > Metazoa > Chordata > Mammalia > Pilosa > Megalonychidae > Choloepus > Choloepus didactylus. Next base: position 19,242,326 of record NC_051325.1, on the reverse strand, counting down.
AAAATAAATGGTTTCACAGTTTGTTATTACCTCCACAAAGATTTTATTGTTAGAAGTTTTCTCTTTTAATGATAATATTGAAGTTGTTTCTACCACTAGTGTTTCCACTGTAATTGAAATTTTTATTAGTCATCTTTTACCAGCTGCTCAATGTCAATGAAGCTTTCGTTCTTGGACTCTGAGTTGAAATGAATTTTTACATACTGCTCAATATACTTTGGGGCCCATGTGTTCCCACTACAACAGTGGTTCCCCATCACCCATATACAATTTCGTTTAAGACAAAATAGCAGCTCCAGCAGAAAATAAGTGCAGTCTTCTCCTTTGTAAGTTGTAATTGAGGTTATGGCATGGCATATTGCCTGTGGCAGAATCTATTACCAAGAAATGGAGACCATGATTTGAAGCTGGCTGCAGTGTAAGCAAAATGAATTAATTATTAGCCAGCATAGAATTGAAGGAAAATAGAGAGTTCCTAAAATGAAATATATTGACATCTTTAAAAAGAGGACAAAGCAAGGAATTTATTGATGAGTCATCCAGGCTTTCCAACATTCCTGCCTTTTGGAAGGTTTATATGCACTTAGGATGACTATTCATAGATTGAGTCAGAATGTCATAGAAAATATTTTCTGGTATATTTTGTTCTTCCCTAATCTGAGGTTAGCATATTTAATGTATGACTCGGTGTCACTTGGACATTTAAGTAATGATACTTGATATTATTCTTTAATAGGAAAGAGACTTTTTCCCTGTCAAGTATGGCTCAAAGAAGGCAAAATGGGACTTTTTGTTGAAGGTTTATGGATGTTTACAAGGAAGTAAATTCTAGTTTCTCAAAAATGAGCTGTAACACAGAAAACCCGTTCTTAAGTTGAAGCCTATGGAGTGCTAAAAGGTCTTTGCATGTGTGCATGTATGCCATTTAAGGGAGAAGGGCCATTACTTCTGTTAGATTCTTGTAGGGGGAATGAAGTTCTCCCTGCAAAACCCTACCTACTGTAAGTTGCTCAATGTTCTGCTGTTGGAAACTTTGTATTTCTTTAAGGAAAGGACAAAGTTTTTCTGCCTTTTAGACAATCATGGCATGTATGGGCCATGGATTATACCTTTTAATCCAGTTCCATTGATCTATAATTGTATATTATTAGTAGCAATAAGATATTAATATTAATATAGATTAATATAGTAACAACATATTATATATTATAATTAGTAAAAATTCCTTCTAGAGACTGGCAATAGCATGGCTATCTGTTATTTTTCGTTTCATTTATTTTATTTTATTTTTTGACCCCTCTATTTTTTCCTGTTTTCTATTTAGGAGTAGGAAAAGATAGTTCTTTGTGCTACCAACCATGCCTCATATTAAAAGTAGCGTCTTTGTGTTCCACATTAAATATTGATCACTTCAATACTATCTAACTCTTAAAGAACCTTTCTTCAGACATGTGAATTACATGATTTTCAGAACTACACTTAAAAACACCATACAAAAGACAAACTCGAAGTCCATAAGGTGATGGAACCTCTTATTTAGTATGCAGTAGGCATGTATGGAGTATTGTATTTCTTCTCTCCATTAGCACTGGATCTTGTCATTTCTTTAATAGATACCAGTTTAATGGAAAATTATATATCATTGTTTTATATCGTCCTATCATTTATTGGGTACTTGCTTTGCTAAAAGTTTTGTATACCACAACAAAACCCTAGGAAATTCAGAGAAGCTCCAAGAGGTTAAATCATTTGACCAAGGTGGCATATAGCTAGTAAGTGACAGAGTCAGGATACAAACCCAGGTCTTCCTGGTTTTAAACCCCATGCTCTACTATACCATGATGTCAGCTACAGTGAATGAATAGTGCCAATCAGTTTTCACACTCTTGAAGGTCATAATTCTAATAAGAATCAACTTCTGAATATTTCCTTATTTTCCTCTCTTGTGGCTTAAGATACAGTGGCTTAATGAGGAAAAGATAGATCCTAGCAAGCTGTTGCGATTAACCCAGTTCTCAAAGGCAGGAATTACAGGTTGTCTCTTTGTTTGGGTGTTCACAGATACTCAAATCCTGAGACTACCACTTTTTCTCTGTGACTGTGGGCACATCATCTGCGGTCTTTTTGCATCCGTTTCCTCTCTTCTACAGCAGGGTCTTGGGGAAAATTCAATGAGTTTATCCAAGTCAATCACTGATAGCTGTTATTGTTAGCTACAAAGTAAGCACTCATTAAGAGATAGCTGTTATTATTAGCTATAACTCAAATAAAAAGTCTTATTTGCTGAGGGCACCTAGCATGCTTTGGATAGATATGGGCACACAAATGACAACGATTTATTCCAAATGATATTCTTTGCCTCAGTTTCTTTCCCGTCTTTCATTTTCCTGTACTCCCCAACCCCAGCACCTCTGCCGTGACCCTTTTGGTTCCCTTCCCTTTCAACATCAGAGTGGAGAGTTTGGAAGATGAACCCAGGAAGAGAGAATTGACACACAGTGCATTCCAGATCAGTGCTGTTTCACTTCCCTCCAGAACACTCATCGTAATCTCACTTCTTACCGTATAATCTCAAATTTCATCTGAGGACTTTTCCGTCTCTGCTACTCATCTCTGTATGGAAATTGTCAGCCCTGGTGGCATTCAGGGGCTACATATGAGGAGGAATTATAGCTTTACATTGCGGGGTAATGGTAAATGAAGGCAATTTTTTTTTGGAAAATAAAATTGATATTATAACTTCATGGAAATCAGTTATGAAGGAGATTTAGCAAACATATTTTTGTAATAAAACATTCTACTGGCTGGCTTATGCGTGTATAATAAATAACTTTTGCCTGGCAATGAAAAATAAGTTTTGTAAGGAGAGATGCAAATAAAAGCCAACAGTAGAGAGAAGTGTGTATCCTAAAAGAATGGAGTATTTTGGGCAATAGTGTCCTATAAATGAGAATATATTATAACCATCATTCATTCAACAAACAGCTGTGGGATACTTACTGCGTCCCAGGTACATGGCTAGTTATAGGACAACAAAGGTGACTAAATCGTTGCCCTTGAAGTGCTGGTTAAATTGAAGAAATAAATTGTGGTAAGTATGATGATAAAAGTAGAAAAACAATGCTGAGAGAGCACTGAAGAGGGAGTATCAGTTCTAGGACTCTGAAAAGAATCATAAAAGAATGGACATACACTGAACATTTGGTGAATGAATGGATGAATGAAAGTGACTGGTATCACGGAAGCAGGTATAATCACAGTGTTTAATGCTGTGCTCCGAGAAGAAAACCCGGGATTTGGCATATAACAGGGAGGGTCTGATGGAGTAGTCAGGGAAGAATCCTAATTTCAGAGGGCTATGGCCTCATAGGTGAGAAGGGAGGCTTTATGACTCCTGTTTCCCCTAAAATATTTAGTAACATATTTTAAATAATGATTTAAATGTAAGCAGCAAGCTTTTTCAGAAAGATATAGTTTGCTGTGCAACATTGTATCTAGGTCAAATTTCTGCATATATTATTTTAAATTATATGCCAGATTATACATTTTAAAGAAAACCAGTGAATATTTTTAGAAAAAAAAATCCCTTAAGTTTTAAGTAGGTTCTTTTTTATTTAGGATTTTGTATGTATGCCTCCATAAAGAGATTTGAGTTTCATAAATTTCCAAATGGCATTAAATTTTTCATAAATATAATATTTACCATAACAAAATTTATCACTGAATCTATTCCCTGAAATTGTTTTTGTGTGCGTATGTTTATCTCTCAACATCTAAAATCCCTCCATAGTAATTCAAATGTAAAATTGGTATGTCAGCCTTAGAGGTGCCTTTCAATTGCTATATTTTAGACTAAGCCCTAATCTAATTTCTCTTTGGATATAGTTCCCTCTCCAGCATAGTATAGCATTCAATGGCAAGTTAATAATGGTGATATTACTAACATCTAACACACTAACATTTATTGATTGCTTACTATGTGCCAAACAATGCAATCTCAAACCATTATGTAATGTATGATTTACAGAGTTTGCATTTTATGTTAAAAATTGACATTTACACATTCTGCTTGACCCTTTAATGTCTAATTACTGCACTTAAAGTGGCTCTGTTAGCAGCTGATTGTGCTCCCAAATAACATGGTTCTTTGTACTATAAAGTATTCCTTTCCACCATATTTTATTTTCTGCTTCCAATTGCAATGGTGCCCTGCCCTGAGTCTTCAGTTCATAAATGTAGCCCTGGGTGAAATCAAATACTTTCCCCATAATCCTGGCTTTCCTTGATTTTTCTACTTGTGTTTCTCCCTTCTAAACCAGAATGCTGCTGACGTAAATCTCTTTGCCAATGAATATAACCAGGATTCATTTTTAGAGCTATTTTCTATTTGTTAATAATATTCTCAATGAAAATATTCTTATTGGAAGCACATAAAAATGAAACTACTGTTTTTACACTACTTTAGACTTTCCTAAACATTTTCATATGTATTATGGGGTCTAGCACTTAATATTGTCAGGATGGTAGGTAAGATGAAGAAATTGAAGTACGAGATGAATTTATTTTCCCAACTAAATACACCCAGTCAAGTCCAAATCCACATTTTTGAGACCAAGATTTTGTTTTCTTTTTGCCACATTGCACACAGGGTTTCCAAATCCAACATCTTATTTGATCCTCTAAATGTCACTGGAGGATAAATTTGATAGATAGTATTGATTGATCATGTTTCATGAATGGGGACTCCTGGGCTCAAAAGAAGGTAAATGACTTACTTAGGAACACATAAATGATTTATACTGGAATATATACAGTGAGCAGTAGAGGATGAATTTTCACCCAGGTCTGAAAAGAAATCATATAAAATAAATAGGTTTAATTTGAGATTATAATATACTAAATCAGTTTGGCTATAGGGGAAGCAAGAATTTGTTTACTTGTTCATTGTTCTGAAGTTTTTGATTGGATAAACTACTGATTCTAATGTAGCAAATGGTCTGTACCCTAAATTTACCCCCAGAAAATCATTTCTTAAAAGAGGTAACATATTCTGTAATTCTCATTATGAATCAGACCTGGAATCTCCATTTTTCAAGTGATTTTATTCAGTTTTTCATTGTCAATGCATTATTGACTGAACAAAGAGAAGTCTCTGTTTCAAGTAGAAAACTTGAAACTTCATGTTTGAACGCTTATTCTTCTCTCAGTGATAACTTTCAAAGAAGGTGGCAGAATTTGAGATGTTAGTAAACATTATTAGGATAAACCTTAGGTCTGATTTTTTCCACATATTGCCATCTTGAAAGAAAATGGGAATGCACCAAAACAGCACATGGAACACACCTCCCCCCTCACCTAAAATCCCACTGAAAGTTGTGAGGGAAAAAAATACATCCATAATAGCACTGGGCAATTAGAAAAGGTATTGTCGGGATACAGGGACAATACCAGAATGCCTACTATTTCCACTACCTTTCAGCATTATACTACAGATTTTAGCCAGTGCAATAACGCACCCCCCTACATGTACATACACACGAAAAGGAGACACATTTATCAATATTTGCAGATTAGTATCCACCTAGAAAATCCAGTAAGGTTTTAAATAAAAATACTGAAATTAATAAAAGAGTGTAGAACATGCCCAAAGTCAAGGTCTATTTTGGCATAGGAGTGGCATGATTAGGTTTTTATTTTAGTAGTAAAACTCCAGTGAACATCAGTAGGATTAACCAGAGCAGGAAGAGACTCACAAAGAGGTTATTGAAATGGCTGAGTGAAAGATGATGAAGGCCTAAATAAAAAGAGAGAGGTAAATCAAGATTTTTTGATCTAGACCGATTTTCTAATCTAATCCATAAGATTTAGATGCCCAAGGCTTTGGTGACTTCTGAAAAAAAAGCAATATTAATGAATTACTGAGTGTTTGCAGAGGATATTTTTTGGCTAGCAGCACCAACATTTTCCTTTGGCAACTCAACTCTCCATCCACTCCATGTGATCATTTGAATGAAGGAAACTGAACCAAAAAAAAAGGCAATGATGACTTTGTTTGAGGGCCTTTATCTGTTAGTTCCTAAAGCCAGACCTACTGCCATATTTCTTATCTGCATGAGCCATATATTTTCTTTTATGCTGTGACATTTAAGTTGAGCTTATGACCCTGGCAGATAAAAAGTCTTGACTAATAAAGTTTAGAACCTAGATTAAAATAGATTGAATAAAAAATGGAAGGAGCAATAAACTGTGTGTGGGTTGACTATTTTCCCCAGAAATTTAGCAACAAATGTACAGAAGGATAAGATGGTAGGTTTATGGGGAGAAAGGATGAAATAAAGGTTTATCAAAAAAAGGAAAAATTCAATAAATGGGTGATTTAAGATGGAGAAGAAAGGAGTGTCTGCTGGAGCAAGTTCCTAGAGATGGAATACATAGAAACCCACAGACCTTGTCTCCCTTTGTTTTTTCTATTTTTCAAGTACCTGCATTTCCTTTTTGATTTTATGTCAGCAAAAACGTTGACATAAACGTTTTTAACATTTACCATAAAGTGTATAACATTTTAGGAATGAGTTAGAATGGGATACCAGATGCAAAGCAAGGGTCACATCCATGAAAATACAAGGCCTTAAAGAAGTTACATTACAGAAGGTCCTCAAAAGCTTTTAGAAAGTGATGTATTTGTTAGTGTTATACAAATTACTTTTTATCTCTATTTTTTATGTGTATAAAAGTATCATAGTTCTTCAACTTTTAAAATATAGCAGTCATGTTTATGTTTTCTCATTATGTGTGTATAATACATATATATATATATATATAAATATATAAACTATATTTTAAAAGATATAACTATGATATTGTTCAGTGAGGAAAGAGATTGAATTGCTTTTCATTATTGACTATGTTTAGGCAAAATGCTTGGATAAATTGGGTAGTGGAAATAAATTGTATGGTACAATATCATGGCCTTAAAACTAACATTCTATTATATCTTCTGATGAGGCACAATTACATTTGAGCTGTATAAAATGATAAAAAAAATATGAGTAATTGTAGTATGCGAAGTGAAAGATAAAGCACTAGTTACGTAGAATAAAACTATTCCCCTAAATAAAATCTTACTCCAATTTATATAAAGTATATATGCTAACACTTTAAAAGAACATGCCTAACTGAATGATTACCACTGAAGGTATGCTTTCCAAAATATCATTTAAAGACAACTTGGTTCTTCTTAAATCTTTTAATTTTAAACTGCCAATTTACAGTTTTTTCTTTCATCCTCTTGTTTTGAAGGTTTGATATGGGAGTGCTAATTAATGTTAGGATTCTTATGATATACTTGTTGCTAAGCAAATAGAACCACCAAAGCATTTTATTTTGAAACTGCTCTCTTATATGAGTGATGTCACATTTGAAATCATGCTTGAAAAAACATTTCATGGCAGAGAGCCAGTTCTCTCATTAAGAACGCATTGGCCAAGACTGATCACTGGTTTATTTATTTCTGCAGTGCTTATTGCTCTTGTTGACTCATACATGTCTAACATTGCAAACTGCATGTAAAAGATGTGTACACTAAGGTGTCTTATTAAATGAGAGTATAAACAGTTTAGGAAAATTATAAAATGTGTAAGTTAATAAATTTTTTACTTAGAAATGTATATATCAGCAGCCTGACAGAATATCTTTCTGACTTTCTTGGCTACCTTAGCCTGAGTACATGTTCAGTTCTGTATGAGTGCTCCTGTCCCCAACCCCAACTCCAACCCCAACCCCAAAATTGTGTATTTTTTTAATTTTTATATTGAAATACATTCAAGCCTATAGGTCAGATAGAAAAATAATAGAAACCCCATTCAGAGAATCCAACATACCTCTACCACCTCCAGATACCCAGATCACCAATTTTAACATTTTGCCGTATTTTCCATTTCATCCTATCTTTCTATCTGTCTGCCTGCCTACTGTCTGTCTGTCTTTCTATTTATCAGTTCTTTTTATGAAAACATGAGTATAGGCTGTATACATCGTGCTCCTTGAACATTTTACTGCCATGTATTCCTAAGAACAAGAATATTTGCTTTTGTAGCCACCCTAAGTGCAGTTAAGTTCAAGAAATTTAGCATTGATATAAATCTTTCAGTTTATATTCCATTTTTTTTTCATATGTTCCAGGAATATCCCTTTGGACCTTTTCTCCTCCCTTGATAGATCCCATCCCTATCATTCACTGCATTTAATTGTCACTGTCTCTTTAATTTATTTTGTTTTTTTGATTGCGGGAATGTATCCAATGTGCTTTCCCTTCTCAACCATTCCCAAGCATACCATTTGATGGGATCCATTGCATCCACAATACTGCATCTTTACCACCTTCCATTACTAAAACTTCCTCATCTCCCCAAACAGAAACCATGTACTGATTATGTATTAATTCCCCATTCCCCCTTCCCTACCATTGGCAACCTATACTCTAATTTCTATCTCTATAAGCTTTCATATTCTCTGACTTTTTCTTTGTGTTTACCATAGGGCTGAAAGTTAACATCCTAAATCTATAATGATTTTGTTTGCTTTGACATGAAATTAATTTCAATAGTATACACAAACTATGTTCCTATAAATAACATGATCTGCATTGATTATAACATGATATGGTGTGGACTATTTGGGTTCTTCCTGTTTGGAATCTGATGAATGTCTTGATGTATACATGCTTTTCATTAAATTTGAGAAGGCTTCAGCCATTGTTTCTTGGAATATCTTCTCTGCCCCTTTCTTGCTTTCTTCTCCTTCTGGGACTCCCACAATGTGTATATTGGTATGCTTGATAGTGTCCCACAGGTTCCTCAGGCTCCACTCATTTTCCTTCACTCTTTTTTCCTCTGTTCTGCAGCTTGAATGATTTCAATGTCTTACCTTCAAGTTCCCTGATTTTTGTCTTACGGAAGTTCCAATATGCTGTTTAACCCCTTTAGGGAATTTTAAATTTCTGTTACTGTGGTCTATAGCTTTTCAGATTTTCATAATTTTACCTTTTCATAATTTCCATCTCTCTATCGATCTTCTCTTTGCGCTCATTTATTGTTTTCCTGATTTCCTTTAGTTCTTTGCCCTTTTTTATCCTTTAGTTCTATGAGCATATGTAGGACCATTTTATTTTTAAGTCTTCATCTGGTTTCTCTAATGCTTTAATCTTTTCCTTTTCCCAGGTCATCACTCCCTGCTTCTATGTATATTTTATGACCTTTGGTTGCAACCTGGGCATTTTAATATTTTAAGTTATTACCACTGGAATTTAGACTCTGAGGCATGTGTTCCTTAAGCTTGTATCCACCTAATATTATGACAGTGGTTTCCTCAATTGCCAGGACCTAGCCAAAAAAAAAAAAAAAAAAAAAAAAAAGAAAGAAAGAAAGAAATAAAACACCTTTCCTGGTCTTTGCAGAGTTGTTCTCCTCTTGGGCTTATCCATAAAATCACTTTAGAGGATAACTCCAGGTCAAAACATAAGGACTACCCTGATCCTTTATGTACATGTGTCTTTTCTTGGCCATGTGAATGTGGTCCAAGGAATTGCCCCATTTACACAGCTCTGACTGTCCCCTCTTCCCTAAGAAACAATTTCCTCAAGGTCCTGAACACTGCATTGTATGTCCTACAGCCAGCAATCCCTTGCCTTAGGCAGTATGACTTGACTGCTATCCCACAGAATTCTGTAGGAGCATTCCATGAACTGCCTTCTACACACAGGTCGAGCTCTGGGATGAGTCTCTCAGTCCACCACCAGACAGACTGGGGCAGACATGCATGCTCCCAGTGTGTGCACAAGGTTTACCCTGCTCCCTCTGGGACCAGGACCAGAGTTCCACACTGGGAGCATGGGCTTGCCCCAAGACGAGCCTGTGAGGGGTGGGGGACAGGCCAGTCAGGAGATCCTATCCTACTGCTTTCAAGTAGCCTTTTTCTTGATTTGACACTTGCCCTGTTACTGAAGTCCTTTACTGTTTCCTGGAGCTTTGAGTAAGATGTTTCTGCCAGTTCATGATAGTTGTTCAAAGTTTCTGTCTACTCATCTATGATGTTTTTCCTTAATTTGATTTCCCCAAGAAGCAGACTCTGGGTCAAGTATTGGGAGGATAAGAAAACATTAAGAGTGAATGGAGAGAAACTAAGATGGCGGCTAGATGAGACAGGGCAAAAAAACACTTCTGTGAAAAACACTAGATAAAAACTAGAAAGTGACCCAGAATACCGGTTACAGCGATGCGCCAGCTAGACGAGGTCTGCTAGTTCCACAGAGGCCGTATACTTGGTGAAACTTCAGAGTTTGCATTCTGAAACGAGTGAGTAAGCTGGCTGCAAGACCCTCAGCCACGCGGCACTCTGGGGAAGCCAGGGTTTGGCGTTTGGAGACCGATGGGCTCTTTTAAAAAAAAAAAGGGAAAGACCCAGGAGCAGCTGCAGTTGCGATAGTGGGAACCACGCAGTAAAACACAGCAAGAGGGGGCTGGGCCAGCCTCTCAGTGCCTGGCCTGGAAGATAGTCCTCTGAAGATACCCTCAGGACCGGGAGAGCGGAGGGGAGAGCCAGAAGCAGAAAGAAACCCCGCGGCTAGCAGCTGGCTCCCCGGAGGACTGGATAAACTCCTGCCCGGGGCCATGCCCACAGCCCAGAGCCCTGCCAGTTGTCCCGGAGCTGGGAAGGAGGAACTGTGAGAGGAGGGAGGTGTGGAGATGCCCCGTTCGGCCATCTTTGCATCAGGCTGAAAGCGCCCCAGCACTGCCCGGCGGCCCGGGGCTTCCCTTGAGGGACAGCGCGCATGGTGACGTAGCACGGCATTCCCTCGGCTGAGCTCCTGGAGGATCACGGCTCGGCGGGGGACCCTGCTCAGAGAACCCAGGGACACTACACCAAGTCCGGTGGTTTGTGGGTCAGCAAGAGAGAGAGTCTGGGGCTGAAATGAAATGAAGGCTTAGACTCTTGCGGCAGCCTTGAATCTCCAGGAACCTGGGGAATTTGAATATTAAAGCTGTCCTTCCTCCCTGGCCACCCATACACACGCCCCACATTCAGGGCGGACGGCTCCAGCAACACACCCAAACTGAGCTCTCCAACTGAACCCCACAAGAATCATTTCCCCACACACCACGGGGACAAGGTGGAGAACTGACTTGAGGCGTATAGGTGACTCACAGACGCCATCTGCTGGGTAGTTAGAGAAAGTGTATGCCACCAAACTGTGTTTCTGAAAAATTAGATATATATTTTTTTACAACTTGAAAGAACCCTATCAAGCAAAGCAAATGTCAAGAGGCCAAAAACAACAGAAAATCTTAATGCATATGATAAAACCAGACAATATGGAGAATCCAACTCCAAACACACAAAGCAAGATATCGGAAGAGACAGAGTACCTCACACAATTAATCCAAGAACTATAATTGAGGAATGAAAACATGGCAAAAGATTTAAAGGACATCAAGAAGACCATGGCCCAGGATATAAGTGACATAAAGAAGACCCTAGAAGAGCAGAAAGTAAACATTGCAAAAGTAAATAAAAAAATAGAAGATCTTATGGAAATAAACTGTTGGCCAAATTAAAAAGACTCTGCATTCTGAAACAATACAAGACTAGAGGAAGCTGAACAACATCTCAGTGTCCTAGAAGTCCACAGAACAGAAAATGAAAGAACAAAAGAAAGAATGGAGAAAAAAATTGAAAAAATCGAAATGGATCTCAGGGATATGATAGATAAAATGAAACATCCAAACTTAAGACTCATTGGTGTCCCAGAAGGGGAAGAGAAGGGTAAAGGTCTAGAAAGAGTATTCAAAGAAATTGTTGGGGAAAACTTTCCCAACCTTCTACACAATATAAATACACAAAGCATAAATGCCCAGCAAACTCCAAATAGAATAAATCCAAATAAACCCACTCCGAGACATATTCTGATCAGACTCTCAAATACTGAAGAGAAGGAGCAAGTTCTGAAAGCAGCAAGGGAAAAGCAATTCACCACATACAAAGGAAACAATATAAGACTAAATTGTGACTACTCAGTGGCCACCATGGAGGCAAGAAGGCAGTGGCATGACATATTTAAAATTCTGAGAGAGAAAAATTTTCAACCAAGAATACTTTATCCAGCAAAACTCTCCTTCAAATTTGAGGGAGAGCTTAAATTTTTCACAGACAAACAAATGCTGAGAGAGTTTGCCAATAAAAGACCTGCCCTACTTCAGATTCTAAAGGGAGCCCTACCAACAGAGAAACAAAGAAAGGAGAAAGAGACAGAGAATTTTAACAGACATATATAGTACCTTACATCCCAAATCACCAGGACACTCATTTTTCTCCAGTGATCACGGATCTTTCTCCAGAAAGGACCATAAGCTGGGACATAAAACAAGCCTCAAGAAATTAAAAAAAAAAAAAAAAAAATTGAATATATTCAAAGCACATTCTCCAACCACAATGGAATACAAATAGAAGTCAATAATTTTTGAACCGTAACTCCACTATTTACTTCCTACATGATATAAAATACACAAACTCTAATGACAAATCAGTGGTTTTGAACTCAATGTAAAATATGTAATTTTAGAAAACTATATAAAGGTGGGGGAATGGAGGATTATAGGAACATAGTTTATGTGTCCTATTGAAGTGAAGGTAGTATCAAAGAAAAAAAAAGATTGATATGGATTTAAGAGGTTAATTTTAAGCCCCACAGTAAACACAAAGAAATTATCAGAGAATATAACCATTGAGATGAAAGTAAAGTTTAGGTTAAGAGAAATGGGGGAAGGGGCAATGGGGAGTTAAGAAATGAGTGTAGGGTTGCTGTTTGAGGTGAAGGGAAATTTCTCATAATGGATGGTGGGAAAGAGCATTACAACATTCTAAATGTGATTAATCCCTCTAACAGAAGGGTAGGGAGGGGGTGGAATGGGAAGATTTAGGCTGTATATATGTCTCCACAATTGAAAAAAAAAAAAAAAAAGTCAGTCTAAATAGATGACAATTGAATGCCAAGGATGAACTTGGATGGGATTGGAGGACAGAGACAGGTGGCTCAAAGGGACACAGTTGAGACATAAAGAAAAGGAATATAGAATGGAAGCTTTGTATCATTGTTGAATCTCTTGTACTTCTTAGCTGGGCTTAGTGGGATTGCATAAAAGAATGTTCTTGTTCATGGGAAGTGTATACATGAATTATGGTGTGTGTTCAAGGATGTGTGCAGCTAGCTCTCATATGTTCAGAAGACAGAGCAATAGATGATGGATCATAGATAGTGAGGGAGGGAGGGAGGGAAAGAAATAGCAATGTGACAGCATGTTAAAGTTGGTGGATTGAGCTATTGGGGAGGGGGGTCAGGGTATGATGGAATTCTGTGTATGGGGTTAATATTGTTTTTGCAACTGTTCCTATAACTTTGAATTTATTTCAAAGTAAAAAAAATAATAATAATAAAAGAGAAGAGTGAATGGAGAGATGAAACAGGAAAGGAGAAGCAATGAGGAGAATTCTTGGAAATGGTTTTAAACCACATCTCACAGTATCCCACCAAGAGGCAAGGGAATTGGGATATTTATACACCAACTTCCATCAGTTATTGGCTGTGTGCCACAGAGTTTAGAGAAGAATGTAATTTCCTGGTACTTTGTACCTGCCACACAAACATGCAGAGTAGCCTTCAAAGTTCAGAGAAAACTTCGAGGCGAAGTGTAGCAGATGAAATGTCAGATGGCAATCAGTTGTGAAATACTAAAGCATTAATGTCTGAGAGCTCTAGGTGGGCCCTGAAATGTGTCTGCCATACTTCCTGTGTGCTATGTAATGTGTTATTTTTATTTTATCCCCATCTATAGAAAGATGGAGGTATCACTTCTCAATTGTGTATTCATTCATTTTTTCATTAAATTTATCAGTTTCCCCTGCTAGGATACACTCTGGGCTTGGAGGCAGACAGCAAGGAATAATGTAACAAATAACCATCAGTGAGACAGACATTCAGAGTCAGAGTAGTGGGCAGTGGAGTACAGGAACAAGTCATGAGTTCCCAGAGGGTTGAATCATTTATTACATCTATGGGGAAGTAGAAAATCCTAATACCTTCCAGGTTCTTTGACCATTTGGCCAGCATTGGGTGTCCCAGCATTGGTCTGTGTGTTCTCCCTGCTAAAAATGCCTGTGTGTGGAAGTAGGCAGTTAGCAGTATTCTGTTCCTTCATCCACGGTTTCTGTCTATTTTGCCAGGGCTGCTATGACATATATCATAATCTGGTTGGCCTAACAACAGGAACTTATTATCTTCTAGAGGCTAGAGGGAGAGGCTAAAAGTCCAAAATCATGGTGTCAGGAAGGTCTTGCTTTCTGCCTGCAGTTTGTAGTATTCTGGAGCTGGCTTGCTGCAATCCTTGGGGTTCCTTGGCTTTCATCTCTGCCTCCTGTCACATGGTGAGCTCTCTCTTTTTGTGTCTGCTTTTCCAGTTTCCACCGACTTCTGGCTTCTACCTATGCCTTTTCCTAATTTCTGGCTTCTCTTTATAAGGCCTCCAGTAATATAAATAAAGGCACATTTTGATTCAGTTTGGCCACATCTAAATAGGATCTTAGAAGATCTTTTTCATAAATAAATCTATCCCTTAACGGATAGTGCATTTTCAAAGGATTCTATTTACAAATGGTTCACACCCACATACATGAAGGTTAAGATTTGAATATGTCTTTTGTGGAGTATGTGATTCAATCCCTAACACTATCATAGTCATTGTAATATGGCTGTAATATTCAGATAATTGTTCAATATTTTCATATGGGAAAACCCTGAGATTACTTAGAAAAGAAGATAGAGACATTGCCAAAATTTTACTTTCATCTAAAGGAAGTCCTCTAGCATATATTATGCAGAAAGAAGGGCAATACCTATTATTTAAATGGATTTATACTGATAAAATTGTATTAAAAAGTAAAATATTTAAGGAAATGCACTTATTAATCAAGAGTGAGAAATATAATTTTACTAATGTGAATGGAAATACATAATTTTCCAAAATAATATTAATATACAATTTGAAGAGTTTTTGATTATTCTTTCTTAGATTTCTTCAAGGGTGTGATGGCGTGGGGAGCAGAAGCTGCAGAGGTGGCAATGAAAGCTGTGGTTATTATTTAATTGAATACCTATTATGTGTCACCAAACATATATTATTTCTAAAAGCCTGACAATAGTTCTAAAAGGCAAATTATCATATCCATTTTATATTGATAAAATTGAAGTTCAGAGAGGTTAATTAACCTGTCTAAAATCACACAACTAGTCGACCAGGATTTTAACCTAGGTATCTTGAGTTCTGAGGCATGACTATAAAGCATATTGATAAGAAAGAAAAGGTACAATATAAGGAAATCCAAGGTTCGTTCATTTGTTCCACAAATATTACCTAGGAAATACACCACAGGCCAGACACTCAGCTAGGCACTGTGCACACCACCCTGAACAAAATAGATACCACCCCTGCCCTCGCACACCTTACAGTCTAGCAGGGAGGGTAGCTAAGCTATTACACAACTCACAGCATACTGGGTGATGAGTGTTATTATGGACAAGTATAGGTGCTAAGGAAGCCCAAAGCCAGATCACCTAACTGATTTTAGAGATCAGCAAAGGCTCTCTTGGGAAAGGGACTTTTAAATTGAAAATTACAAGATGGCAAGTCCAAAGGTGTGAGTGGGGGCAGGGGAGAGGAGAGAAGAGTTTCCAGCCAAGGAACAAGACCTCTTTCTAGCACTGAAGGGATAATATGGCTGTTACATTGAGTTCAAGAGGGAGATGGAGGAGGAGGAAGCTGGGGAGGTGGAGGCCCTGTGACCCACACTGTACTTACCCTGGTATCAGTCCTCTGGGAATCACGGGGAGCCCAAAAAGGAGGTGACATCATGATTAGCACTTTAGAAAGTTCCCTCTCGCTGTCCTGTGGTAGACATATTGAAGAGGAATAAACATAGAGGAGATGAGGCGGCACCAGTAATTTTGATGATCACTGCAGAGTGCTACTGGTGAGGGAAGAAAAGTGGATTTGTATGGGGAATATTTGGGATTTAGGAAGCAGAGGACTTGGATGAGTGGGCAGTGAAGGAGAAGAAAGCAATAATATTGCTGGGGCTTCTGGTTTGGACAGTGAGGTAAATGTTAGCGAAGCTGAGCTTCTGAAAGCCTTTAAGAGGGTTGCTCATAAGAAAAGCGATTTCTGTTTGCTGGCCAAAGATCGAGGGGAACCCCACACTTTAATTCTAAAGGATTCACTGATGCAGATGCAATGGTTTTGGTATTATAAGATGGCAGAATTAGGGATAATTTTTCTTTCTCCTCTTTTCTTGGTTTTCTTTGCTTTACTTTCATAATTTAAAAGTAGCTTTTCTTATAAAGACATGTCTACTGTGATATCTTCAGCTGAACATGTGGCTCAACTTACAAGGTCAGAAAAATTGGGTCCAAGTCATAACTGCTTAAACCATTAAAGATAACATTCCTAGTGTAATTAAGTGAGCTCTCCTGTATTACGTTAACTTCTCATCTAAGTGATATGAATCCAAGAAAAATGATTTTGAGTGTTTATTTTAATCTTGTCCATTGTCATTATCTAGTTTGTTACATCCATTACCCTTGGGTATACTATGGAAATGGGTTTTTGTTGCATTCTTTTTTTTTTTTTTTTTTAAGGATTTAGGGCATTATGCCTGAGTAAATTGATTCATGGGGATTTTACTTATTCATTGTGTGCTGCTGTGTTTTTGTTCTCCATTTGGTTAAGCTGCTGCACTTTTCTCTACAGCATTTGCACTGTGCTCACATGATGCTTGGGTAGTTAGGTGTCAGTTTTTCATTATTCCTGGATGATGCAAGGTGCATGGAAAGGCTACAGAACTGTAAACTAATTTCACAATCATGAATACTTGAGAAAACAGGGATCTGCATTTTCATTAACTCAAGGCCCTACATGCCAGCTCAGCT
This sequence comes from Choloepus didactylus, assembly GCF_015220235.1. NCBI lineage: Eukaryota > Metazoa > Chordata > Mammalia > Pilosa > Megalonychidae > Choloepus > Choloepus didactylus. Next base: position 19,225,294 of record NC_051325.1, on the reverse strand, counting down.
TACTACCTGCTAAGCCTCCTAGATCTTCTGGAAAATGTGCATTGGCAGTTTTCCAGTCTTGCTAAGACTCATAAATAGATGCCTTTCATGTGAAATGTATTTGGTTTGGCATATTGACACTGGAATACATTATTCTTTTAGCAGTTGAACAAATTAAAGTAAAATGATGGTTCCATTTTTTCAATGTAATAAAATGAGCACAATTGGGTTAATATCTTAATCTGGCAGTCAGGAATTAGATTGTGTACCCACAAACACCGTTTCACTAGTGGAAATTGCATGTTTCCTTTCCATGCTCTCTTGATGACCTTCCTAGGCCCCAGTAGCTAGGAGAGAGTTCGGTCAGGCAGAGAGATTAGAATCACCTGGGGAATTTACAAGACAAAAGTCCTGATATCTGAGTCCCATCCCCCAAAAGTCCTGATTTAATGGTCTTGGACGTAGCCTGGGCAGCTGGACTTTTTAAAGCTCCCAGGTGATTCTCACTTGCAGCCAAGGTTGAGAGCGAGTGTTCCCTTTAAGTGTGGCAGAGATGACTCCCAAGCTGGCTTTCCCACTCCTGCCTTTTTGTTTTTCCTAAGTCTGGTTCACATCTTGCAGGACAGAGTTTGGGCTGTGAGGATAATGGAGCTGTTGAGTGGTCCAAGGAGATGCAGATGGTACCATTTTATTCTCAGTTCAACCATAGAGATGTTTAGGGAGGACACTGAAGACCACTGTATGACATCATGACACCACAGAGCTCCTCTGGCTCTCCCCAGCTCACCCTAGCACATCCACGAGAAAAGATCTACCAGTGGACACTTACACTGCCAAGGACTTCTGTCTAGTAGGGGCTGTCTCATCCCATAAGTGCCTTAGAACTGGCCTTTAACTAAAAATATGTTTGTTTTATTTTATTCTTCTAAATGGGTGTTTACTGTTTAGTTTAGGGTTCAGATGTCTGTTTATCAATCCAAAAAGCAGGTATTTGGCATCTCACATCTTCGAACATCATGGCTTATCAAAACACACTGGATGCACCAGTGCTATAATGTTTTTAGGACCCATTTTCTACCCTCATCAACAAAACTAGACTTCTTAATCCTTTATAAAACTTGGTAGGTTTTAGTTGGGAATGTGATATCACTTATCCTTGGTTTAAGAATTGTACATACCTTTAAAGCTTTGGTGAAAAATGGTGAGAAACATTGTAGTTAATGAAAACTCTTATCTTTCCACTTAAAACAGTTTAACAGTTGAACAGGTAACAGTTTCAAGAAGATTGTCAACTCAAAAAGTTACCTCAAGTTTTAAGAAACTATCTTAATAAAAACATAACAGAAGGGGTGGGGGAATTCACTCATTAAAAACTGAAGTGATTTAATTTATTTGTAATCATTTTACCTATAATAATTATTATAGAATGTTTCTTATATTCATTTAAGATATAACTTTAGGGTATTTAAGCCTCTTTAAATGGTAGGCATAATTTATATAATATTCTGCCTTATAGTAAACTCTGTCATTTGCAATACACCTTTACTTATTCTTCCAGTTACACTTTTGGCAACCCACTTGCTGGTGACACTGCATCAGCAGCTATGGGTTGGCGTTTTAGGACCTGGAGAAGTCAAAATCTCTGCTGGGATTTTATTTTATTTTATTATTATTATTATTATTACTTTATGTATTATTTATTTATTTATTTGGTATTTCAATGATTAGTAGAAAAACAATTAGTGTATGGCTATTTCTTGCAAGGTCACACTTTTCACTCAAATGAGGCATCTGAATATTTTGTTGAAAATACAGTCTTTCACTGTGAAGCTATGTTTTAGTCTGTGACTGAACTTGAGACTTCAGTGTAAAAGAAGCTCCTTTTAATCATTGTAGAAAGTTGTTACATAGCCTTACTGCTACTTTCCTCCACAAAGAAATGTGGTTTTAGAGGGATTTTGATGAATAGTAGAGTATGTCTTTGCTTGCACAACCATTGTGCTTTATTTCCCATCCATGTCATTAATGGAGCTATGAATTAATCCCAAATTTTTATTTGTTGTACAGAATCTATGTAGTTCAGCAATTTAAATTAAAAAAAAACACAAAACTTTGCTGCCATTTTGTTACAATTAAACAAATTGCTTCACTTGATTTATAATATGGATTGTGTACTTTAGTTTCTTTAGCTGAATCTTTTCAAAGTATTCTTAATGGCACAGCCAAACCATTGGAGAAACACGACAGTAATGAATGGCTTCCCTGTGCCTTTCCATGCCCAGAGGATTATAGCAACTGATTCCATGACTATTATTGTGTTGTTTATCTTTATGTATGAAAAACAAATTGTAGAAAGAAGGCATGAACTCTTACTGGATTCTAGATTGTGTGTATTGATTTTTCAGCAGCATGCTTCTCCCTATTTATGTATTGTTGATCCTCAGAAATAGATATATATATATATATATATATATATATATTTTCCCCCTTTTTAAATTTCTTAACTTGAGACCAAAGTCAAACCTATCTTTTTTATCCATGTATAGCAATGCTTAGGTCACAGAAATTCTAAAATAATAATAGATGTAAACATGGTAGAAGTTAATTTTTTAGCTTCATGTAAAATAAGTGCAGCCATAGGGGTCCAGAGCTGATACCATGTCTCCACTGTCATCAGAGACCAGGGGTTCTTTTGTCTTTCTGTACTTCTTTAGCACATAATTTTCATCTTCAAGGTCACCTTACAGTCCAAGGTGGCTGCTGGATCTCCTGGCTTCCCAGTGCAAAAGGAAGCCACAAAAGGAGGGGGGAGTGAAAAGGATGGTCCTCTTCTCTTTAAGGAGTCTTGCTATAAATCCCACATATCACTTCTGCTTCTATCTCATTGACCAGAACTAAATCACACGGCCATACCTTGATACAAAGGAGGCTTGTAATTCTAGAATTTTAATTGGGTATAATATCATAACAAATATATTTGGGGTTCTGTTACTAAGGAGGAAGGGGAGAATGGATGTGGGAATAGATAATAGTTTTTGTCACATCACTGCTTTCAGATTGTAATATTGGAAGACATGCTTAAAGTACTCAAAAATACAAGTACTTCTCATATTTGTTGACAGAGAATAAAAAGTGATATAAGTAAAGTTAGTTAGCAACTTGCCATATTGACAGCTAAATATGAGAATTTGTCTAAAACAAAGGTGACCACAGGAAGGAAAATATGAGGATCAGAAACTTATACAAAAATTTATAACTATTATGTGAAACATTCTAAAAGAGTACTTTGTTTAAAGAGTAATCACTTATTTGGCACCTTCTTTTATTCATATCCCCTGTAAGAGAGAGAGGGTTGTACTTGGTCTAACATTGCTCAGCCAATCTGCAAAACCAATCCAGAGTTCATGAGCAATTATAAAATTCTAAATGTCTCAAAAAATACTTGGCTAGTCCACAATTATTTAGAGCAGAGCTGCAGAATTCTTGGGAGTCAGTAACCAGTAGCAGATAATGAAAAAATGATTAAATGTTCTTGTTTTCTATTACTAACAAATCACCCCAAAACATAGAGGCTTTATATATATATATATATATATATAGTATATAGTATGTATAGTACATATATACAGTATATATATAGTATATATAGTATATATACATATATACATACTATTGATTCTGAAATTTGGGCAAAATTCAGTGGGGATGGCATCAGACAGGGTGGCTCAACTGGAAAGGCTGGAGGATCTACTTCCATAATGGTTCACACACTTGCCTGCCAAGGTTTTGCTGGCTGTGGCTGGGGGTCTCAGTTCTCTGTGTGGCTAGGTTGAGCTTCTCACAGAATGGCAGCTGATTTCAGAGGTAACTTCTGAAGAGTAAGCATTCCAAGAGGATTGGCCCCCACGTGCAAACACTTATCAAGTGTTAATGCCCCATTGGTCAATGTTGGTTCCATAGTGAAGGCCAGAGTTCAGAAGGACTATCCATGGTGTGTAAATACCAGAAGGTGTGGGTCTTGGGGACACCAAAGTAACTGCCTAACAGAGTATTTTTAAGAGTAAAAATAGAGCCACCATTATTGAGCCATGACCATATGCCAGCCACTGTCTCTATTCTGGTAATTGATCTGCAAAGAAGATATCATTAGTCCCATTTTACAGATAGAAAAATGCAGTTCAAAATGTTTTAACTGACCTGCAGAAGGCCACATAGCCCACAGTGGTGAGGCTCTGTATTTCAGCCCAGATCTGAATGCCTCCAAAGTCTTTCCTCCTTCCTGACCTGTGGCTGCCTCCTTAACCAAATAGCTCATTGTAAATTCTGCAGGCACATCTGCTGCTATGTGATTTTACTCCAAGCATGATAAAAGCCTTGCCACCTGACACGTTGTTTTTTGAATTGAGGGCAAGGGAAAGAGACGCTTGACATTCTAATTAACCAATCATGCTCCCGGTGCCATAGAGATACAAGCAGTGAAAGCCAGAAAAGGGAAGCCCCAGCTGTGGGGCAACACAGAGCCCCTCTCCTTTGTGCTCTGCCTCATTGCAAGCTCTCTTTCTTCTCAATGAACCTGACCAGTGATAACAGCCTCTCAAGTCTTTTTTAGAAAGCCCTGGAATAAATACTTGTACTTTTTCCTGGAATAAATACTTGTAACAGGGGCACTAAAAATATGCTAATTTTTAATGCTTTCTAATGGGAGTATTCCAGGTGTCACAGCTTTTATTGGAACACCCTTGTGGAAATAAGCAAGGGTCATGCACATGGCCATGGAATTCCATTCTTTATCTTTTAAGCAGCATCTAGATTGTTTTCTTTCCTTCACCTTTTGGCAGATCAGAGTTCCCCTTTAAAATGCAAGAAGTTAGTTGCTTATGAAAGCATTTGATTAATTAGCTAGACCTGTCAGGCCAAATCGAACTAGCCAAGTCTTTTAAATCTCTTAATATGAGCCAGTTTTCACAACAACCTGTTTCATTCATGGCCTCCACATTTTAAAGTTTTGCTCATTAGTGACCTGGTATTTGGGCTTGTCTGAAAGGAGATCATCCATCGTGTTAAACAGGGCTCATTATGGATTTCAGGTTTTCGAACAGAGATGCCTATGCACAAAAGGCTGCCCTCCTATTTTCCTCTGAATCACTAATTGGACCTGTGCCTTGTTTTTACAAGCAAAGGCTAATCTTCAATAAGGAGGCAGGCTTATTTTTTTTTCTTTTACTTTTTATTCTAGTAACATATATACAGCATAAAATTTCCCCTTTTAACCACATTCAAATATAGAATTCAGTGCTGTTAATTATATTCACAATGTTGGGCTACCAACACCACCATCCATTACCAAAATTTTCCATTGTCCCAAATAGAAACTTGGTACATTTTAAGCCTTGACTCCCATTCCCTACCTCAACCTAACCCCCAGTAATCTATATTCTATATACTGGCTCTATGAGTTTGCCTTTTAATTACTTCACTTCAGTGAGATCATACAATATTTGTCTTTTTGTGTCTTGCTTATTTCACTCACTGTGTTGTCTTCAAGATTCATCCATGTTGTCGCATATATCAGAACTTAATTCCTTTTTGGGGCTGAATAGTATCCAATTGTATGTATATATCACATTTTATTTATCTGTTCGTCTGTTGATGGACACTTGTATTGCTTCCATCTTTTGGCAATTGTGGATGCTGCTGCTGTGAACATCAACATGTAAATATCTGTTTGAGTCCCTGCTTTCAATTCTTTGGGGTATATACCTGGAAGTGGGATTGCTGGGTCATATGGTCATTCTATACTTAACTTGCTGAGGAACTAAAGGAGCCAGGCTTTTATAATGTCACAGTTTGGGTTGTAGTGAAGGGCTGTGACCCATCATTGTCAATACAAATGTGGAACTTTTGTAAAGTATGTATTTGGTTTTGCAAGAGACAATAAAAGTAATAGCTGCTCTTAAAACCAGTAAAACACTGAACTTCATGGAAGGAAAAATTCATTGACTATATCACCCTGCAATTGCTCAAATTTCTGAATGATAAAATACAACCACCAAACACTCAGAAATAAACACCAGGTAAATAAAATAAAAGGAATGAAACAAAAGCCCAGACCCACAATGCCCTTGCATTTAATTTTAAGGAAATAGATTTATTATATTATTGAAAAAATACATATATTCTATATCCCCCATCACCACTGTATATCATGTAAATGTCTCTAAAAGGAATTCGTTTTCATTTGCCTTTGTTAAAATAATCTTCTATTTCGGTGTATATTTTCAATTTGTTTTAAAATGCTGATTGTTTTACTTGCAGTAGTTCTTTTCCTCTCTTCCTTTTTTATTTTCTTTTCTTATAGAACTTACTGTTTATTTCCAAATTACTCCAGACCCTAATAGTCTATTTTGCTTTTGGCAGAATTCATTTATCTATTGAATTGCATTCTGTTTTGTTGAATTTCCTTCAATGAGTATCTCTCCAATGGCTTTTTTCAGTGGCAAAACATTAAACTACTTCTTTAGGGCCTACAGGTTGCATTTGTAACATACCCGCAATCAACCCTCATAATAAAGCAAACTTCTGATTAATTCACTGTACCCTCTGGTGTAAGTATTTATGGATGTGACCCATTGAAATGCTGATACACAAGTTCCTATTGGCTTTAAAAGAAATGATTTTCCTGGAAGTGCTATCAATTTTACGAATTCAGATTTCATACATTTGAGGTTAGCAAATTCAACAGACAATCTAAGTGTGGATCATTTAATGGAGTCCTGGAAGCTGCTGGTGTTAAAATGAGTAAATTAAGGAGTCAACACTGCTTATTTAGGCACATTAGGATAAAATAGTATGAGAGCTTGGGCTTAACAAAAATCAATTCACCGTGCAGAGTGCACATCCATCAGGGCTTTGTTACAATGTCAGGGGGAGCCGCAACCCTGTTTTATTTTATGAAGAATGCTACATTAGCATCTTCTTGTCCTTGGATATCTGTGACATTTGCTGTTGTGGAACTACTTTGAGGCGGCCACAGACCCCTCAGGGATTACTGCAACAACATTAAAAAATTAAGTTGGCATCAGATGACGAATTGAACTCTTTATCAATATCCTTGGGATTTGCTTGTCACTCTACTCAGTAGTCGGCCTCCTTCCACAGAGACTTGCATTAAGTCGGAAGTTGTAACAGTTATATTGATGATTTGAGCAAATGATTTTTCTGTATCCAACTCCCATATACAACAACATTAATAAAAGCAGTGTGCTCCAGGTACCACATGGAGGCTCAACATGGTATCTGGGTTCATTTCACAATAACCTCTAGGTGGATGTCATCCCACGAGATGTCAAAGTTTCCTTCAGTCTTTTGTCCTAGGTCACAACCCAATGTCCATGACATTTACCACAATTAGAGAAAAGAAGTTTTAATTTTCTCTTTATCTAGATTTTACATCCTGATATACTACAGAAATTGTGTTTTACAGATAATGTAACTATTTATTTTATTTTCATATAGGCATATTCTCCTTATCAAAAGAAAAGGTTACTGGAACATACTCCTTGTTGTGTTCCTCTCCAAAATCCGTTAGTTTTTATTTAAAGTATTAGAGTTTAGATATTTCATTTAAAAAACCTAATTATTGATTAGCATTTTAATAAACATTTAATACTTATTAACAGTACAAAAATGTAACCATTTAATTATTTACATAATCACTAATATAAAAGAATTCATAGTCTTTTATGAAATAGAAAATGATTACATGCAAGAAACAGTACACTTTATCCATGTTATTGTCATACCCGTCTTCGTGGTTTCCTTTTCTTTAAATAATTATAATTTTTTATTATGAAAGTAATGTGTGCTTATTGCTAAAACTGAAGAAAAACGTAATGAAGAAAAGAAAGAAGGCACATTCTCACCACTGAAAGGTAAACTCTGTTAATAGTTGATATCCTTTCAGAATTTGTCATGTATATATTTCCTATGTATTAATTTTTCTGTTTTTTTTGCATGCTGATTTGCATGCTGATTTTTTTCTCTTAATAAGGGAATGTACATTATTTTTCCATGCTATTAAATAAACATTGCCTTTGTGTGTGTGTGTGTGTGTGTGTGTGTGTGATTTGCTGTAGTAGTCCATTTTAAGGGTATTCCATACTTTTTAAGTTAATTATCTGCTTTTGAATTTTAAGTTGATTCTGAGCTATTGTGATTATAAATGATGTTTCTTTGATCATTCCTGTATATACACCTTTTATTAAAGGAAGTGAAAGTTTATGTGTGCTTAATCTGACACGTTACCAAAATGCCTGCTAGAACTACACCTATGTACGAAGTTGCCTGATTCTCACTTTGCTTTTAGGATTAATTGGAACAACATGGCCATTCATTTCTTCATTTACTCATTCAAAACCATTTGAGTGGTTACTAGGTATTAGTCACTGTGCTAGACCCAAGATGCAACAGTGATGTGAGATGGATGGTCCCTGCCCACCTGGAACTTTCCACCCATTAGGTGGAGACAAGCCTGAAATATGTAATCATACAAAGCCTTCAAAATGAAATTTGTGCTATAAAGGAAGCATTACAGGGTATTTGAACTTGATCTAGCATGGAGAGTCATTTCTTCCATGAAGAAATGATATTGACACTTGAAAGGGGTGCAAATGGGTATTATTCTGTTATTTCATGCTAACAATCATTAAACATTACATTCCTCCTGGGGCATGTGACCTACGCTTCAGCGTATTTCTAAGCCAGATCATTTTATTCTATTTTAATGTTGGACAATAAAAATGGTCTACAGGTCTCTTTTCACCCTCCCTTCCCTCCAATAATTAACACGTGGTGGTCCAGAATTAGTTTCTTAAAGGAAAAGGTGTTACCTACATACAAAAGTGTAGCACATCACCAAGATGGATTTCCTTTTACAGGCAGTGTATGCAGGTATATAAATGTTACTCTTTTTTCTGCTTGGAGCCAGGTGAAATTCTGATTACATTTGTCTAATAATCATCTTTAAGGGTCTTAAGCAAAAATGAGGGGATATTGGGGATCTAAATTTAGAATGATCTCTCTTTGAACATACTTGACCCATCACTCTGTCCATGCAATGCCAACATCACTAGTAAAGGGATGAAGATATGTAATCTTCAATGCAATTTGATCTATAAGTTGTGAGAAACTCTTGTGACCAATATTATTTTCTGAATTAACTGAATGTTTTTCTATTGAATCAGTTGTTTTGTTTTTAGTCTCAGCATTAATTTTCTGTAGACAAATACCTCTAGTTCTTTGTTAAACATTTCATAATGTACTCAGTGTAAAAAACTATGCAACTATAATTTTCCTAAAAGAAATTCAGTTGATGGATTGATTCTTTATCAATTGATGCAGAATATTGAATGATGTAATGCAAGTTTCACATTGAATTAAACCAACATCCATATATATCAGTCCCATAAAGCTGGAACAATTTGGATCCTTTACTGAAAGAAAATATAACCTGTAAACATTGTTGATGCAAATACCACTATTTAAGATGCAATAGGTTCCTAGTATTTTTTTTATCTCTCTTTGAAATTTATGCTTGGTTGACTAGGATTCAGTGAAACCTCTCATTAGGGCACTACGGTTCATTAGGGCTTAAAGAGGCATCACTGAAATTTGAATTGGCCATGCTGTGATCACCCAGCCTCTCCAAGTGGTAATCCGGCAACATTATGTTGCATGCTTTACTTCTGCAATGGTTTTAGAATCAGTTTTTTTTTTTTTTTTTTTTTTTTTTTAATAATAATGGTTAAATTTTGCCTTATATAAAACATTGACAAACAACTTAAAAATGGCATAATTTGGCTTATGAATCAAGACTTTAAAAATCAGATTCTTAGTAAAAACACCTGAATACCAAATTTGAAAATGATTTGGTTTTTCATTATCAGAAAGAGCATGTTAATGTAATCCTTATTTCTATTTCATTTTATCAACCTGAATGAAATATCTTCATGTGTGTATAGCACTAGAAAAATCAATAAGTAATCTAGATATTGATTTATTGAATGTCAAACCTGCATATCAAGAGACACCATGTTCAAAATGTAATAATTCAGTTAAGAGCGGAATAAAGGTGAAGTTCCTAATAGGCAGGAAATTACCAGGTAAATGCACATCATAGTCAGATGCACAGGAAAAGGGCTTGCTTTAACCTATATGAAAAGCAGCTTGTCTTCAGGCACTTGAGAAACAATAATATAACATAATTGGATCAGCCAAAAAGAGCAGGTTGCCTGTGGTTGGCAGGCTAGGAAGATGTCCTCATAGGGAATCATTTATTCCTTTAAAGATAATTTAAACTTGCCTTATTTGTTCCTAGCCCAAATTGGTGAAATGAGATTCTCTTTGTACTATTAAATTTCAGTATTTGTTATTTTTCTGCACATTTTGTTTTATGACATATTTGTGAGCATGTATCCCTATGGTAGCCTACATTTTGTCACTTTAGAAGCCTCGTTTTGCTTACTCGTGTTTTTTTTCCCCACTGTTGAGTTTCATCACTGGAAGGAACTAACCACTGCTCTTATCTCATCACCTACCACAAGGCTTGATACATGGTACCATGTCCAAAAAATGTTTGTGGAATAAATTAATTACTCTGTGTTCCTGCCATCCAGCACATTGACTGACACAAAGTATTTTATTAATAAATTTTGTGAGTGAGTGAATGAATATGATAATGAATGACTAATTTCTTATTTGTTTGAGGAATGTTTCCAATTTTATTGACATGGCTGGAGACATAATCACAGCCTTGAAGAAAAAAAATATATGGAAAAGTTCTTATCAGATATCCTTTTAGAATGTCAATGTAAAGTTTGCTTTTTGCCAGTCACTCCCCAATACTTTTGCCCTCCCCCTGAAAGAAAAGAATAGCAACAAAATGAGAGTAACTGAAACTTAGTATTTCTATAGGGGGATTACTGAGGAGAGTTAATGTCTATCTCTCTCTCTCTCTCTCTCTCTCTCCCCCCCCCCCCTCTTTGTATGCATGTGTGTATATAATATATATGTGTATCAATCATATAATATAATCCCTGTTCAGGGTTTTTCTTAATGTCTTTAAAAAAAATATATATATATATGTATGTATCAATCATACAGTATATATATAATACATATAATCCCTGCTCAGGGTTTCTCTTAATATCTTTGATAATGAAGTTTAAGCTTAGAAAGTTATTTCACCCTTTGGATAACAAAGATGAGAAATGAATGCTATCAGGAACAAACTGATTTAAAAACAAACGATCAAATCACCTACACTTTCACAGTATAATTATTTTTAATTTGTCTATCATAATCTTTAAAAAGGTGAACAAAAAACCTGAACACTCAATAATAGTGATTTTCAAAGTATGGTCCAAAGCCCATAGGTGGGTAGTTCTTATATAAACTAATGAAGGACAATTTCATAGACTTTTATTTTTATAAATGTCCAAGGGCTACTTCTAGCAACATTAGTATTTATCTGTCAAGACAATAAAATTTTACTAAAATTTGATATAATCTAGACACAAACTAAATTTTATGAAAACCAATTCAGATGTTAGGCGGTCACTTAAAACTTGATAATAAAGCCACTAACTGAACATGCATAAATTAAGATAATTTTAACTTCCACAACTTCAGGAACTTATTTTGTTATTGGCACATTGTCAAGATTGTTTTGAGTTTGTCATGATTTTCTTTTGTTGTTCTTGCTTTAAGTAATATAGGTTGCTGTGGTACAAATATAAAGTTCCATTTTAATGATTGTTTTATTCTTGGAGATGCATACTGATTGCATTAGGTGCTCTTGAGACCAGTGTTATATCCAAAAGAATTAGAAATCTCCAAAAAGTCTTGAAAGCAAATGTTTGTCTTTTCTGAAGATCTCTCCAAAAGGCAGCTGTGAGGGAGTTGCATCAGAAGACATGGATGCTGGCTTTCTAAAACTCCCCTTTAAATAACTCTCTCACTGGAGTCTAATACCTCAGTGCTCCTATTCTTCTCCACTCTTTTCTATCTGCTCTTTCCCAGTCCTCTTATTCTTCAACCTTCCTTACTTCTCAAATAGAATATTTTGGCCTGTTGAGTTGACTAGAAGAGGCCTGTGGGACAGCTAATATGCTTCAAGAAAGCAATCAAATTGAAGCTGCCCTGTACAAGGAATTACTGGCTTTTAGACATAAAATATAGAACTAGGAACTAAGAGGAGAGACTATTTCCTGGGGGAAATTCACAAATATGTAGAAATTTCAAAACCTACTCTTAAATAACCAACAAGTTAAAGAAGAAATGACAAGGGGAATTAGGAAATATGTTGTGACAAATGAAAATGAAATTACAACATACCCAAACTTCAGGGCTACAGCAAAGGCAATGCTTATAGGGAAATTTTTAGCTGTAAATGCTTACATTTAAAATGATCTCAAGTCAGTAATCTCAGCTCACACTGAAGGAACTAGACAAAGAACAAATTAGACCATACATGAGCAGAAGGAAGAAAATAATAAAAAATAGAGCAGAGATAAGTGAAAGTGTGTGAATAAACGATATAGAGAATCAACAAAACCAAAAGTTGGTTTGTTGAAAAGATTAATAAAATTAACAAACCTTTAGCTAGACTGACAAAGTGCAAAAGGGAAGATGCAAATAACTAAAATCAGAAATGACAGGAGGTACATTACTACCAACCTTACAGAAATAAAAAGGATTGTAAGAGGTTACTATGAACAACCATACACCAAACAAATTAGATAATCTAGATGAAATGGACAAAATCTAGAAACAAACAAACTACTTACACTGACCCAATACCTACACTAACCAATAACAAATAAAGAGATTGAATCAATAATCAAAATGCCCCCCCCTACCCACACAAAAGAAAGAAAGAAAGGACCAGATGTCTTTACAGGTGAATTTTACCAATAATTCCAAGAAAAGGTAATACCAATCCTGCTCAACTCTTCCAAAAAATTGAAGAGGAGAGGAACATTTTCTAACTCCTTCTCTGAGGCAAACATCACCCTAATACCAAAGCAAGATAAGATACCACAAGAAAAGAAAATACAGAATAATACTCCTTATGAATATGCATGCAAAAGTCCTCAACAAAATCTAGCAAACCAAATCCAACTGCACATTAAAAGAATTAAACACTCAAATAATTAAATAGGATTTAACCCAGGAATGCAAGGGTGATTCAATGTAAGAGAATAAAAGGAATGCAAGGGTAGTTCAACACACACACACACACACACACACACACACACACACACACACACACACACCAATCAGTGTAATATACCACATTAGTAGAATATAGGAAAACAACCACATGATCATCTCAGTTGACGCAAAAAAGGCATTTGACAAAATCCAGCACTCTTTCTTGATAAAAACACTCAAAAAGTAGGAATAGAGAGGAGCTTCCTCAACATGATGAAAGACATATGTGAAAAACCCACATCTAGCACCAAATTCAATAGTGAAAGATTGAAAGCTGTCTGCCTAAGATTAGAAACAAGACAAGAATGTCCACTTTCACCACTGGTATTCGACATTGTACTGGAAGTTATAGCTAGAGCAAATAGGCAAGAAAAAGAAATAAAAGGCATCCAAATTGGAAAGGAAGAAGTAACATTATCCCTATTCACAGATAAGCTGATCCTATATGAAGAAAATCCTGAGGAAATATGAAAGCTATTAGAGATAATAAATAATTTCTTCATAGTGGTAGGTACAAGTTGAACATGCAAAAATCGGTGGTAGTCACTGGTGTTTATGGAGGCAGTATTCATGATTTGCAATGGGTAGAGGTGGCCTAAGGATACATAGACTGAGGAGCAGAATAGTGCACTGTGGTGTATGCATACAATGGAATACTGAGTAACTACAAGAAGGAGTGAAGCTGTGAGGCATGCAACGAGGTGAATGGATCCTATAGACAGCATTTTGAGTGAAGTACACCAGAAACAAAGGCAAGCACTATAATGCCTCACCAATATGGACTAACTACAATGTGTGAACTCAGAATTGAATCTTAGAACATAGCCTAACAAGGGAAAAATTATTGTAATGGTCCCTAGATTGTAAGCTTTTACAGCAGTCAAATCTATTCCTAAATTGTAATGGCTATCTCCAAACTCTGAGATGTATTTTTATTTCTGTAAGGTTGGTGTATAACCTGATTGGTCTCTGGAATACTGGGTATCTATGTGACATCTGAAACTCAGACCTAGAGCTCGGTATATATGGATGTTAGTATTAGCACATACAGCAACTGTTAAAAAAAAAAAAAAGAAAAAGCTGAAAAAGAGTCCAGACTTCAATCAGAGATATGAGTGAAGTAGATCTGGCTAAGACTTGGGCAAATTGGGCCAAAGGGTGAAGGTGAAGCTGACTGTGTGTTAAAACATCAACTTCCATGTGAGACCAAGGGAAAAGATATTTATTTGGTGCAGGATCTATATTTTCTAAACAGTATAACTTCTACAGTCAGTTTGTTCAAATACCACAATTACATGAAACTTTGAATAGGAAGTGAGATATGGTCGGTTTGTATAGGTTAGAGTGAAATAGTGACACATCCCGAAGTTATTTGGGCAAGGAATAAAAATATATATGCAGGGGGCCCCTGAGGAGCTGGGGGAAAATGCGAAGTGTTGGACTTCCTCACCTGGATTGTGGCTTATTTCTTACAAACATTGGGACTGGCGGTTTGATGTGCCGAGCTCTCTATCATGGCGCTTGCCCTTATGAAGCTTGTTACTGCAAAGGAGAGGCTAAACCTGCTTATGATTGTGCCTAAGAGTCTCCCCCTGAGTGCTCTGTGTTGCTCAGACATGGTCCTCTAACTAAGCCACTTCGGCGGGTAAACTCACTGCCCTCCCCCTACGTGGGACCTGACTCCCAGGGGTGTAAATCTCCCTGGCAACACAGAATATGACTCCCAAGGATGAATCTGGACCCAGCATCGTGGGATTGATAACATCTTCTTGACCAAAAGGGGAATGCAAAATGGAACAAAATAAAGTTTCAGTGAGATTTGAAATGGAGTCGAGATGTCACTCTGGTGGGCATTCTTATGTACTATATAGATAGTACCTCTTAGGTTTTAATGTATTGGAGTAGCTAGAAGTAAATACCTGAAACTATCAAACTCCAATGCAGTAGCCTGGACTCTTGAAGATGATTGTATAACAATGTAGATTTCAAGGGGTGACAGTGTGATTGTAAAAGCCTTGTAGATCACATTCCCTTTATCTAGTGTATGGATGGATGAGTAGAAAAATGGGGACAAAAACTAAAAGAAAAATAGGGTGAGTTGGGGGGATGATTTGGGTGTTCTTTTTTTATTTTTATTTTTTATTCTTATTCTGATTTTTTGTGATATAAAGAAAATGTTCAAAAATAGATTGGGATGATGAATGCATAACTATATGATGGTACTATGGACAGTTGATTGTACACCATGGATGATTGTATGGTATGTGAATATATTTAAATAAAACTGAATTTAATTAAAAAAAATCCATAGTATTTCCACACAATAGCCATAGAAATTCAAAATGGAAATTAAGAAAACAATTCCATTTACAATAGCAACTAAAATCATTATGTATCTAGGAATAAATTTAACCAAGGATATAAAGAAGTTTTACACAGAAACTATGAATCATTGCTGATAGAAATTAAAGAAGACCTAAATAAATCAAAAGAGATCCTGTGCTCAATGATTAGAGGACATAATATCATTAAGATGTCAATACTACCCAAAGCGATTTAAGATTCATCATAATCCCAATCAAGGTTCCAACAGCCTTCTTTGCAGAAATTAAAAAACTAATCATCAAATTCCTATGGAAAGGCAATAGATCATGAATACTCAACACTATCTTGAAATGGAAAGACAAACTTATTCCCTTTCAAAGACTCACACTTCCTGATTTCATATCTTATTACAAAACTGTGGTAATCAAAACAGTGTGTTAGGAACAGTCATATAGACCAATGGTATAAAATTGGGAGTTCAGAAATAAATGTACACATCCATGGCCAGTTGATATTTGACAAGGGAGCCAAGTCCACTCAATCAAAAAAGAGTAGCCTCTTCACCAAATGGAGCTGTGATGACTGAATATCCACATGCAAAAGAATAAAGACAACTTCTCCCTCACACCATATATAAAAATTAACTCAAAATGGATAAACAACCTAAATAGAACAGCTAAAACTATAAAACCCTTAAAAGAGTAAATAGGGACATATCTTCAGGACCTTGTCTTAGGCAATGGATTCTTAGACTTTACTCCAAAGCATGAGCAACAACAACAAAAGTAGAAAAATTGGACTTCATCAAAATAAAAAATAAAACAAAAAAATTTATTTTGAAAAAAAAACAAAAAACGCTTTGTGTATCAAAGGCTATTATCAAGAAAGTGAAAAGACAGCCTATAAAATGGGAGAAAATGTTTGGAAAACGTTTATCTCATAAGGCTTTAATATCCATAATATATAAAGAACTCCTATAACTCAACATCAAAAAGCCAAACAACCCATTTTAAAAGTGGACAAAGGACTTGAATAGACATTTCTCCAAAGAAATTATACAAATGGCCAGTAAGCATATGAAAAGATGCTCGGCATCATTAGCTATTAGGGGAATGCAAATCAAAACCACAGTGAGTTACAACCTCATACTCACTAGTATGGCTATTATTAAAAAAGGGAAAATAAAAAGTGCTGACAAGGATGTGGAGAAATAGGAACCCTAGTACGTTGTTGGTGGAAATGTAATGGTGTAGTTGCTGTGAAAAACACTTTGGCAGTTCCTCAAAATGTTAAAACATAGAGCTACCATATGACCAGCAAGCCTATTTCTAGGTATATACCCAAAAGAATTAAAGGAGGGTGTCAAACAGATACTTGTACACCAATTTTGACAGCAGCATTATTCACAATAGCCAGAAGGTGGAACAAACCCAAGTGTCCATCAACATATAAGTGGAAAAACAAAATGTGGCATATACATACAGTGGAATATTATTCATCTATAAAAGGAATGGAGTTCTGGTAAATGCTACAGCATGGATGAATCTTGAAGACAACATGTTGAGTGAAATAAGCCAGACACAAAAGGACAGACACTATATGATTCCACTTATATGTGACTATTAGAATATGTGAATTCATAGAGGCAGAAAGTAGAGAACAGGTTACCAGGGATGGGGTGAGTGGGGAGGGGGAATGGAGAGTTATGGCATAGTAGGTGCAGGATCTCAGTTTGGGGTGATGGAAAATTTTCCATAGTGGATGGTGGTGATGTTAGCACGACGTTGTGAATGTGATTAATGCCTCTGAGTTGTATGCTTGGGAATGAGTGAAATGGGAAATTTTATATTGTATATATGTTACCATAATTTTAAAAACAGATTAAAGAGACAGTGATGATTAAATGCAATCCAGTATCCCAGACTGGATGTAACAATGGAGGAGAAAATGCCTAAAAGGACAAAATTGAAAACTTTCAATCCCAAATTGAAAAAAAAAAAAAAAAAATTAGGATATAGACTGTGTGCTTTATATCAATGTTTAATTTTTTGATCTTGATAATTGCAATGAATATGGTTACATAAGTGAGTATCCTTGTTCTTGGGAAATATATGTGGAAGCATTAAGTGGTAGGAGCAGAATGTATGCAACCGACTCTCATGTTTAGAAAAATAGATGATAGTTGATAGATTGATAGATAGGTCTGATGTAACAAATGTGGCAAAATGTTAAAACTTGGTAAATGTGCATATCTGGGTGGGGGGGTATATTGGAATTCTCAGATAATTTCTGTATTATTTTTGCATCTTTCCCATGAATTTGAAATTGTTTCAAAATATAAAGTTTAAAAATGTTTAACAGTTGTATATGGCTAATTACTGCTATATTGGACAGTGTACCTCTAAAAGTATCGGACACTCGGGTATTTATTATCAACTCCCTTTCCTATTTGTGAGGATAGATGGGAGGTGGTGGATTTGACTTCCTCATACTTCCTTCCTGCCCTGCATGGGGCTAAGGGAGCTGCCATGGTTGGAAAAAAGCCCTGAGGAGGAAATCTGAGAGAAACCTTGTGCTGGAGGTGAGATTTACTGCCTTGTGTGAGGTAACAGCCTGCCAAGGACATCACAATCGGGCTGAGGGGATATGGGTGGAGCACAAAATGTGTCTGTTATGCTACCTTACAGGTCATGGAAAAGGCACCATTTTGGTTCATGCAAATCTGTATTTCATGATTCTGAAGTATCAAAGTTCACATCATTGGAAACTTAATTCTGGTAATAATCCTGAAGTCCTAAGTTAATTTAATGTTTTGAAACTTTTAATGTTTTCTAAATAGCTTTTTTTTTTTAAAAAAACACTTTATTTTGATTTTACCTTAAGTTAGGCACTAGGGCAAAACTGTTGCCTCATTAGTAAGTAGTATTTTACTGTATTTTCAATGTATATTTTGAAATGCAAGTAAAAAATGCTAACTGCTCTATATTTTTATTTTTGTAGAAGTATATTTGAATTAGTTTCAACAATAATAAAGTCTATTTCAAGTTATTTTCACTAATGAATGCCATAAACTAAAAAAAATATTATATATTTAAAAATGTGGCAACTGCTTGTGATTCAAACTGTGAAAAATGATGAGGCTGTATTTTCTTAAGGTAGGATTTAAGCCATTCTATGTATATGTAAATTTTTAAAAATGAAATTTTCTGAAAAAATACTGTTTATGCCTAAAGAAATCCATCAAGATCTAAAAATGTAGGGTTTATATAGCACAAATGAAGCTAAATGACACATTAGAGTGCTACTCTGTAGATATAAACCAAAATTTACTCTTAATTTTGCATTTTTATGAAATGACTGTTTAAAGGTTAGGAATAAAGGCCAAAATTTGCATTTAAATGGAGATATTTTAAGAAGAAATGCCGATTTGTGAACTTTACCCTTGCAGCTAGTGAGATTTTTTAAGCTTAAGAATCAAACTTTAGAGAAAATACTAGAAATGGAAATAAACTAGTAAAAAATATTTAGTGTGGCCAACTTACTAGAGTAGTGTCTTCATACCCTATAAGGAGGGCTCTTTGTGCTTTGTCTTGAATCAATTCAATGATGTAAAATGATGTTTGATAGCTACAATGATAGTGAGTGATTCTAAGTGGCATACGTCAGGGGCCGCAATCACTGCAGATTCAGTGGAAGTGAACAGTGAAAACTGGAAGGGACCAGTTAAATGTATGTTGGAGGCCATAGGTTATTATGCATTTAAAAATTTTAAGAAGATACTTCAAAATATATTAGGGAAATTTTGTATTTGCAAAGTCTTTTGTGCCACAACAGGTCTACCCATAGATAAGTAGAATCATTGGT